>NC_090444.1:578555923-579805923 GCF_031143425.1 Pleurodeles waltl | reverse complement strand
TCCTTCATATGCAGGTTATTATGTAAACTTCAATGTTCTCTCTCTTCGATGTGCTAATCAGCGATTGTTGTGAGCATTCCAAAGCTGCAACTCTCTCAAAGGGCATCCATTGTTCATGGTCAGGTTCAACTGCTGTGACTTCAAGTACCTCTACAAGGTCTGCTAATTTTTGAAAATGGTTATAAAGTTCACATTTTAATTTAGTAATGTCTTGATGAAATAATTTATTTGTTAGATTCTTGCATTAAGTCATGGAAGCCACTTTTAGTAAATGGGGCTGTCATTGTAATTTATACAAGCTCATCATTGTCGAATGCTTGCTTTACAGAGGTCACCTTATCTTGTTTTTGGGCAACAAAGACTTGCTTCATATTAACTCCATTCATTTAGAACTGCTAGGCCTGGCGTCCTTGGTGTGGTTGCCTTAGGGCTGTAAGCACATTAGCAGTGCTAAAGTGCTTATGCTCTCTGCCTAAAACATGGTAACATTGGCTTATCCCTGTTAGACTTTTCATCCTTGGCGTGGTCTCCCTTAACATTTTGCCTCTGTTCCCCAGGTTATTGATGTGTGCTGGACTCTGATTTTGCTGGTTGTGTTACTCTGGGCACTTTACCGCTGTTAACCAGTGCTAAAGTGCAAGTGCTCCTTTACAAAATGTGTATGTAATTGGCTTATCCATGATTGGCATATTTGGTTTACTAGTAAGTCCCTAGTAAAGTGCACTAGAGGTGCCAGGACCTGTAAATCAAATGCTACTAGTGGGCCTGCAGCACTGGTTGTGCCACTCACATGAGTAGCTCTGTAATCATGTCTCAGACCTGCCACTGCAGTGTCTGTGTGTGCAGTTTTAACTGTATATTCGACTTGGCAAGTGTACCCACCTGCCAGACCCAAACCTTCCCTTTTCTTACATGCAAGGCACCCCTAAGGTAGGCCCTAGGTAGTCCCACGGGCAGGGTGCAGTGTATGGTTGTGGTAGGACATATAGTAATGTGTTTTATATGTCCTGACAGTGAAATATTGCTAAATTAGTTTTTCACTGTTGCAAGCCTGTCCCTCTCATAGGTTAACATGGGGGCTACCTTTAAATCTGATTAAAGTGTAGATTCCTTTTGGGAGCGGATGGACATGTGGAGTTTGGGGTCTCTGAGCTCACAATTTAAAAATACATATTTTAGTAAAGTTGATTTTAAGATTGTGCGTTTCAAAAATGCCACTTTTAGAAAGTGAGCATTTTCTTGCATATCCCATTTCTGTGACTCTGCCTGTTTGTGGATTCCCTGTTTGGGTCAGTTTGACATTTGGGCTGGTTGCACCTCACACTAGACAGTGACACAAAAGGAGCTGGGGTGTAGTCTGCATTTCCTGATGAGCCATCTGTGCTAGGAGGGAGGGGAGGAGTGGTCACTTACACCTGAAAGGGCTGTGTCTGTCCTCACACAATGCAGTCTCCGACCCCCTGGTGAGTGTCTGGAGCCTGGCCTGGGCAAGGCAGGATTTCACATTCAAAAGAGACTTTACTTTAAGTATGCCTACTTCAAAGGAGAAATTGGGTATAAGGGCACCAAAAATCACATACTTTAGATCACTTCTGGACATCAAGAGGAACCTCTGCCTGGAGAAGAGCTGAAGAGCTGAGGAGAAGTTCTACCCTGCCTGTGACTGTGCTTTGTGGAGCTATCCTGCAGTTAAGAAATCTCCAAGGGCTTAGAGCTTGATTTAGAGCTTGCCTCCTGTTGTTTGAAGTCTCAGGGACAGCAAAGACTTCTCTCTGCCAGCACCTGGAGTCTCTGGAGAGACTCCTGCTCTGACAAGTGGTGCCCTATCCAGTCCTTGGGCCCTTGAAAGGAAAGCTGGTGGAAATCCAAGGAAATCGACTTCGGACAATTTCGGACCGACGCCGCTGCTGAATCTAGTTACGCCGCCTGCAACCGACTCTGTGATCTTCGCTGGAACGCGACGACCTTTGCAGGCCTGACGCTGCTGCAGCCCCGCTGAAGTCCACGACTTTGTGGAAGTCGCCGCACCACGTCATGACCGACGCCGCTCAAAGTGCGCAAATTCAAAGTTTCGCACAGACGTCGTGATCCCCGACTTCGCGCATCGACTTGTTTTCACTCTTCACCAAAGGTCCTGTACTTGGGGGTCTTGGGGGTCTATGCGACTTCGTGTCTGGTGCCGCTGGTGTCGGCTTGTTGGGAACAACTCCGTCACGATGCCCTGTTAACACCTCATCGAAGCATTTTGTGTTTGTAAGCTCTATTTTTTAGTTTAATCTTTAAAAATTCATAACTTAACTTGTGTATTTAGGATTTTTTGTCGTTTTGATCTTATTTTGTTTAGATACATATTTCCTATTTTTCTAAACTGGTGTTGTGTCATTTTGTAGTGTTTTCATTAAGTTACTGTGTGTGTTGGTACACATACTTTACACCTAGCACTCTGCTCTGAAGTTAAGCCTACTGCTCTGCCAAGCTACCAAGGGGATAAGCAGGGGTTAGCTGAGGGTGATTCTCTTTTACCCCGACCAAAGTGAAGGTCCTTGCTTGAAGAGGGGGTAACCTGACTGTCAACCAAAATGAAAATGTCACTTACCCAGTGTACATCTGTTCGTGGCATCAGTCGCAGTAGATTCGCATGTTTTGCAATAGCTCGCCATCTGGTGTTGGGCCGGAGTGTTACAAGTTGTTTTTCTTCGAAGAAGTCTTTCGAGTCACGGGACCGAGTGACTCCTCCTTTTGTCTCCATTGCGCATGGGCGTCGACTCCATCTTCGATTGTTTTTCCCCGCAGAGGGTGAGGTAGGAGTTGAATTGTAGTAATAGTGCCCATGCAATGGAGTGACTAAGTATGCACCTATTTAAGGTTGAGATGATACATATCTAAATAATTGAAGGTAACTTCCAAACTGCTACAGGCTCCCGGGGAGGCGGGTGGGCACATGCGAATCTACTGCGACTGATGCCACGAACAGATGTACACTGGGTAAGTGACATTTTCAGTTCGATGGCATCTGTCGCTGTAGATACGCATGTTTTGCATAGACTAGTAAGCAGTTATCTCCCCAAAAGCGGTGGATCAGCCTGTAGGAGTGGAAGTAGTTTGAAATAATGTTCTTAATACGGCTTGACCTACTGTGGCTTGTTGTGCGGATAACACGTCTACACAGTAGTGCTTGGTGAATGTGTGAGGCGTAGACCATGTGGCTGCCTTACATATTTCTTGCATTGGGATGTTTCCTAGAAAGGCCATGGTAGCACCTTTCTTTCTGGTTGAGTGTGCCCTTGGTGTAATGGGCAGCTGTCGTTTAGCTTTAAGGTAGCAGATTTGGATGCATTTAACTATCCATCTGGCTATACCTTGTTTTGATATTGGGTTTCCTGCATGAGGTTTTTGAAATGCAATAAATAGTTGTTTAGTCTTTCTGATGTTTTTTGTTCTGTCAATGTAATACATCAATGCTCTTTTGACATCTAATGTATGTAGTGCCCTTTCAGCTGCGGTATCTGGCTGTGGAAAGAACACTGGAAGTTCCACTGTTTGATTTAGATGGAACGGTGAAATAACCTTTGGCAAAAATTTAGGATTGGTCCTTAGGACGACCTTATTCTTGTGTAGTTGTATAAAAGGTTCCTGTATTGTAAACGCCTGAATCTCGCTTACTCTTCTTAGGGAAGTAATGGCGATGAGAAATGCCACCTTCCAGGTTAGGAACTGTATGTCGCAGGAGTGCATGGGTTCAAAAGGTGGACCCATAAGTCTAGTTAGGACAACATTTAGGGTCCATGAAGGAACAGGTGGTGTTCTTGGTGGTATAATTCTCCTAAGGCCCTCCATGAATGCTTTAATGACTGGTATCTTATATAGGGAAGTTGAATAGGTAGTCTGCAGGTATGCAGATATTGCTGCAAGGTGTATTTTAATGGAAGAGAAAGCCAGGTTAGATTTTTGTAAGTGAAGCAAGTAACCCACTACATGTTCTGGAGTTGTGTGTAATGGTTGTATTTGATTAATATGGCAGTAGCAAACAAACCTCTTCCATTTACTTGCATAGCAGTGCCTGGTGGATGGCCTTCTGGCTTGTTTTATGACTTCCATACATTCTTGGGTAAGTTGTAAGTGCCCGAATTCTAGGATTTCAGGAGCCAGATTGCTAGATTCAGCGATGCTGGATCTGGGTGTCTGATCTTTTGGTTGTGCTGTGTCAACAGATCTGGCCTGTTGGGCAATTTGATGCAGGGTACTACTGATAGGTCTAGCAGCGTTGTGTACCAGGGTTGCCTTGCCCAAGTTGGTGCTATTAATATGAGTTTGAGTTTGCTTTGACTGAGTTTGTTTTCCAGGTAAGGAAGGAGAGGGAGAGGAGGAAAAGCGTAAGCAAATATCCCTGACCAGTTCATCCATAGGGCATTGCCTTGGGATTGTTCGTGTGGGTATCTGGATGCGAAGTTTTGGCATTTTGCGTTCTCCCTTGTCGCAAACAAGTCTATCTGAGGTGTTCCCCAGAGTTTGAAATAAGTGTTCAGAATTTGGGGGTGAATTTCCCATTCGTGGACCTGTTGGTGATCTCGAGAGAGATTGTCTGCGAGTTGATTTTGGATCCCTGGTATAAATTGTGCTATTAGGCGAATTTGGTTGTGAATTGCCCAACGCCAAATCTTTTGTGCTAGCAGGCTTAACTGCGTGGAGTGCGTCCCCCCCTGCTTGTTTAGATAATACATTGTTGTCATGTTGTCTGTTTTGACGAGAATGTATTTGTGAACTATTATTGGTTGGAAAGCTTTTAGTGCTTGAAAAACTGCTAGAAGTTCTAGGTGATTTATATGCAGTTTTGTTTGATGTACGTTCCATTGTCCTTGTATGCTGTGTTGATCGAGGTGTGCTCCCCACCCTGTCATGGAAGCATCTGTTGTTATTACGTATTGTGGCACTGGGTCTTGGAAAGGCCGCCCTTTGTTTAAATTTATGTTGTTCCACCATAGAAGCGAGAGGTAAGTTTGGCGGTCTATTAACACCAGATCTAGAAGGTGACCCTGTGCTTGTGACCATTGTGATGCTAGGCACTGTTGTAAGGGCCTCATGTGCAGTCTTGCGTTTGGGACAATGGCTATGCATGAAGACATCATGCCTAGGAGTTGTAGTACCATCTTTGCGTGTATCCTTTGTGTTGGATACATGCGTTGTATGATGGTGTTGAAATTTCGAATTCTTTGTGGACTTGGAGTGGCTACTCCTTTTGATGTGTCTATTATGGCTCCCAGGTATTGTTGTACCTTGCGCGGCAGAATTTTGGATTTTGTGAAATTGACGGTGAACCCTAGTTTGAAGAGGGTTTGTATGATATGATTTGTGTGATTTGAGCACTGTATTAACGAATGGGCCTTGATTAGCCAGTCGTCTAGATATGGGAACACATGTATTTGCTGCCTTCGTATGTGTGCAGCGACTACCGCTAGGCATTTGGTAAAGACTCTTGGTGCGGTTGTTAATCCGAAAGGCAGTACCTTGAATTGGTAATGTATTCCTTTGAATACAAACCTTAGGTATTTCCTGTGCGATGGGTGTATTGGTATATGGAAATAAGCATCCTTGAGGTCTAAAGTTGCCATGTAGTCGTGTAGTTTTAGCAATGGCAATACTTCTTGTAGTGTGACCATGTGAAAGTGGTCTGATTTGATGAAAGTGTTCACTACTCTGAGGTCTAGGATTGGTCTCAGCGTTTTGTCCTTCTTTGGTATCAGAAAGTACAGTGAGTAAACTCCTGTGTTTATTTGTGTGTTTGGCACTAATTCGATTGCATTCTTTTGCAATAGTGCCTGCACTTCTATCTCCAGGAGATTGGAATGGTGTGTTGTCAAATTTTGTGCTTTTGGTGGTATGTTTGGAGGGAATTGTAGAAATTCTATGCAATAACCATGTTGGATAATTGCTAGAACCCAAGTGTCTGTAGTGATTTCCTCCCATGCTTTGTAAGAATGACTTATTCTTCCCCCCACTGGTGTTGTGTGGAGGGGGTGAGTGACATGTGAGTCACTGTTTAGTAGTAGGGGTTTTGGGGCTCTGAAATCTTCCTCTATTTCTAGGGAATTGCCCTCCTCTATATTGTCCCCGAAAACCTCCTCTATACTGTCCCTGGTAACTGGACGGTGTTGCTTGTGAGGTGCTGGCTTGTGTGCTCTGACCCCGAAACCCCCCTCGAAAGGGCGTTTTACGGAATGTGCTGTAATTCCCTCTGCTCTGCGTGGAGTAGAGTGCGCCCATGGCTTTGGCAGTGTCCGTATCTTTTTCGAGTTTCTCAATCGCTGTGTCCACTTCTGGACCGAACAGTTCTTTTTCATTAAAAGGCATATTGAGAACTGCTTGTTGAATCTCTGGTTTAAATCCAGACGTTCGGAGCCATGCATGCCTTCTGATAGTTACAGATGTATTAATTGTCCGTGCAGCTGTATCTGCAGCGTCCATGGAGGAGCGGATCTGGTTGTTGGAAATGGTCTGTCCCTCCTCAACCACTTGTTTTGCCCTATTTTGTAAGTCCTTGGGCAGATGTTCAATGAGATGTTGCATCTCGTCCCAGTGGGCTCTGTCATAGCGCGCAAGTAGTGCCTGGGAGTTCGCGATGCGCCACTGGTTTGCAGCTTGTGCTGCGACTCTTTTACCAGCTGCATCGAACTTGCGGCTTTCTTTATCTGGGGGTGGTGCATCTCCAGATGTGTGAGAGTTGGCCCTTTTCCTAGCTGCTCCTACAACGACAGAGTCTGGTGGCAGCTGTGTAGTGATGAAAACCGGGTCTGTAGGAGGCGCCTTATACTTTTTTTCCACCCTTGGTGTGATTGCCCTACTTTTGACCGGCTCCTTAAAGATTTCTTTCGCATGCCGGAGCATACCAGGGAGCATAGGCAGGCTTTGGTATGAGCTGTGGGTGGAGGAGAGTGTGTTGAATAAAAAATCATCCTCGACCTGTTCTGAGTGGAGGCTTACGTTGTGAAATTGTGCTGCTCTAGCCACCACTTGAGAATACGCGGTG
Organism: Pleurodeles waltl; assembly: GCF_031143425.1. Lineage (NCBI taxonomy): Eukaryota > Metazoa > Chordata > Amphibia > Caudata > Salamandridae > Pleurodeles > Pleurodeles waltl. Next base: position 579,798,899 of record NC_090444.1, on the reverse strand, counting down.
CTGTCTTCTGGTGGAGATGGCTTCGTAGGGTATGCCTCCGGACTGTTATCTGACACTGGGGCGTCGTATAGGTCCCATGCGTCTTGATCTTGGTCACCCTGGCTTATGGTGGTGTGAGCTGGGGAGTGTGATGGAGTTCGTGCTGGTGAGACGTTAATCACGGGCGGAGGAGAGGGTGGTGGGGTAACTCTTTTCACCACTTTTGGTTGTGGTGTCTGTTCAGTCTGGAACTCCAACCTTCTCTTTCTCCTAATGGGGGGAAGGGTGCTTATTTTTCCTGTCCCCTGCTGTATGAAGATACGCTTTTGCGTATGGTCTACATCAGTTGCTTGTAGCTCTTCCTCAAACCTATGCCTTTGCATTTGGGAGGTTAGCGAGTGCTCTTCTGTATAAGAGCCTGAAGCTGGGTCGCTTGCAGTTTGTTTCGGCATCGAAACCCTGTCTGCGTGTTTTTTCGGCTCCGAGGTGACTTTTTTCTTTTTCGGGGCCGAAACCTCTCGGCGTCGATCTTCTTCGGTGCCGCTGTCTCGGCGTCGAGCCGTGTCCACACCGGCATCTCGGTGTCGAGGCTTGTCTCCAGCACTTTCTCGGTCCCGAGAAGGCTGCGTGCCGGTGTCTCGACCGGAGTCGGACGACCTCGGCACTGTTTGGCCCTTTTTCGGTGCCGACGGTCGGTCACCGAATTTATGGGTGGAGCCATGGCCGGATGGCAGTGGCGTCCCCTGGGCCTTGTAAATGTTTCTCTGTGTGGTTTTCGACGTCTTACTCACGGTTTGTGTATCGTCGAATCCTTCGGAGTCCGATTCTTGGATCGAGAAGGTACCTTCCTCTTCCTGCTCCTCGAACTCTCGGTGGGCTGTCGGCGCGGACGCCATCTGAAGTCTTCTGGCTCGACGGTCTCGGAGTGTCTTTCGGGACCGGAACGCACGACAGGCCTCACAGGTGTCTTCACTGTGCTCAGGTGACAGGCACAGGTTACAGACCAAGTGTTGGTCTGTATAGGGGTATTTATTGTGGCATTTGGGGCAGAAACGGAACGGGGTCCGTTCCATCGGCGTTCTTCAGCACGCGGTCGGGCCGACCAGGCCCCGACGGGGGATCGAAAAACTACCCCGAAGGGCACCGGAGCTCTTCGATCTTCGATGCGGTGTGGAATCTAAGTACGCCGATCCCGAACGCAACAATACCGACGAAAATCTTCCGAAATTAGCTAATTTTCCGTTCCGAAACTCGGAGCGACAGGAACACGTCCGAACCCGATGGCGGAAAAAAAACAATCGAAGATGGAGTCGACGCCCACGCGCAATGGAGACAAAAGGAGGAGTCACTCGGTCCCGTGACTCGAAAGACTTCTTCGAAGAAAAACAACTTGTAACACTCCGGCCCAACACCAGATGGCGAGCTATTGCAAAACATGCGTATCTACAGCGACAGATGCCATCGAACACCCCATTTCTAACAATCCCTAATTGGCATATTTAATTTACTTATAAGTCCCTAATAAAGTGCACTGCATGAGTTCAGGGTCTGTAAAAAAATCCTACTAGTTGTCCTAGGAGCAACTCACAAGACTTCCACACATTCATGGTGGCACATAGTGACACAGAGATTAGGTGCATTTTTCTACTTTGGCCGGCTTTCTGCTAACTCAAGATCGGCTCTCTGTTTTATTTAGGTTCGCACTACTGACTAATTTTTATGGCCTTTTTTACCTCCTTCTCTGCTGAGAGATACCACCTCCAGCTAGGCCAAGGAGCCACAATTGTCCTAAAGAAGACCCTTTCTAATTCCAATTTACAGTGTTGAAACATTTACTTCATATCTACCACATGTTCATTAATTGGAGGGACTATAAGTATTGTATAATTACGTGACTTTATATTCCCTTATACACAAATGATGGATGTCCTGTTGGTGGATTGTTATGCTTTATTTTATTTTTCATATGTTGTGCAGTGTACATGTATTCATTCACATCATTTCAACTGATCACCATTGCACGCCACTGTGACCCATAACACCTTGATACTTGTTGGAATTGTCATATGATGAGTCTTGAATAGTATTAATCCAATCATTACATTTTGAATTTCGTTGCATTTTTTTCTTTCACATTTTTTTGTCAGTAGGAATTCTTTTTTTCTACCTATTCCATATTTTCTGAATGTTTTCCTTTGGAACAATCTACATTATAATGAGTAGAAAGCCTGCAGCACAGATTCTGCCACCCACCTAAGGAGCCCTTTAATATGTCTCAGGCCTGCCATTGCACTATATGTGTAGTTTTAAACTTCCATTTCGCCTTGGCAAAGTAAACCTTTTGCCATGCCCAAACCTTCTTTTTTATACAAATAAGACACCCCTAAGTTAGGCCCTGCACTGCATCAAGAGCAGAGTGCATTGTATTTAAAAATGTGGGCATGTACTTTTGAGTTTTACATGTCCTGGTATAATACTGCAAGGCCTATCTGGCCCATAGAATAACACTGGAGTTGACTTAGTACGTTTTATAAGAGTGATTTCCAAATGGGAAGAGATAACTGTGTCATGCTTGGTGTCTTTGGATTTTAAATTACAATCATAAAACTTTTAGAAAGTTGGCATTTTCTTGCCTTAGCCAGTTGGTGTCTGAAGCTTGTCTCTGGTCACTTCACTAAGTCACATATAGACAGTTGAGCTTTGTGTATTCCTCCTAGACAGCCACATACAAAGGGAGCTTAGGTTTCACTGGATGGACCATCAGTGACAGATGGGAGGGAAAGAGCTGGGATCAGCCTCACTTACACCTGGAAAAGCTGCGTCCTGTCTTCACACAAAGGGCTGCATACCTCCTAAAGTTAGCTTAGAGCCAGGGCAAAGAAGGCAGGACATCTGGGCATGCCTCTAGAAGCTTCCTCCCACTTCCAAGGCACAACACTATATAAAAGGAGGACCGCAGGCATCACCTATGCAGTACACTTCTGAATCCGTTGATTCTATGCCAGGAAAAAGGACTGCTGTGCTGCTACAAGGACTGTCACTCTGCTGTACTGCTGCTCTGAGGGAACTGCTGCCTGTTGCCCTCTAGTCCGTGTGAGGAGGACTGGACCTGCATCACTTGAACCTAGATCCCAGAGTGACTCCAAGGGCTAGGTGACTGGCCTCCCTATCTGAAACCTCATGGACATAAAGGCTTCTAACACCCTTAGATCTGAACCAGTGCATCGCCTTTGCTGCATGACGCATCTTCGACGCAGATCCACGCAAAGCTCAGCAGACCTGGACTTAAGGTATTCTGGGCCAGATGTATCAAGGGGTTTTACCCATTTTGTGTCTATGGTAAAATGTGGTCATACATATGGCCCTCTGTACATTGGGCCCAAGCGGGCCACTGTAGCCGGCCTGCGCTCCAACAGGGTCCGCCTAAACTTGTACATTTGTATCAGCCAGGCACATCTAGATATTCGCAGTTGGTGCTTTATGCTTTTTGGTGCTATTTTGGCTAAGAACTTTAATATTCAATATCTCCAGTTCTAATAATTGGATTTTTGTCATTTTGGTGTTGCTTTATTTATTAAAATTAAGCTTTATTTTTCTAACCTAGTGTAGGATCTTTTTTTGTTGTGTTTTCACTTTTTTACTGTTTGAGGATTTACTCAAATACTTTACACATTGCTTTTAAGTTAAGCCTGATTGCTCTGTGCCAAGCTACCGGGGGTTCAGCACAGGTTAATTTGGGGTTTGCTTGTGCCTTACCCTAAATAGGATTGTGGTTGCTGCTTGACCAGGGCTCATACCCCAGGCAACCAACAAACCAACTAATAGTAAGTGCTTTAGCTTTAGAGGTCACCATGAGTCAATTTGGTGTTGGCAAATTCAAAAGTGTAACAGCTAAGGTAGACTAGAAGGTTGCATTTCGTAGTCTTAGTCTCAGTTGTCAGAAGGTCTAAATTTGAATGGAGCAGATTAACACACTTTGCATGTCAGAAGGAACAGGAATTTAATTTCCTCCATTTCAATCCTAGCTGCAAAGGTTATCTGCCTCACTTATGATTGGACATTATGATGCTAGAGAGCTAACATTTATTCTTTCCCTACCCATTTTGTGTCCTCAACTACTGTACTGTTGACCATTTTAATACTGTGCGACAGATCTTTCAGGTTCACCAGTAAGTCAAAGGGACCTTCCTCTGAGCGCTCAAGTCAGCTTACCATGTGACGCACTTTATTTTATTTGGCTCCACCATCAGTCTCAGCGTTTGGTTGAGGCTAGTGTGATTCAGTTATAATACCACCAATAATAAAATTAATCGTGTGTGATGCCCAAGGGTGCAATTATGTCCCAGTCAGCCTGCTGCCACTTTGTGCCCACATCGACTCGGGAAAGAGCATTGCCCCAACACACAGCCGGCACTCACCAAAGCACCAAATGGAAATCTCCACAGCAAACGTGATGTTTCTGGCACTGCACCTGTCAGAAAGGGTCCTCAGTCCTGCCCCTCTGATGCCAGCTGCTCTTCCAAAGGCTCTGATCAGGCTCCTCCTCAGCTTAAGGTTATGTTAGTGCCCAGCATAGAGCTTCAGCTGCCATCTTGTTTTTTTCATTAAACGCCGTCCAAGACCTTTTACAATTTCTTTTGCTATTCCATTTTTATTGTTGAGGGCTACCCACATTGTAAGAACTCTGCATCATGACACTTGCTTGCAGCCAATTTTTATAGTTGTAAAGCGCCCTCATGAGGATTAAATTGCATGCTGATTAGCCAGGAGTACGAAGCTCAGAAGAGGACCACATGCTCAGGACTCTGCCCTGGTCACACACCCCTTGTATCCTTTTCAGTAAATAATCAAACAAGTATATTGGCAAGTTAGTGAAATTGGCACAGTTAAGACCCTGCTAATACCATTTTCCAGTACCATCATAAATTAATTTATAGTTACCACATACAAGTATGTTTTAAGAATTTAGATGAATTTCAGACACATTTATGTTTTGTCTTAAAAGCTTAAGGCATTTTTTCTGATTACCCATTACGGTAACGATACGACGAGGCATATGCTAATATATCCCTGACCTTTCTTGTCACAGAAGGGTAAAATGCCCATTGTTGCCAAAACTCCACAAATAGTGTGACTCATTTAATCAGTCCTCACCTTACATTTAAAAAAACTGCATTTTGGGGACTTCATTTTCACTACTGTATGAATACAAAGGACAGCATACAATGTGAGTTTTGCATAAAGAACACAATGACTAGTTCAATGGATCACATGCATAAGGAAAGCATAGTAAAGTGATTTATGACATCGTTAGTTTGGGTAGAACATTAGGGCTCGCATTTCAAAGCCACCAAGTCTTTTTTATTCTTTAACTGTGTTTTTTTATTAACAGTTTGCCTCCATTCTGAATTTTGATCTGGGTGGAAACCTCTCTTCATACATTGTATTCACAGGTGACAAATGGGAAATGTCTGACCCAGTTCCAACATGCCTGGAAGGTTGGATGTGCCTTTATTCATAGGATGCCTGTAAGTACATATTTCTATGACTCATCTCTATTCCTGCCCCTATACACATAAACATTAACAAATGTTGGTCAATCTATAGAGGCTACCGTTTCTGTGTGCGTATCTATCTTTTTGCCCGTGTTTCATGTTCTCTGGGAGACACCACATTACCTTTGGCACTTACCACGGTCTTAGCTGCATCCTACCAACACTATTGGGATGAACCACAAAAGGTTGTGGCCTCTGCCCATATTAATGAGTGTTGCTTTTGGTGGCCTTGTTACATAAGGTTTGCAAATGCGCAAGTCCTCCTCAATGGTTCTAATGCAATGTTGTTATATTATTTGACAGAGGGTGGAACAAAAACTGCATTGGCTGTGATCTACACAAACGAGCATTAACTCCCTAGTATCGTTATAACTCATATAACAAGAACTGTCCCAGCTGCCCTGAGGGAATACACAGAGGAACACTTTGCTTTGCAGATCTCGCTAGAGATACTCTACAAACTATTCTGTACCTGCGGTTCCTTTCACAGAAGATTAAACAGATCTGTTGTTCTCCAAAGGTCTACCTAATCACACACTACATACCTCTGAAAAGGGCTCTCTGTCTGCAGCATAAGTCAAGCTTATGGATGTTAGAAAATAAAAAGTAATAACTGTGATTTTAATTGTACATTTACAGTTCAATCATTATAAGTAATGTGAAGTTCATCACATTTATTGTACAAGGTTTTTGTTAGCCAGTACAATTCATAAAAATGTGACTTCTTTTCTTTCTTAAAATTTTAACTCACTTGGAATTGTGAAGTAGCACACTTTTGTCCCTCTTTCAAATGCTACAGAACCTAAGGGGCTAATTTACTAACATAGTTAGGACTCATAATTTTATGACTGCGGGGCCTCCACAGTCGGCCGGAGTCTGTGCACTAGGGCCCAAATCTTCGCAGTCGGGGTGGAATCTCCTTACAAAGATTCCCCCCCGAATACGGAGATTCAGCGCCAAGTGTGAAGACTCTCCCTACACTGCAGAGACTCCGGAGTTGTAAAGTTACGAGTCCTAACTTTGTTAGTGAATTAGGCCCTGTGGTTCCTTATAACCCTTTGAGTGAATAATCAAACAGGTATAGTGGTAAGGTGGTCGTAGTCTAATTGGCACAGTTAAGACCCTGCCAATACCACTTCCCAGTAACATAATCGATTAATAAATAGTTAGACATACGTTTAGTAAAGTATGTTTTATGATTTTTTTTTCATTTCAAACACATTTAAGATTGTCTTAAAAACACAAGACTAAAACAAAACATGTAAATTACACGAGACAAAAAACCTAAATTCCAAAATATTTACCTGCCAATCTTTTCATCCATGCTCCCTCATCAATGCCCAGATTGTTATAGATGATTTTCAAGATATTTCCCAGTAATGTGTTCATGTGCTCCGAAGTTAGGGCAGTGCAGCACATTTCTGCCTTGTCCGGATTATTTTCAGGACCATATTCCCACCAGTGTGACATATAGCTGCACAACATTGGCAGTATCACTTCCATCACATGTGGCATTTGTGTGTAGCGGATCCCAGATTCGGCCAGTTCAACAATGTCTTCCATGAGCTTCTCGAGAGATGGGATGTTTGGACACACCTCTTGAACACTGGCTGGTAAACTGAGATCTAAAACAAAATTGAAGAACATTGTGATTTAATAACAGAGCAATTGCTAATGATGATTTTAGGAAAGGTAGCAGTGAGATAGTGGCCACAGTTCACTCTAGACAAACAGCTAAAGAAGGCCTTATGATAGGGCTGGCAATCCATCGTATTGATCACTTTTGCAAAAGGTCTCATTATCTTCTAAGTGATAGAATGCTTGCTAATTTAAAAATACGTTTAAAACTAGGGAAAAGCTTAAGAAAGTAATGAGAGGCCCTTAAACCACCCCTACCGCAGAAGCTGAAGTAGAAGTTTCTAGCATCAAGCAAGCATTACATCCAAGTGGTCATTTGAAAAGTCTGTTCAGAAAACTAAGGTTTTAATTCTGACTCTGCCACTCGGCCAAAATACCGCTTCCCCTATTCTGACATTCCCGCTGGGCCGGCAGGCGCTAAGCAAGTTAGCGCCCGCCGGCCCAGCGGGAATGAGGGGCGCAACACAGGAGCTGGCTCCGAATGGAGCCGGCGGTGTTGCGGCGGTGCGACGGGTGCAGTTGCACCCGTCGCGCTTTTCACTGTCTGCTAAGCAGACAGTGAAAAGCTTCATGGGGCCCTGTTAGGGGGCCCCTGCACAGCCCATGCCAGTGGCATGGGCAGTGCAGGGGCCCCCAGGGGCCCCAAGACACCTGTTCCCGCCAGCCTCTTCCTGGTGGTGACAACCGCCAGAAACAGGCTGGCGGGAAGGGGGTCAGAATCCCCATGGCAGCGCTGCTTGCAGCGCTGCCCTGGCGGATTCGCCCAGCCGGGGGAAAAACGGCGGGAAACCGCCGGCCCCGGTTTTCTGACCGCGATGGGCTTGGAAGCACCGCCAGCCTGTTGGCGGTGATTCCGTCATTCGCGACCCTGGCGGTCAAAGACCGCCAGGGTCAGAATGACCCCCTAAATGTCTTTTTGACCTAGCCGACGGAACATTTAATAAGGATCAAATAGCAGTCAAACATTGTGGCAGAACACCACCGTGGCATGTTCAGGATCTCTCCTTTCAATGGAATTTTGTTTGAAATAATTATTGTATGTGTGCACCTTTATTAATAAAGAAAACACTTTCAATCACTTTTGGTTCCTCAAGAACTCAAAATCCAAACGCTTGAAAATGTTTTGGTTAGCAAAATAGCCAAAAAGTCATGTTTAATAGCAGGAAACAAATGAAAACAACCCACTGAAGGAGGCATGATGGTGGTCATTGCTTCCTTAAAGAAGCACTGTCAGTTTAACAGCCTCTCAAGGCTGCAGCCTATATAGCGACAGTGGCAATGTTTTCTTTCACCCTTTTACTGTAGTGGACTTAACGCTCCCATTCTCCACCCTATTTCAATAGTGCAGAGAATGTAAGTTCCACAATCACACACAAAAGACTGGCAAAAGCTCTGATGCTCGCACAAGAAGGTTTCCTCCACTACCCGCCCCCCTCCCCACATTAGACTCCTAGGGAAGAGATCCCCCAGCAGCTTGAGGCTTTTTATGAATTATGATCAATGTTCATGGCAGACCCATGTCATCAATACTGAAAATGAAAGTAAAATGGGTGCATTCAGCTCCTTCTCCATCACTGCATCTGGTGTTCAGCACAGTTCAGCACCCCCAGGCCCAATTACATTGGGAGTGGTAACACTGGAAAGGGGAAATTCTACCCTAGTGGAACTCTGCTTGGGGATTGTCACAACAGAGAAGACCCTTCAGACTGTCCCCTAAAGACATTTGCAGAACACATTGTACCTACCTTCAGGGGGATGCCTTTTTCCCTCTTCAGAGAGAGCTCGTTCTACCTCCATTGGATGACAGAGCTGTGGTTACGCCCCGCTGCTCATTCTCTGACTGGATCCATACCATGCACTTAGTTTTCTTATAAATAATTTCACTACAAATGTTGCAGTGATATTATCAATGATGCCATGGAAGAAGTTATGAGTGATGTAATATGTGGGGTAATTACCAGGGCATGGCGAAGGCTTGAGTTATAATTATATAAGGGCATGAGTTAAAGTAACTTGAGATAACTATAGCTACAACTGGTGAATGTAAGTTGTTTTAAGAGTTTAAAACATTGACTGCCACCACTTTGTGGTTGAAGTGGTAGTGACCAATCAGATCTCAGCTTGAGATCAGTCAGGTTCGGTGGAGGATCCGCATCCCTAGACGTAAAAAGGTTTTGAGTATTTTTTGCTCAAAAGCTACTGAATGGATTTACACCAAAATACAAAAAATAATTTTTTCTGGACCACATGCCTTTCAGGCCGCTATACCCATTCATTGTGGGATACGATCGAGCAAGTCTTGCCGCAGATCCCGGTGGAGTCCCGGGCCATCGTCTCTTAAGCTGTTGCTGATGGGAGAGATGAGACGAAGTTCACTATTCCATGTGGGTTGGACCCGACCGACTCTCTAGGTAGATCGGTTGCGTCGCAAGTGGCCTTGAGGCACCGTCTTGGTTGAGGACATCTGTTTTTTTGGGGGATGTCCAACAAACCCTTATGGACATGCCCTTCAAAGGCACATTTCTCTTGCAAGACAAGGGGGACTCGGTGCTCAAGAGGCTCAAGGAGTCCGTGCCCAAGGTTCGGTCTCTTGGACTCTCGACTGCCCCTCATCCACAACAATCCACCTTTCACCCCTTTCTTGGCCACAGAAGGGTCTCCCTGTCGCGTCCCTTTTCTCCCAACCACTATGACACGCATGTTACTCAACCTCTGCAAGGCTGGGGATGAGGCATCCCTTGGGCTCGTGAAACAAGGAACCAGAGGTTAGCCCAGGCCAACAAGCACATGCAGCATCCTCCAAACCTTCCTAGTCCATCCCCCCATCTCGGACCAGTTGGGGGCAGGATTCACCATCACCTGCTCCACTGGGAATACATCATGGTGGACAGGTGGGTTTTGGAGATCATCCGGAGGGGCGACTTCCTTCAAGACTGCCACTCCGGCCATGGCTCCATCTTATGGCTGCGTACCAGAGGATCACCTGGCACTTCTCTGCGAGGAAGTCACAGCTCTCTTGGCCAAGGGAGCCATAGAGAAGGTCCCTGTGGCAGAAGTCGGTTGTGATTGCTATTCCTGCTACTTTCTGGTGCCCAAAAAAGGACAAGGACCTATGTCCTATCCTAGATCTTCGGTTCCTCAATCTCTTCCACAAGAAGGAGAAGTTAAAAATGCTCACTCCGGCTCAAGTCCTCACTGCCTTAGACCCATGAGACTAGACAGTAGTGTTGGACTTGCAGGATGCTTACTTCCGTATACCCGTCCTGCCCGCCCACAGCCGCTACTTGAGATTCGTGGTAGGTTACAAGAACTTTCACTTTACTGTGCTCCCCTTCGGCCTTACCAGTTCACGAAAGTGATGGTGGTGGTTGCAGCTCATATGCCCCATTTAGGAGTTTTAGGGGGTCATTACAACTCAGGCAGTCTTCGACCGCCAGGGCTGTTTTGGAGGAAGCACCGGCAACAGGCTTGTGGTGCATCCAGGGGAATTACAACCGCGGCAGAAGAGCCACGGTCGCACCGCCAGGACCGGCGGTTTCCCGCCACATTGGTCCCGGCAGTTTAAATCCCACAGGGCAGCGCTGATTGCAGCGCTGCCCAGGGGATTACGAGTCCCCCTCCCGCCAGGCTTTTCATGGCGGTAAGAACCGCCATGAAAAGGCTGGTGGTAAGGGGAGTCGTGAGGCCCCTGCCACGGCCCCATGGAGCTTTTCCAGAAAAGCGCAACCAGTGCAAATGCACCCGTCGCACAGCCGCAACACCGCCGGCTCCATTTGGAGCTGGCTCCCATGTTGCGGCCCAGCGGGGATCTCATAATAGACCCCACGGGAGTGCGGTCACATTAGCGACTGCCCGGTGGTTCAACCTTGGCGGGCGGCAGTTGCCCCCAGCCAAGGTTGTAATGAGGGCCTTAGTCTTCCCCTACCTCGACGACTGGCTGTTGAAGGCGAATATGCCCCAGAAAGTTGTCTCCCACCTTCAGACTACAGCGAACCTTCTACACACCCTGGGGTTCACTATAAATGTGCCAAAGTCACACCTGACTCCCTCTCAGATGCTCCCTTTTATCGGAGCTGTTCTGGACACAGTGCAGTTTTGGGTTTAGCCTTCCGAAAAGCAAGTCCAGGATATTCAGACTATGATTCCGATGGTTCAGCCTCTACCCTGGGCTTCATGAGAATGACTCTGAGGCTGCTGAGCCTCATGGCCCCCTGCATCTTGCTAGTGACACATGCCAGATGGCATATGCGGGCTCTGCAGTGGGACCTGAAGTTCCAGTGGGCACAGCATCAGGGGAATCTCTCCGACATGGTTCAGAACTCGAAGCAGACTGTGAAAAACCTGCAGTGGTAGCTTTAAAATTAGGATTGGGTCAACAACAGATCCCTTCCCCAACCAGATCTTACAGTACTGATAGACACGTCATTTCTGGGATGGGGTGGCCACATCAGAGAGGTGGAGATCAGAAGTCTCTGGTGGAGTCTGAACTTCACATCAATCTTTTGGAGCTTTGGCCCGTCAGGCTTGCATTGAGACTATTTCTTCCCTCTTTCGGGGGGAAAAGTCGTGCAGGTATTCACAGACAAGACTAACCCCATGTGGTACTGCAGCAAACAGGGTGAAGTGGGGTCCTAGACCATTTGTCAAGATGCTCTACGCCTTTGGACATGGCTGGCACATCAGGACATTACCCTGGTGGTTCAGCATCTGGCAGACCCTCTGAACACCAGAGCAGACAAACTTAGCTGTCGATGCATAGTCGATTACGAATGGTGTCTCCATCTGGAGGTGGCACAAGGCCTCTTTCAGCAGTGGGGAGAGCCTTATTAGATCTGCTCGCCTCACAGAGAACATACAATGTCAGCTGTTTTGCGTGTTGGAGTTTCCACGGCGGCACTCGCTCAGCGACACTTTTCATCTCAAGTGAACTCAGACCTCCTTTATGCCTTCCCACCGATACCACTTCTGTTCAGAGTTCTGAAGAAGATCAAGAACGATCCTTGTGGTTTCAGACTGGGCACCAAGAGTATGGTATCCAGAGTTACTGAGCATGGCCACAGACCCTCCAGTCAGACTGCCCCTTCAGGAGGATCTTCTTTCGCAGCAGCAGGGGACGGTCCTACACCCAAACCTGTCCAAGCTTCACTTTCATGCATGGACAGCTTGTGACTATCCGCACAAAGTCTGAGATGTTATATTGGCAGCCAGGCGTCTGTCCATCAAAAAGTATACGCCTGTCAGTGGCATAAATTTGTGGCATGGTGTACCAACAATTCTGTTGTACCCCTCTTTGCCCCTCTCTCTGAGGTTCGCTTGTTCAGCCTTTCTTTAGCCCAGCAGAGCTCTGCTTTGGACACCCTTAAAGGTTACTTGTCGGCTATCTCAGCCTTTCTTAGATTGCCAGGCCAACCTTCCCTTTACAACCCTCCTATTGTTGGTAGATTCCTTAAGGAACTCACCCATTTGTTTCTTCCAACCCTATTTACCATGCCCCAGTGGGACCTCAACCTTGTCCTCCCTTACTTAATGTGTGCCCCTTTTGAGCCGTTGTAGAATTGACCCTTGCGACTCCTTACTCTCAAAACTGTTTAACTTCTTACCATCACCTCTGCTTGCAGAGTGAGTGAGCTTCCAACTCTTTCTTCCAAGTCCCAATTTTTGTCTGTTCACCCTGACAAAGTGGTGCTTCGTATGAGGGCCTCCCTCCCTCCCAAAGTTGTTATGCCTTTTCACGTAGGCCAATTCATCACTTTGCCTACTTTTACGCACCTCCACATCCTTCTCATGAAGAGGAGAGACTCCACCATCAGGATCCAAAAAGAGCAATGGTTTTTTATCTTAGTCATACCAAAGATTTCCAGGTGGACGATCAACCCTTTGTTGGATATGCGAAAGGGAAGGCAGTGCAGAAGCGTACCATCTCACAAGGGGTACTGCTTTGTATCAAAATGTGCTATATACACACACACACACGCATATAGTATATATATATATATATATATATATAGTATTTAAAATAAACTTATAGTTAGGTAAAATTGAAATTTGTCAGTGACAACATTAATATTTTGAATATTTAGAACTAAAAACAAAGAAATTCACCAGTTATAGTAAGCAGACCTAACTATAACTTGTGCCCCTCCATGCACTACTTATGACCTCACATATGACATCACTCTTGATATGTTCTATTACATCATTAATACCTGCGGATAGCCGTGTGGCTAGCCCCCATAAAGACAGCTGGGAGATGACCACAAAGCCTGGTTGGCCAACCCCTAGCATGCAGCCAACCCCACGCTGCACACAGCCTTTGGCCATGCGCGGCAGGGTTGGCCACAGGGCCTGGTCCTGGGGACCCCAACCCACAAGGCCTTTAGTTTTTTTAAAGGGGATTGGGGGGCTTCATGCCACCCCTCCCCGAGTCTCAGTAGGCCCTGGGGCCCCCATCCCCAGGATCTTTTTTAAAAGGGAAGGCAGACTGTACGGCCCCCTCCCATGCCTCCTTAGGCCCTGGGGACCCCATCCTCTGGGCCTTTAATTTTTAAAGGGGTGGGCGTTCACCTGGCGCCCTCCCCAGCCTCATTATGTCCTGGGGATCTCATCCCCAAGGATCTTTTTCTTTAAAGGGAAGGGGGCTCTGTGGCCCCCCTCCCTGAGCCTTGTAAGGCCCTGGGGATTCTATACTTCAGGGCTGCTGTTGTTTATTAAAAGAGGAGATGGGGCCACATGACCACCTCCCCAAGCCTTGTTAGGCCCTGGGGACCAGATGCCCACAGGGTGAGGTAGAATGGGAGGTTACCAATTTCCATGCCAGTCCATATGTCAAACTTATGCTGATACAAATCGCAATTCCCTCTCATTACTAATGGGAAATGGCTGCAGTATTGAAGCCCAGGGTTAGCCAGCACCCAGGAAACCTTTTATCAATGACTGGGTATTTCATGGGAACCGGTCAAAACCTGGACCTTGTGAAGCCAATGCAGTGTCAATGTGGTTTTCATGTGGTCAAGTTTTGGTCCATTCCTCTGACCTATGTTAGGTCCATCCACACAAGTGAGGTAATGTTTTTATCATGTGCAGTTTGAGCAAATTGGGTGGTAGGACTTTTATCAGTATTCACTGACTCTAGAACTTTTCACTACAGCCAAAATTTCTGTTTGTGTGACATTCTGGGTAGGAAACCCTAATGAGATTGATGCAAGCCACACCACTTTTGGCTTCAGTGTCTAGTTTTTTTTAATGTATGTGTTTGTGGGTGTTGGCCAATTCTGGGCCCAAATCCTGTAGCAACTCACATTCCTACAACAACTGAATTTTCCATAATTAATTTTGTGGCCTTTCCTGTAGCAGGTGATAGGCTCACCCATTCAGGTAAGATAGTGTTTCTATCAGGAAAAATGTGGGAAAGATTTGTAGGAGGACATTGGTCAACACCACAGATTCCAGAACCTTCTCTCAAAAAAACACGAGCAATTGCAGTGAACTTAGCTAATGTTTGACCTTTACAGTCCCCCAGTTCCCATTGGTGGAGGGGGCTGAAGAAGTAAATGTGACCTGGATGTATTTTGTAGAATATAGTTATGAAGTTTGAAAGCAACCTGCTCTAGTTAGGTTTTTTCTTGCCATTGGTATTAATCTAATGACATTTTAAAATTAGAATTGGCTTCTTTTTGATGAAAAATTAACAGATTTTGGCCAGCTTATTTTTAGAATGTGTATCAAAAATATTTTCTTGTTTAAAAAAAAAAGTTTTTTCTAAAGAAGCACATTTAATTCACACATTTTATGAAAAAAGTGCTCTGGAATTTGGGATGATTCAGTCTTCATAACGTCAATGGACATTCCCATGAAGGACTTAAGCCCCAGATGTACTAACCTGTTTCACAGTTACAAAAACACTAAGGGGGTTATTACAACTTTGGAGGAGGTGTTAATCCGTCCCAAATGTGACGGATATACCACCAGCCGTATTACGAGTTCCATAGGATATAATGGACTCGTAATACGCTGGTGGTATATCCGTCACTTTACCGTCACTTTTGGGACGGATTAACACCTCCTCCAAAGTTGTAATAACCCCCTAAATCTGCATTTGTGGTGAAAGCAAACAAGATTTTGGGGGTCATTCTAAGTTTGGCGGGGCAAAAGACCGCGGGGGCCATTCAGACTTTCCCGCTGGGCCGGCGGGCGCCCGCCAAGAGAGCGCCCGCCGGCCCAGCGGGAAAGGCCCTGCAACACAGAAGCCGGCTCCGAATGGAGCCAGCGGTGTTGCAGGGGTGCGACGGGTGCAGTTGCACCCATCGCGATTTTCACTGTCTGCTATGCAGACATTGAAAATCATGCTGGGGCCCTGTTAGGGGGCCCCTGCACTGCCCATGCCAGTGGCATGGTCAGTGCAGGGGCCCCTAGGGGCCCCAGGACACCCATTCCCGCCATCAGCCAGAAACAGGCTGGCGGGAAGGGGGTCGGAATCCCCATGGTGGCGCTGCTTGCAGCGCCGCCATGGAGGATTCTCCCAGCCGGGGCTAATCCGGCAGGAAACCAGCCGGACCCGGCTGGGCGACCGCGGCTTTACAGCCGCAGTCGGAATACCACATGAAACACCGCCAGCCTGTTGGCGGTGCTTCCGTGCACAGCCACCCTGGCGGTCTATGACCGCCAGGGTTGGAATGAGGGCCTTTGTATTATAGAAAAATGCCTCTTTTGTTGTAGTCGCGCCCATTTTGTCTGGGCTGGTGCTGCTGTTTTTTTTGCACAACCATTAAAGTGACAGTGCAAAGCATGTCTCCGTGCCTTCCCCTGCAGCCTTGGTAAACAGTATTTAACCAGCCAATTCAACCTAGCAAAATAAACCTTTTGTCAATGCTAAACCTTCTTTTTTATTACTTATAAGTCACCCATAACATAGGCCCTAAATGCCAACAGGGCTAGGTGCATGGTATTTTAAAAGTAGGACCCATACCTTTTATATTTTTCATGTAGTGACAGTGAAAAACCTTTAAAGTAATTTTCACTGTAATAAGGCTCACCCTTGCATAGAAAAGCAATGGATTACAAAATATCACCTTATAATGCATAACTTCAATTCGGGTGTAGCTAGAGAAATACTACAAGAACTCATTTTAATATTAATTTATGATCCAACCTAATGTTCAAGACGGATTTTATATTGCTTTTTTGAAAATAACACTTTTAGAAAGTTGTCAGTTTCCTGCCTGAGCCAAATGAGGCATTTTGCGTGAGTGCACTGTCACTAAGGAGCTGAATGGCTCTTTGATGAGGTGTGAAGTAGATCCCAGTGCTGAAACAAAAGACTTTGGCCTTCATTACAACAATGGTGGTATTGACCATACCGTCGCCGTGGCTACCAGCCGCCAACCTGCATTATGACCGTAGACGATATTTCGGCAGAAGGCTGGCGGAATACCGTTGACGGTCATGGCGTGGGATGGCGGTAAGGTGGCGCTGCTGTCAGCAGCAGCGCCACACCAGCAAAACACCGCAGACCATATCATGAGCAATGACACGGCCTGGCAGTATTTTGCTGGCGGACGCTGCTGCTGGCAGCAGCACCGCGTCCCATCTCCTGCCTGAGGACACCCTGCAAGCAGGTAAATTGGGTTCTCAAACATGAGAAGGGGGTGGAGGTGTGTGTGCGTGTGTGGGGGTGCTGTGTGTGCGTGTGTGGGGGTGTTGTGTGTGTGTGTGTGGGGGTGTCTGTTTTTGTATGCGTGCATGCGGGTGTGAATCGCATTGAATGAGTGCGTGAATGACTGAATGTGAGTGTACATGTATGTTGTGTGTTGTGAGTGCGTGTGTACGACAATGTATGTAGGTGTGTGTTGCGGTGTGTGGGTATGTATGTGTGTATGCGTGGGTGGATGTGGGTATGTGTGTGTGTATGAGTGTGTATGTGTGCACTTTTGGGTACGTACATGTGCAGGGGGCAGGAGAGGTAGGGGGAGGGTGGGGGAGGACTCTGGGGAGGGGCGGGGGGAGACGGCTATCAGTGCCAGGGAATGAATTACCTGGTACTGATAGTGCCTATTGCCATGGTTTTTGTGGCGGTACACTTGCCACGAAAATCATGGTGGTAGGCTGGAGACCAAAGTCTCCAGCCCTGCGGCCGTTACCACCCTGGCGGACGGAGTGGTACATTGGCGGTTTGGCTTGAGCCAAACCGACAATGCCATAATTTGGGAAATGGTACCGCCAGCCTGTTGGTAATACCTTTCCCCAAATTACCGCCGACCGCCAGGGTCGGAATGAGGGTCTTTGTGTGGGTAGCATCCTGTTCCTCTGACAGGATGACCATTTTGGCAGTGCCCAGGAACATATTTATATTCAAGGGCCTGCTTGTCACAAGCAGACTTAGCCCACACCTGGCCCTGCCCTTTCCATTGCCCTGTTAACCAGCCAGACCCCACTTTCAGTCTGAGAGGAGCTGCCCCCAGAATAGGTATATAGAGACTATAGAGAAGATGTTGCTCATTTCTCCAGCCTACACCACTGGGAAGACACAGATAGCTCTACACAGGGGAAGAAAGGTTCTGCCATGAACACATTAGGTAGAGAGGGGCAAGTTGGCATAGTTTAAGTAAACAAACAAGGAATTGTTGCAAAAGTGGGTAGGACACCCTTGGGAACTTTTAACCCGAGAAAGTGCCAGGTGTTTTCCCTACTCCCAGGCTGGCACTGAGCATAAATGTGGCATTCCCAGGCCCCTCTACAGAACACCTCTGGACCTATGGAAAACAGAAGAAGGCTTGCACCTGCTGTTTTAACTTGTGAGGGGACCCTTAAGGACTGGATCTGCTCCTACTTGTACCCAGGGTTGAGAAGCAGACTCCAAGGGTCAGTTGGCTGACCTCCTGTTAAGCTATAGTGACATAAAAGCTGCAAGAAGTCACTTTTCTGAAGAGCCCAGCTGAACAGTTGCAACTAATTCTGCTGCGGACCCTGATGGTGACTTCCACAGGAATGAGCCCTTACCTCCAAGCAGTGTCCTTGTGGTTTTGGGCTCCTAGATAAGTGTCAGAGTGTACTCCTCCTGCCTAACCCTAAGAACTTAGACTTAGTTATTTTTTCAAGGACTTTTGCCTTGACAGCCAACTGATGACCAGAACAAACCCTCCAAAGGCTAAAGATTCAGGTTGCTCTTGCTCAGAACACTTTCACAGCAGCAAATCCTTTTCAGGGGGTCATTGTGGAAAATGTGTTCAGCCTAATGGAGCTCTGCTCAGCTACAGATTGCAGCATTGTGCCACTGGAGCAATCCAAGCTACAAAAACGGGCCTAAGTCCAAAGGCACTAATCTTCACTGGCAAAGACACCAAAAGTATCTGGCTGGCGATGAATCTTCTATGTGCATGAATCTTGAATGTCTACCACTCTAACCTTTCCCACCAGAAGTCAATAGCTTCACTGAAACACTGTCCAACAGTTATCCGGTATTGTGGAACCCATTTTTGCCACAGCTTGCTGCCCTACCACGCTGAGGATTTTTCACTTCCATTTCAGAGATTAAGCCAGAAGGTAAAACTTCAGACAGAGAAAAACTTGTTCCCTGTATCCTGCCATGCTCTATCACGGTCAACCCTAAATTTGACTCTTTCCTGGTCTAGCGTGGCTAGTATCACCTAGTTGGTGCTTTGCACTTTTTGGTGCTGTTTTTATCTAAACCTTTAAATATTCCTATCTCTTTTTCCCCTCACTGGAGCTTTGCCATTTTGGTCGAATTTTGTTCTTTAAAGACCCTATCTTTATAAATTGGAGTTGGATTTTTATTGTGCTGTCTTTCTTTCTTTTTACCTGTTTTGGTACTTCTAAAAATGCTTTACTCATTTTCCTAAGTCAAGCGTGTCTAAGCTGTATCATAGCTACCAAGGGATAGGCTCAGGATTAAATTAATGAACCCTTTACTGAATTAATCAAGTACGGTGCCATTAGTACTTGTGGTGGATACCATCCACCCCAACAAATAATCCACTTTCTCACACCTATATATTCAATTTCAAGAGAGGATAAAGTTTTATTGAGTCGTAAATAGGGTTGCAACTGGATAACAATTTGATATTTGAAAGTGGAGTGTTTTGAGCTTCCGTACTACTCATTCGGAAAAGGGCTAAAGGGCAGCGGTCCCCTATGAAACACTCCCCTTTTGTGAATTGTGGGAGGGGTTTTTGGGAGATCTCTTCCAACTCTTTCCGTAAAGGTAAACTGACTGCTTTAAAAAAAGATTTCTTAATTTAAATGCAATCCCAAACATTGTGGTCTGTTGACCTTTTTAGGTAACCATCCCTCTGATTGTATCCAATTGGAATGAGTCACAATTTGCAGCCTACCTAATGAATAATAATTAGGTCACTCTGATTGGGGCCCTCTCTGATTCAAAACTTAACAAACAGACCTATTTGTACATAGGTCCATTCACAACGATTCAATACTGCTTGCAAATTGCAACTAATTTTTGCAACCAGTATAATCATAATTTTGGTGCCAGATGTCCATCCTGAGGCTGAAGAAGGCTGGAAAAGACAGTCACGTTATTTTCATTGTTTGTGTTCTAGGCTCACAATTATCAGAAGACTGTACGTCCTGCATGAACATTTCCAGTAGAATTCTCAAGGAGACAGAGAAAATTAGACTTCAAAGAAAGCATGAACACTCCAGATATCAGGAATCTCCCTTTGTAACTAAGGGACATGGCGAAGCGGCCCTTTCTTTCTTGGCATCCCCTACGGTCTGCAAGCACACCCCAAGAGAGAGTTCTAAGAAGAGGCCACAACATAATGAGAGGTGCCATTCATGCTCATTACTGAGAACAGGTACAATGTGTTTGCTTACCCTTAAAGTCGGTGATGGCTTCCGAAGCCATTCAGCCATGAGACTGTGTGATTTACTCTTGGAAACTTAAGAGTGAGGAAGGAATAAGTCACAGAGAAAGTGCAAATCAGGCCCAGGATTCTTAGAACTGTTGACTACAAAAAACATTTACTTTACCTTTCTGTAATTTTAGAACCTTGTTTGAAATATGTCAGTTTTTAAGGTACCAAAGTCATAACTTTTAGTAATCTCCATAGTATTGCCCAGCCATTTTAACTTTCTAAAAGCTGTTAATCGGTAAAGACTTAAAAATTGTGTGACTTCATGAAGAAAACTAGAAAGACACTCTTACGTTGATGTAGTAAGCATGTGAAATTAGTCTGAAATGTAACAAAATTGAACATGACACAAAATGTGATATTAAATTTATTTAAATGCTAAAATGAAATTCAAAAGGGACAGTTTCATATGCTGCTAATGTAGATCACATATGTTTCTTTAAAAGAACACTTATTTCACGGGAAGTATGTTTAGCCGAAAGTAATAAGAATGGTCTACATACAAGCAGAAAATTCAAAGATCAACATCGATGAGAATATGCGTTTTTCCCCAATGCATTGTAACAGTGATGGAGCAACAGACTCTCTACATATGAACGACCAGAGAACCGCAGCTGAGAAAATTAAAAGTAAGCATTATGAACCTGATTCAAAAACTGCACTTTTAAGTAAGTTTACACTTTTGAGAAAGTGTACTACTTTTTGGTATTCACAAACTGCACTTTTGTACTAACTCACACTACGCATGGCTAATTACTGGTACTGCAACACCCTTTCATAGAAAATAATGACAGTAGAGTCCTAAAATAAAACCCCACTGGAAATAATGTTAAATTACAATAAATATTTGAAATAGTAAAATGTTTTAATTAATGTTTAAAATATAATAATATAGTGCATATGTATTATTTATTTATATAATATTCAATGACATATGTTAAATGTATTATTTATTTATAAAATATTTAATAGCCTATTTTGAATGTCAAATTGTTATTAAATATTTTATAATTAAATAATAGATATGTACTATGTTTATTTATTCATTAATATTCATAAATGTATTTATTTATATTTTGAACTATTTTAAATCGTTCATTTCATTTAATATTATTTCCTGTAGTTTTGATTTTAAGTCCTTGGTGCCATTATTTTCTTCAGAGGTTGTTGCAGTACCACTGGATGTCCATGTATAGTGCTGGACTTGTAAAAAAGCGTAAGTTGCTATACAAGTGTAAATTACTATATAAGTAGCGTTTCTGAATACCAATAAGTAGTAAACTTACTCAAAAGTATAAGTTACCTTTGTGAATCAGGCCCAATGTATAGATGCAGTGTTTGTATAATGCAAACCTAGATAAAAGGCAATGGAGCAGGGCTCAGCTGCTTTAAATTCTTCATGAATATATGTCTGTCACTAATAAAAGGGTCACAGCATACCTGCTCTTTCTTTGGCTGTTTTTGTGTTGTAGATGGAGTATGCATTATGTGCATTGAGATGTGTTTCCAGAAACGCCACTGGGAAGGCACCTGAAAAAGCAGCAAGGCATTCCCCAATTGCAGAGCGCTGCCTGTGAAGGAATATTACCAGTATTTAAGTATTTTTTTACCAGTATTAACAAATATTAACAAATAATAACACTATTTACCAAAAAGACTAAAGATATTAAGATATATAAATATGTTAAAATATAATAAATATATTATTAAACATATCAACAAACCATTACCAGTTTAAACAAATAACTTAAGAAATAAAATAAAAAACAATTATGTTACCAGTGTTGACAAAGACCTTTTCATTTCATACAATCAATGCAAGTGTGACATTTTTATTCATGCTCAGGAAATAAAACCAGGACTAGGAACTATATAAATTCCACTTGAAAATTGCATACAGAGTTATTTCACACTACATTGCCCAATTACACTGACATTGCTTAGGTTATAATTATTTTTGCCATTGCCATCACATTTCAGGATGTCTTCATTTGCATAAATATCGTATGTAAGTATGTGGTATTTGTGTAGCACAAACCTAGCTGCAAGGCACAGGATTGCTGTAGAAGATCAAAGGCAAGTTTGCAGTTAACAAGTGATTGGAGCTGTAGTTGCGTACTGAGTACTGAGAGTGAAGTGGACTGCTACCACGTTATCCGCAAAGTTCTTTAAAGAGATGTGTCCTGCGCTATTTCTTAAATTGAACTAGGGGTTGGGGCGATATAGATGTAAAAGGGCGTGCCATTCCAAGCATATACATTACACATAAAATGATAATTTCATAAATATAGAAATAAAGCACATCATTACTGTATTATTACCCATATTTGTGTTGACTGAGCACAGTAGTGTAAAAGAATTTAGCTTCATACTTATCAACAGGGCAGCACCAGACCCTGTATTATAAATAAGGTGCACTTCTCTAGTATGTGCCATGGCGCACCATTAACTGGGTGTCCCTTGGGCAACCCCGGTAAAGTTGTTCAATTCTGTTCTATTGTTTTGAATGCACTGTTTCTGGAGCATCTATGGACATAGGGCTTTACTGGGAACAGCACATTAGTGAAAAACAGATTGGTTGTTTGAAGCTGCCAGTACTCCTTTCAGTATGCAGGCAGCAACTCAACCTGCAATTCAAAGAGATCCACCTGCAGGCATGTGCTGTGATTGACTACACCAGCTGGCAGGTGGATACGTGCGTATGCTTGGGATCCTATTTGACCCCTTTCAAGGGATGTCCTCTGGAGTTCACTGACTGTGCTTCAACTCTTTGTGGGGCACAGTCAATGCACCTCTGATGGTGTCTTTGCTTCTTTGCCCGTATCTGTAATATTGTATAGATGTAGTAGCAAAATGATCTTTCAATTGCTTGGGCGTCACCCCCCATGTAATGAGGGACCACACAGCATGCTCATGATGGCGCAAAATATGATTTGTAATTATCTGTATTGCAGAAGACTTCACATGCATCTTGGAGCCCTTCTATATTACCACAGTGGCTTGGGGGGGAAACAAGCAGGAGTGAATGGCCACTGTACCCCAAAAGAACATATGAGGATCTGGCCCAAGCTGATGACTTTCCTTTGAAGTCCTATTACTTAAACATTTGCAGACTTACACTGTTTTAGAGTGCCCTCGAAGAGTGGCAGCCTCAGAGATAGGAAGTCTCCGTTGTGCTGCAGTGGGACCTAGGCCTGGTGGCCATTTGTTTTAAATTTAACATGCACATCAAGGAGTTATATCATTCTGATTCAGTTCAGAGCTGAATAGGACCCATTTCAGTCTAGTTCATGGTTTGCTTACATAGGGATGATCACTGTCTTTACCATAGCATGACCAATAGAATCATTATTCCGCCCCATCAGTAAATGCTAACCAAGAAAATAGCAGAAGAGAGACCATTTCTCAGACAACCCATCTGTTTTTAACTTTTCTAAATATCCATCACTATTAACATGTTTAGTATTCCCATTTCAGAGTGTACCAGAGTATGTTTATCCAAAACATTTTATTTTCCACGCTAAGGGCCTCATTATGAGTGTTGGGGTCCGAGGACCACCACACTCGCGTTGAAGATCGGTCTGTGCAACTTTGACGGTCTGACTGCCTAATTACAACCTTGGCGGGTAAACCCGCCAGGGGACCACCATCCCTGCTGGGAACATGGTTCCCAATGTGGTGACGGCAGTTGGGCTTGAAACCAGCCAGGGAGGCACTGGTTACAACGCTCTCTCCCACAGCCTTTTCATGGTGAGAACCCCGCCATGAAAAGACTTGTGGAAAGCCAGTGCCAGGGGCCACACGGGGGACCACTGCACTGTCCATGCCCACGCCAGGCATTGCCGGAATGCGCACTGTCTGCTCTGCAGACAGTGTGCATTCCGATGCTGGTGGAGTGTTAGAATATTGGCCTTTGATCTCTTAAAGGAGCAGAGACCAATATCCTAACACTGTTCCCGCCAGTCAGCCTGGCGGGAATGCGTATTACAATGTTCCCGCTAGTCAGCTAGTATTGTAATACGCTTGGGGGGGGACGTCACCACTATGTCGGTGGTGTCCTCCCCATGAGTTTTGCTGTCCCGTAGGTGACTGCTGCCAAACTGATAATGAGCTCCAAACTCTTCTTCCAGAAAGTAAAATCTCTCTTCGAAGTCTGTCATATTTTTGAACTTTTCTGCTGTTTTACAATTTTGCAACTTCAGCTGTCCTAAACTAATCTAACACTGAATTAAAAAAAAGCTTACTCCAGAAGGACAGGAATTTGATTGTGAGGCATGCTCTGCTCTCAAGCATGGCTTCAATAAAAGGAGTTTGAAATCATTTTGTGCATCAGGGTTATTTTGGGATACATTTTTCTAATTGTCATAGTTTTATTTTCAATGTACCGTATCGGAGATTTTTTTCTGTAATACATTAAAATCACTTAACAATCTACCTTCTATTTATACATGTTAGACCTGACAGTCTTAGGGTGGACACCGTCCCCCAACATTTTGCCTGACTCCTCCACTTTTCTGACCTCGTTTTTGCTGGTTATGGGACTCTGGGCACTTTCCCACTGCTAGCCAGTGCAATTATTTAAAAGGCAAAACATGCATTCTTGTGTTTTGCATGTGTTGGCAGTAAAATACTCCAAAAGTCATTTTCAATACAGCAAGGCCTATTTTTCCAATACAAAAATATTTGGATTACATTATTACATCTTAGAAGTGTAATTCACAAACTGGAAAAGATAGGGTTTTCGAATTTGGTGTCTCTGGCATCACAATTCAAAATCACAACTTATGGTGGAGATGGATTTTAAATTGTAATTCTGAAGATGCCACTTTTAGAAAGTTGGCATTTTCTTACTTTAGCTATTTTGTGCCTGCTGTCTGTCTCTGATAATTTGTCTTGGGTAGGTGACAGCTGGGCTTTGTGTATTTCTCCTAGATATCCACACACAATGGGAACTTAGGTGTGACTTGATGGGCCTTGATTGGCCGTCCTAGCAGGATGGGAGGGAGGAGCTAGCCACAGTCTCACTTACATTTGAATAGGCTGTGTACTGTCCCCACACAAAGGGCTGCATAGCCCCCTGTAGTGCGTCTGAAGCCAGGGCTGGAAGGGCAGGACCTCTGTGCACTTTCAAAGGCCTGTCCTTGAAGTCTTCCCCACTTCAAAGGCCCAATTGTGTATAAGTACTGGACCTCTGACACCACCAACCTGTGACTCCTCTGCTAGAAAGAAAGGCTGATGTGCTGCTAAAGGACTGCCACTCTGCTGAACTGCTGCTCTGCTGGACTCCTGTCTTACTGGGCTGCCGGCTGTCCCCCTGCATACATGAGAAGAACTGGACCTGCATCACTTGAATCCAGAGTGACTCCAAGGACCAGCCAACTGGTTTCCTGATCTGAAGTCCCTGAATTCTCAGGGACATAAAAGACTTCCAACCAACCTACTTCTGCCATCTGTGTGTCTACCCTGCCAAGTCGTGCCACCCAAGTTCTGAACCCTTGGAAGTGAGACCTAAGGTGCTTGCTCCAGCAGTCCCAATGCATCCCCTGTCAACCCAACACATCACTGCCGCTGTGTGGATCAGGACCGGTGCATCACTACTGCTGCGAGGATCAGAAAAGGTACATCTCTCCTGTTGCATGGAA
Organism: Pleurodeles waltl; assembly: GCF_031143425.1. Lineage (NCBI taxonomy): Eukaryota > Metazoa > Chordata > Amphibia > Caudata > Salamandridae > Pleurodeles > Pleurodeles waltl. The sequence goes on along the minus strand of NC_090444.1, from coordinate 579,773,198 downwards.
CCGAACCAGCGTGTCACCGCCGTTGCAGAACCAGACCTGATGCATCACCTCTGGACCCACCGCATCTCAGAACTAACACATCGCTGCCACTGCATGGAGAAACTCAACACATCTCATGTACAGCATGGCAAAAATCAATGCATCTCCTTCACTGTGGAGATCAACAACTGTGCATTGTTTCTGCTGCACCCCGCATCTTCAATGTTGACGCAGCCACTGGGTCCCTGTATCCAGCATGTGTTCCATCATTGTCAGCCTGAACTTTTGACTTTTTCCTGGTCCGGCATGACCAGCTATCCCAGACTGGCGCTTCTTGCTTCTAAGCACTATTTTACAATTTAATTTTTAAAAATTCCTAACCCAAGTTCTATCTATTGTTTTTTTTGTTGTTTTGGTCTTGTTTTATTAATTACACATGCTCTTTTTTTCTAACACGGTGTGGAATCATTTGTGAGCTTTTTCCACTGTTTTTACTGTTTGACGTGTCACGTAAATACTTAACTTGCTGCCTCTACATTAAGCATGACTGCTTTCTGCCAAGCTACTAGAGGGACAGCAAAGGTTAATTTAGGGTTTGTCTGACATTTACCTTGACAAGGATTGTGGTTGCTGCTTGACTAAGGTTCACACCTCAGTCAACCAACAACCCAATCTCTAACAATAATCTTCAGGTATCTCTAGCATGCTTTTCACAAAGAGAATGAGGAGTATGTTAAACAGCCACCAACACTGAGCACAAATTGTTATTCAAAAAGGCAAGAGAGACATTCATTTAAGAATATGTGCTTTTTTTGTGGTTCACCTCCCTCTAAAGCTAATGCAAGGGGACAGGGTACTTGTATCAGTGATTGGTAAGATACTACAAGAAACTGCACATTAATCCAATAAACATTATTGCCTTGATTCAAATCTATTTTTAGAAATTACAGAGTGACTTACACGTTTAACATGTATGTGTCAGGCTTAGGTATTTTCAGCATGTTCAATCAATCAATCAAGGATTTGTAAAGCTCGGCAAATCACCCGTGGGGCTCTCAAGGCACTGGGGTTGCTTGCTGAGCTAGATGTTAAATACCTCTAAGTTACAGTGGTATGTATGTAAACCATATAAGTCTACATTTGTGCCATCAGTGAGTAGTAAAGCGTCTGTTTGAAAAAAATGGCTTAAAATGTTCTAAAAAATACAGTGTAAGACTGCACATCATCGACAGAATATTACGATGAAAGAGATTAGTTCTCAATTAATCAAAATCTAATCAGCAGATAAATATACCTTTAAAGGATACTGATAAGAGTGTGAATAAAAAAATAAGCAACATCTGCCAGATACAAACATTATGTATTATGGGATTTTGAATCTATGTTGAGTTTTTAAAAATACTGAGCAAGTGCTGCAATGCTATGGATTCTGGAGGCTTAATAGGAAAAGCTAAGGACCTGTCTGAGAATTTTGCAGATGGGTTACTACGTCACAAACATGACAAATATCCTGCCTGCCTTATTACAAGTGTACTATATGCTATGGTGCTTGTAAAAAGGTGGACAGGATATCTGTCATGTTTGTGACAAAGTACCCTTCAGCCAAACAAACTCTAAATCAGGCCCTAAGACTTTTCTGACATAGAAGAATGTTTGGAATCCAACTATTTAGATGTGCCCTAGATGAATTAACATCTTCTTGACTTCCAATGCAGACAAATAATTCCAAGTGTGATTTATTTTTTCCAACCCATAAATGTATTTGTTGACAGCCTTTAATAAGTAGGGTGATGATGTTTGTGAAACAGTTACAGAATATAAATATTTCTGAAGGAATTCATTAAAGAAACATTTTTGTTATTTCCTTAAAGACATCAATCTCCTATGTTGAGGGATTAGAAACTTTAGAGCAGGCCACCATTAGAGATCCAAGTTAAGTGGCAAATAAAACACTTGTTTAATAGCAGATTCAGCACATTTTGCATTACAAATTCTTTTAATGGAGAACATGTTTTCATGGTAGATTGCAGGAACATTTATGGAATATACTAAAGGCTGCTCCTAATCTAATATCTTCCTTTACAATTATGAGACAGGGACTATCTTAACAATGACAGACAGATAAACAATTTACTACTCTGTAGGAGATACATTGACATTACCTTTATTGTTTATAAAGGAAGTAATTACGTTTTGGTAGAATTTCTTTGGAAATATTGAATACAAGCCACATCATTAAATTTACATTGATAATTACTGAATCATTACTGAATTATTTGGATGTTGATTTGGATGTTTGAAGATGTAAATATTTGCTAAGGAGACCAGTTGTGAAAGGGGACGGCTTTATTCCATGTTCCATCCTGCTTTTTTGAAGAATACTTATTCTTTCAGCTTAAAAGGATCAAAGGATTTCCTAAAAAAGTACACTGTTATGTCCCATGATTGTGCACACCTGCGCTTATGTGATTGCTTGCCTGTGCACAAACTTCTATCGAGACTCTGACCTGACCATGAAGAGGTGGCTCCTGTTAGAGATGGTAATTTTTCAGTGCTCTCCCTGTGGTCGCAAGCTGTGTACATATAAACCTAGTTTTACTTACCTTGAAGTGAATGTTGGCTCCATGTTGCTAATGAGTTCCTAGTGCACCATAGGATTTCTTTATTCACATTTGTCTATGCACCTCTCTGCTTACTTTGTGTTTTTTTTCAAACTTTTAAGTCATGCCTGTGCTTCAGCTTCTTCAATATCGGCAATAATTCTTAGTTATCCCACTTTCCCTGTGCAGGCTCCGTCAGAAAGAACCCCGGCGTTTAACTTGCACATAACGCCATTTGTGAACAAGTGTGTTGTGGTGACAGGCACACCAATGGCGGGCATATTTTACTATTGTGGAATGAATGTTGCACTTTTTGGGTGATATGCACACCCCTATATTATTACAGATTGCACACATCAGTGATGCGCATGCTTTGAAACTTTCTACCAAGTGTTGTACTACTATAATAATCATATTTCTAGAACATCAATTACGCGTTTTAATTCAGCATGGGCAGAGGTTTCAATTCCACCAGCAAAATAGGAGAAATTTTTGTAATTCTGTGTTATTCTTGTAATGTGAAGGTACTGATTGATTAAAATTCCGCCGCTCCACAGGTAGAATTAAATTATGCAGTGGTTTCAAAAGTTTAGAAACCACAGCATATACAGCTCACTGGTGCCTTGCATACTTTGCAGTGATTAAAAGTTGTAATCACTAAATAATATGCAAGGGCACCAAGTGGTATTTGGCTCCAATATTTTTATAGTGCAAAATGCATCCTGGCATCCATTTTTGGATGCATGGATGCATTTTGCGCTATGGAAATAGTGCCAAATGCCCACTACACTCCATCACAAAATTTAGCAGAACCATGTGAACTTTTTATGTAATTCCATGGAATTAAACTCTGCCAATTTCGCCCACTTTTAGTTTTAAGTACTATTTTATTCTCATTATCTGTGCACATTGATGTTTTTCTTACACAATTTATTAAACACATGCTGATGTTTACCGTTTTAAAAGTAAACAGTGACTTGAGTACACTTCAACAGTACAGTGAAATTGTTATTTACTGCTCCACTATCTATTCCATGTCATGTCAAATTTTAAAGTTCAGAATCACTTTTTGTTATTTCAAACAAATACATCTCATGTTGCCACACCTGTTAGATTACCAGTGCATGAACTTTCTCGTTTTGCTTTTTATTTTACTAGTGGTATGTATAGAAAGCATGCATACTGTAAGGTCACCACTGTTATACTTGGATTCTCCATGTTAACTACTCATAGAGTTGAACTACTGACACAGATCTTTTAACATACATATAGGTGCTATTAATGTGCAACATTTTAGAACATAGATGAAATTAATTTTGGGACATTATTTGGGGAGAGAAGGCCAACACATATTTGAAGATTTAACACTTTCTACAGCCACAGAAGGAGAAGAATTAGATGAATTCCAGAAGCTCTTAAAAGATTTGAACTATGCCTCGGTGCTCAAAAACAATCACCATAAGGAGATCCAAACTATTTTTCAGAGAGCAGAAGAGTGATAAATTAGCTCAAACGTACATCACAGCACTAAGAATATTTGCCTCTTCATTTGAATTTCATAACTTCACAGATCAAGTTAAAGAGTTCTACTTGTTGTCAGATGTTACAGCAAAGTTATACAAGAAAAGCCTCTGTCTTTCAACAAAAATACACTTGCTAAAGCTATTGAAGTTGCTTCCATCATAGATGCCTCTCAAGAGGACATGAAAATTATTAGAGGAAAACCAGCTGAACAAATCTGCAATTTCAAGAGTGATACTTTAGAAAACAAAGGACCAGATTCTGGTAGGTGATATGCAACACAGCGCAGCACCCAGAGCTGCAGTGCTGCGTTGCGTGACAAGGAGAGAGCAGGAGTTTGCCATATTCTCATAGAAACTGCACCCTTCTCCCCTTTCCCGAGCGCACGTGCTGTTTTCAGCTGCTGTGCGTCACACACACACCTTAGCGGCATAGTGCTAGGGTGTGTGCATGAGTCTAGCATTGGTTTTGTACAAAAAGGGTTTCCTTCCCGTACAAAATACTATGCCTAGACAAGTGCAAATGCTTTTCCCACTCTGTATGTGTGCTGTACAGTGCAGCACACATGCTGTCAGAAAAGCAGGGAGAAATGAAAAATTTCTCTGTTTTGCGCATGCTTTTGTAAGGTGTTAATTTTCTGCGCTAAACCCTTTCTTCTGATGTTTCAGAATCGGGTTTAGTGTCAAAATGCATGGGTGGTAGCACGGGTACCCGCATGTAACTTCCCCTTGACGCAAAGTAATGCAATGTAGCGATTTGCTACTTGCTACACAAACCAACGCAAATGCCTATTTGCATTGCTTTGTGAATGCCAAAAAAAGTTTAGCATTGGTTTAGCATTTAAAAAGTAACGCTAAACCAATTCTAAACCTTTGAGAATCTGGAACAAAGTGTCACTCAAGAGAGCTTCTCCTCAAAATAGGCCTCACTGATGTTATCTGTGTGGCTCCACACGTCATGTTGCTTGTTTTCAAGTTCTACCCCTGCAATGAAGAAAAATTGCAATCCATGTGGAACTTTAGGACATTTTTTGAAAGTATGCATGAAGAAAAATTTGTAAGTCAGGGAGGTGAATGATGTGCAATAAGAACAGGCTCTACAATTGTGTGAGGAAGGTCTCATACTATGTACTGATTCAGCAAAACAGCTGTCTAAAGACCATCTCAAGTTAAATGTTGTTGTGGGGTGTCATGCTGTCAGTCTTTTAATGGATTCAAAGACTAGTGTCCATTGTCACTTACTAAGCATATCAGAAATTTTGGAAACTCCAACGTGCAATACAGCTGACATTGTGCATTCTCTTCGGAGGCAAACAGAGCAAACGAAGGCTCTCCCCATTACTGGGAGAGTACTTGCGCCACCTTCCATTGGAGACACCACTTGTGATCCACTATGCATCGACAAATGAGTTCACCCGCCCTGGCATTCAGAGGACCTGCCCGGTGTTGAACAACCAGGGTTATGCTCTGCTGTTCATTCCATGCCCAGAAACGCAGGGCCTCTTGACAAAGCATCCACAAATCCACCCCACCCAGCTTGTTGCAGTACTACATGGCGGTGGTGTAGTCCATGAACACCTGCACTAACTTCCCCTTGACAGTGGGAACAAATGTCCTCATTGCTAGTCGGACTGCCCGAAGCTCCAGCAGATTGATGTCAAGCCCGGTTTATGCCTTAGACCAGAGTCGTCTGAACTCCACCTCTCCCAGATGGCTGCCTCATCTCAAAAGAGACAAATTTGTCACTACTGTGAGGTCTGGTTGGGGTAGGGAGAGAAGTCTGCATTTTACCCAATCATGGTTTGTAATCCACCACTGCAGGTTTTTCTCACTTCACTCTGAGATCTGGCCCATGTGAGAGAGATTTACCTGATGCTCCACCCACTGAAACTTTAGATCCCACTGCAGAGCCTGCATATGCCATCTGGCATGATTTACCATTAGGATGCAGGAGGCCATGAGACCCAACAGCCTCAGAGTCAGTCTCACCGAAATCCAGGATACAGGCCAAAACATTGGTATCATAACCTGAATAACCTGGACTCACTGCTTGGGAGGATAAGCCTGAAAATACACTGTGTCCAGAACAGCTCTGATGAAAGAGAGCATCTGAGAGGGAGTCACGTGTAATTTCGGCGTGTTTATACTGAACCCTAGTAAACACAGAAGGTTTGCCATAGTCTGAAGGTGGAAGAAGACAGCTGGAGAAAGCTGCCTTCAACAGCCAGTATTTGAGGTAGGGGAAGACCAAAACCACTAACATGCACAGGTGAGCTTCACCAGTCATCACCTTGCTGAACACCCAAGGGGTGCTGGTAAGTTCAAATGGGAGCCCACTGTACTGAAAGGGCTTGTGACCTACCTTGAACCACAGTTAACGCCTGTGGGCAGGCAGGATGGGAATGTGAGAATACGCATCCTGTGAGTCCAGTACTACCAACAACTCTGTAAGTCTAAAATAGGGCAAAGAACCTTGTTCTTTTGGGATATTAACAACCACTGCCTACTTCTCATATTTCGACCCTTTCTATGGCTCCCTTGAACAAGAGAGCCATAACTTCCTCTCAGAGCATAGACATATGATCCTCCACAAGTTGTTCAAATGTTGGCGGTATTGGGGGAGTAAAGGATTGGAGAGGCAGGGCATAGTCCTTCTGAATGATCTGCAGAACTCATGCATCCAATGTAATGGGCTACAAGTGGAGGAGATGATGTTGAATTCTCCCTCCAACTGGACAAGTATGGTCCTGCCAAACTAAACTAGAAGGGCTTTCAAGGCTGCAGATGCTGGGTGGCAGATGACCCTTCGTGGCTACGAAAGGGGCGAAACGCAGATGTTGGACAAGGGCTCGTCGAGAGCCACAAGGACTTGGCCGTAGCCCAAGAGTCCTTAAAATGCTCCAGCAATGAGGCTTCCTTTTTCGCCACATAAGCAAATTCTGTTGAAGGGCATGTCCATAAGATGTGCATGGACATCCCCCAAAAAGCCAGATGTTCTCAGCCACAGTCGATGAAACCGCTCCGCCCAAGTCAATGGTGGAAGTCGCTGCGTCCCACCCATCTTTCACCACTTGGGAGACGATGACCCTGGCCTCCTCAGGGACCTGTGGCAGTACCCACGCAACCGTATCCCATAAAGTATGGGAGAAAGTGCCCAATAAGCATGATGTGTTCATTGACTTCAATGCCAGGCTGGTAGAAGAAAACATCTTCTTCCCATGCTGGTAAAGCCTCTTGGATTCCCTGTTCGGAGGAGTGGAAGGGAATGCACTATGGCAAGTTGAGGCTTAGACTACTAAGCTCTCAGTGGTGGGTTGGTGGCTGAGGTTACTATGGTTGCCCAGTGCAGGGCGATGGCGGCAGGCAATTGTCCTGTTTACAGGAGCCCCGGTGCTGGGCTTGGACCAAGTTCCCAACAGGGCTTTAGTAAGTGCCTCATTAAGGGGCAGAAGGGGTTCGGAAGTGGAAGCCCCAAGCTGAAGCACTTCAGTCAAGATGCTTGTCTTGACAGCCACAGAGTGCAGTTTGAGGTCAAGGACCTCCGCTGCGCTACACACCAAAATTGCATAGGAAGCTCCCTCCTCTGGAAACAAAGTGGAGCAAGAAAGTAAGCCAGTATCTGGAGAGGTGTCCAGTTCACTTCTAGTTCCTCAGATCAGTTGATTGACCTCTCTCTCTGGTGGTCTAAAGGGTCCAGTGACCTCTCCCAATCTTTCATGTCTCGCTGCTGAAAATAAGGCTCAGGCAGCGATCTGGCACCTGTATGCACGGTCGGCACTGGAATCAGCATTGTGCAATGCCGTTCCGGATCGTCTGAAATCAGAATGAGGCAGAATCAACATTATGACGGGTGCCAGAGAAGGACACCTGGGTGTGATCGGCGCAGGTCCGGATCCAGATTCGTATTTGAGACCCCATCAGGGTTGAAGCTGCCTGCACAGAACCTGGTAGGGCCTCCACTGAACTAGCGGGGCCCAAAGGTGCTCCGGAGAGGTCAGCTCACTTGAATACGCAGCACATGGCCTTGCAGAAGTCTTTTACATGAGCGGGCCTCATTCTGGCTCCCAGAAATGGAGGGAGGTGCAGAGTGGGACCTGACATTGATTCCGCGCAATCGTGCCTGGAACACCTATGCTCCGAACTTGTCGCATTGGCCTATGAATGAGGTGAAGTCGAAGTTCACCTAGACTTCTTCTTCTTCTTGTGCCTCTTTCCCGAGTGCCCTGAGGACCTCGAGTGGGAAGGAGAGGACTTGGGGCCCCTAGAGAGGTCCACGACCATCTCCTCGATCAGGACCATGACCTCTTAGTAGTTGCGCTGGTTGACTTTGACTGCTGGGCCATAAGCAGCTTCAGAGACTGCTTCCTGAAAGCTTTCGAAGCCATGGCCTGGCAGTCTGAGCATAACTTTGAGTCGTGGTCGCACTCGAGCCACCATAGGCAGACTAAGCAAGCGTCTGTAACCGAAATGGCATGGTGACAGGCACCACACAGCTTGAATCGTACCTTCCTAGATGTCATCTCGACACACTTCTCAAAAAATACTCAACAAAACTTCGAAAAAGCCTGTTACAAAACAACAGTGGGGTAGCTCCCTCCTGATCTGTGATAACTGGTGTGAAAAGAAAAGAACTGATGTCCACGTGCCTCGGTGGCAACTATATAGGTGACCCCAACATCACATCCGCCGCCAATGATGCCACGCAAAACTGAACGGAGCAACTCAACGGCACATGAAGAGGCATTGCTCAAGCAAAAGTTTCCAGATGTGGCCTGAAACCTGGGAAATTTAAAGGTAAGGAATCTTGAGCCAGAAGTCTCTATCCAATAGATTATGTAAGTCACATAGGCTCGCATTATGACTTTGGAGGTCTCAAAGCGAGACCGCCAAAGCAACAGGTTCCAGAAGATCGCCAGTGCTGGTGGTCTTCCGCCTGCCATTTTATGGTTACTGCTGATTTCTGCCACACTTAGGGCAGAGATCTGGCAGTAACCATGCTGGCGGATGGCGGCGCACTGGCGCTGCTACCACCAGCACCGCCCCACCAGTAGGGCGCCACCAGCCTTATTAAGACCATTAATAGGGCCTAGCAGTGTCCTGCTGGCTGGCCGCTGCCGGCGGTAACAGCGCCGCTTCCTGTTTCCTGCCAGATGACCTCCTCGCCGGACAAGGTAAGTCAGACATCCAACAGGAGGGGGAGGTGGGAGAGTGGGAGGTGTTGTGTGTGAGTGTGTGGTGTCTGTGTGTGTGTAAGAATGTGTGTGTGAGTGTATGAATGCAACTGTGAGTGTTGTGGTGTTTGCATGGTTGTATGTGTGAGCGAATGCGTGTATGAAAGTCTGAGTGAATACATGTATGGAAGTGTCAGTGAATGTGTGTGAGTATGTGTGAGTGAATGCAAGTATGGAAGTGCTAGTGAATGGGTGTGTGGAAGTTTGAGTGAATGCGTGTGAGTATGTGTGAGCGAATGCATGTATGGAAGTGTTAGTGAATGGGTGTATGGAAGTGTGAGTGAATGCTTGTGAGTATGTGTGAGTGAATGCAAGTATGGTAGTGTTAGTGAATGGGTGTATGCGTGGTGCATGTGGGTGTATGTGTGCATGTATGCAGGGAGGGAGCGCTATGTGTGTAGGGGTGGGGGCACTATGTGTGTAGTGGGTGGTGTAGGGGGTGTAGGCTGCTATGTGTGCAGGGGGTAGAGTGGGTCAGATGCTTGCTGGGGTGGTGGGGAAGCCGTCTACCGGTGACAGCAAAGGAATTCCCTGTTATCGGTAGCCCTACCACCGTGGTTTTCGTGGCAGTGCTACCGTCGCAGAAACCATGGCAGTAGGCCGGCTCATAATGCCACCAGCAGTTTACTGTTGACCACCGGGTCAGAGATATACATCTCTGGCCCGGCGGTTCATACCGCTATGGCGGTATGAGTGGAGATGTGGCCAACTGCCAGCCTGTTAGCAGTAATAACGCCACATTTGCCCTGGCGGTAAGAGGACCGTCAGGGTGAAAATGAGGGCCATAGTTAGTGCTCATAGCATTAGTCCTATTTCCAATTTGACTAAAGCTATTGAAGATGCTCCTCATCCATGTAACCAAGAACACGTTGTGTCCTTTATATGACTCTTTGAATTCTACACTAGTTTTTTTCCAACTTTTACTATTATTGTTGAATGTATTATAAATATGTTAAATAAAATAGACATTTTATGGGGAGCAACGAGCATTTTCATGAATCAAATCAGATTTGTTAAAGGCACCAATCCTGCAACCTTTTACTTTAGGGAGTCCAATCAGTATCACTGTCAATTACAAAGGTGTAGATGCAGTGGTTACTCAAAAAAGAATGGATAAAATGCCATTGCATTTGCCTGTCAAGACTTGAAAGGCTCAGAGAACTTGCATTCCCTTATGGAAAAGGAGATGCTGGCTTTCACATTGTCAGTAAAAACACTGGGGCCCGTATTTATACTCCGTTTGCGCCGAATTAGCGTCGTTTTTTTCGACGCAAATTCGGCGCAAAACTAACGCCATATTTATACTTTGGCGTTAGACGCGTCTAGCGCCAAAGTATGGGCAAATAGCGTCATTTTTTTGCGTGAACGCCTTCCTTGCGTTAATGAGGCGTTCCCGTCTAAAAAAATGACGGCGACGCAAATGCGTCGTATTTATACTCCCGGGCAAAAATCACGCCCGGGAGTTGGCGGGTCAAAAAACCCCGCATTTGCGCCACTATTTAACGCCTGGGTCAGGGTAGGCGTTAAGGGGCCTGTGGGCTCAAAATGAGCCCACAGGTGCCCTCCCCTGCCCCCAGGGACCCCCTCTGCCACCCCTGCCCACCCCAGGAGGACACCCAAGGATGGAGGAACCCACCCCAGGGACATTCAGGTAAGTTCAGGTAAGTATAATTTTTTATATTTTGAATATTTTTTGGTGGCATAGGGGGGCCTTATTTGTGCCCCCCTACATGCCACTATGCCCAATGACCATGCCCAGGGGACATAAGTCCCCTGGGCATGGCCATTGGGCAAGGGGGCATGACTCCTGTCTTTACTAAGACAGGAGTCATTTAAATGGCGTCTGGGCGTCGAAAAAAATGGCGCAAATCGGGTTGAGGCGATTTTTTTGCCTCAACCTGACTTGCCCCATTTTAAGACGCCCTAACGCCATTTTCCCCCTACGCCGGCGCTGCCTGGTCTACGTGTTTTTTTTCCACGCACACCAGGCAGCGCCGGTCTGCTAGCGCCGGCTAACGCCATTCCATAAATACGGCGCCCGCATGGCGCTTCAGAATGGCGTTAGACGGCGCTAAATTTTTTGACGCTAAACTGCGTTACCGCAGTTTAGCGTCAAAAAGTATAAATATGGGCCTGAACTTTTTAAGCGCCGCATTTGCGTCGTTTTTTGACACAAAATCGGCGCAAACTTCCATTGCATTTTGAAAGTTTGCGCCGATTTTACGTCAAAAAAAGACGCAAATGCGGCGCTAAAAAAGTATAAATATGGGCCTGAGAGATTGTTTAGTGTGGTTGCAAGCTGTATACAAATATTTGTACTTAGCTTGAAATTAGTGTGTTGTCTCCGCATATACAATTTAAGAAAAGTAACTGCACTGGGGAAATTGCTTTGCTGGAATGAAAAACTAAATTATACATTTAAATGGAGACTGATATCTAAAACTGAACATCCTGTGTTCATACCAACGTTTTCATCACAGTCCCTAGCCTAGAGAAAAGCAGTACTTGGAAGTTTCCATATAAGGTTGATTGAAAAATTCAGTGGATGACTTAAACATTTAAGAAACAATCATAAGGACTGAAGCCTTGTTCATCTAAAAACAAAACTTTTGCATCTCACACCAGGTGAAGAGAATTTATGATAACTATTGAATTATAATGTGACCCCCAGAGCCCTGTGCATTTGGTGCCACTTGAGACAGCTCCTAAATGGTATAAAGAATTTAAGGAAATTGCTGAGAAATACAGGGAGCTCAAACTCTCGTTTCGATTTATGAGTCTCTGATTTCCATTTCGAAAGCCTTTTCTTGGAAAATCAGCTTTATCTTGGGACTCTGGTCCATGGCATACACTGGCAAACCTGCCTCTAAATTAAACTAAATAAAATAGACAGAGTTGCCTGAAACATTCAAATTAAAACACTTTATTTCACAAGTATTAATAAACTCAGATCATTCATGTATCTTCTGAGACTTGTGGGCATTGGGAGTAATATTCAATAATTCAAAGGGTGATCTAGCTACGTATCTTTAATATCTCCAAGTGTTACTGATTGAAAGCTGCATGAATTAATGAAAAAGAAACTGACGCAAGAGACTTTTACAATAAAACGTTTTCTAGATCGTGACTTTGCTATTGGAACCAATGAGAGTATTTATTTTGTTACTGCTAACGTGCCTGAAAGTCAAGCTTCCGGGATATCTCAGAGAACTTAATGAAGCCTGTAGGTAAGGAAAACATTCAGCTTTGTCACTTGTCGCCTTGACTTTGAGTCATTAGCTTACATGATGTGCCTCTGTGCAGATGTCACTGGATTAAGGAAGACACACTTGAAGCAGTTATTTATACACATCAATACTCAAACTGTGCAGCAGCTGTGATATTATGTTTAGGCAGCTTGGGTAATGATGCATGTGCAAGAGCGATTAAAGTTTTCGAAACATCCTTCTTCATTATGAAGAATTAGGAATTGTAGCATTCATGTGATAGGTTTAACTTTCATCAAATTATTGGTCGCATAGTGATTGCTATTGCTACAGTTTGGGAATTTGTACCTGCACTAATGTCTAGAAAGTGAAAATTGTTCTGTTCTTTTTATATCTTTTTTATTTTTACAAGGAATTTTTTTTTTTTGCATCGCCTGTGATGAACTTTACTTAAACCTAGGGTGACCAGGGATCATTTCCTGTTTTTCAGAGAGGGTCAGGTGAAATCAGTAGGTGGTATATTGTTATGTGCTTCAAAGTAGAACTATTTAGCACTTCTTCTCAGAAAGCAACGTAATTCAAATTAACAGGTAAGAAAATGGGCTTAAAACTGCATTTTATTTCATAGGTACCTTGTCTGTGCGTTTATGTTATTGAGCACTGTCATTCTCCCCCTCTGAGTTTATATAAAATTGTAGTCTTTCTTCTTTTTCATGAAAATGTCCCGGTTTTAGGTTTACAAAACCTGGCAACCCTACCTCAACCTTACCTACTCAAATTGGCATTTACTTTAGAAATACCTTTCAATATATACTCTGGAATAAATTAAAAATATGTAATCATGTTTGAAAACAGTTGATTATATTACACCAAATCCTGAATTCTGCTATTGGGCATGCCTCTTGATCTTTAGCTTGGAACACATTAAAAATTATTGTATCATACCTTTCAACATAGATGCTCTTGCTGGTCCCCAAAGCAAACAAGCTTGTCAAAATTCTGTAACAGCTAACTTGATCATCTTCCACTAGGAGATTGACAACAAGGGATTAGCATATATTTAATAAAGTGATTGTCACAGCCAATAATTTCATTCACACAGAGGTATAAATTTTCTGAGCCACGCAAATCCATAAAAATTCAGATTATCATGTTTTTCTTAATTCTGATGTTTGGCTTGCCAGACTGCTTTCTGAATAGTGGCTTGTTAAGAAAACCACGCACAAACACAGGTCCTTCCTTGCACCTGTGCTTCCCTTATGTTAAGCCTATTATTACTGGTGTAACACCAATATTGTTGCACACATTGAAAAGCAAAAAAGGACACATGTATTAACTATTAACGTAGCTAAAATTGACTTTTCAGATATGTTCAGATAAAATGCAATTTCTCACAACCGTTCACAAAAAATTGAGAAAGAAATAAGAAGAAACGTTAACTATACTTTAAGAAGGAAGTAATGTAAGCCTAAACCACTAGGGTATTCTTATTTATTTCTTTAATTTTTTTTCTATTTTGGCAAGCATGCTACTCTGTGCGATTGCTACAACATTTGTAAGTGCACACACCCAACAAAGCTGAAATGCAATGAATGTTATTATTCAGTGGGCCACAGAAGAAAACAGAGATGTCTCACACGTCAGAGAAGCAGTTGTGGCAAGAGGAGAGGGGCATATGGCAGGTGCAGTGCTTGAAATGGAAAAATTAAAGTGCCTGTACTCTGAATCAGAGTACCTGCTTGTTTCTAAGAAGTGCCGGTACTCTCCAATTGAAAGTATTACGTTTTTCTTGAGATGTGCCGGTACTCTCCCTCTCAAAATAAAAAAGTGCCGGTACTCAGTACCGGACAGTACCGGCCCATTTAAAGCACTGGGCAGGTGGTAAGATGGTATTGTTGGTGGCTTTTTAAAAGTTGTTACCAGAAGAAGACACTTTTCATGTATTTCTTAGAAACCAGTGGGAGCCAGTGTGACATCACAGTGTTGCTGATGGCACTGCAGATCAGGATCAATTGACACTGCGACTCCTGCCTCCATATTTGCTGTATGCATTCATTCTGTGATCAGATGGTGAAGTTGGCAGTTTGAGTCAATTTGTGTATGTAATTTGAGATCGTACATACCAAAAAGATCTTTGGAATTAAGTGTATTTATTAGTATTGCATCCTGTATTCAACTGTAAGACAGAGCTGTGTAATAGATAGGGGCCCTTCCAAGGCTACGTGGACGTGTGCTTCAGAACGGAGGTACAAATACCAAAATGGTGATCTCGGTATTAGCAAGAGGCACTGCAGGGATAACTGGCAGGTACCCCTGTTGATATGTAGCAGTGCTGGAAATGGGAAGCAGTTGTAGGAAAAACCACTGGCAGTGAAGTAGAAGGCTGGCTTGACAATCTGTGCTGTAGCCGAATGTTTTTGACAGCCAATTCAAAAGTTCCCATTGAGACAACTAGAGGACTCCATTAAGGAATTATGGGCCAGATGTACAAAGCTATTTGAATTCAATCAATCACAGGATGTGTGACAACTAGGTGGCTTTTATACATGTATGAAACCAATTTTGAGATTTAAAAAAGGATAACCCATTGAAGTTTGGAATGGGTGTGTTTATAGAGTCCCCTTCAAATTGCAATTTGCTGTGTTCTATATCAGTGGTCTGACACCATGTTTCAGCTGCAAACCATTGATAGGATACTGACTCCTCAAGGGAGGTGGTAACCCATTCATAACTTAGAAGGGAGCCATTTGGCACCCTCTCCCCTTTGTTTGAGAGTGGGTTGTGGTCCATGGAACCACTACCAACTCTTAAACAAACTTTTTAAACAAATGATGCTTTAAACAGAGTCCTATACAGAAAACAGTCAGCAACTAATTAAAAAAAAAAAAGAATTATATCTTTGAAAATTGATCACAGATACTGTAGTATGCTGACCCCTGCAGGCCTCCATCCCTGTGATGGCCACCAATCATAATGAGTCACAACTTGTGACCTACCGTATGAATATTGATGAGGGAGGTCAGACTGCGGCCTGCTACAAATGGTGATTCTCTGAACTATTAGTACAGAGGCCATTTTGAAAAATCTAATTAGATAAGCGAAATATTGGTGTGGAACTTGCAACTACTTTTTGTAAATTCAATCTTTGCACACTTGGCTCTTATTTTGAACTCGTTGATAGTATGGGCTGACACCAAAATTTAATATAATAAACACAAGAAACAAGAGCATTAAAAAAAAATTTCATGTAGGGCCAAAACAAAGTTTTAAATAGGAAGATATATTTTCTAAGTACCACAAAACATTAAGTGAAAAGTAATTAGGGAAAACTGGGCAAAAGTAGATTTCAACATTTCACTAAAGGGAAATGAGGTCAGCCATTCACATAGAAATGAATAGGATGCAATGTATATTAGAAATGTGATAAAAATGTGTGTGTGGTGCATCAGATATTTTCAGCAATTCAACAGAAACACTGTTAAGGCAAGGACAGCTCATAAATGTACACAGTTGGGTAATTGTTAGAAATGGGGTTTTTGGTTGGCAGTCAGGTTACCCCCTGTCCAAGCAAGGACCCTCACTCTAGTCATGGCAAGTTACACACAATCCAAATTAGCCTGTGCCCACCCTCTGGTAGCATGGCACTGAGCCGTCAGGCTTAACATAGAAGGCAATGTGTAAAGTATGTGTGCAATAAATCATGCAATAACACAGTAGAACACCACAAAAATACACTGTTTAGAAAAATATAGAAAATTCATCTGGTAAAATGCAGGTCAAAACGATTAAGATGCAGTAAGTATATGTTGAGATATCACTGTAAAAATGATATAAAGTGTCTTTAATATCTTAAAAACAATAAATGTCTTCTGCAAACACAAAGTACCCGTTTGCATTCAAAATCTCCGCAAAGAACCGCAGAGGAGGAGATGTGTGGAAAACAGGAAGGTGTGCATCGACTTCTCCGGCCACACATGACGATGCGTCATTTATTTTTCACACAGGGAAGGCTTTGCGTCGATTTTCGGCACTCGGTCTTGGATCCTCTTCGGGTTGCGGGTTTTCAGGCGCCCTGGGGATGATGGGTTGATATCCGGTGCTGGCAGGATGAAGTCACAGGGGCTGCGTCGATCCGGTGGGCATTGCGTGGAATTATCTACCGCACAGCAGGCACTGCATCGATTCCTCTCAGGAAGTCGGGCTACATTGTTCTGGTTCGGCTGTGGGTCGATCCAGTGGGCCATGGGTCAAATTTACGGCGCTACGCTGGTGCTGCATCAATCTTTTCCTTGCGAAGTTGGGCTGCGTCGTTCCAGTTCGGCATGCAGTGAATTTTTCACCGAGATGCAGGCTGTGCGTCGTTTTTTGCTGGCTGTGCATCCATTTTCGCTGCACAGGGAGGTCTTCTTGCAGGAATAAAGTCTTTTTGGTCCTGAAACTTCAGGGAACAGGAGGCAAGCTCTATCCAAGCCGTTGGGGAGCACTTCTCAGCACAGCCAGAGAGCAGCAAGGCAGCAGGTCAACAGCAAGGCAGTAGTCCTTCACAGAAAGCAGTCAGGTGAGTCCTTTGGGCAGCCATGCAGTTCTTTTTGGCAGGTTGCAGGTTTTGGTTCAGGTTCTCTTCTCCAGGAAGTGTCTGTGACAAGAGTGTCTTGCCAAGAAGTGTCTGATGAAGTAGAGTGTCTACCTTAGAAGTGTCTAAGTTGGTAGGGTCAGAGACCCTGCTTAAATACCCAAATGTCCCTTTGAAGTGGGGGAGACTTCAAAGAGTGGCTTAGAAGTGCACAAGGTCCCCTTTCAGTTCCATCCTGTCTGCCAGGGTCCCAGTAGGGGGTGTGGCAGTCCTTTGTGTGAGGGCAGGCTACTGTCCTTTGACACGTAAGTGTCAGGCCCTCCACCCTCCCAGCCCAGGAAGACCCATTCAATATGCAGATGTATGCAAGTGTGATGGAGCATCTTGTGTTTGGGATTGTCTGAGTGAATGTACAAGGGAGCTGTCAACTAAACCTAGCCAGACATGGATTTAAGTGTAGAGAAATGCTCACTTTCTAAAAGAAGCATTTCTAAAATAGTAATATAAAATCCAACTTCACCATTAAGCAGGATTTTGTATCACCATTCTAGCCATACTAAATATGACTTGGCTACCCCTTGAAGATCAGGATCTACCACTCAAACAGTAAATGAAGGTAGCCCTAATGCTATCCTATGAAAGGAGCAGGCCTCACAGAAATGTAAAAACGAATTTAGGAGTTTTACACTACCAGGACATATAGAGCACACATGTTCATGTACTGCCTTTTACCTACATAGCACCCTGCCCTATGGGCTACCTAGGGCCTACCTTAGGTGTGACCTATATGTAGAAAAAGGGGAGTTTAAGGCTTGGCAAGTACCTTTAAATGCCACGTCGAAGTGGCAGTGAAACCGCACACACAGGCACTGCAGAGGCAGGCCTGAGACATGGTTAGGGGGCTACTTATGTGGGTGGCACATCCAGTGCTGCAGCCCACTAGCAGCATTTAATTTACAGGCTCTGGGCACATGTAGTGCACTTGACTATGGGCTTACAAGTAAATTAAATAAGCCAATTGGGTATGAGCTGATGTCACCATGTTTTATGGAGAGAGCATATGCACTTTAGTACTGATTAGCAGTGGTAAGGTGCGCAGAGTCCTAAAGCCAGCAAAAATTAGGTCAGAAAAAGAGGAGGAGGAAGGCAAAAAGTTTGGGGGTGAACCTGCAGAAAGGCCATTTCCAACAGTAATGCTTAGCATTTTACAGAGCCAGCTGCTACTCTGAGGTAAACAAACTATTTTTAAGTGGTGTGAGATGGTTCCCAGGAGATTAATATCTCTGAAATCTAGGCTGGTTATCAGCTTGACTGGTCTAACTGATACTCCAGGGTGTCTATTGTAGGAAGGACATTCACATATGGATCCACTCACATTTAGATGAGGCTATTCAGCTTGACCCCGAAAAAATAATGTCTATTCAACGCATATGGTTGTGGTTGTTATTAAAATTTATTTCTAACCATGTGAATATACATTTTTTAAATAAAATTTAACTAAGACAATTTCAGAGATAGTTGAGCCACAAACAGTGAATTGAATATTTCTCCTAATAACTGCTCTTAAAAGCAGCAAGGTATTTTGCATGGGCTTCTGCCCACAAACACACCAAAGACTTGTGTGCCCAAAGATCTAAAAAGTAATACAACGCGATGACACTACATTCAAAGCACTACATCCAAATAAAACCAATAGGGAATTTTACTTGTGAGGATACCTTTGCATGAGGATTAAGTCAAGGTTCCATATTTTTTAATTTAAACTAATAATATTTAGTATTAGGATTAGCATTAGGATGACGTAAAAATTACAAATGCCATTCAATTTAAGTCTGTGGGCAGTGATAGCATTAGGATTAGATCAAGGTTACTCAAAACTTCAAATTTAAATTCATTTTGTAACATATTTTAAGTTAATTCAAATTAATGTTATCATTGGGGTTAGAATTAGGGTAAGTCTAACGTAAATTATAAATGTAACTAAATGTATTTGTATTTAGGGTTATTGTTAGTATTGGGGTTATGTTAAGGTTACGACTTATTTAATATAATTTTATGTATTTGAATTTGTTTTAACATACTTAATAGTTTCATGTAATTTATGGTTTGGTTAGGTTTACATTACTAAATGATAGAGAGTTAATTATACAATGGAAGTAAGTTTCGAATAATGTCGGGCTAACATTAGGATTAACATTAAGATTAGTTTAAGGTTACTGAAGCAATTTAATTTAATTTAGATTATTGGCAGTGTCAGGGTTCGGTTTAGTGTTAGCTATTGTGCAGATATAGGGTGGATGAACTGAGGCTGAAGTAGTAATTCATTACATAAAATATAATATCATATTTTGATTTACTAATTACCTGGTCGAAGTATTGGTATTTCATGTTGTGACTCCAATGTAGTAGTAAATCTGTTAGAGAAGCTTGAACTAGCACAAATAACCCCAAAACGTGCATGTCTGAACTTCAGAAAAGTATGGTTATCCAATCCATTTTCCAACACATCTGGCTTGTGTAACAGGGACATCACTTTGGTTGCTCTTTGACCAGACGTGGTTGTGCAGCATGGAAATGTTAATTTCATAGACCAGAAGTCGCCCACCATGTGCCAGATATCTGTGTAACTCTAACCTGGTCCCTTGAATTCACTGCCATCCACAAAGGTTAATTAGGGAATCTACTGGTTAAAGCTTTCTGGGCCCTCTGCCTCCCTTCTACCACTTGCCAAACCTGTCCGCCACTCTCAGAATATATTGAGACATTGAGGACTGACGTAACAGGAGGCTTGCACTGTGCAGTCAGTGGTACTTTGCTGATCTTCACTGCCTCTCCACCCCGGCAGCTGCTTGGCAGGCAGATACTCGATATGCTACTATTTCATCCAGCATATCTTAAATAAGGGCCCACCAATCTCTAAGACAATGGCATTATTAGTATAATAATAGGGAGAGCCGTAAATATACTAGGAAAATTCACAAATAGGCAGTTAAATGTGAGCCCTGAGTCTTTATAAAAACCCTCTTAAACGAAGATGGAGATATGCAGCTAGAGCTGAATAAATTACATGTATAGTCTCTCATTATGACTTTGTTTCAAACCAGTGTCCTCACACCTTTAACATATTTGTGTCATGAAAGGGAAAAATGTATACCCAACAGAAAAAAAACATCTGGATCAAGAACAGGATCATGCATTCTCCTCTATAGACATATTGCAATAAATACAGTGTAAAAATATAGTACAACTTACATTTGGTTATGGTTACATTTGGTTATGTTGAAATACGGTTTATTATCTGAGCAATTTCTCAATTAAATGAATTTAGATGTTATAATATGAATACATACATATCAAATCTTCTCCAAACTGGTGCTGTCCAATGTGCTCAAAGAAAGACGATAGAACTGGCAACAGAGCAACAGTGGTGTAATTAATGATTTGTGTCACACCCTTTGGTTGGTTTCGTGTGTGTGTAAACTGGCCCTGCTTTAGGTTCTCTAAAGTCTTCTCAAGGTCCTCAGCTGCATTGTCCAAAAATCCTCGGAGGGCCATTTTTACAGTCTCCAGACCAGTCTTCATCACAGTTCTGTGTAAATGTAAATAAACACATTTGATTGTATCTACTTTTAGCAATCACATTTAAAACAGAAATCAATCCAGGCAGGTTAGATTAAGATCTAAACTGTATGCAAAGGAACAAATGTTAACCATAGGTGTGTGTGTGTAGGGTGTGTCTGTGTGTGTGTGCGTGTGAGAGAGAGAGAATGTGTGTGTCTGTGTGTGTGTGTAGTTTGTAATATACATAAAAATGTAAGTTAGGAAAATACTGTGTTTAAATGAGAAAAAAAGTGAAATTCACCAGTTTTATTTATCTCAAGTAGCTATACCTTGCGACCTAAAGTAACCGTAACTCATACCCACACCATGCGCAGTATTGTCAGCAATTATGTAATTTCATATGTTGCAGTGATGTTAGTAATGCTATCACAGAACATGTAATGAGTTATTGTTAGACCTGTCAGCCTTAGAGTGGCCTTCCCCTAAACATTTTGCCTTTTCACCTCCATTTTGCTGGGCCTATTTTTCTGAGCACTTTACTACTGCTAATCAGTGCTAAAGTGTATGTGCTCTCATTAAAACATGGTATTGGTTTAATCCCCCAATTGGCATATTCAGTTTACTTACAAGTCCTTATTAAAGTGCATTACACATGCCGTGGACCTGTAAATTAAATGATACAAAAGGGTTTGCAGTACTGACTGTGCCACACACTTTAGTAGCTCTTTAAGCATGTGGCAGGACTGCCATTGCAGAGCCTGTGTGAGTGTAGCTTAACCTGCCATGTCAACCTGGCAAAATACACCTTTTGCTAAGGCCAGACCTTCCTCTTTAATACATAT
Source organism: Pleurodeles waltl (assembly GCF_031143425.1). NCBI lineage: Eukaryota > Metazoa > Chordata > Amphibia > Caudata > Salamandridae > Pleurodeles > Pleurodeles waltl. The sequence goes on along the minus strand of NC_090444.1, from coordinate 579,751,686 downwards.
ATGTCACCCCTAGAATTGTCCCTGGACAGCCCTGAGGGCAGGGTGTATTACATTCAAAGAGCAGAACATGTGCTTTTTAGTTTTGTTCGTCCTGGCAGTGAAAAATCTTTACATTGATTTTTCAATACTGCAAAGTCTACCTCTCCAATAGGATAACACTGGAGTTGCCTTATTATATCTTATATGTGTAGCTTCCAAATTGGAAGAGATGTCCCTTCATGTTTGGTGACTCTGGAATCACAATTTTAAATCCTAACTAATGGTGAAGTTGAATTTTAAATTGGAATTCTAAAATTCAGCAGCTGTATTCAGACCCTGATAAGCAGTGAGAGAATGTGTTAAACCTGGCATCCTTGGCGTGGGTTTCCCCTACCTTTTTGCCTTCAGCCCTTCTGTTATGCTGACTTTGTTTTTGCGTGCCTTAGGAGTCTGCAGACTTAAACACTGCTAATCAGTGCTAAAGTGTTTGTGCTGGCTGCCCTAAACATGGCAACATTGGCTTATACAAAATTGGCATGTTTAATTTACTTACATGTCCCCTAATAAAGTGCACTACATGTGCGCAGGGCCTTTAAATTGAATGCTATTAGTGGGCCTGCAGCACTGGATGCGCTACCTAACTTAGTAGCCCTTTAAACCTGTTATGGCCTGCCACTGCAGAGCCTGTGTAGGCAGTTTTAAACTGTCATGTTGACTTGGCATAATAAACCTTTTCCCAGGCCCAAACCTTACTTTTTAAAACAGATAAGTCATCCCTGAGGTAGGCCTGGACAACTACAAATTTTACATGTTCTAGTGGTGAAAAAGTTTTACATTTGTTTTTGCTCATCTGCAAGGCCTATTGCTTCAATAGGATAACATTGGAGTTGCCTTATTACATTTTATATGTGTAATTTCCAAATGAGAAGAGACAACTGACTCATGTCTGTTGTCTCTGGAATCCTAACTTATGGGAAGATGGATTTCAAATTACACTTCTGAAAATGCCACTTTTAGAAAGTTGGCATTTTCTTGCCTTAGCCATGGGGTGCCTGCAGCCTGTCTCTGGTCACATGACTGGGTGTATTTGACAGTTGGGCTTTGTGTATTCCTACTAGACCGCCACATGCAAAGGGAGCTTAGGGGTGATTTAATAGGTCATCCTGGGCAGGATGGGAGGGAGGGGCTGTACAAAGCGTTACTTACATGTGAGTAGGCTTTGTTCTATTCACACAAAAAAGGGCTTAACTACCCTGGTAGTTGAGCCAGCTTGGAACCAGGGGAGGGGAAGACGGGAATTCCCTGCACTTCAAAGCCACTGCCTAGAAGCTTCTCCCACCTTCAAGAACCAGGGCACCAAAGTATAAATGCTGAACCTCAGACTCCACCACTTCAGAGGAAACTCTGCCAGAAAGAAGGACTGCTGTCTAGCTGAAGCCTGCCTCCCTGGTGGACTACTGTTTTGCTCGACTCCTGCTTTGTTGTGCTGACCTGTGTCTGCTGCCCTCTTGCTTTGGAGTGAGAAGGACTGGAGCTGCATCACTCTACCACAGAACCCGGCGTGACTTCCAAGGACTAGTTGGCTAGCCTTCTGATCTGAAGTCTCAAAGACTTAAAAGACATCCAACCACACTGCTTCAACATCTGGACTGTCATCTGTGAGTCTGTTCTGCCAAGAGTGCCACTCTAGTCCTGGACCCTTGGAAGTGGGCCGGGGGTGTTTGTTCCAGTGGAACAGACGCATCTCTGCTGCAGGAGCAGAACTGTCACATTGCCACTATTTGCATGAATCAGAACTGGTGCATCCTCTCCTGTGTGGGTCAGAAACAACCCAACAGACTTGCAGCACCGCATCTCAAGAATGGTGCATGGCCCTCAGCACCACCAGTGTGTGATGCTTTTTCTGGTGCAAAGTTCTTACATCCCTCATCGATAGCAGCCTCAATGAGGATGACGGACCTCTGCATTGCTGCCACTGCATGGCTTGGAACCAATGCATCATCTTGACTGCGCCACACATCCTCAACACCAGTCTTCACATTGCAAGCCCCATCAAGAGGATCCTTGATGTCGATGCATCAGAGCCTCGCACCACAGCCTTGCCACAGCTCTGAATCCACACATCACTACAGCTGCGCATCTCTGTTTTGGATCTACGCAACGCTCTGCAACCTGGATTCAAGGTACGGTGATTCAGGGATCCTAACTGGGTCCCTGTAGGCAGCCCACACGTGTCACAAGTCAATAATGTGCTCTATCTGCAAGGGTTAATGCTCTCTGGCCTCTTGTCATTTCTTCCCCTGTGGCGCATTTCCGTCTCGTGTACTCCATTGGCTGCCCCTTCCCCGAAGACCTGGACTATTGGCCCTTCAGTTCTGTTGCTATGCAAGTTCAGGCTAGGTAGCACCTGCAGATATCACGTCTATCTAGGATAGTCACGCTTCCACTGTGAACCACTGCATTGTACCATCATGCACTTGGGTTCCATTGTACTTCTTGTTGTCAATTACCATTTACATCTGCTGCCTGTTAGGCCTCATATCCGTTGTTTGTAACACATGAGTTTCCCCTGGATCACTGAAAGATTCCACATGGGACACTTGCCTTTCTGAAACACTTCTGGCTTCCTCTATAAATAACCCCTTGGACCCTGCACCTGGACCCATCTCAGTCTTGTGCTAGCAGCTTTCCTGCACTCACTTCTAGAGTCGCCTGGATCTTCGTGAGTTCCTGTCCAGGGCAAGCTTTGTCCCTTCACTAATCTCCTGAGTCACCAGTACCATCATCACTCCAGTCCTGTGCAACCTCGTCCCTTCACTCATCTCCCAAGTCATCCAGAAACTTCCAGCCCTCTAGTCTTCCAAGCATTCCTGATCACTGTGAGACCCTGATATCTGCAACACTTCCAGTGTCTCCCTTCATGAGCTACGATTCCGCCTTTTCTTCAACGTCTTACACTGACTCACCTGCCATCTTTGAGCTCCACTTAAAGCACTAGTCCAGGCTAGGAACTTGCCTCCAGGTTAGTGTGCACTAATTCTTAGGCATGTCTATCATCCCCTTCAAGCCTTTATCCTTTAGCGCTCCTTGATTGTTGGCGCTCCGGACCCTCTCTCCAAACTTTGACTCCTTAAATGAGTTGCTCATGGGCTAGAGACTATCTCCTGAATTACCTTGTTTTCTAGCATACCTTGGGGATGCCCCCGACTTCAACCTAAGTACCGAGGGTAACCTTGTTTTCTAGCATATCTGGGGAGTGACCCCGACTCCAACCTTTGTACCAAGTGTAACTTTGTTTCCAGCACAACTTGGGAGTGTCCCTGACTCCAATTTATGTTTGTAGCACAACCTTGATAAGGAGTTAGTGACTCCAACCTTGTTTTGAGTATAGTTTTCTTCCAGAGTCTAGTCAATGTACTAAGTACCACCTTGAGAGTGTCAGTAACTCCGTGTGGCAAGTATAGCCTTGTTCCGAATTAACCTATTTCCGAAATAAACCTGGTCTCTAGCATACCTTGAAAGTTTGTGTAAATTCCAACCTCTGTACCTAGAGCTACCTTGTTTCTAATCTCCTTTGTGAGTGTTCCCGACTTTAATCCAAGTATGGAGTGCAACCTTGGTACTGCCAGTAGATCTAATTATCTTCTCAGTTTACCCTTGGAGTGCCTTAGGTTCCAACCAGTAGTTTAAGTTCATCTTCGAGAGTTCCGGAAGATTTTGATCTGAATACCTGTTTGTTCTGCTCTTATGTTATGATTATGAAAAAACCTGTTAGTAAAGCTAACTAAAACATTGTACTGTAACTTGTGTAGAGGAGTTGATGTATTGCTAGTAATCTTGCTGTCCCCAGTGTATTGCGTCTTCATGAGAACCAGAAGTGCTGGTCCTTTAAGCATCCACCCTTGCATAATCAGAAGATTCCATGAGAGATGATCATGCTAAGCATAGTAGTACCGACGCTGAGCAGAACCAGTACGCAAGTGTTCTTTTATTATTTTGTCCATTCCCTACTTCCCCCTCTGGAAGTGGCCTGGAATCCAGGAGTAGCACCCTGGGTCCAACATCTTCCTGGGAGGGAGTGGGGGTCCATTATCGGCTCCAGTGTTACCCCTGTGGTTGAAACCAGATGAGTACGTGACAGCACTCCATTGCTGCCGGCCTGAACTTTTGACTTCGTCCCGGTCCGGCACAACCAGATATCCCTGGTTGGCGCTTCTTGCTTCTAAGTGCTGTCTTACAGTTTATTCCTTAAAATAATTACTCAAATTCAACTTATTGGATTGTTGTTGTTTTGGTTTACCTTTATTTTTTTAATTAAGATCTATTTTTATAACTTGGTGTGGGATACCTTATGTGCAGTTTTTCACTATTTTACAGTTTGAAGTGTTGCACAAATACTTACACATTGCCTTCAACTTAAACCTGCCTGCTCTATGCCAAGCTATCAGGGGGTCGACCACAGGTTGACTTGAAATTTGCTTGTGCCTTAACCTGACTAGAATTACAATTGCTGCTTGACCAGGGCTCACACCCCAGTCAACCAGTGACCCAATTTCTAACAGTAATGTAATATGTGAAGTCATAGGCATTGCATGGTGAGTGTGCGGGAGCCTTACTCCCATGGGAGCAAGCTGGCCCAAGTTAAAATTACAGTTACTTGAGATAACTACAACTGTAACAGGTGAATTTCTATGGTTTAGTACGTTAAAAATGAGCCTATGTGAGTGCCGGTTGATGAATCTTCCCAAACTTTTCCCAAACAATTTGACGCTCACACTAGCTGCTGTCTGGAAAGCTTCAGGGTGAACGGTCACACGGGGGCCGAGAAAAAGGGGGGGACTGCAAAACGCTTTTTCACCATTTATTTTTTGGTAGGGATTTTGAACAGCAACAGTAACTTCAAAAGTTTAAGGCTCATACTGAGAGGTGATCTCACTCTTTCAAATTGACAAATAAATTTTTCTTTTCAATTTGGCCAGAAATATTTCAAACTAAGTATATCATTCATCACAACCTAAAAAACGATTTCTCTCTCTCCCTCTCACTCTCTTTTTCTCTCTCTCTCAATTTCACTTTTTCAATCTCTTTTTTCAACTCACACACCCACTCAGACCCTTACGCACCCATTCACAGACCCACTCAGACACTCACCCATCCACTCAGACCCACTCATACCCTTGTGCATCCACTCACAGTCCCACTCAGACCCTCACGCACCCACTCACAGACCTATTCAGACACTCATGAACCCACTCATAGACCCACTCAAACTCTCACATACCCACCGACAGACCCACTAAAACACTCACGCACCCACTCACAGACCCACACAGACACTGACGCACCGAATAGGACACTGATGCACCTACTCTCACATCCATACAGACACTCTCACAGACACTCTTAGCCCCAGTTACACCTTCTCGCACCTATTCTCACACACAGAGAGACAGGCCATGGCCAACTCCCACCAATCTGGGACTTGTGGAAGCAACCGGGCAACTGTATCCCATAAAGTATGGGTGTAACAGCCCAAAAGGCATCCAAGTGTTCACAGACCTCAATGTCAGGCTGAAGGAAGAAAATATCTTCTTCCCAAGCTAAACCAGTGCCTCGGATTCCGTATCCGGGGATGTGGAAGGGAATGTGCCAAGGGACCTGGAGGCTTGGATAACCAAGCATTCAGGGGTTGGGTGTTGCGTTAGGAATACTGGATCATTTGGAACGGTTCACCAGGTTTGGACCAGGTCACCAGTAGGGCATCAATGAGGGCTTCATTAAAGGACAAAAAGGATTCAGAAGTGGAAGCCGTAGGCTGAAGTACTTCTGACAGGAGGTTAGTCCTCACTGCCACTGAAGGCAGCTCAAGGTTCAGGACTTCAGCAGCTCTTCTCACTACCATTGAAGTGGACGCTCCATCCACCGTAGCCAAAGTAAGGGAAGAGAGCATGCCAGTGTCAGGAAAAGTGTCCAAACCACTGGCTTCACCCAGGTCCATCCGCTTTCCAAGGGATCTTCCAGCTGATATTCCAAAGGGTCAAGCAACCCCTTCCAATCCTCACTGTACCCCAAGCCAAGAGAATAAGGATTAGGATCTGACCTAACGAGCATGGTCTCTGTCGAAGTTGGAATTGGCGTTGTGCGACGTCAGTCTGGCTCTGTGTTGGCAATGAGGATGGGGGTCGATGCCGACTGGGGCACGGGCGACATCAGGAGCGCCATCATAGGGTAAGGTCAAGATGGAATGACCAATGCCAGTTCGGATCCAGGAACAGATCCATTGGCGCCCCTCAGAGGGGAAGCCACCGGCGTGGAAATCGAGGGGGTCCCTGTCGACTCTGTGGGGCCCAAAGGCTCCCCAGCAGAGTCGGACTGCCCAAATATGAGGCGCATGGCCTCATAAAACTCAAGGAGTTGAGCAGGAGTCACTCTGGCCCCCGGAAACATGGGGAGGCGCAGAGTCAACCCAGACGCAGGCTCCGAGGCGTAGCGACCCCTTGTTCTTCTTCAACTTCTTTTTGTGCCTTGATTTACCCGACCATCCCAATGACTGGAAGTGGAACAATGAAGAATTGGCATTCTTGGACCGTTCTCTGGACCTTTCTCTCAACTGAGATTGGGCATAATGCGGAGCAGGTCGCCGGGCCGAACTCAGCTTTAGAGACAGCTCCCTTAAAGTTTTGGATTTATAGCCCAGCACTTGGAGCACTACTTTGGGTCATGGTCAGGGGTAGCTCTTCTTCGGATCTGTTCTGGGTGTCGTTGAAAGAAAAGAAGTGACATCAGCGCACGGGGTTCAATCAATCAAAGCATTTGTAGAGTGCACTACTCACCTATGAGGGTCTCAAGGCACTGTTGGGGGGGGGCTGCTACTGATCGAACAGCCAAGTCTTGTGGTGTCTCCTGAAGGTAAGTAGGTCCTGTGTCTTTCGCAGGTGGGTGGGAAGAGTGTTCCACATCTTGGCGGGGAGGTGGGAGAACGATCTGCCACCGGCGGTCGTTCTGTGGATGCGTGGCACAGTGGTGAGGGCAAGGTAGGTGGAGCGAAGCTATAGGGTCACGGTGTAGAAGGAGAGCCATCTGTTGAGGTATTCTGGTCCGGTGTTGTGCAGTGCCTTGTGAGCATGGGTGAGGAGTTTGCACGTGATTCTCTTGTTGACGGGGAACCAGTGCAGGTTTCTCAGGTGGGCTGTGATGTGGCTGTGGCGGGGGATTTCCAGGATGAGGCCTGCGGAGGCGTTCTGTATCTGTTGCAGTCTTTTCTGGAGCATTGTTGTGGTTTCTGTGCAGAGGGTGTTGCTGTAGTCCAGTTTGCTGCTTACGAGGGCTTGGGTGACCGTCCTTCTGGTTTCAGTGGGGATCCATTTGTAGATCTTCCAAAGCATGTGGAGGGTGTTGAAGCAGGAGGAAGAGACAGCGTTGACTTGCTGGGTTATTGATAGTGATGAGTCCAGGATGAATCCCAGGTTGGTGCATGGTCGGTGGGTGTCGGTGCAGTTCCCAGTGTGGCAGGCCACCAGGAGTCGTCCCAAGCGGAGGGGGTGGAGCCGAGGATGAGGACCTCAGTTTTGTCAGAATTCAGTTTCAGGCAGCTGTTCTTCATTCATTCCTTCGTGGAGGTTGGTTTTGGCAGTGACAGGGTCCTTGGTGAGGGAGAGGATCAGCTGGGTATCATCGGCGTATGAGACGCTGTTGAGGTTGTGAGATCGGGCGATGTTTGCGAGCGGCACCATGTAGACTTCGAAGAGGGTCGGGCTGAGGGAAGATCCCTTGGGTACGCCACAGATGATTTTGGTGGCTTCAGAGCAGAATGGAGGGAGGCAGACTCTCTGAAGGAGGTTATCCAGTCCAGGGATCTGTCACGTATCCCTGCGTCATTAAGGCATGTGCGTAGGGTGTGGTGGCAGACTTTGTTGAACATGGCAGAGAGGTCCAGGAGGATTAGGGCCTCAGTTTTGTCATTGTCAAGTATGGTTCTGATTTCGTCGGTGGCAGTGATGAGGGCAGTTTTGGTTCTGTGGCTGCTGCGGAAACCAGATTGGGACAGGTCCAGAGTGTTGTTCTCCCCGAGGAAATGGGTCTGTTGTTTGTTGACAATTTTCTCAATTACTTTTGCCGGGAAGGGGAGCAGGGAGATGGGCTGGGAGTTCTTGAGGTCCTTTGGGTCCGCATTGCCTTTCTTGAGGAGGGGGTTGATCTCGGCGTGTTTCCAGCTCTCCGGGAAGTTGGCAGTCTCGAAGGAACTGTTAACGATCTTCTGGAGTTGGAGTGCGATGACGGAGCTCACTTTGTTGAAGATGTGGTGAGGGCAGGGGGTCAGATGGTGAGCCAGAGTAGATGGTGTTCATACGTTTGATGGTGTCGTTGTCATTGACGTGGGTCCAGGAGAGCAGGAGGCTGGTGGGCAGTGAGTCTGTGGTGTCGGTGGTTGACGGGGGGGTCAAGCATGTGTCCTGCATAGAGGGTGGATGTCGTGATGAGCTGTGTGAGTCCAAGGTTGGTGAGGTTTTCGAGCAGGGTGGTGGAGCTGTTGTCATTGGTGTTCTTGAGGGGGAAGTTCAGGTCCCGAGGAGTATGCAATCTATGGTGCCTTGGGCGTGCCCGCTGATGACGTTGGAGATAGAGTCATTGAACTGCTGTTGGGGGCTGTGGGGTCTGTACACGAGGGTCCCTCTGAGGGTGGTGTTTAGATCGGTGTGGATCTGTAAGTGCAAGTGCTCGGCGGTGCTGAGGGTGTCTTCGGTGCTGTTCGTGATTCTGAGGGTATTCCTGTGGACAATGGTGATGCCTCCTACTGGTCTGTTGGTGCCATCCCTATGGGTGATTTTGTAGCCGCCCGGGATGGCTATGGCAATATCGGGTGCTTGAGGAGGGGTTCATCCAGGTCTCGGTCAGGAAGGCGATGTCTGGGGAGGCTGAGTCGAGTAGGTTCCAGAGTTCGACGGCGTGATTGTGGATGGAGCAGGTGTTGAGTAGGATGCATCTGAGATGGTTGCATCCTGCCTTGGCGTGTGGGTCGATGGCAAGGAGGCTGGTGAAGGTGCTGTTCCGGCAACAGAGAGGTCTGTGGGTGAGCTGCAGGTGGCTAGATGGCAGGTGGATGAGCAGTGGGCGTGGAGTGCATGGAGAGTGGTGGCATCGTAGCGGAGTCAAGTATTGGGGCAGTGGGGGGGTGTGAACCAGCGGCGTAGCCTTACAGTGCCCGCCATTAAGTAGCAAGGGGGGGAGGAGAGGACAGCTGGGAGTTGGGGGCGGAAAATGGTGCGAAAAAAAGAAAGCTGGGCTGCGGGGGCAGCAGGGACAGGAATGCAGTGTGAGAGAAAGGAGGGGGTGGGGCTGCAGGGGCAGCAGCAGCGGGGGAGAGAGAGAGGAGTGAGAGTGAGAGAGGGAGAGTGGAGTGAGGGGGAGAAATACAAAAAAGGGTGCAACACAGAAGCGAGGCAAAGAAGCAAAAGGAGCACTGTGGAGAGCGAAAGGCAAAAAGGAGGCAAAAAGACAGAAGGAGCACTGTGGAAAGCAAAAAGGCAGAAGGAGCACAAAAGGGACAGACAGGGAAGAGAAAGCACACAGAGGGCAAAGCAGAAAAAAGGAGGAGAGAGGCAGAGGGAAGCCTAGTGGGAAAGCAGAGTTCCCCACTAGACACCAGGGATGAGGCGCAGGCAGAAGCCTGCGGGTGGAGGAGGTCCTCAAACTCCTGACAGAGGTCAGGAGTTCAGAGGAACGAGGGCTCTACTTACTGGTGGAGCTACGGGAGGCAGAGCAGTTCACTGACCAGGTCAGTGGTTTGGAATCTATATTGGACCTGTGCATCATATCCGGCACAGATGACATTAACAACCAACATGGAGCTGACGAATGGCACCTGGTGGCACGCAGGGTACTGCCTGAGAAAAATCTCCAGATCCAGACTGACACCTGGGGAAATTCTAAGGTAAGGACTCTGCAACTAGAAGTCTCTATCAGATAAAGGGGCATATTTATACTCTGCGCTGAATTTCCATCAAACATTTTGACGCAAATACGGCGCAAACCTTACACCATATTAATACTATGGCGCCCGACCCCTCGAACGTAAAAATTCCTCCGTGTGCGTCATTTTCTGGATGTGTGAAACCGCCTTGCGTTAATGACATGCAAGGTAGGCGTTCCCGTCCAAAAAATGACTTTAAGGCCTGTGCGCCTTATTTATACTCCTGCGTCATTTTGATGCATAGGAGGGGGCGGGCCTTAAAAAACAGCGCCCAGCCTGATGTGCGCCGGTTTTTAACGCCTGGGTGAGGGCAGGCGTTAAGGGACCTGTGGTCTCTGACCATGGAAGTAGCTCACAGGTGCCCTTCCCTGCCCCCAGGGACACCCCATGCCACCCCCACCCACCCCTGGAGACACCCACAGATGTGGGGACCCATCCCAGGTAAGTACAGGTAAGTTGAGGTAAGTATACTTTGCCCCCCCTACATGCCACTGTGCCCAATGGCCATGCCCAGGGGACACAAGTCCCCTGGGCATGGGGGCATGACTCCTGTCTTTGCTAAGACAGGAGTCATTTCAATGGGGCTTGTGTATCAAAAAATGGCGCATGTCCGATTAGAGCCATGATTTTTTACTCTAACCTGACTTTCACCATTTTTTTACACACAACCCCCATTTTTCCCTACGCCGGTTGGAGTCTTTTTTTTCTACTCTGACCAGCCCGCAGTGCTGGCTAATGGCAATCCATAAATAAGGCGCCCGCCTGGCGCGATGGAATGGCTTTAGCCGTCTGTACATTTTTTTACGCAAACCAGCGCCGGCACTGGTTTGCATCAAAAAGTATAAATATGGGCCATCGTTTTTTAGCAAAGGGTTAGCACAGTGCCATCCATGCGGCACCAACTCTTTTGTCATTTCTAGAACAACGTCTTTAACCATAGGATTAGCTAGTGCCATCCATGCCGATCTGTACAATGATAAAATCCTTTTACCACTCAAGGCACAGTATTACAACTTTGCTGTAATGACAGTGAAACAGTTCAGGTGCTTCTTTTATTCATTCCAATTTTGTTTGGATGGTATTCTACAGATCCAAAGCTGGAATACTGTGCTCAAAATCACTGAAATACGGGTATAGTTATCTCAAGTAACTGTAACTCATGCCCCCACCATACCCAATATTATCAATGACGTAATTTCAGATGTTGTAGGTATGTTAGTAATGATATCACAGAACATGCCCTGAGTGATGTAATATGTGAGGTATTTAGCAGGGTGCCATGGAGACATACTGTGTTTTTAATTGCCACTTCAGCCCTCCACATCAATAAAAAAAATGTTTGGTGGTGCCCCTGCTCCATTTAGGGGTACCTTTATGATCACAAAATATAACTAAAAAGCCCTTTAGGCATTATGGGGTGCTCCTTGACTGGAGTTGTGAATAATAAATGAGCGGCTCCTGCCATTACGCCAGAGTGCTGGCATTATTTTACTGTGAGTGCCCCAGTCCCCACCCCAGGCACCCGTAACTTTGTTAAATTTCTTTTTAATAGTGGGTGCCCTGGTGCCCAGCTGGGACACCTACATCATTCTTTTAAAGTTGGTAGCCGTAAGGGAAGCCCCAAGGCTCCCACGGCCCCTGATGGTTACCAAGCTAGCATCCATCTTGGGAACTAGCAGGAGCTGGCTTTGTTCCTTTGCTTCTACCCTAAGGGAGCAGCTTTTTAAAAAAAAAACTAAAATGTCCCTCTAACCTTTGTTTTTTCAGTTAATTCCTAGGGCTTTTTAAATGTAAAGTAATATTTTTATACAATACGTAATGGCAACCCCCATTGCACATGACAGGGGAATGGCCAGAGGGCTGCATACACCCAACCTCTCACAGGGATGCAATCCAATGCCACATACTGCTGAAAGAGTAAGGGTGGCATTATTTGTTAATAGGGATGTGGGTGCTATATGTACATTAATTGGTGCCCTGTGATTGTCAGTGTGAAACCCAAATGATCTAGCAATATTGGTCAATTAAAGTGTGTAGCCATCTGGAATAATTGATGAGAGATTGGCTGAAAGTTAAGTTGTTTAGTCCTGGTGTGATGACAATGATTTTTGGTTTATTAGGTTATGTTTCTGGACACTGAGGTTTAAAGGGGGATAAGGCAGTTCATTATATGTTAAAATCTTGATGAGATCACATTTTCGGTAGAGTTATGTGCAAGAAGCACAGTGGTGTAAAGTTATGTCTATATCAGAGCTTCTCAAATATTTCATGTTGATGCCAAAAATAATGAGAGCGAGGATTTCACCTTTGCTGGTCCCCTGAAAAATGTCTAATCTGGAAGTGCACATCTGGATGAGATGGGCTCTGTTCATTAGCTGTGACTTGGTCCACCACAAAATGCATTATTGTAAGCACATTCTGGTACAAATGGCGATGTTTAGGGCTGGGTAGTCAATGGTGTTGAAGGCCACCGAAAAATCAAGGAGATGAGCAGATAAAGGTTGCCATTGTCTAATATTAATGCATCACCAACCACTTGGAATGTGGCTCTGTCTGTGCTGCAATTGTCCCTGAGTGCATTTTGAAGCCATGTATGAGGTTTCCAGGAATATCAGATGGGTGTTTCGCCAGCAGTTAGATAACTCATTTGGGTCCAATTTTGTTCTGAATTTTTTTTTGCAGTAGGAGCAGTATTTTCTCAGTTTTTGTACAGCAGTGATTTGCCATATGCAGTGGACTGGGTGCAGGACCTGGCCTATGTATAGGCCATTTTTCCCAATCCATTACAGTGTTTTAATCATTTGTGGGAAGGTTTGTAATCCCTAGTGGAGACTATTGAACCCTAAGAGTCACTAGGAACCCAGAATCTGCTATGGGGCCTATCTAACTCTGCCTTGGAGACCAGGAAACCTAGGAAAAATCTTGTTTTTTAGAATTCAAGGGAGTCCTGTAAGGTCCCATCTAAGTAAGCCAGAGGTTCAAGGCTTTCGACCACTGCCCCAATATAGCTTCTTTAGCTTTCATTTTGTAGGACACACAGACCAAGACCATGTTCTGTACTGGCAACCACAACAGATTTTTCTCTGGTGCTCAATCAAATTCAACAATTCTTTCAATTTCAGTCCATGTATAGTCCAAGATTCCGGGGTTGCAGTCTGTTTGCAGTTTAACAGCTCATATACCTATAACATTTTAAACCTTTCAAACCCACCCAACACATGTTTGTTTTGCTAATGTATTGATATCTACTGAATTCTGTACACCAAAGTAAGCAAAGGCACTTTCTTGAATACAATTTTAATTTTATTCCAAATTTGGTGTAATTGTATTCAGCTTTTTTTTCTTTGGAGGAGAGAAAAGAACTCTATGGCAGTTAAAATGAGAAAGTCACTTTTTTTATCCCTGTTATCCCATCCTGATACTTCTGTAGGTACTGTGCATTGCTGAACCAAAATTGGATGTTATTTTAGTTTTGGAAAGTTTTGTGCAGATTTGTCAAATGGCCCCAAAACCTACCCATAGCTACAGAGCCACAATCAACAACTATAGCACATATCTGTCGTTATCAACTTCTATACACATAAACCTAATTTTATAGGGCCTGGTAAAGTTTTTTTTCATACTTCAGAGAAGTATCATCATAATGTAGCCTCTGCAGAGCTTTATCAATTACATTCCTTAATTACCACTTCATGAAAGCTTAATCAAAACCAGAACATTCAAATTGGGATTATGGCACATTGACAGCTGAACATTAAAATAGACGTTTCAAACGTCTCTCACTTCAACCACTGCTCATTTTTTAATTAGCAGTCTATTTGTGAAATAAAACCTGAACATTGTTATTGAAATCAGGTCTCATTATTAGATTTGGCTTGAAGACAGTATCTTCATTAATCATTAGGCATAACCACTGTGTTTTGTTTATTCAGCAGACTATTCATGAAAACTTAGGATTCTAATTAAATTCAGGGCCAATTCTTATCTCTGTTTTTCTGACAGCAACTTCAACAGTCTGATTTTTATAGGCAGAATGTAATTGGTAAGACAGAAAAGTCTGTTTTTTTGTGAAACTCTAGGGTGATTTACAAGACAGCGGTGCATTTTACCCGATGCACCACTTTTCTTGGGTCCCCCTACTGCCACCTAAATACACCATGTTTGCACCATATTTATAATACCATGGTGGTCATTAGCACAACAGTGTCAGAATTGTTTATGCTATTGTGGCGCTTTGCTGCACTAGCCTCAAACATTTGAGGCTAGTGCAGCAAAGCACAGGGAGGCCCACAGGTTATTGGGGCATGTCATTTTAATGCCTGCTCTGAGCAGGTGTTAAAGATGATGGAGAAAATGGCGCAGTGAAATGTTACATTTCACTACACCATTTTTTTAGGCCTCCCTACGGGCAAATGCCCCCCTTGCAAACATTATGCCTGACACAGGTATAATGTGGTGCAAGGGTTTAAAAAGTGGTGTAGTACATGCATTGGTGCCAGCCTTCGTTTTACAGAGTTTTCAGTGTGGGATACCTCTATATATATACAGTACATATACTGTTTGATTTCTACCTGTCTAGACATCGGGTATATTGCTGAGGTCTGTGACTGGAAGCCTGTAGCATTTCTAATTGTTGTAACAACGGCGTTTTCTCTGGTTTGATTAATTCGTGTCAGTAGGACCAGCTACAGAAGTAGGGTAGCATTTTTATTGAGACAAGTGATGGAACAACGGATGACATTGGTGGATACCTGTAGTTTCTATCACAGAAATGCAAAGAAAATATGCGATTTTAGGCAAAGTTTGACATATACATGCCATTGTGGATAAGAAAAAGTTGTCAGATCCACACAAGGCACACCACCCTGGAATGTCCTGAGTATCTTTTTTTTTTTTTTAAATATATCTCTGGGCGACTGGGGATCCCAGGCCAAAATTCCATCACTACCCACAATGCAAAAAAAAAGAAAGTCAGGTTTTGATTCAGAGGGATAAAAGTGATCTGTCCTTGATGAGCATTGTGAACTTTCCTATGGCAGTCATTAGGTACATCCACATAAGTGGTACACTGTTTTCATCAGGAGACGTGAAACAACTGGGTGGTGGGAAATTTGTGGATCCGGCAGATTCTGGATCTTTCCTTATTGGCTTCTGGGTAAGAAAATGTTGTGAGATTCGCGCAAGTCACACCACCATAAACTCTCAACAGTGTTTAGCTTTCAGAAATGTCTGTGTTTGGTACACGTCCTAGTGTGGGGGGCGACCCCAGGCCCACCATCTACAGCAATCTGTATTGAAAAAATAGCATCCTTGTTGAGTAGAAAATATTGATTTCTCCATGTTGTGTTTTGGGGCTTTCCTATTGCAGGCAGTAGGCCCACCCAAACAGGTTCAGTACTGTATTTATCAGGAGATATGTGGAAATGCTGGGTGGTACGAAATTTGTGAATCCCTACAGATTTGAGAACTTTCTCAGGCAGAAATGCAATGAAAATGCATGTTAGTAGCTTATGTTGAGCTTTGCAAGGGCTTCTGGGTGAGAAAATGTAATGTGATCCACTTACGTCATACCACCCTTGACTAGTGTCTTATTTTCAGAAACATCTAGGCTTGCTAAGTTTTCCTGGGTGGTGGCAGATTCTAGGTTCTGAGTAGTAAAATATGATCTGTCCATGTTTTACTTCAGGGGCTTTCCTGTCACTGGGCTGGGCCAAGAAGCAGGGGATAGGCCCACCTTGGGCCCACCCATATAAGTGGGTTACTGTTTTTATCAGGGAAAGTGTGGGAACGGAGGGTGGTAGGATATTTGTGGATCCCCTCAACTTCTGGAATTTTATGTCACATAAATGTGAGGAAGATGTTGCGGCAGACTTTGGCGGTCATTACGAGTCTGGCGGTCACTAGACCGACAGACTTGCGGATGGCGGTCGGACCGCAGCCAATGTGGTGGTCCGAGCGCCACATTACAATCCTGGCGGTCGGGACACCAGGGAACTGCTAGCTCCACCAGAATTGGAGACCAGGTGGTCTGAAGGTGGTGGCGGTCCTCATCGGCCATGGCAGTGCTGCCCTGGAGATTACAATCCCCTTCTCCACCAGCAGTTTCATGCCTGTACCACCGCCATGAAAAGGCTGGCGGAGAACAGGTGCAAAGGGCCCCAGGGGGGTCCTGCATTGCTCATACACTTGGCATGAGCAGTGCAGGGCCCCCCCTGGCCAGCACTATCTCAATGTCTGTTTGCAGACAGTGAACATTGCAAGGGTGTTTGTGCTCCCAGGGTGCTACAGCATTGCTGCTGGCTCAATTACGAGCCAGTGACAATGCTGTACCCTGTTTCCCGCTAGGATGGTGGGCAGAAACTGGGGTTTCCACCCACCAGCCTAGTGGAAAACTCTTAATGGGGCTCCACCAAACTTATAATGACCCCCTTTGTGTTCACAGCTGCTGGGGTGGGACTATGTCCCCCAGCAGTCAGTACTTGGAAGAATGAGGAAGAGCTGCACACTGCGCTATTAAGTGCTTCCTCATTCCTATAGCACAGGTTGTGGCACACTTTGTGTTCACTGCTACAGGGGTGTGACTACGTCCCCCAGCAGGCAGTACTTAGAGGAAGGAGGGGCACATCACGCTATTAAGCACTTTCTCATTCCCACAGTGCAGGTTGTGGCAGACTTTGTGTTCACTGTTGCTGAGGTGGGACTAAATCCCCCAGCAGCCAGCACTTTGAGGAAGGAGGAGAGGTACATTGCGCTATTAAGTGCTTCCTCATTCCTGCATGGCTGGACGCCCGCTGGCGAAGACCAGGCCAAGCACGTTTTTGCCTATCATCGGCTGGAAGATGCTGGGCTCGGTATTTCCTCTTGGCCCAGGACTGTAAGAACCAGCTCAGTGAGTGGTTTTCTCCTTCACTGTTTTTTAACTACAACTGACTGATTGGCTGCCGCGGGATCAACCTTTCCTCTTTGACAGTTTGCCTGTCTGGTAGACCTTCCATTGTATTTTTAGAATGCTGTGGACTTTATCTTAGTTCTAAGATGGTGAAGAGAAAGATATTGGAGAATAACGATCATGATAGTTCTTTCCAAGAACCTCACAGCACAAACCTGGATTCCGTTCTGTATTGAGCAGTAGGGGTGGTCAGTAAGGAAACAGACCTGGTGGAGCGATGGTTATCTCTTAAACTTTGCGAATGTCAGGAAACCCCAGGCTTACATCCCCAAGTCAGTCAGATCTCCGGGGGGGGGGGTTAGTAGGGAGGGGAGCCTGGTTTCTGAGGCTGGTTCTGGGACTGCCTTGGAGGCCCTGGATTGCTAGTCAGTAAGACTATGTTCTAATGGGGTGATTACCTCACCAGTGAGTGAAGAAAGACAGCTAAACAAAAGAATATACCAGTCTAAATGGGTCTGTGGCACAAGTAAGAAAGGGTCACCGTACCCTAATAACAATGCTTCAGCCCAAGCCCACACGTTCTGTGAGGCCACTGGGAACATTACCAATGACAGTAAAAAAATAATTTTGGCACATCTCTTAAAGCAATTTAAAGACATTGAAGTCAGTATGGTTCCTCTGAAGGAAAAGCTGAGCTCTTTGGAGGGAATGGTTTAAGATTTACTTAACCTGCACAAAGCAGAGCCTGGGCTGACAAGTATGGTGTCAACTATATTTTCCAATATTCATCCAGAGGTGAGGCAGATTGTGTCAACTGGCCCGATTAGTGCTATAACCTCTGTACCCCGGGAAGAGTGATCACAAAACTATTTATACATCTCAGGATGGAATAGGCATTTTAAATGGGTCTGTGGAAGGCTCACATCCCAGAGCAGAGAGAGAAGGGCCAGGCACCAATCTGTATGAGGGGTGTCACTCATGTATATTTCCACTCCCCCGGACTGCTGCCTATAAATTGCTGAATTAAAAAATGTTCCATTGCTGTCGCCATTAGCTGAGGACTATTTTCCAACTAAAGAACAAGGTCTGTTTTTTCACTAAGCCAGAATTCTGACATTTACCTAAGGAAGTACAAAGATATCTCATTCGTCAGGAGAACTGGCTGGCTGGACTTTTTGAATAGGTGGCTGAAAGGGGACTGTGTTGTCAATAATTGGCGGTGCACAGGTCTGGCTTGCCTTTTGATTTTTTCTAATAATTGGCAAAGAAAGCTGACCATTGGCATTACCTTGGTCCCACTGAGGTTTTTCTACAAACATTTACAACCTAAGACGGAGAAGATATCGCAGCAATTCAGTCTACTGCAAGGGTGGATGGGCAGATGGCTACCCCCACAGGACTAGCAATAGGGTCTCCGACCTGTCAGGTTTACAGGACATTGATTGACTTACACCCATTGACAATTCCCAGGCTGACCAGAGGCTACCAACCACAGTGGATACTGGTGTAGATAGTCATACCAGGACAGATCCCCATTCCATCTTGAGTCCTTAAATGTTGTGGGTTATTGGACTAAGCTCTGTGATGAAGATTGATTTAAATACACTTCCAATTTTAACATTGTGATGATGCAGGACCATGGACCTCAGTGGTTATAACACAAGATGGCTTTGTCAGCTTCTCTGTTCCAGCTGTTGATGTTCCTAGGTGGAGAGCCGGGGGGATTGGTGACCTTAATTCGAATTTCTAAGATTTTCAGGGCCATTCAAGTTGTATTGAGGCATCAGGGGATTTAAATTCTATGGATAATTCTTTTTAATACATGTAAATTTTTCATGATTAACTTTTACAACCCTGTTTGTGAGCTAGGTTGCCAGATCAATGCTTTATATTCTGTCCTAACAGACAAAGCACAGGTTAGCTAGTATGCTCAATTAATTTCATGCTATAGTAGATGGGGATTTTAACCTTACCAGATCCATTTGCACTGAGGAACAATCAATTATTTAACCAGGCCGCATACTGCAGGGGGCTAAAACATTTAGAGACGACCTCAAATTTGGGTTTAATCAATATAACTGAGAAGGTGGGTGATCTATTTGCACAGATGCTCACTTTTGTGGGTTGGGTGCAAGGTGCAGTGATTAATTATATCTTTGTTACTGAGGATCTGATTCGGCTTGCCACTGCTGGGGGAGTTACGGAACCCAGGTGTAGTGACCATAACCCTATAGTAATAGCACTTGATGTGTCCGATTACAGGCACCTTTGTAACCCAGCAGGGCCGACAGATCTGGGCATAAAGGATAATGGGCTTAGATCAGTTGGCGAAGAGAACATATTAGGTCCATATTGACTGCCCTGGTGGGATCTAATCAAGGTCTGATTTTGGATAACAATCCCTTTCCATCTGAATGCTTCTGGCTATTGAGAAACTAAATAGCTCGGTAAGGGATTTGATTAATTGCAGCCTTATACCTGTAAGGAGCGCCTTAACATGGCAGCTGATACTCCTGTGGGTTCTTCTGTGGGGGCTTTTTTAAAAATGCATTACGTTGGCACAATTTAGTGAACTTCTAATTTTATCCAGTGTCATTTTTATTGTTTTATCTGATGTTTATTGTCTCTTTCATGTGATGATTGCTCTTTTATGATTATTTTTAATGAGCAAAAGAAGATGATATGATTTAATGATGACGGTGACGAGGAAGATGTCTTCTTTGGCAATGTTTTATGTTTGAAGGGCACTGTGAGTAAGAAAAAGTAGGTGGGTTTAGCTCTCTCTTGGTGGTGGCTTCAGTAGAGCCCAAATTCTGCAGCTACACTTACCGTAGAAAAAGAACTGAACTGATGTCTCTCTGTCTAGTTTTGGGGTATTTTGTGTCATGGGCACTAGGCACAGCCCCAGAATTGGGCTACCAATTATATTGGGAGACACGTGGAAACAGAGAATAGTAGAACATTTGTTATTACTCAATGGATTTCTCTGCATTAGCAAAATGCCCTCTGAATCACATAATAATATGGGTAGCCTAAGATTCAAAGGGAGATAAATAACCACTATTCCTAACATGTGTCTTGTGCACCTTTCAGAAATACATAGGTTTCCTTTATGCCCATTTTTCATTCATTAGACGTTATCATACGAATCGCTGCATGGTTGGTACACAGTTAAAAATTCTTATAAGCTGCAGTGCAGTTGTTGGCTCTGGGCTTTGCGCGCTTTTTTAAAAACCTATAAACCCCTGTGACCAAAAGGGTCCGATGAATGTAATAATGTACTGCTTTTGAAATAGCCATTGTGACAATTAATTACCAATGAAAATGTTAGCATCAAAAGCTATATTTTTCTGCCTATTTTCACTATTCCATGTACTCGAAGGATTAGTTTCTTTGGGAAAACGTTCAGGGATCTACACAGATGCTCCCTTTCTGAATTTAAAAGTACGTTTACTTTTAAGACATGTATAGCTGTTTAGGAACATACATTGGTTACACGCCTGTTTCAACCTCAAACTGCAAGTAGGGTGAAACCATAAAAAATGCAAAAATGGACTACGTCTTAGACAAATGCCACAACTGTGGTATACACAATGTTTTTTTTGACACAGCTCTGCTTGTTGCTAACAGCTGGGAAGGTAGTGATCTTAGCACAATAAACCTTACACTTTCCTGCACAGCACTGTTGTCCAATTTCCCCGAAAAAACACATTTAGCTCTATTTTCACAATGAGGAGAAATTTAGAAACCCTAGGTATCATTGGAATGTGGAAAAAAGTATGCACATTTAGTGTGCATGTCTTTTGTGTAAAAAGGCTTTGAAGACGTAAGCGTGAATACCTCAAATAACAGAAAAAGGGCTCAACCCTAGAGTGGGCAAGCCTCAGCAGTTAAGGCCCAGGGCAGTTGTGAGAGGAGGGGGAGATGAAAAGAGACACAGAGAGAGAAAGAAATAACAAGAGAAGGATGGTGAAAGATAGGGAGAGACAGAGAGAGAAGGTTGAGGCGAGAAGAGAAAGCCATGGATAACAGCAAGACAGGTGTATAAAGAGAGAAAGAGGGAAAAAGAGGCAGAGAAGCTAAACAAAGGGAGTTATGCAAAGAGAGAGACCAGTGTAATGAGATAAAAACAAGGAAGAAAATAGACACATAGGAAGAGATGGACAGAAGATGGGACAGAGAGAAAGACAGTAAAGGCCAAAGAAGGCAAAGATAGAGAGAAAGGTTGAAGAAACACAGTGAGAGAAAGAAAGGAATGGCGAAAGAGATACAAGTAGAGCCAGAAATGCCCAAGACAAGCATATATAGATAGCAAAGGGGGAGGGGGAGAGAGAAAGACAAATGGGGGAAAAACACAGTGAGACAGAAAAGAGAGAAACAGTGAAAGAAATAGGACTGAAAATAGATAGGGAGTTAGAGACAGAGAGAGGCAGAAGGACAGCATAGGGAAAAGACTGAAAAAGCTAGCAAGGGAGGAGGACAAGGAGCCACAGAAAGAGACAAGAGGAGAATGAGACCCACAAAAGGGCAGGGAGATAGGGAACGAAATGGAGAGCAGGAACACTGAACTGAATCGACTTTAGCATCTATCTATCTATCTATTTATCTATCTATCTAACTATCTACCTGTGTTCTGTCTATTGCTGTCTCTTTCAGTCTCTGCCCCCTTGCATGGCTCAATCTGAACCAACATACACAGGGACAAAAGTGAGTTCTGTCCATCATTTATAGTTAATGATGCTATCACACTCTGCCCTGCACTACTGTGGTTGTCAATTTGGTGTAATCCTCTTATGCAAACAGTATCGGAAGACTGTCTACGCCTGGAAAAAAATCCGTGGCTGACGTACTAAGGAACTAGGGGCCAGATGTATCAAAAATCCAAATTGCTACTTGCAATGCAGAAATGCAGAAATCTCAGACACCTTCTGCAACTCGCAATGGGGTCGCAAAGACCCACCTCATTAATATTAATGAGGTGGGTCGAGGTTTGCGACCCCATTGCGAGTATGGGCACTCACGGGGATGGTGGCCTGCTGGAGACAGCAGACCACCATGTCCGTGACTGCTTTTTAATAAAGCAGTTTTGTTTTTTCTCAGTGCAGCCCGTTTTCCTTAAAGGAAAACGAGCTGCACTTTGAAAAAAACACAGAAACCTTTAGTTTTGGATTTTTTCAGGGCAGGTAGTGGTCCATTGGACCACTGCCTGCTCTGAAAAAATATTTTTTTGTCCAGTCACAAAGGGGAAGGGGTCCCATAGGGACCCCTTCCCGTTTGCGACTGGGTTACCATCCACTTCAAGTGGATGGTAACTGCGATTCCATTTGCGACCGCGAATTGAATTGCATTGCGAGTCGCAAATAGGAAGGGAACACCCCTTCCTATTTGCGAGTCGGAAATGCATTTTGCGAGTCGGATCCGACTCGCAAAATGCATTTCTGCATACCGGAGAGGCTTTTGCGCCTCGCAAACGGCGTTTTTCGCTGTTTGCGAGGCGCAAAACCCTTTCTACATCTGGCCCTAGGTCACAGCCTAGGCAGCCCTGATCTTTTTGACAACCGTTGTGGTCTGCCCGCCTCCTTTAAACATATCTTATAAGATAGATTTTTTGATTCATGCCACTCATTGAGAATGTGTAAGGAAGTCAGGAAGGCCTCTCTAAGCAATTATATCATGCATACTACCATCCCATTGACAGACTTCTATCTTGTCTGGGCTTCACATAGCTTTCATGGGTATTTGTTGACACGTTTAAGATTTAACACTGTGCACTTTATGGGGGCTTTTCATATCATGTATTTTCACCATTGTGTCCTTGTGATGATCAATCTATTCAATCAACAAAGTACTTTTTGTTTTTCTGTAAATATTATTTTTCCCCTAGATGCCGCTTCCTGCTGCCTATTCTGAAAGAAACAAACCTTAGGCAACATTTCACCACTGATGCACATACGCTGAGCTGTAACAATATTTTTACAGTGTGTTATTAATTGAAGGAAAATATGTTTTATTATGCCTGGACATCATTTATTGGTATCTAGTTGGTTATATGAATTTTATAATTATCAATGAATTTGTTTTTATCTGCTTTTATTGTACTTTATGGTTGATGTAATACAACCAAATAAAGTAAGACTTGAGTTGGGTTCTAGCCTCAATCTCATCCCGCCTCTACAGGCACAGGAGTCTTGGACTAAAAAATATCTTGAACCACTGACTCTGTCTCTGTGAAGAAATAACAGTTTGAAACATTAATAATGCAAATCCTTGCGTGTACACTAGCGTACAGACAGATCTCCCAAATGACACTCAAACCTATCAGTAGTATGTGTCGATTTCCCTCTATTTTTCCTGTCCACAATTAATGTCCTGATGCCACAAAACCGATCTAACAACACCATAAGAAAGTGAAACATAAAAATAATCACATGAAACATTGCACAACGGGTATTTCCTAAAGTACACAAAGAGCCACTGATAAAATGTGGAGCACCACCAAAGAAGCACAGACATAGAGAACACATAAAGTTGACATTTCCAAAATGTAAGTAGCATGTTGGGAGAACCAAGAGTTTTAGAATGGAGTTATCAGTTACATGTATAGGTTAAATACAGATACACTATCAAAACCGTACCGTGAACATCAAAGTGTCGACTTTTGCCTCCCACCCCCCCTGGAGGGTGAGATATCTATCTACTGCGAGCTTGTAATTTTGCGCCTGCTGCCACTCTTCAGGCACTATTCCCTGCCTGCAAGTCCCATCTTTGAGTCTTTTTCTGCAGTTTTATGCTACACTTTTCCTCATTCTCCCACATGCCCACACCACAGGACTCCATTTCAAAATATGACAGGATGCAGTTGGTATTAACTATCGTTCTATCTCACTGACCAGCACTTCCCCCTCACCACCAACCCCATGAAGTTATCCATGCTGATGACTTCAGTATCTCGAGGAGGATCCAGATCACTCGATTTTAGGAGACAACATGCTGGTATCTGTGTTTCTCTGCAGATTTCCACGTGTTTTCTCAGGCTGACTCATGACCACTTATAATTCCCATAGAGCAGGTCACGCCACTCATTCGAATTAAAGAGCCACTAATAATGGGGACTTCACTATCAAGCGTGCAGGGTAACCAATCTAACTTTCCAATTTACACCGTCTATGCAGGCAGAAATAGCAGCCACACCCCGTGGTTAAAGCCCAGGAAATACTTTATGCCCTTTCGTGAACTTCAGGAGCATATGGAGTGCCCATCTAACCTGATAATATTGCCTGGGACACCTTTCTATTAGTTACACGGAAGGTGATTGACAGATCCTTCATGGTTTCAGCCTATAGTCCTGACTAAATTGCATACTGTTCCAGACTTCAAATAAATACATTACACTATATTAAAAATAAGGCATTTATGGTACTTTATATTACCTGGCATCCAGGGTTTGGCCCAAAATGTGCAGGCAGTTGACTATTGATGTTGCGTCATTTCCTAGATGTGAAAAATAAAGAAATATGTTTTACAACAGGTTTGTTTGGTTGCTTACTATTACAATTAGTTGTCATATGTAGCATGTAATCAGCAATGTTATTAAAAATGTCAAATATTTCCGGAAATTCTATCGCATTTCCATGAAGAGCTAGATCCATTCCTGGATTGCACAATAACCCCTCACTACATTGATCGATTTCATTTAGACATTTTGTTCATTGCAAGTAAATTTATCTCAAGTGGCCATTCTAAAAATGTTATGTATCCAGTCCTCCTTGAACTTCATTGGACTACCATGATGCGTGATTTTGGTAAATGTCTACACCTTTATTGACCTACCAGGGGAACGCTATGCCATCTGGTAAAGCTTCATAGGTATAGCCCACAAACTATTTGCCATTTTAAAATTAAATATATATTGAATTTGGTAAGTTTTGCCCCCTCACACACACATTCCTAAATACAAGCAAACAAGTACCCCTCATCAAATGAAAATTTTTGACCTTGGTATTCAAAGCATTTGCTGGTAATTAGAAGCAGATACCCACTGTCAGCATTACATTACATTTCAACCTTTAAAATTTGTTTTCTCTGATGTGCCTTTATCGGAGCTTCGTCAGCACATGTTTCTTCGAAACGTATTTTTATTCATTTTTTTTATTTCGTTCAGAACGAGCATTTCTTTCGAAACAGCATCAAAAAGAAAAAAACGGGAAACGGGCCAATGAAGTCTGCGTTTGAAGGCCCTTGCGGGATTATGGGAACAACAATTATATTTATCTCTTTCATGAACGCAAAAGCTTATTAACTTTTCCAAATTGAAAACTGACTCCGTGCTGCTGTGATCTCGCGCACTGTTGCTAATTTACAGAGAACTACCATTTCTAGGTCCCAAGAGATGTTTTAGCTCGTGATAACCTTACAAGAAGAAAACTCTCTAGGAACACCGCGGGTACTACCCTCGAGCGTGACAATGATTAATGGAAGAAAATGGGGAATAGTAAATGACGAAGTCCTCTGAAAAGTGCAAGTTGTTGAATCCAGAAAAAAAAAAATCCTGAAAGGCAATAGGGAATGTGTGCATAAAGAAATAATAGCCAATAAATAAATTATGCATCTACTTAATTAGTCTATAATGTGGTGACTCTTCTTTTACACTACTGGGAATGCCATGTTCATGTTTCATGGCAACAATGTCACCGAATCAATCAGCTGTGCAAATCAGTTTTAAATATTTTGTCACATGAGAATCACTTGAGTCTCGCCCTTTAATGATGCAGTACAATGAGATGAGATAGTGGGTAATAGATGCAAATCTATAGTATTTCATGTTTATTCAAAACGCAATACATTTTTACCACACTATAAAACTGTGTGTAGTTGGAATATGAGCATATTATACCTTGCTATACTGCTGTTCTTGATGTGTATAGTTCTCCTTCGACCCCACGCCACCTGGTGTCTTTTCTACTCACAACCTTCATTGATAGCAGTGCCTTTCGAGTGGTGAGTAAGAGTGATTGTGAGAAATCAGGTTGTTGGGTAAGGGGGGTGAAAACTTAATCAAGCAGCAGCCACAATGGCTGTAGGGGTGAACTTCAAAAAGTAACTAAAGATGTGCTTAACCCTCTAGTAGCTTGGCACAAAAGCAGACTGCCTTAACTTAGAAACAATGTGGAAATTATTTGTGCACCACACAGACAGTGACAAAGTGAAATAACAACACAAGCAAAATCCCACACCAATTTAGCAACGTAGAATAACATTTATTTATTAAATTATTTAGCACCAAAAAGACAAACATCCAATAAGTAGAACCAGAGATATGCCATTTCAAAGATTTAAGGCGAGAATAGGGCAAACAAGCACAAAGTTCCACTCGAGGCTATCTGTTTTGCGAGACCTGGAGTCACAAGGTCACAACTTTAGGCCGGATGTGATGGAGTATGGGCTTAATGTCAAAAAGCCAAAGCGGTGAACACTGTTCCTAAAGAAAAAGGAAAAGGTCTAGGCAACCAAAGTGTTCTGGAGCAAAGCCCTCATGCATCACAGTGGATGACAGGCATCATCATCGGGAATTGCTCAACGCCAGGCCGGCACTGCAATGCCTGGCGTGCTCCCAAACCGGGAGCTGTCAGACGTAATTGTTAATGTGAAGGCTAGTGGAAGGAGCTAACCACCAGACCACAGCAAGGAGAGCAAAGGAAGATAGGTTAAAATTGGTTAATCATTTCCAAACTCCATCATCATTTTAATCAGAAAAGGGAAGTGACGACCAAGATTAAAAATGCAAAAAGGAGAAAGCCAAAATTGAGTGTAATGCTCAACGACTTTCAAAAACAACAGCGAGGATCCCAAAAAAGTGTGGTATCTCTACCAGGAGGTCAACATGTTTCGCGTCTGTTGGTCCAGATGGATCCGATTACGCTTCTTCAGGACCAGTATAACGCTTCTCCAATTCGTATTTAGAAAAAGACGTCACTCACATTTGACATCTAGAAAAGGGGGGGTTTTCTCTGTAATGTGTGTTCGCTAATGTGTGTTCGCTAACCAAACATCTGACAACATTGAACTTAGAACCGATAGGCTTGTGGCAACTAAGAAGGCATACGAATTGCAATACAAAAAATTGTATTTATATGATCACCTGCCCCTGTGAGTTGCGATACATCGGCATGACATCACGCCCAGTGAAGATTCGTATCAACGAGCATAGGAGTAACATCAGATGCCATAGGATTACAACCAAACTCAGTGCTCATTTTCTCGACACCTCTCACACTCCAGACGATTTATGGTGGACTATTTTGGAGGCCCCAAGAATGCGATCCGATGATCCTACTTTTCTATTTAGACTTGAACAGAGATGGGTGTTTAAATTAAAAACTCATATACAGGGTTTAAAGGATGACATACCCTGGTCTCTGGTAACTTGAATTCTATTTCTATGAAACTTTATCCACTCAGTATTTGTGGTTTGTTTTTTAAAATACATTTCTTTCCCTCATATTCCTAAGGTGACCTATTTTTAACCTTTATCTATTTAGTTTACATCCTTCTTCCGGCTTTATTTGAATCTCCAATAGAGATTTCATGCATGCCTCCTTATTAAATCGGTGTCTCTCTAGTTTTGATTCCTTTCTTTATTTTTATTTTTATTTTTACTCCGAGCTGCAACTTGCACCCTATGGTAGACCCTTTTCCTTAGTCCTACAAGGAGTCCTTCCTTTATGTCGATAGCCTCTTTTTGCGGACTAGATTTGGTCCTTTCTTTATTGCCATGACGCGAACATCGGAAGAATTTCACTTCCGTGTTTACTACGCGTTAAAAACGCCGACTCATGGTGCACTCCCTGTCATTCGACCGGCAGCGCTCCGGAGGTGAGGTCCCTGGCTGAGGACGTCGCTTCGATAAGTGAGTAATTACTGGCCTGTTTAACACTTTGTGACCATTACAGGATGCCGCGCCCCGCGCATATTCTATCCGCGGTTGGCCCCTTCGGTTGTTTACATTTTCTCTTACATTTGCCTTTACCATTGAAAAATTGTTTTGAAAACATTTGCTGACTTAATCTATGGCTCTGAACACCAATACTTTAGAACCTAATTTTTAACGATCGTAGTCAGTATTTATCTAATTCCCTCTAATAATGTCCCCGTTCTCGAAGACCGATTTGAGTCTTCGTGTTTGACGTTGTATTACCTCTGGGCTTTAGTACTATGGAGTTGAAAATTATGATTTTTTGAATATACGTTTTTTAAATGTTTTACTATAAGCTTTTGATTTATTTATACCTTTTTGTTTTTCTTTCTTCCTCTATGGGTGATTGATGCATTTAGTCCCCCGCTGTAGGCTTATCACTGATTACCATTCTGTAGATAGAGTTACCCTAAAATGAAGTGACTGAATAGATTTATTTATATATTTTTTCTCACTCTTATGATTGCGAGAACTTTTGTTCTTTTCTATCTCCATACCAATCTTAGTATCTGAGCAGTCCTTTGGTTCGTGCTTTCTTAGGAGCCATCATCACCCCCCTAATTGGGGTTGGTAAGCATCTCTATTGTGTTTTGGTTTCGATGCTCACTATAAATAATTAATATGCACTTTTTAACCTCCACCTTTTGGTGTTTGTGTTTGGTTTCTAGGCCCCCAAACCCCCCCTTTTCTAGATGTCAAATGTGAGTGACGTCTTTTTCTAAATACGAATTGGAGAAGCGTTATACTGGTCCTGAAGAAGCGTCATCGGATCCATCTGGACCAACAGATGCGAAACATGTTGACCTCCTGGTAGAGATAACACACTTTTTTGGGATCCTCGCTGTTGTTTTTGAAAGTCGTTGAGCATTACACTCAATTTTGGCTTTCTCCTTTTTGCATTTTTAATCTTGGTCGTCACTTCCCTTTTCTGATTAAAATGATGATGGAGTTTGGAAATGATTAACCAATTTTAACCTATCTTCCTTTGCTCTCCTTGCTGTGGTCTGGTGGTTAGCTCCTTTCACTAGCCTTCACATTAACAATTACGACTGACAGCTCCGGGTTTGGGAGCACGCCAGGCATTGCAGTGCCGGCCTGGCGTTGAGCAATTCCCGATGATGATGCCTGTCATCCACTGTGATGCATGAGGGGTTTGCTCCAGAACACTTTGGTTGCCTAGACCTTTTCCTTTTTCTTTAGGAACAGTGTACACCGCTTAGGCTTTTTGACGTAGATTGGATCTTTAACCTCCCGGTCCCTCCCCTCCTTGTTGATGTTGTGGTATGGGCTTAATGAGCAAGTTACTTACCTTTGGTAACATTATCTGGTAGAGACTCTGTATAGCTGCAGATTCCTTACCTTTGAATTGGCACTGGATGTTTGGTCACGGTCAATTATATAGGCGCCACCCAGGCATGCGGACGTCAGCTACTTTAATCACAACTTTCCACGCCAGGAGCACAGAGCCATGAAAAGAACTGGCGCATATGTCGGTCCAAACTAGGGCCCTGAAAGGGATCACCCTAACCCTAACAAATAAGTCCACAGAGCAGGGGGGCATGGGTGGGTGTAAAGAATCTGCAGCTAGATAGAGAGCCTAATTATGAATCTAGCGGACGGGAACACCAATCCGCCAAACTCCAGACAGGGTGGCTGCCATCATAGTGGTGACCTCACCGCCGGACAAAATTTGACTTTCCCGCTGGGCTGACAGGCAGAAACCAAGATGTTTATCCGTCAGCCATGTGGGAAAGTGGCAGCAGCATTTTTGTTGGCTTGCAATGCTGCTGCTGCCTGCAGGGGGCACCAGCACCCTCTTAGTACACACTGTCTGCGGGGCAGTTAAACTGCCATGAAAAGGCTGGCGGAGAACCAGGGCATAAGCAGGGTGACGATGCCTGCAGCGCTCCCTTGGCTAGTTGCGATCTTCACCCACCATCAACTCATCAGGATCACCGATTCCGGCGGAAGCGGTTCTGTCTGACTGCCAGGGGCTTAATGCGGCAGAAGGACCGCCACAGCAGCAGCAGTCCTGACCGCCACCATAAGGCTGGCGGTCTTAAGACCACCGGCCTTGTAATGAGGCTCAGAGTCTGTACCAGATAATGCATTACCGAAGGTAAGTAACATACTCATCTGATAGAGACTTCTAGCTGCAGATTCCTTATCTTTGAAAGATAATCAAGCCATATCCTCCTGTTGGTGGTCTGCAGACACATTTTTTAAACTAGAAAGTCTTGTGGACCTGACTGTCTAGGCATTAGTGTTCGGCAAACGTGTGCAGGGATGCCACATCGCTGACTGACAGATGTCCAGGGCTGGGACGCGAAGAGCTGCTTTTCCACTGGTGGAATGGGCTTGTAAACCCTCAGGAGGCTGCTTCTTAGCCAGGAGGAAGCAGATCTTTATTCAGAGAATGACCCAGCATTAAATGGTGAGTTTCTGTACTGCCCAACCTTTCTTTGCTCTCATGCATCCCACAAAGAGTTGGCTGTCCACTTGGAAATCTTTTGTGCAGTCAAGGTAGAAAGACAACACTCTTTTTGTGTCCACTAATGTGGACCTCTTGTGCTTCTCTTCCTTAAAGGGATGCAGGGGAACAAGGAGGTGGGCAGGGTGACAGTTTGCCCCAAATGAAATGGGGTCACCTTTGAGATAAGGCATGGGAGCGAAGTACCACCTTGTCAGGAAATACTGTGAGATACGGAGGCTTGGATGACAAGGCCTGCAGCTCACTCACCCTCTGGACAGAAGCTATTACTACTAAGAAGGCTGTCTTGATGGTAACCAGCCTGACAGGACAATTGTACAGTGCCTCAAAGGAAGCACACATGAGGTATGTGAGAACTAAATTAAGATCCCACTGAGGGCATAGGGGAAACATATGTACAAGCCCTTTCAGAAACCTATTTACAATAGGGGACTTAAATAAAGAGGGCTGGTCAGGCAGCAGCAGAAAAGCGGATAGAGCAGGCTGATAACCCTTAAGAGTGCCCAGAGCAGAGCCCTGCAGGGCAAGAGATAGAATGAAAAGAAGAACATCAGAGAGAAAAAGCAGAAAGAGGGCTTCTTTGTACAGCATTTTACAAATCTTTGCCATCGGCAGCTGTATACCATTTTTGTGGAGGAATGCCTGGCTGCTAAAATATCATTACAGATTTCAGGAAGAAGGTGGAAGGCTGTCAACTGTCACTGCTCAATCTCCACGCATGAAGGTGAAAAGTTGCCCGGTTTGGGTGGAGAACCCTCCCCTGCTGCTGTGACACAAGATTCTCCTGAAGGGGCAGCCTGATCAGAGGATCGATGCTCAACTTCAGAAGCTTGGGATACCAAACTCTTCGTGCCTAGTCCAGAGCCACAAGGATTACACAGGCTTGGTTGTTCTTGATCTTCTTGAGGACCCTGGGCAGGAGTGGTATGGGTGGAAAGGTGGAAAAGAGGCCTGAGCTCCACTTGTGATGAAAAAGCGTTGCTGAAAGATTGCCGCTTTGGAAACTCAAATGCGCAATACTGCTGACATTGCGTGCTCTCTTCGGAGGCAAGTACATCTAACCAAGGCTCTCCCCACTTCTGAAAAGACCTTGCACCACCTCCAGATGGAGGTCCCACTCGTTATCTGCTAGGCATCTATGACTGAGTTTGTCTGCCCTGGCATTCAGAGAACCAGCCTGGTGTAGAACCATGAGAGTTAAACCCTGCTGTTCCTGACAAAGGTTCCACAACCACACCCCATCCTGCCTGCTGAGGAGCTACATGGCAGTGGTGTTGTGCATGAACACCTGCGCTAACTCCTCCTTGATAGGGGGAAGAAATGTCTTTAATGCTAGCCGGGTCGCCTGAAGCTCTAAGAGCTTGATGTGGAGCCTCGATTCAGCCGGAGACCAGAGGCCTATGACCTTCACATCTCCCAGATGGCTGCCCCAACCCAAAGAAGATGCATCTGTCTCTAATGGGAGGTCTGGGTGGAGAAGAAAAAAGGGGTCTGCAGGTCTTTTGCAGTTCCCTCAGAGGTCTGGACCATGTCAGAAAGATTTCCCTGATGCTGCGCCCATTGAAACTTCAGGTCCCATTGCAGGGCCCGCATATGCCATCCTGCATGATTTACCAGCACGATGCAGGAGGCCATGAGGCCCAGCAGCCTCAGACTCAGTCTCACCAAAATCCAGGATAAAGGCTGAAACATTGGTGTAATAGCCTGAATAACCTGGACTCGCTGCTTGGGAGAATAAGCCCGAAACTGCACCGCTTCCAGAACAGCTACTATGAAAAAGAGCATCCGAGTGGGAGTTAGGTGATACTTTGGCATGTTTATAGTGAACCCCGGGAAATGCAGAAGGTTCACCGTAGTCTGGAGGTGGGAGACAACTGCCAGGGGTGATCTCGCCTTCAGCAGCAAGTCACTGAGGTAGGGAAAGACTAAAACCTCTGACCTGCGCAGATGAGCAGCAAGCACAGCCAACTGTGGAACACTGGTAAGGCCAAATGGCAGCATGTTGAACTGAAAGTGCTCATGACAAACCTTGAACTGCAGGTAACACCTGTGGGCCGGCAGGATGGGAATATGAAAATACGCATCCTGTAACTCCAGCGCTACCAATTAGTCTTCTAAATCTAGGCCAGACAAGACCTCAGCCAAACTGAGCATCTTGAACTTTTCCTTCTTAAGGAAGAGATTGACGGTCTGTAGATCTAGAATAGGATGAAGACCCTTGTTCTTTTCAGATATAAGCAAGAATAACAACCACTGCCTACTTCCGATATTGAGACCCTTTCTATGGCTCCCTTGACCAAGAGTGCCATAACTTCCTCTCTGAGCAGAGCCAAATGATCCTCAACAAGCCGTTCGAATGTTGGCGGTATTGGGGGAGGAAAGGATTGGAAAAGCAGGGCAAAGCCCTTCCCAATGATCTGCAGTACTAATGCTTTCGCTGTAATGGACTGCCAGTGGAGGAGATTATGTTGAATTCTCCCTACAACTGGGCAAGCATGGTCCTGCAGAACCAAACTAGGAGGGCTTTGAGTCTCCAGCTGCCGGGGGTTGGGTGGCAGATGATCCTCTAGGTCTGAAGGCACCGTGCCCACGTGCTCACATAGTCTGGGGTGGTTGCGCAGGACAGGGGCTGGCATAGGGCTGGTGTGGTTCCACACCCCTTCCATATCCACGGAAGGGGCATAAGTCAGCTGGTGGATGATGAGTTGGCCCAAGGACTTGGCCGTTGCCCAAGAGTCCTTAAAGTGCTCCAGGGCACAGTCTGCATTCTCGCCAAACAAAGGAGTACCATAAGTTTTACCTGGACATCCCTCGAAAAAACAGAAGTACACAGCCAGGAGTGGCACCATAAGGCCACAGTCGATGCAACCGTTCTGCCTAGCGAGTCAGTTGTATCCAGGCCACACCGAATGGTGAACTTTGCTGAGTCTCTCTCTTATTTTACTGATTGGGAGAGCATGGTCCGGGCCTCCTCCAGGATCTGACTCAGAACTTGTGCAACCATATCTCAAATGGTGTGTGAGAAATGGCCCAATAAGCACGAGCTGTGCATCAACCTCAGTGCCAGGCTGGAGGGAGAAAACATCTTATTCCCAAGATGGTCCAGCCTCTTGAAATTCCTGTCGGGGGAGCAGAAGGGAATGGCCATGGGAAATCAAGGCTTGAACTACCAAGCTCTCAGGGGTGAGGTGTGGACTAAGGAAATTAGGGTCCCCCAGTGCAGGACGATGGCAAACAGGTGATTGTCTTATTTACAGGAGTCCCTATGCTGGGCTTGGACCAAGTATCTAACAGGATGTCGGTAAGTGGTTGTTAAAGGGCAGGGGGATTCAGAAGTAAAAGCCTCAGACTGAATCACTTCAGGTAAGATGTTTGTCTTGACAGTCACTGAGGGCAGTTTGAGGTCAAAGACCTCCGCTGCCCTATGCACCACCATTGCATAGGAAGCTCCCTCTTCCATAGCCACAGTGGGGGAAGAGAGCATGCCAGTGTCTGGAGTGGTGTCCAGTCCACTGGCCTCTCCTAGTTCCTCATACCAGTCCAAAGATCTTTTTAATGGGTGTTCTAAAGGGTCCAGTGACCCCTCCCAATCTTCTCCCATGCCTGGCTGTGAAAACTAAAGCTGAGGCAAGGATCTGGCACCTGTGGGTGCCATCAACGCCAGAATTGTCATCATGCGACACCGCTCTGGATCATCGAGAATCAGAATGGGGCTGGCGTGGCAGCATCGGCATTGGGACCGGCGCCCAAGAAGACCTGGATCTTGAGTCGAATCCATGAGACCCCATCGCAGCCAAACTGCTGGTGCAGAACTGGATGGGGCATCTTCCGACCCCACGGGGCCCGAAGGCAAGTCAGATGGGTCAGCCCACTCAAATACATGGCACATGGCCTCGTAAAATTATTTTATCTGAGAGGGTGTCACTCATGCTCCCAGAAACGGGGGTAGGTGCGGAGTCGGACTGGGTACACGTTCCACCTGGAATGCTGATGATTCCCGCTTGTCGAGTCGGACAACAGACGAGGTAAAGTTGAAGTCCGGTTGGACTTCTTCTTCTTTTTGTGTCTCTTCCCCGAGAGTCCTGAGGATGTTGAGTGTGACAAAAAAGACTTGGGGCTCCTGGAGCGGTCCCACAACCTTTTTTTTGCCTCGGACTGAGATTTCCAAGGAGTCACACATGCCAATATCATTGACTTCCAGGCCACAAGCAGCTTTAGGGACCACTCCCTCGAAGCTTCTGGCACCATGGCCCAGCGGTCTGAGCTTCACTTTGAGTGGTCGCGCTTGAGATAACAGAGGCAGACAATGTGAAAAACTGTAACTGACATGGAGCGGTGACAGGCACCACACGGTTTGAACCCTTCCTTCCTGGATGACATCCTCGATACACTAACAAGAAAAAACTTTGACAAAACATTGAAAAAGACCTGTCAAAAAGTGACAGAGGGGTAGCTCTCTCCTGATCTGCACTAACTGAAGCAAAATAAAAGAACTGAAGTCTGTGGGCCTGAGTGGCACCTATATAGGTGACCTAGATGTCACATCCAGCGCAAATGACACAGACTATGCCACGCGGAACCGAATGGAGCCACCCGACGGTGCATGCAGGGGTATTGCTCAAGCAAAACTTTCTGGATGCATTCTGACATCTGGGGAAATTAAAAGGTAAGGAATCTGCAGCTAGAAGTATCTATCAGTACAGGGATCAGGTTAGTCCTGCTCAAAACGTTACCTTCTAAAGTCCAGTGAGACAGTCCAGTTATCGGTGGAGAAGGCTGCGAGGAGCAGGGACAGTGCTGTGGATGGTTATCGCTGTATCACAAAGAGCTAGCCGGGTGTCGTGGATGGTCATCACTTTAGCGTGAAGATCTTGTCAGACATTGCAGATTGATGGGATCGGGAATTCACTCCAGCACAGGCCAGAAAGGGTCTGGCAGGGCCAGTTGCAGGTCCAGGCATGTCCAGTGTCATAGGTCAGCCGGGTGATGCAAGGAAACTTCTCAAGGTTGTTTTGTCCTTGTAGCTTAGAACAGGAGGTCAACTGCCCCTTGGAGTCACTTCAGCTTGCAATGAAGGGTACCAGTCAAGTGTTCCTTCTCAGCCAGCAGGGAAGGCCCCAAGCAGCAGGGCAGTCCTCTGCAGAAGTGTCTGGATTTTTCCTGCCTCACTGTCCTGGTCCAATTCTGTCTGCAGGCACAACAGACTAGTGTGAAACCTTTTGTGTGTGAGCTGAGGCAGTGTCTCTGAAGTGCATGTGTGACAGGTGACAGCTCCACTTCCCTCATCAAGTCACAATGGCTCATCCTGAAAACACCCAGAAACTCTATTGCGTGGCTGTCTGGGAGGAATACATAAAGGCCAAATGCAACCTACACTTAGTCAGGTGACCAAGGAAACAGGCAGCAGGCACCTGTTTGGTCTCAAACTATTATTATAATGCAAAATTCTCTTTAATGGTAAAGTTGGATTCTTAAGTCACTATTCTGAAAATTGCATGAGAAATTAAGCATCGGTGCCTGCAGCCTGTGTCATGTGTCACATCACTGTGGATAGCTGGGTATCCATATTTGTGTATTTCATTCCAGACAGTGAGGCAAAGGGTGACTAAGTGTTGGCAGGATGGGCCATCCGGCCAGGATGGGTAGACATAGCTGTTCCTTGGCCCACTTATATTTCAAAGAGCTGCCTCTCGCACACTCACAAAGGAATTTGACACCTGTCTTTTGTCACATTACATGGGCGTTGCCAGCTGCCTTGCCCCTCTGAATTTTACCTTCTCAGGAACTTTTCTTCAATATTTCTTCTAAGTCTAAAGGTATGCCAATCCAACTTGTGTAGCCGAACAAATCTCCATTGTGGTCAGCCTTAGCTTTTGACTTTGCCCTAGTAAGTTGTCACTTTGATCTGCTAGGAGCTATTCTTCACTTAAAATGTAAAAAATTCATACCCTGGTTCTATAGATCGATTGAATCCATTTTGGTGTAATTTTATTTAATCCATTTTACTCTAATATGTTAAATTGATGAGGGAATTTTCTTGTGCTGTGTTTTTACTTTATTACTGTTTGAGTGGTGCACAAATATTTAACACAGTGCCCCTAAATTAAGCCTGACTGCATTTGTACCAGGCTACAAGAGGGGTAAGCATGTTAATTTAGTCATTTTTGTGGTTCATCCTGAGAAATATTGTGGTTGTTGCTTGTGAAAGATTCTCACCCCCCTTAATTATTAATCCATTTTCTTAAAGTTAACATTATTTAAAGAAAACAGGTCTATCCTTCAAAAGCATCACTGCCATTGAGTTAATGTTTACACCTCCTTCCTCACCGGCAGAACTCAGAGAGTCCGCCTCCCTCCATTCCGCTCTGAAGCCACCACAATCATCTGCAGCGTACCCCAAGGTTCATCCCTCAGCCCGACCCTCTTTAATGTATACATGGCTCTGCTCGCTAACATTGCCCGATCTCACAACCTCAACATCATTGCATACGCCGAGGACACCCAGCTGATCTTCTCCCTAACCAAGGACTCTGCCACCGCCAAGACCAACCTCCATGAAGGAATGAAGGCCATCACCAAATGGATCAAGAACAGCTGTCTGAAACTGAATTCTAACAAGACTGAGGTCCTCATCTTCAGCTCCACCCCTCTTCATGGGACATCTCCTCCTCCTGCTTCAATACCCTCCGCATGCTTCGGAAGATCTACAAATCGATCCCCACGGGAACCGGAAGAACGGTCACCCAAGCCCTTGTGAGCAGCATGCCAGGCTACAGCTATACCTTCTATGCAGGAACCACAGCCAAACTCCATAAAAGACTGCAACGCATCCAGAACGCCTCGGCACACCTCATCCTGGACATCCCCCGCCACTGCCACATCACAGCCCACCTGAAAGACCTAAACTGGCACCCGTCAACAAGCGAATCATGTTCAAACTCCTCACCCACGCTCACAAGGCACTGCACAACAACGGACCAGAATACCTCAACAGACGGCTCTCCTTCTACACCCCGACCCGACAGCTTCGCTCTGCCGACCTTGCCCTCGCCACCGTCCCACGCATCCGCAGAACAACCGCCGGCAGCAGATCATTCTCCCAAGACATGGAACACTCTTCCCACCCACCTGCGTCAGATTAAGGACCTACTTACCTTCAGGAGACATCTCAAGACATGGATGTTCAAGCAGTAGCAGCCCCTCCCTCAGCGCCTTGAGACCCTCACAGGTGACTAGAAGCTCCCATTTAGAAGGGGACCACGAGCCACCGACGACGTATGAATGCTGTTGGTGCTTGCTCTACCCTCCCCACCTGGAGGTCCTTCTGCCCCTTCAATTGTTTTAATAAAGAAATCATGAGCATGAAAAAGGGATCCGTGATTTGAATTGGCACCTCCTCACCTGTGTATCCCATGGAAAAAACACCCCATGACAGACTTATTGCTCAACATGTTTAAAATATTTAGGTTCCTTCATGTAAACTAGAGCTGGATAAAGCCCTGTTGCCCCACACTCGATATGCTTTTTACAAGGTGCAGATTTCACGCTGATTGCAGCTTACCGACCCCTGTGCATCCCCTGTTTATGACATGTTGGGAATTCTGAGATGTGTGGTATTTACAGCACCTGGTAATCACGGAGTAAATTAAATACTTCATCCTTTAAGAAATAATGGTAGGTCAAACCTGCTGGAGTTTACCAGGGAAAAAGTATTCAGAACCACATATATTGTTATGTAGTAAGCACAACAATTAGCATGTTATTCCCCAAAAACACGGAATAAGTGTTATTCAACGCACCTGATAATTAATATACCATATGGTATTGTTACTTATCGGGTCTTATAATAGCACCTTCAAAGTGACAAAGCCCTAGGAGTAATGCATGACATTTCCAGCATGAATTATGTTAGAGTTGATATGCTTCATATACTCTGGAAGTTAATGGACAAGTCATTGCCTGAGGGACCGATGTCTTGACATATAATCAGCAGGATTGTGCATCTTCACAGGCTTGTAAATGATTCTGAAATCAGATTCAATCCTCAATGCAGAATGGCATCTTGGCTTTGTTATTCCCTCAAAGAGTTAACAGAGCCAGATCTCTTGTCACAATGATGAAAGACTATCTTTACAGGAACCCATGATGACGGTGGGTGGCCCACACCGACTGCAATGCTCTTCTTTTATTGTTGAGAGCATTGCCACTTCACCTCAGTTGGGCTGTTGCTTGCATATGGCACAGTTTTCTTTCAGAATCCTTGCTGGTTTTGTGCTTTATTAGGATGGTTTCCAACTCCAAAGGAAAGAGATTGGTTAGGAACACTTTGTAAAACCAGGGGCCAACGTACATTCTGAGTTTCACCGCTGCTGTGTCATCTATGAGCATCAAAAATGCTATCTGGGAGAACTAAGACCATCTCTGCTGTCCTTCTGGGAGCTCGCTCTGAGTACTTGTGCCGTATTTTTTTTAATGTAGTGGGAACAACGCCTGCCACTCCCAGGAATTACCTTAAATCTCTCCTCTGCAATAACTGGGGTAACTGGTGTATTTATCATGGCAGGCGTTTTATTCCAGATCAGCCCACATTCTTTGCTCTGCAAATACGTGACTGTAAAATGTGTTTTTTTTCCGGAAAATTGTTTGGTCGTGCTCCTCAGCTAATTTGACAAATACAAGGATATCCTCGCTGTAGCCGGGGCAAATCATTATAGACAACCTCACTTGTGTTTCTTTTTCTCCAAAGAGTTTAATAATCAATTATATGACAGAGCTCAGCAGCTTATCAGAGTATTACAAAATATGCATTGAGAATAATGGTACTGTTTGTTCAAATTCCTGCTTTGGGGAATCCTGTATGGGTTTTGTGGTCGCTGATCATTTTATTATTATGATGTATTATGATGTATCTCTGGTTGCCATGCCATCTCAATCACGGAAATTTAGAGAAGCATATCTATGCAGATGCCAATATTTTATGCATGCTTCGTAGGCCCAGCAACATGTATGTCACCTAAGGAGCTGGGCCCACAATAGGTTCAATGATGCCTTGTTTATGTAGGTTACTGATTTCCTTTTCTACCTGCAGGTGGAAAATTGTATGTCATAATTTATGAATTAACATAAGCTAAACGTCTTTTAAGCTTCTATAGATCTGAAATAGTGGGGCAAACTTAATTTATTACAGTATGAACCGACAGAAGGTTTAACAACAATGAGATTAACCAGTGAATTGAGCTTTAGCAATGCTGATAAGACAGAGCAACCGATAGATGAAAATAGGGGTAAGGAAAATTTACTGTGCAAGAGCCTGGACCCAATAGTATGTGTAAAAGCGATTACCCGAACTGATCGATCTATGGGCTAGTGCAGGATAATACTGAAAATGGGACAAATCGTTGTGATTGGTAGAACTCCCCTCCCTTCCGGATT
This sequence comes from Pleurodeles waltl, assembly GCF_031143425.1. NCBI lineage: Eukaryota > Metazoa > Chordata > Amphibia > Caudata > Salamandridae > Pleurodeles > Pleurodeles waltl. The sequence continues at coordinate 579,711,953 of NC_090444.1, read as the reverse complement.
CTCCCCCGTCCCTAATGGCAGCTTTGAAATGGAGCGCTGATAGATCTGTAATGCTGACTACTTAGGCAGCATACTGCTGTAACGGTTACTAGATGCTGCTATTGAAGGCATCAGGGACACGAGCTGTAGGCCTATGTTTTAGAGCGAAGCAGGAAGTAATGTAATCGGTGCAATGTTTGTTTCTTTTGTAGTAACTGGTAAGCTCAATACAATTGTGTTATAAAGGTAATATTACCCCTTAAGACATCCTTCTCGACAGGGTGAGAAAAGTGAATATCACAGAGTCACAGAATGTTCTCACATTGGTCAGTAAAGTCTTAGCTTCCATCTGAAACAGTGTTGGGTAGGCAACGAGCCGTCTCCTGATATTCAGAGGTTCATATGATGTTACTGATTCAGCACAGATGTTGCCAAATTATCCTATGGCCAATTCTACAGACACTGCCTTCTTTATGGAGCCCCTCAAATCATGTTTGCACGCCCATTTGCTATCATTCCTACTGTTAGTTGCCTTTCTTATAGATAGATACTCATCAATCCCACTCTCTGAGTAGGATTGATGAAGAAATATTCTATTTAACTTCTATAGCAGAAGCATGATGATTAGCTTTCCTGCCTGACTTGCCTTGGCCCGGACCATTTGGTTCCTTGGAGCATCTTGGACCTGCCATGTGTACACTTGAGAAATTTCTGTTTGCATCACGTTAAAAGTCCATTCCACAATATTTGAGAGTTAGAAAACCCCTAAATCATGTTCACCCACACAGCCACGTTACTGCTGAACACGTGGAAGACAAACCACACCAGAAGCTGAGTTAGTTATATGGCACATGCATTTATTGACTTGTCCAGAAATTATCATGCTGTATTTAAATTTAAGCATTCATAGTCAAACCTGCTTTGAGAGTAAAATATTTGCTCAGCCTTTCCTTTAGGCCTTCAGCCCTTTTGAGCGCATCTGTATGGAAGATGATGAATGGGTCTTTCGGCTATGCCTCCCACTTAATTAATACATAGGATTCATGCATTAGAAGGAGAGTAGCTCTCGTTCGTGACTCTCACGTAGTTTTCACATTTTCTGAGGCATTAGTCAAATCAGTTCTTCCGTTATTTCATAATTGTCTCACATGACTGTCTACCTGTGACATTGTTGCAGTAGACCCGATTTTGAGCAAACGTGGCAATGGCTGGTCAAGTCTCCTCTTTGTTATGCTTCTTCAGGTGTTTGCTGTGTTACTACTAATTTTGAGAAATGTTCATCTGCCTGTTGCTGTCTTGACTGTAATTACACAGAGACTATCACAACAGAGTGCGGGCTGACTCTGTGATGGCGCCAATTTGACTGAACCGCAATTGAAAAATTATTGCCAGCTCAAATCAAACCCGTAGGCGAAATTGTAATTCAAACCGTGGCCAGCACGGTTCAAAGTGTGTTTGCCTTATCTATGATTTTTATGCTTTTGTTAGGTAGACTATCCACCAACAACCTTCCACAAAGAAGGTCATTTTCAAAGGCAGGTCAGCTCTTTTGCAAAACCTTGACACTCAACTAATCTTTTACTGTGTGTCACGTACGTCCAGGATCAGTAGAGCTGGCCCCATCCTTTGAAGTGGACTGCAATACCACTGTCCCTGGAATTTGTGGCATACAATGAGTTTGCTGCTGTCACTTAGGATCTCAAAGGTTCCTCAATGATAAACAGTTAGGGGCATATTTATGAGCACCTTTCATTGCTCTTGGACCACATAATGTGGTGCAAGAGCAACACACTTATGAAGCCATGCAAGGACACTTTTCATGGCTCTGCGAGGCTTCATAACTCTTGTGTAATGTAACACAGTGCAAAATGCTGCATTGCATTGCCATGCACAGAGAGGCATTTCCATAGGTGCTGCATGGGTGTTCCCACACAACATCCATGTATTTTGATGCATTCACCAACTTACAAAGATAGGTAAACCTGGGAATGCGCCAAAAAGATACACCTCCCCAGCAAAGGTGTAACAAGAAGAAATATCTTTATTTGTCCTCTTTTTTCTTCTTTCTATGTGTGCTGCATTCTGTAGGTCGCCTTTCCTGCACAAAATCCATCCTGCATGCAACACAGGCACTCTTGCATCATGGTGCGAGGGTGCCTTCATTGCTGGAGGCAGCCCATTGTGCATCAGCACAGTGAAAAGGAGAGGATTGCACCCTATTGCCTTAAAAACAGCACATTCCTGCCCTTTCACAGTGACGGAGCACAGCACAGAAAGGTGACTTGCTGCGCTGCACCACTTTTTCATAAAAATGGCCCTTAGATTTAAAGTTGGGCAGGAATGGGACATCTGTCAAAAATTGTCTGGTCCCTTGTCTGCTCTGTTTTTGATTGCTCTTAATGCTCTGTGTTTTTGATGGCATTGCCACAGTTGACACAACCGTTGGAAGCACCCTCTAAGTCGGTTTACCACCTGGACATCATGTTGGCCCTATTTGTCCAGCCCAGAACTGCAATGCAGAGCACAGTGACTCTGGGTAGGAAAACACAAAAAAATGCTCCCTACACACAGGGAGAAAATTCACGGAGCAACAGGTACACCTATTTATGGGCATATTTATGAGCCCCTTTGCTAGGCTCTTGCACCATGAGCGTACCGTGATACAAATGAAAAATGAGGTTCATGAAGCCCTGCAAGGCCACCTTGAGTGGCCCTTTCGAAGCTTCATAACTCATGACTAATGTAACAGTGTAAATCACTGCATTGCATTACTTTGTGCCAAAAGGGGGTTTCCATGGGTTTTGAGTGGTTTTTCCGACACAAAGTTCATGGGTTTTGTTGATGTAATCCCAGATTTACAAAAATAGATAAATCTGGGAAGACGCCAAAAAGATACACCTCCCCGGGAAAGGCGTAACGAGGAGAAATATCTTTATTTTCCCTTGTTTTTTCCTCTTTCTATGTGTGCTGCATTCTGCAGGTGGCCTTTCCTTCACAAAAACAATCCTGTATGCAATGCAGGCACACTTGCACCATGGTGCAAGGGTGCATGGATTGGCGCTAGGCAGCCCATTGTGCAACAGCACAGGGGAAAGGAGAGGAATGCACCATATTGCCTTAAATACATCACATTCCTGTCCTTTGGTAGTGATGCAGCACAGCACAGAAAGGTGATTTACTGCGCTGCGCCACTTTTTCATAAATATAGCAATTAGATTTAAAGCTGGGCAGGAATGGGACATCTGTCAAAAATAGGCTGGTTCCTTGTCTGCCTTGTTTTTGATTGCTTTTAATGCTTTGTGTTTTTGATGGCATAGCCACTGTTGACCCATCAGTTGGAAGCATCCAATAAGTCGGTTTACCACCTGGACATCATGTCGGCCCTTTTTGTCCAGTCCAGTACTGCAATGCAGAGCACAGTGGCTCTGGGTAGGAAAACACCAAAAAAAATTCCACATACACAGGGAGAAAACCCATGGAGCAACAGGTACACCAATTTAGGGACATATTTATGAGCCCCTTTGCTATGCTCTTGCACCACGTAACGTGACACAAATGAGAAATCAGATTTATGAAGCAATGCAAGGCCACCTTGTGTGGCGCTGGGAGGCTTCAGAACTCTTGAGTAATGTAACACAGTGCAAATTGCTGTGTTGCACTACTTGCAATGTAACACAGTGCAAATTGCTGTGTTGCACTACTTGCAATGTAACACAGTGCAAATTGCTGTGTTGCACTACTTGCAATGTAACACAGTGCAAATTGCTGTGTTGCATTACTCTGCACCAGGGAGTCATTTCCATGGGTTTTGCGTGGGTGTTTCCACACAACATCCATGGATTTTGTTGACATATTCCCAGATTTACAAAAATAGATAAACCTGGGAATGCGCCAAAAAGATACGCCTCTCCAGGAAAGGCATAGCGAGGAGAAATAGCTTTATTTGTCCTCATTTTGCAACACACATAGAAAGAGGAAAAGGTCTTTCAGGATGGTTTTTGTGCAGGAAGGTAAACCTTCTTGCACAAAAACAATCCTGCATTCAAAGCAGGCACCCTTGCACCATAGTGAAATTGTGCCTGCTTTGGTGCTAGGCAGCCCATTGTGCACCAGCACAGGGGAAACCACAGTAATGCATCATATTGCATTACAAATGGTGCATTCCTGCCCTTTCCCAGTGATGCAGCACAGCGCAGCAAGATGAGTTGCTGCACTATGCTGTGCCACTTTTCATTAATATGATCCTCAATTTTTAAAAGCAAGCTCTCCGCTTTGGGTGTTTGTCATACAGCACTCGCCTTGTTCACTCTTGAGTATTGTTTATTTTTGATGAAAGAGTTTCTAATGGCTGGAAACAGCAGACTCAGGAAAAATAGGGTTGCCACACTAGCAAGAATTCATGACTTACAGGCAGGATGCAGCTGTGGCAAAAGTGTTCGTGCCTCCACTGGCCTGCCTCATTGGCTACCTGCTCACCAAATTCTAAATTAGGCATCTAGGGCCAGACGTGCAAAGCATTTTTGCATTTCTTAACGGTCCGAATCATTATTTCTGGCAGTTAGGAAATGCAAAACGGCCTTTTCTGATGTACAAAGGCCTTTAGGAATTCGCAAATTGCGATTTCTACCCTGACGAAATCACTATTTGCGATCCCTAGAATAGAAAACAACAAATAGGGATTACCTATTTACGATTCCTATTCTAATGTACAATGTATTTCCTAAATGCGATTTGAGCATTTAGGAAATGCAATTACCATCGATTTGAAGTCGATGGTAACCATGTGCAATTTAAAAAATGCACCTCAAAATGTTTTTTTTTTAAATTGCAATAAAGCACACATATGCCCCTTGGGCATATGTGTGCTCTCCATGTGCACCACTATTTCTGGGGTGCACCGGAAGGGGGGCTTTTGCCCATTGCCATCCTTGGTTTTGCATTTGCCAAATAGGAAATCACTATTTGGGAAATGTAAAACTGGCCCATTGACGCAAATGTAATGGGATTCCTTATTTGCGATTTCCTAATAGCAATTCCTACTTTGCAGAAATCACTATTAGGAAATTGGTATCTCTGTACATGGAATTTTGCATTCCCTAAATGGCAATTTGTATGGAGTTGCAATTTGGAAAATGCTAAATTGCATTTTAGTACATCTGTCCCTTAGTTCCTTCCTCAGCAGGATGCCCCAACTGAAATACAAAATATTATACTCGGAAATGCAGTCTCAAGCGTATGAACATCCTACTCAGTTTAGGCCTATTTGGAGACAAAAATATGACGTCTGTACCTGCATCAACTATTCTTAAGTAAAACTATTGTTTGTGACATCCATTTCATTCCATATTAACCATGGGAATTAGTCACTGTCTGGATGGCAGAATTCAGTTAAAAGGTGTCAGAGAGTCACTGTTGATATATGGTCTGGGTGATGCACTTTGGACCAGACTAAAATACATAAAAATACTAGAACTAGAAAACATACATAGCATGAAGAAAGGTACATATTTGAATTTCATTTACCTCAAAAAAGAAGAGAGATCAAATAAATCTGGCAACAGTTATTTCATCTAATTATTATTAACAGAATTCTGCATTTCCTTAATCAACCAAAATTTAAGATCAGTCAATCAAAATACTTAATTTGGTCATTGTCGACCATGAAATAACATAAAACCATCATTATGTTAAAACAGCTGCATAAAATAAAGTTAAAAAATCAGTTTCATCACATATAAACCATTACTACACATAGAATAGTGATTAGGAGTTGCATTTTCTGGACACCCTGAAACAGACGCGGCATAGACCAGGCAACTCCATTAATATTAACCTAGGAGCAAAAACCTCAAAATAGGGATCGCACAGTCATAGGGAAGGGTGAGGGCTCCACAACAAATTAAAATTAAATTACAGCAAATACCTTAAAATCAAATTAGAGCGAGGCAGTACTTCTTCCTGATCTTTATGGCCCAACAAATATAACAAATTACTGAATGAAAAGTGGATTCTCTATGTAAAAGCTGTAACTTTTGTCCTTCTTTGTGAGATAAAATGCCCTTTGATAACAAAATAAGATGCGAAAAGCGTAGTCTTCAACACTATATTATTTGCAAAAAAGGCATGAAATGAGTGGCTGATTGTGGTGAAAGAGAATTACATAGGCAACAAGTCAGGAGGAAGACCGACATCAGTGAGGGGGAAGGCAACAATAAAGTGCACAGTGCATAATCTCAGACGTGTGAGGTAGAATCTGTATTGAGGATGAGTGATCCATTATAGATATGATTCCAGTGAGTCGGGCGTCGAGATCAATAAATACAGAGCGACAGTGTCCATGGCTTGTGAGTTAGTGATTCTGGATTCAATTCGGGACTTAAAGAATAAACATGTAACCTCCAACGTGGTGTTGGCATCAATACTAAGGGGTGAGTTGAAGTAGTTAGGCTTTCTGATGTCCAGAAACGCTTGCATAACATATGCTAGTCAAGGAATTAAGGACATATTATCTAGCCTGATACCGTCCTCCAGGACCAGGCTGGAAAAACCTGTCTCAGCAGAGGACCACATTTTGGTCCACCAAAGCAAATGTGCAATTCTCATGTGGGCCTCCAGATAATGAATCCCAAATTCTGTGTGCACAATATATCTAGCAGTGGTTTTGGGAACAGCTAACAGCTGACACAAAAATGTGTTTTTTTAGGGCTTGAAGACTTCTTAGATCAGCATAACTCCAGGCTCCTGCTCCATATATCCCCATTGGGAGGCAATTACATTTGTACAGGGAAAGCAATTCTTTAATAAGCTTGTGGCCTAGCTTACCTGCAAAACCAAAGTCTGCTTAACAGGCTCCTGTGAGCTTCTATGCCCTTTGTGTAAGTAAATTGTCCCATTTTAGGGGTTATATGCCTAGGTAATTTAAATTGGTGACCTTGGCTATTGGAATACCCCCATAAGGTATTTGCGAGTACGGGTGGTCTTGGAGTCACAGATCATGAAATAAGATGTTAGATTTTTCACCTTTAGGTCAAGATTATCCATGAAGTCATTAAAGGAATCAAGCAGAATCTGAAGGCTAAACAACAGCACAACATGCAGCAAGCTCAAGAATAACGCACAAAATCCCTATAAGTATCCTGTTAGTGATAATACTAAATGGACAAATAATAGTTGTAAATATCAGAAAGCTTGCAAATCCACCCAGGCCCCTGCTGCATAGGGAGCCTATGAGGCTGAAGAGCCCCAATCCTAATGAGAAATGAGATCAAAAGAGGTGGTGCACCGCAGGAAAAGCAATTATTTAAATATAGTAAGAACACAGTCCAAAAATCCAGTAATGAGGATGAGGCAAATCTTCCATTTATTATAGATCATTTCCGAAACTTGATATCCATATAGCAGTCTTATTGCATCATAATGTACAATGAGTCGGCAGCCAACGCGTTTCGCCCACCAACAAAAGGGGCTTCTTCAGGGCTTCTTCAGGGCACAGTAGTGTCCAATCGGTCATAATAATAAGGATGCCATCTTAGGCAAGTATCGAAAGTGTAAGGAGGCGCGGGATACGGCCTGTAATATGTGGCAGAGTCGGAAAGCCGATTGTATCAGTCCGGGGCCAGCAATAATACGTGCCGGTCCATGAAGCGTGAACGCGACGGCTGAAGGCTGTTTGCAGTACAAGCAATTAAAATCGTATCACCGGCGTACAAAAGGACAGGGAATGAACGGGACACAACCTTAGGTGAATCTTTGCCTGCTTTTACAAGTGCTGAATCTAGGGTGTTGATGTAAAATAAAAAAAGGAAGGGAGCTAAGATGCATCCCTGCCTAATACCACGGTTAGACCGGATAGTACAATCACCATTTTCATCATAGCACACTCTAGTGGTAATATCCCAAAGAAACCGTTTAAGCAGGTCTAACAAAGATTATTCTATTCCTGCCTTCTCCATCAGATTTCAAAGCTGCCCCCTGTTCACCAGGTCAAAGGCACAGGACAGGTCCGCTTTGAAGTATATGCCTAGTAGCAAGAGGAGTTTTAATGATTGCTTCACTGTGCCCACGCCGCCTCGCCGTAGACCATATTACAGGGTCAAGAAGAAGTTGTTGGCCTCGGCCTAATCTTTCAGCTTCTTCAGTATTACTCGTCCCAAAATCTAAACAGAGGCATCCAACAATGAGATAACAGGCCGGGAGGTTTCTGTCCATTTTTTCAAAAATAGGCAATATACTAGGCACAATAATCAACGATAATCGTCTCCCTCCAAGATTTCATCGGGGCTCCCTTGCTTCCAGCACAAAATATGTTTATTAGTAGAGGGGCCCAGAAACTAGGGTTGTTTCTATAAGGATCGATAGGGACTCCGTTGGGGCCCAGTGCTTTCCCTGACGGGGATCTTAAAATAGCCCTGATGACATCAGAGACCACAATAGAGTCACTTAACTGAACTGCTTCTAGCGGATTGTGGAGTAAAAAGTGATCTGGCATAACTGTTTTCATAAATTTAATTCCATCATTTTCATTAATAGAACTCCTCGGTGTGCTGTGATATAAAGTAACATGGCTCATTTGATGGCCTGATATGGGTAACTCCAACACATGAATGAGATAATCCACATGTACACACATTTACTAGTATTCTTCCAGCATGCACTCGCAGTGTATGCCAAAGACATATTTCCTCATCATTATAAACATGTGAAAATCATGCTTGATGGTTTCCTAGCACTGGTTAGCAACAAAAAATCTTTTTTTGTCAGCTTTATTGTTTCCGAGTTGATGCAAGGATCTCTTGTAAAGTCCTTTGTACCACTCACAGACACATTTATGATGATGTACCTCTTTTACTTCGGCATCGTTTTCACTTATGTTAACCACTGTAGGCCTTCAGGTGCGCCATTCTCCAACTTGTTAAAGTTCCACATGTCAACAAATAAAGGCTGTGATGGTTGGAGCTTCTCTATCAGACATCATAGTCGAATTCCCTTCTCTACAAAGTGGGCGCCCAGACAGAGTTCTAACCATTAGGAAAGCTTCTGATGACCAATCTTCTCCTCATTAACATTTTGAGCTAGCATTGAGACTTGATTTACTGTGTCATAGCACTGTGAGATCCCAACATCTGAAGGAGCATTTAACAAAAACGAATTAACATAGCATAAAATTTATATTTATCCTGAATTTAATTTTCTGGTCCAGAAAGCGAGATTCGTGACCTAATTTAGAGAGCTATTTGAACCTGGCTCTGGTAGGACAAATGCTTGCTGAGAGGAGCTTGTTTTAAGGAACTTTATGTAAGAAAGTTAATAATGTACTGAACCCAAAGGGAAATGCTGCCAACAACAAAGGCTGAGCCAAGCAGACAGTCTGCTGTAAATATTATTCTGAGGACTAGTGAGTTTGGTTCTCGAGTTCCCTCTGTAGCCCTGAATGAATTCCCTGATGACTTGTGAGGTTCAGGGAAGTTCTACGGAGACCTGAGCCCAAACCACAGAACATTTTGGTTAAAGAAGCTATTTTCTTGGCCTTTAGGTGTATTCATTTCTATGAGCTTCTTTTTTGCTATAACGTCTGCTGTCTGGGTCCCATTCTTACCATATTTAAAGAACTTTGATAAACAAAGTTGTGTCTATTTAACTAAAAGGTTGTTTCACTATTAACTTCTCTAGTTTCTACCTGTATATCTGTTTGGTTGTGCTGGTATATTCAACACCTCACGCTTTAAGTGTACTTAAGGTACTGTGATGGAAGTCACATTAAAGGAATCCAGTCTATCTACTACTACCCTTTTATGTTTTGCTTCACTGTACCCTTGTTTTTAAACCTCCGTTAACATATAGAAAAATAGCCATATGGTGTGTGTAAAAGGCAGCCCATGATATAGGTCTAACCCACACCGGCTGATATGCAAATAGGGATTTTCTAAATTAGAAGTGTGCTCATAAAATGATCACTTTTATACAGAGAGAGATGTAGGACATGGAATGTTAACATTTGTGGGCCTCTTACTATAAATTTGTGAAGCAAAAATCAAGTGCACAATAAGCCTAATTGTCAATGTGGGATTTAGTCTATAAAATAAAGTAGATTATTTTGGTTACAGTCAGGTCTGAGACACGCTAGGAAGAAAATATGATCATAGGTCGCAGGTGTCCTATCTGCAAATCCACTATAATTTTTGCGACAGCGGCTTGGTGGGATCCACCTCCCTAGGTTATCTCTGGCATTGAAAATATTTGATTCATCAGTTCCAGGAAGTTTTACATGTATCAGGAAACTTTACATTGTCTTGGGCATGTTTAAATGGAGTGTGGATCCCTGCTGCGTGAGTGTTTTAGCTGACTGGCTGTCGTGGCCTTGAGGGATATGCTCTAATCACCCTCAAGGGTGTTAGGCACAATCATGTGCTATTTTCTCTCTCATTCTCCTTGCCTTCACTCCAAGTATGGGTGCATGTTTGTGTTAACACAATACGAGCAGCTTCTTGTCGTAAATGTAGGGGCATATTTACAAGGAAGTGGCACACTGCAGCGCTGAGCCAAAATTAGCAGTGCCACGCTGCGTCACTTCAGAAACACAAGGATGCGCTCTATTTACAAAAATACAAAAAAAGTGGACAGAAAAAAAAAAATCACCTCAATTTCAATATTTTTTTATTCTGCTGTTATTTTCTGTAGGAAAACATTGTAGGATCTACAGAAATGACCCCTTGCTGAATTCAGACTTTTGTCTACTTTTCAGAAATGTGTAGCTGTCCTGGATCCAGCATTGTCACTAACTGGAAGTAGGCTAAAAGCAGAAAAAGTTGTAAAAATGGGTCATGTCCCAGTAAAATGCCACAATTGTGTTGAAAAATGTGGTTTTCTGATTCAAGTCTGCCTGTTCCTGAAAGCTGGGAAGATGGTGATTTTAGCACCGCAAACCATTTGTTGTTGCCATTTTTAGTGAAAAAACCACAAGCCTTCTTCTGCAGCCCTTTATTCCCATTTTTGTGAAAAAAACTAAATGTTCCCTGTATTTTGGCACATTTCTTGATCTCCTCCAGGGGAACCCACAAACTCTGGGTACCTCTAGAATCCCTAGTACGTTGGAAAAAAGGATGCAGGTTTGCGTCAAAAAGTATACTGCCAGCTACCGCCATTCCTAGGCACCAGCCGGGCATCATATTTAAGGAATGATGCTAGCTGGCACTAACCGGGTAGGGGAGGCTTAGGGAAGACTGGAGGTTGTACGTGAAAGAATGTCACTAGTCAGGTTAGTGTAAAAAAAAATGACTCTAACCTGACCAGCGTAATATTTTGATGCACAACCTCCATGGACATGACTCCTGTCTTAGCAAAGACAGGAGTCTTGCCCCCCCTGCCTGACTTATGTCCCCTGGGTATGGCCATTGGGCACAGTGCCATGTAGGGAGGCCCAAGTTAGGCCCCCCTATGGCACTTCAAAAAAAAAAAAAAATCTTACCTAGACTTACCTGGGATGGGTCCCCCCAGTTGTTGGTGGGGGTGGGTGAGGGTGCCCCTGGGTGCAGGGAAGGGCACCTGTGGACTGCTTCCATGGTCTCCGACCATGGAAATTAGCCCACAGGTCCTCTAACGCCTGCCCTGACCCAGGCGATAAATAATGGCGCTAGACAGGCTTGGCACCATTATTTAAGGCCCTCCACCTCCCGTGTGTGATTTTTTCATGGGAGGATAAATAAGGCGCAAAGGCCTTTGAGTAATTTTTTGCCCAGGAACGCCTACCTTGCATCTCATTGACGCAAAGTAGTTTTCCGCAGGCAAAAAATGACGCTAACTCCATAACTTTGATACTAGACGGGTCTAGCGCCAAAGTATAAATATAGAGTTAGGTTTGCGCCGCATTGGCATAAACAAAAATATGCAAATCCAGCGCAGAGTATAAATATGGCCCACAGTATACTAATTGGGAGTTGTTGTGAAACATAGTGAGTAGGTATACCCACAATTGTGTGATTCGCAAAGAAGCGTATCAATGGTTATTATCACACCTTCAGCAACTGGAAAGCACTGAAAGGCTATCAGCTGGCCTTTTAAGTCAGTAACCCTAAGCAATGAAGCAGTTCTCGGAGAAGGCACCTGTGGGCACTACTGGAGCAGAGGGCAATTCCTTTGACTACTGTGTATTACCCCTGATGTCTTCTTTGTGACGGACCACTTTTCTAGGCATTGTGAATCATATTCCGTTAAAAGACAGGGAAGAGAATGCTGGTACTTCATTTAAGCATGCAGAGACATGGAAATACAAAGGACTGCTGTACCTAGAAGGTCTCTATTCTTGCATTCACAGCCTTTTGCAAAGATTTTCAGAATGAATAAATGTTGCCTTTTGGTGAAGTAACATTTCTGTTATGGCTTATGAAGAAACCCATCTGTGATGCCCAAGATCTGACACCAAGACAGCCCAAAAGCTTGTTGAGGGTCACAATAAAAACCGAGCACAAACAGGATGTCACAATGTGCCCTGTACAGAGATAAATGTATCCCCCCATTTCCAGTCTTATCCTTGATGTCTAATGAGTAGTTATCTGCAAAGTTCACACTACGAATAATGGTGGAAGCTCTAATTTCAAATATCTTTCATTTTGGGAGAGAGAATGGTAAGTGTTCCATTGTCAAGCCAAAGCCATTCCTAAATGTGGACTACAAGCTGTATATGTTTACAAGTGATGGTGAATGTAGGCCTGCTGGAGGTCATCTTAAACTACCCTTTGGGTAGGGTTTTTGTGAGAGCACAAGGTTTCAACTATGGTTCCGTCAGAGATTAGACACCAGTGGGCTTAGGAACCCTCCCAAAGCCAGGCCAGAGGAGCACAAGAACAGATCAGTTTTGCTTTACTGATGCCACAAAGGGTGGATTGATGACTTGTCACTCTACTCATTCTATAGGGAGCTCCAAGTTTCCGAATAAGAAGATGAGACAGCCACCAGCATACGCTCAATATGTTGTTGGACAGACCACTGCATGTGATGGTGTGCACGGGGTTCTGAAGTACTGGCACACATTGTATTTACTTTTACATATTTTCTGGGGGATACTGCATAGTATAATACCGAAGGAGCTTTGTAGTTCATTTGGAGCATCTAACGTGTGCCTACACAGCAGGCTACTGACATCATTATAATCTGTTGCATAGAACTAGTCTACATATTGTATGCATTTTTCAACATGCCATTGACAAACCAACACCATGTGGTCGTTCATGAATTAGAGCATAAAGTTTGTTAAAGCACATTGATAAACTGTGACATACACATGATCAATGAGTAATATTTCATTTAGTCAAAAAAACCTCTTAAATCCTTCAAAAGAACAGTTTCCAGATTTACAAATGTAGATTGTATTCACAAACCCAGCAAAGTTGACTCTGTGAATACAAAGTGGCAATTTACAATACACAAATATACACTGCACCATCTTATTACTATTGTGAATCTCAATGCGCGCAGTGTGATGAATCACAAGTGAAGGAAGGCAGCACAAAGGTTTTTCTCCCTCCTTGTGACTCTCCTGGTTCTGCAGTTCTTTACAAATGCTCCTGCTGTTACAAATCATGAAATGTTTACAGCCTGCATAGGGCAGGTGGTAGTCATGAAGTTATGACAACTTACAATGTGTGTGAACTTTGGGAGGAGCAGAAGACAGTCCCTAGGGCAGCTAAATATACCATGGGAAGCCCGATTCACATGCACCACTTTTAGCTGTCTTGCAGCCCCTAGCCTATTAACGGAGGGTCCTGGCAATGCCGGCAAAGTTGCACTTCGAATGTTGAGGTAGAAGGCTACTTTCCCATGCAAGGCTCCCTCCCATTAATGTTCTACTCAGCACATTGGGTGACACATGCAAGTTCAGCTCCATTAATGTCAATGAGGGTGGCAGTATAACCATCAATGTGCACCGCTGCATTGTACTGCAAAAGAATCGGGACCCCTTTGTTGCTCAAAGGCTAAAGCAGTGTGCAGATTCAGGTATTAGGGGACATGTTTACTCATTTTTCATGCAAAGTTGATGCGCTGCCTGAAAGGGAGAGAGCAGAAATGCTCCAAATTTACAACCATATGGAGCATTTCAGCTCTCTTCTTGCACTGATGCACTCTTGCACTGATTCTCCTTGTTTTGGCTGACTGGAGAGTGTGTAGCGTTCCCATGTTTACCACTGTTAGTAAATCTGGGATGCTTCAAACTCCATGGTGGACACAGGTGACCACCCTGCTCCACCCATTAAACACCTCCCAGCTTGAAATAAAATGTAATGCAGTGAAGCAGGTGCGTTGTGTTACATTTCTTTATAAAGACACGCAAGGCAAAGCAAATCATCCCTTGCATGGCATTGCAAATCTTACTAAACCCCTTGTGTTGTCCTTGCGTCCCTTTAGGCTTGTTGCAAGAATGTAAATCAAAATGTACTCAACAATCGCATTGAAATGCTTTGCAACTAGTATTAATGATCTTGACTTATTTTTTGTATATCGAAAATGTTGCTTAAACATGCAAAACGTGTACACTTCCTAAATCATGTAGTGACTTCAAAAGCTTACTTACTGAAGAGTTTCCTTTACCTACAAGGTGTATTAGCTTCTAAATCATTAAGCATGCAGCCATCAACCATGCAACAATGCAGCAGATCACAAAATAAAAAATGACAAAATGACAAAACAAATCAGACCGCTGGCCATGCTGGTATTGTTAAGATTGTCCTTACCAAAGAGTGAAATCCTATGTCTGACAAGAACTCCAAGTTTGCAGAATAAGCTGAAGATAAGTGTAACACAAAAAAAGAAAGAAAGAAAGAGATAAAGAACGAAGAAAGATAAAAGCTGAAATATAAGCAAGAAAAAGCAACATAAGGTCACACACAAAGAATTGGCTTGACACAATTTAGGAATAAAGAACCAAAGGAAACTAGGATTGACAGGGAAGCCCCATTTGAAACATGGTTAAAAAGCACATATTATAATTAAAGGAAAATCAAAGCCAAGCTAATAGGAAAGTAATCAGAATGTGATGGAACAAAGTAGCCACTGAACTATCACAGAAAACTGTACCATCAATTGGAATCCATCATGGTGTTGTGGGTAATATGGTAAGTATTAATGAATAGCGCTTTGGATTGTTTGATACACATCCGCAATTTGCCATATTTGTTGAGAATGTAGATCTTTATTGTAGAATATTCTTTACTCCTTTATTAGTATATGCCTGTTCTGCCACCACTTTTGAAACGTGGACCTCGTAGCTCAACATACACCTTGCACATATTCCATTTGAACATAGTGCCTTACATCATTTACAGACGAATACAATCATGGCTATCACATTAGCACTGCAAACGCAGTAAACTGGTGCGGGACAGGAGGCTATGCTTAACAGAATCTTATCTGTAAGCAGTTGATTGGATATCACCCAGAAACTGCTGGCAATGTAATGTCCCCCCTAAAAAAGGTGAAATTACGTCAAACGTAAAGTAATTAAAATGGATAATTCTCGACTCAGATACAATTCAACAGATATGTTCAGCTATGTTGCAGTCCATTACTTTAATACTGGGGCTTCAAAGTTTGCACACAGATTCAAAATATTCTTGCTTTTCGGTCGAATTTGACAGCATCATGAGGGAGGCGTGATCCTGCTACTCTAACTCTGTTCCTAGAACAATTTATTACAATGTCGCTAAAATGTAAGGCTACTATGGAAGTGATACTGCTAAAACCAGATCAGGGTATATTGGGAAATTAGAATTTTACCAAAAAAAAACTTGATTTGAAAAAGACCAGCACCTGGGTGTCTGGGAAATGGACATTAGCAGGTTCTGAAAATTCGGGGCAATGGGTTTTTAGGGGTGTGGGATTAAATGTACATTAATTATTGCCAGGAGAGACCTGAAAACCTAAAAACGCCCTTAACACCCAAAAACCCAAACCCACTCTAGAACCTAAAACTGCCCTTTCCACCCAAAAATCCATACCCAATCTAAAAATGCCCTTACCACCCAAAAACCCATACCCACTTTAAACCCAAATAATGCCCTTACCACCCAAAAACCCATACCCACCCTAAAACCTAAAAATGCCCTTGTCACTCAAAAACCCATACCCACCCTAAAACCTAATAACCCACACCCACCCAAAATCCCATACCCACACTAAAACCTAAAAACGCCCTTAACACCCAAGAACCCAAACCCACTATAGAACCTAAAAATGCCCTTGCCACCCAAAAACCCATACTCACCCTAAAAACTAAAAATGCCCTTACCACCCAAAAACCCATACCCACCCTAAAATCTAAAAATGCCCTTACCACCCAAAAACCCATACCCACCCTAAAACCCATACCCACTTTAAACCCCAAAAATGCCCTTACCACCCACCCAAAAACCAGTACCCACCCTAGTGTAAAAACATATATATAATGTATATATATATATATATAGATATAAATAGATATAGATATATATGCATATGTATATGAATATATTACCTAGTGGCAGTCGCCACTAGGTAGTTATAGTTGGGATCTACTTTCTATAGAAAAAGCATTTTTGTACTTGACTATACCTTTGGCGCTGGTTGATGAACCTTCACAAAACATTCCCACTAAAATTTGCAAATCAAGTCAACTGCTGTCTGGAAAGTTTTGGGGTGATTCTTCAAGTGGGGGGCCAAGAAAAAGGGGGGCCCCAAAATGCTTTTTCCCGATTCATTTTTGCCTTAGAGATTTAAAACAGAGATGGCACAGAAACCACTAGACAGAATTACACCAAATCTGGCAGAAAGCTAGGGCCTGGTCCAGAAAGCGACCTTTTTGTGATTTCGTGTAAATCCATTCAGTAGTTTTAGAGAAATTAAAGAAAATCCAAATTTGCATTTGTAGGGACGCAAAGGATTCGCGACCCCCCTGATCTCAAGCTGAGATCTGATTGGCTGTCAACACTTAAACAAGGAAGTGTTGGCAGCCATGTTGGAACTCGGCTTCAGCAGAGTTCCAGAACAAAGGTAAAAAAAATAGAAAAGGGGCCCAGGGTACAGACACCCTCAACTATTAGCTCTGGTGGTGGGTCCTAGAGGCGAAGGTCCCTGTGGTATTTATATTTGTAATACCGCCCTGCCTTCCCGCAGCCCTGGGCCCACCACGTCCCCGTGGCTAAAAACATAATGTGTGCAGGGGCCACTTGGCCCCCTGCAGTGCCGGGGACCTCCACCTCCTCAGGGTACTAAACAAATATGATGCAGGGGCCACGCGCCCTGTCACAACCTCGGGGAACCCGACCTCCCTGGGGTTTAAATGTAATTTTATGTGGGAGGGCCGCGTTGCCTCTCCCCCTTTCCCGGGGACAGGCACCTCCACAGGGCACTAATCAAATATGATGCGGGCCCCGCAGCCCCCACTGTTGCCCCGAGATATGGGCGGGCACACGGAGGAAACTGCTTTCACAGAGAGGGAGCTGCTTCAGCAGCCGCCTATCTGTGACAGCAATACTGGCTCCTTCAGGAGTTGGGGAGCCAAATGGGACTGTGGGGGCATGCAGGGTTCCCCCACGGTCCCCAACATTGAGACTGGGTGCCCTGGGGGGCACCAAGGTCACATGGCCTGGCCTCAGGAGATAGGGTCCCCAGGGCCACGCAGCGCTCCCTCCCCCCAAAAAAGAAAATTAGGCCAGGCCTCGGGGATATGGTCTCCCGGGCCGAGAAAGACCGGGGGGGTCGCACAACCCCTCTCCCCCCCAAAAAAAATGTTTATGTTGGGCTCTGGGGATGGGGTCCCCAGAGTGAGATCAGCCTGTGGGATGGGGGGCCCAGCAAACCCCCCCTGAAAATAATGTTTACGCTGGGCCCCAGGGGATGGGGTCCTCGGGCCGATATCTGCCTGAGAAGATGGGGCCATAGAGGGTTGGGATGTTATAGGGGACAACCCCCACTGCGCATTGGTGAAAGCGTCACGCAGCGTGGGGTTGGGGGCTATAGGGGTTGGCTGCAGAGAATGAGGGTTGGATTGACATGGTAATGAAAATTTCTATACATTAAAAAAAAACATAGACATTCACTGAAAAAAACAAAGGTTGCAGGGACGTTATAGTTAGGAAATAGAATTTTTTTAAAACAGAAATTCACATAAAAAAAGTTACAGGGACGTTATAGCAAGGCTCCCATTTTAAACATACAAAACCATAAAAATTCACCAGTTATAGTTAGAGTAATCTCATGTAACTATAACTTGTACCCTATGGGAACTACAACTCCCACCCTTGCCATGCACTGCTAAGTATCCCACAAATTACGGCATTCATGACATCTTTGATAACATCATTGATAAAATATAAATGAAATAGTTGCAGTAACATTTTTGATGAAAAAACTGTGCATGGCGGAGCGCGAGTTATAGTTTCCTCTGGGGCATCCATTATAGTTACTTATGTAAAGGTATATTCATGGTAGAGGCATGTGTGGAAAAGGCATGTATGGTAAAGGCATAAGCGTGGTAATGGCTCTGTGGCAATGGTCATGCGTGGTAATGACCGCATTGTAATGGCTGTTTCCTGCTTGGTTAGATCCATGCTTGGTTGAGGTAGTCCAGTTGCTAAGGGGCTTATTTTGAGATTGCGAAAGAAGGTACCCCTAGCTGTTGAGACAGAGCGCCCTCTACATGATACTCTAAATCAGCCCTTGGCAACCGGACTACCTTAACCAAACATGGATCTAACCAAGCTGTTACAACAGCTCAGAGTACCTTCTTGCTAATCTGAAGGTCTGCCTGCCTGATTTACAGTTGGGAGGACTTTAAGTATGTGAGTAATGGAGTCTAATCCATCTCTATTACTGGCACATTCCTTCAACGGCCCGATGGAGTAAGGGCTGCTGGAGGTTTGACCATTCAACCACCAACCCGATTTAGAGTGGGCGGTCAAATGTTGAATTTTTACTGTCCCAAACCACTATAATAAACCTGGTGGGAAGGGGCAGAAACAATTCCAAAGTAATCCCCACACCTGTGGTCAACAGTTTTTGTTATTTCAAACAAAATCCTGCTTTTGGGTTTTGTTTTTGAAGAAACAGAAACAAGTTAACAGTTTAATGGCAGGCAGTCAAACATTTAACCCATTAACAGCAAAAGCTGTGGTGGCAGTTCCTACCAATGACTAGAAATGTCACCTGGGAACTCTGAACTCTAAATCAGGCCCTAAGTCTTAATACAGTTGACTATGTTCATTATGATCTGGATGGGAAGTTCACCATGGAGTTCAAAACTGACAATGGTATTCACCAAGATTCTACTTTGGCACCCTTTGTTCGACCTTGATGCTGCCATAAAGGCAATTCCGGACAATGGGCCTCGACCAAGTCTGCTATTATGCATGATGACACCACTGTTTATATGCTTTCACTCAGACTAGCTTTGGGAATCATTTGGGGGAGCCTGCTTTTTTTAATGAATCAAAGTAATTAATCTAACCAAAACAATCAAACATTTTGACTGCTGGCTCAAAATGAAAGCTTAAAAAAGATTCTGTAAGAATGATATTGCACTCCCACAGATGAGGGAATTTTATTATTTGGGAAATCAATTTCCTGCTGCCAAAACATGGACTAAACTGCTGGTCAAATTAAAAAAATGAGTAGTAAGGTGGGTATTTTGAGGGGGGCAGTTTGTTTGCTGTCTTGACAGTTTATAGTGCTTAACACTGTAAGAATAATTTTTCTCAGGATGAGTTCAGAAGCAAACCCTAAATTAACCTATGCTCAATCCTTGGGTAGTTTGGAATAAAGTAGTCATGCTTAACTCAGGGTCGATGTGTAAAGTATTTCTGTAAGACTTAAAACAGCAACACAATGAAAATGCATCGCACATAAAAAAGGATCCCACACCATGTTACAAAAACACAATACATTTTAATAAATAAAATAAGACCAAAACGACAACAATCTAATCAGTAGAATCAGAGATATGCAGGTGCCAAGATTTCAGTAACAATAGCCCAAAAAAACACAAAGGGGGTCATTCTGACCCTGGTGGCCGTTACCAACCACGGGAGCACCGCCAACAGGCTGGCGGTGCTCCCACGAGCATTCTGACCGCGGCGGTTCAGCCGCAGTCAGAAGCGGAAAGTCAGCGGTCTCCCGCCGACTTTCCGCTGCTCGGGGGAATCCTCCATAGCTGCGGAGCACGCTCCGCAGCCATGGGGATTCTGACACCCCCTACCGCCATCCTGTTCCTGGCGGGTCTCCCGCCAAGAACAGGATGGCGGTAGGGGGTGCCGCAGGGGCCCCCGTAAGAGGGCCCCGCAAAGTATTTCAGTGTCTGCCATGCAGACACTGAAATACGCGACGGGTGCAACTGCACCCGTCGCACCCCTGCAACTACGCCGGCTCAATTCTGAGCCGGCGTCCTCGTTGCAGGGGCATTTCCTCTGGGCCGGCGGGCGCTCTTTTGGAGAGCGCCCGCCGGCCCAGAGGAAATGTTAGAATGGCCGCCGCGGTCTTGTGACAGCGGTGCGGTCATTTGGCGGCGGAACCTTGGCGGACGGCCTCCGCCGTCCGCCAAGGTTAGAATCAGGCCCAAAGTGCCAACTGTGTCTATCTGGTTGTGCCGACCGGAACAAAGTACAGGCCAACCACGATTGAGTGCGGGGTAACTACAGGGACCCAGTTAGGCCTGCTGTACAAAGTACCTTAAATCTTGGTTTGCGGAGTGTTGTGAGGTTTCTCGCAGATGATGCACTGCGCAGCCAAGGTAATGTGCTTGTTCCGAGGTGATGCGGAACTGTGATGTGAGGTCCTGCATCACTGTCAAGATTGTGATATGAAGTCTGGTGTCGTGGATGTGTCACATAGTTGAGGCAATGCATCAGTTCTGAGGATCATGAGGCTGCTGTATGAGAACCTGTGTCGCAGTCAATACTGCCATTGAAGAGAAGTGCTTCACACAAACAGTGGTTCAGATGTGGCTGCATGGTCAATGCAGAGCCCTTTGCATCGGAAGAACTCTCAAAGCAGAAACGATGTTTTGGTTCCAAAAGTGATGTGCCAGTTCTGCTGGAGATGCATTGCAGAAGAGATGTGTTGGTTCTGCTGGATCCACAGAGGCTGGCAAAGCAGCTTAGGCCCACTTCCAAGGATCCAGGACAGGGTTGGCATCACTTGGCAAGGCAGACCCACAGATGACAGTGTATAGGTGCTGGGGACAAAGTTGTTGGAGCCTTCTGTTCCCATTTGGAAATTATAACTTATTAAATGAAATAGCGTAACTCCAATGTTATCCTATGGGAGAGGTACTCCTTGCAGAATTGAAAAATGAATTTGAGAGTTTCACTACCAGGACATATAAAAATTTACTTTTCAAATACACTACACCCTGCACTCTCAGCTATCAAGATCCTACCCTAGGAATTACTTATATATGTTAAAAAGGATAATTTGGGCCAGACAAAATGATTATTTTGGCTGGTCAAAATGGCAATTTGAAAACTGCACATACAGGCTGCAATGGCCGGCCTGAGACATGTTCAAAGGCACTACTTAAATGGGTGGCACAATCAACGCTGTAGGTCCACTAGTAGCATTTGATTTACAGGCCCTGGTTACATGTAGTACCAATTTACTAGAGCCTAATAAGTAAATTAGGTATGCCAATTGAGGATAGGCCAATGTTACCATGTATTGAGGAGTGAGCACATGCAGTGTAGCACTGGTCAGCAGTGGTAAAATGCGCACAGTCCTAAGACCAGAAAATACAAGATCCTCAAAAATGGAGGAGAAAGGCAAAACGGCTGGGGGTAGACCACCCTAAGGCTGACAGGTCTAAAAGGCATCTAAATAGTTCTCTCTATTAAAAGAAGCTTTGCGGACAACCCTTGTGAATTGCTTGACTACAGCAGAACAATTCTATATCATAATACATTGTGTACATATGTATTTCCCGCATGGTAGAATGGGGGACAAAACACAGCAAAAATAAATACTAATTTCTGTGAAATCTGATATTGTGATTGGTTTGAAAACAGATTAGCTACATGAACAATGGTATTGCCTTTGAAAATAGTGCTATTGTGCATTAACTGGCTCACCATACAACTCTAAGTAATAGTTTCACTAAATCTACTTGGGACAAGGAGAAATTAATGTTACACCTGTGCATACATTCAAATAGTGGTTCTGCATATTCTTGCAAAAATTAAGCTATTAATAAAGGGCTAGGAATCTACTAGGAGAAAATTAGTTTTTATTCCATATAACATTTTTTACCTTGACTTGATAAAGTTGAGCTATAGTTTTTTTTTTTTTTAAATACAGTTCTGTTGCTGCAAGGCCCACCCTGAGTGATTCAAAATAGAATATATGTGGTGAACATAGGTAACGCTTGAGAATTTCATCTTTGTAGATGATTTGAGAAAAATGAAAGACCAAGAGGACCTTTTTAATAGGGGAATGTCTTAATATACGGTTGCTTATTAAATATTTACACTCATACCCCCATCTAACCTATAGACCAGTGGTTCCCAACCTGTGGTCCGGGGACCTCTAGGGGCCCGCGAAGCCTTCTCAGTGGTCCGCGAGAGCCTAGAAAATTCCAAAATATTAACAAATATTGACAAATTAGGTCCCCAGCTTCCAGTAATGATTGAGGCGTGGGTCCCCGGATTCCCACGATGATTCAGTGGGGGTCCCTGGGTTCCATTAATGTTAAAGTGGGGGTCCACAGAAATCAAAAGGTTAGGAACCACTGCTATAGACAGAGGGTTCTCGTGTCCCAAACCCTTGGAAAATGGGATTCAAGCTGAACGATTTTATCTGGGGAGTATCTCACCTACATTTTTTGTGCCTGTAAAAATGAATCACATTATTGGCATTATGTAAAGTTGTAGCAATCACTGCCTGAAAACTCTTTTTGCATTCCTCGTAAGCATACCTCGTAGTTTGGAATGGCCCATGTTATTCTTTAGACAAGACATGGAAGAGATAGCAGTTCTTTTTTTTACAATGTAGCTTATTGCGTCTACATTGTCTATTCCCGCAAGCAGCATGACAGAAGACACAGACTTCTCTAATCCCATTTAACAAGAGGATATACTCATAGTATGATGCAACAATGTTCCTTGCACTTTCTGGGATTCCATGCACATTCCCTTCCCCAGTAGTGATGGACTGTTAGTATCGTAATACATGTTCTTAGTTGACAGGAGTAAAAGATTATTCTAGATTCACCAAAAATTGTAGGTGTTTTCTGTTACCTGTTATGGCCCAAACATCATGAGGCCTTCCTGATCTCCCCTTAGTACTTTTTAATTTCTATAGTTCAGCCCTCATCACAAGGAAATTCGGGATGCAGTACTAAATAAAATCATATAATTGAATTTACAATGGCAAAGTACTGAGCACATGTACATCCCCGTAAATTAAATCAGAAATGAACATGAGGTGTCTTGCCTAAAAGAGTTTTGACAATCGTAGGGATGCATCTGGAGGTGTTGGGAGGCAAAGGGGAGGGAAGGGTAGAAGAAAGAGAAACTGGTGGGAGGGGCACATGAGGAAAAGGGTAAAGAAAGAGGTGAAACATCCAAATACAATAAACAAACAGAGCTTTGCATATAGTCCTAAATCTGTGAATTACCTACCTCTTGAACAATTCTTGGGGAACACTAAGGATATTGAACAGTTCCTATAGAAGAAGGTATTGATGGGACTCATGCCAGAGTAATTTTAGGAGAGCATGAGACTGGGCAGGAGCATAAACCTTCAACAAGAAGCCACCAGCACGTGACAACTGAGAAGTTCTGATGAGGGCAAGGACTCAAGTACCCTTAATTCGGCTGGTTGTAAAGAGGCAGTGACTGCTTCAGCCATGTATGGTGACAGCTTAAATTTGCACCAAGAAGTCTGCTGCACAGGCACAGAACACATGAGGAGTGCTGAGGAGGGCAATGACTCCAGTGCCCACAGTCTTGCTGGTTGTAAGGAGGGGGCTGCTTCAGCTGTGTTGGGTGGGAGCATAAATCTGCTCCAAGAAGCCAGGAATGCGGGTGCCTGAGAAGTTCTGAGGAAGGAAAAGACTCCAGTGCCTAACAATCCTGCTGGTTGTTAGGTAGCAGGGGTTGCTTCAGCTGTGTCAGACAGGAGCATACGTCTGTAGCAAGAGGCCTACTGTACATGCCACCTGAAGAGTTTTGAGTACAGCAGAGACTCCAGTGCCCACAATCCAACTGGTTGTAAAAAGGTGGGGGCTGCTTCAGCTGTGCCGGACGGGAGCATAAATATGCACCAAGAAGCCTGTGGCACATGGGGCGCGTCAGGGCATGTGCCCGGGTGCCTCCACACCTATCTGAGCATGACCAATGTTGGCCCCTGTACAGAAGTTATAAGAATCCCAAGGAAACTATCTTATTTTTGCAGTGCATCAGCAACTCATTTAAGGAATCATTAACTATGGCCAAGAGGTAAAATAGTTCATTTCCTGAGAAAAACTGTAACAAGAGTATAGCGTCAGAGACAATTACAAATTACCTGATTTCTGTGATGGGGTCATTAATATTGAAATTGAGCTTGTGGAAGATAGGTGTAATGAAAAGACAGTCATCTCTCTCATCTAGGGCCAGATGTATCAAAGGATTTTACCCATTCTGGGCCTGATTTTGACCCTGGCGGACGGCGGAGGCCGTCCGCCAAGGTACCGCCGCTGAATGACCGCACCGCGGTCAAAAGACCGCGGCGGCCATTTAGACATTTCCTCTGGGCCGGCGGGCGCTCTCCAAAAGAGCGCCCGCCGGCCCAGAGGAAATGCCCCTGCAACGAGGACGCCGGCTCAGAATTGAGCCGGCGTAGTTGCAGGGGTGCGACGGGTGCAGTTTGCACCCGTCGCGTATTTCAGTGTCTGCTTAGCAGACACTGAAATACTTTGCGGGGCCCTCTTACGGGGGCCCCTGCCGTGCCCATGCCATTGGCATGGGCACGGCAGGGGCCCCCAGGGGCCCCGCGGCACCCCCTACCGCCATCCTGTCCCTGGCGGGCGAACCGCCAGGAACAGGATGGCGGTAGGGGGTGTCAGAATCCCCCATGGCGGCGCAGCAAGCTGCGCCGCCATGGGGGATTCTAAGGGCAGCAGTAAACCGGCGGGAGACCGCCGGTTTGCCTCTTCTGACCGCGGCTGAACCGCCGCGGTCAGAATGCCCTGCAGGGCACCGCCGGCCTGTCGGCGGTGCTCCCGCCGACCCTGGCCCCGGCGGTCTTAGACCGCCGTGGTCAGAATGACCCCCTCTATGTCTATGGGAAAATGTCTTCGTACATATGGCCCCTAGTGAGTTACTGGTTCAAATCTAAAGTTATAACAAGGAGCACATGGCGTTATTAAAGTACTTAGGTACTGAGAAAGGAAACTCCAGGATTAGAGAAGGAGGGGAATGAGGAAAGTGCCTAAACAACTAACAGAAGAACATATGACCCCCGACAGATATCTCTGCAGTGAGCACCATTCTGTCCAACATGCCTCCACCCAAAAGAAAAAGAAAAGACCCGACCATGCTCCTGTGAGCAGACGGAGTGGTGAGTCAACATTCAGAAATGTTGAAAGTGGATATTAGAAATAGTTCAAAGAAGCAAGATGGTAACTCTGGGCTATCTGCTTAAATGGGACTGGCAGGCCTCAAAACCAGATTAAAGGGACACTTGCAAATGTTTTGATTCGTTGGAGGATTTCTTCTGAAGTTCACTACAGGAGTCGAAGAAATTAAACTATTCAATATCAAATTGAGAAATGAATTTAAAGTACCTAGTCAGGATGTTAGTAAGCTATAAGAGAACTCGCCTTCGCATCTTGAGAACAAAGTACCATCTGTGCATTTGTATTGGAAGTATTTTAAGGGGTAAATACCATGAGTTTGCCATCTGCCATCTTCAGGAAGAAACCAACCACCGCTACAAGGGTCATTACCCCACCTTCTCAATCTTCAAAATATCTAGACATATTAAAAGAGCTAGTACTTCATTTATTGGCTGCTCCCTCCTGAATGCACAACTCATCTCATAGTTCTGGAAGAGGTTCCCTCTCTGGCATGATCGCAGAGGGAGGACCTTTCTGCCTTAAAAAATAAGGCAGAATATTGGCTCAAAAAGAGCTGACGTGCACATATGATTTATCTTTAGATGTCTGTGTAAGACATGCATTGGTAATTGTGCCAAGGAATCTTAGAGGGACTGTGTGATAATAAACATTAAAAGTCCTGCTTTGCATGAGCTTTCAATCACTGGTTTATAAACATGGTTCTGTTAAATCCAAGCCCTGCATGATTTTTATAGAACAGGCATCACACTCAGTGGATGTCACCTTGTTTCTGATAAAATTAACAATTCTAACTTCTGAGAAACAAGGAACAAATTGGAAGCTCTTACCTCAATGGAGCATATGGATTGACAGGCTGATGTTGTTTTTCACAGTCCTACATACCAAGGCAAACTGCCTGACGAGTCTAATCCGCAAGTCCTTACTATTAACTCCACAGTCACATCATCCCCTATCATCACTGTTTTGTGTCCCAGTAGAGCAAAAGGATGTTTGCCCACACTGATTTCAGTTAAGTTGACCAAACTTTTTGTCAAGGAAGTTGAATGTAACCCTTGTTTTTAATTGTTGCTTTTTAAAATTCCTGAAACATTTGATTTGATATTATGTTTTTATTACTGCATCTTTGACTTCAGATCTTCCCATATATTCGATGATCTCGATGTCCATCTGTTTGAATTCTAGGATTAGCACATCGAAGAAATTTTGTTGTTATGGGTAGAAGATGTTAATATTATCTTATTGTTTTTAGGCGGCGCTCTAACATTGATTATTGGACACAGGGGGATGGAGATAACGCATTTTAGGCATGCTTTTATAGGGATGTGTTAAATACGATTTTAACATCGAAGAATTCAGTCTTAGCCCAATATTATATGTTTCCACATACAATTTTACCCCGCCAACACTTCTACAGAAGATGAAAATTGCAGCACGAAAGTTTTTATTTTATTGTCCTCAGACTTTGTACCTTTATTGACTGAGTTTAAATAAATTTGTTAGCTGCACCAGTGATCATTAACCACTCACTACACTATTTAGTCTTAATTTAAAAAGAGGTTATACACAGTTTGAGAGTTGCAAAATCATTTACAAGAGAAATAAAGGAGCCAGAATTAATTGTAAGAAGGTCACAGTAAGCAATTCATGCATGAGTTTTTAATAGAATATTGGCATGAATTTACTGTAAGCTTCAGACTAAGGGGCTGTCCTCGCCTAGTACTAGAAGCATTAAACTCATTATGCTCTTCTATCTCTTCCACATTAGTTGATCATAAACCCCTTAAGAGCAAGCAGCCACTTGTTTGGTTTCATCATGCATGCACAGCAGCACATACAAATCTTACATTAGCCCTCAGCAAATGTCCGTGCTCTAAGGATAATCCAAAGATCTTTGATCCAGCGTGTCTGGAGCGAGATTCTGGTGAAGAAGCGGAAGTAACTTATGATGAGGTTGCTCCTCTTATTCTGAGTCAGGCGATTGATGTCAAGGGCGTCATTCTTGCAATTAAGATTAGTCCCTCAAGGAAAACACCAGTCCCAGATGAGGTACCTATGGACCTATTGAAAGAAAATATAGCATTCTGGACCCCCCTTCGGCTCACAAATGAGCTGCCACAGTAAGCCAACTAGTACCATGCTGGAAGGAGGCAGTTTTGTGCCAATTTTCTAAAAGGAGAATCTGAACTTTCCAAGCTGCTATCGCCCAATCTAGCTACTAGATAGCACCTTTAAGATCCTAGCTAAAGTGTTACTTTTAAGGCTGGAAGCTTTGCCCAAGGAGAAACAACATCTTATTCGATTTGCAATATGGCTTTTGCCCAGGGTTTGGCACAGAAGAGCAGGGCCTACACCTCATAATAGTGAAATATGTCATGACCAGGAGAGGGGCCATTCAGAGAGCCATTACGGACCTCTCCTGTGCTTTAGACACACTATGTAGTTCGAAATTGTGGGGCATCATGGAGCGGGTGGGCATAGAAAAAGCTTTAATAGATATGCTTCGACTAATTCACTGGCACACATTGGCCAAGATTCGTTATGGCTCAAATGGCAAACTCTCGTCTAAAACTCGATCCATTCTGGTGGCTCACCAGGATTGTGTTATGGCCCCTTTCTAATACCTAATTTATATCAATTGCTTAGGAAAATACTTGCGCCTGGCAGAGCAAGATATGCCATATCTAAGGTATTTCATACTGGAGAGGCTGATGTTGCCAAAGTGCAAATCTTCACATACTGGGTATCCCTTTTCATACTCCTACAAATTGGAACTTTTTATTTAATTTAAGAGTGCTCCAACTCCAAAGGGCCGTTGAGACTGTCTTCTGTTTTGCGTCAAGATTGGGTCATAAGGTATGAGATGGGGTGAAGCACCGCACCTGGACTCTGTTTTTAATACTTGGTTTTGTATACTTTTTATCGCACTAGTAATTTTTGTATGGTTTATGATTTGATGTGGACCTTTTATTGGCACGTGTTGGGTTTTAATCTGCTAACTGGGGAGTGTGGGGTGGCTTTTAGGCTTTAATTTTTTGATCAGTGGTTGATGCTCTTTTTCTTGGGCACTTGTGTTTCGCTCCCTGGACATCCAGGGACATTTGTAACCTCCCTGGAACAAGCTCTGATGCCTAAATGCGTTTTCTCTGCCAATTTTACTTTACTTGGTGACTTCAATATGGACCTAGAGTAGCTTGAAGATCTTTGGATTACACGTTTTATGGAATCAGTGACCTCATTAAATCAGGTCTGTATTGCCAGCGGTCCCACACATAGAGCTTGTCACGCTATTGATGGGACATTTTCAAATATTCCTGTGAATTGGGAGACCCCGTCCTCTGAGCCATGGTGAGATCATTATACACTGCCTTTCTCATGGAAGTGTGTTCTAGCTAAGGAATTTCGTTCATCTGTGTTTATGAGTGAGGACAGGGTTTGGGGTAGGGTAGCCCTGGTGGTCCTAGGGAAGGTGTTGATGAAATGAAAAGCTGAATTATCCGGTTCAGTGATGGAGAAGGATTTTGCAACCAAGAGGTGGTTTGAGAAAGCAGCCCATTAAGTAGCCCCGTGAGGAAGAATAAAGGAACCGATTAAGACTTTTTCTGCCCACTGGTTTTCAGCAGAATTAGCCCGGGAGTGGTCAGTATGTAAGAAGCTGGAAAGAATTTGGCGGAGGCAGTATTTGGAAGCAGATAAAGTTATTTATAAGATGGCACTATGTACCTACCATAAAAACATCAAATGGCTTAAGGCACGTTTTATACCCAATGTATTAAGGAAGATGACAGCAAAGAGATCTTTAAAATTGTGACAAGATTTACAGAACCAAAAGCATCCTCCCCACCATTACAGCCTAGTCAGGCTCTTTTTGCCTGCCTCAGTTATTTAATTGAGGATAAGGTCCTCAAAATTCAGGCAAATATTTCCGGCTCACTTCATCTGTCCGGAGCCGGGAAAACAACCTGGGTGGACGTTGTGGTTCAAAACTGTACACATTTTTGGTTCCTTCTGTGGCAGAAGTAGATTCAATCAGGGTTCTTATAGTGTGCCGCTAATCACCCGTTTGGATCTCATGGCGCTTGGGGGGGACGTTCTGGAGCTCATTTAAAGCGCTGGATGGCCAGTTCAGTCGAAGAGTCAGGTCTTGAGGTCCTTCTTGAATTAAGGAAGAGAGGAAGATTGCCTGAGATGAAGAGAAAGAGAGTTCCAGGTCTTAGTTGCGAGGTAGGAGAAGGATCTTCCTCCAGCTGTGGTCCTGTGGATCTGTGGGATGGTGGACAGGGCCAGGTGTGCAGAACAGTGTTGTCTGCAGGCGTGAGGAATGCGACATCGGGGTGGTGGAGTCGAGCAGGTCCCAAATCTCCAAGGCATGTTTCTTGAGGAAGCATGTGTTGAGCAGGATGCAGCTGAGATGGTCGTGTCTGGTTCTTGGGGGCCGTGTGGTAGGTGGTGCTGGTGTGCCGCGGCAGAAGGCGCAGTTGTGGCAGGCGAAGGGTCCTTGGTTGTCACTCAGTGATGCATGGTGGCAGGTGGTGTATTGTCTTGCGTTGGGGGCGTGGAGGAAGCTGGCGTCATAACGGTGGGAGGTGCAGGGACCAGGATCCCTGGTGCTGGGTACAGTCCAGGCGCGAACGGGCGCAGATGGGCTTGCCTTTGGTGCACCTTTGGCGTGTAAGCGGTGTGGCCGCACATCGGCTGCTGTTAAATAGTGGTGGGGAGGTGGGAGGTGCTGATCAGCCAGTAGGCGTAAGTCAGGAAGCAGGGATGAGGCAGAGGCAGGAGCCTGAGGGTGGAGGAGGGCCTCGAACACTGCAACTAAAGCGCAGGGGGACACACAGCTACCAGGAGGAGATGCACGGTGGGGGAGCAAAGCACACTGACAAGGTCAGTGAGGTCGCTGCCTTCTCCCAATGTAAATCAGGAGCACCTTCGGACCATATTCACCATCATATGCTGAAATCTGTAGCAGATATTATTGTCCTGGTTTACCATCAGCTTTTTGAGGCCTCTCTTCGGGAAGGGATTGTTCTGAAGGAATAGAAACGTACTAGTGCCATTCCTCTTCTTAAAAAGGCAAATGCTGACACTGATTCATAGTCGAATTTTAGACCTGTTTCCTTATTGCCAGCCACGGCTAAGGTCCTGGAAAGATTGGTGAATTGACAGCCTACCACTTTCCTGGATGAGAATAACTTGCTTCACCCCTCGCAATCGGAGTTTAGAGCCTGACACAGCACAGAATAAGTCTTACTTGAAATCTCTGAGTCCATTAAATTTAGTCTGGACTCGGGCCTTTATGTTACCATGGTGCTATTGGACTTGTCCGCAGCATTCGATGCGGTCGATCATGACATCTTGCTGCACAGGCTAGAGCACCTGGGGGTGAGTGGCAGGGCTTTAGACTGGCTCCGTTCTTTTCTGGCCCAATGGAGAGTTTGAATGAAGCTTTTTGTTTCTGAGATGGGGAGTGCTGTAGGGTTCTTACCTTGGTCCCACTCTTTTTAATATTTATATGGCCCCCTTGACGGTGTTAGTGGAATCCTTAAAAATCAGAGTACTCTTGCATGAGGATGACACTCAACTTCTGCTCATGTATGATGGAGATTCTGCTGAGGCTAAAGAAGCTTTTTCGAGCTGTATGGTTGCGGTGTTGGATTGTCTGAAAATCAATAAATTTCAATGTAACCCAGACAAGATGGAGGTTCTATTATTTGTTCATGATCTGTCACTTGGATGGGTGGGATCCTGGTGTAAGTCGGCCCGCCCCTCCTGCTCTCATGTTGGCGGCTAGAAATTTAGGGGTAATTTTCGACACACAGTTCTCATTTAAGAATCAGGTATCAGTGATAGTGAAGTCCTGCTGCTGGATTTTGCAGAAGTTGAAGAAGTTTCTACACTATCTCCCACATAAAACTCAGGTGACAGTAGTGACATTATTGATTCTCTCCCGACTGGACTATACCAATGTTCCTTATCTGGATTTGCCAGGCTATCTGATGAACCAACTACAGGTTATGCAGAATGTTTAAAATTCATAGGTGCACTAGGGTGTCTCAGTTTCAAGAAAAATTACACTGGCTACCTATGCGGCAACGCATTATATTTAAGGCATTGACATTGGCCCATCAGGGTCGTTACATGGAAAGTACCTGAACCAGAGGATGATGGAATACCGCCTGGCTCAACCTCTTTACTCTAGTAGTGCCGGTTTACTGGTGGTCCTGTGCTTTTAAAGACAGCGACATGGAGGTTCTTCCTTCTCAGTCCTTGCCACCAAGGCATGGAACCAGCTTCCTTTTCATACTAGATCAATTACCTCTCTGGGGAAATTTAGGAAAGAACTGAAGAATTTTCAGTTTAAGTATATGTGGGCAGGCCCAGGTTATTGTTCCTCGCCTTTGATTTTACCTGAGCGCCGGAACACTCTGTGAGTAGCTGTGCGTTATATAAGCATATTGCATTCATTTATTCAGTCATTTATAAATCAGAAAGGGAGGTAACTCACATTTTTAAAACTAAATTGTTAGAGACTGGGTTGTTGCTGACTGGGGTATAAACCTCAGTCAAACTGCAACCACAATCCTAGGCAGGGTAAGTGTCCGGCAAAGCCAGAGTTAATCTTTGCTCACCCTCTGGTAGCTTGGCACAGAGCCCTCAATCTAAACTTGTCCTACTTTCAAATACAGTGTGTAAAGTATTTGTGCTACACATAAAACTGTAAAAAGTGAAAGAATCTACACAAAATTAATCCACACTAGTTTAGAAAAATAGAGTAAGATTTAATAAATAAAACAAGACCAAAATGACAAATCCAAAATGTAGAACTTGAGTTATAAATTTTAAAAATGAAACCGTACAATAGCTCTTTGAAGCAAGAAGTGCCAAGTGAGAATATCTGGTTGTGCCGGACAGGACAAAGTCAAAAGTTTGGTGCGGCCATAATGGAGCATGTGCGGGCTACATGGACCCAGTTGGGCCTGCTAAACAAAAGCACCTTAATCCGGGTTGCTGAGTGATGCGTCAGCTCTGAACCATGCAGTAAAAGGGATGTGTCAACAGCAGCAACACATCAGTTCTGAGATGCAATGAGGCTGGAGAGTGAGTTCCTACGGTGTGGATGTTGAGAAACTGAGGTGCAGTCGAGGTGATGCTTTGGTTCCGATGAGGACAGAGGCTGCGATGCAGAGTTTCAGCATCATTGTCGAGGCTGCCATCTACCGGAATGTGAGGACCTTGCGCCAAGAAAAGTGACACAGTGCTGGTTCCAAGGGTGATGCGCTGGTGTAGAGGTGCAAGGTACAGCAGCAATGCGATTCTAGTTGCGCTGGTGATGCATCGATTTTCTCCACGCACCAGCAGCAATGTGTATTGCTGCTCTCACAGAGGATGTGTCAGTTCAGCTGCATAAAGCACCCTAGGTCAACTTACAAGGGTCCAAGACTTGGGTGGTACAACTTGGCAAGACAGACTCACAGATGACAGAGTTCAGGTGCAGGAGCAGGTTGGTTGGAAGTCTGTTATGTTCCTGAGACTTCAGATCAGGAGGCCAGACACCTAGCCCTTGATGTAACTCTGGCTTCAAGTGATGCAGGTCTAGTCCTTCTCACCCAGGCAAGGGAAAGGTGAGCAGCAGGGCAGCCAAGCAAGGCAGGAGTCCAGCAAAGCAGAAGTCCAGCAGAGGGCCAGTCCTTCAGCAGTACAGCAGCACAGCACTCCCTCCCTCTTTCACAGGTCCAGAATTGTACTGAGTTGGTGGTGTCAGAGGTCCAGTACTTATAACCAGTTGGGCTTTTCAAGTGGGAGAGACTTCAAAGACAGGCCTTTGAAGCACACCGAGGTCCTGCCTTACATTCCCTTGCTTCAGACTTGCTATTTGGGGTTATGAAGCCCTTTGTATGGGGACATGACACAGCCTATCCAGTTGTAAGTGAGGCTGTGGCCAGCTGCTCCCTCCCATCCAACTAGGATGGCCAGTCAAGTCACACCTAAGCTCCATTGTGTGTGGCTGTCTAGAGGGAATACACAAAATCCAGCTGTCATCCACCCCAGATAAGTGATCAGAGAAAGGCAGGAGACACCAAATCAAATAGCTAAAGTCAGAAAAGGCCAACTTTCTGTAAGTGTCATTTTAGGAATGACAATCTAAAATCTGACTTCACCATAAGATGTGATTCCAGAGACACCAAATTCGAAATGTTTATATCTTCCAGAATGAAAATTACACTTATAAGATGTAATAAGGAAATCCCAGTTTTATCCTATGGGATTAATAGGCTGTGCTGTTGGGAGGCAATATGCAAAGTACTTATTTAGCACTTCAAACAGTAATAAAGTGAAAACAGAACAGACCAATCGGTTGGGCGGTTTGACCTGAAGGTCCGTTTGGGTCAGGTTTCCGCCTTAGACAGTCAGGGAATACTCAGGCTGGGTGGGACAGCCCTTTTTGTAAGCATGAAGCACAGTCACTTTTACACATAATTGTCTTTTGTACTTTTTCATGAGAACAAGGTATCATCTGTTGTTGCAGATTTCTAGAGAGCTGCAGGTTCGTCGCATTAGCAACCTAGTGAGGATAACCCCGCTTTGCAATAATAAGTCAATATGCTGTGCCTTGGTCAAATTCCTGCCCATTGTAGCTGCAAAGCTGCCCTTTTTCCTTACAAAATAATACTATATGCTCTTTGCACTTTAGTGCTGACAGTGGGTTTTTTATTCTGTTACTGCCTGTTTAGTTTTAAGAGGTGGATTTTTATGCTGATTGGCACATTATGACAGTATTGCACAATTCGTTATTACTGTCAGCTCTTCTCTGGGTGATGTTTTGTATCTCTATGAGAGTGAATTTTTGTGCACTTTTGCACATTTTGTGAGTATTGAATAATTTGTTTTTTAAAGTCATTTTTATTGACAAATTTGCTAGTATAATACATACCCGACATGCTCAGGCCTTGTTTTGTGCCGTTCAAGTACCTATGTAACTGATATCGGGGCTGGGTCCTGCACTGTAATTATGTTTTTATGTTTTATGTATGCATGTTTTTTATCACAGCTCTAGTTTATAGCTCCCCCATCAGAGGTATTGAGATGTTTGCAAATAGGAGCTGTTGTATTGTTGATTTTCTGCTAAGAGATGCTTGGTTTGTAATGCCAATCGCATGAGATCAAACTAATAAAGATAAACACACACATACTCTGAAGAATGTGAGAATGAGGAGATTCACTGGAATTTAAACCTATACTGCAGATGGAACACAGATTTCTGAAGTGTAAAACTTAATGAACTATATTGCCAACAGTGCATTTAAGACAAGCGACAATTACTCTCCAGTGTCTCCTCACCTTGAAGACATACTGCATGACCAAATCACCCAATGATCACAGAAGCCAGTACCATGTGCAGCCCCACCACATCAGCTAGTCACATGTCTGGATGTGAAAAACACAATTCTAACCACTGTCTGCCTCTTCTTCATTTAATGACAGCCAAGCAACAACATGCTGTCCAGTATTGTATGATATCTTCTTCAAGACATTGTAATAACATCTGTTCAACAGCTACTCATTGCAGTAGCCGACTTGTAAACATGATATACTACACCTTTCAGTGCTGTCCCTTTTCTCAAAATTTTGTGCTAGCCAAACGAGTACTATAGCCTTAGAACCTTCCGTAGCGGGCTCTACCGGCTATTAAAGGCCTGCTCCCGCGTTCGGCGAGGGCCTTTAACAAGGGAGAGGGCTTTTAATAGTCGGTAGAGCCCGCTATGGCGGGTTCTAAGGCTATTAGAACATTCAGCCATTAGAGGGCAGAATGTTCTCCTAAATAAAACAAAGGCTTCACGGAACCAGAGGTGATTAAAATCCCCTGAGGCTCCGTGAGGCTTTGTTCACAGCTGCTGCTGTGAACAAAGAAGATTGGAATGTTGGCGCTGCGGGCTTTTACCAGCCAGTAAAAGCCCAGAGCACTCCATTGTTTTCAGTGGAGCTGCCAACATTCCAATGTTCTAATTATTCTTCAGTCTCTTATTATGACGACCTATCAGCATCATTACCGCAGTTATTCATATCAGAATCCAGTGTCTAATCTGTGGACATATATACAGGATTTACCACTCATCCATGTACTGTAATTCAGGATGTAATCGTGAACAGTACAAGGCGATGGGACAAATGGATTGTTTGATTTGATAAAGGTAGAGAGTTAGGATAGATACTAGCAGACTTTGATGGATTCTGACTTCTGGAGGGGGGCATTGTAGAAAAGGCAGTGGGTAACTGGGACGGCCCTTGATAGAGATTGGTGTAGTTATTGCTGTGGTACGGTACATGTATAATGGTGATCATGAGGAGCAGTTAGGGGGTGGGGAAACTGGTGAAGTAGTTGTCTAATTGATCATACAATGTATGTGGCAAATTGAAAAGGTGATTGGATTGTATGGTTTGGTAAAATACAATTATAGATGTATGAAAAACCCATGTGTTATCATTCTCCCTTGTTTCCTGATAGTCATATAATAATTTGCCATCCAGTCGATTGCTTCTAGTCAAGATGGATAAGTAGCATATGCACTGCCACTTGTCACTCTACCCAGAAATGTATCCAAAGACATACAAACTACATCTCCCAATCTATTAAGCGTTAGAGAGCTCAACTTGATTTCCTATCAACCAAGCAAAAGGTGCTGTTCACCAAGTATGTTTTTCTCTTGTAGACTACCAAGCATATGTACACCAAATATTCTTTGTATCTGCTAATATCCTATTTAGATATATGTACACCATATGTGCTGCCTTCTTTATTCCATACTCTTGAAATATAGACATACCCTTGGGTCAGTCTCTTCAGAGCACAATGCCTAATCATGATCAGAACCACAGCTGCTCGTGGCAGTAGACAACATTCCATCTGAGAACATTTGAACTCTTGCCCTCTTTGTTTCCTTTCAGCCACGCAACATTTAATGCCCATTCAGTGCAATCTCATTTTTA
Organism: Pleurodeles waltl; assembly: GCF_031143425.1. Classification (NCBI taxonomy): domain Eukaryota; kingdom Metazoa; phylum Chordata; class Amphibia; order Caudata; family Salamandridae; genus Pleurodeles; species Pleurodeles waltl. The sequence goes on along the minus strand of NC_090444.1, from coordinate 579,675,421 downwards.
AGTAAGCCATGCAGCTCCTTCATAACAAGTATGTCCGTCAAACTCTTGATTTCCAGCCACTAAAGGACTACTTGATAGCCACTATTCTCTTCTCATCATCCATGCAGTATCAATACTGCAGTTAGGGCCAGATTTAAAGAAAAGTGGTGCAGCGCGGTGCTGTGGCAAAATTGGCATCGCCGCACTGCGTCACTTTAGAAACGCTGGGATGCAATGTATTTAAGGGAATACGACACACCCCTGCATTACCCCTGCGCTGGCGCTAAATTTACCTGAAAGCGCCAACGCAGGCATCCTTGCACCATCATGCAAGGATGTCTGTGTTGAGAGGTGTGATTGTTTATGTGCGGGAAGGTGTCCCTTTCTCCACATAAACAATCACTAATGGTGCTTTGGCCCTTCTGTTTGTGTATAGAAATGCCAAAGCCTCATTTTCAAATGATTGTTTATGTGGAGGAAGGGACACCTTCCCACACATAAACAATTATTTCTAGCATTTTGCTTTTTCTATATGTGCGGCAGAATGCAGCATGCATAGAATGCCACTGAAACGGGGGTGGCGTTAGATTTTGGCGCTGCCTCAGGTTTACGAAATTTCATAAATCTGAGGCAGCGTCAAAATGCAATGAGTGTTGCTGTGGCACCCCCACAGCAACACCCATTGCAAGCCCCTTCCACGCACAGTGCTGCGTGGGAAGGGGTCGTACTTACAAGGTGGTGTTAAGCCACAAAAAGTGTGCTAACGCCACCTTGTAAATACGATGCAGTGCTTAGCGCCACAGGAGAGCCACAAAACATTATGCTCCTGTGGCACTTGGGGCCTATAAATACGACCCTTAGTGGCCCTCATGTGAGTAATATCTGCCTTTTCATCTGGTAGAAAACCCTTACTTCTCAAGCCAACAATTTGCCACCAAATCCGGTGCCATATTTCTTAAAGCTTTAACTGACGGTACATTAAAGGGGAACAAGCATAATACAGATTGACATGTACTCTACCAGTAATGTTGCACTTTTATCTATTGAAGAAGAAGGTACAATGTCTACTCACCTGGGGAAAACAAGTAAACTTATATTGAGCATACATGCCCATTGACAGTCTATTATATAACACATATTTGATATTGATGATTTCAACTTGGCCTTCATATTTTCCATTGTTGTACACTATTTAAAATGTATATAATTTAAAAGGTTATAAAACTATGTTGCATTATCTCAAATGTGTATCTGAAGATAATGACTGACATTTACAATGTAAATGGAAGCAATAGCAGGATTTGAGTAAAGTATTTTTGTGCATAGAGTATTTCATATTTAGGCCCTCATTACGACCCTGGCGGTCGGTGGTAAAGCGGCGGTAAGACCGCAAACAGGCCGGCGTAATTTATTTTTTAATTATGACCGCGGCGGTTACCGCCACGGTCATCCGCCACTTCACCATTCCGACCGCCATGGCGGTGAAGACCGCTGGGCTGGAGGTTGCGGTCTCCAGCCCGGCGGTCGTCACTAGACCGCCGATGGTATCAGGACCCTGCATACCTCCATGGATCTGGGGTGGTTGGAAACCGCCATGAGATCCATGGCGGTAGGCACTATCAATGCCAGGGAATTCCTTCCCTGCCACTGATAGGGGTCTCTCCAACCCACCGCTACCCCCCATGAATCCTCCCCCCAGACCCCCCACACCCTTGCCACCCCCCAAAGGTGGCACAACCCCCCTCCCCACCCGACCCCGAACATGCTCATATACATACCCCTACACGCACACACCCCGAACATGCACATATACACACCCCTACACGCACACACCCCGAACATGCACATATACACCCCGACAACACATATCCGCACACATACACACAGACATGCACACCGTCCGACCTGCACATATTTCCCATACACACCACACCCCGGCACGCATACACTCACTCACTCACCCCTCTACACTCCCACACGCACACCCCCATGCACGCACACAACACCCCCCCACCCCCTTCCCTAACGGACGATCAACTTACCTTGTCCGTTGATCCTCCGGGAAGGGACGGGATCCATGGGGGCAGCTCCGCCACCAGAACACCGTCACCGGAACACCGCCACACCGAATCATGGGACGTGATTCAGTGGGCGGTGTTCTGTTGACGTGGCGGTGGAGGTTGAGCAACCTCCACTTTCCCGCTGTCCGCCAGTATGGCTGCTGGCGACTTTCCATACGAAAAAGGACAGCGGGCTGCCAGCGGTCATAATACGTGGCGCGGAAGACCGCCACCACTGGCAGTCTTCAGCACAGTGGTACCTCGGCGGTCTTGCGAAAAGACCACCGAGGTCGTAATGACCCCCTTAGTCTCTAGAGCTTTTCCAGCCTCTGTGTGGGGCAAACAAACAAAGGTCATGCGTCAGATGCCACTGAATCAAAAAACTGTGCCACATCACTTCCTACATGGGGCCCGAAGGTAACATGATGTGACTTTCTGCGATGTCATCAATTCAAAGATCTTGTGATGTTTCTTCCTGTGACATCACTGGGGGGCCTCAAAGGGCATGTGATGTCATTTCCACCACACCTGGCATTTTTGTGAATCGACATCCATGCTGGGATGAAGAGCAAAATACAGTTTTCCTTCTCAGCTAGCAGGGCAGCAAAGAAGCATGGCAGGACCGTGGTATTCCTTCTGGCAGCAGAGCAGCACATTGTTGTTCTTCTGTATAATCCACAGGTTCAGGAGTGTACTCAGGAGGTGGGCCTTAAAGGTTTGTAGAGAATTCTCTTTGAAGTCCTTGAAGTTTCCTGCCTCCCTTGCCATGGCTCCAAGCTGGCTGCATGAACAATGCAGTCGTGACAAGTCCTTTGTATGACAGCAGGACACAGCCTATTTAGTTGCAAGAGGGGCTGAAGCCAGCTCCGTCCAATCCTCCATCCTGCCTGTTGATGGCACATCCAAGCACATCCAATCCCTCTGTTGTGTGGCTGACTGGGAGCAGTAAACAATGTCCTACTGCCAAGTACACCCAGATATGGGAGGAACAACCTGCAGGTGCCAAATATTTAGGGCAGGGAAATGTAAACTTTCTGAATGTGATATTTTCAAAATTCTAACTCAAAATCTGACTTTATTATAAAGGAAGATATTTAAAGACAAGCTATCAGACATCAAACATTAAATTCCTATCTGCTTCTAATTGAAATTTATCACTTATGAAATGTAATAAGGTTACCCAAGGTGATTCTAAAGGAGAGGTAGGCCTTGCAGTAGTTAAAAACTGATCTAAGGGACTGAATTAAGATCCCCTGGCACCTTCTTGTGCCACATAGCATCAATATTTTTACACTAATGTGACTGAACAAGGCAAAAATCACTGCGCCAGATTTACAAAGTGGCGCAATGCATGCACTTTGTAACCCTTTGCGCTACATTATGCCTCTGCCAGGAATAATGTATGCAAAAGGGGCGTTCCCCCATTAGGGGGGGCAAAAAAATGGCACAAAGAAATCTAAGACATTTCTTTGCATCATTTTTTTCAGCACTTTTAAAGCCTGCTAAGAGCAGGCCTTAAAAGGAGGCCCACCATTGTTTTCAATGGGCCTCAATAGGCTTTGCAGGATTAGCGTCAACATTTTTGATACTAGTCCTGCAAAGCTCCAAACTAGCGTCAAAAATGCATCTTAGATACAGTGCACACATAGTGGCATTACTGGGGTGCTAAGAGGCGCAAGGAAAGTGGCGCTGCACTGGGTGCAGCAAAACTTTCCTTAAATCAGGCCCTAAGAGCTTTTTACCAGGACATGTAAAAGTTAAAAGTGCCTGTCCGACTTTTTAAATACACTAAGTCGTGGCCAGCCTCGGCACCACTGTGCTGATCACGACTTCCCTTTCTGCCAGCCTTTTCATGGAGAGATCCCCACCATGAAACGGCTGGTGGAAAGGCAGTGCAGTGGGTCACAGGGGGGCCCCTGCACTACCTACGACCATGTTGTGGGCAGTGCAGGGGTCCCCATGCCAGCACCCTCGGAATGTGCAGTGTCTGCTATTGCAGAGAGTGCACATTCTAAAGGTCCTGTGTGCGACGGCATTGGCATCGGCTCCCTAATATGGCCAAGGCCAATGCCACAGCACTGTTTCCACTGGACTGACCAGCGGAAACGTCATAATACCACGTTTACGCCAGTCAGCCTAGTAGAATCATCATAATATGGTGATGGAGAGCCTGCCGGCTGCTTCACCACTGCCGAACTGGAGCTGTGGCAGTTCAAACACCCAACTCCTAATCAGGCCCAGAGTCAGAAGGTAAACAATTTGACCTGGACAAATCTGTTTGGCATATCTGACCACGGGTCCATAATGGTCAGCCTGAAATCGTGCTGGGGTTCCAGTGACTTGCGAACAGTACTTTCTATAGGTGCTCTTCTACTTCTTGCCATTTATTCACCTAAATATTTGAAAATTCACATCTCTGGTTTTCCTTATTTGAGTTTTGTTGTTTTGGTGTCATTTTGTTTATTACATTTTTCTCTACTTTTATACACTGGAGTGGGATATTTATTCTGTTGTGTTTTTCATTTTTTGACTGTTTTGGTACTTTTAAATGCTTTACACATTTTCTTTAAGTTAAGCTTGTCAGAGTTATTTGGGATTGTGCTCAGGTTCCAGTTATTAAAACTATGAGTTCGACTTAACAAGTAGGTCACTGTACCACTAATGGTGGAAAACTATACACCACAATTAATAGTTCACTTTCTTATAAATCACTAACTCTACTTACCAAACACTTGCTGTACCTACAGATTATTCACTCGACCAACAGGTCAATTGTACTGTGGCAAAAACTGCCATACAGACATTCGTAAAATTTGTTATGAAAAACATGCAGAGTGTAGAAGTGATTACTGTTCTAAAATTGTACATTATTGATTATAACCATATAGCCTGCTGTATCATGCTATACCAGCCATTAAAGGCCAGTGCCAAAAAGCTCCAGACTAGCCCAGAGCACTCTATTGTCTTCAATGGTACGCCCAATATTCTAATGCTCTAATATAATTTTGGTGATTGACACAACAGTTCCAGTTATTACCAACTCTGATTTTAGCTTGCTCAACATAGAAGTAATGATGATTGAACTAAAACTGTGGAGTTTTGGCCCTGATTCATGATAATTTACACAATAATTCCAGATAGTACCAACTCTCATTTAAATTTTCTCCACCCTTACATCCTTTAAATTCACTTTTTGTTAGGGTCGAGCGCGCAAAGCGCTCCGTCCCTGTTGTAATCTCTCTATGAGCTTTTAACCACACCCATGCAATGCCCATCAGTTTAGTTGGTTTGTGGGCTTGCCTTTTCAATTGGCTTGACTTCATTAGTGAAAGGCATGCACACGTCAGCACTCCTCGAGCGCACCGGCCAACTACTGAAAACATACGAGGCTCGATGTTTTCTTTATGGTTTCTGGACTACTTTTTCTTTTTATTTCGTAGGCAGCGAGATCTCGTTGGGCAGCAATCAAGCGCTTTGCATGACATCGTCCTTGTTACACAGATAATTGCACTTGTTGCGGTTACATTGATAATTGTACTTTTGCCACTAAGTTTCACTGCAAGCGCACTTCTGTTTCCTTTTGTGTGTCTTCTTTGCACTCATTGCGGCTGTTGCCTCGCTTATGTGAAACTGTTTTACATTTCAGTTTATGTAGCAAGAAAAGGAGTTTAAAGCGCCAATAGTTCTAACTTGTGATCCATTGCATTGCAAATGCTTGTTTACCTTGTAACCATTTCTTTCTCCTTGTTGGATGCATGTCCTCCGCTACTGAGGGGTCTGCTGGCAGTGGATAAGAAGTAAAGGCGATGGTTTTTGAAATATTGGTCGATCAATGGTAGCACCACCTAAAGGAGAAAGAATGGTACAAACTATTTATGACATTTATCAGTCAGACTGAAGCAAATACAAGCAGTGAATTAATATTCCAGTGGCTGTTTCCAACATCGAGAAGCATGTGTTGTTTGAACACAATAAAGCTTTAGAAATGAGCACGAATGATACACAATGAGGTACATACAACCAAACATTCGATTAAAATAAAAAAATCTGCATTCCTTCAGTAAATGTTGAAAAAGAACTGAAAAAGTGAATGTTATTTTTCACGTTCAAAGAAAGATCATTATTTACTTAACAACTGTGCTTACTTTGAGCTGGTGGGGACCGACACTTACTATTCCCCATCAAATATTCATCACCAGCTAGAGAGAGAAAAACACTCAAACAGGGAAGAAGAACCAAGAGAAAAATGGAAAAAATTGAAAAATTTTAGAAAAAAGTTACTAGCAAGAGTGAGATAAATGGGCAGCAGTGTCTGCTAGTGGAGTAAAGAGGACTGAGGAAAATTCAAGCCTTGGTATTTGGTGCGCTGAATTTAAATAGCACTGCTGCAACAGAGACTTTGCCACTGAGACCCAGGCCCTCATGACGAGACTGGCGGTCATGAGACTGGGAGCCGGCGTAATGGACCGACACATTAGGAGTTGTGGGGCTTGGCAGATGCCAAGCCTCCACAACCCCGTCTGGCCCGCTGGTGCAGTTGCACCACCGCAGCTGGTTGGGAGCACCTCCAATCTGGCGGCAGGCCTCAGTCTGTCATCTTGATTATGAGGTTGCACACTGCCAGCCTTTTCGTGTTCACAAAAATCCTGGCGGTCACGCACTCGGCAACAGGAATCTTCATTCCTGTCGCCGACACACACACACGTCATCACACATGCACACAACCCCCCCACCCATCCTCACACTCACAGGCACCCCTTCATACATGCATGCATTCACATTCACACCCATTCAGCATACGCATACATGCACTCAGACACCCCCACTCACTCACATTCATCAACACAGACACCCCCATACACTTACACATACACGCACACACACTTACACATACACTTGCAGACACGCACGCATTCAGAACCCCGCCTGCAAACATTACGGCTTGTAATACGGAGTGGGGAGTCCTGCTGGCATGGCGGTGCCAGTGAGGAACCCACCTCTGCAGTGCCGACTGCCAGCAGGACTGCTGGCTGCTTTCCACCTCAATAATGGAGGAAAGCAGCCAGCACTCGTAATATGGCGGTTGTCTGGGGGGTTGGGCTTTGGCAGTCAGTGGAATTGACCGCCAAAGTCCAAATGAGGGCCTCATTCTTTTACAAACTGCAAATTTACAGTATAAATCACAAGAAAAACAGTAGCCTATCACAAAACAGTCTACTACGAATACTCTAATTTCTGATTTTATAGGAAGTCCCCACATTTAGGTGCACACCTGCAAGCTCTGGTTTGTAGTTAAATCCAGGGCTATTACCTCGATCCGTTGATAGTGTTATTCAGTACAAGGGGTCGGTATAGACTCTGAATTCACCGTTAACCAATGGCGCTGCACACATTAATTAAAATGTGTAGTACAGCACGTTGATAATACTGCAATTTTGCTACTGTTTGCTTTTGCACTAGTTGTAGCAAGAAAGGGTGGTTCAGTATGAGTCGAAATATGTATACAACTTTTATTTACAATAGTAGCACACTGATTTTAAGGGTAAAGTACATGAACATTTAACTGTAGTGGTGCCTATTTCAATCTCACTATTGAAAATTCCTACCATCAGCTGGTCTTACATTTTCACAATTCTGCAGTCTCAGGACTCATGATCTAGATAATGCCCACATATGGAATAACAGCCTTTGAAATGTTCATGTTCCTCAAAATATGCACAGGGTAGAAATGTGCATCAATTCTGTTATCAGACATTCTTATCCATTCTGTGATAGAAATATCTTCATGACTTGATCCTAGACTAATTTCTATCCTTGATACTATGGAGAACATAACTGTGTCTCACTGTACATTTCCAGTACCTTTCAAGAGATGCCTTATGACAAGCCACAATTATACACAATTATACACCAGTACTTGCAGTAGAGGTTCACTCCTTCTTCAAATGATGTAGATATCCTAGAGGGTTATTTTAGGGTGTGGCTGCTTCGTCACTATATGACAAAATTTGGTGGATGTTCTGACCATCCCTACTTGAAGTGCATATGCTTGCGTTCACTCTAAGGCTCTCATTACAAGTGCAGGGCTAAATTCCAATACCTGTGCAAATATGTATTTGCACAAGGACCTGAAGTACAAGTTATGTGATAATTATCACACCTGGGCACTTTTCCAGGATAAACCTCAGCAGGTCAAACCTGTATTGGTGCAAAAGTCCAGAAAAAAAGCCAAAACTTGCCCAAACATGCACCACTTGGTGTGTTAAATATCAATTCTTCATGTTGTACCTCACATATAAGCTAAAAACTTGGAATAAGAGGCATTTACCACGTGGTAAGTACCATCACCATGGAGTTAAGGTATTATTATGTGCGGCAAACACTCCACCTAATTCTGCCTAAATAAGGGCCTACAAATGGTGAAAGAGAGACATGCAGCTGACAAAATTTGGCAGATGTCCACTGTATATAGTTAGATGTACTCTAAATAGGGTAGATAGAACTTTCATCATTTTTGGGCAGATGTCATGCATTCACCAATCTCCGTGTTAGACTTGGCATCCTTGGCGTGGTCTCCCCTAACTTTTTGCCTCTGCTTCCCAGGTTGCTGATGTGTGCTGGACTCTGTTTTTGCTGTTTTTGATACTCTGGGCACTTTACCACTGCTAACCAGTGGTAAAGCGCAAGTGCTCCTATGTAAAATGTATGTGTAATTGGCTATCCATGATTGACATATTTGATTTACTAGTAAGTCCCTAGTAAAGTGCACTAGAGGTGCCCAGGGCCTGTAAATCAAATACTACTAGAGGGCCTGCAGCACTGGCTGTGCAACCCTCATTAGTAGCCCTGTAAACCTGGCTCAGACCTGCCACTGCAGTGTCTGTGTCTGCAGTTTTAAACTGCCAATTCATCTTGGCTAGTGTACCCACTTGCCAGTCATAAACCTTCCCTTTTCATACATGTAAGGCAGCCCTACGGTAAGCCATAGGTAGCCCCATGGGAAGGGTGCAGTGAACGTTAAAGGTGGGACATGTGCTGATATGTGTTACATGTCCTAACAGTGAAATACTGCTAAATTCAGTCCTCACTGTTGCAAGGCCTATCTCTCTCATAGGGGCTGCCTTTAAATGCATTCAAAGTGCAGATTCCCTTTGAGAGCAGATTGAAATATAGAGTTTGGGGTCTCTGCATTCACAATTTAAAAATACCTCTTTTAGTGAAGGTGGTTTTTAGATTGTTAGTTTGAAAATGCCACTTTTAGAAAGTAGGCATTTTCTTGCTTAAACCATTCTGTGATTCTGCTTGTTTGTGGATTGCCTGTCTGGGTCAGTTTGACAGTTGGGGTGTTTGTGAACCCCCTGTGGACAGTGAGATAAAGGGAGCTGGGGTGCAGCCTGCACATCCTGATGAGCCATCTGTGCTAGAGTGGAGGAAGGAGAGGTGACTTATACCTGAATGAGCTGTGCCTGCCCTCTCCCAAAGCAGAATCCAACCCCCTGGTGTGTGTCTGGGGCCAGGCCTGGGCAAGGTAGGATCTTGTGAACAACAGAGACTTTCCTTTGAAGTATGCCTACTTCAAAGGCAGAAAGGGGTATAAGTATTGGACCCCAAACCCCTGAAAATTAGATCCTGTCTGGAACCAAGAGGAACCTCTGCCAAGGAGAAGAGCTGAGGAGAAGAGCTGCCCCTGCCTGTGACTGTGCTTTGTTGGGCTATCCTGCAGTTGCTGCTTCTGCCTGTGAAAGGGGACAAAGACTGGACTTTGTGGTAGGTTCCTGCTTGTGAAAAATCTCCAAAGACTTGAACTGAGCTTGCCTCCTGCTTTGAAGTCTCAGGGCCATCAAAGAATTCCTCTGCAAGCACCTGGACTCTCTGCTGAGACTCCTGCCCTGCCAAGTGGTGCCCTACCCAATTCCTGGGCCCTTGAAAGGTGAAGTTGGCAGAACAAGAGCTGAAAATCCACATACAGAACGTTGTGCGGGGAAATTTTCGATGCACCAGCTGCAATGCGGCTGATAAACGACGCGCCGCCGGCTTCACGGCTAAAATCGCTGCTTCAACTGCATCGCTGCTTGGAGATCAATGCATTGCAGCTGGAGAAACGATGGGCAACTGTCTCTTGCAGCTGATAAGGATGCAAACCCCATGCAGCGTGGTTTTCTAACACTGTGCAAACAGATTTCCCACACATCGTCCCTGGGCATCAAAGTCAACCCGTCTCTGCGTGGATCCAAGGTGCCCGGTCCGGAAATCGACGCATCGCTCTCTTGCGAGGGTGAAAAACAATGCACTGCTGACCCAACCGGAGAAGAAACAACGCCCAGCCTCCCTTGCGAGGAAGGAATCAACGCATCGCTGCCTTTTCCGAAGCACGCTCACCCGTGCGGCTTTATTTTTTATGCTAACCGGGTACGTGCAAAATCAATGTTTCCATTGTTTTCTATTTCTTTTGAAAATTCATATTTTAACTTGTGTATGTTGGATTTTTGTAGTTTTGGTTTTGTTTGATTTAGAGAAATATTGTCTATTTTACTAAAATGGTGTGGTGTCCATTTTGTCATGTTTTCACTGTATTACTATTACTGTGTGTGTTGGTACAAATACTTTACACATTGCTTCTGAGTTAAGCCTGCCCGCTCGTGCCAAGCTACCAAGGGAGTGAGTGGGGTTTAACCAGGCGTGTTTCTCCTTTGCCCTGACTAGAGTGAGGGTCCTTGCTTGGTCAGGGAGTAACCTGACTGCCAACCAAAGACCCCATTTTTAACACTCTGAATAACTCCCTTATTATACATCTATCTTTTGTCCTGCAGGCAAATACTTCAGTATGATAATTTACTATAATTTGGTTAGTTCTGTTTTGAAGGTAAAGCTCACACCTCAAATTATCCAGATACAGACTAAATTGTACCGTGCATATTAGTGAAAAGATTAGGATGGGACATGTGCTAATCATGACAGTACTCCCCTCATATGGACATGAAAGTCAACATTATTTGAGAATTTACTGTTGATGATTGCTTATCTCTTATGAGCCACATGCACCACCTGAGCATCACTGTATTTTTAGGCTGTGGTGAGGAGACAACATAATCATGTCTATGAGTCCTTGAAAAGCCACTTTGCTTGGTTTTGAATGGCCTCATAGATATGAAGTAAGGCAAGGCAGTGTTTTCCCACGCAACACCCATGGATTTTGATGCTGCCCCATATTTACAAAATCATGTGAACCTGGGGAAGCACCAAAATCCTTCGCCTCCAGAGGTGAGGATTAACGAGGAGAAATATTTGTATTTCTCCTCATTTTTTCCTCTTTCTATGTGTGCTTCATTTTGCAGTACACATAGAAAAAGGAAAATGCCTCTCGGGATAGCTTTTGTGCAGGAAGGTGCACCATAGTGCAAAGGTGCATGCATTGGCAATAGGCTGCCAAAATGATACTAGCACAGGGGGAAAGGACAGGAATGCACCGTATTGCGCCAATACAGCACTTTCCTGCCCTTTCACTTAGGCATAGGGCAGTGCAACAAGATGACTTGCTGCACTGACCCACGCCAAATCCCTATAATTATGGCTCCTAGTTTGTTAGGCACCACAACAATCAGAATGTACTTGGCTGAAATAGTGGCAACTGTTTTTTGTGCCTAGGGTGCGCTGAGCTCCAGTACTACAGACTCTCAAATTGGGGACCAAACACCTTTTTTAGCATTTGACAGGGTAGAAAGGCAGAGCAGCCGGGCTGACTTAAGGAAGGTGGAACAGAAACTCAGAACTTTGCAAGGCCCCAACTAATCCCCAATAAATCATTGTCCATAAACATTGTTCACGTTTAAAAAAGAAAAGCACATTAATAAACACAACTACATTCTCAAAAACTGACAAAAGTAGAGAATGGAAAAACTAACTGTAATGTCTCCTAGTGCGATCTCACAAACTAAGGGGCTCATTTCAAGCCCCTTGTGCTGCTGCAGCAAATATTTTTTTATGCTATGATGGTGCAAACATTCTCCCACACAGCACTGCATTTACAAACAGTTGAATGGGACCATTGCACCAGTTTGTAAACCCTTGAGCCACATTATACCTGCACCAGGTATAATGTATGCAAGGTATGTGTTCCCTTGCAGAAATAGTGCAGTGAAATCTACAAGATTTCACTGTGCCATTCGGCGCCGCCACAGAGTCATTTAATGAATGCCTGCTCAGTGCAGGCGTTAAAGTGAACCAGTGCTGTTTTCAATGGGGACCCATTGCATTGCTGGACTAGCATCAGAATTATAATGCTAGTCCAGCAACACTACGGTTTAGCGCCACAATTGTGTCAGAATTTCTGATGCAGCTGTGGACACTGTGCGCCATGGAGTACTGTACTGTAAATTCAGTGCTCCCATGGCATTGTTAGGGGGGTGCAGGATGGCACAAGAAAACTGGTGCACCAATCACGATGCGCCAGTTTCTTGTAAAGGAGGTCCTATGTATGGTAGAAAAATGCCAGAGGGGGCATTTAACCCCCAAACCCAGAATAGACAGTGTAGTTTGAAAGTACCTTTAGCCATTGGTTCACCAGAATACCCTATTCTATAAAAACACCATACCCTTACGTGTGCTACTTGCTTTGTTGAGGGTGTTCTCAATGTAAAAAGCAGGGCACAGCTTTTGGCAATCTGTGCTCCATGTTATCTCACAGGTCAAGATTTGCCTTTCACTATCAAAAAGCCAGACCTATTGGCATAAACAATATTTCAACAAAAAAGAGCATTTCAGTAAATAGGCGCACTTCCTCTTTTATGCCAGGTTACCAAGCAACCATTTTGAATTCAACACAGAAAGGGCCTAACAATCACTTAGCAATGCAAACATTCAACACTGAGAGCATCTGAAAATAGGTACTTCTTCTCCTACTACTTGTTTCCCCCATGAGACTTAGGCAATACTATTCTCCCTGCCTTGTGTGTGGCTTGTCACGGTTTCCAGGCAGTCTCAGGAGCCAAAGGACACTTTGTCATTTTGTTCAGAAAGAATAGGCAGCTGTTGCAGATTACTTTTACTGTTTTTCACTCTTTTCACTTTAATTTTGATGGTTCAGTGTTACTCAATATAAATGCCAATGCCCTTCAGGGGCACCCACGTGGCAGTCCCAATGTAGCCTGGGCATTGAGATCTTCCCTTGGCTTTCCATTCTGTAACATGGTGCCAGGCAGGGAAGACAACTACCTCCCGACTCCATGCACCTTCTCCTCAGCAAGGAGAGTAGGAAGGTGGACTCAGTTGACTCGCTTGACGACCAGGGGTCCCTCTTCTTAGAGGGACACTAATACAGGCCTGGGGATTAACCAAGGTTGTGATGCCAGTCCCAAACTCTAATGAAGGAAAATAATATTTTATTATTCATTTGATTATGTTTTCTAGTGTTAGAAAACATGAACTTGGCCCAAGGTGATTAGAGCTCTTTACATGACAACCATACTTTTACTTGACAGCTAGGTGTTACATTTTTTTCAGGCAGGGGGAGATTAAGGGGCATATTTATGGCAAGGAGGCGCAGTGCAGTACAACAACAAACTGCTTTGCTACACTGCATCACTGGGGAAAGACAGGAATGTGCTGTATTCAAGGCATACAGAGCACCCTAGCGCCATGGGGCAAGGGTGCCTGTGTTGCATGCAGGATTGTTTTGTTCAGGAAGGTATACCTTGATGCACAAAGACAATCCTGAGACACTTTTTGCTCTTTCTATGTGTACTGCAAAATAAGAAGAAATGAAGATGCTTCTCCTCTTTACGCCTCTCCCAGAAAGACATAAGATTTTGGCGCATTCCTAGATTTAAAAGACCTTGTTTATCCGGGAAAGCTTCAAAATCCATGAGAGATGCGTGCTGCCTTGCCTTACTCTAGATTTTTAAAGCCACACAAAGTGGCTTTGTGTGGCTTCACAAATCTGACTTAGAGGTTTGCATCACACATGTACCACACTACCTGGTGCAAACATGACACAAACCTCTTATAAATATGCACCTAAGTGGCTTGAGCTGAGATGGGGATACTTTTTAAAAACATCCCAGTTGCACGTCTATCCTTCTGGGGAGTACTAATACACATAGGCTACCCTGGGGAAATGGACTATCCCACTAGGGGATTCTGTGATGCTGCTTGTACTACCTACTCCTGAATATCCATAGCATTTACAGAAATGTTGCACATGAGAAACTCAAGCATTTTACACTATCTTCAGCCATTTTGGACTACTGTACATGCATTTTATGGTCTGTGCTCCTTATGGTGCTTTCCCGTTTCTAGGACCTCCTGGCCCCCAAAGTTTGTAAAGAGGATTCCTGATGCCTTTCTACAGCCTCCAAAACTGCTGCCTTCTTAGCGGTGGTTTGGTATTAGCAGTCCAGGCCTTTCTTGCTGTCTAGCACTGAACGTCCTCTGACCTGTTGTCTCCTCAGCAGCAGCACCTAAGGTGCTTCATAGCAAACCACCCTACCTACCAGCATTCCCCAGACACAAGCCTGTAGTCACTTGTTGTCTGTGTGCCCACACTGAGCCTTTAGGGCCCATCCCTTGTTTACTAACAATAAATTCAGTCCAGAGAAGCCCAGTGGGACTCCTTTCCTTCATGGTCCCCAGCAAGTTCACCCTTTCCTGGTCCTGTGAAGGAGTCATGGGGTTACTGCCAGGAGCCCTGTAGACAGAGTTTAGAAAAAAAATTGCAGAGTGGGGTCCTCCACACTCCAGTCAGGGGTTCGTCCGTGTTAGACCTGACAGACTTAGGGTGATCATCCCCCACCTTCTTGGCTGCCTCCCTCCACTTTTCTGACACTGTTATAGCTGGTTTTAGGGCTCTGCGCACTTTACCACTGCTAAGCAGTGTTAAAGTGCATATTCTCTCTCCCTTTAACATGGTACCACTGGTTCATTCACAATTGACACATTTGATTTACTTGTAAGTCCCTAGTAAAGTGTACTACATGTGCCAGGGCCTGTAAATTGAATACTACTAATGGACCTGCAGCACTGGTTGTGTCACCCACATAAGTAGCCCCTTAACCATGTCACAGGCCTGTGTGTGCAGTTCCGCTGCCACTTCGACTTTGCATTTAAAAGTACTTGCTAAGCCCTAAACTCCCCTTTTTCTACATATAAGTCACCCCTAAGATAGGTCCTAGGTAACCCACAGGGCAGGGTGCTATGTAGGTAAAAGGCAGGACATGTAAATGTTGGTTTTATTTGTCCTGGAAGTGGAAACCCCCTAAATTCGTTTTCCACTACTGGGAGGCCTGCTCCTTTTATAGGATGGGATTAGGACTGTTCTCATATACTGTTTGAGTGGTAGATTCTGATCAGAAAGGGGTGCACAGCCGTACTGGATCAATACACAGCCTAACCGGAATGATGCAGCCAATTCCCCGAGTGGACAATCGACGCAGCGCCTGCCGTGAGACAGAAAATTTGATGCATCACCACACCGGATTGACGCAACGCTTGTGACTTCTTCCCACATGCCCAGGATTTCCCTGCATCGTCCCTGGGCGTCAAAAAGATCCCCGCATTGCAGTGAGGAACTAAGACTGCGGGCCAAAAAACAACACAAAGCCCCTTGCAGCATGGAAAGAAACAATGCACCGTCTGTGCCGGGTCGGAAAATCCGAAACACACCCTTTTTCCATGTATCTCCTCCTCTGGGGCCTCCGTGCATGTTATTTTTTACGCAAACCAGGTACTTTGTGTAAACAAGAGACAACTGTTGATGTCTAAGATTTGAGACTCTTTTTGAACCAGAAAAAGTGATATTTCAACTTGTGCTTATTCAACCTTAACCTTTTGACCTTAATTTAACCAGATAAATATCCTATATTTTTCTAAACCTGTGTGGTGTTTTCACTGTGTTACTGTACGATTTATTGCACAAATACCTCACATGTTGCCTTCTAAGTTAAGCCTGACTGCTCAATAACAAGCTACCAGAGGATGGGCACAGGATAATTTGGATTGTGTGTGACATACCCTGACTAGGATTGGGGTCCCTACTTGGACAAGGGTGTATACCTCTGCCAACTATGTATTGAATTAAATTCCTTCTTGTGGGGGTTAATGATCTGAGGCTCATAGGCCAAGTAAGCAAGTCATAAAAAACAATAATATAATAAAATATTCAAATGCCTCAAAATTTATGGGGACACAACTGGAACTTTGCATCAGATTATAAATTACTAATTATAGATTACTAATAAATACATCTTGTGTTACATGCTTCTTGAAAGGCAACGTGGGTGACCCTGGCTTACATTCTCTCTGTAGTGGTTCCATGCGTTTTGATTATGCCCTATGGTCCTGTAATATGAAAATATTACTCGGTGGATATTAATTCACATTTAAAATTGACGTTCAGCTCACATATTAAAAGAAAGAAGACTAGAACAATTGTGAGTGATGTGTGTACTATACAACCAGTGAAAAACAACATATTCATTGACAGACTGGTGTAACTTTTGCCCTGGCCAGCCTGCAAATATTTTAGCACTGGTGGTACAAAACAAAAACTTGTGTGCTGGTGTTTACATCACTGTTCCTTTTGATGGGTATAGCATTAACCGCTTCTGTGCCTTGGACGAGGTGACCTCGTCCAAGGCTACAGTTCCCTTGTGCCTTGGACGAGGTCACCTCGTCCAAGGCACAGGGGAACTTGGGGGAGCACTAGCGTGCCCCCCGTGCACCCCCCTCCCCCCCAAGGCGGGGATGGAAGGGGAAGACCTTCCCCTTCCACCCCCGACCCCCCCCACCCCCCCTGTGACATCAGCGCGCGAGCGTGCGCTGATTTGTCACAGGGGCCTCCCCCATCGCGCTGGAAGCTCAGCATTTCTCTTTCAATCACTGGGGGAGGCCCGGAGGGGCTTCAAACGGAAGGAAATGTATTTCCTTCCCTTTGAAGTCTCTCCCAGGGTTTCAAAAGCCGGATTGCTTGCAATCCGGCTTTTGAAACCACTCTACACACCAGGGATTATTAATTTTTTTCTGAAATTGTCATAAGGGAGCGACCCCTTGGGCAAGGGTCGCTCCCTGGGGGGGCAAATTTATTTTAGGCCATTTCTGCACCCCCGGGGGCAGATCGGCCTATTATTAGGCCGATCTGCCCCCAGGGGGGGCAGAAACCTCTAGGAGCCAGGGCAAAAAAAAATGTTGTGTTTTTTTTTTTGTTTGTTTGTTTTTTTAGAGATGGGGAGCGACCCATCAGGCAAGGGTCGCTCCCCTGGGGGGCAAATTGTATTTAGACCATTTCTGCCCCCCTGGTGGCAGATTGGCCGATTTTAGGTCAATCTGCCCCCAATGGGGCAGAAACCACTAGGCACCGGGGATTTGTTTTTTGGCGCAAATGTCACGCAGGGGGAGCGACCCCGTAGGCAAGGGTCGCTCCCGGAGGGGGGGGGGTTGGGGGGGCAAATTTATTTTGGGCCATTTCGGCCCCCCCTTGGGGCAGATCGGCCTATTATTAGGCCGATCTGCCCCCGGGGGGGGCAGAAACCTCTAGGCGGCAGGGCAAATTTTTTGTTTTTTGTTTGTTTGTTTTTTTAGAGATGGGGAGCGACCCATCAGGCAAGGGTCGCTCCCCTGGGGGGCAAATTGTATTTAGACCATTTCTGCCCCCCTTGGGGGCAGATTGGTCGATTTTAGGTCAATCTGCCCCCAAGGGGGCAGAAACCACTAGGCACCGGGGATTTGTTTATTGGCGCCAATGTCACGCAGGGGGAGCGACCCCGTAGGCAAGGGTCGCTCCCGGGCAGGGGGGGTTTGGGGGGGTTCAAATTTATTTTAGGGCATTTCTGCCCCCCCCCGGGGACGGCTGAGCTAGGGGCCAAACTCCACAGGTAGGCACTTTGCAAAAAACACCTCTGTTTTCTGTGAAAAAATATGTTGTGTCCACGTTGTGTTTTGGGCCATTTCCTTTTGTGGGCGCTAGGCCTACCCACAGAAGTCGAGAGACTTAGGGGAACGCTGGGTGGAAGGAAATTTGTGGCTCCTCTCAGATTCCAGAACTTTCTGTCACCGAAATGAGAGGAAAAAGTGTTTCTTTGGCCAAATTTTGATGTTTGCAAAGGATTCTGGGTAACATAACCTGGTCAGAGCCCCGCAAGTCACCCCATCTTGGATTCCCCTGGGTTTCTAGTTTTCAAAAATGCGCTGGTTTGCTGGGTTTCCACAGGTGCCGGCTGAGCTACAGGCCAAAATCCAAAGGTAGGCACTGTTTTCTATGAAAAAATGTGATGTGTCCACGTTGTGTTTTGGGCCATTTCCTTTCGTGGGCGCTAGTTCTACCCACACAAGTGAGGTATCATTTTTATCGGGAGACTTGGGGGACATGTGTTGTTTTAGCCAAATTTTGAGGTTTGCAAAGGATTCTGGGTAACAGAACCTGGTCCGAGCCCCACAAGTCACCCCATCTTGGATTCCCCTAGGTCTCTAGTTTTCAGAAATGCACAGGTTTGGTAGGTTTGCCTAGGTGCCGGCTGAGCTAGAGGCCAAAATCTACAGGTAGGCACTTCGCAAAAAACACCTCTGTTTTCTTTCAAAAAATTGGATGTGTCCACGTTGCGCTTTGGGGCGTTTCCTGTCGCGGGCACTAGGCCTACCCACACAAGTGAGGTATAATTTTTATCGGGAGACTAGGGGGAACGCTTGGTTGAAGGAAACTTGTGGCTCCTCTCAGATTCTAGAACTTTCTGCCACAGAAATGTGAGGAACATGTGTTTTTTTTAGCCAAATTTGGAGGTTTGCAAAGGATTCTGGGTAACAGAACCTGGTCAGAGCCCCACAAGTCACCCCATCTTGGATTCCCCTAGGTCTCTAGTTTTCAGAAATGCACAGGTTTGGTAGGTTTTCCTAGGTGCCGGCTAAGCTAGAGGCCAAAATCTACAGGTAGGCACTTTGCAAAAAACACCTCTGTTTTCATTAAAAAATTTGGATGTGTCCACGTTGCGCTTTGGGGCGTTTCCTGTCGCGGGCGCTAGGCCTACACACACAAGTGAGGTATCATTTTTATCGGGAGACTTCGGGGAACGCTGGGTGGAAGGAAATTTGTGGCTCCTCTCAGATTCCAGAACTTTCTGCCACAGAAATGTGAGGAACATGTGTTGTTTTAGCCAAATTTTGAGGTTTGCAAAGGATTCTGGGTAACAGAACCTGGTCCGAGCCCCACAAGTCACCCCATCTTGGATTCCCCTAGGTCTCTAGTTTTCAGAAATGCACAGGTTTGGTAGGTTTCCCTAGGTGCCGGCTGAGCTAGAGGCCAAAATCTACAGGTAGGCACTTTGCAAAAAACACCTCTGTTTTCTTTAAAAAATGTGGATGTGTCCACGTTGCGCTATGGGGCGTTTCCTGTCGCGGGCGCTAGGCCTACCCACACAAGTGAGGTATCATTTTTATCGGGAGACTTGGGGGAACGCTGAGTGGAAGGAAATTTGTGGCTCCTCTCAGATTCCAGAACTTTCTGCCACAGAAATGTGAGGAACATGTGTTTTTTTAGCCAAATTTTGAGGTTTGCAAAGGATTCTGGGTAACAGAACCTGGTCCGAGCCCCACAAGTCACCCCATCTTGGATTGCCCTAGGTCTCTAGTTTTCAGAAATGCACAGGTTTGGTAGGTTTGCCTAGGTGCCGGCTGAGCTAGAGGCCAAAATCTACAGGTAGGCACTTCGCAAAAAACACCTCTGTTTTCTTTCCAAAAATTGGATGTGTCCACGTTGCGCTTTGGGGCGTTTCCTGTCGCGGGCGCTAGGCCTACCCACACAAGTGAGGTATAATTTTTATCGGGAGACTAGGGGGAACGCTTGGTTGAAGGAAACCTGTGGCTCCTCTCAGATTCTAGAACTTTCTGCCACAGAAATGTGAGGAACATGTGTTTTTTTAGCCAAATTTGGAGGTTTGCAAAGGATTCTGGGTAACAGAACCTGGTCAGAGCCCCACAAGTCACCCCATCTTGGATTCCCCTAGGTCTCTAGTTTTCAGAAATGCACAGGTTTGGTAGGTTTTCTTAGGTGCCGGCTAAGCTAGAGGCCAAAATCTACAGGTAGGCACTTTGCAAAAAACACCTCTGTTTTCTTTCAAAAATTTGGATGTGTCCACGTTGCACTTTGGGGCGTTTCCTGTCGCGGGCGCTAGGCCTACCCACACAAGTGAGGTATCATTTTTATCGGGAGACTTGGGGGAACGCTGGGTGGAAGGAAATTTGTGGCTCCTCCCAGATTCCAGAACATTCTGCCACAGAAATATTCGGAACATGTGTTTTTTTAGCCACATTTTGAGGTTTGCAAAGGATTCTGGGTAACAGAACCTGGTCAGAGCCCCACAAGTCACCCCATCTTGGATTCCCCTAGGTCTCTAGTTTTCACAAATGCACAGGGCTGGTAGGTTTTCTTAGGTGCCGGCTAAGCTAGAGGCCAAAATCTACAGGTAGGCACTTTGCAAAAAACACCTCTGTTTTCTTTCAAAAATTTGGATGTGTCCACGTTGCACTTTGGGGCGTTTCCTGTCGCGGGCGCTAGGCCTACCCACACAAGTGAGGTATCATTTTTATCGGGAGACTTGGGGGAACGCTGGGTGGAAGGAAATTTGTGGCTCCTCCCAGATTCCAGAACATTCTGCCACAGAAATATTCGGAACATGTGTTTTTTTAGCCACATTTTGAGGTTTGCAAAGGATTCTGGGTAACAGAACCTGGTCAGAGCCCCACAAGTCACCCCATCTTGGATTCCCCTAGGTCTCTAGTTTTCAGAAATGCACAGGTTTGGTAGGTTTCCCTAGGAGCCGGCTGAGCTAGAGGCCAAAATCTACAGGTAGGCACTTTGCAAAAAACACCTCTGTTTCCTTTCAAAAATTTGGATGTGTCCATGTTGCGCTTTGGGGCGTTTCCTGTCGCGGGCGCTAGGCCTACCCACACAAGTGAGGTTTCATTTTTATCGGGAGACTTGGGGGAATGCTGCGTGGAAGGAAATTTGTGGCTCCTCTCAGATTCCAGAACTTTCTGCCACAGAAATGTGAGGAACATGTGTTTTTTTAGCCAAATTTTGAGGTTTGCAAAGGATTCTGGGTAACAGAACCTGGTCCGAGCCCCACAAGTCACCCCATCTTGGATTCCCCTGGGTCTCTAGTTTTCATAAATGCACAGGTTTGGTAGGTATCCCTAGGTGCCGGCTGAGCTAGAGGCCAAAATCTACAGGTAGGCACTTTGCAAAAAACACCTCTGTTTTCTTTAAAAAATGTGGATGTGTCCACGTTGCGCTTTGGAGCGTTTCCTGTCGCGGGCGCTAGGCCTACCCACACAAGTGAGGTATCATTTTTATCGGGAGACTTGGGGGAACGCTGGGTGTAAGGAAATTTGTGGCTCCTCTCAGATTCCAGAACTTTCTGCCACAGAAATGTGAGGAACATGTGTTTTTTTAGCCAAATTTAGAGGTTTGCAAAGGATTCTGGGTAACAGAACCTGGTCCGAGCCCCACAAGTCACCCCATCTTGGATTCCACTAGGTCTCTAGTTTTCAGAAATTCACTGGTTTGGTAGGTTTCCCTAGGTGCCGGCTGAGCTAGAGGCCAAAATCTACAGGTAGGCACTTTGCAAAAAACACCTCTGTTTTCTTTCAAAAAATTGTATGTGTCCATGTTGCGCTTTGGGGTGTTTCCTGTTGCGGGCGCTAGGCCTACCCACACAAGTGAGGTATCATTTTTATCGGGAGACTTGGGGGAACGCTGGGTGGAAGGAAATTTGTGGCTCCTCTCAGATTCCAGAACTTTCTGCCACAGAAATGTGAGGAACATGTGTTTTTTTAGCCAAATTTTGAGGTTTGCAAAGGATTCTGGGTAACAGAACCTGGTCCGAGCCCCACAAGTCACCCCATCTTGGATTCCCCTGGGTCTCTAGTTTTCAGAAATGCACAGGTTTGATAGGTTTCCCTAGGTGCCGGCTGAGCTAGAGGCCAAAATCTACAGGTAGGCACTTTGATAAAAAACACCCCTGTTTTCTTTCAAAAAATTGGATGTGTCCACGTTGCGCTTTGGGGCGTTTCCTGTCGCGGGCGCTAGGCCTACCCACACAAGTGAGGTATCATTTTTATCGGGAGACTTGGGGGAACATAGATTACCGAAACAAGTGTTATTGCCCCTTGTCTTTCTCTACATTTTTTCCTTCCAAGTATAGGAGAGTGTGTAAAAAAGACATCTATTTGAGAAATGCCCTGTAATTCACATGCTACTATGGTCACCCCGGAATTCAGAGATGTGCAAATAACCACTGCTCCTCAACACCTTATCTTGTGCCCTTTTTGGAAAAATAAAGGTTTTCTTGATAGCTATTTTTTACTTTTTATATTTCAGCAAATGAATTGCTGTATACCCGGTATAGAATGAAAACGCACTGCAGGGTGCAGCTCATTTATTGGCTCTGGGTTCCTCGGGTTCTTGATGAACCTACAAGCCCTATATATCCCCGCAACCACAGGAGTCCAGCAGACGTAACGGTATATTGCTTTCGATAATCTGACATTGCAGGAAAAAGTTACAGAGTAAAACGTAGAGAAAAATTGAGGTTTTTTTCACCTCAATTTCAATATTTTTCTTTTTCAGTTGTTATTTTCTGTAGGAAACCCTTGTAGGATCTACACAAATGACCCCTTGCTGAATTCAGAATTTTGTCTACTTTTTAGAAATGTTTAGGTGTCTGGGATCCAGCATTGGTTTCATGCCCATTTCTGTCACTGACTGGAAGGAGGCTGAAAGCACAAAAAATTGCAAAAATGGGGTATGTCCCAGTAAAATGCCAAAATTGTGTTGAGAAATTGGGTTTTCTGATTCAAGTCTGCCTGTTCCTGAAAGCTGGGAAGCTGCTGAGTTTAGCACCGCAAACCCTTTGTTGATGCCATTTTCAGGGGAAAAACCACAAACCTTCTTCTGCAGCCACTTTTTCCAATTTTTTTGAAAAAAACGAAATTTTCACTGTATTTTGGCTAATTTCTCGGCCTCCTTCAGGGGAACCCACAAAGTCTGGGTACCTCTAGAATCTCTAGGATGTTGGAAAAAAAGGACATAAATTTGGCTTGGTTAGCTTTTGTGGACAAAAAGTTATGAGGGCCTAAGCGCGAACTGCCCCAAATAGGCAAAAAAAGGCCTGGCACAGGTGGGGGAAAAGGCCTGGCAGCGAAGGGGTTAAGGAAAGAGGAAGCCATGCTCGGTATGTCATGTCTGCCTATTGAATGGGGTTCTAAAATTGACTGGCTAATCTTGCTGACAGATTAAAATGTTAACTAATCATGTTCCTTTAGAGATGTTTTAAGAAGCAGATGCAAATGTACTCAAGCACAAATATTGCTTTTTGTATTTAATACATCTTTTCTGTGCATATTATCGTTGTTGTAAAGAGATGCCAAAAACATTTAGGCCCAGACATCCTAAGATTTTGCATCTGGGTCGTGCCACTTTCATGGTGCAGCCCCGATAAAAAATCCATGTTGGGATTCAGCAAGTCATGCAAATCAAGCGTGTGCTTTTATGTGAAAAGTAATGTAACACAGCACATAGTACTGCTTTGCATTACCTTGCCTTTTTGGGGCAAACCCATATTTACTAAAGTCAGTAAACATGGGTTTGCACCAAAATGGTGCACCCATCTAGGTCTGGCGTAACGAGGAGAAATACTGTTACTTATCCTTGTTACTTTTTCTTTGCAAATGTACAAAGAGGATACACAGAAAGAGGAATGAGCCTCTAAGAATATTTTTTGTGCATAAGGTATCCCTTCCAGCACAAAAACGATTCTGACCACAACAATGGCACCCCTGCGTCATGGCACAAGGGAGCCTGCTTTGGCACTAGGCAGTCAGAAGTGTACCAGTGCTAAGAGAGAGCAGAACTGTGCCTAATTTCAGTAGATACAGCACAATTACGTTTTCTCCCTTTGTTGCATTACAGGGCACCAACTTCCCCAGCTACTTTAAGATGCATCAAATTTTAGTAAATATGGCCCTAAATTTCTAGATGGTTCCTTTACCATACCTCCAGGTAAATGGTGCTTTTTTCTCCATTTTGCATGTGGGGCAGCAGTGCTTCTGTCGGATGCACAATGAACACTTTTGGAGGCTCATTTACAAGAGGTCTGCGCCGCCGAAGTGTCACTTTTTATGACTCTCTGGTGGTGCAGGCCCCTCAAAAATATCTATGAGGTGACGCAAAGCCACCCTGAGAGGCTTTGCAAGGCCTCATAGAAATGGAGTAAGGCAAGGCAGCATGAATCTCTGCTTTGCCTTACTGCACGTCAAGGAGGCGTTCAATGGCCATTGCGGTGGGTTTTACCACACAAAATCCATGGGGTTTGTCACATTCCCAGATTTACAAGGATCTGTAAACCTGGGAATGGGTCAAACTGTGTGCTTCCCCAGGGGAGGCATAACAAAGAGAAATCACTTTATTTCTCTGTGTTTTTTCCTCTTTCTATGTGTGCTGCGCAGCACCCTTAGAAAGAGGAAAACGCCTCCATGGAAGGTGTCCCTTCCTACACAAAAACAATTCTGCCAACTACGCAGTCTTGCACCATGGTGCAACGGTGCCTGTATTGGTGCTAGGCACCAATCTGTGTGCCGGCACAGGCAGAAAGGACAGGAATGTGCTCTATTTCATTAATATGGTGCATTCCTGTCCTTTCCTTTTGAGGCAGGACAGCGTAGCAAGAAGCCTTGCAAGCGCTGCTCTGCACCAAAACGATGTAAATTAGCCCCCCAACATTTTATTTACCCAGTGTGCCTCTGGAAAAGTTGCAAAATAAAGCACAATGGTCATCAACTGCTCTTACACAGCACCCCGAAGAAGTTCAAAATGAATAAATAATTCTGTCTTATTCAGGCAAAACAAGCATTAAAGTCTAATCAGAAGGACTCATAAACAGATAGCAATCACAGAAAATCAGATTTGAAGTATTCAAAATTGTAGTCGTTTTAGCAACGACCAGAATTTTAAACAGGATAATTTGAATGTTGAATTACAACATGATAACGTCTGCCAACAGAATGAAATGTTTCTGTGTACACATAAATCAGCATGTTAGAATAGTTATGCGGCGATGGTAAACAATACGTTAAAATGCGTCTCTTGCCCTCAAAATTGTTAAAAAACGATCACCTACCTTGGCAAAAAACTTAATTTCTTGCTCGTGGGGAAACAGGTCTCCTTTGGGTCTGCTGCCACCATCTGGGGAAACAAAGCATTTCAACTGGAATGTTTAAATAGCAATAAGCAAGAAACACCAAAACAAAATAATATAGGTTTGTGATGGGTAAGTCCCCTAGGAACCGGAAACAAGGTTTGGGGGGTGCAGTATCCCCAGAAATAACCATACTGGAGTTCTGAAGGTGAATGAGCATTAAAGATGCCTTAAAAAGTTGTCTTTGTTTTGTTATATTTGCTTTGCGTTCAGTCAGTGTTCCAGTGTCACAGCTATGTCTTCTGACTATTTATTTAACAATTAAATTGGTATTTAATTTTCATTTTCTGGCTGCAAAGTGAGAGGATTCTGGAAAGTGAAATATGTGGCAATCTTGCTGGAGTACAGGTAATGTGTGAAAGCAAAGACTGAAAGATGTGATTATTTTACTAACACACTAAATTTTACTTTCATGTAAACATATTGTACAAATATTTCAAAATATACCAGCCATTAACGAAACATTCTTTTTGTAATTCTGAAGTGTGATGGAAGAAAAGAGTTTTAATAGGATCAAAACAAAATAATACATTTTACTTAGAAATGTGCAAATGACAATTAGCCACTGAAAACCGATTTCCTTACCTTGTCATTTATGCGATATAGTTTTATCAGTAGAACATTATCATTATCATTATCTGTGAAAATGTAGTGGATACTGGAAAATGTGCGGCCTGTAAATGGCAGTTCGCTACTATAGCATGCTAATTTAGGCCCATATTTATACTTTTTTTGCGCCAGATTTGCGCCGCTTTTTAACGCAAAAACGGCACAAACCTACAAAATACAATTGGGGCATATTTATACTCCGTTTGCGCCGGAATTGCGTCGTTTTTTTTGACGCAATTTCGACGCAAACTTAACTCCATATTTATACTTTGGCGTTAGACGCGTCTAGCGCCAAAGTCCATGGAGTTAGCGTCATTTTTTAGCTTGGACACCTACTTTGCGTTAATTATATGCAAGGTAGGCGTTCCCGTCTAAAAAATCGACTCCTAGGCATGTGCGTCGGATTTATACTCCGGGCAAAATTCACGCCCGGGAGTGGGCAGGTCAAAAAAAATGACGGCCCATATTTATACTTTTTGACGCAAAACTGCGCTAACGCAGTTTTGCGTCAAAAAAATTTGCGCCGGCTAACGCCATTCTGAAGCACCATGCGGGCGCCGTATTTATTGAATGACGTTAGCCAGCGTTAGCTGCCGTCACCGTCTGGTGTGCGTTAAAAAAAACGACGTACACCAGGCAGCGCCGGCGTAGGGGGATATGGGGCTTGGGCGTCAAGAAATGGGGCAAGTCAGGTTGAGGCAATTTTTTCGCCTCAACCCGATTTGCGCCATTTTTTTTCACTCCCAACCCCCATAGAAATGACTCCTGTCTTAGCAAAGACAGGAGTCATGCCCCCTTGCCCAATGGCCATGCCCAGGGGACTTCTGTCCCCTGGGCATGGTCATTGGGCATAGTGGCATGTAGGGGGGCACAAATCAGGCCCCCCTATGCCACAAAAAAAAAAAAAAAAAACACACTTACCTGAACTTACCTTAATGTCCCTGGGATGGGTCCCTCCAGCCTTGGGTGTCCTCCTGGGGTGGGCAAGGGTGACAGGGGGTGTCCCTGGGGGCATGGGAGGGCACCTCTGGGCTCCTTCAGAGCCCACAGGTCCCTTAACGCCTGCCTTTTGCAGGCGCAAAAAAAACGGCGCAAAAGCGGCCGTACGTCATTTTTTTTGACCCGCCCACTCCCGGGCGTGAATTTTGCCCGGGAGTATAAATCCGATGCACATGCCTCGGAGTCGATTTTTTAGACGGGAACGCCTACCTTGCATATCATTAACACAAAGTAGGTGTCCACGCTAAAAAATGACGCTAACTCCATGGACTTTGGCGCTAGATGCGTCTAACGCCAAAGTATAAATATGGAGTTAGTTTTGCGTCGAAATTACGTTAAAAAAAACGACGCAATTCCGGCGCAAACGGAGTATAAATATGTCCCTAAGTACGGCCGCTTTTGCGCCGTTTTTTAGCGCCTGCAAAAGGCAGGCGTTAAGGGACCTGTGGGCTCTGAAGGAGCCCAGAGGTGCCCTCCCATGCCCTCAGGGACACCCCCTGTCACCCTTGCCCACCCCAGGAGGACACCCAAGGCTGGAGGGACCCACCCCAGGGACATTAAGGTAAGTTCAGGTAAGTGTTTTTTTTAATTTATTTTTGTGGCATAGGGGTCCTGATTTGTGCCCCCCTACATGCCACTATGCCCAATGACCATGCCCAGGGGACAGAAGTCCCCTGGGCATGGCCATTGGGCAAGGGGGCATGACTCCTGTCTTTGCTAAGACAGGAGTCATTTCTATGGGGGTTGGGAGTGAAAATAAATGGCGCAAATCGGGTTGAGGCGAAAAAATTGCCTCAACCTGACTTGCCCCATTTCTTGACGCCCAAGCCCCATATCCCCCTATGCCGGCACTGCCTGGTGTACGTCGTTTTTTTTAACGCACACCAGACGGCGCCGGCGGCTAACGCCGGCTAACGTCATTCAATAAATACGGCGCCCGCATGGCGCTTCAGAATGGCGTTAGCCAGCGCTAATTTTTTGGAGGCAAAACTGCGTTAGCGCAGTTTTGCGCCAAAAAGTATAAATATGGGCCAATTGTATTTTGCAAGTTGCGCCGCTTTTGCATCAAAAAATGACGCAAATGCGGTGCTAAAAAAGTATAAGTATGGGCCTTAATATATAATTGCGAAGGCGTGCTTCAAGATGCTCCGCCGTCTACATAGCACACCCCTACTACTCTCCAGCTGAATGTGTGGCTGATTTGCTGTGCCTCTGTGGTGCTTGGATTTTTCACAATCCCTATGACTTCGGTGATATAACATTGATGGCAGCACCCTCACTTTAAGGCCCATCAGCAGATTGCTATTAGCACAAACATGGGGATGCAGATTGCAGCAAATAACCTACGCATTGTTATGCTGGCAATCTAGTTTCCAATCAAAGCTGATAAACATGCCACTGATAACGATGTCTAAACATTTTGACCCTCCCACTACCTGGAGCGAGGATTGGGCTCTGTATGGGAGGGGATTCGGGGAGTAAAACATTTTATTTACAAATGTACTAATGGACGCAGATGTATAAACGTTGTGCAAAGTTCAGAGTTCATGCTATTGTAACAATACACCTGAACGGATTTCTTGATAAAGTACTACTTAATACTGCTCATATTCCAATCTTGAATCACTTTACAGAAGGCAAACAGTGGTTCTATACGCACACATACAGCTTTTTGCACACCTAAGTTTTACTTCTGTGGCCAACAAGTGCGAAGGAACAGGCCCTAACCCATCACATAAAACCATGTCAGATGTGCTTGGGAAGCTACTCACAATCCGAATATTTGCATCAAATGAGTTTAAGATAAGGAATTGTTTTACTGCAGAATAGAACATCTAAGGGGGTCAGCACAGGACACTAGACAAGTTGGAATAATACATTTGCAGCATAAAGCATCACAACTGTTTCACTGAAAGAGAAATTTATGCCTACATACATTTAGCTAATTACTTTCTATTTTATTGCTTGGACTCCATGAATGAATTATGATAACGAATGGAAAATCTACAACCCCCTCTCCGTTTGTTATAAAACTCATAAGAGAAAGATTGTGATTGACAAAATACTGTTATACACTAGCCTGATGCGGGTTACATTGCTGAAACGTATTGATCATACTGGGATAAAACTTTTATTTTCCGTTCCATTAAAATATATATTGTATGGCTGTGGGGCTCAATGTTCACAAGAGTAACATACCAAACTCTAGGATGTACTGGTGAGCTTCATCAACATATCTGATCAGTTGCTGAAGAAAGTTGTAGGCAAAACGTTTCTCAATGGAAGGAGTATCCAGTTCCAGCTCTTTTAAGCCCCTGATATAAAAGAGAAACATCCAGATGTATGCAACGTAAACGTATCCACAACTGGATCACAAAATATGTACAGGCACATAGTTAAATACAGTAGGAAGGTTAATTCAGCTGAGAAAGCGGAGCCAGTGATGAGAAGTAAGTGGGAGGATGGATAAACAAGGTTAAAATACCTCTACAGTGTTTTCAAAACAAGGCAAATATTGCGAACCAGTTAAAAATATGTTAAAACATTTGATATGAAATACACTGTCATTAAGTGTATAATAAAACAACAGAAATTATAACTATCTTTACTCCATTCTAAATGCAGGACCAACCAATTTTATAACTGTCCAAACTTCACTATTCAGCTATAATCAGTCAATCATTCAAAACACACCCTTGTAGCCAGTCAAAATTTAAAGCCTAGATGAGACCTATGCATGCCCTACAAGTACCACTGCCTCAAGTATCTCAAAGTTCATTCATCCAACCATCTTGCATCTTTTTCTTATATGTAATTTTATGGCAAGATCGGAGGCTCCTATTATGCTTTAGTCTTTTCTTTATTTTTAATAGCAGCTGCAGTCAAGAACAAAACTACTGATCCCATAAGGCTAACGAAAGTGGCCAATGAGGATCAAAAGGTAGTTCTAAGTAATGCACCAATCACTAACAATCCATACTAATAATACCTATCTTGACTGGGAACAGCCCTCTTTTCTTGCAGCTTGCAGTCAAGATAAGTACTATTTCCTTTCAAGTACATTCATTAATTGTGGTGTTTTAACCTTTGTGTATGTTTTTGGCATATTATTGATTGTGATATTGGCTTTGTTTGCCTTTTTTTCTAGCTTTGTAGTTTACTTGTCAGTCGGCTCGTAGCCGCATTCTATTTGTGCGCGTGTCATTTTTCTTTCGGCCGCCCGCTGAGGAGAAGTTTCGGTACCCAGCAGGAGCGCTTCCAGCACGCGTCTCCTTTCAGCATGAGCAGCATTTTCTGCCGCTCACTTAGCCTTTTACACGGTTCTTAACACTGCCTGTCAGCCTATCTTCACAGCGTGTTTTCTGACACGCTTCATTTGTTTTATTGCTTACCTCCTCAAGCGGTCTCTGTGGCCTTTAGCTATCGCCGGACTCCGAGTTTCTCTGGAGGTTCAGTTTTTTTCAGTTTACCTTTTGATCCTCATTGGCCACTTTCGTTAGCCTTATGGGATCAGTAGTTTTGTTCTTGACTGCAGCTGCTATTAAAAATAAAAAAATAACTAAAGCATAATACTCACCTCCGTGTCTTTAATAAAATTAAGACTTTCCTTCATAAATGACTGTTTGCACATTTACATAAAAATTAGAACATTAAGTATGGATGTGAATTTGTTTGTCCGAAAAGGTGCTTGAACAGTCTGAGAGAAACTACTACTTACAAGTCTGTCAATGTTTACTTCATTCTCAAAGTCCGACCCCTGCTCCTTTCCTGGGAACACCAATTCTATTGCCCCCTCCTGTGCAGCTCCCCCTGTTGCTGCTGCTGCCTTTACCTCGAGCGAACTGACTTCAAGGCCCGCTTCCACCTGCAGGCTCCAGCCTGTGCTTCATGCCTCGTGGCCATCTGCAAGTAAGTATCTTCTGTCTCTCTTTACTCCTGCTTTTACTTCTACCTTTATTTCTGTTTTTTACTTCTGTTTTTATTTTCTGTCTTTTATACCATTGTTTCCTTCTTGTCTCTTTCTCTCTCCTTTCACTCTCCCCGTGTTTTCCCCACGCCGCTGCTGCCACTCCACCCCTCGTGAATTGCTTCTCCCACGCCCCCGCCTCCTCCCTTTCTTAATGCCAGCTGCGCAGCAGGCACACCGCTGGTGCACCAAAGGCAAGCCCGTCTGTGCCCGTCCATGCCTGGACTGCACCTATCACCACCGACCCTGGTCCTCCCTGCATCTGCCGGTTCAACGCCAACACCACTCTACGAGCCCTAAACCCGGAAAGATCCTCAGCCTGTCACCTAGCCAACCCCAAGAACACTCATGGACCTTTTTCAACGTGCTTGCTCCAGCACCCTCCAAGGACCACCTCACGATCCTGTACCAAGCACGGATGACCACCGCAAGTGCATACTCCTCAACACATGCTCCCTCGTCAAGCACGCAGTAGAAGTCTGGGACCTCCTCGACTCGACCACCCTGGACGTCGCCTTCTTTATGGAGACATGGATCACTGCCACCTCGGCCCCGGACATTGCCACAGCCATCCCCGACACATACAAAATCAACAGAGACAACTGGCCTGAAGGAGGCATTGCCATAGTCAATAAGAACACCCTCCGCCTGAAAACCACCAAGAGTCAAAGGGCCATATGTACGAACACATTTTCCCATTGACCCAGAATGGGAAAAACCCTTTGCTACATCTGGCCCAAAGTCTCAGCCAACCCATGAACACCTACACTTCCAGATTCAGACCAACCCCAACTCCTCCCTCCATGGCATACTCATCCACAGGCTGCCTGGACCCCGACCCCAATTCTGTGAAGACACTGCCGACCTCGGTGCCCCTAAGCGCTCACCTCCATCAACTACATCCTACTTGGCGACCTCAACTTCCACCTTGATATCCATGATGACCCCAACACCACAAACCTTCTAGACAACCTCATAACACTCAGCCTCAAACAACTTGTAAAAATCCCCACCCACAAAGCTGGACACATCCTGACCCCGTCTTCTCAGAAGGGAACAACATCACCCTCTCTCACACCTCCGAAGATCAGTGGACCAACCAAAAGTGCGTCCACTTTACCTTCACAAAGAACACTGCCCCCCAGTATGCCCCCAGTCCCCTCAGCAGACGCTGGGGCAAACTTACAGAAGGACAACTCACCAACGCACTCAGCCACTCCCCTCACTGGACGTAGCAAACGCTAATGAATCCGCAAGCAATCTACACCGCTGGTTATTAGAATGCACCAACCAGGTAGCCCCCTAAGGAAACTGACATAGCACAACACCTAACTGGTTTACGGTAGACCTACAGGAATCCAAATGATCCTGCAGGCGACTGGAACGAAAGTGGAGGAACAGCAAATCAACCAAAAACTGCACAGCCTACAAGAACGCAGCCACCACGCACCACCAGAACATGAGAACTGCCAAAAAAGCAACCATTTAAGAATGCCTCAGCACCAGGGCTCACAACAGCAAAGAGCTCTTCACCATCGTCAAAAAGTTCACGAACCCCGGGAAAGACACCTTATTCATTCCTCCCTCCCATGACCTCTGCAACGACCTTGCCACCTTTTTACACCAAAGAATCCAGGACATTCACAAAGGCTTAAGGAACCAAACCCCCCCCCCCTCACTGCCCAAAAACACCACCACGGACCCAGCACCACACCAGATCCAGAACTCCTGGACCCCCATCACCAAAGAGGACACCCAAAGACTCATGAACTCCATCCACTCGGGAGCACCCTTGGATCCGTGCCCTCATCATATCTTCAACCTGGTCAGTGCCACCATAGCACCTGAGCTCTGCCGAATTTTCAACCGATCCGTTGAGACCACCAACTTCCCATCAGACTGGAAGCACACCAAGATCAGCCCGCTACTCAAGAAACCCACCGGCAACCCAAGGGAGCTGAAAAACTACAGACCCATCTCTCTGCTCCCTTTCCTAGCCAAAGTAACGTAAAAGGCCTTCAACCAGCAACTCACTGAATTCCTCATGACACACCAAATCCTAGACCAATCCCAATCTGGATTCAGAAGCAACCACAGCACTGAAATAGCACTCTTAGCAGCCACCGACAACATGCCCACCATACTAGACCACAGAGGCATGACCGCACTCAGCCTCGTCAACCTCTCCACTGCGCTTGACGCCATCTCCCACTCCACCCTCTGCACCAGACTACACAACACCAGCATCCGAGACAAAGCACTGGATTGGATCAGGTCCTTCCTCACAGGAAGAACACAGACTGTCAGACTACTGCCGTTCACGTCAGAACCCAAAGACACATGCTGAGGAGTGCCCAAAGGATCATCACTCAGCCCGACACTTTTCAACATCTACATGGCCCCACTAGCCAAGATCCTCAAATAACACGGTCTAAACATAGTGTGTTATGCCAATGATACCTAATTGATCCTCTCCCTGTCCGATGACCCTGCAAAGGCCAAGAGAAATTTCCTCAATGGGGTGAGAGCAGTCGCCGCCTAGATGGAAGCCAGCTGCCTCGAACTCAACAGAGACAGAGACAGAGGCGCATATTTATACTTTTTGATGCAAAACTGCGCTAACGCAGTTTTGCGTCAAAAAAATTAGCGCCGGCTAACGCCATTCTGAAGCGCCATGCGGGCGCCGTATTTATTGAATGACGTTAGCCGGCGTTAGCCGCCGCCGCCGTCTGGTGTGCATTAAAAAAAACGACGTACACCAGGCAGCGCCGGCGTAGGGGGATATGGGGCTTGGGCGTCAAGAAATGGGGCAAGTCAGGTTGAGGCAATTTTTTCGCCTCAACCCGATTTGCGCCATTTTTTTTCACTCCCAACCCCCATAGAAATGACTCCTGTCTTAGCAAAGACAGGAGTCATGCCCCCTTGCCCAATGGCCATGCCCAGGGGACTTCTGTCCCCTGGGCATGGTCATTGGGCATAGTGGCATGTAGGGGGGCACAAATCAGGCCCCCCTATGCCACAAAAAAAAACAAAAAAAAAACACTTACCTGAACTTACCTTAATGTCCCTGGGATGGGTCCCTCCAGCCTTGGGTGTCCTCCTGGGGTGGGCAAGGGTGACAGGGGGTGTCCCTGGGGGCATGGGAGGGCACCTCTGGGCTCCTTCAGAGCCCACAGGTCCCTTAACGCCTGCCTTTTGAAGGCGCTAAAAAACGGCGCAAAAGCGGCCGTATGTCATTTTTTTTGACCCGCCCACTCCCGGGCGTGAATTTTGCCCGGGAGTATAAATCCGACGCACATGCCTCGGAGTCGATTTTTTAGACGGGAACGCCTACCTTGCATATAATTAACGCAAAGTAGGTGTCCACGCCAAAAAATGACGCTAACTCCATGGACTTTGGCGCTAGACGCATCTAACGCCAAAGTATAAATATGGAGTTAGTTTTGCGTCGAAATTGCGTCAAAAAAAACGACGCAATTCCGGCGCAAACGGAGTATAAATATGCCCCAGAGATCCTTGTAATCGTCTCCACCCTTTCCACCTGGAACGACGCCTGGCGGCCCACTGCACTGGGAAACGCCCCTGCTCCCACAGACTATGCACGCAATCTGGGCATCATCCTGGACTCCTCTTTATCCAACACCGCCAAGTCCACTCCGTCTCATCGTCATGCTGCAACACCCTCTGACTCCTTTGAAAGATTTTCATGTGGATTCCCCTCCAACACAAGGAAGAGAGTCACCCACACACTCGTCACTAGCAAACTGGACTACGGCAACGGCCTCTACGCCGGCATCACCAAGAAACTACAATCAAGACTACAAAGAATTCAGAATGCAGCAGCCATACTCATCCTGGACATCCCCTGACACAGCCACATTTCCTCCCACCACAGAGGCCTACACTGGCTCCCAGTCAACAAGCGCATCATATACAAACTCCTGATCCACACCTACAAAACAGTACACAACATAGGACTGGCAGACCTCAACCACCGCCTCACCTTCTACAAACCCAACAGACATCTCCATTCTTCCCAGCTTGCCCTCGCAGCTGTTCCCAGAAAAGCACAACAGGAGGAAGATCCTTCTCCTACCTCGCTGCCTGGACACGGAACACCCTCCTCTCAAACTCAAGCAGACCGCATCACTGAAGAAATCCAGGAAGGACCTCAAGACCTGGCTCTTCGATTGAGCAGCACTCCCACAAACAGCACCTTGAGACCCTACGGGTGATTAGCTGTGCTTTAGAAGTCACTGATTGATTGATTGACCTCAGCAAGGATTGTGGCTCTGAGTATGCAAACATAATCATAACTGTTTGGTTAATAGAGGACTGTTTGAAAGATTGTAGTCTTGCAACCATCCCAAATATATGCACATGCTATGATACCAGATAAAAGGAATCATTATTTTAAGGTAATACGTGCAAGTGTCATTTTGCTGTTTCAAACCAGTTAAGAGAATTAAACGTGTACTAAAGAGCCTCCGTTAAAAACATTCACAATGAAACTTGTCAATGTGTAAGGTAAGGAGACAGTGATGCACACTTCCATAACTAGTGTTGTAAGAAGTGTTAATGCCATCCACGTACACAGCTGCCAAGATTCACTGATCAATGTGTGATGTGCAGTCCGGTGTTATAACCAAACAAAGAAGACTACAAGTCCCATAATTTAAAGAAAAAACCTGGACATGTGGAGTACATCACACATGCACTTTGGAAACTTGACAGGACTGTGGATATAGTTGGGAAACCTTGCCTTTCATAAAGGTGAGTAAATTCCTAACTTAATAAGGTGAAGTTTAACATTATTCCATCCATTCAGCTGTCTTGTTCGAGATGGCCAGGGTGCCAGGTGACAGGGATTCAGCTCCCAGATTTTCTTCACTATCATTCATCACTGCCCTGAGAGGCAGCAAGAACTGCTGCAGCACCATAAATTCCCAGCTCACTGGAAGTCCTGCTCTAAGGAGAAAAACTCTGGGCAGCCACATAATAAAAATATAATACATGGGATTTTGTAATCCCTGTATAAACATCAGTCACTAAGGCCCATATTTATACTTTTTTAGCGCCGCATTTGCGCAGCTTTTTGACACAAAAGCGGCGCAAACTTACAAAATATGGGCCTAATTTCTTTATAATCAGTGACTTTGATGCACCAAGTTGTTGATTACAAATGAGAATTGTCAGAACTCGACTATTATAAGTTATCACAGCCGAGTTCTGACGTCACAATGCCTGCTATCAGTGCTAACAGCTGAGGTGAAAGCAGATCAGGTCACGGAGCAAAATTGAAGCAGCTGCTTAAAACAACAAAAGTAACATTGCTTTTCTTTCTTCTGCTCTATTTTAATAGCTTACAATGACAAGCAGAGAGAACATGTTTATTTTTTGCACTCCTTAGATACAGAAAATCTAGAATATTTCAGCATGTTTCTACATGTTCCAAGCAACTTCAGCTTTTTTTTAACTGACTTGTACTGAACTGTTTCTCATATCTGTTTGCAACAAACATCTAACAGGTTTTTAATGTGTTTAATTTTGAACCAGAGGTTTTGTTTTTAGTCTTTATGTTTGCAAACATGCTTGCATCAAGGTTTTAAGTGGTTTGTGGAAAAAGTGATGGTGTGACCATGCATTATATGGTATAAAGTATCCCATGGCATACATGATAAGGCTATTACAAGTCACTTCTGAGTTGCATAACCTTAAAAAAGAAACTGGCCTTCTGCCTCATTCTTCTACATGGCTATGGAACGGCTTGGTGACTTGCAATATCCTTACAATGTACGGCAGGAAGTACTTTATCCCTCAAAAGTAGATCTATCAGGATATAAAAAAGATGAGCAGTGGCCAGCCTACCTACGATAGCAGATAAAAAAATTCTAAGACTGTACCCCAGCTCCTATAATACTGTAAAATACTATGCTGACAGCTAACCAATCAGGCAGTGTACAGCTCCTTGAAGTCTTATACCAGACCCAGCAACAACAAGTTCACCAGGATGGGTGCCTCTTGGATTTGAGTGTGGGTAGGGCCCTTGATTTATGAAAGACAAACCTACTCATATGGTAGAGTAGCCAAGGGTGGGCAGATAACACCAACATATCTGCCTTCGGGAGCTGGTCCAGAGTTGGGCCCTGTACTGCATGAAGGGGGGAGGGGTTCCCACCTTGTGAGCACCCTGACAACAGAAGACCCAGGGAGTGTGCATAGCCATCTTGAAGAGGACCCCAGGAAAGCTGATGAAGCAAGATAGCAACAACAACAGGGACTGACCTGGACTGGTGAGAACAACCATAGATATCAGGCATAGCACTGCTGTCCATTAAATTATCATGCTGCTACAGCTCTAGAAAGTGCCATCCCAGTCAGGGCAGTTGTGGGGGAGAGTGACATGGTGTTATTGGGGCCCGCCTTTAGGCTCAGTCATGTCCGTGGCTTGGTGAGATGACTGTATGGAGAAATGCCTGGTTATAATGAAACTGCCTTGGTAGTGGCTCTGAGATAAAAGTGGCAGGAAAGACTGCCACAGACTGTCCTACGTCATTGGCATAGATGGACTTCCTGTGGTCTGGTAAAGAAGGCTGTGGCTGCCTGCACAGGCAAACTCTTTTTGTAACTCGTTATAATTCTAAATTAACTTTCACTAACCTTGATGTAATCTAGTTTGGCAGGAACAATGCCTGCGCACCTTTAGCCTTCCTGGAACTCTGATCTGTACAACAACCCATCTCTTCGCTCCAACACGGAGAAAGAAGATGTTGATTAGGTAACACAATAAAGAAGTGATGACAGTGTTTAACATTGGGCACCTTCTATTCAGTTCTTGAACTTAGCCTTATGATTTTCTCAATTTCGTGAGTTTGGCATTTGACACAAGAGATTTTAATCTGCCTATATAATTCTCCCAATAACAAATATAATCTTCTGTTTGACATTTCACTCTACAAGATGTGTATACCCATCTTCAATATTCTCTGCTGTCTTTACTTGTGATCTACCTTTTGACTTTGTCTTGGATGATCTGTAACTTGGAAGGTAGTATCCACAATTAGGCTTAAAGCCTAAAACACACTGTTCAATATGAGAATTACTAATTTGAAAGTTAAGCACCTCAACCAAATCTGTAGTTTCAGAACTGAGTTGGATTCTCTATGTATTACCGCCCCTTGCTTATTTCTTCAATTGTTTACACACTAGGGCCCATATTTTTTGTGGTGCACCGTCAGCGCAGGCTGCTCACCCATATCTATAAGGCCACGCAAAGCCACTTTGCATGGCTTTTCATTGCCTGTTAGATATGGAGTAAGGCAATGCAGCACAAGTCGCTGGGTTGCCTTACTTTACGTCAGGGAGGTGTTTCCATGGGTGTTGCGTGGGTGTTCCCACGCAGTATCCTAGGATTTTGATGCATTCCCAGATTTACAAGGTTTTGTAAACTTGTGAATGCATCGAAAGCCTACGTCACTCCAGGGGTAGCGTAACAGTGACGCAACAGGGAGAAATACCTTTTTTTCTCCCCATTTTATTGTTCCTTCGGTGTGGAAAGAGGAAGTCACCTGTATTGACACCTTCCTGCACAAAACAATCATCCCCACAAAGCAAGCTCCCTTGCGTCATGGTACAAGGTTGCCTGTGTTGGTGCATGGCAGCAATGTGTGCACCAGTGCAGAGGACAGAAATTCACTGTATGTTGTAGATACAGTGCATTTCTGCCCTTTCACAGTGGCGCAGGGTGGCGCAGCAAGGCAAAGTGCATATCACTAAAAGCTATTCCCATAAAACGTCAACCATTTCCTAAATATAGATATGAGCACATTGCGCCCCCTTCCCCAGCCTCTTTACAGCGCATGGACACTATGGCCCTTCCTTGAGCTGTGGAGGGTCAGTGTTTGTTGTATTGGTGGGAGGACCGGGGAAACACCAATTTTCAGTTCACCTATCCTCACTCATTTCCTCTTGGTATTTCTGCTCCTCTGTTGTTGTTCTGCTTTCCTCTATTTTCTGTACAGAATATCTTCACTTTCTGCCTTGTATCTGCTCTCTGCCTCTGTTGTTCTTGTTAGCGTACCCACATTACTCTCAAGAAGCTACTCTGGCACCTTTGGGGACTTACTCATTTCTCTGATTCATCCCCGGGAGAGAGATGAACCAGTCTTCCCTGTCCCTGTTTGTAGACCTAGGCGGGTCTTCGTCTTGCTGTGTGCTTTCTATGTCTATCTTTGTTGTCCTAGTCATTACTTCTTGCATTTCTATCTCTTTTTCTTAAAGTCTTTCTTCTCCTTTAACAATCTGTTTTATCTTCTCAAAGAATGGCTGTGGGATAGAAGCTGTATCTGGATCCGGTAATGCAGCATTGGATGGTTGTTGAAGATCGTGTGTCCCTATATGCAAATGAAATGCTCCTCTTCACGAGATATCATTGATACACTGGGCAAAGACTGATGGCTATGCTTTAACTCCAAGGGCATGCTTCTGCACTGAGAGTCAATTGAGACAAGCACACCATTAATCCATTTCATTGGGCATGAGGCAACAGGCAAGCAATACAAGCTGCACGTCCAGTCAACAGTTTTAAAAATATGGGTATTCACACTACCCTGGATTCCAAGCACTGCTTGCGCCTCCATGTGACTCTCTTACTGATGGCCATCCCAAAAGATTTGGGAGCATAGAATAAGGTACCACTTAATATTCTGGGTACAGCATCATACAAAATGATCGCCCACCAAGAGTTTCTATACACCCTATAAAACCTACAGAACTTTCCATTTGAAATCCTGCAAGTTTGGTTTTACAAACAGTGCACGTTTGCATGCATGTTTCTCTGAACAGGTAAATACCTGTAAATATCATTAGATAAATGCATTCCATCTCTACATGAGTGTAGGATGGGGATGAACAATATAGGCTTATACCTCTGGGATGTTGGGCTGGCTAACATAAATGTCTGGATCTTACGAGACAGAGAAGTCCCAGCAATTCCCCTCGAGACAACCTTGTTGGACAAAGCAGCTCCTAAGCATCATGTGTAGCTCCCCATTCAAAAGACTCCCCTGGTTTTGACATGAGTGGAGTTGGACTTCTTGCACATAGCCCCCAGTGGACTGATTGATAGGGTAGACTGCTCCAAGTGGAATTGCACAATGCTGCTGCATATTGGCAGGCTGACAGGATTCAAAAGTGGGAACATATAACATTAAAGCAGGGGGACATACAGAAGAGAAACCATTAGAAATAATTCACTACACTAAAAAGGCATTTGAGCTACACATCTGTTTTGCAAATCTGTTAATTTGTGACACCCTCTTGAAAGCCACTGAGCAGATGCTATTGATCTCCCTGAATGCAATCCTTTGGGAGCAAAGATAGTGGTTGGGTATTTAGGCAGAAGGAGGAGCTCAAGATTATATTGCTCCTTAGTAGCCAATGCATCAAATCTCTCCACTGGGTTGAGGGTGAAGTAGGAAGAGAAGATAGGCCCATTAGTGGACTGTGACTGGATGGATGTCAGGATGGACCCAAAGGAGAAAGCCATATCATCAAAAATACGCTAATCCAACTAAATTGCATTCACAAAACATACTTCACCCTTGAATGGTTGTGGTCCCTGTCTAGAATTCTTTCACCAAAAATTCACAAGGTGTCTCTCAGCAGCAGTAAAATATTCTAAATGACATAATGGTGTAATAAGAGAGTATTGGGGTAGAATACACCAGGCCCTGTCAGATGTGATTAGGTGACCTATCAACCCCTCTCCTAGCTAGTACTCTTGGGTAAACTGGAAGATCACAGAGGTAGGTGGAGGAAGAGAACTCTGGTGTTAATGGGCATCCCAGGACAAAAAGGTGCTGATAAATACTGGATATCTGGAACGGCCCTGCCTTTACATGATTAGCTGAAAGGGTGGATCAATGACAGGGACATCAATCTACCAGGTCAGATGTTGCCCACATAAACTTTAGGGGTTATGCTGGGTTTATTTCCATACTGCTGCTGCCTAAGCTCATACTGCAATAATTATGAAATTTAAAGGCGGTGCACCATGCTACTCTCTTGTCTTAAGACATGAAACTGCTTGTCAGGTGTGTTCGTTGATGTTCTGCCAGTTGCTTTAACAAAAAAAAAAATACGAAAACAGCTTTATTTAAAAAAAAGTGAGCCAAAGCACCGGTGGGGTGGGGTGTCTCAAAGAGAAAACAGGGGGTTGGGGGGCTAGTCATGTGGGACATTTA
This sequence comes from Pleurodeles waltl, assembly GCF_031143425.1. Taxonomy (NCBI): domain Eukaryota; kingdom Metazoa; phylum Chordata; class Amphibia; order Caudata; family Salamandridae; genus Pleurodeles; species Pleurodeles waltl. The sequence goes on along the minus strand of NC_090444.1, from coordinate 579,634,329 downwards.
ACTGGTCCTGTGCATCATACTCCCACACACCTAATAAAAAAACGGATGCACAGTTCCACAGAAAGTGTGAATCCTCACTACCAATGTGGGGAGAAGTCAACTGGTCCCTACAAGTATTCAGAACTAGGAACAAGGGCCCTCACTCACCTTTCGGTGACATGCTTCATCATCTGGCTTTGCTCTCCTCGTCAGGCTGGCACTGCAATGTCTTTCGGGCCCCTCAAGGGGGCTCTTTGCTGGAGATCTTTTAGAAATATTTGCCGGTAGTGAGTGCAATAATGTTGGATTGGTGTAAATAAATTGACTAGGGGGGACCAAAAGAAAGAACTTTATTATCAACGTGGAACCCCTGTCGAGGTTAAAAACAACCTATTCCACATTATTGCACTCACTGGGGTAAGGCTAATTCCTTAGATCGGGCAAAGGCCGAGGGTATACCCGCTGTTCTCCTAGTATAGTCTTAGAGTTCTGTAGGAGCATCTAATAATCATTTATTGTGGTTAGTTTATTCCTCCTCTTTATCATGTTCATAATGTTAGTTACCCAGATTGAAGACGTATCTCATATCTCTCTTGTGTTTTGCCTGGGCATGCATGAGTAATACAATGAAAGGGTGAGATCTGTTTCCACAACTTCTACAACTGCAAATGGGACACTGACCCGGAAGGAGCAGACAGGCACACCAGCTGTGGCTGTCCAGGGATGAATGCTGTGTTTGAAATGCAGCTCTGCTGGCACTAACCTATTGGCCTTCCGAGAAGATAGCCATCCACACTACAGGCTGACTCCTCTCACAGTTTATGGGGTAAGACTAATCCTTTAGATTGGAGAAAGGCAGGGGGTACACCCACTATGCTCTTAGTATAGTCTTAGTGTTATGTAGGAGCTCTAAAAACTATTTATCATGGTTGGTTTATTTGTCCTTTTTACCATGTTCATAATGTTGGTTACCTTGATTGAAAATGTAGCTCATATCTCTCTTGTATTTCGCCTGAGCATGCATGAGTAATACACTGAAAGAGTGAGATCTGTTTCAGCAACTTCCTTGGGAGTCACAGTGTCATCTTCAAGTTGCCACAATCACCTTTCCCCCAGGCAGAGTAGGGTTTTAGGCATGGCACTGTGAGCTAGCCAGGAATTGGGCTGGTGGTTTCTGATGGTGTGGACAGACTTAGGGGCATATTTAAGAGCCCCTAGCGCTACCGGAGTGCCACTTTTCATGACGCTCTGGTGGCGCTAAGCACTGCTTCTTATTTACAAGGAGGTGTATTGCCACTTTTTTGTGCCTTAACCCCTCCTTGTAAATATGGGCCCTTCCGATGCAGTTTTCTGCATCAATGGGGTGTGCAATGGGTGTTGCTGTGGGCGTTCCACCACAACCCACATTGCTTTTGATGCTGCCTCAGATTTATGAGTTGTCGTAAGCCTGAGGCAGCGCCAAAACCTAACGCCACCCAATGGGTGGCGTTAGCATGGCAAAACGTGGAGGAATGCTTTTATTCCTCCTCGTTCTTTGCTTTTTCTATGTGTGCTGCATTCTGTAGCACACATAGAAGAAACAAAATGCCATGGACGATTGTTTACGTGCAGGAAGGGACGTAAACAATGATTCAAAATGACGCTTTGGTACTTCTATGTGTCCTGCATTTTGTGCCTGTATTAAAGATCATTTATGTGCAGGAAAGGACACCTTCCTGCACATACTCAATCTATCCCCTCAATGCAGACATCCCTGCACTATGGTGCAAGGATTCCTGCATTGGAGCTAGGCAGCTTAATTCAGGGCCAGTGCAGGGGGAAACACAGGGGAGCGCAGTATTCACAAAAATGGTGCAGTGCAGCACTGCTATGTTTGCTGCAGCACCGCGCTGCACCACTTTAGCCTTTATCAGGGCATTCTGAAGTTCTGTCATCCTAATACGCAGTCCTATTATCTTAGTAGGAACTGTATAACATGGCACCACCAACGTACATGTCAGGTACTTATTTAACAGATCTCCTGAGTAGTTTTCTCTTGTGTGCCCAAGGTGTCCTATTCACCTTAACATGGAGACACCCGTGGTATTAGGGATTATATCCTCCTCAGCATTATAGAAAGCACCTATATGTGTCAGTAGGTTGTTCATGCATGAACCTTTAAAAGGATACTCCACCTTAGAATTTCCCTCTCTGACTTCCATATATTAAACCAGCAAATCCAATTAATATTCCTGAAAATTGCAGGCGTGCTGTTGCAGCCCATATAAACATGGATGGGCTACCCAATGGGGGGAAGATGTTACCTTCGCAGTTGAGGCACACAATGTGTACAAAAAAAGTATTTACTTATGAGTCACCTTTCCTGCAGTCGTTAATATCACACATATGTTTCATACATACACAGTGGCCAACGTACCAGGCGAATACAGATCCTATCATGATTTAGAAATACTCTTAACATTTCAGGAACATCAAAATTGGCTCCAAGGCAGCCTACCACACATTTAAGAAAACCTCAGACTGGGTCCCCTCAGCAATGGCGGGGTCACATGGGCAGTTCAAGCTGGCTATAGACCATATCCTAACATACAGAATTTAGCTGTGGGCAGTTTACCTCATTTATACAATATTTTAATTAGATTATATAGACATTTAACACAGTTTGTTATGCATATTAACAGCTGCCCCATCAAGAGTTGTTCAAGCTGTCCAACCAGAAATGGCTACACCTGGGATTAACCCAGTGACCATTATTGCTATCATGGGTAAAGTGCCTACCAAATGGGAGCAAATTCCATTCTGGTTTGCTCAAAAAATGAACCTGCTTGAAGCAGTGTTTCCCAAAACTGGACCCTAAGATAAACATAGAATTTTCACAATGTGCTTGCTACTTGGATTGGTACCTTGCATTGTTTAATGTACCAAATGTATTTAAACAGATTCAAAATGAATACCGGGCTGCCCGTGTCCTGATTTTGGAAATGAAATCAATAGGCAACTTTGCCACAGTGTCCTCAATAATTTTAGGAAATGTTAAAGGGGTAGCAGCAGCACTGGCAATTTGCCAACATCTCATGTGGGTTCCATTGGTAGACCAGGAGGGCAAGATACCAAAAAGTATTACTGAAAACTATACATCTATACGTCAAGGGAATTTGGGGGCCAGACCAAATAAACCAAAGCTTAACCAAAGCTTCACGGTAGTTCTGAAAAAGACAATACCAAGCAAGCACCAGAGTTTTCTAAGAAATGCTGGTATAAACAATGAAACAATAAAGATAAAACAAAGTCAAGGGAAGAATCTCCGTATCCGGAGAGCTCTGTAAAACATTATAATTTACTTAACTGTGATACTTTAAAAAAACCTGACAAGTATCACTACACTGATACACGCCCTTCTCATTCCTTTCAGGACTCATCTGACAAATGGTCTAAGAGAGCAGGGTGATCAGAGTGCAGACAAGAAAAGTACCTGAAATTAAAAAAGGACTCACAACACTTGTCGGACATCATCATAAAAAAGGAAGAGAAACTTCCACAACAAAAACCCCAATTCAAAAGGAAGATGTTTGTGGGAATTTCTGCAAAATATTCTGCACATTCTCAAAACATTACTTTAGAACAGGACATTGCAAAATAGAGTGCCTGAAAACAGGGATTCAAATATTTTTTCTGTGCTTGGCTCTTAACATGGTTTTTGTCGGCTACCTCAGAGGTATAAGAACAGTTCTGGACTGTTTGTTGTCTATGTAACATCAATATTGCCTGACAATGATCCAGAAACAGTGTCCTATGTTGATATATTTCACGGATGTTGACTTTGGGATTCACTGAACAAGGCTACATATTCAATTTCAGAAAAATTTTAATTGCTTTTCTGAGTGTCCTGTTTTTAGGATACAAGTTATCAAATGAGGGAAGGAGCATGTCACCACACTTCGTAGAGAATTGTGCCCAGTTACAACCACCAAACATTATTAAAAAGCTACAATTCTTATTAGGATGCATAAAACCACTATACGATTTAACTTGTCGCAATTTTTCCATTAAGACACTGGACACCAGAACATACATAAATCCTCAGGTCATTACAGACGTGCTTGCTGCATAACACTTACACACACATGTATATAAAACAAACATGGTCATCTAGATACTACCAGGTGACACTGGCTTTACGTATGTCACATTCAATGAAGGTGACATAGTGCTGAGTTCATATAAATCACATTGATATTCTAAGCAGAATTGAGTTTTGCATCCACTGCAAAACTTCTGACTGCAGTTCAGATGGCTGCCATAAAGGAAAGACCACTGGCTCAGAGGAAACGCATAATTGCCGCTACTCTCGTCCCAGTCTTAGAGGCTGTCACAAAGGCAAGTGTCTCAAACGCAAAAAACCTTACATCCTAGATGGATTCAATTCTTTGACTGCCGTTGATGTAGACTATGGGGGTCATTCCGACCCCGGCGGGCGGCGGGCGCCGCCCGCCGGGCGGAAACCGCCCAAATACCGCCCCGCGGTCAAATGACCGCGGGGAGCATTCTGACTTTCCCGCTGGGCCGGCGGGCGATCTTCAAAAGATCGCCCGCCGGCCCAGCGGGAAAGCCCCAGCAAAGATGAAGCCGGCTCCGAACGGAGCCGGTGGATTTGCTGGGGTGCGACGGGTGCAGTTGCACCCGTCGCGATTTTCAGTGTCTGCTAAGCAGGGTCAGAATGAGGGCCTATGTCTTTATCCTACAATACAAACTCAAGAATTTCTCCAGTATGAACAAGATTACACCATGTCCAACAATATATTGCCTCTAACCTCTTGAGCAGGTGGTAAGTGTACGCTGTAGCCTCTGTGTAGCATAAGCGATCAGAGAGGGAGTTGAGGGAGAAAGGCAGAGAAGGGGAAACATATTTCTAGCAAGGTGAAGCACTGTATTCTTCCCCGTTAGAACAAATGATGCTAAGTCTTTGCTGGTGCTGCAGCCAAAGTCATAAGTAGGCTCTTCCACACTCAAAAAAACAGGCGAGATGCAAAATCTGACAACAAATATCAAGCAGAAGGAAAATAACATATGAGAGTGCATAACTTTCCTGAAATTTCACATAATTATGCAAAAGCAAATTATGCTAATTTCACACACCCCTATATTAGATGCTCTGAATGTGGTTGTTTATCACTATAAAAGTGTTATTTTGATGATGATCATGATGATTGTGATGTCCTCCAGGTCTGCAAACGGTAGGATACCAAAAACAACAGACTGCCTCAGGACAGCTCAATAATGATACAGAAGGAAACTAAAATGAGGGGATTAGGGTAAAACAGTGATAACAATTTACAAAATGACAGGAGACTACATATATAGTAAGCAAGTGCGAATTGTCATAGCAGTATAAGTAGATATTTTACAAGTTTTTATTACACTGAACCTTTCTTGTTACAATTGCTAAAAGATTTAAAATTAAAGTGCTGCAATAAACAAGCAGATGATGGAGAATTAGGAATCCCTGTGACTGATCATACATTCTGATTTTAAACATTGTCAGTGAATGGTCTAGCCCTATGATAGCTTGAACATTGATGTATACCTTGAAACTGCATATCCATTGCTCTGGAGGAATTTGAGGATGTCCTGTGCTTTCTCTCGGTCTTTGGCTTTTTCTTTAGCCGTTAACGTATCATAGGGTACAAGCAAGGGGTGATTGCCTCCTCCAACTGGTGAAAAGGGAAGACAGACAGCTCATGAAAAATAGGGTAACAAGCATGACAGCATGTGGCATATACAGAGTAACATTCTTACATATTTTTCACAATTTAATAGCTTAATCGAAAGATATGTTCTTCATTTTGCATCACAAAAAGAGCCCTTCACATGTAAAAATGAAGCATACATTTCATATTGCATAATACACCCAGTGTTATGATAGTTTATAATATTTATGGATAAAATTACATAAATTGTTTTTGAATATTCATGATACATTGAAGTATTTATGACTCTGTAGGCAAAGACGTTTGTTCTCACAGTGCATGAGAAAATTTCAACTGTTTTGAAGGCACTCTTGCAAAAAATTGGACCATTCACATTTTGCAAAACGAATGGTTGTTAAGTAACAAATACATCGCTTTTGCTCATATAAAGTAAACTCAATAAAGAGGAAAATGGAGCAGATTAATTCTGCACTATGTTTTAACTCGCTCGGTGAGTATTTTCATAGATTTTTATTCACTCACTCAGTTTAAAATTTCTCTATTTTTTTCCATAGTGCAAATGGGTGATTTACAAACCAGAGCTGCTTCCAGCAAACATGTCTTTTACTTTAAAAAGGCCCCACAGAAACATTTTGAGAGATTTTAAAGCTGATGTGCTATTAGAGAAATACAAAAAAAAGCACCTGGCTTAACTACACTTCCCATTTTTGGGTGGTCATACCCGGTCAGATCCTAAAACTCCAGAGACATTTCTATAGCCCATATCTCTGTGGTCAAAAGGGCCAACGGACGGGTTCTTCCTATTCCCTTCTTTGAGGTATGATCACAGAAATATGGGAGATGTTGCGAACATGGCAGACATGCCAGTAAGGTTCTTCCAAGTTATCATGCAGACTTATATTCCGCTGCCGAGGGTTATACTAGCTGTTAAAGATACTGATCCCGAGTTATAGGCCAGTGCTGTAGGCAAGGGCCTATAATGAAGGAAAAGGCCTTTAACAACTGGTATAATCCAAAGGAGTAGGACTATAAGGTTATTGGAACATTCCACTCACTGAGGGTAAAATGTTCTAGATTTAAAAGGCAGAAACAGAACCATTGGAAAGTTAGAGAAGAAGGATTATAGCAGCCATTATTAGCCCTGAACTACTTAATTGCTTCAATGGAGCTCCCAAAATTGTAATGTTCAAATATGGAACCTCGCCCGGGCCCCCACTACAGTATACAGACGCCTTTGCTATACATAACGATTAGTCTTTATTATGAGCTAAACTAATGTAAATCATGTTTTTCACAGTATCATAACATGTAACTCAGCAATTAGGAATAATATGAGAATGAACAGAATTTGACTCTCTCAAAATGTTATATAACAAACACCCAGGTCAATGTGTTTAACCGCCTTATCTGGCATTTGACATCTTATTCTCGTGCTGACTGATTGATGAGTTGCGTAGTGTCACCCGCATACTTACTGCATGTTTCCCGCCGCTTGAGCTCCCCCTCATCACTAACTGGGGAGTGCCTTTTTACCCTGGACACCCTAATATCACTTTGGAGTTTCGTAAGGGCATTCTTGAGAGCATCAAAAGTGTCTGTATCTCTTGTGATTGAGGCCGGTAGTACAATAAACCCAGAAGCCTAGTAAGGAAATATCAGTTAGACCACCTCTTTTTGTCGAGAAAGTGTGGTTGGAGGCCAAACGGGAGCATACATTGATTCTGCTGCATTATAATGAAGAACAGATTGAATAAACAAATACAAAAATAAAGGAAAGGGCCATTAAAATGATGAGATTCTGCAATTGCTATATTTTCACCACAATCAAAATTCAGGCCCATGGGTACATGCACTTTCTGAGTAAGGAGGTCATTGCAGACAGGATGGAAACATGCTCATCTCCCACCCACATTTTATGAGGAACCTGAGATCCACTGTAACGGTGGGTGTAGCAATTGTAACGCGGTTGTTCTGGTGCGTAGGCCCTTTGTCAAAGGCTGGTCTATTAGCCCGATTAAACTAAATAATTAGCAAGATCAACACTCTATGACTGAACTACCCAAATGTTCAGGCTGCCATGGATTTTCAGATGATTTTTTGTGCTGAAATACTAGTTTTGCTAAAAAAAAATACTACGAGGAAGACATGATGTATTATGGGATTTTAAATCAACTACTGTTGTCTTTCCATCGTGGTAATGGTTATGCTAAGTTCTGTTTATGATCACTCATTTGTTAAGTCTAATCACATCACATACAAATCTGATTTTCTGCTGCTTTCGGCTTGTAGTTGTGCATTCCTTTACTATCGAGCCCCACATGTGCAATGTATCGATAGTGGCGAACTTTAAATTCTATAGTCGTGATGGTGTGCTTTTATATGAGTGACACTATAGCTGTTTGCCCAATTCAGCACACCTCAAATAGTCTTCCTTTATATTTTCCCAAAAATTGTAATTCAGGAGAAAATGGAGAAAAGCCACAAAACACAACATTCTCAGGACTAAATTTGTTAATGTTTTGCTCTGGTTTGTGTTTGCCTGGGAATAACTATCCAACACATACTGTGATTTGCATTGCATAGTTTCCCCAGAGCAAAGTCCTGTTATGTGCTGCCTTGAAGTACTTTGCATTAATAGGACTTTCTATGCATTGTACATGGGCGTTTCCATGAAACTACCTTTGAGCTCTGATGCACATCCCTATCTACAAACATTCATAGTCAGAGATTGGTGCCAATATGTTACGCCTCCTTAATGCAAGCATAACGAGAAGAAATGTTTCTATTTCACCTCATTTGTTCTACTTTGCCTACATGCTTCATTTTACAGCACACATATAAAGCAGGACAGGTGTTAAGGGATAGTTTCTGTACTGGAAGGTACCCCTTCAGTACAGAAACTATTCCATACTGAATGCACAAATCCTTGCATTATGACACAAGGGTGTGTGAGTTGGTGCATGACAGCCTAATGTGTGCTAGTCCAAGAAGAGAGAAAACAGCATCATATATTAATAGATAAGCCACTGCTCTGCTCTCGCCGTCACATAATGCAGCACAGCAACGTTAGCTGTTGCGTTGTGTTGATTGAATTTTTTGTAACTCAGGACCTCGATCTGCACTAGACATACACACAAAGTTGAGAGCTTGGTCTACAAATAAGGTGTGCACTTTCCAAGTGGAAGTTCATATAATTAGGTCATTGTAGCCTAAGCAAATGCTTTTATTAATTAGCTAAGTGTTAATCACATTACTCAGATTCCATATTCCTTGATTTGGGAAAACCTGAAGATAAGGGGCCGACACAGCGGGTATCCTAATTCCCCAGAAAGGAGGAACGAAGTGGCAGCCACTTATACCAGACCTATATAGAGAGTATGAGTCAAGAGTCTTCAAAAAGGGCAGAGTGAAGCATGTTCAGAAGCTAACAGGAAGTCCGAAACAGTGGAAGGAGACTTGACCAATGGGTGGGCTCAGGGGCAATTCATAAACAGATAGTGCTGTAAATGAGTCAATAGTCCTTATCCCACTCTGTAACACATGACAAATCTGAACAGCAGACCACTGGTCCCTTAGGAAAACCACAGAATGATCAAGTGAAAACCCTACAGGAGGAGCTGAAGCATTAAGTCCAGATCACAATTCCAAACACAGATACAATTTGCAAAAGACTAAGCACTTATGGTAGACCAGTGGTGGCTGTAATGGTAGTACAGTAGTAGCCCACCAAGAAGCCAGAACAGCCTACAGTATAAGTTTAGTCAAGCCCTGTCACTGTTGCCTACAGATACAGCTTTTAGAAGTGTTGGACCTGACATCCTTGGCATGGTGTCTCCCAATATTATGCCTTCCATCCTACAATTTTTGCCAACTTTGTTTTTGCTGGCCTATGTACTATGTGCACTTTATCACTGCTAACTAGTGCTAAAGTCCTTGTCCTCTCTTCTGTGAATATGGTACGGCTGGCATACAACCAATTGACATATATAGTTTAGATTGCAAGTCCCTAGTAAGGTGGTAGTACATGTACCCCAAACCTATCAATTTAAATGGTACTAGTGACCCTGCAGCACTTATTGTGCCACCTAGTTAAGTTACCCTTTAAACATGTCCCAGGCCTGCCATCACAGCCTATCTGGGCAGTTTTAGGCTGCCATTTCAACCTGGCAAGGTAAACCACGTGATGGGCCCAAACCTCCCTTTTTAATACATTTAAGTCACCCGTAGGGAAAGGCCCACACAGCCCAGAAAGTGGGGTGCAGTGTATTTAAAAAGTTAGAGATGTATTTTTAAGTTCTGAAAAATTCCTGAATTTGCTGTTCACTAGTGTGAGACCTCACTCTTCCATAGGATAACATTAGATTCTCTTATTGCATGTAATAAATGATAACGTTTTATTTCAAGCAGAAACGAATATCAAGTTTTCCGTCTAAGGCATTGTAATATAAACTCTCTTTAATGGATTTAAGTCACCATTCTGAAAATGTCACTTTCAGAAAGTAGCCACTATCTTGTCCTAATCATTTTGTGCCTGCAGCCTGTATCCTGGATCACATGACTAGGTATAACTGGCAGTTGGTCTTTGGGTATTGCTTCCAGATATTTCTCCCCGACAGTGAGACAAAGGGGGAATAGATGTCGACAGGATGGGCCACCTCTGATAGGTGGGGGCAGAGCTGTCACCTATCACAATTGAATATCAACAAAGTCTCTGCCCCAGCCCACTCAGAAAGAGCTTGACTCTAGTCTTTTGTGTCCCCAGAAACGTTGGGGCCAGAACAGAGAGGCAGGAACTTCCAAGCACCTTTAGGGTGCCAGATATAAATAATGGACACTTAGACCCAACTCTTCATATCATTTATGGACCTGTGGACCCTTTCAGGAAGAGGGCCTGCCCAGCTGTAAAGTCTGTCCTACTGACCTGCTTCCTGGCCAAGGACTGCTTTGCTGCCAGGCCCTCTTCTGTTTGCTGCCAAGGCCACCAGGACTCTTCTGTTACTGAGCTGCCATGCTGAAGTCAGCCTACCTGTGTGGATCCAAAACTCCAGTGAATCTCCAAGGGTCAATTGGCTTCCCCACTGGTCAAAGCCACAGAGACATAACAAGCTTCTCTGATGTCAACGCATCTCCATGCATTTTGACGTAGCACAATGCAGCCAGCATCAACACCGTCCCAACGTTATGCAGCTCATCTTTGATGCCAACTTATCCCATCATCATTAATGTTTGAAGTTCTACATTAAATCGTATTGCTTTTGCGCCATGCTATAGCGTACAGTGTTAAGCACAGGTTATTTTGGGGTTTGTTTGTGTGTTACTCTGGTATGAGCTGTGGTTACTGATTGAGTACCTGTTTCAGCCCCTCAACCTGTAACCCAATTTCCTACAAGGAGTCTTCTGGGAAAATTGATAAACGGAAAGGGGGGAGTCTTGATTGAGAACATTCATTACCTGGCCACAGACAGTGGCATAGAAAACGAAACACCCCATATATCTCAAGCAAGAAACCATCCTGATCGTATAGGATGGTAACGCCTTTTCAGTTGGTTGTAGTTCATTGTCAGATGCTACTATCATACAAAGGGGCTTAACTCAGGCCTCTGCAGCCCTTGTGGTGTAGGATGGGCCACAGCTCTTCAAAGTCCCGCTAACCTGGTAAAGGACCCATATTAAGCCGAAGGCCAACAAATATCTGTGCGATATGGGAGACTCAGGTGTGTGGAAGGGTCCATTCTCTGTTAGGCTACTGAGCATAACAACCAATGCTCTTGTCATATTTAGTTCTTTCTCTTCAAGAATGGCCCCTTCGTGTGGTCATGCAACAGAAAAGTCATGGCATTGATAGGTGCAAGAATACTTTCCTGCCCCACCAAGTGCCACTCATCACAAGTGACACTAGCACATTTCAATGCTGGTTCCCGCATTCCCCCATTGTAATGCATTGTCATAAAGTTACAGCTCCTCTCTGCCCCTCAGAATTGCTTGAGACTTTCTTAGCAGGGCAGTGTGATTTCTAGTGTTAGATATAAGTCTACAGCTGTTGGGTACACTGTCACAGCCTCCCAGGTTGAGAAAAGGAGAGGTTGTCATGGGTGTACTGACACCTTGTCATGATATATGTGGTGGTGGCTGCGATTTTGGCATAGTTTGTCCCTCCTCACTTTATTGCTACCCAATGATGGCTGTAGGAAGTCATTAATATTTCAGGCACCTTTAACCTTTTTACATGAGGAGCCCATTCTCTGTCCCTTGGCTGGTTGCTACAATCCGAGGATACTTTGTCAAACTTATCCTCCAGCAGTCACAAACGACTTCTGATGTACACTAAGTGGCCTAGCTTTTTATTATTGATGGAACAAAATTATATTCCATTAAATAAAACACAAGAATGTTTTTGTACAGCACATATCATGAACTCAACTATTTGAAGGCACTCGAATATGTGATCACAAACAAAAAGGAGGAACAATGAAATAAAATATTTGTTCAGAGGTACACAGTCTGGTGAAGTTGGGAAGCCAGAATTTCCCATTGTGCAATCTAGGCACTAAACATGGATTTTCCAGAGACTCATACTGCTCAAAATGGGGTAATTGACATTGTGTGTCTGTTTTAATAGACTTTATTAATTGGTTTACTTGTGTTAACGTGTCACTTGACATGTGATCCAGCATCTCGCACTATTACCATGTTTCTAGATTTGATTACTCTTTTGAAAGTTCAAGGGGTGAGGAGAAACACATTAAACCATTCAAATCGATTTACAGGACAACCCATTTGGTCACACATTGAATCTCAGAGGCAAAATCAAAGTTAAAAAGATTTATTACAAGTTTAAATCCAGACATATAAATGGGTCTCGAAAACATACTATGTAGTTACAGAATTACCAAAGGTGAGTTAAAGTGTTGAATCAAGACAAACCATATTAACATCAGACATACTAAAAGCTCAGTAGCAGCAATACAGAAAATAAGAAACAATGGGCCAGATTTACAAGCAATTCGCGCAGCACGGTGTTGCGCCAAAATCAGCAGCACTGCACCAGTTTTGAAATGCAAGGCTGCACTGTTTTAACAAGAATGGGGTGCAGCCCTGCATTTCACCCTGCACCAACACAGGCATCCTTGCACCATAGTACAAGGGTGTTTGTATTGAGGGGAGTGATTGTTTATGTGCAGGAAGGGGTCCCTTCTGGCACATAAACAATCTACAATGGCGATGGCACTGCATAATGCAGCACACATAGAAGTACCAAAGTGTAATTTTTGAATGATTGTTTATGCAGGAAGAGGCATCTTCCTGCACATAAACAATCATTCATGGCATTTTACTTCTTCTATGTGTGAAAGCAAAAAACGAGGAGGAATACAAGTATTCTTCCTCACTTTGCCATGTTAACGCCACATCTGGGGTGGTGTTAGTTTTTGGTGCTGTCACAGATTTACAATTTCTCGTAAATCTGGGGCAGTGTCAAAAGCAATGAGTGTTGTCATGGAACGGCCACTGCAACACCCATTGCATGCCTCTCTGACGCAAAAAACTACATCAGGGCGCCACATATTTCCAAGGAGGCGTAAAGCCACAAAAAGTGCCATTACACCTCCTTGTAAATATGGAGAAGTGGTTAACGCTACCGTCGCAAAAAGTGACGCTCAGTGGCAATAGGGCCTTGTTGATCTGTCCCCATACTTGGTGCTCGGAATCCAAGCTTTGATTTCCCTGCTTAACCATTGAATTTATAGAAGTCTAACTACTCCAATAGGCTATAGGAAACCACAAGAGTTCTCTAGTTTAAGGTATTAGATAATTAATTAAATGTGTCAGCACTACAGAAACCTCAGAAAAAGTTTCTGCAAGGGAGATATGCATAGCATAAAGCTACATCAGCCGAAGCAAGAGAAAACAGAGGTCTGTAGTCTTGTAGAGTCCGCTCTAGTCAAAGGGCAAATGGAATCTAAATCTTTAACTGGCTAAAACACTCCTATCCCACTGAAACTCACATAGCTGACGTCACTGCCAGTAATTTTCCCTGGTCTGTACACTACTGTGAATGGTAACTTCTCATTAGACTTTCATCTCTCAGTCCAAGCATCAGGACAACCTTAGATCACTCTTATATCCAGGAACCCATAGGGGAGTTCTTCTTCAAACTCCTCACTAACACTCCCCATCCTTGGCAACCTGTCTTGCCATACAATTTTATCGACAACTAAAAATAAGCTATTTCATTAACTGGAGGCTTAGGTAGACAAATCAGCAAATAAAAAAATAAGCAATGAGAGCAAAACTTCCAAGTTGAAGATTTAAACACAGAAAAACATTTCAGGCCTTAACTCCCGCCAACTTAACATAGACCTCAATGCACATGGTTTGACGTGCATTTCAAATAAGTACTATAAATGAAAATGTTAATTAACTAGATCATCATAATATTCATACATTGAATAATACTGCATATATGTGATTTGTATATGAAATTTTACGCAGGCTAACGCCATTCCAAATCGCCATGCGGGCGCCTTATTTATGGAATGACGTTAGCCGGCGGAGCTGCCTGGTGTGCGTAAAAAAAAATGACTTACACCAGGCAGCGCCGGCGTAGGGGAAAATGGAGCTTGGGTGCCAAAAAATGGGGCAAGTCAGGCTGAGGCAAAATTTTCGCCTCAACCCGATTAGCGCCATTTTTTTAGACTCCCAACCCCCATTGAAATGACTCCTGTCTTAGCAAAGACAGGAGTCATGCCCTCTTGCCCAATGGCCATGCCCAGGGGACTTATGTCCCCTGGGCATGGTCATTGGGCATAGTGGCATGTAGGGGGGCACAAATCAGGCCCCCCATGCCACCCAAAAAAAATAATAATAATACTTACCTGAACTTACCTTAAGTTCCCGGGGATGGGTCCCTCCATCCTTGGGCATCCTCCTGGGGTGGGCAAGGGTGGCAGGGGGTGTCCCTGGGGGCATGGGAGGGCACCTCTGGGCTCCTTCCGAGCCCACAGGTCCCTTAACGCCTGCCCTGACCAGGCATTATAAAATGACGCTAAAGCGGCTGGATGTCATTTTTTTTGACCCGCCCACTCCCGGGCGTCATTTTTGCCCGGGAGTGTAAATACGGCGCACAGGAAGGTGTCCACGCTAAAAAATGACGCAAACTCCAAGATCTTTGGCGCTAGACGGGTCTAACGCCAAAGTATAAGCATGGAGTTAGTTTTGCGTAAAAAAAAACGACACGAAAATCCGGCGCTTAGGGCCATATTTATACTCCGTTTGCGCCGAAATTGCGTCGTTTTTTTTGACGCAATTTCGACGCAAAACTAACGCCAACTAACGCCATATTTATACTATGGCGTTAGAGGCGAATAGCGCCAAAGTTCCCGGAATGTGCGTCATTTTTTAGCGTGAACCCCTTCCTTGCGTTAATGATATGCAAGGGAGGCGTTCCCGTCTAAAAAATGACTCCCAGGCCTTTACGTGGTATTTATACTCCCGGGCAAAAGAGACGCCCGGGAGTTGGCGTGGCTAAAAACGGCGCATTTGCGCCGCTTTTTAACGCCTGGGTCAGGCATGGCGTTAAGGGACAAGTGGGCTCAAAATGAGCCCAGAGTGCCCTCCCCTGCCCCCAGGGACCCCCCCTGCCACCCTTGCCCACCCCAGGAGGACACCCAAGGCTGGAGGGACCCACCCCAGGGACATTCAGGTAAGTTCAGGTAAGTATTATTTTTTTTTTTTTAATAATATTTTGTGGCATAGGGGGGCCTGATTTGTGCCCCCTACATGCCACTATGCCCAATGACCATGCCCAGGGGACAGAAGTCCCCTGGGCATGGCCATTGGGCAAGGGGGCATGACTCCTATCTTTACAATGATAGGAGTCATGTTGATGGGGGATGGGCGTCGTTAAAAAATGGCGCAAGTCGGGTTAAGACGATTTTTTCGACGTAACCTGACTTGCCCCATTTTAAGACGCCCATGCGCCATTTTCCCCCTACGCCGGCGCTGTCTGGTCTACGTGGTTTTTTCCCACGCAAACCAGGCAGCGCCGGTCTGATTGCGCCGTCTAACGCCATTCCATAAATACGGCGCCCGCATGGCGCTTCAGAATGGCGTTAGACGGCGCAAAACTTTTTGACGCTAAACTGCGTTAGCGCAGTTTAGCGTCAAAAAGTATAAATATGGGCCTTAATTTCTTCTTCTGAAACACATAATGGCACAGTGAACTTATGCTCTCTGACATGTCACACATTTAGCAATGGAATATCACTCATTCCCAACCTGGAGCAATGGAAATGTCACACAAGAGCAGTCTGAAAACTTGGTGGCTATGAGTTTCCACTGAGTAGCGTTAGGCTTAATAACTTTACATGCAGGTCGACCTGCATTCTTTATATTTTTGTCTTCAATGTATGCCTGTGGCCGCTAGATGACGCCAAAGACAGGACAATGAGGGAATTGCACATTATTTCACGGGAAATCTGTCAGCAATTCTGTTCTCTTTTTGTTATGTCTTAATTCGCGCCGAAAGGATTGCCTTTAAGTATATCTTGGCACCTTTTAGCTAAATTGGAATGCCCAAATAAGTAAAGGATACAAAAGGAAACGTATAGGTAATCAAGCTACATGCAAACAGACGTTCACAAAATGAAGAAGTCAATTTAGATTGTGCTGAGTTAATTTTGTACAATTCATTAAAACGGAACTTTGACTTCAAATGCAAGAAAGCAAGCCGTGAAGTCACACTGCATACATTTGATGCAGCATGATTTACTGCGAATGCCACATGGCTTTTAAACAAACGAGAACACCATGGTGATTTAATTTGAAGGTGTTTATTTAAAGTCGGACTAATGAACGCGAAGCCTCTTTAGGCATGTTGCGAGGCATCTAGTACAGGAATTTTGATTAATATGCTGTAGAGGGAGCTCTTTGGTAACTTTAGGTATTCCTTCGATATTTCAAATGGTTTTGACACACGTTTCTGTGACATCGATTTACTTAACATTTTGGGGCACATTTATCAAAAGGTCACGCAGCGCAGCAAATCAACTTGCTGAGCTGTGTGCCAAGGGAAGGGCAGGAATGCTCTAAATTGAACATTACGCCTGCCTTTTTCCAGCAGCGCTGGCGCACCATGGGGCATATTTATACTCCGTTTGCGCCGAATTAGCGTCGTTTTTTTCGACGCAAATTCGGCGCAAAACTAACGCCATATTTATACTTTGGCGTTAGACGCGTCTAGCGCCAAAGTATGGGCAAATAGCGTAATTTTTTTGCGTGAACGCCTTCCTTGCGTTAATGAGATGCAAGGAAGGCGTTCCCGTCTAAAAAAAAGACGGCGACGCAAATGTGTGGTATTTATACTCCCGGGCAAAAATCACGCCCGGGAGTGGGCGGGTCAAAAAACCCCGCATTTGCGCCACTTTTTAACGCCTGGGTCAGGGTAGGCGTTAAGGGGCCTGTGGGCTCAAAATGAGCCCACAGGTGCCCTCCCCTGCCCCCAGGTTCCCCCCCTGCCACCCTTGCCCACCCCAGGAGGACACCCAAGGATGGAGGGACCCATCCCAGGGACATTCAGGTAAGTTCAGGTAAGTATACATTTTTTTTTGTTTTGTTTTTTGGGTGGCATAGGGGGGCCTTATTTGTGCCCCCCTACATGCCACTATGCCCAATGACCATGCCCAGGGGACATAAGTCCCCTGGGCATGGCCATTGGGCAAGGGGGCATGACTCCTGTCTTTACTAAGACAGGAGTCATGTAAATGGCGTCTGGGCGTCGTTTAAAATGGCGCAAATCGGGTTAAGACGATTTTTTAGCGTCAACCTGACTTGCGCCATTTTAAGACGCCCTAACGCCATTTTTCCCAACGCCGGCGCTGCCTGGTGTACGTGGTTTTTTTCCACGCACACCAGGCAGCGCCGGTCTGCTTGCGCCGGCTAACGCCATTCAATAAATACGGCGCCCGCATGGCGCTTCAGAATGGCGTTAGCCGGCGCAAATTTTTTTGACGCTAAACTGCGTTAGCGCAGTTTAGCGTCAAAAAGTATAAATACGGGCCCATGTGCTAGGTGCAATGGTGCTTGCGTTGTAAGCAGGTTTGCTTTTGTGCAGTATGGGGCACCTTCCCACACAAAAAACACTCCCATGAGGGATTTTCCTCTTTCTATGTCTGCTAGAGAATGCAGCACACCCGAGGAGGCATAACACTTTTGCACACTCCTAGATCTATCACTTATGGTAAATCTGGGAATGCTTCAAAATACCCGGGTGTTGCATGGCACAGCCACGCACCACCCATGGAACGCCTCCCTGGGACACAGTAACTCACAGTAATGCAGCAGAGCTGCGTTGCATTACTCGGAATTCAAATCACTCAGGGCCACATAAGACTATGCAACGCATTTTCAGGTCTCTTTGCAAAGCTCATTATTATAGAGACGATGTTACAACCTTCACAGTGTATTCATCAAATGTATTATCTTTATTATCACCCAATAATTTAACATCTAGGAAGAATTTCATTAGAGCATCTAGTGAGCTAGGGCACAGATTAGCCAAAGTCAGAAAAGCATCATGCATTCTGCAGCATTATTAAAATTTGCAAAGTGCTTCTTTTGGAAATAGCAAAATGTAATTGCAGAAGGGTTATGGAACCTGACAAATGTGTCAGTTTGGTATTGTGTATATTGCCGCTATCACGGAAGTTTGCTAAATGTGTTGACTATGGAACTAGGGCACCTGGATTATAATCCTGGCTCCAAAATATTATCAGAAATTTCATAATACTCGGCAAATCACTTGATCACCCTGTGCTAAACAATGTAAATATGTGTGACATTTAATTCAATTAACATTTTGTGAAATGTAACTTCATTGTACATTGCAATGAACTTGAAATTGATTTTATATCGTCGCCCAGCAACTTCCACAAAAGCACAGCACTTTGGTTCAGCCCAGTTAAATTCACACTGTCACACGATCAAAACAACAGAATACATATATAATTAAATCCTGCCATGTTTTCATAAATGTGAAAGCAATGTTTGCCACGAACATTTGAACATTTAATAAAAGAGAACCCCATGTTATTACATAACACTATATTAATTGTAATATTTGTTACTAAGCAGAATGTCACTTCAAAAAGTGGCATCGATGGCCAAATTTCCCAAAAACATAATTGGCAGAAATCCATTGCCCTTTGTAAAGGCGTACTTAAACTCTTGCAGTTTTTTTCTAAGTTACTCATTTAATGTGCTTTAAACGCACTTTAAAGGTAGTAGATTATTCAAAATCACTTGGGAGAAGAATGCCAAATCTTCCTACCAACTTTTGACCATTTGTTGCTGGATATATGTGCCGTCATTTTTAAAATATACAGTTTTTTCATAAATCTTCAAAATGTACCCATATTTTGCTCACTGCCCACCAAAGGTTGGGTATCCTTGGTGTAAGTGTAGATCACATATCTGTATGTTGTAAGAAAATGCCTCCTTGGCATAGTTACCGCCTTACTTTTTACCTCTTGTTGATGCCAGTTATGATTGAAAGTGTGCTGAGACCCTGCTAACCAGGCCCCAGCATCAGTGTTCTTTCACTAAACTGTACCTTTGTTCCCACAATTGGCACAGCCTTGGCACATAGATAGGTCCCTTGTAAAGGGTACCCCTGGTACCAAGGGCCCTGATGCCAAGGAAGGTCTCTAAGGGCTGCAGCGTGTCTTATGCCACCCTTGGGACCCCTCACTCGGCACAAACACACTGCCTCACAGCTTGTGTGTGTGCTGGTGGGGAGAAAATGACTAATTCGACATGGCACTCCCCTCAGAGTGCCATACCCACCTCACACTGCTTGTGGCATAGGTAAGTCACCCCTCTAGCAGGCCTTACAGCCCTAAGGAAGGGTGCACTATACCACAGGTGAGGGCATATGTGCATGAGCACTATGCCCCTACAGTGTCTAAGCAAAACCTTAAACACTGTAAGTGCAGGGTAGCCATAAAGAGTATATGGCCTGGGAGTTTGTCAAACATGAACTCCACAGTTCCATTACGGCTACACTGAAATCTGGGAAGTTTGGTATCAAACTTCTCAGCACAATAAATGCCAGTGTGGGATTTATTATAAAATGCACCCGGAGAGCATCTTAGAGATACCCCCTGAATTCCAGTCCGACTCCTAGTGCTAGGCTGACCAGTTTCTGCCAGCCTGCCACAACCAGACGAGTTTATGGCCACATGGGGAGAGTGCCATTGTCACTCTGTGGCCAGCAACAAAGCCTGTACTGAGTGGATGTGCTTCTCACCTCCCCCTGCAGGAACTGTAACACCTGGCTTTGAGCCCCAAAGGCTCATGCCTTTTGTTACAGCACCCCAGGGCATCCCAGCTAGTGGAGATGCCCGCCCCTACGGCCACTGCCCCCACTTTTGGCGGCAAGGGTGGAGGATATAATGAGAAAAACAAGGAGGAGTCATCCACCAGTCATGACTGCCCCTAAGGTGTCCTGAGCTGAGGTGACCCCTGCCTTTGGAAATCCTCCATCTTGAGACTGGAGGATTCCTTCAATAGGATTAGGGATGTGCCCCCTCCCCTCAGGAAGGAGGCACACAGAAGGTGTAATCACCCTCCAGGACAGTAGCCATTGGCTACTGCTCTCCTGACCTAAACACACCCCTAAATTCAGTATTTAGGGGTGACCTAGAACCAAGAAAATCAAATTCAACCTACAAGAAGAAGAAGGACTGCTGACCTGAAAGCCCTGCAGAGACAACGGAGACGACAACTGACTTGGCCCCAGCCCTACCAGCCTGTCTCCAGACTCAAAGAACCTACACAGCGACGCATCCGACAGGGACCAGTGACCTCTGAGGACTCAGAGGACTGCCCCGACCTGAAGGACCAAGAAACTCCCGAGAACAGCGGCACTGTTCAACAACAGTAATATCTTTGCAACAAGAAGCAACTTTTAAAGAGCTCACTCTTCCCGCAGGAAGCGTGAGACTTCACACTCTGCACCCTACGCCCCTGGCTCGAGCTCCAGAGAACTAGCACCGCAGCGAGGACTCCTAGGCGACTGCGACTTCGTGAGTAACCTTAGATGACCCCCCTGCACCTCCACAGCGACGCCTGCAGAGAGGATCCAGAGGCTCCCCTTGGCTGCGACAGCCTGGTAACAAAGAACCCGATGCCGGGACCAAGCACTGCACCCACAGCCCCCAGGACCGAAAGGAACCAACCTTCAGTGCAGGAGTGACCACCAGACTGCCCTCTTCCTAGCCCAGTCAGTGGCTGGCCCGAGAAGCCCCCCTGTGCCCTGCCTGCATCGCCTAAGTGACCCCCGGATCCCTCAAATGCTTTCAATAGCAAACCTAATGCCAACTTTGCACACTGCACCCGGCCGCCCCTGTGCCGCTGAGGGTGTGTTTTGTGTGCCTGTTTGTGTCCCCCCCAGTGCTCTACAACCCCCCCCCTGGTCTGCTCCCCGAGGACAAAGGTACTTACCTGCCAGCAGACCGGAACCGGAGCACCCCTGTTCTCCATAGGTGCCTATGTGTTTTGGGCCCTTCTTTGACCTCTGCACCTGACCAGCCCTGTGTTGCTGGTGCGGTGACTTTGGGGTTGCCCTGAACCCCCAACGGAGGGCTGTCTATGCCCAGGAGACTGAACTTTATTTACCTCAGAAACGTAACCATACTTACCTCGCCCAGGAACTGTTGATTTTTGCACTGTATCCACTTTTAAAATAGCTGATTGCCATTTTAACCTCTACTGTGTGTACTACTGCTTTAATTCAAAGTTCCCTACTTACCTGTGTGGAGTACCTTGCATTTTACGTATTTACTTCAAATCTTGAATCTTGTGGTTCTAAAATGAATTAAGAAAATATATTTTTCTATATATAAACTATTGGCCTGGAGCTAAGTCTTTGAGTGTGTGTTCCTCATTTATTGCCTGTGTGTGTACAACAAATGCTTAACACCACCCTCTGATAAGCCTACTGCTCGACCACACTACCACAAAATAGAGCATTAGTATTATCTAATTTTGCCGCTATCAACCTCTAAGGGGAACCCCTGGACTCTGTGCACACTATCTCTCACTTTGAGATAGTATATACAGAGCCAACTTCTTACATATTTTAAGATAACTCAGTGAGTACATTATTTTGTTAAAGAGATCCTTGTGTTACCAGCAGTTTGCAAGCCTCAAGCCTGGTAAATAACTCAGATATTTAAATGCCCATTTCCAATAGATCCTTGTAACTGGTTAATGTAAGAATGAAACATTGAAAATGTAAACTTGAGTTTGGTGGGTGAGTCACTTGGTCACAAATGTGATGGATATTCTGTCTGCCATATCACAAGCACCACTGGATATAAGATACTTGTATTATGGTTCACGGGATATCTGTCACGTCTGTTATGGAGTAACCTGTCACGGCACTCTAAATCAGGGCCTAAATCTTTAGTTAGCATAAGACTGCTAAAATGTATTTTGATGGGTAGCAACTGACATTTAGTAATAAATAAATGTAAAAAACAGGTTGTAATATGTACTATTAGAACGACTATTATTGTAAACCAATATAGAAAGATATAGTTGTAATTGCTACAGAACTTGCATGGAGCTACATATCCTAAATAAATTCAGAGCCTGACAATGACCAAACACTTTCAGCTGCATTTCTTAACTACTTGTGAAACTGCACTGCAGGAAGTTCCTTTGGTTCTGCGGATGAACTTCTGGGTGTGTTGGTTTAATGTTATTGCTGTGGTGTGTCTGAACTCAAACCGATCCCAGCCAAGAAACAACACAGACAAAAGAAAATAGTTTGTTCAGGAAGTGAGGCATATGCAGGCAGTCCTAATGGAAAGGAGAGCTGTTAAACCTGTTAGCCTTAGGGTGGTCTTCCCACAAACCATCTTTTGTTGATACCAGTTTTTGGCTCTTAGGACTCTGCAAACGTTTCAACTGCTAGCTAGTGCTAACGTCCTTGTGCTGTATCATTTAAACATTTGAAAATGCCTTACATCTAATTTGGCACATTTAATTTACTTATGAGTTCATAATAAAGTGGTACTACCTGTAACCAGGGCTTGTAAATTTAATGCCACAGGTTGGCCCGCAGCACCTATTGTGCCACCTACTTAAGCAGCCCTTTAAACATGTCTCAGGCCTGCAATTATAGGCTCTAAACAACCCATAAGGCAGGGTTCATTGTATCTTATCTACAAAGATGGACGTGCACTTTTTAAGTTTTACAAGTTTTACATGTTCTGTTATTGAAAAACTCCTAAATTCGGGCCTAATTTAGATCTCGGAGGATGGAATACTTCGTCACAAATGTGACGGATATCCCTTCCACCATCTTGCAATCTCTACAGGACATAATGGGATTGTAATGCGGCTGACTGGATATTCACCACGTTTGTGAAGGAGTATTCCCCTACGCCAAGATTTAAATCAGGCCCTTAGATTGTAAATACTGTGAGGCCTACCTCTCCCATAAGATAACACTGGGTTACCCATTTAATTGATAATTTTCAACGAGGAGCAAGTAAGAAAGTCAAGGCTGGTGTCTAAACAATTGTAAGTTAAAACCCTCTTTATTGGTAAAGTCAGGTTTTAAGTCAAAGTTCTGAAAACAACACTTTCTAGAAAGTTGCAATTTTTTTGTCCCAACCATGTGGTGCCCACAGGCTGTATCCTGGGTCACATGATAAAGTGTAGCTGGCAGTTGGTCTTTGTATATTACCCCCAGAAAATGAGACAAAGGGGGAATAGTGTTGGCAGGATGGGCCATTCTTGACTTCCTAGGGGTCAGAGCTCTCACCGACCACCCTTGCACATCACAATGCCTGTGCCTGAGCACCCTCACAAACAGTTTGACACTAGTCTTTTGTGACCTCAGACAAGCTAGGGCCGGGACAGGAAATTCCAAGCACCTCTGGGGGTTGAAGCATATATACATTTCTCCTACTTCAAAGTGGGTGTCAGATATAGATATTGGACCCTCAGAACCAACTCTTCAGCACATCTCTGCACCTGTGGAAGACTCAGAAGGACTGCTGCGTTGCTCTGAAAGAAGGACTACTACTCTACTGCCCTGCTGCTCTGCAGCCTGAGTGAAACAGAATGGACCTGTATCTTGAACCCGGGACCACCAGAGTGACTCTAAGGACTAGTAAACTAGCCTCCTAATCGGAGACTCAGGGACAGAAAAGGTTCCAACCACTGTGAACCCAGCACCTGGACTCAGTCTGCTGTGAGTCTTGCCCGTCCAAGTGGTGCCTCCCAGACCTAGACCCTAAGTAGACCTGAAGATGCTCTGGTAGCCCAGTTGTGGTCCTATGAGCTGAATTGACACAGTG
Organism: Pleurodeles waltl; assembly: GCF_031143425.1. Classification (NCBI taxonomy): domain Eukaryota; kingdom Metazoa; phylum Chordata; class Amphibia; order Caudata; family Salamandridae; genus Pleurodeles; species Pleurodeles waltl. Next base: position 579,610,274 of record NC_090444.1, on the reverse strand, counting down.
GGACGCATCTTCTCAAAGCCGCATCAGAACTGCTGCTGCATAACGCATCCACAGTGCAGGACCTCGCATCGCAGCCCACAGCTTCCTCGGAACCGCCACTACCTGATGCATCCTCAACGATGCATCGCAAACCCCTTTTTGATGGCATCTCCAACAATGACGCAGGACTCTGCATCAAAGTTCTGCAGCTTCCTTGAAACCACCGCTGTGTGACACATCCTTGATGAGGGATCTCGTAAAGCTCCACAACTGGAATTTAAAGTACTTAATTTAGCGGACCTAAATTGGTTCTAGTATCCAGCCCATGCTCCATCACGGTCGGCCTGAACTTGTGACTTGGTCCTGGTCTAGCGCAACCAGATAACCACAGCTGGTGCTCTGTGTTTTTAGGCACTGCTTACACATTAATCATTAAAATTTCATATTTAAATTTCACTCTTTTTAAAAAAATTAGTGTGAACTTTTTCTTGGTTTGTGTTTTCACTTTACTACTTTCTTAAGTGCTCCATAAAAACATTACACATTGCCTCTAAATTAAGCCTGACTGCTTTGTGCCAAACTACCAGAAGGTTAAGCACAGGTTAATTTGGGGTGGCTGGTGACTTCACCATGACAGAAATTGTGGTTGAGTAGGGCTCCACCCCCTCAGCCAATAACCCAGTTACCTACAAGAGCACATTGAGCATACAAACATATTGTGTGAGCATTGGTGTCAACTTAAGAATAGCTGCAGGAACCAGAATCTGTATTCCAGTACTGAGTTTGCTCCATGCTTGTATGTGTACATTTTGCTACTATGGTCTAAAACTAAACTTGTTTGCTATTTCTGTTATGACACAAAACAAACAAATGGTCCAAATGGCTTCCCTGCATATTTATAACCTTACTTATCTTTTCAAACATTATATTCTAAAGAAATCGCACAAAATCTATTAAATCAAGGCATTAAATGACATTCAATTTCTAGTCTCTGCTAAGCTAAATGCCTCATTGCCGCTAGGCAAGAGCAGTACGGAAATAATCTTAAAAGCTGAACTGCAGTTCCCAACCCAAATAGTTGTGTAATGCCAGCAGTCATTAAGCTTTTTATTTTTCTTTAAATATGAATGGTCTGCACTAAAGTACACCTAACTAAGCCCAACAGCCTTCCACAGAGGTGCAACCAACCCTTGTGTAAAACTCCATAAGAAAAATGTTTGGTTGACTGCCTTTCTAGGAGCAGAGGCCAACAGTGACAAATTGGGAGAGATTTTTCACATATTTTTATCAAAAGTATATTGTTGCTCATTTTTAGTTGTGTTCATTTTTAATTTGTAAGCAAATACACATGATTCCCTCCTGGCCTGTAATAATTAAAAAAATAATTCTAGAGTGGCACAGAGGCAGTATATTAACCAGTATATGAACCACAAACCAACTGTGAAGCTATGGGCCAAATAGATCTTTGTACCTTCATTTTTCTGGAATCAATGTATAAGTTATTTACCTTCTGTAATGATATATCTGGTAGAGACATATTCTAGTTGCTGATTCCTTAACTTAGAATTTTCCCCCAGGAGCCAGACTGGATCCAGAGATTTTTTCTTCGAGCAATACCCTTGAGCGTCGGTAGGTGGTGTTGGTTGACTCCACGGGCATCATTGGCATCGTAGTCACTGTGATGATGTCGGGAGTACTACATAGATGCCGCCTCAGCGCAATGACGTCAGTTTCTTTTAATGACTTTCCACCCCAAAGCGCAGAGCCGCAAAGAACACTGAGATTGGTGCACCAGAGTAAAGGTCGTGAATGGGGAATCCCTGTCCCTAGAAATCAGTTTGCAGTTCTACCAGATATATCATTACGAAGGTAAGTAACTTGTACATCTGATAGAGACTTCTAGGTGCAGATTCCTTACCCAAACAATGCCATCCTTGGAGGTGGGCTGCGAACCAAGATCATACTAGAAAGTCCTGCAGGACCGAACAACCAAAGTAGCTGCCCCAACGGACCTGACTGTCCAGGCAGTAATGTTTAGCAAACGTATGCAGGGATGCCTGGCAGATATCCAGGACAGGAACTCCACATGCTGATGCAGTGGAAGCAGCAGTCGCTCTGGTGAAATGAGCGTGCAAGCCCTCAGAGGGTTGCTTCTTGGCCAAAGCGTAGCACATCTTGATGCAAAGAAGTACCCATCGAGAAATGGTACGTTTTTGCACCGCCTTCCATTTCTTCGCACCCACATATCCAACAAAGAGTTGATCGTCCACGAGAAATCTTTATTACAATTTAGATAGAATGCCAATGCTCTTTTTGGATCCAGACAGTGCAGTCTCTCCTCCTCATGAGAAGGATGTGGGGGCGTGTAAAAATTAGGCAAGGTGATGGACTGGCCAACATGAAAGGGCGTAACAACCTTGGGAAGGAAGGAAGCCTTAGTGTACAACACCACTTTGTCAGGGTGCACATACAAGTATGGGGGCTTTGAAGAAAGAGCCTGAAGATCACTCACTCTGTAAGCAGAAGTGATGGCAACAAGAAAAACAGTCTTGAAAGTGAGGAGCCATTGAGGGCAATTGTGCATCGGCTCGAATGGAGTACACATTAAGAAAGTAAGGACAAGATTGAGGTCCCGCTGAGGCATGATAAATTGAGTAGGAGGAAATAAATGGGTGATACCGTTGAGGAATCAACTGACAATAGGGGACTTAGAGAGTGAAGGCTGATTAGGCAACCTAAGAAAGGTCGAAATAGACGATAAATACCCTTTAAGGGTGCCCAAAGCAGAGCCCTGGTAGGCTAAAGAAAGTATGAACAAAAGAACCTCAGAAAGAGGAGCAGAGAGGTGATCAACAGATTTGTTGGTACACCATGCCACAACATTATGCCAACAACAGGCGTATACCGTTTGGTGGGGGGTTGCCTGGCTGCCAAGATAACATCACAGACTTTGGTTCAAAAGCCATCAACTGCCGCCACTCAATCTCCATGCATGAAGATGGAGATTGGACAGGTTCGGGTGGAGAACCGTCCCTTGCTGCTGCAACAGTAGATCCTCCCGAAGAGGCCGTCTGAGTGGAGGATAGGTGGCCATGCTCTATACCTCTGGATATCATACTGTTCATGCCCAGTCTGGAGCCACCAAGATAACTTGGGCCCGGTCGCTCCTAATCTTCTTGAGAACTCTGGGCAGAAGTGGTATAGGTGGAAAGGCCTAAATGAGGCTGGAGTTCCACTCGAGACGAAAAGCGTCTCCGAGCGAGCTCCGCCTTGGAAACTCCAACACGCAAAACAGCTGACATTGCATGTTCTCTGTAGAGGTAAACAGATTTAACCAAGGCTCTCCCACCTGCTGAAAGAGACCTTGTGCCACCTTCAGATGGAGATGCCATTTGTGATCGGCTATGCATCGTCGGCTGAGTTTGTCTGCCCTGGCATCCAGAGAGCTGCCAGATATTGAACCACCAGGGTAATGTCCTGATGTTCCAGCCATGTCCAGAGGAGTAGTGCCTCCTGACAAAGGGTCGAGGATACTACTCCACCCAGTTTGTTGCAGTACCACATGGCGGTAGTGTTGTCTGTGAACACTTGCACTACATTCCATTTGAGAGAGGGAAGAAATACTTTTAACGCAAGCCTGGAGCTCCAGAAGATTGATTTGGAGCCCAAACTCCGCTGGAGACCAGAGGCCTCTGATCTCCGCCTCTCCCATGTGGCCGCCCCATCCCAAAAGTGACACATCTGTCACTATGGATAGATCTGGCTGGGGAAGGGAGAGGACTCTGCCGTGGACCCAATGAGGATTAGAAAACCACCACTGCAGGCCCTTCACAGGCCCCTCCGAGATCTGGACCATGTCAGAGAGATTTGCAAGATGGTGCACCCACTGGAACTTCAAGTCCCATTGCAGAGCCGGCATACGCCAATATGGCTTGTGTCACTAGCAGGATGCAAGAGGCCATGAGGCCCAGCAGCCTCAGAGTCAGTCTCACCAAAACCCAAGACAGAGGTTGAAAGATCAGAATCATAGCGCGAATATCTTGGACTTGCTTCTCGGGAGGAAAAGCCCAAAACTGCACTGTGTCCAGAACAGCTCTGATGAAGGGGAGCATCTGAGAGGGAGTCAGGTGTGACTTTGGCACATTTATACAGAACCCCAGAGTGTGCAGGAGGTTCGCCATAGTCTGAAGGTGGGAGACAACTTTCTGGGGCGAGTCCGCCTTCAATAGCCAGTCGTCGATGTATGGGAAGACTGATGCCCCCAACCTGAGCAGATGAGCTGCAACTACCGCCATCACTTTCGTGAACACCCGAGGGTAGCTGGTAAGGCCGAAGGGGAGCACAGTAAATTTAAAGTGCTTGTGACCTATCACGAATCGTAGGTAGCATCTGTGGGCAGGCAGGATGGGAATGTGGAAATAAGCGTCCTGCAAGTCCAACGCTACCATCCAGTCTCCCAGGTCCAGGGCAGACAGAACCTGAGCCAGGGTGAATATTTTGAAATTCTCCTTTTTCAGTAAGTAATTAAGGCCCCAAAGGCCCAGGATAGGAGGTAAGTCCTTGTCCTTTTTGGGCACCAGATAGTAGCGGAATAACAACCACAACCTACTTCTGGCACAGGGACCTTCTCTACGGCTCCCTTGGCCAAGAGAGCCACAACTTCCTAGCGGAGAAGAGCCAAATGATCCTCTGGAAGATGGCTGACTGAGGGAGGTATGGCTGATGAGGCAGATTCGAAGGGGAGGGAGTAGCCCCTTCAAACGATCTGCAAAACCCAACTGTCAGTAGTGATGGATTCCCAGTGGGGCAGATGATGGCGAATCCTGACACCAACTGAACCAGGGTGAGGGGATGGACTAGGAGGGTTTGGAGGCTGTAGCAGGGGCAGGGTTAGACTGGGGAGACCTCTGGTTCCTTGTCCCATGCCCACGTGTGATTCTGCATCCCCAGCCATGCAGCGGCTGAACAGCTTGGGTGGCATGGTGGCTTGGATGGGGATGCAACAGGGAGCCTCTTCCTTGGCCACAAAAGGGGCGAAAGGCAGACTGTTGGAGGCTAGGGACAGTGGAAAGACTGAGGGACCAAACTGTAACCAGGGAGTCCTTGAACCTCTCCAAAGCAGAGTCCGCCTTGTCTCCAAAGAGACGGGAGCCTTCAAAGGGCATGTCCATAAGAGTTTGTTGGACATCCCCCGAAAAACCGGATGTACGCTACCAGGCATGGTGTCTTAGGGCCACCGTCATTGCAACCGATCTACCTAGAGAGTCGGTCGTGTCCAGCCCACATCTGATCGTGAACTTTGCTGCATCTCTCCCATTGGTGAGAGCTTGGGAGACGATAGCACGGGCCTCCTCTGGTACCTGTGGCAGAACTTGCGCGACCATATCTCACAAGGAGTGGGTATAGCGGCCCTAAAGGCATGCGGTGTTCACGGATCACAGGGCAAGACTGGAGGAAGAAAACATCTTCTTCCCAAATTGTTCAAGCCTTTTTGATTCCCTATCCAGGGGTGCAGAAGGGAGTGTGCCCGAGGAAGAGGAAGTCTGGATGACAAGGCTCTCAGGGGTGGGGTTTTGGGACTGGAATTTAGGGTCGTTCAAGGCGGGCCAATGGAGGCATGCAATAGTCCTGTTCACAGGAGCCCCTGTGTTGGGCCTGGACCAAGTACCCAAGAGGACATCGATGAGGGCTTCATTGAATGGTAGAACGGGCTCAGATGTGGAAGTCCCTGGCTGAAACACCTTCATCAGGAGATTAGACCTGACTCGAACAGTAGGAAGCTTAAGGCCAAGGACCTCAGCCGCCCTACTGACCACCATAGAATAAGTCAGCATGCCAGCATCTGGAGAAGTGTCCAGGCCACTGGCCTCACCCAACTCCAGTGTCCAGTCCAAATTAGGGTTAGCCTGGTATTCATAAGAGTCCAGGGACCCCTCCAATCCTTCCCCGAATTCGTACACATAAGAAAAAGGGTCAGAATCCGAACTGGGGTGAATATGTCCCATCAAAGACAGAGACGGCGTCGGCTGACGCCGTTCTGACTCCGAGTCGTTGAGGATGAGGATCAGGTCAACGTCGATGGTGGGCAGCACTGATGATGGGAGCATCGACAAACGTACAGGTGCCGGGGAAGGTCTCAGTGGTACGATTGGTGCGGGGTGGATCTGAGAGCGGATCCGGAGGGGACCTAGGTGGCCAGCGCCGCTAGCTTGGAACCCAAAGTCCCCCCGACTGAACCCCTTGGTACCAAAGACACCGCTCCTGCTCCCAGAAACTCGGTGAAGTGTGGAGCGGACCCAGAAGAAGGCTCCAAAGACAGAGGCCTCGAGCGTCGATGCTCCTCTGGTGTCACATCAGCCGAGTGACGGGGTGAAGTCGAAGGGTGACAGGACCGCTTCGACTTCTTCTTCTTCTTACCTTGGCCTGAAGACTTCGAGGAAGAAGAATGGTGGTGGCACTGCAAGTGGTCTCAAGACCTTCCCCTTGAGCGAGACCTCTACCAACACGGAGTCGAGCGCCAGGCCGCAATGAGCTTGAGGGACCACTCTCTCAAGGCCTTCGAGTTCATGGCCTGGCACTTGGAGCACGAGAAACAGACTCGATGAGGATCAGTCACCAACCTCATGCGGATACAGTCCTCGCATGGCTTGAAACCAGTCTTCAATGACATCCTTGACTCATCAAAAACTCACCAAAAAACTCAACAAAACGGTCAAAATCGGTCAAAAAGAGACCAGGGTAGCTCTCTCAGGATCAGCATGTGGCGCAGAAAGAAAAGAACTGACGTCACTGCGCTGAAGTGGCGTCTATGTACAACATCATCACTGCGACTACGACACGAAGTACGCCCACGGCGTGGACCGATGCCACCTACCAAAGCGCAAGGGTATTGCTCGGACGCCAGGGGAAAAATTCTAAGGTAAGGCATTCGCAACTAGAAGTCTGTATTAGATTTTCTATGTTTCTGTATATTTTAAAAGCAAAACTTCAAGAATGAAAAATGACACCTCTCTGGTAGGAATCTGCTTGCCTATTTCCTGCTTTGGCTCCAAATGATCTGGAACTATTTCCACACAATGGCTCTCATCACGACTTCGGCGGTCCTTTCCAAAGACGGCCGAAGTACTGGCTTAAGACCACCCTAATACGACTGATCTCTGACCTTCGCCCGAAATAGGGTGGAATTCCGAGACCAGTCGTGCTGGTGGTCGGCGTTGCAGAGGCTGAACCGCCACACCAAAAAAGAGACCACACACCGTATTACAACCCGTAATATGGTGTGGTGGTGTCCAGAAGGTGAGGCTCTGCCGACGGTGGAAGCGCCAGGACCTTTCATCTCCCGGGTGACCTCCTTGACAAACAAGGTAAGTGGATCATCCGACAGTGGAGGGTGTGTGTGTGTGTGAGTGCGTGTGTGAATGTCATGAATGCTGGGGGGGTTGTTTTTGGTGCATGTCTGTGTGTATGAGTGATTGTGTGTGGACCGGGGGAGTGTTTGTGTGAGTGGATGGGGAGAGCGGGTGAGTGCGTGCATGAGGTGCAGGGGTGTGAATGTATGTATGTGCAGTGGGGGTGAATGCTTGCGTGTATGCAGTGTTCGTCAGTGTAAATGGGTGACTATGTGGCATTTGCGTGGGTGAGTGGGGGTGTGTTTGGGTGTAGAAGTGTGTGAGTGCATGTGTGCGGGTACGTGGACATGTGTCCACATGACCTATCAAGTTTTGCAGCATTTCATGGGGGGGCCTTATGATGAATGGATTAATAAAAATCATAATGTTGTAAAAGTCAAACCTAATCTACTTCACTTTCTGCCCTCAGTGTACAATGGCTTCATGCAAAATCTCTATCCGATTGATTGATTGATATTTAAAAACACAAACATTAGCCTGGTTATGAATTAATATTATCCTGCATTCTCACTATCGACTTTCCACTGAATCCTAATCCTGAAACCCTAAGCCTCTGGACTCTGTCACTTTTTCATAATGTTCTATTGTTAATGGTAAATATTTCTAATAATATTAGGACAACTGATGAGAACATAAAGAGGTAAGTGGTTCCTCAGACAGTTCACTTGTCCGATTTGATTCTGAGGGAGAAGTGCTATTTTGTGTGATTTTATTTACCATTTTCTTGGACAATGTACATATTTATTGACAACTTTGCTGACAGCAATGCCATTAGTATCAGGTTAGGACATTTGACAAATAAGCAGAGAAGGATAAAAAGGGTTCAGATGAAGGATAGTGGGTTAAGGGATACACATTCATTAGTTCTCACCTATGAAATGGAAGTGAGTTTATCTGGTAACAAGAATAATATTTATCGCCTAAATGTTGTGTCCTTGTGTACATAGAATCCTAAAGGTTGGAGATAGTGACACTTGAAGCAGACTTTATTACCAACCATCTAGAGATATGATTCAAATAATCTGGAACACAGCAGTTGTACCCAGGAATTGGAAGTGTTTTGTTAATTTACCAACAGAATGAACCTCAATTTCTTCTGAGTGAATGCATTGTGTAGAGGAAAAGCTCCATAAAGTTACATATGGATTTTGATTTTTGACTAATAGATTGTTGTAGTGAAGTCTACTCCACTTTATGAAAAACTGTCAGGTATCCAAAATCTTACATTGATAATTGCTCCCTGATTTTCATCTAAGCTTCTCACAGTGCTGAAAATTCATGCGGATCAGAGAATGACAGCACTTTATGAAGATATATTTACGTAGTAATTCAACCAGAAATGGATCATTGGAGGTTTGATTTATTGTGCTAACAGAGATGGTTTCTCACTGCAGCCTTCTCCAGAATTAGCCTTGTTTAATTGACTGTTCCAATTCAATTGAACCACTACAGTCCACATTAGAAATTGTTTTTAGAACATAGTGACATGACTTAGAATACCACCTTACAGTTTCCCTTAGCAAATAATTAAAACTTAGATATGGTAAAGAACACATGCTATGGTAAACCAAACACAGAAAAACTCAATCATACATTGTTAAGTAGATGTAATACAGAAGGGAACTTAACGCAAGCTAACAAAAAGCATGATAATACATTACTAATGTCCTAAAATTTGTCAGGAATAAAATAAGGAATGATGAAAGTAATATGATACATCTGAATTTACTGAATGACATAACATCAATTCAAACATTTAGAAGAGGAGAATACATGGTCAAGAAAAGGGGAGATGATGAGATGATATATTTCTTTACAAAAGTAAACACAGAAGGAACTTGACCATTAGGCTCTGCTATGCATGCAGGGTTGTAATTTAGTAGCGATTAGATTAAGCATTAGCAGAAGACATCTTGTATTTAGCAACTATTGTGAACATTTCGCAGAATCCATTTGTATTCATGGCAGCAATTTTCTCTGCCACATGCTGCCATGTGCTCTGTCCTACCTTCCTGTTAACTACTCTTAAAAATCTGTCTAGTGACAAGTTATATTTAGCATCTCCCACTTTGCACATGCCCAGTAAGGTCTGCAGGTGTTAGTAATTAGTAACCAACAGTAATGTGTCTACTAGTCCTTGAAAACTGTTAGTCCCTCCTACCCGTCGACTGTGCATTTCCATATGACCTTATATGTATATAAGTCTTGCTTCTATAATTGTACCACCTTCTTTTAGCCCCTGCGTGGGTATAAAAGGACCATGCTCTCTTAGTTCAGTGTGCACTTCAAACATTACCGAAGGGTGCTGTTTGACCTGTAGTACCACCTCATGAGGTTTAATAAACTTTGGGGGTCATTCTGACCCTGGCGGTCGGTGACCGCCAGGGTCACCGACCACGGGAGCACCGCCAACAGGCTGGCGGTGCTCCCTCGAGCATTCTGACCGCGGCGGTTCAGCCGCGGTCAGAAACGGAAAGTCGACGGTCTCCCGCCGACTTTCCGCTGCTAGGGAGAATCCTCCATGGCGGCGGAGCACGCTCCGCCGCCATGGGGATTCTGACACCCCCTACCGCCATCCTGTTCCTGGCGGGTCTCCCGCCAAGAACAGGATGGCGGTAGGGGGTGCCGCGGGGCCCCCGTAAGAGGGCCCCGCAAAGTATTTCAGTGTCTGCAAAGCAGACACTGAAATACGCGACGGGAGCAACTGCACCCGTCGCACCTTCCCACTACGCCGGCTCCATTCGGAGCCGGCGTCCTCGTGGGAAGGTAGATTTGCCCTGGGCTGGCGGGCGGCCTTTTGGCGGCCGCCCGCCAGCCCAGGACAAATCTCAAAATACCCTCAGCGGTCTTGCGACCGCGGAGCGGTATTTTGTCAGGGGAAGACTGGCGGGCGGCCTCCGCCGCCCGTCAGTCTCAGAATCACCCCCGTTGTATTTTATATCAGTTTCTGTGCCAACTTCTTCCTATATGGTCTGAGGACTTTGTGCAGAGAAGGGCGAACCCCTTGCACTAGTAGGCCTTGCTGAGGCTTACTTCGACAGCAGGACCACGTGTGGATGCGGCTCCCTGCAACCTAAGGGTTCCACCTTCATCTTTATTTTATATTCTTTCACACTTTTGTTTGCAGCAGTGAGTGTTACTCTCCCTCTGACCTAAGAGGCAAGACAAATTGATCTCTATCCTCACCTGTTGAGATAATAATACCCTTTAGTATTTTACATTTTATGTTGTATGTCTCTTTTGTATAATGGTGTGTTTTAATAGCTTATACACATATGGTAACCTGCCTGGCCTGCTGTGTGTATGAGCCCTAATCACTTGACAGCAGCTTTTGTGCTTTCAGTAGTTGTGCCTAGTGTGAGGACACTTTAGAATCATCTGAAACACAAGGAAGTGTCAACCTAAATATTTTCTAAGGTGGCGCTCAACATGATACCGTTCATTTGTTCTATTTATCTCTTCTAGGTTGGACAATACTACAAACAGGTATTTATCTGTTTGGGAAATACCTGTAATTCCACATTCCATTTATGTGTAGGGTATGGATTCCCCTGGTCCTGAAGAAATGCCAGGGATCCGACCAACAAGCGTGAAACATGTCCACCCTACATTAATCACATTAAGGCTATCTTGGTTCATTGAGCATCATGATAGCACTTTTACTATTGTTTTAGTCTCTAATAAGAGGACCAGCATATTAAAACCATTTAGGTCAAGAAATTGAAGGACTGATGGCCTATGATGGGGCGGAGGCACTTGTCCTTTCTGGGTATCAGAAAGTAGCGGGAATAACAACCACAATCTACTTCTGGCACAGGGACCCTCCCTATGACTCCCTTGGCAAAGAGAGCCATAACCTTCTCGCAGAGAAGTGCCAAGTGATCCTTCATCATATGATCGTAGGATGGTGGCATGGATGACGGGGTAGTCTTGAAGAGGAGGGAGTAGGCCCTATCTGCAAAATCCACCTGCCCGCTGTGATGGACTCCTGATGGAGTAGGAGATGGCGAATTCTTCCTCTGACTGGTTCCTGGAGGAGAATTGTCAGACTAGGAAGATTTGGAGGGAGCTGCAGGAGGGTGTGAGGGGCATTGGGCTGGCTGGAATGCTTACTCCCTGACCCTGATGGATAGTGTATCCCATGTCACTGACCATGCAGGGGCTAGGCAGGATGCACGGCACAGTGGCTGGAGAGGACGGACATGGGGGACACCCCTTCCGTAGCCATGAAAGTGGTGAAAAGCAGACTATTGGGGGGGGAGGGCAAGGAACAGCTGCGAGGCCCAAGGACCTGGATATACCATGAGAATCCTTGAAGTGCTGGAGCGCCCAGTCTGCTTTGTTTCCGAAGAGATGGGTGCCATCAAAGGGCGTGTCCAGAAAATTCGATTCGACATGTCCTGAAATGTCAGACATCTTCAACCAGGCATGGCCTCCGTCGATGCAACCACTCTGCCCAGCGAGTCAGTTGTGTCCAGTCCACATCTGATTGTGAACTTTGCTGTGTCCCTTCCATCAGCAACAGCTTGGGAGAGTGCATCCCAGGCCTCCTCCAGGACCTGTGGCAGCACTTGCGCAACCATATCCCACAGCATGCGGGAGTAATAGCCCAAAAGGCATGCAGTGTTCACAGACAACAATGGCAGGCTGAAGGAAGAAAACATCTTCTTCCCAAGTTGGTCCAGCCTCTTGGATTAGACTGGCCAAAGATGAGGCGCATGGCCTCATAGAACTCTCTAAGCTGGGCAAGGGTTGCTCTGGCTCCCAGAAATCTGGGACGGCATGGAGCCGACCCAGACGCAGACTCCAAAGACAGAGGCATAGAACTGTGATGCTCCTTGTCTCTCATCTCATCGGCCAATGGACAGGGTGAAGTCAAAGAACGCTTGCTCTTCTTCAGCTTCTTAAGCCTCGACTTACCCAATCATCCCAAGGACTTGGAATGGAACGATGAAAAAGGGGGGCTCTGCGACCGTTCTCAGGACATTTCTCTCAACCGAGATTAAGAGCAATGCAGAGCCAAACGCCGGGCCACCAGTAGCTTTAGGGACCTCTCCCTCAAAGCTTTTGTATTCATATCCTGGCACTCAAGCTCGACTTCAGGTCACGGTCATGCTCCAGACACCACAAGGACATGATCTGTGGATCCCCCACGGACATTGCCTGATGAAAGAATCTGCAGGGCTTGAACCCGGTCTTACGCAAATACATTTTTGGCACACCAGTGTCAAAAGCCAAAATCTCAGTAAAAAATCTCAGTCAAAAAACAACTGAGGGGGTAGCTCTTCTTCTGATCAGTGCTAGGCTGCTGTGGAAAGAAAACAACTGACATAAGCATGCAGGTGATGCCTATACAGGATCAGCAACCTCATTTCCGGTGCGCAAGGACGCCGATGACAGGTGCGGAGCCAATTGATGTCACCTAATGGCACGCAGGGGAACTGCATAAGAAAAATATCCAGACCCAGACTGATACCTAGGGTAGACTCCAAGGTATGGAATCTGCCATTAGATTTTTCTCTCAGATATTGTCAAAAAAATAGTGTTTGAAGGGAAATCATGTATATAGGTATCTTCACAACAGTAACTGCCATGCGTAGCAGCTTCATGATGACATATAGACACTCACCAGTTCGTCCAAAATATGTGAGAAGAGCCTTCGCTACACCACTGACCTCCAGAAGCCCTGGTAAATTAAAAATCCTTGAGATGACAGGGTTTCACTTCTCAGCAGTATTCTACCATGAACAATTTTGAATACAGAAGCCAGTGACATCAACTGGGCAGCAGAAGCAATCAATGTGGGTTCTCTCCTACAGCCATCAAGCAACTCGTCACCAGATATTTTGCAGTAATTCAGCCAAGAATCGAATCGTGGGAGGGATGGTTTATTGTGATAACAGAGACTGCTTCTCAGCACAGTCTTCTCTGATATCAGCCTTGTATACCTGACTGTTCCAATTCAATTTAACCCCCACATTCCACAATAGAACATGTTATTAAAACAAAGTGACATCACTTAGAATGCTACGAGTTAACTTAACAGCTGGTGGCTCATGAAATGGCAGATTTCAGAGAACAGTTATGGCAGTCAGGTCATTTTTATCTCAGAGCAGTTAAGGACCTCTATTTCAATGTTTTAATTGTTGATGACATACTTCTGCTGCCTGAACCTAATCAGCAGTGATACTGGTAACACTTTTACTGACCTGAGTATTAATTATTGCAAGTAGGCACTCACAGGCAGTGTGGAAATCTTGAATCATGTCCTAAAGTTCGACTGCAGGGAGGGGCCTCACTAGTAATACTCTTCTATACTAGCATTCTGTGAAGGTTTGAACTGCTAGATTCTTGAAGTGGGAGCATATTTCGTTGTAGTTTAAAAAAAAAAGGACCATATGAAGCTAAGACAATTACTGCATAGCTATAATTTAGGATATAGCTGCTAAGATAGTGTTTTAACACAGATAAGCAATTGGTAAATGTTGGAAGTTTGTGATTTAATACTCACCCACATATCTGTTTACGTAACCCATGTAAAAAAAGACTATGAGGGTCATTCTGACCCTGGCGGCCGGTGGCCGCCAGGGCCACCGACCACGGGAGCACCACCGACAGGCTGGCGGTGCTCCAATGAGCATTCTGACCGCGGCGGTTCAGCCGCGGTCAGAAGCGGAAAGTCAGCGGTCTCCCGCTGACTTTCCGCTGCTCATTGGAATCCTCCATGGCTGCGGAGCGCGCTCCGCAGCCATGAGGATTCTGACCCCCCCTACCGCCATCCAGTTCATGGCGGGAAAGCCGCCATGAACAGGATGGCGGTAGGGGGGGTCGCGGGGCCCCTGGGGGCCCCTGCCGTGCCCATGCCAATGGCATGGGCACGGCAGGGGCCCCCGTAAGAGGGCCCCAAAATGTATTTCACTGTCTGCCTTGCAGACAGTGAAATACGCGACAGGTGCAGTAGCACCCGTCGCACCTTCCCACTCCGCCGGCTCGATTACGAGCCGGCATCCTCGTGGGAAGGTCGTTTTCCCCTGGGCTGGCGGGCGGTTTAACTGGAACCGCCCGCCAGCCCAGGGGAAAACTCGTAATACCCGCCGCGGTCTTTTGACCGCGGCGCGGTAATTTGGAGGGCGGGATCCTGGCGGGCGGCCTCCGCCGCCCGCCAGGGTCATAATGAGGCCCTATTTGATTTGGTCCGATTACTCAGAGATACTTCGGTGCACTTTTTGATTGGTTCAAAGCACCTTAGCTCTGGTTATTTTTCTAAATTACTGTCTCTGATAACAATACATATTTTCTTATTCTCATCTACCTGGGTGGGCTTACTCATGGGGAACCATAATGTGATGTGAATATCAGGCCTTTCCTTAATGTGGGTGTGTTGAAACAGTTATTCAGTCTTGTTCCCTGTTGTTTAATCTTTTCATAGCAGACACTCGTACTGCTTTTTCTTAGGTAGAAAATCCCCACTAAAAATTAGATGGATGTCAGCTGCTCCTAATGACTTATTCAGACTATGCAGTATTGGTATAACAGTGACCACTGAACCTTCAAGAGGAACTTATTTGCCTGCTAAATACACAAATATGACTCACATACAGATCTATGACTCTAAATCTACAATTAAGAACTCTTGAAAAGTGATGACTCAAATATTAAGGTATAGGATGGTTCAGGAAAGGACATCATATGGTAGCAGACCACCAATTCTTTCCTTTGTGTTTTTCTGGCTTTAGAACACCCTGTGCGATGCCACTGTAAACAGTGCAACAGTGCATCTGCTTTTGTCCTAAAACATGTACTTTTAAATTGGCTGCATCCAAATGGATTATTGAACTTTCCAGTAGGAGAGGGTAGTTTGGTGCAGGGAAAGTCATCAGTAGCATATAAATTAAATGTCATATTTGCAGTTGTACTTACCTTGCCCACATGAATGACTAACTTGACTAACTTGAGTGGCTCCAGAAAACACCATTCTTCTATGGCTGGGTTGCAGTTTTTAAGCCACAGTACTGACACATGCCATGAACAAGTGCCGTTTAGGAAGACCTACTTTAATATATTAGCTATTTTACCACTCTAACTGTGTCTTGTAAGTCCATTGGTCTTCGTACTTAATACATACAAGTATGACATGCTTAATCTTAAGGGAAATATGATCCTACTATGGGTAGTTGCTAAAGGCTGTTTGTCATTCTTTAGGGATCTTTTCCATGGCCTTATAGTACATAAATATTTCTATACTGTTTTCACAGGTCGAATTCTAAATTTCAAAGTATATTTTCACCTGTTATTAAAAAATCTAATTCCATGATGAAAGTGGATTTTTAATAAGTATAGCAGAAAACCACTTTTAGACCAATTTGTACAGTAACCCTTATCTGAAGACTGGGATACACATACCATACTGGCTAGTAATTAATGGCCTCTGAAAGGGCCATGGTTTTCCTCGAGAATCCGGAAGCCTGAAGTGATGTCATCAGTACCTAGATACCCAAGAAGAATCACACAACCATACAGGAACATATTACCTTAACTGCTATTCCTTTTTAAGTATACATTACAAATGGGGGTCTCAGGAAGAGAAACCATTGATTTCCAGAGCCTAGACAGACTTTTGTCTTTGCTCCCAATTTGACAGAGCTATGGGCCAAGAATTTAAGTGGTTTGTGGGAAAGGTGATGGTGGGATCATTTATTATCAGGAATAAAATACCCCCCTACCACACATGATAAGGCTATTGCAAGTCATCTCCAAGTTCCATAACCTTATAAGGGAGTGCACCGTCATTCCTCTATGATCATGGAACTCCTCAGTGACTTACTATTCTTATAAGATGTGGCAAGGTGTAATGTATCCCACATATAACACAAGGGAGCCTGCTATTCCTGTAGAAAAGCCTGTCTCTGATTTTCTTATTAGAAGCAAGTTGTCATATCTCTCATAAAATGTAATAATTACACTTCTAGTGGCTTATCTGCAGGAAATTATTACAGTTGAGTTGTGACGTCACAGTGCCTGCTGCCCATAGCCAGCAGCCAAGGTGAAAGGCGGGTCAGATAGCATAATTGCAGCTGCAGTTTCAACAAGGCAACAAAAATGTGGCTTTTCATTTTTATGATCTGTTTTTCTAAAACAGAGTTGAGTAGAAAGGAGAAATTTGTGGCACATTGATTCTAATATTTTTCACAACAAATTACTAATTGCTTTTTAATGTATTTAACTTTGCATTAGTTTCCACATTTACTACCACTTTCATATGAAACAGCAAACACCAAGGTTGTAAGTGGTTAATGGAAAGGGTGATGAACTGACCAGGTATTTTAAGGAATAAAATTAGAGGTGACGAGAATGTTATGTTCTACTTGTGAAATTGGCGGAATTTAGGCCACACCACGTTACTCTTTAACACAGAGCTCTGGCCAAATTATACTAATCACTGCATGGCAGAATTTTTCTCCTGCAAGGCTCCAGAAAAGCCGAGCGCAAGCGAGTTTTGCCTTCCCCCAGAGTGATTTTCTAACACAGGTGGTTGCAAGCGTTTCTGTTAAAGGGCTACCTTTTGCACAGATATGTTACCACATGAATAGATTTTCTACTTGAGTGGCAGCAAAATCCACTCAAATGGCAGTGCACTCTATCCCATATTTAAATTCTGATGTCAGATTTAAGATCTTTAAACCAAAAGAGTTACCTATCTTTGGAAGGTTGTAGACTACAGTAATCATGCTTAATGTGTGGAAAAGTCCAGTCTTTACCATCTCAAACAATACCACTGGAGCAACTAATAATAATGCAATGTGTTACTATTTTACTAAAGAGCCATTGTAATCTCAAACCTTGACAAATTCTCTCCTTACACATAAAAGATGCATTTATATATGTGTGTTCTCAAGTTAACCTTTCAGTCTGTAGATGTCTGACAAATGCTATTACTATTTCTATATGGTATTCATGATTCCATGTTACTAAAAAGATGTCTTTTTGGATCATGTGCTAAGTGCCATTATTTCAGTTTCAGGAGTGTCAGTACCATCACCTGTTATAAAGACCAGACAAAATCAAAGTTGTTTGCATTTTTCATCATGAAGCTTTGGCCATAATGAATATTTTAATGTTTACATTTAAATAGTAAACATGTGAACACGTCATAAAGACGGACAAAGAAATACTAACCTAAAATATGTCCCTGCACCCTAATAGCACAACTCCATATTCATGTATCTGCAAATAACTGGGTAAAATAAACAATCTTGTGAATGTTAAATTTTTTTAGTTTTAAGGTATTACAAAAAGTAAAACGACTTATTAGCTTGCTTATTCTATTTTGAATTCGCCACTCCATTAACCATGTTAGTGAGACGCAGGGAGGACTTACCTTTAGCTTCTAATTCCATTTTTTTCTTCTTTGCCCATATATTATGGTAATTCTCAGCCATCATCTCAGCCATTGCCTTAAAAAAAAGAACATATATATTTCAGCATAAATGCAAAAGAGGATAGAACATTTTACAGTCAATATAGGCTGTGTTGACAAGTGAAAGACATTTTTATCTTTCAATTTGCAAGGACCATAGACGCAGGCATTTGCTTTGCTGAGAGTCTCTTTAGGGGCTCAAAGTTGATCATTCTGATATCAGATGTCAGGGCATATGTCTAAAACAACATATTTTAATATTACAACTAGACTGCAGTTTTTAGGACCCAGAACACTCTGTAGATGATACAGAGAACTGCAGGTATCACTCGAATTTTGGAAAAAATCATATGCAATGCAGAATCTCTACGCTTAAATTGGTTGAGAGGTGCAAGTGCAGCTTGAATATTAAGAGTCTAAAACATCATAAAAAGTACATTATGTACCAGATGTGCATAAGTACAAACATCTGATCTGATGTGTGTTTAAACAGGAAGGTCTCTTTTGTGGACTATTTAATCACAAGTAGGACAGAACTAGAGATATTCCGAATTTTTCATTCCTCCAGCAGAATTGGTGGAATTTGGCAACCCTGCAATACTCTTGTAGTGCGGAGTTCTGGCAAAATGCTACCAATCACCACATGACATAATTGTTTCCTGCAGGGCTACAGAAATGCGAATGAGACTTTGCCTCCCCTAGTGCGATTTCCTAACCCAGGCAGTTGCGGGTGGTCACAGTCACAGTGGTGATTCCTGACTAGATT
Source organism: Pleurodeles waltl (assembly GCF_031143425.1). Classification (NCBI taxonomy): domain Eukaryota; kingdom Metazoa; phylum Chordata; class Amphibia; order Caudata; family Salamandridae; genus Pleurodeles; species Pleurodeles waltl. The sequence goes on along the minus strand of NC_090444.1, from coordinate 579,591,703 downwards.
TGCTGATCTGCAATTGAATATGGGCAAAAAGGGAGTTCTTTTCTTAAACCTTTCTGCCTAAAACAAATTTTACCTAAATAATCACTAAGAGCCTGAGAACAAGCATCTCTTTCATGTTGAGCAACTTTGACATTTCTAAGTATTGCATGGAAGACCACATTTAGGCCCCTGGTGAAACAAACATGTTCCTTGAGTTATACTATATTTTGTAATGCCCTTTCATGATGAATCATTTGGCTCCTGGTGACTCCCAGCTACTTTTGAAAATAACATTTGTAAGATAAATGGAGGAATATGCTTTTTGTATAAGTTATAAAGTTATAGAATTACTTACGGGCAACTGACTAACCAAGATGTTTTTAAATGAGGGGTTTTGAGGTACATCAAGCTGAGTGGCTGAGGTTTCCAAAACCTGTGAAAGACTTTCCCTTTATCCACAGTTAACCCAGTTACAATTCAATGGTATGTAGCCACCATTTAGTCTGCCCATGCTCTCATCAGATGTTCAAGGGTAGAGGTGTTACATAGTATCGCATAGTATCGATTCACAACACACCTGCCTCAGTTCCCTGCTCCTCTTACTAATGATGTTTTCCCATTCACCTAACCTGCCCATTGACACACCGACATTTATTTATGACCAAATAAAAAATAAACCATATCTGGCATCCTACCAACATCCCACACAGGAACATTAACCATACCCCCCCCAATATTAAAATAAAATATAACTGATGTTTTACCACGGACCCCACCACTGTCTCTTCAGTAGCTTTCTCTATGGACCAAAAAGCAAAACAAAACAATACTTGGCCTCCTCCTGACTTACTCCACTGCTTTCTGTGCCTTCGCTCTCTGCCCAAGCAATACACTCTGCTTCTTATGGAGGAGGGAGCTGGTGGCTAGCTGACTGGCTCTGTGTGAGCCATTTCAATGCAGCTAAAAAATCCCTGGTCTGCAGAGGCTTGCAGATGACAGGGAGTGTGACGGTGGATAGATGAGGGGTGGCAACTTCAATCTCCTGAATTTCTCGAGTCTCTTGAGACCAGAGAGAGATGTAAAATGGTGCACAAGGACAGTAGCCATCATTCAGTCATCTCACTCAGGAAACCCGGATTAGGTCGAGGAACACAATGGATTTGAGCGGTTCTATGTATGATGTAGCAACAGTGTTGACATTTCATAGCAGTAAAAAACTGGATTCAAACCTAGTATTTATGCTAATGGCTTTCAGTGAGAGTCATGCATAAAAACTTTTTTTATTAACTTGTGTTCTTTGTTTTAAATCTGGCAACTGGTATGTGTTCCATGCAAGACACTTAATCGAGGATATTTCAAGGAAACATGCCTTCTTTACTTTAACACTTGTTAAGGAAGATTCAAGATAGAAAATCTGTTTACTTAAACAAAACTTGAGATTGTCCTTTGCACCAAACATGTAGCATCTGAAGAAAGTGTGTTTGCCCCTATCATAGAATAGTCCCTGACTCCTATGATTATATTTATAAAGCCCAACTCCAATGGGTGACGTACTGAATGGTGAGACATCATAAGGCAGAGACTGCGCTGACTGATGAGCAGATATACAACGGCAAACTCTACAATATATTCTCTTTGGCACTACACTTCCTATGAAGCTGACAGTATTAGTGTTGACGGCTGCCATGATGCTGCAATACTGTCTTCAATATACAAACTCCAGATCGCCACACACGAGCCTTCCTGCTGTAGGGCCTAGCACTACCACTGGCCTGTTATCATCCTAAGAGGTAACTTATTGGGAAGTTAACCCTGTATGCTGATGGAGCCCCTGTAGATTTTTAAACTCTAGTAGAGAACCATGGGCTGGGAGAAGGTCATTTTCTACCATACAGTAAAATAATGCACCTGTTTAGGGGGAAAAAGAATGCACAGGGGACGCAGCCCCGCACTCATGCACTTCTACACAAAATGCACATGATGAGGGATGAGCGCGGATTAAAAACATGGATTTACAAAGCTATACTCAAACTTGCAGGAGTATCTCTGCAGCTCTCAGTGAGGAATGGTAAGAAGGTTTGCAGTAGGTCTACAATGACTCAGATTGCCAGAAATCCCTGTAGTGTCCGTGGAAGGTATCAAGAAATGCCCACTTTAGATGTATTCAATGTAACTGCAAAAAGCCTTCCTAACACCCCATAGGCTGGATAAGATATTCCCCAAAATACAGGCGCCTGCCCTTGATGCTGAATAGACCCAACCGACCTCCACCACATGATATGGACATGATAGAAATTACACAGTTTTTGGAAAAATGTTACAACTTGTATAGCCATGATCAGTACTAGGCCACACCTTGATACTCTCAAGGCCTTACGTTAGGTATTTACTCTAGGGCAAAAATTCGAAGGTATCACAAAATTCACTGACCTGGCCCTCATCCGTGCTAAAAGGGCTATCACCATAAGATAGACACCCCCCTACCCTGTGGGTGAACGTTTGGCAGGGACTTGGAATAAAGGGCTGCATCTGAAAGGATAGGATGCGATGCACTCATACAGACTCTCAAAAAAACTCTGGAAAAGATGACAAGCCGCCACCATAATTATTGTCTTTCACAGTAGAGAACCATACCCACTGATCCCACCCTCACTAACTTGTTGACTGCCCTTCCCCCCCTTACCTCTTTTCCTTCCCCTCCCCTCCCAGGCTACTTGCCCCCCGAAGTTTATAGCGGGACAGAAAACAGTGTGAGTCCACCCACATCATTCCTACCGGTTATCCAATGGCATTCCATACTACCACACAGCAGTTTTACGTTGCTTACCTTTCTGGCAGTATTATAATGCACAGGGCACATCAGGATCTTTAGGTGCCCACTCCCTCTTATTTCAGTGTGCAGGTGCCTTTATGTTTTGTGTAGGAAAGTTACTGATGGAACAGGGTGGCCTGTGGGTAATATGTTCTGAGAGGAGGGATGGTACATATGTAGAAGTAAGTTATGTCTTTGAAACATTCTGTTTTTGTACTTGGCATGATTTCACTCTTTTTGAACACATTGATGTCTGTGTACCGTCAACTGTCAACTGTGACGGCCCTGTGGTTATCCCTGAAGCTTATACCAAAAAACAGAAAAACAAAAGTTACTATCATCCATAAAGGTGAAGTAGTTTTCCCAAAGTCTCAACACAAAAATGAAAGTAATGACTGCATAGACATGTGGCTACCAAGTGTCAAAACTACAGCACCAGCCCAGGAAAGACCAAAGGATACCTTCTGTTAACAAACACGAAATGGATATTTTCATTAAAACGTAAAGGAAAGTCTGGATTCTTCTTCTCTTGGGCACATCATGATACATCCATGGATAGTGTACAAATACTCAGATAGTTTTATGCATCAAAATCTTTTAAACAAATCCAACTCCCAGAATTATAGGGGCCGCCCGCCAAGATCTGACCGCCATGCGGCCGCCAATGCAGCCGCACCCCCGCCGCGGCCATTTGGAGATCCCCGCTGGGCGGAAACCTGGTTTCCGCCCGCTGGCCCAGCAGGGATCACGGCCGCAACAAAGGAGCCGGCTCCAAATGGAGCCGGCGGTGATGCGGCCGTGCGACGGGTGCAGTTGCACCCGTCGCGCTTTTAACTGTCTGCACAGCAGACAGTGAAAAGCCGCATGGGGCCCTCTCAGGGGGCCCCTGCACTGCCCATGCCAGTGGCATGGCCAGTGCAGGGGCCCCCAGGGGCCCCACGACTCCCCGTACCGCCAGCCTTTTCCTGGCGGTTCAGACCACCAGAAAAAGGCTGGTGGTCGGGGACTCGTAATCCCCTGGGCTGGCGTATTACATCCGCCGAGGCCATTGTGGCGGTAAACCGCCGGCCCCAGCGGTGCGACCGCGGCGCTACCGCTGCGGTCAAAATACGCCGGGAAGCACCGCCAGCCTGTTGGCGGTGCTCCCGTCGTTTTGGCACTGCGGTTATAATACCGCCAGGGTCATAATGACCACCACAGTGTGAACAAACATCAAATTTTAACATTGCAGAGCTGTCAATATTTCATGTTCATAACAGCAGCAATGGATGGGGAGACTCTCATGCCGCATGCACCAGGATTAAATAACTGCTTTAAATTAATAAAAATGAAATAATATTTTTACAGCAGTCTCCAACTAATTTCTGCCACACAGAAAATTTGTTACATCTTTGAAGGGTGTCTACTCAAAGCTTTGAAAGACATAGGTGGTCATTATGACCCTGGCGGTATTATAACCGCAGGGCCAAAACGATGGGAGCACCGCCAACAGGCTGGCGGTGACCCCCGGCGTATTTTGACCGCTGCAGTAGCGCTGCGGTTGCACCGCCGGGGCCGGGGATTACGAGTCCCCGACCGCGGTCTGAACCGCCAGGAGAAGGCTGGCGGTATGGGGAGTCATGGGGCCCCTGGGGGCCCCTGCACTGCCCATGCTGCTGGCATGGGCAGTGCAGGGGCCCCCTGAGAGGGCCCCATGCGGCTTTTCACTGTCTGCTGCGCAGACAGTGAAAAGCGCGATGGGTGCAACTGCACCCGTCGCACGGCCGCAACACCGCCGGCTCCATTTGGAGCCGACTCCTATGTTGCGCCCGTGATCCCCGCTGGGCCAGTGGGCGGAAACCAGGTTTCCGCCCGCCGGCCCAGCAGGGATCTCCGAATGGCTGCGGCGGGGGTGCGGCTGCATTGGCGGCCGCATGGCGGTCAGATCTTGGCGGGCGGCAAGGTCGTAATGACCCCCATAAACTCTTAGCAATAACTGGACCTCAACACGCACTAAAGACTTGTAGATACCTAACGACCTAGACGTTCACAGTAAAGTAGGATCTGCATAGGAAAGAGAGACTCTTCTAATCTGGAGACATCCATTGACTCTCTGCTAATTAAAATTAAAATAGTAGTCTAGCCGTAGTTGAATCTTGTTTCAAACTAGAGTTACTAAAACATAAACTCCTCTATTGAAACAAATGTAGAAGGAGCCTACCCACATCACATGGATGTTTTTCCCTCTGCCGTACACCAAGGCCCAGATTTATACTTTTTGCTGCAAAACTGCGCTAATGCATTCTTGCGGGCAAAATGTTTAGTGCCGCCTTGCGCCATTCAACAGCACCAGCCGGAAACCGTATTTATAGAATGGCACAAGCCGGAGCTAAGCTTGGGCTAGTATCTACAAAAAAGATGCTAGCTGGGTGGGGTGGGGGTGGCGGTAGGGAAGAGGGGGTTGTGCGTCGAGACATGACGCTAGCCAAACATATGACTCCTGTCTTAGGAAAGACAGAAGTCATGCCCACCACCCCAACGGCCAGCACAGGGTACAAGTGTCCCCTGGGCATGGCCACTGCAACCTGTGCCATGCAGGGGGCCCCAGGTTAAAATTGTTTATAAAATACTTACCAATACTTACCCTACTTACCTGGGATGGGGTCCCCCATCCTCTGGTGTGGGTGGGGGTGTTCCTGGGGCTTAGGGAGGGCACCTGTGTACCTATTCCATGGTGTTTAACCATGGAAATGGGTCCACAGGTCCCCTAACGTGTTAAATAATGATGCACAGCAAGCTTTGCCCTATTATTTAGCCTCTCCTCCCACCTGTCTGCCATTTTAGCACGGGGGATAAATATGGGGCTATGGGGATAGCACCATTTATTAGATGGGAATGCCTACCTTGCATCTCATTGACGTGAGGTAGGTGCATGCATCTAAAAAATGGTGCAAACTCCTCCATTTTGAGGTTAGATGTGTCTAATGTCAAAATATAAATATGAAGTTAGTTTTGGGCCGAATTTGCGTAAATAAAGTTACACAAATTCGATGCAAACAGAGTATAAATATGCCCCTAAGTATGACTTCATATGACTGAGATGTTCTAACTTTAATGGAGCTATGAAGGCCTAGGCGTTAAAGATATGCAAGTGAGAAACAGTGGATTTGTAATTGGGGTGGATGGTAGCCTACCACAAGTAATAATGTCCCTATTCTTGTTAGGGTCAGTTAAGGTTTCAGAAATGTAAAAATGAGCTCAATCCCTGGTAGCTATGGAACAGAGCAGACAGATGTAACTTAAGAAACTGTGTTAAAAAACTTAGAAGTACCAAACCAGATAAAAAGTCAAAAACACAGCACAATAAAAGTTTCACTCCACTTTATAAACATAGAGAAGAATCTACTGAACAAATGACATCAAAAAGACAAAAAATAAAATGAAAGGAATGGGAGATATGAATTTTTAAATTGTTAAATAAAAATAGCACCAAGAAGAATTGAAAGCCAATTGTGGTCATCTTGTTGCACTTGACGGTGCCTAGGCATGATTTAGGTCGATCACGATGAAGCATGGGTTGGAAACAGAAATCACGTTTGTCCCAGTCGGAGGGTTTTATCTTCTGACTTAGACTGAAATGGAAGTCAAGATGACTCAGAGGGATGAAGCAGCAGGATGTGGTCGGGAAGCACCCCAATAGGGTGGATAGCAGCAGGACAAAGTCATGGTGAATCCTTTGAATTTTGGTGGGAAATCTATCAGTGGGAGAAATGTGTACATCTGGATGGTCCCTCCCTGAAAAGATACTTTTGGCACCTTAGACCAGTCAAGATTGTTACATTTGACTTAATCACTTTTTCGGAACTCAGATTCCTCCAGTGGGGCAAGGCTGAAAGTTGTAGCCGAACAGGGCTCCATTAGGCCAGATAACCCCTCTGTGATGTCTCTGTAAAGCAGATTTTGCACTGTGGAAAAGATCTGCATAGGAGCAAGCTAAATCTTTGATCAAGCTCCAATGCACTTTCATCAGAATGACTTGTCAGACTCGTCCCGGTCCTCCATGGGTCTCTGAATTAAAAAATGTTCTACGTCCCATGTGTTAGACCTGACAGCCTTAGGGTGGTCACCCCTAACTTTTTGCCTGCCTCCCTCCACTTTTGAGATACTGTTTTTTCTGGTTTTTAGACTCTTCACACTTTACCTCTGCTAACCAGTGCTAAAGTTCATATGCTCTCCCTTTAAACATGGTAACATTGGATCACTCCCAATTGGGCTATTTAATTTACGTATAAGTCCCTAGTAGAGTGAACTATATGTGCCCAGGGCCTGTAGATTAAAAACTACTAGTGGGCCTGCAGCACTGATTGTGCCACCCACTTCAGTAGCCGTTAACCTTGTCTCAGGCCTGCCATTGCAAGGCCTGTGTGTGCAGTTTCACTGCCAATTCGACTTGGCATTTAAAAGTACTTGCCAAGCCTAAAACTTTTTCTACATATAAATCACTCCTAAGGTGTGCCCTAGGTAACCCTTAGGGCAGGGTGCTGTGTAGGTCAAAGGCAGGACATGTACCTGTGTAGTTTACATGTCCTAATAGCGTAGAACTCCTAAATTCGTTTTTACACTACTGTGAGGCCTGCTCCCTTCATAGGCTAACACTGGGGCTGCCCTCATACATTGTTTGAGTGGTAGCTGCTGATCTGAAAGGAGTAGGAAGGTCATATTTAGTATGGCCAGAATGGTAATACAAAATCCCACTGACTGGTGAAGTTGGATTTAATATTACTATTTTAGAAATGCCACTTTTAGAAAGTGAGCATTTCTCTGCACTTAAATCTTTCTGTGCCTTACAATCCACGTCTAGCTGGGTTTAGTTGACAGCTCCTTGTGCATTCACTCAGACACACCCCAAACACAGGATACTCAGCCTAACTTGCATACATCTGCATTTTGAATGGGTCTTCTTGGGCTGGGAGGGTGGAGGGCCTGCTCTCACACAAAGGACTGCCACATCCCCTACTGGGACCCTGGCAGACAGGATTGAACTGAAAGGGGACCAGGTGCACTTCTAAGCCACTCTTTGAAGTCTCCCCCACTTCAAAGGCACATTTGGGTATAAAAATGGGGCCTCTGCCCTACCACCGCAGACACTTCCTGGAGAAGATACCTGAACCAGAACCTGCACCCTGACAAGAAGATCTGCCTTGCTGCCCAAAGGACTCATCTGACTGCTTTCTGAAGAGGACTGCTGCCTTGCTGTTGCCCTGCTGTCTTGTTGCTCTCTTGCTGTGCTGCAGAAGTGCTCTCCAAGGGCTTGGATAGAGCTTGCCTCCTGTTCCCTGATGACTAAGGACCAAAAAGACTGCTCTCCTGCAGCTGAAATCCCCAGGCGGTGAAAATTCGACGCACTGCCTGCCAAGAACGACGCACAGCCTGCTCGCAGTGAAAATTTCACCGCACGCCGAAATCATAATGACGCAGCCCTGACTTCGCGACAGAAGATCGACCCAGCGACGCGACCGGAACTTCGACACACGGCCCAACTGGATCGCCACAAGCCGACTCAGAACGACGACGCCCAACTTCCTGAGAGCAATCAACGCTGCGCCTGCCGTGCAGAAGAAAATTCCACGCATCGCTTACCAAAATCGACACAGCCCCTGTGACTTCGCTCTGCAAGCCCAGGATTCCAAGCATCATTCCCAGGGCGTCTGAACACCCCGCAACCCAAAGAGGATCCGAGTGCGCACGCCGGAAATCGACGCAACGTCTTCCCTGCGTGGAAAATAACAACGCAAGTCCATGTGCAAAGGGGCGAAACCGACGCACACTCACCATTTTCCATGCACCTCCTCCTCTGCGGCCCCTTGCGAGGATTTTTCAACACAAACCAGGTACTTTGCCCCGCAAGAGACACTTTTTATTGCTTTTACAGTAATATTTTAACTCTAAGACACTTGATATCACTTTCAGTAATATCCCTACATTTGCTTATTTCATTTTTAATCATTTTGACCTGAATTTATCCAGATAAATATTATATATTTTTCTAAACACTGTGTGGTGTATTTTTGTGGTGTTATATTGTGGTATTGTATGGTTTATTGCACAAATACTTTACACATTGCCTTCTAAGTTAAGCCTGACTGCTCAGTGCCAAGCTACTAGAGTGAGAGTCCTTGCTTGGACAGGGAGTAACCTGACTGCCAACCAAAGACCCCATTTCTAACACCAGGTTTCTCAGGATGTCAAGAGGAGAACACTTTGACAAAGCCAAGTGTCCCAGGACCTCAGAAACAGCACGTGGGAGTCAAGATTCACTCCAGCAGAAGCCATCAGCAGAGTCTAGGGCAGATAATGTTTGAACTGATCATCTGGGCTCTTCTGGAAAAAGGATTTCTTACAGCTAATTGTGTCGCTGTAGCTTAACAGGAGGCCAGCCAAATGCACCCTGGAGTCCACATCTTTTTCCTGCCAGGTCAGCCTTTCAGTTTTTCTGACAGGTCTCAAAAGCAGGTGCAGTCTTTCTGCTGTCTTCCAAAGATCCACTAGTGTTATAAAGAAGGGATACACATTTATGCCTGGCACCAGCCTGTGGGTGAGGGTGGCTCCTGCCCCTTCCCTAACCAAAAGAAAAAAAATGGGCAGAGAGGAAATCTTACTCAGTTCTGCCGCAGTTCCTATGCTCTACTGAAAACAAACCCATAGAACCCATCTCTGACCAAATCCAGAATCGTGAAACCCTCCCCCTCTTGTGCAGAGCATTTGTGCCCATACTGATCAGTGAAATGAAAAACACCACTTCTGTGGTCACTTCAAACCAGTCTGGGGCAGCTCATCTCTCACTGTGATTGGTGCATGCCTGACTAGAGGGAAAAACAAGGACCCACGTCAGGTATAAGCTAACATTTGCCTGTGACAGAACGCGCCTCTCTAATGTTAATCAGATACCTGGCATGAGCCCAGATGGTTATCCACCAGAGGAACAGAATATCCCCTCCCACACCTATGGCATTTGCTGCGCACTGCTCTTAAAAGGGTATGTTTAGGGTACAGTGGGAACTCATGCCAGTGGGCCTCCAGAGGCTTTTTGCAGAGGAACAGTAGCTTTCCAAAAGTACCCTTTCCAAATTATTTAATTACAAATCCAACTTCAGCATGAATTTGGCTGGTAATAAATACTTTAAAAGTCTAAGGATGAAATGTGTAGCTGCTTCTTAGCTGGAGATAACATTATTACATTAAAAATAGCACAACCCCCAAAGTTTTCCTGTAGAACAGCTAACCTTGCTACAATGAAAATAATGTTTGTGACCTTTTCACTGTAAGGACATGTTTAACATAAAACTGTTCATGTCCTACTTCTAAATACATTGCACAAGCCTTATGGGCAGTAACTTATTAAAAATGAAGGTTTAGTCCTGTCAAAAGGGGTTATTTACAGTTTTACAATTGTGCTGCAGGCTTACAGTGCTAGATCTGCAGTTTTGTTTGCACTGCCATGCATGTTTGCAAACACTCACTGTAATGGATGGCACAATGGGTGCTGCAATCCATTACTGACATTTAACTTATAGGCCCAGAGTACACTTTGTACCATACACTAGGGACTTATGGGTAAGTTAAGTATGCCAGTTAGGACTATAGCTAAATTCAACATATTTTAGGGGTCAGAGCACATACACTAGGGTCTAGTTAGCAGAGTTCCAGTGCACAGAGTCAAACAAACAGCAGCATTAGTCATACAAAATGGGAGTGATCACAAAAAAAAGGCATTTTCCTACATGGCCTGCACCAGGGAGGGTGTGTGTGTGTGTCAGCCAAGACACGCACTAATGATGTGAGCAATTATGGCACTCCCTGTTGCTGCCATGGGGATTTAACCTCATTAGTGCGTGTCTTGCCTGACACACACACACACCCTCCCTGGTGCAGGCCACGACACCAGGGAGGGGTTTGGGATTTTTTTTAAATTTAAATCCCCTAGGGAGACATGGAAGAGCTTCCGTGTCTCCCGCCACACCTCCCATATGCTCATCTGTGATGTCAGCATGCCGCAAGGTTCGCTCACGTCAAAGTTTATTTACCCTATCGGAGCAGGAAGCAGCAGGCTGCTTTCTACTCCAGTGGGAACAATGGGCCCAAAAGAGCCTCCCCACCTTTCAGGAAGGCCTCATTGAAAGGTAAGATTCTCCTCTTTCAAAGAAGGCCTTCATGAAAGGGTTTCCTGGTCGTGCATCACGGCAGCGCTGCGATCCATGGCCAGGAAACACCACTAGTCATCCAGAGAGGTCAGCCTTTTGAAAATGGGGGTAAAACAAACAAAAACTTTTTATAGATAGAGAGAGATTCTATAGATGGAAATAAATCTATCACTCTCATATATAGATGTGTGTGTGTGTGTGTGTATAGCAATGCATGTGTGTTTCCCAGAGGACTGCGGTCGGCCCGCAGGGAAACCACACACTCATATAAAAGTAATTTCTTTACATATACATAAGGAGAGAGAGAGATAGACACTCTCTCCCTATATATATGTATAGGTTATATATATATATATACATATGGCAAAGCGCATCTTTACAGCAATGCACGTACTCCAACCAACACGCTTCTACCCCAGCTTTTAGGTAGCAATAAAAATGTCAAGATAACTCTTGTGCTTAGGGGCCAGATGTAAGAAGCGTTTTGCATGGCGCATCGTGATGCACAGTCCCATTTTGCGAGTCGGTTCCGACTCTCAAAATGGGAATGCGAGTCGCAAATAGGAAGGGGTGTTCCCTTCCTATTTGCGACTCACACCGCGATGCACAATTGCTTTGTGACCGCGAAAGCGGTCGCAAAGCAATTCGCAGTTAACACCCACGTGAAGTGGGTGCTAACTCATTCGCAAAAGGGAAGGGGTCCCCAGGGGACCCCTTTCCCCTTTGTGAATGTCGCAAAAACATTTTTTTCAGCCTACTCTGAAAAAACGAAACCAAATGGTTTCATTTTTTATTTTGTATTGCAAATCGTTTTCCTTTAAGGAAAAAAACTGCTTTATTGAAAAAGCAGTCACAGACATGGAGGTCTGCTGTCTCCAGCAGGCCACCATCCCTGTGAGTGCAGGGAATCGCAAGGGGATCGCAAATTGCGACCCACCTCATTAATATTAATGAGATGGGTCTTTGCGACCCTCTTGCGATTCGCAGAAGGTGTCTGAGACACCATTCTGCATATGATTTTGCAAATCGGAAATTGCGAGTCGCACTGACTCGCAATTTCCGATTCACAAAATCCTTTCTTGCTACATCTGGCCCTAGGTTCCTGCTAGAGAAAAAGATTGGACTTTTGTCGAGTGGCAGTTTTGATGCCATAAACTAGCTAAAGAAGGTTTATATGCCTGCTGCAAAGAACAGATTTGTATTTTATGTGAATAGCTAAGTGGATTAGTAAAGCCAGCCGTTACCTGCGCTTTAAGACAAATTAAATGTATGTGAGAGGGCAATGGACATATGAAGGGCACTTTTGCCGGGTGGTAGTGAGGGAATCTGTGGGGGAGGTCATGGGGGGGAGCACCAAAATAGATTGTCAACGGGGAGCCACCAGTGCTAAAGGCTGAGATGATGGGTATGTGGCAACGTGAAGTAGTAGTGTATCCTTTTTGTTTTTTTCAGTGTCTTCAGAGATCTTGACTGAGGGAAGAAGCGAAGGTAAGGTGACTGACATATACTGTTGCACACATCACACACACACACCCACCAGCAATTTTGTGACCGTCTACGTAGGCTAGTGTTTTAAATGGATAGTATAGCCAGTAGCAGAGATGGCGTTTCATTGGATGACTGCTGCTCAAGCCCCACTTGGGTTATGGAGGACAGTTCTGACGCGGGATCAGACACTGAGGCAGCAGATACTGAGACAGCATCTGAGGGAGAGGACAATGGAGCAGCCTCTGTGAGTGATTTTTCAGTCGGGGAGCCACATCCGACAATCTCTCTTCCAGTGATTCTGAGGGAGACGATAAGGACAGTTGTCCTGTCCCTTTGCAAGAACAGTCTGTGCAGCAGCATTTTCCCACTTGTCCTGATAAAAAAGCTACCCCACTTGTGTGCCTGTACCTAGTGCCTGCATCAGGAATGGATCATCACAGGGTCAACAGTAGCCCTCATGTAAGAACTACCATTGACCGTTGTGTGATCCATTCCTGTCACATGCACTAAAGCCAGGCACATCAGTGAGGTAACATTTTTATCAGGACAAGTTGGGGAACGCTGGGTGGTAAGCAGTTTGTGGATCCCTGTATATTCCTGTAGTTTACTTCACAGAAATGCAAGAAATAATTGTGCTTTTATTCAAATTTTTACCTTTGCAGGGCATTCTGGGTAAACATCTTTATGGAATCCTCACAAGTGATACCTCCCTGGAGTCCCCTTGATGTCTACTTTTCAGAAATGTCTGGGTTTGCTAAGTTTTCCTACATGGTTCCCGATCCCAGGACTACCTTAGTTATCATTATCACCACAATACATTTTGGGACCTTCCCTGTCACAGGCACTAGGACTACCCACACAAGTGAGGTACCATTTTTATGGGGAGACTTGGAGAAATGCTAGGTGGTTCCCCTCAGATTCCATAACTTTGCATTGCTGAAATGTGAGGAAAATGTGTTTTTAAACAGATTTTGAGATTTGCAAAGGTTTCTGGGGGACAGAACCTGGTGAGAGTCCAACAAGTCACCCAATTCAGGATTCCTCTAGGTGTATAGTTTTCAAAAATGTATAGGTTTGCTAGGTTTCTCTAGGTGCCGGCTGAGCGAGAGGCCAAAAGTCACAGCTAGGCAATTTGCCAAAATCGAGTCAGTTGTTAGTGGAAAAATTAATTGTGTCCATGTTGTGTTTTGGGCCGTTTCCTGTCAGGGGCACTAGGCCTACCCACCCAAGTAAGGTACCATTTTTATTGGCAGACTTGGAGGAACACAGAATAGAAGACCAAGTGTTTTTTCCAATTGTCTTTCTCTACATTTGTGCCTTCCAAATGCAAGGCAGTGTGGAAGAAATAAGTGATTTTGAGAAATGCCCTGTAATTCACATGCTAGTAAGGGTACCCCTGAATTCACAGATGTGCAAATAACCACTGCTTCTAAACTCCATATCTCATGCCCATATAGGAAATACATAGGTTTCCATGATACCTGTTTTTCACTCTTTATATTTTACCAAATGAATGGCTGTACACCTTGAATACAATGAAAACACATTGCAAGGTGCAGCTCATTTATTGGCTCTGGATATGTTAGGTTCTTGATGAACCTACAAGCCTTATATATCCCCACAACCATAAGGGTCCAGCAGACATAACAGTAGATGGCTTTCAATAATCTGCCATAGCTGGAAAAAGTTACAGAAGAAAATGTAGACTGAAATGGCTGTTCTTTTCAACTCAATTTCAATATATTTTTATTTCAACTGTTACTTTGTATAGGAAGACCTTGAAGGATATACACAAATGACCACTCGCTGAATTCAGAATTTTGTCTCCTTTTCAGAAATGTTTAGATGTCTGGGATCCACCATTGGTTTCACACCCATTTCTGTCACTAACTGGAAAGAGGCTGAAAGCACAAGAAATAGTAAAGATGTGGTATGTCCTGTTAAAATAGCAAAACTTTGTTGAAAAATGTGATTTTCTGATTCAAGTCCGCATTTCCTGAAAGCAGGGAAGGTGGTGTGTTTAGCACAGCAACCCCTTTGTTGATCCCATTTGCAGGGAAAAAACAAATGCTTTCTTCTGCAGCACTATTTCCAATTTTTCCCACAAAACCCACATTTTAGCTTTATTTTGGCTAATTTCTCGGTCTCCTCCAGGGGAACCTATAAACTGTGGGTACCTTTAGAATTCCCAGGAGGTTGGAAAAAAAGGACACACATTTGATGTGGATAGCTTATGTGGACAAAACGTTATAGAGGCCTAAGCACGAACTACCCCAAATAGCCATAAAAGGGCATAGGGACGGGAGGAGCACAGGGGTGGGTGGGGGAGGGGCACAGCAGCTAAGGGGTTAAAGAAAGGATGCAGCCCATGCACATAATCATAACACCATTTTCTAAATGCATCCCATATTTGAAGGCAGGTATGTATGTACCTATGACTTTCCAAGATCAGGCATAAAATAAAACTTCTGGATTTAATTATCCACTAAGAATGCTTAATTATCAACTCAACATTAGGATCAGGTAAAGTTTGTAATATTTGAGAATAGTTTTGTGTAGGTGCTGAATATAGGGTTTCAAATACATTTCTTGACTGGATTTGCTTTTTTGTGTAGTTTGCTTCCCTCTGAAAATTGTCTCACAAATAAAATGTTGTAGAAACAGCAAAATTGGAATCACTGACACAATATTATGGTAAACTATATTGTTGACAGAAATATTGTGTAAAAATATTGTTTACTACAATATTGTGCTCATATAACAAACATATTGGTAAAACAAACTATTGTTGATACTAATATCATCCAAAAATAGACAAACATGTTGATTTATTACTATAAATAACGGTTACAGTAGTACATTTCAAATAATTTAACACATAAATTTAGAATAATGTAAATAAAATAAATTCCATTCATGTATATATATATATATATATATATATATTTTTTTTTTTTAAAATATAGTGTAACATAATAAGAATATCTATTTTGCATTAGAATGTTTTTAGATTTTAAATGTATTACTATAAAAATAAAAATAATACAATTATATAATGTTATTAGTAAAAATGTATATTTTACACTGCATCAATTTCTTTGATATTTTAAATGTATTGATATAAACATATACATGTATATACATATAGTCATAGTAATACATACATTTAAAATATTAATAAAGGTCCTACTCCATTCACCACAATAATAGGGAAAGTGTTGGACTTCGGAGGAGTTGGATTTACTGTTCCTCCTCCAGCCTAAGCAACAGTAGGGAAGGGTTGGACTTTGGAGGGGTTATATTTACTATTCCCACGTCAGTCTAAGCAACAGTAGAGAAAGCATTAGACTTTGGAGGGGTTAAATTTACTATTCCTACTTCAGTCAGGATAACAGTAAGGAAACTGTTGGACTTCGTAGAGATTAAGCTTTACTATTCTCACAACAATCAGTAGAAAATTAGAGAAAGTATTGGCCTTCAGGGGGGTTAAATTTGCTATTCCAACTCCAGCCTAAACACAGTAGGAAAAATATTAAGCTTTGGAGGGTTAAGTTTACTATTCCCGCTCCAGACAGAGTAACAGTAGAGAACATGTTGGACTTTGGAGGGGGTACATTTGCTATTCCAGCTCCAGTCTGTGCAATAGTAGGGAAAGTGTTGGACTTCAAAGGGGTTAAATTTACTAGTCCCACTCCAGTCTAAGCAACAGTAGCGAAAGTGTTAGATTTTGGAGGGGTTACGGTTACTATTCCTACTCCAGTCAATATAACAGTAGGTAACGTGTTGGACTTTGGAGGAGTTAAAAATACTATTGCCACTGCTAACAGCACAGCAGTTGGGAAAGTGTTGGACTTCATAGGGGTTACATTTACTATTCCCAATCCAAACTGTGCAATAACAGGGAAAGTGTTGGACTTCAGAGAGGTTAAAGTTACTATTCCTACTCCAGTCTATGGAACAGTAGGGAATGGATTGGACTTTGGAGGAGTTACGGTTACTATTTCCCCTCCAGTCTGTGCAACAACAGGGAAAGTGTAGGACATGGAAGGGTTAACTTTGCTATTCCCACTCCAGTCTAAGCAAAGAGTAGAGAAATTACTTAACTTCAAACACATTACATATTTCAATAACTCTATTAATGTAAAAAATGAAACTCTTAATATACTCATTATTAATTTCTAGTATATATATTTTAAAAAATAAGAATAAACACTTTACGTAGGTAATAATCAATTAAATAATTATTTATAAATTAAAAACGAATATTTACTATGTTAATAATAATGATTTACTATTTAAAAATACATTTAATAATTATTATTGAAAATAATTAAAAGTTACTTGAGTACCGACTAATCCTATACCCCTACAAACCTAGCAGCCCACACGTACAATAAAACAAAAATAAATAAGTATAGTACAATTTAGAAGATTGACAATCAATTAAATAATTAACAATTAATAATTCTTGGTTATTTATTACTTCAGTCACTTTTCCGGTGATGCCCTACAAACACAGCATCCTGCAACTAAAATATAGCTAAAGAACAGCAGGTGGTGCTTTATATAAACACTATGACCCAGATTTACCAACAGTCAAGTTTGCATTACATTTCTAACACAAATCCAATGCAAATTGTAGTGATCACATTTACAATCCGATATAAATCATTATTTGCATTGCATCGTAACCAAACGTAATGCAGAGCTGTGCCATGCACTGTCTTGTGTTAGTCTGCGCTAATGGGGTGTTTCATGGGTGGGTTTCCCTGCAACCACCTGTGGGTTTTGACGCAAATCCCTATCTACAAAGAATTGTAGACTGGAATTTGAACCAAAGTCCTCTGCCTCCCTGTTCTAATTTCTCCTCGTTTATCCCTCCTTGTATGTGTGCTGCATTCCCCAGCACAAATACAAAGTGGGAAATGCCTTAAAGCGTAGTTTTGTACTGGAAGGGGCCACTTTCACTACGTTGCACTATATAGCACAAGTGAGTCTGAGTTGGTCAATGACAACCAAAAGTGCACCAGCGCAGGGAGAGAGCAGAACACAACCACATATTTGCAGATATGCTGCTGTTCTCTCCCATTCATACAACGAAGTGCGGCAACTTTACCTGCTTTGCTGCCCTGCGCGACTTTTCAGTAAATCGGGGCATTCGGCTGTAGTCTGATAGCCAATCACAGCAGCCACTAAGAGTAGGGAGGACACAGAACTGCTTCTTTTCAGCAAGGACGGACAATGATGGAGCTGTGTCGGAATTAATTTTCGAGAAGGGATTTCCTCTAAAGCTAATTCATCTTAGTGAGCATTCTTGAAACAGCAATTCTTTTTCTAGACTTGATGTTTATTACTTTTTGCTTTGCTGATTTTACACACCACGATCGTGCACGACTCGACATATAGGTTAGCATTTTAAAGGCCATTAGAGCGCAATTGCTGAAGCTGAAGGGATTCTTTAAATTTAGGAACCATAAATACGACAAACTACAGCTTCTACTGCGACATATTGTGCTGACACGCTTAGGCAACCTTTATCACCAAATGCTTACACCTATTATCCCGCAAGAGAACAGGGCCTCGGGCGCGCGGCGCGAACACCTTATCAAAGTAAATCGCAATACCCGTCTAATGTTTAGAGTAGCACAGCCGGCAGTCAGTAAATTAGGAAGATAACAGCCTGGAACATGACTCATCAGGAGCGGTATCAGCAGCAAGCAACACATCTGTCAGACAGCAGCACACTCTAGGTGAGATACCGCGTGAGTTTACAGAAATTAGTTGTCTCTCATACTAAAACTTCAGCACAGCCCTGGCAAAAACACAGTATCAGAGGAAGGTCCTCTATGCAGAGTACAGAACAGCCAACATTACTCTGCTCAGTTAAACACTATTCATGGGTTACGGAACACATAACTGGCTCAATGTATTATATGGCTATGGCAATATTTTGAATACACGGCCAGCACTACATTAAGGTAATAGCTTAGGGCCTACTACAAGGAATACCAGGTTGCCAGAAAGGGCCTCAAATATGGCCCGCTCTTATAAGAAGGGGGTGCCAAAACAGTAACATGTGATATTGTCTGGGTTTTCAAAAAAAACATCAACATGGAACTGAGTGTATAACTGGGCTCAGCACTCTTCAAAACTAATTGTCAGGTCCCATGCTATATGGTCTACATGTCGCTAACAAGCATAGTCGTTCAAATTACCTGCTGTAATTACCTGACATTTCTGGTGATATGAAGTTTGGGGTTTATGTGCAATGCTGCAATTTGTTAATTTGTGAAGCTCTTAGGTACTGTGGTCTAGAATGTATAGGACTGCGGCAGTACGACATTCTTTGCAGATGCTGAGAATGCTCAAACGGAAGTGACAGTGTCCAGTCAGCTACTTAGAAACATATTTATCATTCACCTTCTATCAAGTCTCCTGGACTGCTGCCTGGATACATTTAAAATAGTGCTCAGACACAGGCTAGCACTTAGGAGTAGGCATGGATAGCTAGGAGCAGTGTAGATATAGTTTGCTTCCGAGAACAAGAGTGGTGTAACCCACTGCAAGCAAGTTACTGAAGGGTAACTGTATTATTAAGGGGCCATGGCATTATTCTGCAGCGAAGCAAGGCAGAGATGCTCCAGGAGTGTCTTGTTGTAACAAATGGGCTTTTTTTAAAATAAGATGTACCATGAAAGGAGCCAAGTCTGGGACTTTGTCAAAAACAGAATGTGGTGAAGCGTAAGGAAATTTAAAGAAGTACACTTTTATGTTAAATATGAATGTAGATTTATTTAATATATTCATTTGAACTGTAGAATAAAATAAAAAACAAGCTACAACACTATTAACTCTTTCATTGCTAGGCCTTTACCCCCTAGAGTGCTAAGTCCTTTTTTGGCTCTTTGTGGTAGTTCGCGCTTAGAACCCAATATCTGTTTTTGCAGATAGGTATCCGGGCCAATTATGAATCTTTTACCCCAACACTCAGGTGATTCTAAAGTCACCCAAGGTTTGTGCGTTCCCCTGGAAGGGACTAAGGAAATAGCAGTCAACGATAGCGGTCACCAATAGGGGGGCAGAAAACTACTAGGGGGTGATATGAGGGGATGTTTAGTGAGAGCTAAGGGGTTGATATGAGGGGGTGTTTAGTGAGAGTTCTGCCTCCAGGGACAAACAGCAGGTAGTTGTCTCCAATCTGCCCCCATAGGAGGGGCAGAAAGACTTTTGAGGCCTGGGGTATAAGGGGATCATTAGCCCATAGCCAGGGGGGCGCTCCACTCCTCACAAATCTTCCATGGTGTCTCGTGGGTGCTACTCTCCTGCAGTGGTCCTCAATCAGGGCTCCAGTAGGGAAAGGCGCCATTGGAAAGGGGAGATTCTCCCCTTTCCAATGACACCTCCCTGGTCAAATTGGAGCTTTGGGGGGCTGAGATATACCCAGAGTACCAATGGTAGTGAAAGTCAATCGGCTCACTTTACGTCCACTCTCTGCCCGATGACATCAGCATGCCATGTGTGCCGATCTCCATCGCACAAGAAAATAAAAATAGCCTTGGTTCCTGGGGAAACTCTTCCCGAGCATCTGAGGGTATAAATGCAAAAAGGGGATTCCTAGCCACTGGTGCTAGGATATGCTGGAGCTGTACTCAGCACCTGAGCACTGATGCTGAGGAAGGCTCCAGCACATCCTTAACACCGATGAGGGTAAGCTGATCTTAAATTAAATATGAATTAATTTAAATACACTAAATGTAATAAAAGGTATGTTTCTGAAGTTTACATTTTAAAAATCTCTATTTACTACATACTAATAATTAGATTCACATGCATAACTACTGAAGAAAAAGTTACTTACCTTTGGTAACACCTTATCTGGTAGAGACACAGATTAGCCACAGATTCCTTATCTTAGAATTCTCCCCCAGGCGCCAGACTAGATCTGGAAATTTTTCCTCAGCACTACCACTGCGCGTCGGTAGAGGGCATTGAGCGACTCCTTAGCGACATCGCCTCAGGACATGACCTCAGTGGAGTCCATATCCTCCTATGTGCTGACGTCAGTTTCTTCAGTGACTTAAACCCGCAGAACAACGCCAAGCCACAAAGAAACTGGCAGAAAATATTAAAATAGTGTAATAGTGTACATGCCAACCAGTAAAGAAAAGCCATGTTGAGAGACGTACAAGAACTAGCAAACACCCAAAGTCACCCTAAGCAAGACTGAAGAGTGCACAGTTCACAAGCGGGGATGATGGGTGGGTCGAAAAAGAATCTGCGGCTAGTCTGCTGGCTCTACCAGATAAGGCATTACAGAAGGTAAGTAACTTTTTCATCTGATAGAGACAACTATCTTAGAATTAGATACCCAAGCAATGTCCCATCCTGGAGGAGGGGTACGAATGAATCACACCTATCTTGCAAAGAACAACCCGGTGAAACCAGAGGAATAACCAGGCTCGAGTCATAGAAATAAATAATAACAAAAGTCATTCCGATGAAAAAACTGACTGGCATAGACACAGGAAATAATGTATGAAAAAGAAGAAGGGTAAACAAAAGAGACGAAGAACAACAGGAACGAAAAACAAGAAAACAGCCTGCTATAGGAACCAGAGGCAGAAAAAGTATCAGCACACAAGGAACCTACTGAACTGTGCAGTAGAAAGGACCAGAACATATCGAAGGGAACAGAACCGGAAAACGTCCCAACACGAAATGACGAAGAAAGACAAGGCAGGAAAAAAATAACTGAAATTGGAAACATGCCAAGAGACAAGAGTCTGAAAAGTCCCACTCCACAAAAAAACAAAGGTCCATGCCCGTGTTCTGTAGGCCATGGCTTAAGCATGTAGAGACAACCGTTGGCTGTGGCCAAGGAAGAAAACTTTGTACTGTGAAAGGAAAAGCACCAAACCATCCCTGAACCAAAGGGAGGAAAGATACCGAAATGAACTGAAAGAATCAGTGCTTATGATCAAAGAAAATTAAGAGGCACTTGTGAAGGAATGATCCCCGCAGATAAATGCAGAAAGGGACCAACGATTTGTCGTCAGTAATTAACCAAGAAAAATGGAAGGAATACCGACAACAGTAAGAAAAGATAGCCCTCATCACAATCCCTCATAATGAACAAAGAAAGCAAGGAAAAAACACTAAGCAAGCTGTAAAAATCCTGCACAAGCCAGGGTTTGAAATAGCGCCATATCCCGCCTTTTGAGGTGGTGGGAAAAATAGAATATGGCTCTAAGCTGAAACCCAAGAATATAGGGTACGCCTGTATGGCAGCAGGAGGAACAACATTGCTTCAAGAAGAGGGAATATGTCAAAGAAACCACAACATTATGTGGAAAAGAAAAAAAACCTGTAAACAGAAATAGAGGAGGGTGACGAGTACAGTATCAGTACTGTATCAATATATTTTTTTGTATAAAACGGAAATAATGTTGCACTGGCTAGCAAGAAACCTATGGTATGGGGAAACGTGAGCCACTAGAGGCAAGAGCTTAATCACTGAGCCAAAGTATCCTGGTCTTGGTGTGAATGTCGTAATAACGAGAAATGTGACCCAGAACAGCCTGAAAAACAGGGAAGGAAATCAACAACAGGCACCAAAATGAGCCTGTAGTAGAGGAAAACAAGAAAAATATAACCCATTGAAAAATGGGAAAAAGCAGTCTTCCCAGACAACATAATAAGCAAACAGACACCAGAATTGGGGATCCTACAAAAAGTAGGCAAGAAAGGGCTCCCGGAGGAGTACAACAACATCCTCCCACATGGAGGAAAATGAAGGTCAATGTGTAAAAAAGTTTACAATAGGCAAAATGCCTAGGGTGAACTAAGGAGAGGCAATGTTTCCAAAGCACACAATAAAAGGAGAACCATTATCCATGGAATGAAAAAAATAAACAAGGATAGGCAGAGGAAATCACCAGTAGAAAACTGCCAAATAAAAGAGGGCACCGGCCCGCCTCTGAAGTAGAGCAACTACTTAATATGGCGAGAATCCGCTAATGTAAACAAAACTGAGAGTTAGAACTCTCATAGAAAACATACCATGAAACCACAGCACCACTAAAGGAGCAGCCATCTTGAAATAACATAGAACACCACAAAAGGAAGTGAAACAATATCCAACATCGATAAACAAATCTCTGCGAATACAGTGATAAGACTCTGATGCGTACTAAGAAGTCAAACCTCCGCATAAGAAGTGAGAATATGTAACAGAAAAAAAGGTGAGTGCACAGCAGGATCCACAATATAAAGGCGTGGCGATTTGAAATATAGTTGCAGTGGAGTAATGTGAGTGCATTACAAGAGGACGGATATCAGTCTCCACTATGGGAATCACGAAACCGGCGCAAAGCAGAATCTGCATGCGACCCAAAAAGAGATTTGCCATCAAACTGCATGTCAGGAAGAGCGTCCCGCACTGAAGATTAAAAAGTGGAAGCTGACAACCAAGCCCTGTGTCTTATGGCAACAGAGGAGGCCATGATCTGACCCACGGAATCAGTAGAATCAGTAGAATCCATGCCTGAGCAGTCCAGAAGTCGAGCAGCGTTAGGGCCGCAAAAACATCCTCAGGAATTGATGGTAATAAAAGTTCCACAGAGTCTCAGAGCACATAGGAAAAAAATGGGCTAACACACAGGAGGTGTTGGTGGAACAAAGAGCGGCACTAGAAGAAGCGAAAATACACCTCTCAGCAGCATCCAGCTGATTGAGGCAGAGTAGAAGGAATCTGCTCCAATGCAGGAATGCCCAAAGCAGTCTGGACAACAAACCCCTTAGGAGTAGGGTGGTGGCAAAGGCATAAGGGATCTTCCTGTGCCGGACGATGTCTGTGTGAAATAGAACGGTCCACTGAAGGGTCAGAAACCGGTGGATTCCAGGCACCTAGAACGACTTTAGACAGAGCCTCGCAAAAAGGTAAAACAGGTTCGGTATCAGCTTGATCCAGATTAAAATAGGAAAATTAAAGTTCACAACATCTGCCACCCGCCTCAAGACATCTGCAAAAGCAGTGGTGGCTTCTGTTACTAATCCAGGTGAAAATAGTAGGCTAGATGCCGGCGAGGAGTCTAGGGCACTAGCCGCTGCTAAATCAAGCACCCAATCAGAGGATGGACGTGGAGGGGGCCCCATGAAGGGATCTTGAGAATGTGCAGAAGGTCCAGAAACTGGATCTAGAACAGGCACAGCATCTAAATCAACCAGCGCTGCTCCCAGCGCGAAGTCGGCTGAGGTCAAATGGGGGAAGCTGCTTTGGAAGCGGTGTCGTCTGACTCTGGCAAAATGAGTATAGGCGTGGCATGCAGAGTCGACTGGCCTGACGGCGCCGTAAGGGGCATCAGAACAAGAGGATCAGGTGGAGGAGACGGAGGTCATATCAGGCCATGCACCAACGCCAATCCGACTCTGGAGTTGAGAGTGTAAACGAGCACCGAGGTGGAAACCACCGGCGAAGATCCTGTTACAACCCTCACCACCACCTCATTAGAGCCCAAAGGCGCTCCAGAGGGAGGGAAAGAACCAGAGATGGAATGAAGAGACGCATAGTAACATCGCATTTGGTTCATAGTTGCCCCTGCGCCGGTAAGGAAGGGGTCAACTCAGGTGCGGACTCCATAGGAGGAGAACACGGGGCGGTAACGCCAAAGGGCGTGATGGCGTCCGGGAGGACTTACTCGGAGATGCCGAAGGACCCCTTGCGGTTGACAGAACCATCTGAGAATTACTTCTGGACCCCTCTAGGACTGTGAAGGCGAAGAAGGACTCCGACGCTGTTGAGAAGAGTATATATCCAATCACGCCACGAGGAGCTTCATGCGACACTCCCTCAAAGACTTCGACTTGGCGATGGCAGACGTTGCAGTCATCGGTGTCATGATGAGATCCCAGACACCACAAACATACGGAATGGGGATCCGTGACTGACATCTGCAGGGAACAGGACCCGCAGAGCTTAAACCCGGAAGGCATATACACTATCAAATTTGAAGAGTCAAAATTATACCCGAAGTCGGGTAGAAAAGGCCATCAGAGCCTGAGGTACTCCGACCACCAGATCCGTGTTGCTGCGCGGAAAAGAAGAAACTGACGTCAGTTCATCAGAGGAAGGAATATATGGACTCACTGACATCATGTCCGGAGACGAACGTCGCTACGGAGTCGCCCGACATCCTCTACCGACGCGCAGAAGTACTGCTGAGGAAACATTTCCATATCCAGTCTGGTGCCTGGGGGAGAATTCTAAGATAAGGAATCTACGGCTATTTGTCTCTATCAGATAAGTAACTTAATTAGATTTTAATAACAAGTAATGTGAGATACATTTTTAAATAAAAAGTAATGAAACATTTTTAAATTAAACATTAAATGTGCATTATTTTTGGATACTTTTTAAACAGTAAAATGAATGTATGTGTATTTTTTAAAAACTGCTTAAATAAAGTACCTTAATTAAACATTATTTCCCATGGGTTTTAATTCCCTACCTCCACTGATTTCTATGGGAAGGTGTTACAGTACCAGTGATTAGCTAAACTTAATCCAGCTCTCAACAGGAGTATGTATTACTGTTTTGGATTGTTTTTGGTTGTGGTGTCCTTAGAAGTGCAGTTTGTGACTAGCAATGGACTTTCTATTTTGTGGGTAGGTGGGTGCATATGCCTCCCTAAACCCCTCCGTAACCCCTCCTTTCTTCTCACTAAACCCCACCTATTTACAGCCAGTACCTCAGCTCCTCCCACTTTTACTTCTAAGTAGTAAACGCACATGTCTGAGAAAAGAATACAGGAGGTGAAAGTGTAGATTTACACTCATTCGTTTATGAATAGCATTGTATAGAACTTTAGAAGTGCTACTGTAGTACTACTAAACATATTACAAAACGCAGCTTGTTAATAGGCCTCCAGAGTGTGGGCTTTGAAATTCCAACTGCTATTGCCAGCTTGGGTTAGTTTCTTAATAACAGACACATGGCAAATGGATATTTAGCTTCCTGACATTTATGACCTTTGACCTAAAAATACTGTTCGTCACCCATCCAAGACACTTGCTTATGGCACACTATTGCAACTCCTTACAGATGAGTTCTGTTAATTGGGCCATGTTTGGAAAGACTCTCTGCACCAGCCCTTCGATAAGCCTTTTCAATTTGTACCCCATATTTTTGTTTATTGTGAGTATGCTTCTCTGCTTGGATATATGCAGTCACCCAAGTCCATTAACCTGGTCTTTGCTCCTGGTGACATGTCCTAGCAAACATCGCTAAAGTCATCCTACTAAAAAATATGTTGTAAACTTGCACTGAAAGTACTATTTTGTGTACTCCTCTGCACCTGCGAAAATATTTTATCAGTGGCACCAGACAGAAGGATTTCCTGTGAGAAGGATAAAGAGACTTGAGTGTTTGGTGAGGGAGGATTAGGAATTTAAACAGTTACAGTTTCTCCCTTATCTCAAGGCAGGGATTGTGGTTATCTATCACACCCCTCAACTTTCATTCCTTCATATATTCTGTTGTCCAGGATCAAAGTGGGAAATTTTGAATTTGCAAAGGTCCTTCTCTCCCCCTTTAAAAATCCCTTCGTTCAATTTGACGTACATCCCTGATAGGATCTTAGGCAGGGTAATTTTGGTTACATATCCCATATTCTCAAAGCCTCCTAAAACTTGTCAGATTCTGGGAAGATTGACATCTTAGTTTCCACCAATATAAATCTTTGTCAAAACTGTGTAAGATTACAACACCAAATGCCAGGATCTTTGGCAGGCATAGCCTGTACTAATACCAATTTTGAGTGACTGATCTGACATAGGATTTGGCTGGAACAAGTTTGCCAATAGATAACTGTTGCCTTTGTTCCATCAATCAATGTGAATCAGGCCATAAGAGTATAGGGGGCCTATCTCCCTAATTCTTCCTGTCCCTAAGTCTGTGTTTCTGTGTGTGCTTTGTACGTTTGTTTGTGAGAGAGAAAAAGAGTGCATCACACAGTGTTAGTCTGTTTATTTCATTACCTTTGTATCTGTTAAACTATGTGAATAGGTGACTGCATGTCTGGTGGTCACTATGCATGCGTACCTATAGATCTATTTGTTTGGGTGCTTCTATACCTATGTGCAAGCATAGCAGGCTGTTGTGGTCTGTACGTATTTTAAAATGTATGGACATGGATGTTTCTTGGTGTGTTGCTGTTTGAGTGTATGTGTAAGTGTTGCTTTATCTATATATTTTCATATGTGCGGACTATCAAAATGTAAGCATGGACATTTGTATGTCTATGTGTAGACGCTATAAGAAAGTCAAACTTACTGGCTTTGCAAGTGCTTGTTCAGTCTGCAGTTGGCAGGGGGTGAGACAAAAATACTCCTTGATTTGAATACATTTTGATTAGGACAGCAAGCTTGAAGGAATATGTAGCGGGTAACAAAAATGTATTTTCCTCAAATCTGGCCACAAAATGAATTGTTATTTGCGTTTCCTCTAACCTTTCTGAATTGGACCCATAGTCCCTCTGACAAGATACTCCTCAACGTGGGTCTAGCTGCTGCTCCTGGAGTGGTTTCAAATAAGGATGATTTGAACTACTGCATTTAAAGCTGTGTGTTGAGGAGTTTCAGAAACGTAAACACCTCTAAATCACTGGTTGACCTAGCACCACATTGGATTCTCAATCCTAACTCCAAAATCAACGTCAACCTAATTATCCCACTGGCATTTATTTTCGAGTTTTGTATTAGTCTCCTTGTCAGTCAGGCTACGGGGCAATAGAAAATGTATTATAGTTGTAAAAAAGAAGCTGCAGAAAAAGGTTTTCCTAGCATGCACAATCTAAAACATTTCCGAGAAAAAGTAATCAAAAAAGGAACAAAAAAGAATTGAACTTACATGGAGATCTCGAGACAAAGTGACATTGCTCAAGTCAATGGGTCGAGGGCTGTAACCATGGGCAGTCTCAATAGAAACCTAAATGAGAAAGAAGCAAAAATAAATAGTGGTAGAAACATAGGTCAAGGCATTGTGCCCCGGATAAAATATTTAAACCAATGAAAGTTGAGAAAGGCATCAAAGTAGGCAAATGGAGCATCAGGGCTGATGCAAGCATTCTGTTTGTTCCAGTGCTTTAAACAAGCTGTCCTCACCAGTACTGAATACCGGCACTTCTCTGTGTTCTCCCCTTGAGTACCAGAACTTCTCCTTTTGCTAAGAAAGTACTGGTACTCATAGTGGCATCTATGATCAGGCTCTGTGGTATGGGTATGTGCAGTGCAGGTGCTGCTGGATACAAGGCTTTCAGATTGAGCATCTCTGTGAGGCGCACTGACAGTCAAAGGAAACTGTATTCCAGGGCTGGGTTGCTACTGCAGGCATATACGCTGACAGTGCGACAAAAAAGAAGAGATGTGGCCTGACAGCTAGAGCACTCGGTGAAATACACTTGCCACTGACTGTCAGAGAGCCTAGCACCCTTAGGCTGTGTTCAGCTCATATGTGTAGTGCATAATCGGTAATTGTTTTTATTTTTGCAGTTTTACATAGCGCAAATTTACATGAGAACAGAGGCAGCCGCTGCATATGTCAAGCAGGGGAGACGGGGGGATGCTGGGCGGAACATATAAAAAAAAGGAAAACACTTCCGCTGCCCATCTCCAGCCGTAATCTTCTGCCACTGTGCTGCTCTTGAGGTGTCTCAGCATTTGCTGGGACACGAGCACAGGCTTCCCAGCAATCCTGGTGCTGCTTGTATGCTAAACATAGCATGTGAGCAATGTCAGGATTGGTCACTGCCACTCAGACACAAGCCTGGGATCTGTGCTGTTTATCCAGCCCGGCTGTGTATACAGCTGGGTTGGAGAAACCTAAGTGCGCATGTGTGTTTCGCCGGCCTCAGACAGATGACCAAACACACATGCACACATAGTGTACTCTCCCCTCCTACCCCCTCCCACCTCCACATGGACCAGCCCCTCCCTGCACCTGCTGGCTGAGACAGCAGATGAAAAATGATGATGAAAAATATAACGATAGCAAGCTATCTTTTTATTTTTCATCTGCTGGCTCAGCCAGGGGGGCAATGTTCCTCCGTCACTGCGGAGGAGCCACCCCGAGAAGCAGAAGTTCTACATGAAAGCATACTTCTTTTGTTTTTATGACATGGGCAGGTCAAATCACAGCCTTGGCCCACCATCCTGTGATTCTGGGCATATCACGTAATCTCTTGGAGCCATAAAAACAAAAAACAAAAAAGTATGCCTTTGTGCAAAATTTCTGCTTCTCGATGTAATGCCAAGTTGTGCTGTTTAAAACTGCAAAAAAAAAGATACCAATTATGCCCAGAAGCGTAACAAAACATGAGCCCCCACCCGCAAGAAAAGCTGAAGGGGGCCCCCCACACTCACATCAGTAGGAGCAGAGGGACCCCGTCCAGCATGGGTAAGCACGAGGGCCCCCCCACAAACCAAGTGGGCTGCGTTGGCCTCTGTTACACCCCAGATTATGCTCTGCATACATGAGCGAAACTTGACCAAGAGGGACCAGGGTCCTTTACACTGATGAAAAAGTAATGACTTTGTTAATTGGCTACCTTGCAGTGATGCACTTCAGATACACCCCTACCCGACCCTCAAAACACACCCTTATCAATTTGGTGTGTACTGGCACTTTTCTTTTCCCATTTAAAGCACTGGTTCATTCAAATATGTTTATGTGTTAGATTTCTTTGGAAGTATATGAATTCATAAGATGGTAAGAACATGAGGAACTTGAACAAGTTGCAAATCAATATTGTG
This sequence comes from Pleurodeles waltl, assembly GCF_031143425.1. Classification (NCBI taxonomy): domain Eukaryota; kingdom Metazoa; phylum Chordata; class Amphibia; order Caudata; family Salamandridae; genus Pleurodeles; species Pleurodeles waltl. The sequence continues at coordinate 579,562,438 of NC_090444.1, read as the reverse complement.
TTTCAGACTGATGTGCTTATTTCTTATTTTGCTGACGCTTCATTTTTTGACAGATCTTATAATACACCCAAAATCTGTGACAGTAAATCTTGGTCTTGGTGTCTAGCAATATGCCTGTTTGAATTGTCGATAAAAGCAATCAGGGTCTAAGGATCTATAATGAAAAACAATACAGTGAGTATTCATGTGATTTAACATTAAGTCCCAGATTTATTAGGGTTTTGTGTCTGGGTTGGATGGCTTTTTTACGCAGCCCGATGGAAAATCTATTTTGGTATTTAGTAAGCCACGCAAATCATGATTTGCATGGCTGTGCACTGCCTTGCATCACCTTGTACCAGACAAGTGCTACATGGGTGAAGCCTGGATGTTCCCATTCATCCAACAATGTATTTTGCATCAAACACTTATTTGCTAAAAATGAGTTTGCTCCAAAATGATGCGCCTGCCCAAGGCTGGCATAACGAGGAGAAATATCTTCAGTTCACCTTATTACTTCCTCTTTGCAGATGTGCTGCATTATGCAGCACATAAACAACAAGGATTGAGCCTAAAGGATAGTTTTTGTGCACAAATGTATCCTTCCCTGCACAAAATCTATGCTGACCTTAACACAGGCACCCTTGCACTATGACAGAATGGGATGGGAGAATTTCTTGATTTTTCACGTTTGTCGTTAAAAAAAAAAAAATGGGGGGCAGACTACCCATACGTCCCCTTCTGTCCATCCTCTCTCATTTTCTATTAATGGTTTTTGCCATACCTTTTTCCATTTCCTTTATATCTGGAGAATTTATTTTAATCTCCTGCACCCCCATTATGTAAATTACTTTATTAGGAAAAAATGTAGCACTCTACCTAAAAGAAGCTCCTCAATTTGCCATTGGGAAAGTAGAAGTGTAAGTCGAAACACATACAATGTACAATGTGCCTGTCTTCACCAAAATGGCTGCAAAGTATAACAGCGGCATGTTCTATGTCACTAAATGACCTAAAATGTATTTTTCTTTGCTGGGTATGGATCCCATTGGAAGTCATTATTACTAATATTGGCTTCAAAACCTGGTTATTCACAGCAATGAAAACCTGGCTTTGGAAACCACTGATAGGTGGCCTTTGATCTGCCATTCCTCCAGGTTTCCAGACACTGTAGGGATGAAGGGTTGTGAATGAATAGCAGTTAATGGTCTGTCTGCTTTCTCCCACCTCTCTTGAGACTTCATAAGGGCGAGGGAATGAGAATGCAGTCCATGCAGGTAGCATCTCTCACAGAGCTGTTGTCAGCACTGTGCCTGCTCTCCACCACTGCACAGTGTGGTTGGGGAGGGTGGCAAGCTATGTATTGTTTGTAATACGATCATGGACACCAGGGTATTAAAGAAGGTGATGGAGAAAGGTGACAGGATGCCAATTGTTTTATGTCAGTGGGGGCGAGTAGAGCAATAGTGAGTGTATTGACATACGTTATTTTTGTTTTGCACAGCAAGGGATAGGAGAATACTGCTCCAGGTGCAAAATGCCAAATGTTGCCTTTTTTATCCAGTTACATTTTAATTTTTAAAGTCTAGCTAGGGAGAAAGGCACTGAAGAAGGTGAAGCCATCTGATACTTTTCTCTCACAACTCCTTTACAACTGCTGCAGCCTCACCATTTTCTTTTAAGATTTTACATCCCTTTTTTTACTTAATGTTGTCTCTGTGAATTGTTTCTATGTATGTGATGCCTGGCTTCATTCTGTCTGTGAAACACAAATCAGTGGTGAATGAAGACAGCACAGACCAAACTGGGATTTACTGTTTCAACAGAGAGGCAAGGCAATACGCTACTGGGGAAAAGGAAGCCAGGCACTGTTTGCATGTAAAGGATTTATAAAAAAAAGCAAATAACAAAGGCATCTACGATTGATTCAATATAAAAAATATATTAAATTCCCGTCAGCTTTCTGTATTTGGGAACCAGATATAACAACCATCCTCGACATAATAAACGCTACTTCTCTGACTATTCCTCCCGGATTGAAACTAGGCAGCCAGTATACCAATCATAGGACTGTTATTATGAAGACTTTATAAGCTTCTAATCTGCCCAAAAGTGGTTGAAATGTACCATGATGCCAATGAAACCTGAGCAGCTGAATACAGCAATATTCAGTGATAATCAATGTCACTCAGGAAGTATTATAAATGAGAATCAATTGACTTAGATCCATTGCACTAAGCAGGACAAGTTGAAGCAATACTTATAAATAACCCTTCCCTTTCTTTGATGGATCAGATTTTAGTAGAAATGAGATCTAGTCACAACCTTTTCATAAAAACACTAATGAGAGGTTTCAGATAAAATGAATTACAAAAAAATAATAGTGATAATTGTTTTATGAGATATTTTATTGATCATTTTTTATGACATTATTTTAAGGACAGGTGTCTCCAACCAGTCGATCGCGAGCTACCAGTAGCTCCCAGACACCTTCAGAGTAGTTTGTGGCCCTGAGTTTATTATTAAACAAGCACAGGCTCACATTTCGCTTTTAAAATTAAGGCAAGGCTGTGTTAATTTGCATTATTATCATCTCATCAGATTGCAACTGTCAGGGCCTGATAATGATCAGTGCTCGGCCAGATTTATGACCCAGACTGCAGCTGGGGCACAGAGGTGAAAAACCGAAGCACTGAGGTATTTAACTCTTAAATAAAAGTCCTTGTCAATTCAGTAATGGAGGGTGAGAACAAAATTATGTTTCTGAATGTGGTTAAATGGGAGAAAATTAAAATAAAAAGTTACTTTAACAATTAAGTCAAATCTTTATTTAATTTACTGTCATTTCAAAGTATCACATTTTGGAACAGACAGCAGGCTTCTTGCTCCCTGTAGCCAGTAAACACTATGCCATATGTATAACTGAAAAATGCAATGTTTTATTTTAAATAGGAGAAATTTGAAGTGCAGAAAAATGTTTCATAGTTTTAACATTGTGCAGAACGTTTTTCTGCACCTTAAATTCCTCCCATTTAAAAAAAAAGAATGGTTGAATGTTTGTGTTATACACGTAACTGTGCCACATATGGTGAAAGGTATGTCCTGTGCCACAAGTACATACAACACAGGCTCTTAGTTACCCATACACATATATCCCATTCATACGCACACATGTTCATACATCCCCCAAAGATCACACTCTCAGTGGCACACATGGTAGCCCTGTCATGTGCCCCTATTCAAAGTATGTTGCTCAAACCATGGTATCTGGCTCTATTGACATTAAGCTTAAAGTCAACGAAGCCTGCTGTTGGGGTGCCTGGTAACTATGCACACGTTGTTTAGCCTTCCATAGCTCACTGTGATATTCACTAATCAGAAGTAGCTCTCACTACAGAAAAGGTGAGAGTTCCCTGGTTCACGATAATTACTGTTTTTTCATTCAAGTAAATGCAATACATGGCAAGACAGCTTCTGTTCATACTGGAGAATTTAAACTAATAAAAAGGTGTTACCGACATGAGAGTGATATCAAATGATAGTGGAACAAAGAGAAAATATATAACAGAATGGAGGACCCATTAGTTAAAATTACTAGTTAATGATAATCCAACTGAACATTTAAGCATGAATGCGTTGTTGACAGAAAATGTTTATGAATGATGCACTGACTTGTGAGTTGAACAATGTCTGACCCTATGCATTAAACATAGCCCTATCCCTAGTTAGCAGCAATTTGAATGGGATCTTAATACAACATAGGAAGAGGCAAGCAGAAAGAGTAAGCAAACAAGAAAATGGGTGTTGGAAGTCTACCCTCTGTTCCTGGCATAACTCCTTAAAGGAGAAAGACACTGTAAGTGAAAGATCAGAGGAACCCCTGGGAGGATGGTAGATAAACAGGAGAGGGTAAACTGGGCCAAGGGCACGGAAAAGCAAGTGAAAGGGTAGCAAGATAAATGCAAAAATGTGTGACAAAATTGTTTTAAAACTCAATGGGTAGAGAAGTGACAGTGGAGAAGGAAAAAGGGCATGACTCATAGGGGAAGAGGAGAGGGTGTATGAGGGCTCTCTTGAGATTGAGACCAAGAGACAGAAGTAAAGAAGGGATGAGGGACATAGCAGAAGAAGAAAACAGAATACTAGAGGCATTAAGGAATGAATGACCTGGGGCATAGGGTGAAAGATAATTGGATTTTAGGGTACAGAGAATAGTGCAAGAAAGATGTGTGTTATGGCTGTCAAAGTGCCAAGATCATCAAAATAGGTTTGTTACTTGACTCATGAGTCCGACACTCAGAGAACGAGTTTTTTGTTTGCATCACATCAAAATATTTTACATCTTGAAGTATCAACCTGCATAAATTCAAATACTTAAAACTAATGATCCCAAAAACTCTAACCCTAAATAGTGGGAAATATTTGTATTCCAGGGTTTGGCCAGTAATTCTGCCCTGCCTAAATATAAGCTATGTCAAATTAGGAGGTATTTAAAATATTTACAGAATCCTAGACTGAAACTGTAGTAGAATAGCTAAATAAGTGTTCTGTTTTAATAATGAGTTAAATAAAAATGTACACCTTAAGAGCACTCACCTGACTTGACTGAGATATGCGACGTGTCCGATTGTAAAGGGCCATGCTGTCTCCTTCCCTTGTTCTTTCAATGCTCCATCCCCAAGCTAGCATCGTTTTTAAAGACTCCTTGATTGGCCAGCGATAAATCTCCTTTTCCTAAAAGAAAAGCATGCATAAGAGTCCTACCCCTTTGCCCATCCAATATATTTTTCTTAATGAATACATCATTGCAGACATTGAATTCATCTAGTTATAAACAAGTCATTCAAATGCAGGTGATGAAACAAATTGTACTTGCTGGCATATCTTATCTCAAGAACTAATGTTGATTGGGCATAATTCCCAACAAAGCAGTCCTATATTGAAAATCAAAGTCATGATCTACAGTCATGTAATCTAAAATGTGTGGAAATTCAAATTTTTTTTATTCCTTTTGTTGGGATAGATTTTCGGATAAAATATGAAGACAGATCCTACAGTAGCAAAATTAACAATGTAGCTTATGACACAATACTAACACTAGGAGGTAAAAAGTAAGGAATTATACACATTCAAAATTAAAAACTGCAACCTCTTTATAATCTTATAAAAAGCAAGTAAAATCATATCAATTGGCTCACATTTCAGCAATTATTCTTCGATTACATAGAAAAAATATTCATAGGCCCAGATTTATGTTAAAGTGGTGCAGCACGGTGCTGCACTAAAATAGCAGTGCTGAGCTGGGCCACTTAAGAAACGCAGAGGTGCGCCGTATTTAGAGGAATACGGCACACCCTGCTTTTACCCCACCCTCTCTCAGAATTAAGCTGCCTAGCGCCAATACAGGCATTCTTGCACCATAGTGAAAGGGTGACTGGGTTGAGGGGATAGATTGTTTATGTGCAGGACGGTGTCCCTTCCTGCACGTAAACAATCGTCCATGGCATTTTGCTTCTTTTACGTGTGCTGCAGAATGCAGCACACATAGAAAAAGCAAAGAACGAAGAGGAATAAAAGCATTCCTCCTCGTTTGCCATGCTAATGCCACCCCTGAGGTGACGTTAGTTTTTGGCACTGCCTCAGGTTTACGACAACTCATGAATCTGAGGCAGCATCAAAAGCAATGGGTGTTGCAGTGCAGTGGAATGCCCACCGCAACACCCTTTGCACGCCCCTCTGATGCAGAAAACTGCGTTGGAGGGGCCTATGTTTACAAGGAGGGTTAACCCCACCAAAAAGTGGCTTTACACCTCCTTGCAAATATGGAGCAGTGCTTAGCGCCATCAGAGCATCACAAAAAGTGACACTCCGGTGGTGCTAGGAGCTCTTAAATATGTCCCATAGTGTATAGGCAACAGTCACTGGAAGGCATTACACAGGATTCTGCAATATGTTCAATATTTTTGCATAAGCTTTTTCAGCACAGAATTTGATCAACAATTGCATGCCTCTTGTTGCATTGTTCAATCACATCTCACAGCAAAAGGTAAACACAGTAAAAGTGTATTGCCTACAAAATACACAATTCTAAAGCTGGTGTGATCAGATGAACTTAAATGAGGTTTGTATATTTTTCTTGCCAGATCATCAGCTGGAATGCTCACATTAGCCAGGATTACCCAACTGTACTCTTTAAAAGGATAATTTCATACCATAGAATTTATGATTTCTGTAATATTTGTTCTAATGGCATACATAAATGCATAGAGAGCATAGAACAACATTGTATATAACAACAAAAGATACATTTTATTATAAAACATATATAGCTAAGGCATCAGCCAATTGTTATCATGTGAGACTAATGTAAATGAATAGATCTCTAATATTCCGAATGTGTTAAAACACACACAGTTACATATGTACGTTTCAGTGCACACTCAAAAATGTAGTTCAGACTTAACTTATTATATAACACAGTTGGCAGCACAAAACTCTTACAACAAGTTCTGAGTCTTGTAAGTCACCAGGAAGCAGCAGTAGGTAAAAAGATGGAAGTTTACGGTTCCCAGATTATATTCTTAATGCTGCAGGAGTCTTGACATACAGTCTCCACCTCTATTTAAATGTACTTTAGTATGAAATCAGTGCATTCATCAGAGACTAAGTGAAGGTAAACACATTATGTGAGCAACTGACAATTACATTTGTAGTTCCTTTATTCTACCATGTGAGTTATTTAGGGTGTTTTAAAAACGCAGGTTTAATGTATTTTTGACTATGAGTTTTTAAAATAAAACAATGTTTTTCATTAAATATGCATGATTTCAACACCACACCCCACATATTTTTGAAATTCAAACTATGTTTCTAACACTAGAGTAAGAATAATACCTTTTAACGCTGACTCGCAAAATGTATCTATTTTCTCTAATATCTGTTGTTCTACAGTTAAAATAGACACAATAACTTTTGTCCCATTGATCTCCGTTCTTCAAAGTCTGTCAGATTGGAATAGATTAGTAAATCTGATCCACTTGATATTGTTCACATGTACAGACTTTGTAACACTGGAATTAAACTAGTAAATATTTGCCCTCAATGTATGCACTTTCCCTAAAGTTTGTATGTCTGGAGTTTGAATAGTAAATCTCACCACAAGTTTATATACTTTCTCCAGTATTTGTGGACTGAGGTAACAAAATTAAATCTCAGCCCCTTTTTTATATGATTTCAAAAAATTGGAGGAGCAAATATCAACGTTCTGAGGCGCTTACACCAATTGCTGTTAGAGTGTTAGAATATTAAATCTCTCTCCCTTTAATGTAGATATGTTTTCTAATTATTGTTAGACTGGACTTAGAATAGAAAATTCACATTAATTTTAAATTTATGCTCTTTCCAAAATGTGTGTTAGATGAGATTTAAAATACTTAGGGCCACATGAATGAAATATAGGTTTTGCGACTCGCAAATTGCGAGTCGCAAAACCTTATGTTCAACAGTGTCAATAGCACTGTTTATGATTCGCAAGGGGGTCGAAAGTAACCTAACTCATAAATATTCATGAGGTAGATCGCAATTTGGGACCCCCTTGGGAATGGCCCCCCTCACAGGGATGGTGGCCTGCTGGAGACAGCAGACCACCACGTCTGTGACTGCTTTTAAATAAAGCAGATTTTTTAAATGCAGCCCGTTTTCCTTAAAGAAAAACGAGATGTATTTCAAAAACAAAAAATGAAAAGATTTCTTTTAATTTTTTCAGAGCAGGCAGTGTTCCGTAGGATCACTGCCTGCTCGGAATTTTTTTTTCTCGCTGCCATTCACAAAGGGGAAGGGGTCCCAGAGGGACCCCTTCCCGTTTGCGAATGGGTTAGAATTAGTTTCAAACTGGTGCTAACAGCGATTGTTTTGCAACCGCATTCGTGGTCACAAAACAATCATACATGGGACTGCGACTAGCAATTAGGAAGGGAACACCCCTTCCTAATTGCAACTCGCAAACCCTTTTTGTGATTCGGTAAATAGTTTACCGAATTGCAAAAATGGGTCTGTACATCTCAAAGTGCATTTTGCACATAGCAAACGTCCCGATTCGCCGTTTGCGACGTGCAAAATAGTACATACATGTGGCCCTAAATCTGACCCACGTGGCTAATGCACTTTCCACACTGTGGGGGTCATCATGAACCTGGAGATCTTGCGGTCGGACCGCCGCCAATGTGGCAGTCCGACAGCCACATTACGACCATGGTGGTAGCACCACAGTCAGACCACCAGCACCACCAGTTTTCCTCCACATGAGGGACTGACTGTTCTAGCAGTCCTAATACGCCAGGGAAGTGCTGCATGTAGGCTGCCCTGGGACTTACAAGTCCCTTCTTCGCCAGTGGTTACAGGGCAGTAGCACCACCATTTAAATAGTGGCAGAGACAGGGGGCCCCAGGAGGACCCCTGCACTGCCCATGCACTTGGCATGGGCAGTGCAGATGCCCCCCTGGCCAGCCCTGTCGCGAAGCAAACTGTCTGCTTTGCAGACAGTGAACATCACGATGGGTGCTGGCGCACCCTACGCACTACAGCATTGCCAATTGCTCTATTATGAGCCGGCGTCAATGTTGTAGGTCGTTTCCGCCAGCTGACCCAGTGGGAAACTCTTAATGAGGGCCTGTGGGAAGGCAGCCACACTGGCAACGAACTGACCGTCGGGAATTCGGCGGGCAGCCTTTTCTGTCTGCCAAAGTCATAGTGACCCCCTGCATATCAATCACGGATATTTGTAGAGCGCAAACTTGTCACTCTGGAGGGGTCTCCAGGTGTTGGGGGGTGGAATTTGCGAGCCTTGTCCAGCTGGTGATGGAGGTCGAAAAGCCATGTCTTGAACTGTCTTCCAGGGAAGGGGAGGTGCACAGGTGGAGGGGGATATTGTTCTAGGACTTGGCAGTGAGGTGGGAGGAGAGGCCTCTGAGGTGTTCCTGATGGATGCTGGGGACATAGGCTAGGGTAAGGTTGTCTGGCTCTCTGATGTGTTTGTTGATATAGGCAGGTCTGGCATCACTGAGGGCCTTGTAGGTGTGTTTGAGGAGCTTAAAGTGGCACCTTTGCTGGAAAGAGAGCAAGTGGAGGGCCCTGAGGTGTAAAGATATGCTGGTTCTTCTGGGGGGGGGGGTCAAGGATGAGTCTCGCTGCTGCGTTCTGGATGGTCTGGAGGTGGTTCATGGTTCCAGCATAGCTTGTGTTGCTGTAGTCAAGGCAGCTGGAGATGAGGGCCTGGGGGACTGTCTTCCTGGTCATGATGGGAATCCATTGGAAGATCTTGTGGAGCATGCAGAGGATGTGGAAGTAGGAAGAGGAGACAGCATTGATTTGTTGTTTCATGGTGAGTTGAGTAACCAGGATGATGCCAATGTTGAGTGCATGGTTGGTAGGAGTGGGAGGGGGGCCTAGGGTGGCGGGCCACCATGTATCATCCCTCGGGGAGGGCTTGTTCCTGAAAAAGAGGATCTCTGTTTTGTCAGAACTTAGCTTAAGGCAGTTGGTCCTTATCCAGGCGGCAATTTTGGTCATGGTGTTTTGGAACTTCATTCATGTGGTGGAGGTGTTGTCGGTGAGGGATAGGACGAGCTGGGTGTCATTGGCGTAGGAGATGATGTTAAAGCCATGGGTGGGTGCGATGTTGTCCAGTGGAGTCATGTAGGTGTTGAAGAGGGTGGGGTGAGGGAGGAGACCTAGAGAATGCCACAGATGATGTCTTTGGGTGCATAGACTGGGGGGGGGAATCCTCTGCATTCGGCTGGAGAGGAAGGAGGCAATTCAGTGGAGTGTATTGTCTTGGATGCCAATGCTGTGGAATCTGGTGATGAGGGTGTGGTGGGAGACAGTGTTGATGATCGCTGATACATCAAGGAGGATGAGGGCTGCCGTTCCTCCTAGGTCGAGGAGGTGTCTGATGTCATCGGTTGCTGCTACGAGGGCAGTCTCTGTACTCTGGTTGGGCCGGAAGCTGGATTGGGGAGGGTCGAGCAGGCTGTTGTCTTCAAGGAAGTCCATGAGCTGGCAGATGATGGCCTTTTCCAAGACTTTGGTGGGAAAATGGAGGTGAGAGATCGGGCGGTAGTTCTTGCGCTCATTAGGCTCAGCTGAGGGCTTCTTCAGGAGGGGCTTGATCTTGGTGTGCTTCCAGGCATCAGGGACGGTGGCTGTGGAGATGGAGGATTTGAGGATTTCTGTGAGGGAGGATCCAATTACTTCTCTTCCTAGGTTGTAGAGGAGGTGTGGGCAGGGGTTAGCGGGGGATCCGTAGTGGATGGAGATCATGATGTGTCTTTGTGGAGGGCTGTTTCCATTTGGAGATTTGGTGGGGTAGGTAGTGTGGACTGGAGTGCGGGGTGGTCGAGGTCAGTGGGTTGGAGGTTGAAGTTGCAGTAGATGTTGGCGATCTTGAGGTGAAAGAAGTCAGAGAGCGCAGAGGGCTTGGGAGGGGTGGATTGAGTTCTCTGTGCCAGATCTCTGATGATGCTGAATAATTGTTTGTTGTGGTTGGTGCTGGCCTCAATGCGGGTGCTGAGAGCTTCTTTCTTGGTCTCCCTGATACGGTGTTGGTAACTGTTGAGGGTAGACCTGAAAGAGTTGAAGTTGGTTGCTGCTCCAGTGTCACTCTAGTTTCCTGCAGTGGCATTTGACCGTGAGGAGTTCTGGAGTGAACTTGCTTGGTGGGTTTCCTGTTGATGGTGAACTTCAGGGGGGATGTGGTATCGGTGGCTGAGGAGATCCAGTTGGAGAAGTTTTGTACACATTGTTCAAGGGTATCTTCAGGGGTGTCTCTCAGGATCCAGGATGGAACAATGCATGCATATATCAAGCATGACTTTACAACGCGGTCTCAACAACGACCGCTCATTTACTACGCATGCCTTTACCACGCATGCCTTTACAACAGGTTTAATTGTAAAAGCATGTTTGGTGAAGAAACATGCGTGATAAATGCTCCCCCACACTGCCTCCTTACACCTGATACCATACTCCATCTCGCCCAAGTCCATAAAACTGCCCAATCAAACCCTGCCCTGAGCCCTAAACCCCCGGCCCTCAGCCCTATAAGTAACCCTGCCCTGCCCTAAAAACTACCTGACCCCCACCTTAAACCCTAAAAATTGCCCCACCATGCCCTTAAAACTACCCTGACCCCCGCCGCCGCCCTAAACCCTAAATCCTATCCCGCCCTGTCCTAAAAACGAGCCTGACCTTCCACCCTGAAAACTAAAACCTACCCTGACCTGTCTTAAAAACTACCCCGCCCCTGACCGTAACCCTAAAACCTACCCCACCCTGTCCTAAAAACTACCCCGACCCCCCTGACCCTGTACCCCAAGACCTACCCGGCACTGTCCTACAAACTACCCTGACCCCCTACCCCTGCCCTGAACCCTAAAACCTACCCTGCCCTGTCCTAAAAAACTACACTGATCCTCGCCCTGTACCCTAAAACGTTCCTCACACTGTCTTAAAACTATCCCACCCGCCGCCCCCACCCTGAACTCTCAAACTTAACCCACCCTGTCCTAAAAACTAATACACTCCAAAACATACTCTGTCCTGTTCTAAAAACCACCCTGACCCCAACCTGATCCCTAGGACCTACTGTGCACTGTCCTAGAAACTACCCTATCCCCCATCCCCACCCTGAACCCTAAAATCTATCCCACCCTGTCCTAAAAACTATTTTCACCCACCGCTCTGAACCCTACAACTTTACCATGTCCTAAAAACTACAGTGTGCCCTGTCCAAAATCTACCCCGCCCTGTCCTAAAGACTACCCAAACCCCGGCCCAGTACCCTAAAACATACCTGGCCCAGTCCTTAAAACTACCTCTAGGCCACGCCCTAACCTTAAAACTACCCCAACCTCCATGCCAAACCTGGCTCCACCCGACCCCCCACCATGTCCTAAAAACGACCCCAATCCTCCCGAAACCCAGTCCCACTTACCTCTCTCTCCTTTGCTCTCTGCTCCTTCCTGTTCTGCCCGGACACCTAGACCGCTTTATCTGCCGTTACAACGTTTATGTGTGGTAAAAGAATGCATGGTAAATGCATGTGTAGTAAATGCATATGCGTGGTAATGGCAGCACGGTCAATGCATAGCGTTGCATTGAACGCATTGTAAGTGATGTTTTCCTGGGTTTTGCTTCTTTGAGGGCAGAGATCCAGGATGTTTCCGTGACTTGCTCCAGTTGTGGCAGGGAACTGTCAGGGTTCTTGTTGGGGATTCAGGCCGTCCCTTGATGGTGAAGTGGATGATGTGGTGGTCAGTCCATGTTACCTCAGTGTTGTGGGAGAACTTGGCTTCGCCATGCCTATTGCGGCGGTTGCGGTGGATCATCTTGTATCCACGGGGTGTTGCGGTGGCGATGTCTGGTGCTGATGTGGGGTTAAACCATGTTTCGGTGATGAACATTCTGTCGGGTGCAAGTTCGTAAATGGTGTCCTAGATTTCGATGGCGTGCTTGTAGAGGGATTGGGGATTAGTAGTGTGCAGTGGAGTTGAGGTCCGTGGGTAGGCGATCGCTGGGGGGAGTCTGCGGCTGTTCCTGTTTCGCAGGAGAAGTGACAGTGGCTGCAGGAGAAAGGACCTTTGGTCTGTCGGGTGAGGTGATGCCCCAGTTGCGGTTGGGGGCCATGGGTCTGAGGTTCATGATCTCGTCAAAGGAGTACTGGTGCCGGGCAGCAGATCCAGGAGTCCTGGCACTGGGCGCAGTCCAGGCACGGACGGACACAGACATGCTTGCCTTTGTCATGACTTCAGGATGCCAGCGGCGCACCCGCTGCGCAGTTGTGCAGCAACAGCCATTAAATAGGTCCTAAGGAGGGAGGGGCGGGAGGTGGTAGGCAAGTGGGTTCACAGAGGACAGGAGGAAAAGGCAGGAAACAAGGGGGGTGGGCCTGAAAAGTGGAAGAGGCAGGAAGGGTGAGGCAAGCCTGAAATCAGCAAAATACCAGCAAGGTTTAAGAAGCAGCAGCACAACAGATGGGCAAGGCAGGCAAGCGGCACTGAATGTAAAGTGCTTTGCGGAGCTCATGCCTGGGGGGGGTGGGGGCAGAGGATCCTCTCAATGGTGTCACGCAGTGACCGCCATTAAATAGGTCCTGCTGAGGAGGGAGGGGCGAGAGGGGGAAGGCGAACGGGAGCACAGAGGGTGGAAGAAAAAGGTGGGAGAGGCAGGGGCCTGAAATACGGGAGAGGCGGGAAGGGCAAGGAGAGCCTGAAAAAAGCAAAAGGCCGGCCACGCCTAAGTAGCAGCAGCACAACAGATGGGCAAGGCAGGCAGACGGTGCTGCACTGCAGGCCCAGTAATGCGCTTTGAGGTAATAGTGCCCTGGGGTGGCAGAGGATCTGCTCATTGGTGTTGCGCAGTGACCACCATTAAATAGGTCCTGAGGTGGGAGGTGTAAGAGGCTGACCTGGTGTTTGGTGGGTACCTATGGTACTTACACCTTATACCAAGTCCAGCTATCCCTTATTAGTGTAGTGTAGTCAGTGTCTAGAAGCCAGGCTCTCTAGAGGTAATTGTGGATAAGCAGTCAAGACTTATCTATGAGACATGCAAAGCTCATGCAAAACCACTGTAGTCACACTTACTACTTACACACATGAAAGAAAAAACTCAGTATTACAAAAATAAAGATACTTTATTTTGGTGACACAAATACCAAAAATACCAGACTATACTCCCTTAGGAGGTAAGTAATACACAAAATATATACACTAGTATGCAGAAATAGGCATAAAAACAGTTAGAAAACAGTGCAAATAGTGAAAATCGCTACAGTTAGAAATGGCCCTCGGGGAGCACAAACCATATACTAAGAAAGTGGAATGCGAAAGTCGGTCCCCCACCTAGCCAAGTGTAGTGTGTAGAGGGGAGCTGGGAGTACTAGAACCCACCCCAGAGACCAAGAAAACAGGAGTAAATCACAGTAAGTTTCCAGTGCACACACAGAGAAGTAAAGAAGAATACTGCAAAACTCAGAAGAGACTGCAAGACAACAACAGTGGATTCCTGGACCAGAGGACCTGTGGAAAAAGGGTACCAAGTCCAAGAAGCACAGAAGAGTCCAGGAAGGGCAGGAGCCGCTACCCATCAGGATGAAGGTGCAAAAGGTGAACCACCGGTGAAGAAGAAGAGTCAGCACTGAACCCAAGAAGACGAAGTCGGGTTATTAGAGGATGCAGGTGATGTCCCCGGCCGGGTGGAGGATTGCAAAGTAAGGAAAAATGGTATGATAGTATGAAATAATACAAATCGTCAGTCCAACAGTGAAACTATAAATCAATCACTGTAACTAGGTCGATTTTATGAAAAATGAAAAATGACTGGTACGTTTTTAACTTGTAAGCCTAACGGAATCGTATTATTCTTAAGGTGTTCTAAGAGCACCTGGGCATGTAGCTGAGTTCTTATATTTTTCTTTATTAGTTGATTTAATCTCTCAATCTTATCTAGTTTAGATGGTTCCGAAGGTCCTTGTTCTCCACTGAGCAGTGATGGATGTTCTAGTAAATTATTAACTTGATCCTCTGTATAACTCACCATATGCGGTTTGGACATGTTGCTAACAAACACTACTAAATGAGATAAAGGCTATACTTATCGCTGAAGTTAATTTATACTTTATTCTATCTCTATGTTAATCAGTCTCTTTATAACAAAATCCCACGCACCTCTAATGATGCAAAGCAGATAAAATTAAAAATATGGGTCTACCCTGGTGTAACCCTACTAGATCTGGGTAAATTAAGACATATTAAGGAAAAATGGTACGATAGGAGGAAATACAAATTGCCAGTCCAACAGCAAAATTATAAATCAATCACTGTAACTAGGCAGATTTTATCAAAAATGAAAATGACTGGGACGTTTTTAACCTATAAGCATGACGGAATCGTATTATTCTTAAGGTGTTCTAAGAGCACCTGGGCATGTAGCTGAGTTCTTATATTTTTCTTTTTAAATTGTTTTAATCTCCCAATTTTGTCTAGATTAGATGGTTCCAAAGGTCCTTGTTTTCTCCACTAGGCAACAATGGATGTTCTAGTAACTTTGAGTTGTGTTTGCTGCAAGAAAAGCAGGAACATCTGAAGAACAGTATTGCACAATATGTGCATGAAGGGTATACTACTTGGGAAGGAAAGAGAAAATATAGCTGTGTGCAGGACTTAGCAGAGACTATCCTTGAAGAACAAGGCCCAGACCCCCCTAAGAGAGCCCACTCACCAAGACCACGCAGCCTGAACTCAAAACAACCTTCCAATGTTGTAGTCTGTTTCCACCACTTTGAGGACCAGGAGGTACTTCTAGCAGGAGCTTGGAGGGGAAGTCCAATCCATTATATTGGCTAAAACCTCCAGATATTTCAAAACCTCTCTGCTATCACGCTCGCCAAGAGGTGTGCCTTCTGTCCGATCACCTCCTTTTTCATGGACAACAACATTTGATACTGCTGTGGGATCCCCCTTTCAGCTTTTCTTTGAGTGGCAGCGTAAACAATGGGCCAATAAACCACTCAAGGAAGCTTTCCAGGTACTTATTTTGTCCCTCTGTGACACTGAGCCTCTGACATTAGAGAACATACCCCTCCTGAGGAGCCTGGATTGGAAAAAAGCACAAGGACGTGGTAGAACGAAACTCTGGAGGGGCGAGGGTCAGCTTTTGAACAAGTACAGAAAGTGCACGGTCTGACAGATACGTAGCACCCTGGACTGGGGGGACTCAATTCCTTTTCTGGACAGGCCAGATAAACAGGGGACCCTATGACAAACAGGAATTCAGCTACATTTCTGCTGGATAAAAGGGCAGTGAGAGGAGCCGATGGCTATATACGGTACAACACTACATTAAGGCAAGCTAGGACATGTCCGAGAGTGGTAGATAACTTGTGCTGTATTTCCTTTATTCTTCAACTTTGGTTGATAGGGCGAGGGGTGTTCTGTAATGTTACTTAATATTCATTTTATGGAGCTAAAACTATTGCATGTTTGTTGTTTGGTGTTATAATGTTTTTCAGTTTTCTCATGTCTTGAGAGGGGAAACTGAAAGGGGGAACTGCCACCAATCCACTGAGAGTGCTATTTTGGTTATTTAAAAAAGTGAAGGCATGGGGAGCGTTACTTGTAATGGGCTTTGCTGTTGATGACCACCAAATTAACCATCACTATGTATAATGTTAGGGGCCTCAAAAATCCTCTAAAAAAGCATTGTTTCCTTCATGAACCTATGAAATAGTACACAGATATAGGGGTCATCCATGAGACACATCTCCTTAAACGGGATTACACCTGTAAAGTCCAAAGATTTCCCGGGCAAATATTTCTCCTCAGGGGTGAAGAAATCTGCAAGAAGGGGGAATACTGCTACATAACAGATCCCCCCAATCAGAGCCAAGAATGCTTCCTGACAGGGAGTATCCATATCTTACAACCTGGAAGCCAGTCCTAATCACTGTAGGGGGGATACCTCGATCTGGTCTTTGCCACGGAGAAGGACACTGATTGCACAGGGCGGTGAGCTCTAGTGCTGATGGCTGCAGGCAAGCAACTATTTGAGGAACTAGGCAACTTATTATGGACTTTAATTAAGCAACCAAGCATCCAACCACCATCTCTGATCATGGGCCTGGTCTCTTATACACTGACTGGTGTGAGATCTGATGTACTAGGGAACGGGAGAATGTGGCAGCTTCAAGACTCCCTATTGAAAGGCCAAGTGATAATGTCCAATATCAAGAAGAGGCCAACTACATCAAACACCATGACACAGGGAAACCTCAGTTACTACTACTACTGAGTGGGATGCGCTAAAGGCTGTATTGCACTGGAACATTGTTGCTGAGGTGGTCCGCTAGTGCCCACTAAGAGAAGCCCACTTGTGAGACTGACTAATGATACTGAAAAGACCTCTTTGCAAACCCAATTCACAAAAAGTGCAGTAGAAAATACTTATTGTGTGGGACAAATTAGAGCTTTAGAAATAAATAGGGCAGTGTATCTCTTGGCTAAGTTAGACAATAGATCCTATGATCTGGGTAATAAATCAGGGATGCTGATTGCTAACTTGCTCAGGACACGTCAGACTAAGAGCACAATCCTGGAGGTTAGGTCATATGAGGGACATCTCTACATGCAGAACGTTGACAAAGCTAGATGTTTCCATGAGTTCTATTACCAACTCTACTTAGAGGAGCCCACCGACCCATCCACACTAGCAATGTCTATTTGGTAGAAGCGCCCTGCCCAAACTGCAGCAGGACAGAGAGATGCCAGAAAAGACTGTGACAAATTAAAATATCCTCCTAGCTATCCAAATTGAGCTCTTCCAAAGTCCTAGGCTCTTTGTTATCTCTATGTCTGGCAGGATAAGGTAGGGAGGATCACTAGATGACAATGTTTCTTGCAACCACACATGGGAGGCTGGGAATACCCAGTCCGTCTCGCTCTTATCCCACAGCTCATCTGCAATTCCTGATTCACTTGGGAGGGATACATATCCATACCTTGCTTAATGTTAGACACAAGGGTCAGAATTATGCATTTCAGTGAGCTTGGAAGAGGAACCTTCAAATATCAGCAGACCAGGAACAATGGGACAAGATATTAACTCAGTCGAACAACTTTGCTTCCCATCCAAAGGGGGGGGGGGGTTGGAGCCATGCTGAAGATCCTCTGTTGTTGGCAAAATACCAAACCCAACTGGTGAATATGAGGAGGGGTTGTAGGAAAAAGGCACATACCCTTTGGTCCTGTCCTAGATTGGGACACATATGGAATCAGGGCTACTCACTGTCAAGCAGATCACAGAACTCTCCTGCTCCAAGACATTCATAGTTCTAAAAATTATAAAGAATGTCCAATTTGATGACTAATATTCTGCGGTCCTGCAAAATACTGCTGATTGACCGCTACCACTGTCAGAATACCATATTGTTGGAGGCTGCGGAACGCAGCTGTAGGGATTTATGAGGAGGTGGCTGGGAAATTAAGGGTGGGAAGTGGGGGTTGGGGAATACACGAGATAGGGGATTGTAGTGTGTCCATAATGGGAAAACTCTTTTTGTTTCCCTTTTCTGCTGTTGCTGCATTGTTAGTGTTTTCTTGCTATAGTCAAATGCCAATACAAATTTATTCAAACTTAAAATGAACACTTGTATTTATTTGGTTCTTAAAAAGATATCCTGGTATACCCAAGGGTCAGTCAAAGACTCTCTGAGCCATAACACTGGTAAAGTGAATACTGCTCCTTGGTTATAGTTGTGTTTCTGGAGGAGAGAATAATGGCTCATATTGTGTTCCTTTATATGAATTAGGGTGAGGAATTGAGTGTGAATCTTAATACCCTGTCCTGGAAGCTTTGACTTTGTATTTCCCCTTTGTTTTTCCCCAATTACGATTGGTTCCTATGTCTGTAATGTGATAGCAAGTAGGACCAAACATGAGGTGGGTAGACAGGTGGACTGAACTCAGAGCTCTACTACATAGTGCATGATAATGTGTCCCAGTTTACAGTCCTAAAACAATAATCTGGCTGCCATTTACCAGTTGCACACTGCTCTGGAGGAATAAAGGGAAAATTATGTTATAGACAGAGACTGGAATATTACTTTGTCACCTCGTGATCAGTGTGGTAAATATGGCTTAATGAGTTAGTGTCTCACAAGACACTTTCTCGACTGATTAAGTTATTGGATTTTAAGGATGTAAGGTGTAAATCGTACCCTTCCTGACCTGTTTTATTTTATTTTCCTATTTCTATCAATCTTATGGTAAAATAGCTTTTTCTTGTGTTCAAAGGCAATCCTACTAGATGTATATACGATAGCAATGACTAATACAATTACATCCAATCATTTGATAGTCGCCTCACTTTATATTGAGTGGGCATTACGACAACCAGTAAGGGGACCTTGGTGTTGTTTTGTGACCATAAAAAGAATGGTTTTCATTAACAACTCAGGTCCTAATACGGTATGGAATATTACAAAGCCATGCTTTAGTGGTTCACTTTCTCAGTTTGGGTTACTGAAAAGGACTTTTGGAAGAACCATGTACATCAAATAAGGTCTCTAATAATTCACCTAGGAAAAAAATACAACACCTCTCCCTCTGACGGTATTAGCGGTTAGCTATTTATAAAGATACAGGAGTGCCAGAAAGAGTTTAGGGCAATTGCTTATATCAAGTTTAATCTTCAGAGTGAAGCCAGTCAGGTAAAATACTATGACATTTCTGGGCACTGAGTAATGGTGTTGGCTATTCAGAATACCTAAAAAGATGACATCTCCAAAGCATAAATGCTTTCTGTTAACAGTTTTATGTCTGCAGGCTGGAAGCCACAATGAACGCGTTCCTTGAATTTTACACTAAACTTCGTAGGTCAAAAGATAAATCCGATCAGGACATATTCAGTGACTTTATTGAGGATTTGGATCAGTCACACGTAGAGCAAGTAGGAGGCTTTATAAATATGAACAACCTCTGCTGAATTAGTCCTAGCATTGGTTTGATTTCAACAATTTAAAGTCATTGGTCCGGACTGCAAACCCTTTTCTGATCAGTCAACTCATTTAGTTTTCAATATTCTAAATTATGTTTGGCACTTAGGAGTCTTGTCTATATCCTGGGGAAGGCAGCAATTAGTATTTTTTTATATTAAAAAAAACAAATAAATATAAAAACCCCACTCATATTGGCTCCTACTGGTCCATTTCAATGCTGAATTGCTACGCCAAGATCTTTGCAAAGATATTGGTGATTAAGCTGGCTGAAGTGCTGGGCCACATTAAACACTCTAAACAACACATTTTTATTTTGTGGTGGAAGATGAGGAATAACACAGACAAGCTCCTGAGATATATATATAAATCGTGCATGTGCATACAATTAGTCACCGCAGAGAAGTTGTTCCATTATGTGATAGGGGCTACTGTTGGGCTGTTCTCAGAACTTTCAATTTTCCACCAAGATTTTAGGGTCAATAACAGCCATGTATTGCAGATTCTAACTCTTCTACTTTCTCATACCACAAAGTCATTACCCTCTTTTATGGCTCAAAGTGCCATCCACCAGGCATGTCTCTTTCTACCCTGTTCTTTACTCTCTACTTAGCACCAGGAGCCCAGAGTTTCAAAAGTATTTCCTCTATTACATGTCTTGAGCACGGAAAATAATATCTTAAGCTACAGCTTTACATTGATTACTTGCTAGTTATATCAGCTAAATTCAAGGTGCTTTCTGTTATAATGCTAGATCTGGAGACATTTGAAGTTTTGACCAGCACTAAAGCTAACCTGGGGATAAGGTAAGTGCGGCCTTAGAATATGGGCAAAATAGAACCTGGTCAGAAAACCACCACACTCAAGGTCAGGTATTAATGAACAAGTTACTTACCTTCAGTAACACATTGGGGGTTATTCTAACTTTGGAGGAGTGTTAATCCGTCCCAAAAGTGACGGTAAAGTGACGGATATACTACCAGCCGTATTACGAGTTCCATAGGATATAATGGACTCGTAATACGGCTGGTGGTAAATCCATCACTTTTCCGTCACTTTTGGGACGGATTAACACCTCCTCCAAAGTTAGAATAACCCCCATTATCTGGTAGAGACTATGGGGGTTATTCTAACTTTGGAGGAGGTGTTAATCCGTCCCAAAAGTGACGGAAAAGTGACGGATTTACCACCAGCCGTATTACGAGTCCATTATATCCTATGGAACTCGTAATACGGCTGGTGGTATATCCGTCACTTTACCGTCACTTTTGGGACGGATTAACACTCCTCCAAAGTTAGAATAACCCCCTATATCTAGATGCAGATTCCTTACCTTTTAGTTTCCTAGGCGTCAGACTGGATCCAGAAGATTTCTTCTTGAGCAGTACACCTGTGTGCCATCAGTGGGCTTGTTTAGTACTGGGCATCGGCATAGTTGGTGCTGGATGTGATGTCGTGGTCACCTATACAGGTGCCACCCAGGTGTGCAGAAGTTAGTTACTTTTCATAACTTTACACGCCGGAACACAGGACCATGAAGCAAACTGACAAATGTGTGTCCAAACTAGGGCCCTGAAAGGGAACATACGAACCCTAGAAATCTGTCCGCAGAGCGGGTAGGCATGGGTGGGTCTGTAGGGAATCTGAAACTAGATATAGACCCTAACAGATAATGCATTACCGAAGGTAAGTACCTTGTTCGTATGACAGAGATTTCTAGCTGCAGATTCCTTACCTTTGAATAGATGCCAAAGCCATAACAACCTGGAGGTGGGCTGTGGACAAACATTCTACACTAAGAAGTCCTACAGGACTGAACGGGTAAAATGCCCGTCCCTGCAGACATGACTGTCCAGGCAGTAGTGTTTGACAAACATTTGTATTGATGCTCACGTTACTGCCTGACAGATGTCCAGAACTGGGGCTGCAGTACTAATGCTGTGGTTGCAGCTTTTCCCCTGTGAGAACTGGCCCTTTGGGGGTGGCTGCTTTTAAGCCAGGGCATATCAGATCTTGATACAGAGAACGACCCAGGGTAAAATGCTTCATTTCTGTACTGCCCAACCTTATTGGTTCCTACATAGCTAACGAAGAGTGGGTCATCCACCTGGAACTCTTTTGTGCGGTCAAAGTAGAACAACAACGCTCTTTTTGGGTCCAGACGGTGGAGTTGCCTCTTCTCTAGAGGGATATGGCAGGGTGACAGATTATCCAAGATGAAATGAGGTCACCACTTAGGGCAAAAGGGAGGTCCTGGTGCAACACACCACTTTGTCTGGGAACACAGAGAGATAAGGAGGCTTGGATGATAAAGCATGCATCTCACTCACCCTTCACATGTGCAAGCCCTTTGAGAAACCTATTTGCAATAGGGAACTTAAATAAAGAGGGTTCGTCTGGCAGCCACAGAAAGGCAGAGAGAGCACATAGCCCTTATGAGTGTCCAGAGCAGAGCCCTGCTGGGCAACAGTAAGGATAAAGAGAAGAATATCAGAGAGAGAGGCAGAAGGAGGATCGATAGACTTTTCTGTACAATATTTCACAATTTTTTGCCATTGGTAGGCATATACTATCTTGGTGGAGGAACGCTTGGCTGCCAGAATAACAGACTTCCGGAAGAAGGTCAATAGTTATCAACTGTCGTCACTCAAGGAGGTGGAGAGTTGACAGGTTCGGGTGGAGAAACCTCCCCTGCTGATGCGACAAAGGTGCTGCCTGATTGATGCTCAACTTCAGAACCTCGGGATACCAGAGTCTCCCTGCCCAGTCCAGAGTCAGAAAAATTACTTGGGCCTGGTCATTCCTGAACTTCTTGAGAACTCTGGGCAGAAGTGGTATGAGTGGAAAGGTCCCCAGTATGTCTGGAGATGGCAGCCTGGGGGGAGCCCACCTTCAGAAGGCAGTCGTCAGGTGCAACGGATGAAAACCCTGATCTGCACAGATGAGCTGCAACCACTGCTATCCCCTTGACGGGCACTGGTAAGGCCAAAGGGGAGCACGCTGAACTAAAAGTGCTCGTGGCCTACCTTGAATCGCAGGTAACATGTGTGGTCTGGCGGCAGGCAGGTTAGGAATGTAGAAATATGCATCCTTATTGGGAATCAGAAAGTAGACGGAATAACAACCACTACCTACTTCTGACAATGGAACCCTATATCTATAGCTTACTTGGCCAAGAAAGCCGTAACTTCCTCTCTGAGCAAAGACAGATGATCCTCCATCAGCCGTTCTTGTGTTGGTGGTATAGGTGGAGGGAAAGATTGGAAATGGAGGGAGTTGTCCCTCTGAAAGATCTGCAAGACCCATTAATTTGATGTAATGGACTGCCAGTGGAGAAGATGATGTTGGAGACTCCCTCCAACTGGGAACCCATGGTCTTGCAGAACACAATTAGGAGGGCTTAAAGTTTGCAGCTGCTGGGAAAGGAGGGAGAAGGGGATGGGAGGGGTGTTGGCAGACAACCTCTAGCTACCTGACCCTTGGGTTCGGATTGCACAGCATCCATGTCGCCAGATAGCTTGGGGAGCTTGACCAGGACAGTGGCTGGCATAGGGTTGACGCAGTGACATGCTGTTGGAAAATGGCCCTCTCTAAATGGGTCACCCCAAACGTTTTGCCTTCCTCCTCTTTTTCTTACCTCATTTTTGTTGGCTTTAGGGCTCTGGACACTTTACCACTGCTAACCAGTGCTGAAGTGGATGTGCTTGCACCCTAAAAACATGGTAACATTGACTCATACCCAATTGGCATATTTAATTTACTTGTAAGACCCTAGTAAAGAGCACTACATGTGTCCAGGGCCTCTAAATTAAATGCTACTAGTGGGTCTGCAGCACTGATTGTGTCACCCACATAAGTAGTCCCTTAACCATGTTTCAGGCCTGCTATTGCAAGGCCTGTGTGTGCAGTTTCACTGCCACTTCGACTTAGCATTTAAAACTACTTGCCAAGACTTAAACTCAACTTTTTCAACGTATAAGTCAACCCTAAGGTAGGCCCTAGGTAACCCATAGGGCAGGGTGCTATGTTAGTAAAAGGCAGGACATGCACTTATGTGTTTTACATGTCCTGGCAGTGAAAAACTCACAGATTTGTCTTCCCCTACTGTGAGGCCCTCTCCTATCACAGACTAGCATTAGAACTGCCCTCATATACCTTTAAGTGGCAGATTCTGATCTGAAAGGAGTAGCCCTGTTATGTTCAGTATGGCCAGAATTGTAATAGAAAATCCTGCTTACTGGTGAAGTTGGATTTAATATTACTATTTCAGAAATGCCACTTTTAGAAAGTGGGCATTTCTCTGCACTTACTGCCATCTGTGCCTTACAGTCTGTCTCCAATACACGTCCGGCTTGGGCTGCTCTCCTTGTGCATTCCACCCAGACAGCCATAAGCACAGGACACTTAGGCCCTCAGCCGCCCGCCAAGATCGGACCGCCGGGCGGCCGCCAATGCAGCCGCACCCCCGCCACAGCCATTTGGAGATCTCCGCTGGGCCGGCGGGGATCTCGGCCACAACACAGGAGCTGGTTCCAAATGGAGCCGGCGGTGTTGCGGCCATGCAAGCTACCAGAGGATGAGCACAGTATAATTTGGGTTGTGTTGTGACTCACCCTGACTAGGACTACGGTCCCTGCTTACTTGGACAGGGTGAATACCTCTGCGAACTAAAGACACAATTTCCAACACATGCTCCTTCCGTAGCCACAAAAAGAATGAAAGGCAGACTAGGGGGGAAGTATCACTGAGAGGCCCATGGACTTGGTCGTAGCCCACGAGTCATTGAAGCACTCCAGCGCCAAGTCTGCTCTCTCTCCGAAGAGATGAGTCCCGTCAAAGGGCATATCCATGAGGTTAGCCTGGCCACCACAAAAACCCAGATGTTCTCATTCAGCCTGGCGCCTCAAGGCCACTGACGACGAAACCACTCTGACCATCGAATCAGCTGTGTCCAAACCACACCTGATGGTAAACTTTACTGCATCTCTCCCATCTTCCACTGCTTGGGAGAGAATGGTCCGGGCCTCCTCTGGGACCTGTGGTAGTACTTGCGCAACCATATTCCACAATGTGTGGGAATAACGGCCCAAAAGGCATGTGGTGTTCACCGACTGTAATGCTAGGCCAGCTGAAGAAAACATCTTATGCCCAAGAGTGTCCAGCCTCTTGGTTTCCCTGTGTGGAGGAGCGGCAGGGAATGTTCCATGGGAGGTTGAGGCTTGGACTACCAAGCTCTCAGAAGTGGGGTGTTGGGTGAGGAAACTAAGATCAACTGGGACAGGACAATTGGGGGCAATTGTCTTGTTCACAGTAGCCCCAGTGCTAGGCTTGGACCGTTTCCAGCAGGACATGAGTCAGTGCTTCATTGAAGGGCAACAGGGTTTGGACAAGGAAGCCCAAGGCTGAAGCACTTCCATCAAGAGGTTAGTCTTGACTGCCACTGTCAAGGACCTCCGCTGCCCTTTTCACCACCATTGCACACAATGCCCCCTCCTCTGTAGCCATGGTGCGGGGAGAGAGCAAGTCAGTATCTAGAATTGTGTCCAGTCCACTGGTATCTCCTAATTCATAATACAAATCCAAATTATCATTAGGGGTGTGTAACTGGTATTCCAAAGGGAACCCTCCCACTCGTTCCCCATGTCTGGCTGGTCCAAAAAATGCTCAGGCAATGACTTAAAGCCACTGGGCCCTGTCAGTGCCAGAATCGGCATTGATCAATGCTGTTCCAACCCAGAGTCTTTGGGGATGAGAATCAGGCTGATGCTACTGCTAGGTGATGGTGGCACTGAGAGCATTGGGATAGGTGCCAGAGATGGTCAATCTGGATCTGAGATTGGATCCATGAGACCCCATCGAAACCGAGGCCGGAGCTGATTGGAGCAGATCCTGATGGGGTCTCCTCTGACCCTCCAGAGCCCGAAGGCGTTCCGGAGTGGTCGGCCTGCTGAAATATGCAGCACATGGACCCATAAAGGTCCTTTACTTAAGCAGGGATTGTTCTGGCTCCTGGAAACGGAGGTGAGGCAAGGATTCGGTCCTGGCAACGGCTCCGCAGAACCGTGTCAGGAACGCCAATGTCCCTCACTCATTGAATTGGCCAATGCAGGAAGTGCAGTGGAAGACCATTTCACTTCTTTTTCTTTTTTTGCCTCTTCCCCGAGTCTCAATCGGAAAGTCATGGTAGCTGGAGTCAACCACCAGGCTGCATGCAGCTTTAAGGACCGCTCCCTCAATGATTTCAGTGTCAATGCCCAGCAGTGCGAGCACAACTTTGTGTCGTGGTTTGCTCAAGACACCATAAGCACACCAAATGCGGGTCTGTTACTGACATGCGCAGTGACAGGCACCACACAGCTTATAGCTTACCTTCCTTGATTCAACAAAATGCCAAAAAAAGACAGGAGGGGTAGTTCTTCTCTGGATCAGGGCTAACTGGTGCGGGGAGAAAAGAGCTGACGTCCGCACATATGGGTGGTACCTACATAGGTGACTGCGACGTCACATCCAGTGCCAATGACAATGACCCATGCAACCGAACAGAGCCACCCACCAGAACCAGGTGTACTGCTCACACAAAAATCTTCCAGATCCATTCTGACACCTGGGAAATTCAAAGGTAAGGAATCTGTAGATAAGTCTCTATCAGATATGTACTTTGCAGAGGTTTCATTTTATTGAGACCTAGGACCGGGATTACATTTTCTTCAAAAATCATTAACATTTGGCAGTTCCTTTCTGAGGTAATTCCAAAAAACAGTTTCTCTTCCACCATCTTCTTTTCCTGATTGACAGTTTTGTCTGTGACAATCATGATATCCATATCCCTTTGAAGAAGCTGCGATGCCCATTCCTTATGGTCAGATTGTTCCAGATTCATTTTAAAAGATAGTTTTAGGCCATAAACTTGATAACAATGCAGTATAGTTTTGCCCCTCAAAAATGCTCCCCCAATGCTGCTGGTTTGCAATATCTTTCACTTTTTTCTATCCTCTTTCCCATGTTGGTTTTCATCATTAATGTGGATCAACCTACTTTTCTTAACAAATATTCACCTCAAAGTTCTGAAGAGATTGAGTGTAACAAGTATGGGGAAGGAAATGTGGAGATCCCTGATTTTTGAGATCATACCCATGACAATAGTCCTTTTTAAAACAGCGGCTGCTTTTAGGTCATTAAGTGGTTACAGTGCATCAGTGATTTCTTCCCATCTATACACAAACCAGGTCTTTATTCTCACTGTGGATATGGAGACAGAACTATTACAGCCAACTGATTTTTTATTGAAACTGCTATGTTTTACAAGAAATGTTCTGAGTGTCAGGAATTCAGCACTATAAGGTGCTTAGCTAAACAGTAAAGGTAGAGGGTAATTATACCTGTCAGCCTTAGAGTGGTCTTCCCCAACTTTTTGCCTCACTCCTTAGGACTTTGTGCACTTTACCACTGCTAACCCCAGTGCTGAAGTGTCTGTGTTTTCTCTTTTAAAATTGGTGACATTTGCTCACACCTAATTAGCACATTTAATTTACTCTTAAGGCCTTATTAAAGTAGTAACACATGCACACAGAGCTTGTAAATTAAAGGCTACCAATAGCCTTGACCGTGACTGACAGCACCACCAAATTGAGTAACCTTTTAAATTGGTTCCAGGCCTGCCATTGAAGCATGTGTATGCAGTTTAAACCGCCATTTCGACCTGGCAAAGTAAACATTTTGCCAGGCTCAAACCTTCCTTTGTAATACATACATGTCACCCCTAGGGTATGCCCTAAACAGCCCAGAGGGCAGGGTGCAGTGTAATACAAATTGTACGTGTACTTTAACATGCCCTGGTAGTGAACAACTCTTACATTTGTTTTTCTCTACTGCAAGGCCTATCTCCTCAATAGGATAACACTGGGTTTCCTTATTACATTTAATACGTGGTAACTTTCAGTTTGGGGCAGGTAGAAATTTCAAGTTTGATGTCGAAAGAATTGCAATTTAGAGCCCTCTTTAATTGTAAAGGTGGATTCTAAGTCACAATTCTTAAATTGCTACTTTTAGAAAGTTGCAAAAACAACAGATGATGGGCAGAATGCAGAACAAATAAAACATTAACCCACAATGCACAGATCTGGATTTAATCCATCAGCTATTTTGCTTATCATGCCATTCCAGTTTGGACCCAGCCATATGCAAATCAGTCTTGACCCTGTTCCCCAAGGGAACAGTTTAGCCCAAACTGCAAGGCCAGGTCCTCCCTGGACCAGAAACAAGCATCCTGGGACCAGTATCAGGATATCATCCTTCATCAGCCAGGCTAGCTTGAATCAGGTGGCATAGCAAGCACAAGACCCACATTTGGGCATACCGTTCCCATGTAGGGCGACAAATGCAAAAACAACATATGATGGACGGAATGCAGAACACTTTAAACATTCAACCCCAGTCACAGATCTGGGTTTAATCCATCAGTTCTTTTGCTTGCCATGCCATTCCAGTTTGGACCCAGCCATATGCAAATCAGTCTTGACCCTATTCCCCATGGGAACAGTCCAGCCCCAACTGCCAGGCCAGTTGGCATTTTCTTGTTGTAACTATTTGGTGGCTGCTGCCTGTATCCTGGGTCACATGACTAGTTCTAACTAGCAATTCGTCTTTGTGTATTGCTCCCAGACAGTGAGGCACAGGTGAATGGTAGCTGGCAGGATAGGCTGTCTCTGACTTGATGAGATGGAGAAGCTGTCACCTGGCACACTTGCACATCACAAAGGCTCTGTCCAGCACACTCACAAAGGGTTTTGACACTAGTCTATTGTGTCCACTGGCAAGCTGGGACCAATACAGTGAGGCAGGAAATTTCAACCACTTCTGAGAGGGAAACCTCCAGAATCTTATCCTACTTCAAAGTGGGTACCAAGTACATATAATGGATCCTGCTGACCTGCTATCTAAGTGAAAAGGACTAGACCTGCATCTTGATCCCTGGAGCACCAGAGTGACTCCAAGGGCTACATGGCTAGCCTCCTGATCATAGCGCTAGTGTCAGAAAAGTCTCCAACCATCTCGAAACAAGCACCTGGACTCAACTTGCTGTGAGTCTTCCCCTTCAAGGGATGCCACTCAAGTTTTTGACCCTGGGAAGTGAACCCGAAGGTGCTCTGCTTGCCCATCTGTGGTCCTGTGAGCAGAACTGGTGTAGCATGATGTATCTTCTCACAGTTGCTTCTGAACTGCCTCAGTGTGATGCATCACCTTGCATCGTGGCCTGGAGCCTCCTTGGAACCATCACTGCATGACACATCCTCAACGCAGGCCGTTGCATCGCAAGCCCCTCATCAATGGCATCCTTGACAATGACACAGGAACCCCCATAGCAGCCCTGCAGCTTCTTCAGAACAGCTGGTGTGCAATGTATCTTTGACACAGGACTTTGCAACTCAAGCTCCTCACCAATAGCATCCTTGCTGATGATGCAGGACTCCGCATTGCAGCCACGCAGCTTCCTCTTAACTGCAGCTGTGAAGCAGATCCTCAACACAGGTGCTTGCAATGATCTGCAAATCCGTATTTCAGGTATTTTGGTCTGCAGGCCTTACTTGGTCCCGTATCCGGCCTGCACTCTACTGTGGTTGGCCTGAACTTGTGACTTTGTCCCGGTCCAGCCTGACCAGATAACCACAGTTAGTGCTTTGTGCTTCTAGGAGCTATTTCGGTTAAATCTTTAAGATTGCATATCTCCAGTTTTACTGATTGTGTTTTGTGGTTTTGGAGTCAAATAATTAATTATGTTTTTTTCTATATTTCAAAATTGCTGTGGGATATTTCTTGTGCTGTGTAGTCACCTAATCACTGTTTGGAGTGCTGCAAAAATATTTTGCACATTGCCTCAAAGTTAATCCTGACTACTTTCTGCCAAGTTACCAGAGAGTTAAACACAGGTTAGTTTGGGGTTTGCTTATGATGTCACCTTCCCATAAATTGCGGCTGCTGCTTGAGTAAGCTTTCATCCTCCTCAACCAGTGACCCAATTTCCAACATTCTTCATGTATGGATGCACAACATGTGACTTCAGGGATGTAAACAATTCTGATATGTTTCGGGTATGCCTCTAAAAATTAAGGTTATGTGAAAAAACTGGATTATCAAATGAACTATCTTATGAGTGGGAAGGTAACACTAACAATCTCATTATGAGTTTCCTCTTAACTATAAAGGAGATACCAGGATTGGAATCAATGATTCTCACCAGTATGTCCCAGTAACTTAATGGGGATTACAAGCCAAAGGCCCTGGAAAGGGGAATAACCTGCAGGCCAGAAATTACCAGGTCCTTTCACAAAGGTCCTGATTCCAGGGAGTGATTTGGCAAGGGGCCAATTTGATTAGGGTGGGTTAGACTGAGGCTATCTGTGGGCATGCTAGGCTGTGGCCTAGCTATAATGGTGCATTGTCTGCTCCCCTCATGATGCTTGAGGGGGTCGATTGGAGCCAGGCTGTGCCTCTCCAAGAGGCTCTTGCACCTCTTCAGCCGTGAACTTACTGGGTACAAAACCACAACTGGTAAAACCAGATCAGGTATTTCTGGACACATCTATTTTGGGTCTAGAAACACTGGACCACTCATAGGTGCCTAGAATGGCGTCCACAGTGCATTTACAGCTCCTAATAAGGGCCTGCTGGAAGTTCTGGTACAAGCCGGGATACATGTCACAACAATGACATTAGAACAATATTATCAAATACAGATTTTTATTTCTTTCAGTTGGAGGAGACTGATAGCAGACAGTCTTTAGAAAGTGTGGCACCACATGTTTTTTCCTTGGAGGAAGACATTTTGGTAGTCTTAACTTATTCATTGGTAGGCACATTGGGAAGACTAAAGTAGAACATAAGAAAGATGATTAATATATTGACATTTTTTAAATATATGTCTCAGCTGTGCCCAGGCAAACCTGGTGGATAGCATGACTTCATCTTTTTCCATGGATTACAGCTTGGGCTAAATAAGCAGAAACACTATAGACTCTTCAGATAAGAGATTTTACAAGCTAACGTATTACCCAATTGGTGATAGGAGAACAAGAAAATATTTAAAATGAAAAAGCACCTTGTTAACCTATGAGATTATGAGGTAGGGTCAGACATGTGTAAGATAGCTCAGCAATGTGAACACTGGGTTAATATATGTGTGTGTCCTAAAGGCTGCAGGTTTAAATCCCATCAAGTTTGACTCCCTTTTAAAATCCCTCCAAGTTCAGTACAATGAGTACCAAGTAGGAGTGGGTAACAATAATTGTATCTGAATAGTCTATTAAAAGTGCTTTGGATAAAAGAGCTATTTAAAGAGCAGACAGTGATTACTACAATTAATATATGGATTAGATTACAGGGGCAGTGCAACACAGCCCTTATCTTGGTTCTGCACTATCCATTGCCGTTAGGGATGCTTAAGGAGGTACAGTAACCAAACATTATATTATCATGTTGGGGCATATGCTATAGCAACACAAAAGGGTGATGGACGGAGTGCTGAAACTTTTCAAACACTCACCCCAGTCACAAATCTGGATTTATTTCATCATTCATTTGCTCACCATGCCACCCCAGTTTGGGCCCAGCCATATGCAAATCAGTCTTGACCCTGTTCCCCATGACATTAGTCCAGTTCGATCTGCCAGACCAGATCCTCCCTGGACTGGAAGCAAGTATCCTGGGATCAGTTTCAGAGTATCACCCCTCATCAGACAGGCTAGCATAAATCCAGTGGCACAGTGAGCAAGGGACCACATCTGGGCATACCCTGGCCACTTAAGGCGACTTTAGCAACACAAAAGGTTGATGGCTGAGTGCTGAAACTTTTCAAACGCTCACCCCCAATCACAGATATGGGTTTAATCCATCATTCTTTTTCTCACCATGCCACCCCTGGTTGGCCCCAGCATTATGCAAATCAGTCTTGACACTGTTATACACATGAACCCTCATTGTAAAGAAGTTCGTACCAACAGAAGGGTTATCTCGGTGCATGTTGTAATACTGATGAAATATGTTATGCTATTGGGAAATAGAATACACCAAAATACATACATAAAAGTTCACCAAAAGCAAAAATACCTTACCTTATCAGAGAGCAGTTTGTATGGTTTCAGTAACAAATGAACCTTTGAAGACTCTGAATATATTTCACCATACATCCAACCATTTGCTAGCTGTACAGTGGGAGAAGCGGAGGAAAAGACTTGTGAGTGACAGTTTCTTTCTGCATGATTAGGAAGTTGGCAGTTATGAATATGTTTACTGTGTGCACTCAATTGCCACAGAACCACAGCGTAATTGTCTATCGTTTGGCATTGTAAATCAAATCAACATGGGTGACAGGCTCTTTGATATCAGCCCTGAGTGAGAGAGGCTTCTACATACTTTTTTATGATGAGCCCAGAATGTTTAAATCAGATGCATGTACCTTTATCAGAGAAATGTCTCAATGAAATGCCCAAAGATGCTTCTATTACATACCATGAATGTACATTTTACAGAACCTAACTGTTTCTGTTTGCAATTGTTATGTAATAAATGATGAGAGACCCCCATCAAGAACAGGCAATTAGAACAATTCCTAACTAAATTATATGTCCCATCCCCTATTAATCTATGCGTTACCATTGTTTGAATCTAAGGCCCATATTTATACTTTTTTGGTGCTGCACTTACGCCATTTTTTTACTCAAAAGTGGCGCAAACTTATAAAATACCTTTTGCGTAAAAAAGTGACGCAAATCTGGAGCTAAAAAGGTATAAATATGGGCCTAATAGTGCCCCCCATCGATACAATAGATCAACGCCTGTGCAGCAGTCATCAGATGAGACTGATCTGGTATATAAATGGCAGAGGTTACGCTGGACAGAGTGATGTTAGTGAGATAAACAGGACAGAGCTACAGGCACTTATAGATGGTTCTAAAGACAGGATGGATCACACTGTTGACTCTTTAATGGTGTCATGCCAATAACCATACACATTAAAAGTGATTACTATCATCATAAAGACTTTGCGAGAGCTGAAAATGAATGTTTATTTTACTGGATCCATCTAGTTTGGTTCATGTGCAATAAACTGGCATAGAACTATCTTCGAGTAGGAATTCTGAAGAGGGCTAAAGAGAGAATGAGGCTCTTATGAAAGAGAAAATCGAGCTTCAGTGTTGTGGGATTTCTTGTGCTTAACATGTCTTAGATTTACAGAGTTCATCTCCATATTTAAAACTAAGTTATCCAACCCACTTTAGGAAAGATCATCATCATATTGAGACATTATGATTTCTTCTTCAATTCATTATTGTCAAAATAAGCTGTCCATGCCTACATCTCACAATAAGACATTCTTTTTCTCTTTCAGTATGTTAGTTACTACTCCAAGCTGAATACTCTGCCAGGCCATCATTGTAGTTTTTTAAATGGCTGCCTTTTTCTGGGTTAATCACTTTCGTAGTAATACACTGCTCTGTATTTGAGAAGTTCCACTACCTATTTGTTTTTCACAATAGAAATAGTTGAGTCCTCCCTTATGATGTCTCCAGGGTGGAATACATGTTCCAAATCAGTAGCTCACCTAAGGAAAGCTCTCTCCAGGGCTTTTAGAAGGACAGATACCATCTAGTTGAAAACTCCAATGGACAGCCAGGGCAAAAACAAATATCCACCAGGAAATGCATAGTATGAAATAATCTAGGCCTAGAATTTGAATACTACTTCTCATAAAAATGCTCAGTGGTGTGCACAGGAATTTTCAATTATTCTGTGTATTACCAGGATCAGTCTGGCCCTCTCTGTTCCAACCCTTGTGACAATCATGGACAAATACGATAACTGTAAGACTATGCCAATGTAAGACTATGTCCTCTTTAGTAGAGTGTGAATGTAGACTCCTGGCTTGAAAACGTTTAGTCGTGGAGCAGACGGCTGATAGAAAAGCATTATCTAAAGAGGGAAAGAGGTCCATTCATTGTCAGAACAGGTTCAGCAGTAGATAGAATGCGTGAGGTGATGGGTAATTCCTGTGTGGCCTTTGTAGGCTACAGGAATATGCTTCCTGCTCACTAAACATAGATCAAATGATGGTTCATGCAGGACTTGGGAATGGGTATAACCACATAGGGCCTGATTTGCAAAGGTAAACTTACACATTTGTGTAAGTTTATGCTTTTTCAGTATTCACAAAACTTCATTTTAATAGTATGTTTGTGAGTGTGGAAACTTTACAGTCGCTGTGGAAAACTCTGCACATAAAAAGGCAGGCCTATCTTTTTATGTGCAGAGTTCTACGCCCTAACTGAGGAGTCTCTGCACTTGTAAACGTACTATTGAAATGCAGTTTTGAGAATGCTAAAAAAGTGTAAACTTATGCAAATGTGTATGTTTACCTTTGTGATTTATGATTAAGTCACCATGCTGGTGGTCCTAGCCAGTACTACATAACACCCATTAGACTTAAAAGTCATTTTCTCAAAAGCAAAAATAGAATTGAGATCAATCACCTTCTACAGGCTGGAAGAGCACAGGATTAGGAAACAGAACAGTCATAAAAATTGCTACTGCTTTGAGAAAGTCAGGACCAATTGCAGCTATTTACAACCATAGGACACCAAAAGCCTCTCGGAGCTTCAATGCTTGTTCTTTAGGTAGCAAAGGCTGAAGAAAAGTGTCACCAACAACTGAAGGTCCTGGGAAAACATGGACTCAAGTCAATGTGCAGTATATTTGAGATAAAGAACGCTAACTTAAACCAATATCTAATGTGGCTGCAAGGGAGAATCTAAATATATCAAATGATCTTGCACAAAACACAGATCAATGAGTACGTCAGTTATTAAGTTAATGTGGTTGACATGTAGGTGAAGGTCTGGCTTGAGAAAGTAAAGTTCCTGAAATCTTAGTAACACTGGGGACTGGTTACAAACAATATTTAACTCTGGTTTGTCAATGATGAGCCATGATGAGCCTTCAATGAAGAAAAGATTAAGAGAACACAAGAAGCAGGAAGGAGAGCACACTGATGAAGGCAGAAGCAATATGTCCGGCCACCAGATTGATGAGGTGGATTTCTAAAAGAAGGTGCTCTTTCTATAAAAATCCTAAGAGTCTGACTGGTCAATCATGGCAGTAATTTCCAGTTCAGCAAGAATGCAGGGAATTTTCTTTTAGCTTTAAAAGGGATTAAGTTCATTTAAAATATTCCAAGGTATAAGGTGAGAGATTTGCATCATAAAGTAAATGCTTGACCGGAGAGGATTTTCACTATGAAAACTATCCAATAAGGCATTTTGGCAACTGGGCATTCACCCACCATTTGCTTCAGTATAGCATGAACAACTCTCTTTTGTGAACTTGTCTCCTACTACAGATCCTACCCTTAGTGTGTTCTTTCACTGTGAGGTCCAGTGCAGGATACGCTTTCACTAGAAAAGAAAAATTTATATCCATCATATATACAAAAGAGCTACCAACTCTATCTTGTGTAAAAAGGGGTAGTTGCAGTGATAGCTTCGTAAGCCACATTTCTGCATTAGACATATATATACATGCATTGCTACTGCAATGAATGGGAAAATAGAATATAATTACTGAAGCTCATATTCACAAAGATATTTAAAAATCCTAGGACAATACTTAAGATTTTGTTTATAGTACTCCATGAACTTAATCCACGCTCCATCACAATGTTAAATATTTGAGTTAATTAAACAGAGATGTGGCTGTGGCTTACAGCATATTGATGCACTGTGAAACTGCGGAACTTGTTTTCGCACCTCCAGTGTACATCTATATGTTAGACTGTGAATAGCCCCATTTCTGCCCTCAAATGGTACACGTGTAGTTGCATGCAGTGGGGATGTATCCTTGAACAGAAACACATAATGAATGAGCACACCTACAGAAGCGTCATTCCTCAGCTGAAGTAAAAATAAAGTATGCAGAAATAAAACCATGGAGTACAGAAAATGAAAACTGAAACGCAATCAAAGGCTGACAAGTCTCGAGACCAACACTTCAGCTTTTTAAATACATTTTAAGACCAAGATCATTAAGTTTAATAAATGCAGTCTTTCTGTGCGTAATTACGCACCATAGGAATCAATAGGCAGTCACTTTGAAAAATGCATATAAAATCACACAATTATGTTACCGCATTCCACTGTTGCAGGTTGTCGGTGGGCACGCTGTGCCAGCTGGAGAGGCTTGGGCGGTTCCCAATTTCAGCAGGAGCAGCTTCGAAAGTCTCTTGGAGTAGGTGCAGGGCCACTCCTGGGGACCACTTGGAAAAGGGTGGTTCTTGCAGCTTTAAAGGTGGTGCCTGGGGTCCCCTTGTGGTGTCAACGTCACAAAGGGTGAGGGACCCTTGTAGCACCATTGCAGGGCACAGGGCGGCCCAGTGCAAAGCGAGTTGGTGATCCAGGAGCTGTGCCTAAGAGCCCTTTGGAGCTGGCGGTAGGTCTTTTTGAGGGTGGCTCAAAGGACAACAGGTGGGAGGTCCAGGGTGTTCCTGAAGTCCCTTGACTGGGGCTTCCTCCTGCTCTGGTTTCAGCTCTGGGGGAGCTGGTGTTCTTGGAGTCTGAAATCCACCTACCAGTGCTCAGGGTATTGGCACGACTTGGGCACTGGAGGACACAGTGCCACCAAGCTTGGCACACTTGTGTATTGTTGGGTCCAGCTGCAACTTCTGGTTCGGGAGATATTGACCGGTGAGTGAAGTGACCCTCACTGGCTTGTTGGTTCTTTGTTGGTTGTAGAGTGGTACCTCCACTCAGAAGGAAGATCTTTGGCGATTTGTGAAGCCTGAAGGTCCTCTGGGTTTCTTGAGTTCAGGCCAGTGTCCAACTTCTCTGCAGTGGCAATTGTCAAGTCCTGTGTGCAGCTGGCAGGGTTTTGCCTTCTTCTTTGCCCTTTCAAATATAAAGTCTTGGTCTAGGAGTGCCCACTAAATACTGAATTTAGTGTGCATTTTAGGGAAAACCTGGTAGGGTCCAATGGGACACTTACTTTTGAGTGTCTACACCCACTACAGTAACCACTTCCCACGTGAAGGATCACTTTCCTAAACTTCATTGGCTATTTACTCTCCATACAAGATGGAGGAAAATGAAAAAGAGGGTCCACCCCGCAGGCAACAACTTAGGGGTTGTGCATGCCAGGTGAGGCCACTCCTCCTACCCTTGGTTAGGTTTCCTGCCTTTGCTCCCACCAAAAGTGGGGGTTTGCAAAGGGGGATGCCAGCTGCTGCTAGCAGCAGGCGTGGGGGTTGAGTTTCAAGGGTGGTAAGACCTTTGAAGCTCACCACCAGAACAGTGCACATTCCTGAGGGAGGGGTGTTAGCTCCTCCACCCAGGAAGGGTGTTGTCTTACAAACCGGAGAGGCAAGGTTTGTATATTGGCTGCCTGGAGGTGGCAGCTGGATAAGACCAGTCAGCAACCATGCCAGGATAGACTTTTTCAGGGGGCACCTCTAAGGTGGCCCCTGCATACATTTAGGGTTAAATCCAATACTGGCACCAGTTTCATCATTGATACCAAACAACCCAGGGTTCAGAGTGGCCATCATGTAGCTGGGAAACTCGTGTTGACCAGTGGCCAGCACATGTATTAAAATGGCTGCTCTGTTCACTCACTATGTCCCAGATTTGGCAAGGACACAGTGGGAGTACATTGTTCATGCAGCTATGCCCTCACATATAATATGGAGCACCCTGCCTCAGGGATGTAAGGCCTGCATGAGGGGTGTCTTACTCATAGTAAATGCAGTGTATTGTGGACAGGCACACAGGCAGTGTGCCATGTCAAGTTTGTATTTTAGGTTTGCACCAGAACACTCAGCCTGCAATGGTAGTGCTGGGTTCATCTGGATGCATGGCCCTAGAGAGTGCTCAATCAGTGCTGCTGTCCTCATGGGCCTACCCATAGTACCCCATGCCCTGGGCACATAGGTGCCCTCTTACTAGGGACCTATAGTGATAGCTAAGGTTGTATCCAATTGTGCCAATGCATCACAACAGATTTAGGGAAAGTGCTCTGGCCTAGGAAACCTGGGTAGCAGGGGCCCTGGCCACTACAATTTCTAGGATACATCAACATCAGGCAAAAAGTGGGGGGATAACCATGTCAAAAATAGGCCCTTTCTCACAGCTGTAAAAAGCAAGATCAGCCAAATATTGCGTGTTTGTTGTCATGATTTCCATTACATATGAGTACACAAACCCCACATGAAGTTTAAGAAAACCATGCTTAAATATCCCTGAGAAATGATCCAGCAGTGTATGCAGTATACATCTTCTCTTGCAATTGTGGATCAGCACTCATAGTAGACCTCTGAGGACCAGTTACCACCTTTCAAACACTAGGGAAAAAATAAAGCTTATTCTAAGGGAGGCAATGGGTGGGGAACTTAGTAATGGATGGGGGTCGCTCTCCTTTGCTGAAGGAAGAGGGTCCACTGAAAACCCAGGTTCTGTTGTAGACAGCTGATGCTGTTTTCCCAAATTGATTTCTGTGCATACTTGTCCCTCTAATCAGAAATGCTAGGCCTGAAGACTCAGAAGTAGATAAACCAAATGTGTACCTGGTAACTCTTTGTTTTAAAGTAGAACCTCAGAAATAGTTCTGAACAAGAACTCAGACGAAAAGTGAAAGGGTCTGGGCATTTGGTAGGAGAGTCACCCTCTTCCTATGTCTTTAAAGTGCTCCAATGTGACACTTAAAATGGTGTTCTTCAAAGCAGTAGCATAGAGCTTGTAGAATGGGTGCCAAGACATCACTGGAAGCAAGATGATACAGAAGGATAAACAATGTAACCACCCTTCGAATAAAGGCATATTGCACATATCCTTTCTTCCAATAGGTACTTGAAAAATGTGACCAAAGCATCAGACAAGGCATAAACACAGCCATGAAGCCCGGGTATCCACAATGGGGTCTATATCACAAAGTGATCACTGCATGTGGGAATTTAAGTCATGGTCTATGCCACATTTTGGAATGACCGTAATTTTAAATCACTGAAGAAATGGAGCAGCTTTATTTTACCACCTAGTTATAAAAGTTTACTTGTCATGGGAACTTAAAAAATATGGATTGATTTAGTTGGAAATATAGAAGCATTTATTGAAATATCTACAGTAAACAAAAGAACCTCTGCCTTCACCTGGAAGTGATTTTCTGACTTTGAATTCTGAATTCAAAAACATTCACAGAAGTACAACCGGAAAGCTGAACCAGAGGCAAGTTTCCAACCTTACTTCTGGGATGCTCATGTGACATCGCACAGCACGAATCGGATCGTAATGAAGGAGCAGCGGTAGCCACTGCAAATCTCAAAGGGAGGGGTAGGGGAGGAGATGGGGGGGGGGAATAAAAAAATGTAAAATAAACGTACCTTACAGCCGTCTATGTCTCCTGCCACCTTGAGCTCCTCTTCCCTCCATGTGGTGTCCCAGCATTCACTGGGACACCAGCACAGGCTCCCGTCAATCCTAGAACTGTTCTCATACTAAACATAGCTCAGACACAGCCCTGGGGCCTGTGCAGTTTCTCCATCCCGGCTGTTAAACACAGCCGGGCTGGTGAAACCTAAGTGCGCATGTGTTTTTGGCCGGCCTGAGGCGGTTGGCCAAACACACATGCGCACTTAGGTGCACGATCTCCTTTTCCCCCCTCCCACCTCCTGTGGCCCTGCCCCGCCCCTCCCAGTGAAACTATTGTTTTATTTTCCATCTCCTGACTCTTGGCTGGGGGGGGGGATGCTTCTTCACTGTAGCAAAGGAGCCACCCCTGTGAAGGAGTTCTCCATAGTGGAAAACTCCAGACAGGGAAATAGGTTTCCTTCTGCAAATGCACACCTTTTTTCTCAGCAGGGAAAACATTCACTGTGCCACAAGCCTTTCCCTTACAGCCCCACAAAATGTGGAGGTGAGCTCTTCTCACCGTGACAGGATTTTCATCAGTTTATAACTAGAATAAAAATTTTACTGTTTCCCAGGAGGGAAAGGGAAAGAGAGAAGTGAATGCCCATAAATGAACATGTCTCTGGGTGTTCACAAACTTCAAGGTTAACCACACTTTGAAATAACCACTTTCCCATCCTTTGAGTGGGATTTTCAGGAGCAGAAAACGCCACACTAGTGGGAGGGATTTCTGACATACAAGATGGGTTTAGACCTGCCAGGAATCTGTTTGTGAATTTCTGAGGTGACAAAACAGGTAAATTCAGCTCTAAACATATGTTATGACCAAATTCACCTCTATGAATAGGTCTTAATATGTTTTACTAGTAGGACTACGTTGGAAAATTGTCACGCATTTTGAGAAAAAAGTAGATTCTCATGTTTACCCAAATGGGGAAGTTTGTAGACTTCTAATTATTAAAAGGGACCTATGCATTACGGAAAAGACAACTTATGGCGCTTCACACAGTCCTTTCAGCTGATAGCTAAATACATATGATACATAGACTTGGCCAGCTCATACATATTCACTGTATCTGCAAATGACATTGAGGTGGGTTAAGAACACTGCTGGTGAAAGAGGGTCTCCATTACTGCCACGGGTGACTCATTCATAACAACAGAGATTAAATGCACCTTCCACAGGATGCGTATGCTACCAGCAAATTAATTATTTTCCAGGAAATGGACTATAAAATGTAGAAGTGCAGCTTGTTTAATGACTGACGCAGTTTATTACTCTCCGGTGTGGAGAGGAAAAAAGAGGAATGGAGGGGAGGGGAAAGGAGAGCAGGGCCAGGGGAGGGAAAGGAATGGGAGGAAGGATGAGTAGAATCCTTGTCCGCATACTGTGTAAAACCCATGCACTTGCAAGTTATATATTTTCCATTATGTATAATAACAGTTATTTCAACTTCAAGATCATTTGTGCCATTTGTTATTAAGGTATCAACTTTGTTATTATGAATTTTAATTTGGATTACCTTCTCCATTGTCCACTTATCATGGGAATGTTCTGCATATTTATTAATGAAATATTCCAGCTTTTCAGGAATCATAATGCTAAAAAAAAGAAAATAAATGTGTCAGTTAATTTCCATTAGAGTGTAAAGAAACAGGCTCAGAATTACATATGTTTTAGGTATAATGCATTTACGCAGTTGCTAAATTGTGCCGGTGGGTGCTTGTGGGCCCAGGAGCATTCTTTGGTAGGTGGTTTGAGGGGCAGAGACTCTTCCTATGGGCAATGGTCCTGGCTGCCTGATAATCCCACAGAAAAATATTCTGGGCGTTTTGGCTGTCTGTACAACCATTTTGCAGGGCTCAGGTGACACGTGGTGAGGTTGCATCAACGTGGGAGTCTTACCCATCATGACTGGTGTACTCATTCTTGAGCAGCAGGACTCCAACTGCATGCATGCCGCCTAAGCACCCTGTCCACGCTGGCTATTCAAATGGTACAGTTTCACTGACATTGCCTTATGAGCCCTTGGCATCAAAGCGCAGCATGTGGCAGCTGGTAAACCCTAGCATTTCCTCCCTCTCCTTGGCACACCTGCATCACCCACATCACTGCATTTTCTACCGCCAGTTTGTGTCCTGTAGTGACTGTGGTCACCACCCAACCCCAAGGTCCTCATGTTCTCATATGAAGTGCGAAAAAGTATACAAGGTACAAAAAAGATTACGAGTGTCAAACTATGTTGTGGGGATATGATCGGCCATAACTTTTTCAGGAGACTCTTCGTAAAAGGAAGCCAGGAACACTTAAATTTCCTGAGTTGCCTTTTATTTTGACTATTTCGTAGCTCAGCAGCTGTAAGGAGGCTGCCTTTTGGATAAAGAAGGGCTAAAAAATTAGATTAAGGAGCTTGGAACTAAAGATAACTGGAGTGTAAGTTGTGGCTTAAACTCACCTTCAATTTAACACAGAACAATCATCAATCTAATGTGTTGCCATAACTGTTTCAATTTAAAGTGCTTATCCTTAAGCACTTATGGCATCATTGTATTGGAATGTCTGGAGAGAGGGTAATATTTGTGAGAATAGTTCTGCTTTGTATTCCCTTAAACAAAGAAGGTATTTAATTTTGGATCTCAGTCTTTATGAAGTTACTGTAAGCTCACAGTTGACCCAATTCATATATTTCACTGTTGTCCGATAATTATACTTCTAAAATCTATGATTACTCAGACGTGTCTGTTTTTCACGCCCCTAATAAATAACAAAGCACTATGGTGTAAAAGCGAGGGCCTGTACACAGGCCGTGGATTTATTAGAAAACCCGAGTGAAAATTGGTAAGCAAAATGTAGTATTTTGGCACATTTTTATAAACAAAAGGTTCCTAGGGGAGAATCCCTTGAACTCCCGTTTAAAGAAAAGAGATCTTGCATGCACACTGCACTTTATTAGTGGCCACTGATAGATGTGTGGGGAGTCCAGTGCTGAAGTGGGTGGCACCAGTGGGCAAATAAGTGA
Source organism: Pleurodeles waltl (assembly GCF_031143425.1). Taxonomy (NCBI): domain Eukaryota; kingdom Metazoa; phylum Chordata; class Amphibia; order Caudata; family Salamandridae; genus Pleurodeles; species Pleurodeles waltl. The sequence continues at coordinate 579,520,454 of NC_090444.1, read as the reverse complement.
ATACCTACTTAAAAAATGTATATAGGCATCTGCACGTACAGTTGTTTAAAACGTAATCAATGGGCTAAATGCTTGACAGAGAGCAACATTGCCCTGAGCAATACAACTCCTAGCACTATTCCAATGTATTACCCATGTACTCGTTAGTACAAAAATACTTTGAGACTACAGCATATGTGAGACACTAATATGTAGTGACAACACGTTACAGTGGTTTGGTGACTAGGCACACGAGATTCCTAATGGACGTATCTTCCCATCAGACAGCCAAATACTAGCAAAGACCCTCCAGATATCCCTGCTAAAGCAAGGGAACATCGGAATCAATCAACATTCTGCCTTCTGCTTCACAAGAAAAATATTTTTATGAAGAGGGGAGTGTCTGTACCACAAACTAATTATACTTCTGATCTCACCATAAAATACTAATCTTGTAGTAACATGGAATGCAACTGTGCATGGTTGGAGCCAAGGAGACCTGAGAAAGACTGTCATGCTCTACCAGCTGAGCAGAAGCCCAAAACTGGAGTGCCACAACAACATTATCATTCAGCTGTAAAGCAACAATATTTTAGGGCACATCACTAAACTCACCAGGCTGACAGATCTGGTATCTCCTCTTCTTACACTTCTGGTTTGAGAAAAATGTAACAGGAGTCCATAAGGGGCTAAGAGCCACCTGCCTAGGACCCTGGCTCATTCATAGATGACACAATTGATTGGAAGGACTAAGGAAAAAATAACCTCATGAACGCCAAATTAATGCGCAGCTAGCTTAAACTTTGCTTTCAATCAGCTGAGAAGTAGTGTGAGCACTATACGAAATTATCAATGTTTGTTTAAATAAACATCAGAAAGGAAAGAAAGATTAGCTTGGACAAGGAAACACCGTATTATCCTAATTGTGCGACACAAGGGAAGGGGAACTTACTTTGAGGTATCAACAGGTTGTGGGTTGAAGTTCCCTTCAGAATCCATGGAAGACTGTTTCTCCATCATACTGACATAGTTGGATTCCATATAATCTGGAGGCAAAGCTCCTGCAACTGCACTTAGGCAAGGTAAGGCCAGCTTGAAAAGCTCCTGCTCATATTTCTGTGTTGAAAAACAGAAAATAAAGAAAAATCGTATCTGTGAAACAAATCAAACCATCATATATCTCAGGGATTTGTAACCAGGGCCCAGGGATGGATTTGTGCATATTTATTGAGATAGCAATTCACAACTGCACATCTCTACTAAGAGTAACAGTATCTCTATATTTTTTATATGGATATCCTGAAAATGTGGCAAGAATCTAGCTTTCCCAGGTCTATGCTGTGCACACCGAAATTAGTTATTATGGATGCATTTATTTAGTAACTCATCTGTTTGCCTCTCAACAGATGAACATTCTAGACTGGTCTCTAAATAGTAAACGGTGTGTAATATATACCCAATAACTGCATTGAGTTGATACGTTTTACATATAGCACTACTTAAATACTTCTATTGTATCAAGTCTTATTTCGTTTTTGAGAATTATTAACAATACATTTTATGGAGATACTTGAAAACATAGTTTATACTAAACCTTCTTGCTACAAATATCAATAATTATACATTTTATTCTGATAACACTACACTTTCATGACCATTCAATCACTCTAACTTGATCTGGATTGCATAATCCAATGTAGCCAAGAACAATGTTTCCATAATTGGGTGACAGTTTCAAAATGGACAGGCTTTATTTACACCAGATTCCAATTTAGGCAGAGCGATGTCTTCATGGGAGATACTGTTCTACCTGATTCTGACATCAACTTATCCGCCACACGCTGTGCTTCCGCAGAAGGTATCTGTACCCAGAAGCATGGTTGTATTTAGAAATTAACATGCCTGAAAGGGCCCAGAAAATCAAAGTGCCACGTTATTTCTCATTCCAGCCATCCAAACACAGAATTGCACATACTGTGGGAGGAATACTGGTCAGAAAGAAATATTTCTGCCCCTGGCATTCCTGTGTGCCCTATACTAATCAACTCGGAATCATGGTCTACGAAGAGGGATGGTGGATGTGCTTGGCTAGATAAGGAGGACGAATACCTAATGAAGCTATTAAGATGCATTTCTCCCATTTCGATGTATTTGTCACTGGTAAAGCATTTTTAAAAAAAACAATGTACTATAGTAACTTTGGGTAGCGGATACATAAACCAACGATGACAACAGGAGCAAATGGACTGGTAAGTGGCACATATGTGGTCATACATTATTGACAAATGTTTCTGTAACTGGAAGTGGGGTAGATATTAGATAGGCCAGGATAGCTCCGCAGGTCCTTGGAAGAAAGCCATTTTTGGAGAGGTTGTAGTTACTGAGTGATTTCTTGAATGATTTGAAAGAGGATGATGCTTTCAAGAATATAATATATATATATATATATATATATATATATATATATATATATATATATATATATATATATATATATAAAGTTTGCAACGGGTGAATTGCTATGTAGAAAGCATAACCAAAAACAGTTACAGATAAAGACCCTAATGCCCAAACAGATAGGCTTTCAAAAACAATAATGTTTTATTAAGAAACCGTTAAATAACAAGAATAAGTAAGGGCTATAGTCATTTAGGCTCTTGTAAAGAAGAATAAGCCTAAGCGCACCTTTCTGCTTATAGCAGAAGAAAAATGATGAAGCACATTGGTATGGGTCTTGTTACCGAAAAAAAGGTTGTAGGCTAACCTTTCATCCTTTCAGGACCGGGTAAGCATGTACTAGGGTTCAGGACATGAGGGAAGTTTCCCTTGTGTACAGACATGTCTACAGGGTACATTATCTTTGATTGCTAAAGTTCTGGAGGTAGCACCACATTACGCCTTTAGGTCCTTATATGGGCTTAATCATCTTTACCCCCAAAAAGCTCTGAGGTGTAAAACAGCAGAACATAGGAGTATGTGCTCCTGAAGACTGAAAAACGTTTTGTGGCCCAGTCATGACACCAGCAATCTTTCCCAGTAGTCATTTCTAGTCGGTTTATGATCTCAAAATGTCTTGTGTCCAGCTCTCCACCACCCATATCCCAAGGCAGCAGGGCTGCAGGAACCTTAGTGAGTGCTCTCTCAGTGCAGTACTACCAAGACTGGCCAATCCATCCTCGAGTGAGGTGAAACCTCGTGGGTGGGAGCTGGGGGTTGAGTCAAATTAAGCATTTGGTTGGCTGGAGTTAAAAGGGAGATCCTGAACTCCCCCCCCAACCATGTGTCTGCCTTCTTCTTCTTCTTTTGAATCCATAGGAGTGGCTGTAACGGTTGGACTCTGCTAACCAGAAGCTGGGAGCCTTATATTACAACCATGCTCCCAACGAATACCACTCTTTGCACTGCACGCTGTGATTTCATGCCCACCCTGTTACAGCACTCACACTCTTCAACATTGCCTTTTTCACACAACATGAATGCGAGGGCAGAATGCTTAGTAGACTCTGTGCTTTATGGTCCCATTGACCATTCTTTTTTATTTTTCAGAAATTAACTTCGAGAAGGGGAATGGTTTAAGAAAAAAACCTGAAAATCTAACTTTCTGATTCACTAGGAATATTTCCCTGTGTTTCAGGGCTATTGGTCGTTTCCCTGGCTCTGAAATGTTGCTTTGTATGCCAGTCCACCCTCTCCTGAATAGGGCAGTCAGACCTTCATTATAATGCTACAGTCCAGTGGACAATGGACTGCAGGGTCAATGGTTTGCATAGGTGTAGGTGGTTGTAGCTCCACAGTCAGAAATCCAGTGATTTTCTACCTTTAAATTGGGTGCAGGATCCACAATGTTGACAGGTGTTGCCTTCGCTCCAGTTGTTGGAATATGAGCCGCACCCAACAACCTCAAATTGGAATTAAACACATCTCGAGGCTTTAATGTTTCATTATGAAATGCTGCTTTACTAATGATCTCCGTCATAGCGACTTGAAATGCTTTCTAAAAACGATTATCAAACTCATTATTACAATGACTCAGTGCTCATGAAACGCAGATTTTGATCCAAAACAGATGTAATGTTCCATTTAAGAAAGAAGCCAATATACAGTCTGTTTATGCCATACACAATAGTATTTTCCAAACGTGCATAGTAAGCCCAGCATTAATACACCATGTTTTAATACTGATCTCAGCGAGCCCTCCCTGCCTTTAAAATAGTGTGGAATACATGCAATGATTCACTTATTTAAAAAACGACGTAATCACGAGACTCTCAATAAAAGGTGCAATATTACACCTCGAAAGAGGAAAAAGTCTTTTTTTCCCCCTAAACAAAATGTCGGCCATCATGGAATGTAAATGAGAATCTATCATTCGCAGTCCTTCGTCTGTGAAGATGAAGATGAAGTCTGTGAAAGTGAAGATGAACTTGAAACACAAGTGCAAAAAAACGACTGGTTAGCGTGTACACATACTAAATTGGCGCCTTAGGTTTGAAAATAAAATGCAAACATGTATGACGCTTACAAGATCTCGGAATTAATTCACACATGTCTCCTGTAACCTAATAAACTCAAATGACATATTTTGTAGACAAAAAATTCTGCGAAATAAATAACAAAAAATGATAAATGACAATAGAGTATAAAAATGAGTTTTAAACTTCAAACAATACCTCAAACACCATATCGAACTAAAAAGGCCACAGGGCAGAAAAGTCCTCCTTATACATTTACACAATAACAATACTTACCTTTTGAGAAAGTGCATCAAAGATGCCCCAAAACAATTTTCGAGACAAATGAAGTTCTTCTTCAGAGGCAGCACCAAAGTTTCCCCATCCACCAGGAAGACAGTAATACTTCCAACATCGCTCATAGTGAAAGGTCAGCAGCTGCAATACAAAAAGATCAAGAAAAGCATCATTTAAAGATAGAGAACTACGGCACTGATTCACAAAAGTAGTTATACGTTTGTGTAATTTTACAATTGTTTGCTATTCACAAAGGGATTTACGAGTAGTATCTTTACGAGTGCGAGTCTCCGCTGATAAAAAGAGCTCCCTTCTCTGAAATTTTTTAAGTATGAAAGTAATTTTTTGACCAGGACCAATCTGACTTGTGTATTTAACCTACACTCCACCGCTACCAGACTCAAAATCTCCTATCGGATTTTGGACGTTTTGGAGTTGTTTTGTTCATTAAAATATTCTCTATGGTTATAAACTTAGACTTTTAAATATTCAAACCTGTAATACCATGGTGGAAATGTGCCTCAAGGGTAAATCAGAACAGTTAACAGTGCGGTTCCTTAGTTTTATGCAGCTAGCAATTGAAAAATTGCGCAGGGCCATCCCCAGTGGCCAGCAAAGCCCTATGTGCCTGCGGCCTGTCTGTCTCCAAAATACGTGGGGGCTGGAGTGACAGCCGGTTTCCTGCATTCCTTCTATGCAGCCTCACACAAAGGAAAGGTTGGGGTGATTGAGTAGCCAACTGCATGTTGATGGGCCATCCTGGGCAGGATGGGAGGGAGAAGCTGACACTTACACCTGAATAGGCAGTGTTCTGCTCCCACACAAAGGACTGCTTTATCCCCTGTAGAGAAGGAGCCAAGACATGAAGGGAGGACCTCTGTGTACTTCACAGCCCCACTTCGAAATCAACCCCACTTCGAAGTGACAACTGGGTATAAGAACTGGACATCTGACCCTACCAATTCAGTACCCTTAAGGACCCATAAAGAACTCTGCCAGGAAAAAGCACTTTATGCTGGTACAAGGACTGCCACTCTGGAATGCTGCTTTGGAAGAAATACTTTTCTGCTGTGCTCCACTGCTCCCTGCTGCCCTCTGGCCTGCTGAGGAAGGACTGGACCCATCTCACTTGAACCCAGAGTGACTCTATGGGCTTGCTGGCTTGCCTCTAGTTCTTCTAAGGTCTCAGGGGCACAAAAGACTTCCAACAACCTGCAACAGTACCTGGACGTGCTTATTGCAAGTCTTGCCCTACCAAGTGGTGCCAATCCGGTCCTGGGCCCTTGGAAGTGGGTATAATGTGCTGCAACTTCAAATATCCATGCATCACTGTCATTGCTCCGGTTGGAACCAATGCATGTCTTTCGATGCCGGTGCATCGCCGCTTCAGGAGACATTGCATCACTGACTGTGCGGCTGCAGCTCGATGACGACACATCACCTACACCTAAGGGTTTTGGCAGTGACCCATCCCCGATAGCAAGGTTCAGAACAAATGCATCGCCCACATCACCAAGATCGACAACAATGCACGACTCAGTTGCTCCTTTCATCGCCCCTCGAATACTCCTTTGGTGAAGATGCAATCCAAAACCAAGGTACTGATTCCAGCAGTACAAGGTTGGCCCCTGTATCTGAGCCACCCTCCATCGCGGTCGGCCTAAACTTTCAGATTTGACCTGGTCATGCATGACCAGATAGCGCCTGTTGGCATTTTATATTTCTATGCACTATATTGGAGGATATTCTTTAAAAATTCATATCTCAACTTCTACTTATTAGAGTGTTGTCATTCTGGTCTTGTTTTGTTCATTAAATTAAGCTCTATTCTAACTAGGTGTGGTATATTTTTGTGTGGTGTTTTTACTGTTTTACTGTCTTAAGTGTTGCACAAATACTTTACACATTGCTTCCTAAGTTAAGCTTGTCTGCTCTGTATCAAGCGACCGGAGGGTGTGCACAGGTTATTTTATGGTGTGTACCTAATGTACACTGACTAGGATTTTGATTCTTGCTTGGGTAGGGTGCATACCTCTGCCAACCAGAAACCCAATTTCTAACACAGACTATTTTGCTACTGAAGGCGTGGATTACTTCTGTAAAAGCAGCATCATTCCTATTTCATTAAATATTATTAAAAACATACTTTGTAGACACAAAACAGATTTTCCAAGCCTGAATATCATCCGTTGACTACCAAGGGCCCACTTAAACACTTCAAATAGGATTGTACTCATCCGTTTCCGTACCACCGCCTTGCCTTTTTGCAAATTTACATAGATAAACAAGGCTCATTTCAGTGCAGTTCAACTTGCTCCTTTTAAAATACTGAGCACTCCTGTTTTGCCCGCGTGTTGCAGTAGGCGAATACTTATTCTGTCACTTATTAATTAATTATGTAAAGAACACAGTGTTTTAATAATTTTAAAGGGCAAATGGCACATATTATGTAGAAAGCAGACAAAACAAAATTATTAAAAATGAAAACATTAACCAGCATTTTACTCCCAAAAAAGTAGCTAATCTTTTATTCCGCGGATGAAAAATAGATGCAGCCATTCGACGCACATGAAAATAATAAACTTTTACTCATTAAGGAATTTGTTTCTTATTGTAACTCATCATTTTACCCTAGAAAGTCAAGACAGGCTGGGTATAAAGAAAGATCCTGTTAGATTGTCTGATTTCAAGCGCTTTAATAATTATTTCAGTATTTGAACAATTATTTTACTTTAAAGATCAGCAAATTGTAGTACTTTGTCAGCTCAATGTATCTTGTACTGAGCCATTCACAAGAGCATCTGTGGCCCTTATTTAGATATTGCAAGCATATTTCATTCATTGAGGGCAGGTGTGGACAACTACCAAGCTCAAAAAGGCTCTGCTCTTTCTCTATTTGCGTGTCACTGACCCATTCCTACTTTGGACTCACTCAGTTGCTTATTTGCATTCTCTGGAACTGCTCTGACGATAGCATTGGAATCCACAGTGAGCCGTGACACCTCAGATCATTCTCTCTCCAATGATGGAGGTGATTTTCGAGTCTCAAGTAAAGAATGAAAAGTGGGTTATAAATACATTATTTGAGTAAGATGTTACATCAATGGGGTAATGAGGTTGCAGGTCTTTGGTTAGTTGGAGCTGCAGCCTGCACTAGCTCATTTACTGAACGCAAACTGCTTCCCGGAGGCTTGTTTAAGGCTCTAGCGCTGGTTAAGTTTATTATTTTACCAGATTGTAATTTGCCCATAGACATTTTCAGCCAGTAGAACCACTGCCCATGCTAGCTCTTTTATTGAGTGTAAACTGCTAACCAGGTGCTTGTTTTAGTGACAGTGCTAAGCTGCCACGCCCATTCCTCGTGGAACAATGTCTGCTGTCACTCTCCACCCTGTGATTTGCTCAGTTTGACTCCAGTCACTGGTCAAGAATCCACAGGCCCCTCTGCTACTGCTAATGCTGGCCTCAGGTGAGAACTGTAGGTGGGTCTTCGTGCCGCCTTTTGCTTTACTTGTGTACAGCTGAAGTTGCCTGTAAAAGTCTGCTGGCATTTCTCGATCCTGCACCTTGCACTTTGTATTAGTTAACCAGTGTAGTACAGTTACCTATTCCAACTTGCGCTTTAACACTAACTATGCACCAAGTTTAGGGGTGTGCATCAGACGTCTGGTGGCTCCCACCGATTGACAATAGCTGTTGCTCTTGTCCTTCCTGTATGCTGCACTTTGATTCTATTAGCCACTAGAGCAACCATCGGTACTACAGCTGCCACGAGCATCAAGAGCCACCTCGGGCTGCTCCCCAAGTTGACTCATGTGTCTATTGTTTGCATTTGCATTTTGCTAATTATAAAAGCCTTGTGGTTCATTTTAGTCAAAATAAAATACATAGAAAAATCCTTAAAAAACTCCGAAATCTCATTGAAACACAAATAAAGAGTAGTTATGGTTACAAAATAAAAACAACCCCACCCTGAAATTGGCAAGTTATGGTTCTTGCCAGAATGGAAAGTACCTCTTCAAAGCAGTAGTGTAACAAAACTTGAGGTGTACCCCCTCCAAAGTACATTGAGAGGGCATCTCCTCCCCGGCCCACCACCTACCATTTTTGATGAGGGGGCCTCCGGAGCACGGGGGCCCTCGCACACAACAGGGGCTGCGGGGGATTATGTTACACCACTTCTTCACAGTAATGGGCATGTACCCCTGCCCTGAATGCCCAACTGTACTGTTTTCTGGATCCCTAATACTAATTGTTGTTGTCACAGGCAAGAACGGATCCTGTGTCAGTGCAATGATATAAGTCTGCCTCACCGATTGCGGTCTTGTTGGACTTGGAGGGGCACCAAAAGTGCTACCCTCATAAGTGGTGAAAGGCTACCGCCTTCACCAGGAATTAAGAAGCACAAGCTTGGTTGTGGCAGTATTCTGTGTAGTGAGAGTGAACAAGTCCTTTTTGACTTCTGTCGAGGAGTGATGCCTACATGCTCTCTCACTTTTTAAAGTTCTGCTGCTGTGTGCCTAACTTGATCTTCTGCCTATATCAGCTGGATGTTAAGTGCTGTTCAGCACAGCAAAGGAGTGGTGACAGGAATAGGGCAGTGCTTTGCAGTTCGTGTGTGCTGAGTGCATTTCCTGGGTATATGTATTTGCAAGGGGTACAGTCTATGAAGGATGTAGTGTTGAGCACCATGCACATGGTGAATGCGTGTGCTGGGTGTATCTGTGCCTCAAAGTGGCACAATAGAGAAAGACTACAGTGCTGTGCAGCACACGCTAAGGAAATGTGTGTGCTGAGAGTGTGGGTGCCTGTAGTGGCACAATACATGGAAGCAGTAGTGCAAGACAGTGCGTGTGCTGTGTACAGGTGCAGGTGTATTAATACAAATTATTAATGAGTGTTTATGTATTCTGAATAATAACTTTATGTAGAAAATAAAATAACGTCGAAAAATAATGCACGCATTTGAAAATGTGATTACGAGGAATGGCCACCAATGTTAATGAAATGTACTAATCAATGATTTAGTATTATGAAATGTTGAATATATGTTTGACTAATGTAGTAATACATTATATTAAGGGTTATGTATTATGTTTTAGTTCTATTAATTGTAGGCCTTAACTTAGCGAATGTCTTGGCCTAGTTTGCCGGCCTAATGTAGAAGCGGTATTTCTTAACGTTTAATAAAATGGCTGTCCTAGAGAGTTAAACTGTGGTTTCTATTGTATTGTTTAAATTAGCTCATAACAGGAGCTTTCTCATGAGAACTGCTAGAAGATGATGTTCCTGTGAATGCAACATTTTATGTGTAATGTGTGTGAGACTGACTTTCTCAGGAGAAGAACAATGGAGATACTGACTGGAGTACAAGCTGCAATATGAAAATGTCACTTACCCAGTGTACATCTGTTCGTGGCATCAGTCGCTGAAGATTCACATGTTGTGCATAGCCCGCCATCTGGTGTTGGGTCGGAGTGTTACAAGTTGTTTTTCTTCGAAGAAGTCTTTCGAGTCACGGGACCGAGGGACTCCTCCTCTTTGTCTCCACTGCGCATGGGCGTCGACTCCATCTTCGATTGTTTTCCCCGCAGAGGGTGAGGTAGGAGTTGTTTGTTAGTAATAGTGCCCATGCAATGGAGTGAATAAGTATGTACCTAACTAAGATTTAATATATTTACAAATGTACAAAGTTGAAGCTAACTTCCAAACGGCTACAGGCTCCCGGGGAGGTGGGTGGGCACATGTGAATCTTCAGCGACTGATGCCACGAACAGATGTACACTGGGTAAGTGACATTTTCAGTTCGATGGCATCTGTCGCTGTAGATACACATGTTGTGCATAGACTAGTAAGCAGTTATCTCCCCAAAGCGGTGGCTCAGCCTGTAGGAGTGGAAGTAGTCTGAAATAAGGTTCTTAGTATGGCTTGACCTACTGTAGCTTCTTGTGCTGAGAGATGTGATGGCGATGAGAAATGCGACTTTCCATGTTAGGAATTGGATTTCGCAAGAGCGCATAGGTTCAAAGGGTGGACCCATGAGTCTTGTTAAGACGATGTTGAGGTTCCATGAAGGAACGGGTGGTGACCTTGGTGGTATAATTCTTTTGAGGCCTTCCATAAATGCTTTAATGACAGGTATCCTAAATAGTGAAGTTGAATGGGTAATCTGCAAGTATGCAGATATTGCTGCTAAGTGTATCTTAATGGAAGAGAAGGCCAGGTTTGATTTTTGTAAGTGTAGTAAGTAACCCACTACATCTTTTGGAGACGCGTGTAATGGTTGAATTTGATTATGATGGCAATAGCAAACAAATCTTTTCCATTTGCTTGCATAGCAGTGTCTAGTGGATGGTCTTCTGGCTTGCTTTATGACTTCCATACATTCTTGTGTGAGGTTTAAGTGTCCGAATTCTAGGATTTCAGGAGCCAGATTGCTAGATTCAGCGATGCTGGGTTTGGATGCCTGATTTGTTGTTTGTGTTGCGTTAACAGATCTGGCCTGTTGGGCAACTTGACGTGGGGTACTACTGATAGGTCTAGCAGTGTTGTGTACCATGGTTGCCTTGCCCACGTTGGTGCTATCAGTATGAGTTTGAGTTTGTTTTGACTCAATTTGTTTACTAGATATGGAAGGAGAGGGAGAGGGGGAAAAGCGTACGCAAATATCCCTGACCAGTTCATCCATAGGGCATTGCCTTGAGACTGCCTGTGTGGGTATCTGGATGCGAAGTGTTGGCATTTTGCGTTCTCCTTTGTTGCAAACAAGTCTATTTGAGGTGTTCCCCAACGTTTGAAGTAAGTGTTTAGAATTTGGGGGTGAATCTCCCACTCGTGGACCTGTTGGTGATCTCGAGAGAGATTGTCTGCAAGTTGATTCTGGATCCCTGGAATAAACTGTGCTATTAGGCGAATGTGGTTGTGAATTGCCCATTGCCATATTTTTTGTGCCAGCAGGCACAGCTGTGTCGAGTGTGTCCCTCCCTGTTTGTTTAGATAATACATTGTTGTCATGTTGTCTGTTTTGACAAGAATGTATTTGTGAGTTATGATTGGTTGAAATGCTTTTAATGCTTGGAAAACTGCTAGTAGTTCGAGGTGATTTATATGCAGCTTTCTTTGATGTACGTCCCATTGTCCTTGTATGCTGTGGTGATTGAGGTGTGCTCCCCACCCTGTCATGGAAGCATCTGTTGTTATCACGTATTGTGGCACTGGGTCTTGGAAAGGCCGCCCTTTGTTTAAATTTATGTTGTTCCACCATAGAAGCGAGAGGTATGTTAGGCGGTCTATCAACACCAGATCTAGAAGCTGACCCTGTGCTTGAGACCATTGTGATGTTAGGCACTGTTGTAAGGGCCGCATATGCAACCTTGCGTGTGGGACAATGGCTATGCATGAGGACATCATGCCTAGTAGTTGTAATATCATCTTCGCCTGTATCTTTTGTGTTGGATACATGCGTTGTATAATCTTTTGGAAATTTTGAACCCTTTGTGGACTTGGAGTGGCTATTCCCTTTGTTGTATCTATTGTGGCTCCTAGGTATTGTTGTACCTTGGACGGCAGAATGTGTGATTTTGCATAGTTGATGGTGAAACCGAGTTTGTAGAGGGTTTGCATGACCTGATCTGTGTGGTGCGAGCACCTTGTCAGTGAGTCGGTCTTGATTAGCCAGTCGTCTAGATACGGGAATACGTGTATTTGCTGCCTTCTGATGTGTGCAGCCACTACTGCTAGGCACTTTGTGAAGACTCTTGGTGCAGTTGTTAAACCGAAGGGCAATACCTTGAATTGGTAATGTATTCCTTTGAATACGAACCTTAGGTATTTCCTGTGCGACGGATGTATTGTTATGTGGAAGTACGCGTCTTTGAGATCTAAGGTTGTCATGTAGTCCTGTTGCTTTAGCAATGGTAACACTTCTTGTAGCGTGACCATGTGAAAGTGTTCTGATTTGATGTAGGTGTTTAGTGTTCTGAGGTCTAGGATTGGTCTCAGTGTTTTGTCCTTTTTTGGTATTAGGAAGTACAGTGAATAAACTCCTGTGTTTATTTGTGTGTTTGGTACTAGTTCTATTGCGTTCTTTTGCAATAATGCTTGAACTTCTATTTCCAGAAGGTCTGAATGTTGTTTTGATAAACTCTGTGCTTTTGGTGGTATGTTTGGAGGGATTTGTTGAAATTCTATGCAATAACCATGTTGGATAATTGCTAAGACCCAAGTGTCTGTAGTTATTTCCTCCCATGCTTGGTAATACTGACCTATTCTTCCCCCCACTGGTGTTGTGTGGAGGGGATGAGTGACATGTGCGTCACTGTTTGGTTGTAGGGGTTTTGGGGCTTTGAAATCTTCCCCTATTCCTAGGGAATTGTCCTCTGTAGTGGCCCCGAAAGCCCCCCCTTTGGTACTGTCCCTGGTAGCTGGACGGTGTTGCCTGTGAGGTGCTGGCTTGTGTGGCTTGACCCCGAAACCCCCCTCTAAAGGTTGTTTTGCGGAAGGTGTTGTAAGTGCCTCTGCTCTGCGGGGAGTAGAGTGCGCCCATGGCTTTAGCAGTGTCAGTGTCCTTTTTGAGTTTCTCAATCGCCGTGTCTACTTCTGGTCCGAAAAGTTGTTTCTCATTGAATGGCATATTGAGCACTGCCTGCTGTATCTCTGGTTTAAAACCAGACGTTCGTAGCCATGCGTGCCTTCTTATAGTCACAGAAGTGTTAATTGTTCTTGCAGCCGTGTCCGCTGCATCCATAGAGGAGCGTATCTGAGTATTAGATATGTTCTGTCCTTCCTCAACCACCTGTTTCGCCCTCTTCTGTAGCTCTTTGGGTAGATGCTCAATGAGGTGTTGCATCTCGTCCCAATGGGCTCTGTCATAGCGCGCAAGTAGTGCTTGAGAGTTAGCGATGCGCCACTGGTTTGCAGCTTGTACTGTGACTTTCTTTCCGGCTGCATCGAACTTGCGGCTCTCTTTATCTGGGGGCGGTGCATCCCCAGATGTGTGGGAGTTGGCTCTCTTGCGAGCTGCTCCTACTACGACGGAATCTGGTGGCAGCTGTGAGGTGATGAAAGCAGGGTCTGTGGGAGGTGCTTTATATTTCTTGTCCACTCTCGGTGTTATAGCTCTGCTCTTGACCGGCTCCTTGAAGATTTCCTTTGCGTGCCGAAGCATTCCTGGGAGCATAGGCAGGCTTTGGTAGGAGCTATGGGTGGAAGAGAGGGTGTTGAATAAGAAGTCATCCTCGACTGGTTCCGAGTGTAGGGACACGTTGTGGAACTCTGCTGCCCTAGCCACCACTTGTGAGCATGCTGTGCCATCTTCCGGTGGTGAGGGCTTTGTAGGATACGCCTCTGGACTGTTGTCCGACACTGGGGCGTCGTATAAGTCCCAAGCGTCTTGGTCCTGATCACCTTGGCTCATGGTGGTGTGAGCCGGGGAATGTGATGGAGTTTGAGCCGGTGAAACGTTAGTTACAGGTGGAGGAGAGGGTGGCGGAGTTACCTTTTGAGAGGGTGGCGGAGTTACCTTTTTCACCATTTTTTTCCTAATAGGGGGAAGGGTGCTTATTTTCCCTGTTCCTTCCTGTATAAAAATACGTTTCTGAGTGTGGTCCACTTCGGTGGATTGCAACTCTTCCTCAAATCTATGCTTTCGCATCTGAGAGGACAGTGATTGCTCCTCTGAATAGGAACCGGTAGTTGGGTCGGTTGCGGGTTGTTTTGGCACCGAAACCCTGTCTGTACTCTTTTTCGGCTCCGAGGTGACCTTCTTCTTTTTCGGAGTCGAACCCTCTCGGCGTCGATCTTCCTCGGTGCCGCTGTCTCTGTGTCGGGCAGTTTCGGCTCCGCTATCTCGGCGCCGATGTTTTTCAGCAGCACTTTCTCGGTCCCGAGAAGGCTGCGCGCCGGTGTCTCGACCGGAGTCGGACGATCTCGGCACCATTTTGGCCTTTTTCGGTGCCGACGGCCGGTCACCGAATTTATGGGTCGAGCCATGGCCTGATGGCAGTGGCGTCCCCTGGGACTTGTCACTTTTCTTGTGTGCTGGCTTCGACGTCTTACTCACAGTTTTTCTAATTCCTCGGAGTCCGAATCATTGAACGAAAAGGGTTCTTCTTCCTCTTGTTCCTCGAACTCTCGGTGAGCTGTCGGCGTGGACGCCATCTGCAGTCTTCTGGCTCGACGGTCACGGAGTGTTTTTCGGAACCGGAACGCACGACAGGCCTCGCAAGTCTCTTCACTGTGCTCAGGTGACAGGCACAGGTTACAGACCAAATGTTGGTCTGTATACGGGAATTTGTTGTGGCATTTAGGACAGAAACGGAACGGGGTCCGTTCCATCAGCGTTGGTTTACAGGCGGTCGGGCCGACCAGGCCCCGAAGGGGGATCGAAAACTACCCCGAAGGGTACCGGAGCTCTTCACTCTTCGAATCGGTGTCGATCCTAACTAAGCCGATCCCGAACGCAACAATACCGACGTAATTTTTCCGATATTTGGCTAACTTTCCGTTCCGAGACCCGGAGCGAAAGGAACACGTCCGAACCCGATGGCGGAAAGAAAACAATCGAAGATGGAGTCGACGCCCATGCGCAATGGAGACAAAGAGGAGGAGTCCCTCGGTCCCGTGACTCGAAAGACTTCTTTGAAGAAAAACAACTTGTAACACTCCGACCCAACACCAGATGGCGGGCTATGCACAACATGTGTATCTACAGCGACAGATGCCATCGAACATATTGTTACCTGACGAGCTGGAGGATGAGGACATTGCAAGACAAACCAATCAACGGCATGTGAATCGAGTAATAGTAGAATGCATAGATCTGAAGTTTTAGTTTTATTGGATAAAGTGTGAACATGCGATTAACCGACCCATAGGGATTTGGGGAGTAGTTTTAGTAGTTTTGACTTAACAGGACTACACTGAGAGGAGACACAGCCATTGCCCATTTTCTTCCTGACCGAAAGGTCATTATCATTTCCTGTGCATCTTGACAAGAGGCATGCTTAACTATAATGCTTAGAGACTTTGCATTTTCTGAACTTGGATGCTGAATCCTGATGCCTTACTGATCAACTGATGTATTGAGGATGAAGACTGACTCTGTTTGCTGATAATGGTAAAGGTGAATACCTGTGCAGCACAACTGTGGTGACCATTAGTGCCGGGAGGGGCCACTATGGAAAAGACTGCCTTGCAGTAAAGGCCAAAGCCTTGCATGGCAGCTGTCTGTCAACTCTGTATGCCAGGAGGAGTTCCTGGGAGTACTTGTACCATGTTGATCAGGCAGAAGCCCATAAACAGCAGTGGTGACCTGTAAGTCACAGGAAGCAACGTGGCCTGTGGCTGATCTGACCCATTAAAATGAGTGAGGACTCCGTGGAAGCATCACCATCCCAGAGCAAGGACAGGAGCTTCGGAATCACCCGTTCAGTCTCTTATCCTCTTTTCAGGAGTGTGGAAACGTTACCCACAGGAAGAGTGCGCAAAAACCTCTGAGTGCAACAGAAAGAGAGAGAGTCCGCAGTCAGCCAACTCACCTGAATGGACCAGAGCTGCTGTGAGCACCCTCGGACAGGGCACACTCCAAGGCTCTGCACGCTTCACTCCTACCAGAGCGGGTAAGGCTTGTTTTAGCCTACCGGCCACACGGGCACCTACTGCTGAAAGCGCTGAGGTGCTAAGACACTTTTGATGGAATTGTGTGAGTTATGGTTTGTGCAACTAAACCTAACTGCCCAATTGTGATTGCTGAATACTGCTTTGTTTGATATATGAACTTCACTCAGAATCATATTCCGCAGCTACCCTATCGAAAGGCACATTTGACTCAATCATCTTCTCTTCTCAGTCAACCTTTATAAGCAGAACAGTGACGTGAGACAATGTTGGCTTTATTGTGCGTTAGATTAATATTATATCACACACAAATCTACATTACTGCAACCTTTGGCATGTTACACAGCAAGGATGGGCACAGTATCATTACCTAAATTAAAACAGGATGCAAACGTTTACAACTAAGTCACACATTATGCGTAAAATAACAGTAAAACAACTGAAAAGGAAAGCAAAAGTATCAACTTCGTAAAAAAAAACGTACCTTTAAGGGCATCTTTGCATGTTCATTTAAAAGGGGAACATCAAAAACTAATCGTCTTAGCAGATGCTGCATCATTGAAGGCCTCAGCTGTCTGTATAAGTAGGAGGATGTGAAACAATAATGTCAGTAAAGACCCCAAGGACAAATGTTTATTGAAGACCATGTATGTTTGTCAATGATTTCATCCTAAAAGGCGAATGCTGCTTCCTTCCAAATACCTATATAGAACCACAGCACATTTGTTCATGCACACATTATACATATTACATTGCAGTTTGATGCAAGTTTATGCTTTGAAAGAAAAGGGCTGGAATGCTGAGAAGTGATATTATTACCTGACAACATGTTGCTTTATTTAATAACAAGTCTGAAAGTGTACCTAATGCACAGAGCTATGTACAGCATAAGGGCATAAATTATCACTTACACTGAGCTACCTGCCTGTTTTCTGCCATCGGCTAACCCCACATTAAAGCCCAATGAAAGGAGCAAAGAACACACTACTTCTGCCTCACTTCAACTGCCTCTAGCCAGGGAAAAACATATAGGTTTACTTGGAGCCCAGAGCCAAATGCTACTGAATACATTCTGCAGGGATAATAATGTTTGCTCTTGATTTGGACTTTTGGACCAGGGCAAAAAGAAGTTACTCACCTTCAGTAAAGCATTATCTGGTAAACACTCTACCTATCTGCAGATTCCTTACCTTTGAATTTCCCCAGGCATCAGGCTGGATCTGGAAACTTGTGCTTGAGCAATACGCCTGCACACGCTGTCAGGTTGCTCCGTTATGTTCCTTGTGGCATTGTTGGGATCACTGGCACCTCATGTGACATTGCGGTCACGTATACAGGTGCCACCCATGCATGCGGAATCAGTTCTTTTCTTTCCGCATCAGTTAGTGCAAATCCGGAGAGGGCTACCTGGCTGTAATTGTTTGACAGGCTTTTTTCAACATTGTGTCAAGTATTTTTGAAAGTGCGTCGATGATGTCATCCAGAAAGGTAAGATTCAAGTCCTGTAGCGCCTGTCACAGTGACATGTCGGTTATGGACCTGCCAGCGCAGGTGTTTTAATGAAAATTATTAATGAGTCTTCATGTATTCTGAATAAATGATTTATGTAGAAAATAAAATAAAGTAGAAAAATAATGCACACATTTGAAAAGGTGCTTACGATGAGTGGCCGCCAATATTCACAAAGTACAAAGTGTACTTACTAGAGAATTAATATTATGAAATGTTGAATATACGTTTGACTAATGTAGTAGTATGTCATATTAAGGGTTATGCATTATGCTCTAGCTTTATTAATTGAAGGCCTTAACTTAGCAAATGTCTTGGCCTAGTTTGCTAGGCCTCATGTAAAAGCTGTATTTCTTAACGTGTAATAAAATGGCTGTTCTAAAGAGTTATAAACTGTGATTTCTATTGTATTGTTTAAATGTGCTCATAACGAACGTTTCTCATGAGAACCGACTGCTAGAAGATGCTGTTCCTACTAATGTAACATTTTATGTGTAACGTGAGACTGACTTTCTTAGGAGAACAATGGAGATACTTATTTGAGTTGAAGCTGCAACAATTTTGTTACCTACGAAGCTGGATGATGAGGACATTGCAAGACAAAACAATCAACAACATGTGAACGGAGTAATAGTAGAATTCATAGATATGGAGTTTTAGTTTTATTGGACAAAGTGTGAACATACGACTAACTGTCCAATAGGGATTTGGGAAGTAGTTTTAGTAGTTTTAATATAAGGACACTGCACTGCGGGAAGGCAGATCCATTGCCCATGTGCGTGCTGGCCGTAAGATCAATATTCCTTGTGTGTCTTGACAAAAGGCGTGCTTAACTTTAATGCTTAGAAACTTTGCTGAACTTTGATGTTGAATCCTGATGCCTTGTTGATTGACTGATGTCCTGAGGACGAAAACTGACTCTGCTTGCTGATCCACACTGAGGATAGGTATTATAAATGAGACTGTTGATTACGATGCATATTTGCTTTTCCTTTCTAGGTACCAACTGCGTTGTTTTGATAGAGCCATAGTTAGATGTTTTTCCAAATTTGTGTTACTAAATTGTTTTGCATGAAGCCCAACATGCTGATGCTAATCTGGTGTTAGGTAAGGATCCTCACTAATGAAATCATGCTAATAGGGATTCATGTTTGATGAATTTCTCTGCTAAACTTAATGTATGTAATTACTTTGACGCAGTTGAATTTGTTATTGATTTGCATCGTAACCTTATAATGTTTTGTAGTTCAAGCTTTGATTAGATTACGTTTCTTCCGCCACTTTGGACAGTCAATATTGTCTCTATATGTGTTTCATTTGATTTTGAGATTAATCTACATGACCTTAGCATTGTTAATATAGGGAAATAAATATTCTAACTTTTACTAAAAGGTGTGGCTATTCATGACTGAAAGGTCATGGTGTGTGATAATCGCTGACTCCATTGATTATTGCTGTTATTGATTGCTAATGATTATTGATTATTGGGAATTGGGTATTACCTATGTACTGGAGCTATGGTTAGAATATCTTAATTGTGAGTCAAAAGGTTAATCAACCTATTCACGTCCTCTTGTAAATTTATCTACTAATTAAGGTCAGACCCTCACCATGTCTGCCTAGAGTGTCTCAAGTGCGACCATCTGGTGTGACTCCTCGGAGGTCCCGTTGTGAAGAAGGTTGAGGGACTGCTCCAGGAACCCAAAGTTCTCTTCCTCCTACTCAAGATCCTCAGAACGCTCAGGGAAGAGGCACAAGAAGAAAAAGAAATGTAAACATACTTTGACTTTGCATCGCCCATTGGCAAACACAAGTTCAGAACATCGCCATTTCAAGGCATGGTTCTGCAGAATCGATGTCACGTCTGACTCTGCACCTCCCTTCATTTCTGGAGGCAGCCCCGGCTGAAGTAAAAGACTTCTACGAGACCATGTGGTGCATATTAGAGTGGGCGACACCTCTGGAGCACCTTCGGGCCCCCCTGGGTCAGAGGAGGCCCCATCCGGTTCTGTGTCAGCGGCTTTGGCTTGATGGGGTCTCGTGGATCCGAATCCAGATTGGCACCGGTCAGACCCGCGCAACCTTCTGCGGCACTGACCCTGATGCTTCCAGCGGTGAGGGCGCCCACCAACGGCAACAGTCCCACTTTGATTTCCGATGATCTGGAGCCGGAACAGCATCACATGATGCTGATTCCAGCGCAGAGAGTGCCCAGGGGTGGCAGATCGTTGCCTGGCCATTAATGTCAATGGCCAGGCATGGGAGAAGGTTGGGAGGGGTCAATGGACCCTTTAGAATACCAGTTAGTATGATCTATTGACTGGTATGTGGAACTAGGAGGGTCCAGTGGACTGGACAACTTTGCAGATTCTGGTGTGCTCTCTTTCCCCACTGTGGCTACGGAGGAGGGAGCATCCTATGCAATGGTGGTGCATAGGCCAGCGGAGATCCTAGACCTTGAATTGCCCTCAGTGGCTGTCAAGACTAACCTCTTGACACCATGCAAACAATGCCACACGGAACCGAACTGAGCCATCCGACGGGGCACACAAGGGTATTGCTCAAGCAAAAGTTTCCAGGTCCCGTCTCTAACAGATAATAAGAACAATGAATGTAAACATTATTTGGTCCAACTGTGCATGCATTAGCTTCATGGCTACAGTTTGTGTTTGCATTTATGACCAGTTCAAATAGAGCGTAATCTATGAGCAAGCACAAATGCCTTCTGCTCATATTCGTCACTAGCGCAAAACAGGCACAAATATGCTTACTAACTGAAACCCACAAATGATGTGAGGCAGGCAGCAAGGTCACTCCTCCAAGCACTCTGACCTTCTGACAAGGCCAGTTTTACGGTGATGTGACTGGTCCTGCCACACTGGGTGCCAACCCTAGGGGACTCTATTTGTGCTCTGATCAAAAATAGGAAGGGTGTCCGTCTTTCATTTTGACGGTCTTCAGTGCTTTACATGCTTGCAGCTTCGTTTTATGGTTCTGCGAACGTATGCTAATGTTGTTATAAACATTACTTTGCCTCACAGGCTTACTGTTCCCTGAAGGTGTGGCACCTCTTCATTTTACTCACGCTAAACAGGTCATACACCAGAACCATTGTGCGCTCTGTGCATCTTTACAGGAAAGAGTGAGCACATGTGCCAATCCTACCAGTGGCGTCCGGCAGCTTTAGGAGGGAGGGGGTGGGCGGGGCACACACACACACACTCATTCTTTCACACACAGACACGCACGCACGCACATCCATTAACAACACTCATACCATTCAAACATGCATGTGCGCATCAAACATTCATTTTAAAACATCACAGACACTCCTTCTTTCATGCACGCACGCACATCCATTAACAACATTCATACCATTCAAACATGCATTCATGTACCAAACAGTCATTTTAAAAGATGGCACACACTCATTCTTTCACACACACACGCATGCACGCACGCACATCCATTAACAACACTCATAACACTCAAACATGCATGCACGCATCAAACATCCAATTTAAAACATCACACACATACACATACACACACACACTTACCTTCAGCCTCCAGGTCCCAGGAGGATTGGGATTGCTGCCCTAGGTCAGTCAGTGAGGGAAGGCAGCAGTCCCCGCCTCGTCACAGAGAGTGATGGGGTCAGTGAGACTGCTGAGCCCACCCTACTCTGTGACGAAGTGTCACTGATTGACACTCGCCCTGGGCGCTTTAGGGCTTAAATCTGAAGTGCCCAGGACAAAGTCAATGGGTGATGCTTTTCTTGTCACCCAGGGGAGGGCATCGAGGAGCTGTGACTTCCTCGGCCCAGCAAAGGTCAGCTCAGGCAGCCAGGAGTCTGCGCAAATCGCGCATGGCTCACTCCTGGCTGCCTGACCTGAACATGAAGAGTGTTTGTTCAGGCTGACAGATACTCTTCATGAGGGGCAGGAAGGACTCTCTGGGATTTTCTGGAATGCAAGGCTGCATGGTGGGAATGGACATGGAGCCACTGCTACTGGCATATGGAGCTGTTTCTGACAACGCAAGTTTCAGCGGTGCGCCCAGCTTAGCAAAGTGGTTCTGGAGACTGACAGCATGAGCTACAACCATGTACAGCAGCTTTGAGTTCACTAAACCCAGTTCAGAGGAGGGTACCTGTGAACCCATTAACAACTAAGAGTGCCCCCGACGTCCAAGTACGCGGATCAGTGTGTTCAAGGTTTGTATACCTGTCATTTTAGACCCATTCCAAACCTTCCTCGTAGGTACACTACTTCTGTGACTCTGCTGGAGCATCCCTGCATTGGCTTCCCATTCCTGAATGAGTAAACTTCAAGGCACTATGTCCAGCTCATAAATTTATTTGTATCCCCAAATCTCTTTTTGCATTTTTCTATAACACTTTCATCCTCCCAAGGTCTATCCCAGTAGTCCCGTTCAGTAATACTAACAAGCGCCTGCTTTTGTAAGCACCGAAAGTCCATTGCATTTGTGTGTGCACAATGTCAACTGTCAGCGGCTCTATGAATGTCTTGGCGGGAAGAGACCCTTTGGCTCCGCTTAGACCACAATTATTAAGCACAACTTTGTCCTGTTGATACTAGTTTAGAATTTCCTTGGAAATGGCTTTGAAGAGACAAGCAAGATCAGTGTGCAGTGCGCACAGTAAAGTTGTATGTAGTTTCACACTAAATATATTTTTCTTGCAGTCTTCAAGTGAGTCATGTCTTCGTGGTTGAACAAAAGGTTACGATCTTACATATATTTGCCTTGGAGCAGTGCAATTGCTTCAACATTTGCTCTGACAGACCAATGCAGAAACGTAATTTCCACGACCCTCACCTTTCTTCAGCTGATGGTGTTTTTTTTCAACAATTTACAATGCAAGAGTGCATATTTGTAAACATGTTTATGGACATTAGTAAATGAATCACTAGTGGGCACAGTTTTAGGAGAGAAATAAATTATTTATATGAACTGTATTAAATAATACAAAGCACTATGTGCACGGATACAAACCATGGATCTTACATAAATATTTCATTAGTGCATGGGGACAAAATAATAGTTGACTACTTTTGAATTACAACCGGCTTTTTTGCATGGCAATCCAATTATAAATTAATTTAAGATACCTTCAGTGTTAGTAATGAGTGTAAAAAAGAGAATCTATTGCAGAAGGAGGCAGAAGTCCCATAGCAGTGACTATCACATCGCAAAAGTCAACTGTAGGGTGTCAACAAAGTATACTAATGTCTCTTTTATGTAAAGTGTTAAGGCCATCATCAAGCACCTCCATTGGCTACTACAGACTCAAAATCCAATAACTCACAGAAATGGAAAATGTGCTATAAAGAAAGACACATGGGAATATCACAAACAGCTCCTAAAAGTGAGCAGAATATAACCTCCTCATCTGCAGGGTAAAAGCAAGGGTGCATTGCTTTTACATTCCCTCCTTAAGACTTCCTGCAGCCTGTCCACAGCACACTCTCCCATCAAACCCAATTAAATATTTGAAAATAATCCAAAGCCTGATGTCCTGCCACCATTTCACACTACGCCTTGGTTTCACCCTTCCCCACCTGTTCTAATGTTATTGAGGAAATGTCTGGAGTCCCACCACCCTCCCCCAAATCACAATTTACCTATTCAATTAATCTTGATTAGAATCAAATACAGAGTCACAGTGGAGGAGTGATGAAGTGAAACTGTCCTAAACTGTGATGAAGGTCTAGTGAGAAAATGTTGCTATTATTTCTAACTTCCCCAAATCCATTTGATTTTTAGCAGTGAACACCGATATAGGAAATCAGTGAATGATATAAATATATAACTCAACGTGGGTTACTTAAGTCTTTCAAACCGGTGATGAGTGAAAAGCTTACA
The DNA here is from genome assembly GCF_031143425.1 of Pleurodeles waltl. Classification (NCBI taxonomy): domain Eukaryota; kingdom Metazoa; phylum Chordata; class Amphibia; order Caudata; family Salamandridae; genus Pleurodeles; species Pleurodeles waltl. The sequence goes on along the minus strand of NC_090444.1, from coordinate 579,496,716 downwards.
TCCTGAAAATAGAATCTTAAATTTTCAGCAAAAGCTGGGGTTCAAAATATTTTAAAACAGTTCCATCAGTTTTAATGAGTGGTTAAAGTGCACCTTTTCCTTCATAGTCAGACTTTTGGAATGTCAACTTACCCACAATGACTGTTTAAAAATGCCTAATGTGACATACATCTACGTATCCATCCCAAAACTTTCATTATTCTGATCCCTCTTTATGAAGCCATGTTTGATAGTGTTATGATTCCACTAACTCCACTCCCTAATTATATTAGTTATGACTTATATCAGACCTGGCATCTTTGGTGTAGTTTCCCCAGACTTTTTGCCTCTGCTTCCTTTATTTTTGACTGTGTGCTGAACTTTGTTTTTGATGGCTTTTGGTACTTAGGGCACTTTATCACTGATGACCAGTGATAAAGTGCAAGTGCTCTCTGTATAAATTTTATTATGATTGGTTATCCCTGATTGGCATATCTGATTTGCTAGTAAATCCCTAGTAGAGTGCATTAGAGGTGCCCAGGGCCTGTAAATCAAACGCTACTATTGGGCCTGCAGCACTAATGGTGTCACTGTTAGAAATGGGGTCTCTAGTTCGCAGAGGTATACACCCATGTCCAAATACGGACCGCAATCCTAGACAGGGTAAGTCGCAACAATCTAAATTGTCATGGGCCCACCCTCTGGTAGCTTGGCACTGAGCAGTCACGCTTAACTTAGAAGGCAATGTGTAAAGTATTTGTGCAATAAATCATACAGTAACACAGTGAAAACACCACAGAAATACACCACACATGTTTTTATCCGAAAAAATAAGGTAAAAACGACACAAATCCAATAAGCACAAGTTAAAATATCACTTTTAAAAGGTTTAAAAGGTTTAAAAGAGACTCAATCCTTAGAAATTAACAGTTGTTTCTTTGTTACACACTGTACTTGGGATGCGCCAAAAATAATGATGCACAGAGACTGCAGAGGAGAAGATGCGTGGAAAAATAAGTTGTTGCGTTGGATTTTCCGGTGCAGCACAGATGATGCATCGTTTCTTTGCACAATGCAAGGGTTTGCGTTGTTTTTTGGAGCGCAGTCTTGGTTCCTCAATGAGATGTGGGGATATTTTGACAACTAGGGATGACGCACGGATATTCTTTGATGCACTGGAAGAAGGAGCAGGCGCTGTGTCGATCTGGTAGGCAATGCGTCAAATTTCCCATCGCAAGGCAGGCACTGCGTTGAATTTCCAATCTGGAAGTCAGAGCTGCGTCGTTCCGGTCGGCAGTGCAGTGATTTCCCAGCCGCGATGCAGGCTTTGCGTCGATTTCTGCAGGTGTTGTGTCGAATTTCGAGCCACAAGGAGTTTCTTGAAGAGGTGAAGTCTTTGCTGGCCTGAGACTTCAGAAACAGAAGACAAGCTCAATCCAATCCCTTGGAGAGCACTTCAGGAGGAAGGCACAGTCCTTCCATCAGAGTCAGAAGCCAGCAGGGCAGCAGGGCAATAAACAGGGAGCAGTCCTTCTCAGCAAAGCAGTCCAGATGAGTCCTTTTGGCAGCCAGGCAGTTCCTCTGACAGAATGCAGGTGTAGATCCAAAGTATATGATTTGGTGGGGTCAGAGACCAAGTTTATATACCCAAAAATGTTTTTCAAGAGGGGGAAACTTCAAAGAGCAGTTTTGAAGTGCACATGTTCCCCTTTCAGCCCAGTGCTGTCTGCCAGGATCCCTGTGGGGGGTTATCAGTCCATTGTATGAAGGCAGGGCACTGGCCTTTGAAATGTAAGAGAGAGCCCTCTCCACCCTTCCTGCACAGGAAGACCCATTCATTATGCAGATGTGACAGAGTGTCCTGTGTTTATGTTTGTCTGAGTGGAATGTACAAGGGCAGCTGTCAACCAGCACAGACCGGAAGTGGATTGGAGACAGGCTGTAAGGCACAGATGGCAGTAAAAGCAGAGAAATGCCCACTTTCTAAAAGTATAATTTCTAAAATAGTAATATTAAATCCAACTTCACCAGTAAGCCAGATTTTCTATTACCATTCTGGCAATACCAAACATGACAGAGCCACTCCTTCCAGATCAGAATCTACCACTCAAACGTGTATGAGGGTAGATCTAATGCTAGTTTATGACAGAAGCAGGCCTCAGAGTAGTGAAAAATGAATTTATGAGTTTTCCATTACTAGGACAAGTAAAATATATAAACATGTGTCCTGTCTTTTAACTACCTAGCACCCTGCCCTTTGGGTTACCTAGGGCCTACCTTAGGGGTGATTTATATGTTGAGAAAGGGGGGTTTAAGGCCTGGCACATAGTTTTAAATGCCAAGTCAAAGTGGCTGTGGCCTAATTATGTGGGTGGCACATTCAGTGCTGCATGCCCACTAGTAGCATTTTATTTACAGGCCCTGGCTACTTGTAGTGCACTTTACTAGGGACTTACAGGTACATTAAATGTGCCAATTGGGTAGGAACCAATGTTACCATGTTTAGGGGAGACAGCATATGTACTTTAGCAATTGACAGCAGTGGTACAGTGCGCAGAGTCCTAACACCAGCAAAAACAGAAGCAGAAAAATGGAAGGAGGCAGTCAGGCAAAAAGTTGGGGGATAACAACCCTAAAGCTGTCAGGTCTAGCAGCCACCCACAGGAGTAGCCTTGGATACATGTCTCAGACCTGCCACTGCAGTATCTGTGTGTGCAGTCTTGCACTGCCAATTTGACCTGGCAAGTAAACCTTCCTTTTTACTACATTTAAGTCACTCCTAATGTAGGCCCTAGGTAGCCCCATGGGCAGGGTGCAGTGTATTTAAAAGGTAGGACATGTGCTGGTGCGTTTTACATGTCCTTACAGTGAAATATTGCCAAATTTGGTTTTAACCATTGCAAGGCCTATCTCTCACATAGGTTAACATGGGATCTGTCTTTAAGTATCCTGTAGTGCAGTTTCCTATTGGGAGCAGATGGAGATGAGGAGTTTGGGGTCTCTGAAGCCACAATTTAAAAATACAATCTTTTGGTAGAGTTGTTTTTTAGATTGTCTGTTTGAAAATGCCACTTTTAGAAAGAGGGCATTTTCTTGTTTAACAATTCTGTGCCTCTGCCTGCCTGTGAAATCCAAGTCTGGGTCAGACTGACAGTTGGGCTGTTTGTGGATTCCCTCTAGACAGTGGCACAAAGGGAGCTGAGGTGTGTCGAGCATATCCTGATGAGTCTTCCTGGACTAGAGTGGGGAGGGAGGAGCTGACACCTGCGCCTGAAAGGGTAGTGCCTGTCCTCACACAATGCAGTCTCCAACCCCCTGCAATGTTTCTTGAGCCAGGCCTGGGCAAGGCAGTATCTTGTGAACAACAGAGATTTCCCTTTGACGTCTGCCTATTTCAGAGGCAGAAATTAGTATAAGTAGTGGACACATTAGAACACTTCTGGATTAAGAGGAACCTCTGCCAAGGACAAGAGCTGAAGAGCTGTAGGAGGAGTACTGCCCCTTTGCTGTGTGTGCTTTGCTGGGTTGGCCTGCAGTTGCTGCTTCTGCCTTAAAGAGGACAAAGACTGGACTTTGCTGTGTATCCTGCTTATGAATTTTCTCCAAGGGCTTGGACTGAGGTTGCCTCGTGTTAAGAAGTCTCACGGACAACAAAGACTTCATCTGCCAGCACCTGGGCTCTCTTGCTGAGACTCCCTTACTTGCCAAGTTGTGCCACATCCAGTCTCTGGGCCCCTGGAAGGAGATGGTGGCAGAACCAGAGTGAGAATCCAAACACATGAGCTGAGTGGCAGAAAAATGGATGCAGCGCCTGCAACGCTGGTAAAATTGACGCATCGCCAGCTCAGTGCAGATTTATTGCTGCCGTGCATCCGGATTTTCCAAGCATTGTCCTTGGGCATCAAAATCTTCAACATCACTGCCCGGACCTGTGGCTGCTGGTCCAGAAACCAACGCATCACTTACCCAACGGAGAAAGAACTGACGCACGGCCTTAGTTGCAAGTAAGGAATCGATACATTGCTTGCTTTTCTGATGCACGCTCGCCCATGCAAGTTTATTTTTGGATGCATAACAGATACTTTGTGCTAAAACAACTCTGTGAGAGAAGGCCACTTTTTGACATGGTTATCCCCCACTTTTTGCCTGATGTTGATGTATCCTAGAAATTGTGGTGCCCAAGGCTCTGTTAACCAGGTTCCCTGGGCCAGAGCTCTTTCCCTAAATCTGTTGTGATGCATTGGCACAATTGGAAACACCCTTAACTATCACTATAAGTCTCTAGTAAGTGAGTACCTATGTACCCAGGCATGGGGTACTAGGGGTAGGCCCCTGAGGGCAGCAGCACTGACTGTACCACCCTCTGGGGCCATGCATCCAGATGCACCCACCACTGCCATTGCATGCTGAGTGTTCTGGTGCAAACCTAAAACTCAAACTTGACACAGCACACTGTCTGTGTGCCTGTCTACCATACACTGCATTTACTATGGGTAAGCCACCCTTCTGGTAGGCCTTATAGCCATAAGGCAGGGTGCTCCATATTATTGTATGTAAGGGCATAGCTGCATGAGCAATATGCCCCCACTGTGTCCTTGCCAAACCTGGGACATAGTGAGTGGACAGAGCAGCCATTTTAATACATGTACTGGACACTAGTCAACACAGGTTTCCCTGCTACATGATGGCCACTCTGAACTCTGGGTTGTTAGGTATCAAACAACTCAGAATGATAAATCCAAACTGGTGCCAGTCTTGGATTTATCCCAAAATGTTGCACCTTAGAGGTGCCCCCTGCAAAAGCTAACTATCCCGGCATGGTTGCTGACTGGTCTTATCCAGCTGCCACCTCCAGACAGCCAATATACAAACCTTGGTGGAGAGGTCTACCTCTCATGTTTGTAAGACAATGCCTTTCCTGTGTGGAGGAGCTAACACCCCCTCCCTCAGGAATGTGCACTGTCCTGGCGGTGAGCTTCAAAGGGCTTACCGCCTTTGAAACTTGACCCTCAAGCATTCTGCTAGCAGCAGGTAGCATCCCCCTTTGCAAACCCCCACTTTTGGCAGGAGCACAGATGGGAAACCTAACAAAGGGTAGGAGGAGTAGCATCACATAGCATGCACCACCTCCAAGGTGTTGCCTGCGAGGTGAACCCTTTTCTTCAGTTTCCTCCTCCTTGGGATAGAGGAAAATAGCCAATGAGGTTTAAGGTAGTGACCCTTCCCACAGGAAGTGGTCACTATAGTGGGTGTAGCCATACAAAGGAAAGCGTCCCATTCAGTATTTAGTGGGCACCCCTGGACCAAGAAATCAGATTCAAAGGGAAGAAGAGAAGACAGCACCAACAAGAACCAACGCCCGAGAACTGTGGACCTGAGGGCACAAGAAAAAGGCACCAAACCCTGCCTGCTGCACCAATGACCCGACAATCACCGCTGCAGAGGAGTTGACCACTGGACTGACTTCGATAAATCATGAGGACCTCTAGTGTTCACCAATAGCCTGAGATCTCCCTTCTGAGTGGAGGTACCACTCTGCAAACCAGCAAGAACCAACAAGTCATTGAGGGTCACTTCACTGACCGGACAATATCTCCCAAACCCCAAGTCACAGCTGGACCTGACAAGGCACCGACAACCACCAGGACAAACTTCACAAGTATGCTACGTTTGCTGGCACTGCACTCTCCAGTGGCTGAGTCGTGCTAATACCCAAAGTACTGTTTAGTGGACGTTGGAAACCAAGTAAAACAGCTCCCCCCGAGTGGCAACTAGACCAGAATGAATCCCTAGTTGAGGGACTTCAGCAACACGCTGGACCTCCCACCAGAGTGCCCCCGTTGCCCTGCAAGCAACCCTGACCGTGACCTGCATCTGGACCAGAGAGGCATCTTTGCGCATAGCCCTTGGATCAACAACTTGCCCTTGGATCAACAACTCGCCCTGCGCCCATCCGCCCTGCGCCCTGCAACGAGGAACTACCTGTGCCCCAAGGGTCCCTCACCCTTTGCGACCTTGACACCACAAGAGGAACCCAAGACACCACCTTTAAACCTACCCCTGCAGACCTTTTCCAAGTAGTCCTTCGCAGTGGCCCTGCACCAGCTCCAAGAGTCTTTCCAGTGCGGTTCCCACTCTAAACAGGAGCTGCCCGAACTTCTCCTGCTGGTACGGCTTGCCCACCGACGACTGCGACCAACCTGCCAAAGCTGAACTTGGTAAAGCAACTGTATGATTTTATATGCATTTTTATAGGTGGCCTTCAATTGATTCCTATGGTGCGTTATTACTCACATAAAGACTGCATTTATTAAAACTTGAAAAATTCATAACTTAAAAAGTACTTAAACAATTGTGATAATCCTGGTCTCAAAAATTATATAAAAAACGAAAGTATATTTATAAATTGGTCTCAAGATAGTTCTTTGAGTGTGTGAGTCGCCTGATTGATACTGTGAGTACAACAAAGGCTTTGCACTTCTCCAAGATCAGCCTAATGCCTAAATTATAGCATTAGGTGATCTCGTTTTTGCCTCTGGAAACCAATGTTTGGTTGCCTGGACCCTCTACACAGTGTGCCCAGTTTGTACACTACATAGAGGGCCAGCAACCTACAAATACATCCATTGATTTCCATGGATTAAGACTTGTTTTACTTTAAAAATTAATATCTTTGTTTGTGTATGTTGGTTTTTTGTTGTTTTCATCTTGTTTGATTTAGATAAATAGTGACTATTTTTCTAAACTGGTGTGAAGTTCTTTGCAGTTTTTTCACTGTGTTACTGTGTATGTGGACAAATACTTTACAAATTGCCTCTGAGATAAGCCTGACTGCTTGTGCCAAGCTACCAAAGGGGTGAACAGGGGTTATCTGAGCTGTGTATCTCCTTTACCCTGACTAGAGTGAGGGTCCCTACTTGGACAGGGTGTATCTTGATTGCCAACTAGAGACCTCATTTCTAACAACTTACAATTGACCAATGTTGCCCCACTCTGCAACTACATCTCAACTTTCCATTCTACATGTGGGGTCTGAAGACCCGGGTTTGATGAATCCTTATCTATTTACCCTATTTATCCTAACCACTTTGATAAAATTCTAATGGTGACTGCATTCTGATGTTGAGTAAAGTGGTAAGGGACCTTGTTCACCCACTTTGACCTCACTGTTGTTGCTGCTTAATATGTGTAGTTTGACTGAGAAGTCAGATATTCTGCATGAGTAACTATTACACAGTATAGAACTCAAAGACATGTACAAATGTCAATTCCTATACAAGATGCATTGTGAAGCCTGAAAAGTTAAAAATTTGACCCAAATTTAGGTATTGTCCTGTTGGAGTAAATATATGGCTTGTTACCTTTCGCCTTTCTGAATCAGCCCTGTGTGATACAGTTACATAGATATTGAAGGTCCTGTTGAAATATAATTAGTATGTACCAAAGGATTAAAGTATGTAACGTTTCATATTTTTCAAGATTTAAATATCTAAAGTATATAACTTCTTTTCCTTTTTCAATAGTTAATTATCTGAAATATCTCAATGCTTTGTATTTTTCAAGAGACAAGTATCTGAAGTATTCCAGTGCACTGTATTTTTCAAGTTAAGACTCTGACGTATCTTACTGCTTCTTATTTTTCTAACATAATGTATTTAAAGTATCTAAATTCTTTGCATTTTCCAAGATCAACCTATGCCAGTATTTCAGTCAGAATTAATTTTCTTACCCACAGATAGACAGCAAGCATTCTTCAATGGAATCTCTTTGGGCTTTGGTGAGTGAGCAGCCTTTGGAAAGTCTATACACAGTGTGCAACAGGGAATCAATGAGGGAAGCGTGATGCTCAGTGCCAGCAAAAAGAGGTGCACACCGAGTCAGCAAAGGCAAGACAGCAGTGCAGAGGTATCGATTCAGGGCCAAGGCCATGTCAGTGGCACTTAAAGCAGCCTACAAAAGAAAGATAAAACAGTAGTTACATCTTGATTCCTTAAACAACTCAATCAAATCTACATGGCAAGGATTGACTGTAAATGCCCAAATGTAGACCCCAGTTACAAAGGTAGGGGTAATAATGTTGAGCTAAAATATGTCTGGTAATTGTGTTAGCAGACACTTGTTTTACTCTACACCAGTATGAAAGTATCTCTGGTATTTTCAGGTGGTACCGTAAGCCATCCCAGTAGCACAATCAATTACACTCTGACAGTTTTCGGATACCAGAAAAATCTGGTAACATTACCAGAGGAAACCCTTTTTTAGCCCTGATTATTCCCCATATTACTGCTCCAGATCTAAATAGAAGGAAAGGGGCTCAGCCACTAATACCATTACTGGCAGATCTTTGCACTGTACGAGCCAGCCAGAGTCTTAAATGGATCCTTAAATGGCTAACCAATAATATGCAGAAATCTTTAAACACACTTTAAAACATGTGTTGATTAATTAGTGAGCACCGTAATTTAATGAACACTGTATTGTAAATTTAGCCCATATTACGAAAGAAAATAAGTTACTTACCTGTAACTGTGGTTCTCCAATATTGGTATGTTCCATAGATTTACATGATTGAAACATTTGCCGTTGTCGAAGTGTGAGTCCCACAGTACCATTACATAGCAGTATAATGTTAAACATAGCCCCAAAGCACCATAAAAAAGCCACTTTAGTAACATATCTCTAGCATTTAAAAGAGACTGAACCTCAACCAATCACCCTCTAGCACACTCCCTTCAGAGGCTTCTGTCTCTCAGACTTTCAAAGCGCAAGCGTGAATATGTATAGTAGCAAAGAGAAGGTGAGCCTCTCAGGGCAGGAGGGTGGGCTGCATGTGACTCTATGAAAGATACCAATACTGGAGAACTTATTTCCTTTTCCAGTATTGGATCTTTCATAGATTCATGTGCTTGAATCAGATTTTATTGCAGTTCAATAGCACATTTCCTGTAAATATTAGTATAAACTAGTAAATATATATAGCACATTTTCTGTAAACATTAGTATAAACTAGTAAATATATATAAAAGGTGACATGGGCACAATACAGTTGCGTTTGCGGATGGTGGGCTATCACTTACTATGATGGCTCACCTTTACTGTAGAAGATGCCTTAACACCACCTGGTCCATTGCTGCAGCACAGCCGACTGTGGAATCCAAGCAGTAGTGCTGAGTAAAGGTGTGTCTATTCTTCCAAGTCACTGCTCCGCAGATATCTTGGATGGACACACCAGTAAACAACAATGTTGAAGTCGATATACTTCCGGTTGAATGAGTTTGCACCTTAGTGTGTAATGGCGTACCAGCTTGTTGATGACAAAACTGTATGGCATTAGTTATCTACCTTGCTGTGCTCTGTTTAGAAAGTGAATAACCTCTCCTCAGAACACTGTATGCCCCTTATAACTGATTGGATCTGTGGAACTGTTTTGTCTTGTCAAGGTAAAACTTTAGACAGCTCTTGCCATCCAGGGAATGTAATGTCCTTTCTGCTACATTCTTGGGTTCTGGAAAGAAAGTCTGTAGAATTATTGGTTCATTTCAATGAAAGTCTGATGGAACTTTTGAAATGAATATATAATTCTTCTGCAGAATCACTCTATTATTTCTGAATTGAAGAAAGGGTTCTTGAATGGTGAATCCTTGTATTTCACTTACTTGTCTTGTTGATGTTAGTGCCAGCAGAAGAGCCAAGAAAGAAATATCATGTCTGCTTTGCATATAAGCTCAAATGGGCTTTTCATTAGTTGAGAAAGCGCAGTATTTAGCTGCCAGATTGGAGGAGGACATCTCAGTGGCAGGTATACCTTAAACAGATGCTTGAGAAATTGTTTGATGATTCTGCTAGATGATAACAATGGTGATGTCGATGATCTTCTGAAGCGGGATATGGCCGCTAAGTGAACCTTAATGGAAGTATGAGCAAGACCTGACAGTGCCAGATGTAATAAGGAAGGAGTTCTTCTGGTGTGAATGACATTGGGTACAGGCTTGACCGTTGACACCAGATGAAAAACGACTTCCATTTAAGAGTGTAAGTCTTGTTTGTACTATCTGCACGAGCTCAGGCTAAAACATCTCTGTATTCTCCTGGGATGTTCAGATGTGAAAACTCATTCAATTTAGGAGCCAAGTGACAAGTGTAAGGATCTCAGATGAAGTACGTTGCTTTGGTTCATTGTCAGTAGAGACAGAAGTAGATGTAGTTGGATATGCTTTGATAGGAGAAGTAACTCCATGAAGCAATGCTGTCTTGGCCATCTCAGAGCTATCAGATTGAGCCTTCAGGGCTCTGCCTTCATCTTCATGAGAATTCTTACAAGGAGAGGAGTCAGAGGAAAAGCTTATGCAAAGATTCTGGATCATGGGATCAAAAACACACTCACCCATGATCCTTGTTCTAGGTGCCAGCTTGAGTTGAATCAGTATTTCCGGTTCTGGGCGATTGTGAACAGGTCCTGATTTTGCTTTCCTCATTGGTGGAAAACTTCCTGCAGGACGTCCTTATTGAGCTCCCATTCATGACAGGTATGTCTCATCCTGTGTAGCGTGTCTGCGATGACATTTTGCTTCTTCTGCCTTTACATCTATGTGATGACTGATTGATCACTCCCAAATCCTTTACACCTCTTGGGACAGCAATTGAAATCCTGTGCCCTCTTGCTTGTTGACATAGCGCTTGGTTGTGGTGCTGTCTGTCTGGATGAGCACTGCAGACTTTTGTATTCTCGGCAGGAAGTCTTGCAAGGCTACGTGTACTTCCTTGAGTTCCACCAGGTTGATATACAGGAGTAACTGTGACGGTTCCCATTTGGCACTGACTTGCAAATCTTGTAGTTGAGCTTACCAACCCTCTATGGAAGCATCTGTTGTGATGACCAACCAAGAAACCAGACATTTGAACATGAGGCCTGTGGGTAAGTTCACTTCTTGAATTCACCAAGAACGAGCTGTACGTATTCCCGGGGCTGACATGATCTGAACTGTTGAAAGAGCCTCATGTTTGGATTAAATTGCCTGTCGAGTTCCTGTGGCAATTGTTGCATCACAAGGCGGCAAAACAGTACTAAGGGAATGCATGATGAAATCATCCGTGCCAGAGATTTCAATAAGCAAACTGAAAGTGTTTTTTTCCCTGCACTAAATGGGCCAAGTGCAACAATATTGTCCACCTGGATATGTTTGTTTTGGACAGTATCCAAGGTAATACCCAAGAAAGTTGTTCTCCTGGATGGCTGAAGGGATGATTTTGATGGGTTCAGCGTTAGGCCAAGCATGGTGAAAAGGCATACGCATGTGTTAGTTGACCTCTGTTCAGATTGATGGGAAGGTACCTTGACCTGCCAATCTGTGATATATGGAAAGTCTTGCATTTTTTTCTGTCTTAAGAATGCTGCTACTGGAGCCAGGCACTTTGTGAAAATGTGACAGGCATATTTCAGGCCAAATGAGTGGACTTTGAACTGATAATGGCTGCCGGCTACTGTGAATCTTAAAAATCTTCAATCGCGTGGATGTATCAGGACGTGAAAGTATACATCCTGGAAATATTATGTTGTCAAAACACACCGAAGTCAACGCCCTACTAAAGAAACCTACGGCTGACCCGAGCGACCTGAAAAACTTCCGCCCCATCTCTCTCCTGCCTTTCCCAGCCAAGGTAATAGAGAAGACCGTCAACAAACAGCTGACCACCTTCCTGGAAAACAACAACCTGCTCGACCCTTCACAAACCGGATTCCGAACCAACCACAGCACGGAAACCGCCCTCATCTCAGTCACAGACGACGTCAGAACCCTGATGGACAACGGTGAAACAGTCGCCCTCATTCTCCTCGACCTCTCGGCTGCCTTCGACACGTCTGTCACCGCACCCTAATCACCCGCCTCCGCTCCACCGGGATCCAAGGCCAGGCCCTGGACTGGATCGCCTCCTTCCTCTCAAACCGTTCCCAAAGAGTTTACCTCCCTCCGTTTCGCTCAGAACCCACCAAGATCATCTGCGGCGTACCTCAAGGCTCATCACTCAGCCCGACACTCTTCAATGTCTACATGAGCCCCCTCGCCAACATCGTACGCAAGCACGACATCATCATCACCTCCTACGCCGACGACACCCAACTTATACTCTCCCTCACCAAGGACCCCGCCAGCGCCAAGACCAACCTACAAGAGGGTATGAAGGACGTCGCAGATTGGATGAGGCTCAGCCGCCTAAAGCTGAACTCTGAAAAAACAGAAGTCCTCATCCTCGGTAACACCCCGTCCGCCTGGGACGACTCCTGGTGGCCCACGGCCCTCTGCACCGCACCGACCCCCACAGACCACGCCCGCAACCTCGGCTTCATCTTGGACCCTCTTCTCACCATGACCAAGCAAGTCAACGCCGTGTCCTCCGCCTGCTTCCTCACCCTCCGCATGCTCCGCAAGATCTTCCGCTGGATCCCAGCCGACACGAGAAAAACCGTGACCCACGCCCTCGTCACGAGCCGCCTGGACTACGGCAACACCCTCTACGCTGGGACCACAGCCAAACTCCAAAATCAGCTGCAACGCATTCAAAACGCCTCGGCCCGCCTCATCCTCGACGTACCCCGCAACAGCCACATCTCCGCACACCTGAGACACCTGCATTGGCTCCCAGTCAGCAAAAGGATCATCTTTCGACTTCTCACCCACGCACACAAAGCCCTCCACAACAAGGGACCGGAATACCTCAACCGACGCCTCAGCTTCTACATCCCCACCCGCCCCCTCCGTTCCTCTGGCCTCGCACTCGCTGCCGTCCCTCGCATCCGCCACTCCACGGCGGGTGGGAGATCTTTCTCCTTCCTGGCGGCCAAGACCTGGAACTCCCTCCCCACCAGCCTCAGGACCACCCAGGACCACTCTGCTTTCCGGAGACTCATAAAAACCTGGCTTTTCGTGCAGCAGTAACACCCTCTATCCCCTAGCGCCTTGAGACCCGCACGGGTGAGTAGCGCGCTTTATAAATGTTAATGATTTGGTTTGATTTGATATGATCTTCCTGGTTTAGAAGCTGCAGGATATCCTGAAGTGTGACCAAGCAACATTTCTGTTTCCTGAGATATTTGTTCAATTTTCTTAAATCCAGGATAGGTCTCCATTCCCCTGACTTCTTCCAGACCAAGAAGAAATGGAAATAAAAACCTTTCCCCTTCTGATTTTCAGGAATCATTCCATGGCCCCTTTGAGGAGCACGGTCTGGACTGTAACTCATCACAGCTGATGTTCTGTGTCCTCATCCTGTCAACCCAGCTTTCCTGTCTGGGTTTGTGTTATGTAAGCTGCCGAGAAGGCTGTTGTTGTTGGTAATGCAGGCAGAACTGTCGTGGCCCAGATTGGTATGATTGGTACCGGTATTGTTGGTAGCTTCCTCTGCAAGAGAAGTGTCCTCTGCCTCATATGCCAGGAAAAGGAATCTGTCAATACTGCAGAGTACCCAGTGACCTTGTGGTGCCGCTATCCTTTTTGATGGCCTAGAGGGCATCATCAATGTGCTTCAAAGAGGGCTTCACCATTATATATAAGAGATCCAGAATTTTGCTTTTAACCTCTGGTCTAAAAGAGGTGGCTTTCAAGCACCCGTGTCTCTGTAGGACAGCTGCTCCTACCAGCTGTCTAAAACCTGTGGACACGATGTCCATGATGCAGTCAATTTTATCCTTCCTGCAGGACCTTCTTCACTTCGGCTTTTGAATCTTCTGGTAGACGGTCAAGATATGGTGGTTTGTCAGACCACATTTTGCAGTTGTATCTTCCCAGCACTGCCAATGAGTTTTCCACCTGTACTGCCAGTGCAGACACCGAAGAGATTCAATTTCAGAGGTGTCTGCCTTCCTCATCAGAAGGTTCTGAAATTGTTGTGGGTGGTTTTTTAGAATGTCACTGGACCGCTTGAGTGACTACAGAGTGGCATTTTTCATGTCCTATGAGGCAGGCAGGAGAACCTTCTGAGGTCGAATGCTTTTTGTCTAGGCGCAGCAGTATTGCATCCACTGCAGCCACATTTTTCGTGGTCTTTATACCTTCCTGTCAGATGCAGTCTATGACAGGACTAGCTCTAACACTTTTATCGGAAGGTTTCCTTAAAATCATCGAAGAAGCAGTCAGCATACTTAATTGTCATGGGAAGATCAAATATTTGCTGTGCCCTTTTTAGGAGATTATCTAACCTCCTATATCTTCAGGGGGTGACCATATGCGTGGTGGCGTTGGGGATGACAAAGTCAGAATGAGGTAATCGTTCCATTCCGTGTGGACATCATGAAGGTCATCCTCTTTACTGTAGTCATCATAAGATGGGGTGCCATGCACAGGAATGGTTCTGAACTGTGTAGTATGCCTTGCTGAGGTGGCTGATGGTACAGTTCTGAGGAAGAAGGTGCTGGAGGAGCTTTAAGAGGCCCAGTCACCTGCTTGAGTGAGGTGGTTGTAGGAGGAAAGTGTTTGTTGCAATCCTCCAGCATTATTTGCAGGTCCGAAACTAATGTCCTTGGTACACACACCACATCCCTACGGTACTGCTGTTGTGGATATGGCTGGAATTGGTCTTGATAATGGAGACCCAAGTGCTGAGGAGGGTAATACTCTTGGCCATAATATTCTTCTTCCTCGTCATCTTCCTGCTGGTATTTTACATGCAGCTCTGATGGACTGCGTGATACCTCAAAAGACCATCATCATCTAAGCCATCCTCATACAGGCGATGGCTGGGTGGCAGAGGTGACACCTTACTTGGGTATGTATGCAATGGCATCAGAGATCTTGTTTTTACCATTTCTTTTAGCTTTTCCTTTGTTTTTTCTCTCGTTGACGATGTCGTCAATGTCATTGGCTAGGTTGTTGACGGCTGCTTGATGGGCGTCGTTGGAAACTATTTCAAACTGAACAGTGTTGTCGTCATTGATGAGGTAGATCAGTTTGATTTTTAAAGGGATGGGCGCCGTGGACAGTATTGTTGTTGTCATCTTCATAGTTGACAGTGTAGTAGATGATTTCTTTGTCAATGGTGTGCTTGTCAACGATTTCTTCATTAGTGGCGCCGAAGACATTGGAAAATTGAGGTGAAGGTGTGGAAGGGTCAGATTTTGATTTCCCTGGTTTTGCTGAGGGAAAGTCATGTTCCTCACATTTATAAGAGTGTCTTTCAGAGTTGCTGTGTTCCTTGAGAAATCCATGGTGAGTCTTTTTAGAGAATTTCTTGTGAGGCTTCTGAAGTGACCGATCTTCTAACCTCTCCCTCTCCCTTTTCAGAACTCTCCAATAAGATGATGAAGAATCTTCACTGTCCTTCCCAGAAATAGGGTGTGCCCTTGATTTAAGCTTTTGAAAAGACAGCAATAACACCCCCTCTGTCTTTTAGGGTTTTCGCAGAAAAGGTATGACATACCTTACAATCCTTCACCTTGTGGGGTGGGAATAGGCAGTATATACAGTGCTAGTGCTGATTTTCTGAATGCAGTCTTTTCTTCCCACAGGTTCACATGGTCAAAAAAGACCTTTTTAGCCTGTTCTGACATTGTGAACTCAGATCTGAAGCAGCTGGTAACTGTTGTAGCAGGTAGAAATGGAGATAGTTGTCTTATGATTGAGAATAAGTAGAACAAAAAAAGCACAGCTCAGGGGAGACTCCTTCAAATGACCTGCAGTAGAAAATCTGAGAGACAGAAGCCTCTGAGGGAAGTGTTCTAGAAGGTGCTTCAACCTGGTTGGTTGAAGTTTAGTCTATTTTAAATGATAGAGACATGTTACTAGAGTGAAGGTTTTATGGCCTTCCCAGACTATGTTAAACATAACACTGCTCCCAATGGTACTGTGGGACTCCCCTTTCGACGACGGGGAATGATTCAAGTGATTGAATCTAGGAAAGATCCAGTACTGGAGGATTGCTTTTATCAAAAAACAAAAGCAGGCACTTTCTGGAATGCATGTCACTTTAGAACACCAAGGGAATACAAGAACTGTATATCATCACCCTAAAGAAGACCATCTAGTTGAGGTCTAGAAATATGGTAATGGAGTGAGTCTGGCCCTGATGACCTTGAAGGATTCTTAAACATGTTGTTTTAAATACTATTTGCCTTTAATTTATTTTTAATATGAGTGATATGCGAGTCTATTACCGAGATTTTGCAGGGAATGTTGTATTTATGTTTTATGCATCAGCCATAAAAAGTTTCTTTTAGATTCAAACAGTTATTCACATATGAGAAATGGGGGGTGTCACAGAGATTACTTGGAGTAATATTAGTGAGCTGCAGTTGTGTTACAAGATTGATAACACATCACTATCCCTGAATAGTAAATGTAACAAATTTAGAATTTGGATGTCTGCTTGTGCACTGTCAGTGACCTGACCAAAGACAGCATGAAGGAGCTGAAATTGGATCATAAATTCAAAGCTGTTCCAAGCAGGGCCACCCAAAATACTTTTGGCCCAGCACCCAAACAGCCATAAGATGTCCCTGATCGGGCCTGTGGTATCCCTGCCATTTGTCTAGCAGTCGCGATAGTTGGGTATTGCCCCTTATGTGTTCCTAGTTACTGCATGTGTTCTTGTTGATGTGTGGTTTTAAAATATAATATGCCCTCTACTTTATAAGGAGCTCTGCACAAGTGAAAAATTCCATCCACCCAGATTCACATTCAAATTACAAAAACATGCATGTGAGCAAACTAGCCGTGAGGCATGCACTAAATTGCAGCACGCCGAAATTGGGTGAAATGTAATGCACTACATAGGGACAGTGGACATGGAGGGTCTAGGCTATTTGCACATCTCTCAGCTGAAGGGTGCAGTTATGAAATTGAATTATTATCACACAGACAGTCGAAGGGACCCCATGTTATAAGACACACAGTCACTGATCTCATACATTCCTGTGGGTGTCTTCATGTCCCCTTAAGAGAGGGAAGGCCAGACATTCATGGAGTTTTAGTGGTTGGTGGACCCACTACTCCACACCTTTTTGATGTGCATGCTTTCATACAGGTGCAAAGAGAGAAATGCCCATGCATGTGAGAATATACATATTTGATAGAATAGGACGCACAGAATGACGGTACTTGTGGGCCCTGCAAGTCTGCATACGGAAGTAAACACACAATGTGATATAGGATAAGACCCGTTATACGTGAGTGAAGGCAAAGGTTTTTTCTTGTTTTTACTCAGGAGAATGAAACTTGGATTCACTCACCCTAATGTCTAGGATCTTGTTTTTTACACAAAGGAAACACAGACATTCAGCACCTTCTACCTTTTTAGTTTTTACATAATGTTATGCCATAGGAGGAGGAAACCACACACAATAAAAGATAACAACAATCTCCGCAGCAGCCCTTCAGCACTCCATTTCACAGAGGTACCACGCACTGGCAAGGTAATAGATCTGATGTTGCAAGCTGGTGCAATGGGAACATTTTTTATTGCAAATTTGTTTCACAAAATTAACATGAACAAGCACTGGCAATGAAAAAATATCTGGCTTTAAAGGAATGTTGCACTGTAATGTGGAGCATTACAAGTAAATAGCATGGTTTGTGTGGATACAAATAACTGTAGAATAATATTAGTTTAAGTTAAAAGGTCAGGCGACAGTTGCAATGTCAAGCCAGAACTAAAAATCCACATATGTTAGAGACTGCCCTCTTCCATCTGTGCTGCTGTTAGAGAGAAAAGAACAACATACATTATTATATAGTTATCTAAGACACACTACTAGCAATTCAGTGTCATGTGCGTTCCCCTGAAAGTTTAGGCAGCAGGATAATTAAAAAGCTAAATGGAGGGCAAGCACTTTTTTGTGGAAGCACACAAGTTCTGCCCATCCAAAACATATACTTCTGACTCAGAAAATGTGGGCGGAGCCAAAGCCCTTTTAGAGCTGCTCACATAATTGTCTAGCAAGAGCCGCTCTGTCAAAGACAAACCTCTGCCTAAACATGACTGACCTATGCTTCCAATGTATTTTTTTTATTAACTATCATATATCATTCAATAGAAGAGTATGAGTGCTTCCAAGCAAGCAGATGTAGCTAGAACAGACATAGAAACCCTTTCACATTTTAGAGCACATCACATGAAAATATGATTCTTATAAGTGTAAGTAGAAGATCCCATTGGCTTTGAATCACTGTAATCTGAAGGCATAATATAAACACATGGATGACTACCAAAAACAAAAAGCATGGATAATGAATGGGAAAAACACTGACTAAACTATTGACTGCCAATCCGTGGCACTTACGTGCATTTCCTTTTAAGCCGATGTGCAAATATGATCAGAAAATATTCAATCAGTCACAGAGCAGAGGGAAGACAACTGACTCATTGACACATGATCTACGCTATGGTGGGCTATAGAAAAATGTGAATGACAGTTGGCAATGGATAATGAAGGCTGAAACAAAGTCCTTCTAGGAATGTATATTTGTACATCTTTTTATTTATTTGTTTGAGTAAATGAGCCTGGCAAAAACAGATAATGCTGTGTCTACCCAAGCCTAGAAACCCCTGGCATTTAAGTGAATATATTGCATGTGTATTTATTAACTGGGTCCTTCCAAAGTACAGGCTGGTTGAGTCATGATTGATATTTCTCTACCTTTCGCCTTCAATTGTGCCTAATCATTCCACGCAGAAGAGAAGACAGGACATGGGGCTATAGGTAAGAATCCGCATTTGTAAATCGGAGTTGCATTTACATACCTATAGTCCAATCAATTAATGTGAAAATTATATGTGACCTAATCACTTCTGCGGAGCAGGTGCAACTTACATTTAATTTTCATCTTATGTGGATTATACATAGAATATGCTACATGAGATTTTTTTCTTCTCAAATGACTGTCGGTTCTGCATATTTTTATATGTTTAAACAGCAGAAGAGGGCCGATACAAAAGTACAATTGTAGGACAAAAAGGATGCAAGAGGGTAGCCTTGGTGTTGGCTCTATGAAGGCGTACCCACAACATGACCACAAATAAGCATGAGATTTTTGCCCCTGGCTGTCAATAACCTTTTGAAAGTAGCAATTAGGGACAGCCAAAGGGCAGAGGTAGCCTAGATACTTCCTCACTAGAACAGCAGAAACTATGAACCAACCCTCACCCCTAACATCTTCCAACTAGCAGAGCTAAGTAAGAACTAATCAGCACACTTTTGATTGATGGAAGTCATCAAAGTGTTAGCTAAGGATGTACCTGCTCCCTTCAGTGTTTGTGTCTCTGCCCTCCAGTCACAGGAATTCAGGCAATATTATTATACTGTCTGGGAAGCTATCAGTCATGCAACAACCAGGGCATCCAAAATGAGTGGTACTTCACTTTCTTAATTGGTACTGTAAGCCAAAATATAAGGGCAAACATTGTAAGTCACCTGTTCCAGCATTTGCAGAATCTTATTTTCAATGTCTGCATTATCTCCCATGTATACTCTCCTACATGGCTATGATCATGAGTTTGCTGCTGCCTATTAGCACAACTTAAATCTCTTGGCATTTTCTTTATACATGCAGTCAGTCACTACTTTATGCTTCTTTGAGCAGAATAGTTGTTATTGCTAAAATGGTGGACTAATGGTGGCCTTCCAGGGGATGGATTGTTCATCTGATTCTATAGACTATCAAACACAACATTATCACATGTGCAAATACTGTTTGTTTCAGTTATGCATCCTAAGACTGCATGCAATCTCAAGAAAGCATCCTGTGAATCCTCATGAGCATTGACCTTGGCTTAAAAATAGTTGCCTCTCCTTTTTTGTTTCCAGTTATCTTCCCCTTACTTTCCATCCTCTGCATTCCTCCTCTCTCTGAGCACATTCTTCTCTAAATCACTTGCATGTTAGCCATAATCTGTATTATTGTACTTTTTGCAAAATAATCATCTCAAGGATCACAGGGTCTAGTTAAAAAGCTATACCTTTGTAACCTAACAATATTCAATCTCCAGTGGCTCATCTATTAATATTGCCAACCGTCTGCATGAATTCACATACTCCCCACTCACTAGCAATCACAACTAACTCCTATTAATTTAATCTACCTCAACAAAACTGGAGTAAATGCATGGAATGGTTTCCCTAAATGCACAAGAGAAATCCCAATAGCCTGTAAAAAAAACTCATGCTGTTCATTGTAAAGCACTTCACTGTCTCAAGAGGGGTACTAAGACTATATAAATGAAATTACATACAATGCCTCCTTGTCCATAGCAGTATTAAAGCCAAAACACTCAGCAGTTGGGCAGTGGATGGTATTTGTATGGACTGCACAATAATTTCCTAACACAACTTGAGTCTGACACTCACGTAACATAACACTGCTACGGGTCATGTTCAGTTGTATCTGATTTAGACTGTTTAAGGTAAATTTTCATGCTGAATCACATTTACCATTTCATAGAAACCAATTCATAGAATGCCTTTTGCATGCTTATGTTTTAAGGTGCAAATGCAATCATTCTTGAAAAACAATTGTCTGTGTTGTTTTCCTGCATGATTGAGTTTCAGGTTTAATCCTTCATGTGGGGGCAGAGAGAAGGTGGGGTCGCAAAATGTGTTTTTCCCATTCATTTTTTCATGGGAAAATTAGACACACTTACAGCCAAAACAGCTGAACTGAATAACACCAACTTCGGCAGAAAGCAAGATCTTGGTCAAGAAAGCATGCTTTTTGTGATTTGGTGTAGTTCTGTTCAGAGGTTTTCAGAAATGAAGGTTAAAAAGATGTAGATATTTCACTCTGGTGGATCCATGGAGCTAGCAGATCTTGATATAAGATCTGATTGGCTGCCATCACATCATCAACGATGTGACGGCAGCCATTTTAGGACTCCACCACTCATTCCCTTAGAAGGCAGCTCAATCTGTTTTAGAAAGGTGAGGGGGCACCTCCCTGACCAAACTCTGGGCCCCACGGACCCCATCTCCCAGGGCTGATTCATGTTAAAAGTAGAGGAGGCCATGCTCCAGGGCCGATTAATTTCAAAAGGGGAGTGGAGAGGGAAATACAGAATTGCTCCCATCTAGTAGGAGCAGAAAGAAAATATGCTTCTGTAGGGTAGGAGCTAGGAAACAGGTGAGCCAGCAGGACAGCAGAACCTATGTAAAAAAAAATGTTGTGCAGTGTCCTAGGTAGTCACTGGTGCTCTCTAACCTACAAAAAATAAAACAAACATAGGGCTTGGTTTAGATATTGGCGAGCAATTTACTCTGTCACAATGATGATGGATATCCTGTCCGCTGAAATCTAAATCCCATAGCATGTAATGGGATTTAGATTTCGGCAGACGGGATATGCATCACCATTTTGACGGAGTAACTCATCTGTCAATATCTAACTCAGGCCCATAGTGTTGCTGACTCCTGCAGAAGGCAGGGCTGAGGGGGCTCTGGGGCTCTCAACAGAGTTACCAACAAAATTGGCCACCTAAAAACTACAAAAGAAAAAAAGCATATTAAATGAGCAGCATGAGAGGTACATTTAGTATTTAATGCTTGGTCACTGAGCAGTCGATAAGTACCTACAAGGGCTTCTTATGCAGTTCTTTTGGCTCCTGGTGGTGCCCCTGCACCTTTTAAGGGCACTACCAGGATCTAGGAAATCATTTTTTAATGTTGTGGGGGACTGCAGGAAGTATTTGAACATACTCAGATTTGCACTGACATTTTCATTGACACCTACGCCAACAGGCCAGTTCAGAACTGTAATTTTACACTTGTAAGTTGGATGAAATGTTATTTTTGCATTTGTCAGATAATTATTCCAGTACCGCTGCAATTTATGTGAGCAAGAAAAGTCAGTCCAAAATTCCAAATTCACTAGTAGCTTATGTAATCCAGGCTGCAAGCTTCAGAGTAAAGCCTCGGTTCCTGTACTTAATATTTTACAAATTAAGTTCTGCACATATGCACAAATTTATCTTACCGTGTCCAAAGAGGCTGCAGCACGAAGATCAGGCAAGAATCCAACTTCAAGGAGATGAAGAAGGAAATCCTGGTCTTCAATTCCATACACTCTGTCCAAGAATAGAACCATGGCTGCTTTATGATCAGGACAAAATCCAGCGGACATGTCAGGTTCCACAACAGTGCCATCTAGGTGGGGAAAGAAGCACAGGAAAACAGCAAGTAGGCAACATTGTGCACAAGGGTCAGTCAATGTGCTGATCATAAATCTAATCATTCTAAAAACACATATTCGCATTAGGATTTCAAGCACATTTTCCAACAATGCTCCTACACGCTTCCCTCTGCCTCAATAAGCTACTTATACTGGGGAATGTATAACTGGCCCCTAGGTGATTAGATCACATTTTATGTGCAGAAAAAGATCTTGGTGGTGTAAGACCCAGGATTCATTGTTTGTCAAGTAGTGATGCTGGGGCATCACTTAGGGTAAAGAACTATAAGTAGTTAAACCATAAAGCGCAGAGATTAAATATAATGAAAGAAATAGCATGACAGAGCACTGCAGTTCGAGAGGGAGGAATTTGAATAAAGGTGCAATGCAAAACAATAAGGAAAGCGATAGACTAGGGCCCGTATTTATACTCCGTTTGCGCCGAATTAGCGTCGTTTTTTTCGACGCAAATTCGGCGCAAAACTAACGCCATATTTATACTTTGGCGTTAGACGCGTCTAGCGCCAAAGTATGGGCAAATAGCGTCATTTTTTTGCGTGAACGCCTTCCTTGCGTTAATGAGATGCAAGGAAGGCGTTCCCGTCTAAAAAAATGACGGCGACGCAAATGCGTCGTATTTATACTCCCGGGCAAAAATCACACCCGGGAGGTGGCGGGTCAAAAAACCCCGCATTTGCGCCACTATTTAACGCCTGGGTCAGGGTAGGCGTTAAGGGGCCTGTGGGCTCAAAATGAGCCCACAGGTGCCCTCCCCTGCCCCCAGGGACCCCCCCTGCCACCCCTGCCCACCCCAGGAGGACACCCAAGGATGGAGGGACCCACCCCAGGGACATTCAGGTAAGTTCAGGTAAGTATAATTTTTTACATTTTTTTTTTTTTTTTGGGTGGCATAGGGGGGCCTTATTTGTGCCCCCCTACATGCCACTATGCCCAATGACCATGCCCAGGGGACACAAGTCCCCTGGGCATGGCCATTGGGCAAGGGGGCATGACTCCTGTCTTTACTAAGACAGGAGTCATGAAATGGCGTCTGGGCGTCGTAAAAAAATGGCGCAAATCGGGTTGAGGCGATTTTTTTGCCTCAACCTGACTTGCCCCATTTTAAGACGCCCTAACGTCATTTTTTCCCAACGCCGGCGCTGCCTGGTCTACGTGGTTTTTTTCCACGCACACCAGGCAGCGCCGGTCTGCTTGCGCCGGCTAACGCCATTCCATAAATACGGCGCCCGCATGGCGCTTCAGAATGGCGTTAGACGGCGCAAAATTTTTTGACGCTAAACTGCGTTAGCGCAGTTTAGCGTCAAAAAGTATAAATATGGGCCTAGGTTCTGTGCTGCACTGCATGCAACTAGGATTTTTTAGTTCTTTTGCAAAGCATGTAGTTCAACTTATGGATTTTTTTGTTGTGCGGTCTACAACAAAACCACTGAGTTGATGGACATGGTGCTCAGAATATATCTGGTCAACAAAGATTCCTTGGTGTTGTGAGTAACCCACGGTGCAGATGATGCGCCATGTTATGTCAGTGTAATGCGGCTACTGCTATGGAAGACGGGGGCTCGTACAAGCTAATGTGGGGCCAGCCCAGCCTTCACAGCTCTCATGGAGCTCCAAAGATACTGTAAATCAGTCATCCTTCACCCAAAAGGCCTGGATGCGAATGTGAATGTATTTTACTCATCAAATAGACAGTACCGTTCCCTTGTGATCAAAGGCATCTAGCAGGGAAGCACACAGGAAATCTGGAGAGAAACGCAAATGGTTTGCACACTAGAAAGAAGGTTTTGTACTTTGCCTGTTCCCTGACTAGAAACATTTGCAGGGAGGCCAGGACCGGATTACATAAGCCTTCCTGCTCAGATCTGAGAAGGCAATGCTCTTTCAATACTTTGATAATTTACTGGCATTTGCATCAGACAATTATGCAATTGGTATGGTGCCACAGTGAATTCGGCAACTCACTTTCCACACTGTTCTGGCGTAATTATTGTGGATGAGACCCTGATTTAGCTTGTACTGAGTGCAGTGTTACAAATATTGTGTTCTGGTCACAGTCTTCATTAGGTCTAAATTATTTAGCCGTGGATGTATAATTTTGGTGCCTGAGAGCCAGAGGGCTTTTTCAATTGTGTATGCATAGTCTAGGCACATAGACTTGTTTTTCTCCAGGTAAATGGAGATGTGTTGGTGTTCTTCATACCAGTGCTATATTGGATATGTACGAGTTGTGCTGGTTAGTCTGCTCTATTTGTAGTTTGTGTGTGTTTTTTTTCCAGTGGTTAAGATGTTGCGTGCTAAGTAACAAACAAATATAGGCTAATCTTTGCAGCATTGGATATATTTGACATGTTTTAAAGAGTTCTGTTAGGTGTTGCAGTGTAAGAAGGTAATACTGCACACAGCACAATATATTGCGATGCTTAGACGAGATCATTAGTTACAATGAACACTGAATAAAATGATAAGCATGTTACTAGCACTCTGAATTGCTTTTGGCACTAGGCATCTACATACTGCCCTCCTAGCCAAGGGGCAGTGCAGCACTGTGTATTCTTACTCTGCTGTAATTACAGTGTCCCGGTACGCTAGATGGTGACATGAGCAGTACCCATGCAATATTTTAAAGGCAGGGAAAATGTCTATGCCCTTTAAATTTACACCAGCACATCAGATCACAGCAGAACAGCAATCAAGATGGTGACATATGTAGAACGTTTACTATTTTGTAAGATTGCAGATTCCGACTCATGCTTTTAAATGATCCCTAGGGCAATGAATTTCAGTGAGGCAAGCCCTCGTTGAATGGAGGCTAAAACTCTAGCCAAATGATCTCTGGAAATGCAAGGCTTGACTCCCCAAGTCAGATCGCGCACACACACCACATTACCCATACTTGCATCAAACCTCCATATAAGCCCTTTAAGTTCACAGACATCCATGTGGTTTTATGTGTAAATGAGGAGGAATGCACATGTCTTCCTTTCATTTCCTGTCAGACATTTTTTCTCTCACTTTCAGTAAAGGTAACAGTTTAGGGCGAGAAAATACAAAACTATTTAGCGGGGATAAGCAATGTTGTGAAGAATTAGATTTAATCTTATTTCATTGATTAGGCTAGAACACCAGCACAAGTTTACAATGGCTAATAGCCAAGCGTTGAAATTAGAAACATACTAAAGGGTCATCCCAAGCTGAGGGAGCAGGTCAAAGGCCCAGCTCTCCACTGCTGCTGCATCACTCTTGTCGTCTCCTTGCTTTTCCACTGTTTTTGAGTGCCTTCTCCATGCTTTTCTCTCGTTCTCACTGCTTTCTCCTTGATTCCCTCCTGTTTTTATGTACCCTTTCCTTGTTTTTCCTTCGTTTTCACTCTTTCTCCTTGCTCTTTCCTCGTTTTTTGTGTTCCTCTCCTTGCTTTTTCCCTTGTTCTCACTACTCTCTCCTTGCTTTTTCCCATGTTTTTTGAGTGTCTTCTCCTTATTTTCCCTCATTTTCACTGCTTCCTCGTCCATTTTTTTTTTGCATGATTCTCCTTCCTTTTCCCCCATTTTCACTGCTTTCTCCTTGCTTTTTCCCCCAGCTTGTGTGCCTTCTCCTTTCTTTTCTCTTGCTCTCACTGCTTTCTCCTTGCTTTTTCCCAATTTTTTGTGTGCCTTCTTGCTTTTCCTTTGTTCTCACTGCTTTCTCCTTGCTTTTCCCAAGTTTTATGTGCCTTCCCCTTGCTTCTCCCTCATTTTCTCACTGCCTTTACCTTGCTTTTTCCCCATTTTTGTGTGCCCAAACCTTGTTTTTCCCTTGTTTTCATTGGTCTCCTTACTTTTTCCTTTTTTGTGCGCCTCTCCTTTTCTTTTCCTCTTTCACACTGCTATCCCCTTGCTTTTTCCTCCTTTTTTGTGTCTTCACCTTGCTTTTCCTTCGATTTCACTGCTTTCTCCTGCTTTTTGTGTGATTCTTCTTGCTTTTCCCTCATTTTCACTGTTTTTTTCCTTGCTTTTCCCCTATCTCCTGCGTGCTTTCCCTTTCCTTTTCCCCTTTCTTTGTGTGCCTTCTCCTTGCTTTTCCCTCATTTTCACTGCTTTCTCATTGCTTTTTCCCCTGTTTTAGTGTTCCTTTGCCTTGCTTTTCCCTCGTTTCCGCTGCTTTCCACAGGACCTGCAAGTGCCTGGACACCCTTTCGGTTTATCAGCCACGCTTTACATATCCTGATTGATTGATGGACTGATTGATTTATTGATTGATTGACTGATTTATTGATGGATACTATTATCTTGTGGGGATCAGAACACAAATGGCCCTAATCATAGGTAGAAGGGGTCCTTGAAGTGATATCACTCTAAGGACCATTGGATATTCAGGAAAAGATGCACAGAAAAACAGCATTTTGATGGTTTTAAACTGATAAAGTTGAAAAGTCTTACATCGGGCTGCACCCATCTAATTAGATATATATTATGTTAAGACACGTCCAAAAAAGCTTGGTGTGGTCTTTTCCGCATTTACATAAACAGCTTAATATAACTGCTGCAAAAGCTGTTCAATAGTCCAATTGGATCAAGACATAAAAATGATAAAAACGAAGAGCTGGACAGTGACTGCTACAGTAAAACCTTTTCAGAGAAAGCCTAATGCATGAGCTAAGATGCTATCAGAATCTTTACATTCTAGAGCATTACCACTGTACCCATTGTTTCAAGTATTTCTGACTTCTTTAGAAGAAGACAGCATTTCGAGTTATAAAAAATAAGATGAGTTAATTAACATTTTTGTGTCAGTTGGCAAAATGGGTCTATGGTTTCCCAGGTTGCAGAAGGGAAATGGCTCTTTTGTAAAAGAGAAGAGCATGCTAAATGAAGGCCATAACATGGATATTTGTTTGCTGAATCTGAAAAAGTAGTATTTAGAGCATATATATGATCCAGCTCTGGATACTAATTCTAAACTCTTGAGCGCGATTAATCTTTTCCTCTGTTCCAGTAGTTTATCAATCACAGTGTAACCTGTCGGCCACACATTAAATCTAGGAGACCAAACTGAAGTAAAAATTTGATTGCAGACTCAAAGCCAAACTTATATAAATGAGTCTCAAAACCATAGCATAAATTTAAAGCATCACCAAAGGAGAATCAAAACAACAAACTACTCTAACCTTAATCAATATATAGAAAACTAATATTTTAATAACAGCAATACAAAACAGAAGGAAAAACCTATGATGCTTTGGATTTAAGGATAAATATTCCTGTCTAACCATTTCTTTCTGAATAGCTAATCAACCTAACATCTAACCACAGTTCAGAGAAAAACGTTAGCACAACAGAACTTCAGTAGAAGGTTCAGTCAAGAGAGGCATGTGCAGCATAAAGCCGCTAAGTCTTTGGAAATAGAGGTCTGTATCTCAGAGTGGTCAGCTCTGTTCAAAGGGAAAAGGGACTAAGCCCTTCAGCTAACTATACCCTGCTTAAATCTCAATCCTTCCAATGAGTGAAATCAGAGATGAATTCTTTCAATAAACAACAGCTCTACCAACTGCCTAATTGGCAACTAATCCTTGAAGCATCCTTTGGTTCACTCCTGTGCTCAGGAATTCAGAAGAGTGTTCGATTGCTGTCTCCAAGTTACTCCTCTTCAACTTTGGTAACACATCAACCCAGGCCCACTCATCTTTTTTGCACAACAGAATCCTTATAATCTCAAATTCATGCTAATGCATGTGAAGCTGAGAGAAACATGAAATAAAACAAACTTCCAAATTGAAGATTAAACGCAGGAGAATTCGGGTCTTCACTCTGGCCAAGCTAACGCTTATATATATTGTACTTTTAGTTAAATGATTTAAACAAATTTCTCTCAGTGACTATAAAATGATTTTGAAAATAACATTTTGTAAAATACTTAAACATGAACATATTTGCAACCGATGAATAAATGTGGGTTACAAATAAGATAATTATCATCTGTGCACTCTACTTGTATACATTCCGGTGCACCACTTTATGGGAAATCCATTTCCAAAATATTTACATAAGAAAATGACCACTCCCCTATTTCACATGCTATGAGACATAATGGTACAGCCAAGTTATGCTCTCTCATAAATTAAAAGTATTTACAATACAGCATTTAGCATTATGTGGAGAACTATTATGCACGGCAAAAAAGATTTTCTAAATGTGGGTGAATTGCAAAAAGTAAGCCATTGGGTAAAACTGGCGATGATGGACAAGGGGAATTGAATGGCCGCTCACTGCATTTAACTGGTTATTACAGTACGCTACATGATCACAATAAAATGATGGAACATAATGAAGCAGTGTGCTTATATTTAACATGCTTTGTGCTATGAGGGCAAAAAGATAAGTGGCAGAAACAGGGAAATAGAACAAATATTTAACTAGTGAGTGGAGACAACCATACAAGAGTAACAAAGAGTAGCCATCTTTCTTGAAGTTGTAAGGGAAGCATTGTTGGAAGCAGGGTGATTTTCAATTCTTCCTAGCTGTTAAAAAATCTTCCACCACTTTTAATGAGCCTGATTGGCGTCATCACGTCATTTACTGGGTTGTGTCTTGTTTTTACTATGCCTGCTACCTGCATTACAATTCTGTCAACATATAACTGTAGCTAGAGACTACAAAAGACTTGTGCTGTTTTTAAGGTTTGTCTAATTTCCCTTTAAAATTCCAGAGAACATACCATGTACCAAGGGAGTGACCAGAAAATTAAAATAGCTCCCACTTTGATCTGAACCAGTAATGTCACCAAGCAAGTGAGCCCAACACTTGCTAGAACAGCTTCTTTGCCTCTTCCATTAATACTTATTTCCACTCATTCTTTCACCATTCCATCCACCAGCTGATATCCATTATCTCACCTTTACATTCTGTCATCCATTCATACTTTCAGACATCATTCAATTGCTCCCAATTTCATCTATTCATCCAACTATCCAATCTGCCATCCGTCATCCATTCACACACACAATCTACCATCCATCCACTCTGCCATCCTTCCATCCATCTCTGCCATCCACTGGTCCATCCATCCTTCATCCATCCACTCTGCCATACATTCATCCACTTTACCATCCATCCAGCCACCCTGCCAATCATTCCAGCATCTATTCACTTATCCATCCAACCCTTTACTGTGCCATACTTTCACCTGCTACTCCACCTATCCATTCACTCATCCATCTCTTTACTCTGTCATTCTTTCACTTGTCCATCCACCTATCCATTCCCTCACTCCTCAATCCACCCATCCCTTTACTTACTCATCCTTCCACCTGCCCAACCACATATCATTCACTCATCCTTTCACCCCCTATGTCACATTCTCATTCATCCACCCATTCATTCATACATCTTTCTTTTCACCCTTCCTTCCAACATTCCTTCCTTTCTCTGTTCTATTTATCCACTGTTGTTTTTCCTTGCTCCTGCTTGCACTTCTTTTGACGGAATAATCCAGCGTTAAAGGGAAGCTTTTGTCTGCCGAGTTGCAGACAGAAGAGGCCTAAAAAAGAGCACCACCTCCGCTGTAGCTGCTAAAGCGAGGGGGTCACTACGCCCCTGCCATGTACACCAGTGTTTACAATAAGGTATATTTTAAGTAGCACAGGGTAAAAGCGCCCACAGCTGCTATTGCAGAAATCTATGTTGGTTTAGAACTCCTTCAGGCAGTGCAGAAGTACTAAGAATGTGTTAATTTCAGGGGAGGCTCCTCCTTTAGGGCGGAGAAGCATCGCCCCCCAACAGGAACAGCTGCAAAACGTTGTTTATTATCCTTTTCTTTTGAAGGAGCGGGCCACATGGGTGTCAAGCAGCAAGAGGGAAGTTCTCAGCACTCCCCCTCACATCGCATGTAAGTTTGGCTGCGGTCTCGGGCCAGCCAAACAGACCTGCGCAGAAGGCTGTCTCCAGCCCAGCAACTGATTTGAGCAGCGTCAGGATTGGCCGCAGGCCAGGCTGGGAGCCTGTGCCTCCTGCAGCAGCAAGATGGGTGAGGACCAGAGCGGGCGCTGCGCGGAACGAGATCAGTGTTTTATTTTTGTAACTTATTTTAATGTTTATTTTTTGCACCCCCGCGCCTCCCTGCCCCCTCCAAGCACTGTGAGCCGCTCCTGGTTAATTTCCCATGGTATAACTACTATGACAAGGTTAGTTGAGATACAATATCATATTGATTAAGGGTGAGACACAGTAGCATAAGCAGTGGGCATGTGTATTCCAAAGTATTAAAATGAGCTTCTTTCTGCAAAAAGGGAAGACGGACCATGCCTCACGTTCCAATGGCAGACTATGTAGGGCCCTTCTCAGCTGAAAAGTATCACTGTTTCATTGAAATGATCGAGCTTTAGCTCCTTGGGGCCTGGGTTGCAGACAAGTCTTTGCTTTAAGAAATACTTACATTAGGAAGGAGGTGTAAGCTACAGTCTATGTGCTATAGAACCTTTAAATAGCGCTGTAGCGCCATGTCCAAACCGCACCTCCTGTCAGATCTTACCTTTAGCTATTGTAGGCATTTGGAAAGGAATGCTGATGACGCCCACCAAATCTTCTAATGGTATCAAAGAGCGCAGAATGGATCTTATCCGAATAGCTTCACCTTTGCCAGCATGAATTAGCTAGTGAAGAAATATTAAAAATAACTGTGAAAAACAGTTCTAGGTTATGCAGTGAAATGTCAAACATTTTAAGGATGCATAAAATAGGTGAAACAAAAATATCCCTGAATAAGTAAGATTTAAAATCTTTTCAAATTGCGAAATAGTACATTTCTTAAGTATTCACCATGTCTCGCTTCTTCAGTGATACTTTGCAAACAGGACCTATGGAGAATCAATCCATGTGATCTTATTATAAGATTCAATGCACAAAAGATAGATTGTGCCTGATTCCCTCGAGTTAAAAAGAGCTTGAAATGTGCTCTCGTCAGGATTCTAGTGTGTTTGGAGTGGATTTCTGACTTACTTTGATTTCTTGGACTCTGCAACTATCACAGATTCACTGATGGAATCACAAATCTGATCATTTCTGCACCCGGATATCAACAGGTGCACATGTTCATATACAAAAATGCTATGCAAATGAGAAGAGATGCCTGGAAACATTTTACTTTTTTATTAAAATCAAAATTTATTTCCTCTGCATCGTTTTTAAATTTGGGAGAAATTCTGCTTCATTTTATCCTGAAAACACATTGACCCATGACAAGAGTAAATTTGACAAGTATTTAACTGTTGTACATGACCTGCAAATTAATGGCATCTACCAAAAAACCTGTGAGTTAGACGCTGTCTCACACCTTTTAAATTTGTACTAACTCAGAGCTGTTCATAAACCTGATGCTAATAGTAGACTGAAGCCAATGAAATTCCATGTTTGAGGGAATGCTATTTACTGGGGAAAATCCCACCATTCTATCAGGAAAGGGATTTTTCACTATAGAATTATATTTTTGCGGGGGTGTGGCTTGAGTCTGTGAGGCTCCCTTCCGCTGGTGTCTTAACAGAGGATTTCTAAGGTTCTGCCAAGCCTCATAATCAGGTGAAGATATGCAAGAGCAGCAGATGTGTAGGGGCCTAGCATGAAACATTTTTTAGAGGATGTTCATGCCGCTTCATAAATTGAAAATGATTGCCTTGACATGCATCCTTCTGGTGCCGCTGCCATCTTGACTACTTTCCGCCTACGAAATGCTTTGTCGCACAAAATTCCGGCCTCTCTGTTTATTCCAGCCTGTTCTACCATTGGCTAGATGTAGTACAGTTTCAATGCAGCCTCCGAATGTTGGTGCTTTCTTTGTGCTATCAATTTTTCTTACTCTTGACCTTTATTGTAAAAGCATGTTATCTACACCCCACTTGTAATTGCTGCAGATGTTCGATGTTGGATGATTTTTCTTTATCTTTGCCTCAGACTCTTAATAAACAAGATATGCACATTCACTGGGTTCTTCATTCACGAAATTGTTATCTTTCCAGTACATTTCTCATAGTAGGTGGAATAAATTTCTTGCATGTGCAATTACATTTTTGAGACTATCCTTTCTCATCTTTTTGACTATTTCTCTCTCAATTTTGGATGGGAAGACCCACATGTCACAAATCAATCAGTTACACTCCACCCCACAGGAACACATTTTCTTGTTCCCTTTATTGTGGTGTTAATTCTTCTGATATGCCGGAGACTGCAACTAAGATGGACTCAGTAACATCCATCCCTAAACCCTTAACCTCTCCTACTTCAGTAGCCCACTCTCATTAATACGATTCAGTTGGAGGCAACGAACGTGAGAAAAAATACCCAAATCCACCTCCTAAATCACCATCTATGCTTACCTTGGAGGACCTTATGGACGAAAATAAGAACTTAAAACCTTTCGTAGTAGAAACCAATTTCACTCTGCAATGAAGTGAAATTTTGTTTTTAAAAGCATTGAAACCAGTCTCAGAAGTTTTTTGTGGAATGATAACACTACTCATCTTCCCATACAAACTCAAAATGTCTAAAGATAACCAATAATAATTTGTTTCCATTCCAATTTCATCCTCAAACAAATGTGAACCTCCCTCTCTCAAGACTTTGTTGTTTCTCCCACAGTCTAGAAGCAAATAGCACATAATTCTATATCTCCTTTTTTCCGTCAAAGATTTAGTATATTTTTCGTATCAACCCCACTTACTTTCCTCACCTATGATAATGGAAAACATCTCAAAATTATAAATATTTATCTTCCTCAGATTACCCCAAAAGACAAAACAAAAGTTGAATTACAATAGAAAAAAAACTTCAATCAATCCTTTCTGATATACCTAAGTAACAAAGTTTGGCCAAAAAGTAATTCATTTCTCATTCAGCTAACAACACTCAATAATTTTTTCTTTTATAATAGATTTTTTTAAATACTTATTCTCTCTTTAAAAACAATTCTCTATGGATGATAAGCGATGGCCACGTATTGCAGATAACAGTGATGTTTTGCACATATTTTTCGAATGTCTTAAAGTTTACACTTTTCACAGGTTTGGGATAAAATTATTGATATATGCTCTGTTCAATTACCATTTGATAAAGTTTCAATTTTTCTGGGAGAATTCTCTCACATCTGGAATGGTGACACCATGACTGAAAAGTTTGTGGGCCTTCTTATTGCTATTGCCTTCAAAATAATAACTTCAAATTGGAAAGACACTATGCAGATTACTTTCAAAAGACGGCAGAACTTATTGTGTTCTAGTTGTAGACCCAAATGAGCTCATTCATCTTCTGTACAATATACGATTAAGAGGGACAAGTTGTGGAGGACTCAATCCTCATTTTTGCCTACTCATGTTCATCTCCTGAAAACAGAATATTTTATCCCCTTTAAGGTTCTATCGCAAGCTTAATCGTTGTTTATGTTTGTTTGAATACTGGTGGGTTATATACATTTCCATAAATGGTTCTTTTGTAAGGCTCTCACCCTTCCCTTCATGTCTCCCTGTCTTCTCTTTTCTTCTTACACATAAAATCCACAAAAATGCTTTGTTACTTTATATTGATAATCTCACTATAAAACTCAATTATGCTTTTGTTAACTCTGTTATTTCTCATCGGAACCTATGTTGCAACTGGCTACCTTGTTATGATATTATAATAATGCTTAAATAAAGCATTTTTAAACTAAAAGAGCAGAGTTTTGCACACAACTATGATGTATTTAAATATTCAAAACATTTGTGAATCAGGCCCATTCATAGTACGATAGGGAATGCCATTCTGTTTTTGTTTTTTTAATAAAACGTTGAAAATCAGCCAATTAAGTAGGAAGCTTAGGCACTCATATTATTACTGAGAGACAGTTTATGGAGTTTCCAAGCTGCTCATCAACATTCATGCTTGCTTGAGTAACGGGTTTGAAACATAGATTCATAAGTCTATCAGCAGACTGCAGAGTGGACTCAAGTCTTCTCTTGGTATGAGAAATTTTATAAATACTAGTTACTTTGACCGCATGCAAGCTTAAAACAAAAATGCCATATAGCAGTTGCATAACTAACATAGTCCTGTTCAGTAAAAGTGTGAAAGAAACAAGTACATGGGATTGCAAACTGGAATAAGAAGGAAAAACGTGAGAAGAAGACTGATGACTTCGGCGTCTGTTTGGCCTCAGACGTTTCACATAGTTTAATAGGAATGTAGGACGCTGTATGCGATAAAAGGGTTATGCTCATTTCTAGATCTATAGAACATACCCATAGTTAAAGCACTGCAATGAAAGAGATACTCATAGTGGAGTGTCTTTTGTCTTTAATATTGGAGATGACTCTTCGATACATAGTGCCACAGCTGGGCAGTGCTAGCAGCAAGGGTGCCGATGAAGGGGGTCTATGAAGTAGGCAGACAAGGGAGCACAAGAACCTATGCACCGCCCTACTGGGCCTGCCATACGGTGTAGGATACCTAAGGAAATTGAGATTTTTCAAGTGCGCTGTGAAGAAGGCCTGCTGAACTTTGAGAAAGTTAAACGGATATCCAAATTCTGAAATTACCTAAAAATATGGGTGAGTCTTCTTTATCAAGAATCCTGTTCCTAGTTTCGATCTTGAAAATGTACTGCTACATTTGTGAGCGATAGCTCCCCACTGCTTGTGGAATATTATGAAACACCACATTTCAATCATAAGGTAGGAAGAAGCACATTTATAACTGAGAATATAAATTAGACACAAATCAAGACACCAGAAACATGAGACACAATCAAATAAACATATATACAAGATCTAGAAGCGATGACATATTCCCAATAGTTGGTCCTGATCACAAAGTGTATTTTTATTTATGAGACTGCGGCACGGTGGAGACACAGAAGGGAACTTCAATACTGGTCTTAACTATTTTTTTACATGGTATTAATTAGGAGGACTGGAACATACAGATTAAACCATAATTTAAAATTGTCCAAAATCTACCAAAGAGCACGACCTGGATATTTGTAGTGGTGGGAGGGACTGTACTTGTTAGCACCACTATTTTTTCAGCATAACCAACACTTAGCACCAGCTGTACCAGATCACACGGTGCCCTAGAAGCCCAGGGAGGGGGCACAGCTATACAGCCCATGCTTCTTCATGCAAAATATTGTTTAAGCTCAGTTTCAAAGACACCTGGCTCCAATCCGAAACACAGTGATGGTTAATATTTATTGTTATACCAAAAAGATAACTTACGTGCATTTCGGGGGCACAGCGTCCCAGCAGGTCAATTAAAGCTGCATAGAAGGTCATTATGGCATTTCCCATATGAATCGTGTCATCCTCTTCGTCATCTGCATCACTTTAATTGATAAAAAATATGATACAACAAACATAGAGAAAATTATGGTTTTCATTATGCCTCATAAGGTGTAGTCATTGCATAAAAGCTGCATATTTATTTGACTTCAAATGGAAATTGAGCAATTTATGTAAAAAGAGTCCTGGTGGTATTTTTATTTAATCTTTACTAAAGACGTTGAGCTGTGTAAGTGTCTCAATACCACTGGCCTGGTCAGTGAACTGCTCTGCCTCCGATATCTCCACCGGTAAGTAGACCCCTCGTTCCTCTGAACTCCCGACCTCTGTCAGGAGTTCGAGGCCCTC
This sequence comes from Pleurodeles waltl, assembly GCF_031143425.1. Lineage (NCBI taxonomy): Eukaryota > Metazoa > Chordata > Amphibia > Caudata > Salamandridae > Pleurodeles > Pleurodeles waltl. The sequence goes on along the minus strand of NC_090444.1, from coordinate 579,460,950 downwards.
CTCCACCGCAGGCTTCTGCCTGCGCCTCATCCCTGGTGTCTAGTGGGAGAGCTCTGCTTTCCTACTAGGCTGCCCTCTGCCTCGCTCCTCCTTTTTCCTGCTTTGCTCTCTGTGTGCTTTCTCTTCCGTGTCTGTCCCTTTTGTGCTCTTTTTGCCTTTCGCTTCTGCGTTACACTCTTTCCTCATTTTTCTCTCCCCTCACTCTGCTCCCTCGCTCTCACTCTTACTCTCCCTTCTCTCTCTCTCCCCCGCCAATGCTGCCCCTGCAGTCCTGCCCCCCTCCTCTCTCGCTGCATCCACGCCGCTTCAGCCCCCACGGCCCGCCCCCTTTTTTCACACCATTTTCCACCCCCCGATCCCGCCTCCCAGCTATCCTCTCCTCCCCCCACTTAATGATGGCCACTGCGCAGTAGAACATGCAATACCACTGACCGGGTCAGTGAACTCCTCTGCCTCCTGTAGCTCCACCGGTAAGTAGAGCCCTCGTTCCTCTGAACTCCTGACCTCTGTCAGGAGTTAGAGACCCTCCTCCACCATCAAGCTTCTGCCTGCGCCTCATCCCTGGTGTCTAGTGGGAGAGTTCTGCTTTCCTACTAGACTGCCCTCTGCCTCTCTCCTCCTTTTTTCTGCTTTGCTCTCTGTGTGCTTTCTCTTCCGTGTGTGTACCATTTGTGCTCCTTTTGCCTTCCGCTTCTATGTTACACTCTTTCCTCGTTTTTCTCCCCCCTCACTCCACTCTCTCTCTCTCTCTCTCTCACTCTCTCCCCTCTCCCTCTCCCCCGCCGCTGTTGCCCCTGCGGCCTCGCCCCCTCCTCTCTCTCGCGCTGCATTCCTACTGCTGCTGCCCCCGCGGACCCTCCCACTTTTTTCGCACCATTTTTTGCCCCTGCTCCCACCTACCAGCTTTTCTCTCCTCCCCCCCACCTACTTAATGGCGGCCGCTGGCACACCGAAGGCACACCTAAGGCAAGCCTGTCTGTGTCTGTCCGCACCTGGGCCATGCCCAGAGCCAGAACCCCTGGTTCTCGACCCCCACCGCCGCAACACTCAACTTCGTTACAACGCCACCACCCTCCAGACGCTCAACACCCGCCGCTCACCCACCTGCCATCGAGTCACCCTGCAGCTCACCCGCGGCCCCTTCTCTTGCCGGAACTGCACCTTCACCAGCCTCCACACTGGTGACCCACCCGCCAAGGCAGGACGCAACCATCTCAGGTGCATACTACTCAACACCCGCTCTGTCCACAAACATGCCATCGAACTCTGGAACCCACTCGACTCAGCTTCCCCAGAAGTCACCTTCCTGACAGAGACCTAGATGAACCCCTCCTCGGGCGCCTGACATAGTCATAGCCATCCCGGACGGCTACATCATCCGTAGGGACCACACCAACAGACCAGGAGGAGGCATCGCCATCGTCCACACGAATACCCTCAGTATCACGATCAGCACAAAAGTGAAGACACCCTCAGCGCCGCCGAACACCTGCACTTCCAGATTCACACCAATCCAAACACCACCCTCAGAGGAAACCTTGTCTACAGACACCATGGACTCCGACAGCAGTTCAGCGACTCCATCTACGACGTCATCAGCATACATGCCCTCGCATCCACAGACTACATATTCCTCAGGGACCTGAACTTCCACCTCAAGAACACCAACAAAAACAACTTCACCACCCTGCTCGACAACCTCGCCAACATCGGCCTCAATCAGCTTGTCTCGAAACCCACCCACTCTGCAGGTCACACGCTCAACCCCATTTTCTCCGCCAGCAAACACGTCTCCTTCAGCCACACCACCGAACTCCATTGGACCAACCACCGCTGCATCCACTTCTCCTTCGAGAAACCCACAACACACCATCACCCGCAGTGGATTCCCCACCGCAGATGGAACAAGGTCACAAAAGACCAGCTGATCACCACCCACTCCCGGAACCCACTTATCGACACCAACGACACAGCAGCCCACATCTGGCAATGGATCGACGACTGTGCCAACAATCTTGCCCTGATCAAGAAACCTTTTAACAGACGCAACGACAGAAAGGCCTTCTGGTTCATCGCCAGCCTCCAAGAATCCAAGCAAACATGGCAAAGACTCAAGAAAAAGTGGCGCCAAGAACCGACACCGGACAACCACACAGCCTTCAAGAACGCCATCAGGAGACACTACCAACTCATCCGAACTGCCAAAAGAAACGCCTTCAAAGAACGCATTGACAACAACGCACACAGCTACAAGGAGCTCTGCAACATTGTGAAGAAACTCTCCAACTCCGGCTCCAACATCAATGACATCCCGCCATCACAAGACCTCTGCGACTCCCTAGCCACCTTCTTCTACCACAAGATAGCAGACATCCATGACAGCTTCAATACCCAGACCCCCCGTCAACCACCGACACCACAGACTCACCGCCCCCCAGCCACACCAGCCTCCTGCTATCCTGGACCCATGTCAACGACAACAACACCATCAAAATCATGAACACTATCCACTCCAGCTCACCATCCGACCCCTGCCCTCACCACATCTTCAAAAAAGCGAACCCTGTCATCGCACCCCAACTCCAGGAAGATCATCAACAGTTCCTTTGAGACCGCCACCTTCCCGGAGAGCTGGAAACATGCCGAGATCAATACCCTCCTAATGAAACCCAAGGCGGACCCAAAGGACCTCAAGAACTTACGGCCCATCTCCCTGCTCCCCTTCCCGGCAAAAGTAATCGAGAAAATTGTCAACAAACAACTGACCCACTTCCTCGAGGAGAACAACACTCGGGACCCGTCCCAATCCGGATTCCGCAGGAACCAGAGCACGGAAACCACCCTCATCACTGCCACGATGGTATAAGGACCATACTTGACAACGGCGAAACCGCAGCCCTCATCCTCCTGGACCTCTCAGCCGTGTTCAACAACATCTGCCACCACACCCTACCACACGCCTCAGTGATGTAGGGATCCACGACAGAGCCCTGGACTGGATCACTTCCTTCCTCACTGGCAGAACCCAGAGACTCCGCCTCCCTCCATTTCACTCTGAAGCCACCAATATCATCTGCGGCGTACCCCAGGGATCTTCCCTCAGCCTGACCCTCTTTAACGTCTACATTGCTCCGCTCGCAAACATCGTCCAATCTCACAACCTCAACATCGTCTCATATGTCGATGGCACCCAGCTGATCTTCTCCCTCACCAAGGAGCCCGTCACCGCCAAAACCATCCTCTACGAAGGAATGAAGGCAATCGCTGAATGGATGAAGAACAGCTGCCTGAAACTGAATTCTGACAAAACTGAGGTCCTGATCCTCAGCTACTCCCCCTCAATCTGGGATGACTCCTGGTGGCCTGCCACATTGGGAACCACACCGACACCCACCGACCACGCACGCAACCTAGGATTGATCCTGGACTCATCGCTATCAATGACTCAGCAAGTCAACACCATCTCCTCATCCTGCTTCAACACCCTCCACATGCTTCGAAAGATCTACAAATGGATCCCCACTTGAGCCAGAATGACGGTCACCCAAGCCCTCGTAAGCAGCAGACTGGACTATGGCAACGCCCTCTATGCAGGAACCATGGGCAAGCACCTGGAAAGACTGCAACACATACAGAACGCCTCCGCACGGCTCTTCCTGGACATCCCCGCCACAGCCACATCAAGCCCACCTGAGAGACCTGCATTGGCTCCCCGTCAACAAGAGAATCACGTTCAAACTCCTCACCCATGCTCACAAGGCACTGCACAACACCGGACCAGAATACCTCAACAGACGGCTCTCCTTCTACTCCCCGACCCGACAGCTTCGCTCCGCTGACCTTGCCCTCTTGACAGTCCTACGCATCCACAGAACGACCGCCAGTGGCAGATCGTTCTCCCACCTCACCACCAAAACGTGGAACACTCTTCCCACCCACCTGCAACAGACACAGGACCTACTTACCTTAAGGAGACACCTCAAGACTTGGCTGTTCGAACAGTAGCAGCCCCCCCTCCAGCGCCTTGAGACCCTCATGGGTGAGTAAAGTGCTTTAAAAATACTTTGATTGATTGATTGATTGAAACTGTATTCAAAGGCAAAGTATTTTTGCACGGTTCACTTGTAAGTGCCATTGGAAAATGTGCTTTGCTGGCAGACGCTAAACTTATCACACATTACTTGGAAATATACATAGGCATATCTTAATCATAGAATCACAAACAAACCAGCGTTAGCATAATCCTTCCTGACTACGAGTAAAACTTCAAATGAAAGGCATTGTGAATAGGATCGAAAATATAACAGTCACTGAAAATCTCCAGTTATGGTTAACTGGGCAACCGTGTCCCCCTGTTTGTACTGCTCATGACATCACAGATCATATAAAAATTACAAAGGAAACGAGATCACATATAAAATCAGTGTGCCGTACAGGACCCAAGGCAAAGAAGACATGGACTGTAACATTTCTTACATATAGCACTCAATGGCATGGAGATTGGATATGCCTTGAACCTGCAATAAACGGGCTCTCAAAGCATACTGGACATGGCATACAGCTAGTGCACATTAAGTATAGGGGCAATTAATGATATAGGACAAAACATCTGAGCGTGCTCCATGTTGTGTGCACTTGACATGGGCTATAGCATTCTCTGTGCATTCTAAATATGTGGCCATAAGGCGTGCCTATTTGTAAGGTTACAGGGCAGTGGGTTCGGCAGTGACCCACACCTGCTTCATACATGAAGGATGGGTGTAATGTGCTTGGGTTGTAAAAAATCCATGTTTGCTAAGCGCAAAGAGCATAGCTTTCAGAAATGCCTATGTTTTCTAGAACGGCATGCATGGCACAGGGCTTGTCATGTACTATGCTTGCTACATAAAGGTGCATTAAAGACGTTTCAAGAGGTGCATAGCAGCAGGCACCATTGCCAATAATATTTCTACTAATATCAGTGATACCCATTAAATGACTTATTTGCAACCTCATCTGTTATATATGGTGTGAAATTAGGAGCGTATTAGGCGAAAATGTGTAGATGCGTAGTTAGTCATCATTAGACAATTACAGTTGTTGTTGAGTTTAAATCCAAAAGAAACACGTCCCTTAAACTGAAATTTCTGGATAGAATCATTAAGTATTATTCATATTGTAGGTTATTTGAGGCATCAACCTGTTTTGCGTCAGGAACATCGCAATGAAAACCAATCACTGGGTGGCACACAACAGAACTCTAGTAATGGGAAAGGATGAGTGACTGCAATGTTGTGATAGAGGATTCCTAAATATGACACTGACAAACTGCAAAGCCTGCAGATTGACACGGTGGTTCTCTGTTTGCAAGCTTGTGAAAGATGGTGGAAGCACAGGTTTAATGTAAACTACTCTGCACCATTGACAAGGCCTAATAGAACAAACTAGGAGGCTTCCTTCAAAGTACAGCTACACGTTAAAATCAAGGCCGAAACCTAAGGTTAGCATACTGGCACCTAATCCTGCAATTGACCTTCAGATATCAAAAACAGGTATGACGGTCCCTAGTTGTCCAAGACACCAAATTATAGACCTCCTTGAAGCGGAATCCATCAGACTGACCCCTCTCAGATCTCTGGTGCTAATAGGAGAAACCAAGCAGTAGTACTGAATAAGGGGTTTTACCTCTCATCTGATTGTTTTCACCTCCACTTTCTTCACGAACATAGACTTCTTCTTGTAGAAAGTTTGAGTTACTTTGGCATTTTTGGGCCTGCTCTCCTTCTGGTTCTTGGCCAGTCCACATTACTGCTTATCACCATTTCTAAATGTGAAAAAGAACTCCTAGTGCTGCATTTACCAAGACTGTCACTTGCAGGCACCACAGCACACCCTATGTACACATCTTGCAGGGATGCTCGAGTGGCACACATCCCAAGCTGTGCAATGTGCAGCCAGCCAGGGCTGTTCAAGTGAGAGCCTCCCAGGGCTACTCTCGGGTTTTCAGTTTACACTCACCTCCCCATCACCACTTATAGTTAATGTGAACAAAATCTTCCTGACATTTATGCAGGTTTTTCACTCAAGAGAAGTTGAAGTCATGTAGGCATATTGAAAAAATACGTCAAGTACAATATGAACGTTTCACAGTAGTGAGCAGGAAAGAAGCAGGAACAGACCTTTGAGCAATTATCTAAACATGGCTTGTATGTCATTTTGGGCTTGTGCAGTACAATTTCGCACTAATATTTGCACGGAATAATCAGTATAAATTAACAATTTTCACTAGTCATAAAGTGCAAATGTTGGTACAAAATGGCTTGGCACAGGTGCCTAATTATTTGGCACATATTCTGATTTACTTAATACGACCACTGGTGCAGCAGCATCTAAACAGAAATTTGTACAAATCGGCACCAAAGGTAATTTCTGGAAAATAATTCGAATAATTACTCAGTCCAGTATTAAGATACTGAATGGGAAAGTGGAAGAGATGTGCAGTCAAGTGATATTGAAATTTCGTCGAGCATTGGGATAGAAAAGCACCCAAAACATTAAAAATAATTAATAACAAAACACAATTAGCATACTCTACAACAATCAATGTCTCTGGACGCTGAAATCAAAAGATTAACAGAAAATAAACGAGAGACGTATGGCCAACTCATTTTAACTTGAGCAAAGGTTTGCAGTTTGAAGTTTTATATAGACAGTTCCATTGTCCCCTTAACCATAAAAAATGTAAAGTAAGTGTACTTCTGTTTCCAGGGCTTGATTGCGCTAGAATGTATTGAGACTTCGCGTTTCTGTGCACCTGCGTGGCCTCGGAGGCACTGCAGCTCTGTTCGAACTAATTACTGCCAGTGTTAGGGTGAAAAGAGAGGCTCAGCGATTCAGGTATCTGCAGCCTGAAGTGTGTGACAGACTGCAATATCAACGCCTGGCAGGTGATTTTAAAAAGGTCACTAATTGCACGCCTCGGGAAAACAGCATTGTTGTAAATGCCAAACTTGATACGTAATTGCAAACCATTAAGGCAAAGCCGAAATCTCTGGCCTCTCAGCAAAACATTCTAAGTAAATTATGATGGTGTTTTTTTGAAAGTAAAGTAAAACGATGCTTACTTTTATACTAAAGAATGCGAGCTGCACATAGAAATGCATGAGTATAGCCTTGGGTCGTGCTGGTCGTGCACAAGCATCGGCTCATGGGTTTGGAAGGATGCCATGTGTCCCAAAATCAAACCACGTGCAGCCCCACGGTGCAAGGTATGTACAGAGAAAAATGAGAGGGAAAGTATGTTGGCTAGTGGTTAGACTTCCAGAATTTGCACTATTGGAAACATGGCTCGAATCCTGGCCTCGTTCAACATGCTATGGACATGGGAAAAAATGTAATCCTACTGTGCCTAAAAAATAAAATAAAATGCATAACATAAACTTCAGTTGTAAGGTGCTGCACTCAGGGAAGATTAGCAAACACATAGGTTGCAGTGTGTTCCTTACTGATGTTGGCTGTGAGAGAGCATAACCTAGTTTAATAAACAAAGGGTCATGTTCATGATACAGAATTGGCTGAACATTATGAGGTAGATTTAAATAAAACTAACGCTCTGCAAAGGAGCTATCAGGTGTGTTTCAGTGAAAAAGACATTGCTGATATGAGAACCCCAGGCTTGAAACCTCAGATCAAAGAACTAATCCAGAACATTAGGAAATGGAATGAATCAGATAAGTGGGAGACTAAAAGAGCAAAGAAGAAGGAGGTAAACAAGCCTCTGGGAGAGCCGCCTCCAGGTGGAGCAGAGAGAGGAGTTACAGCCTTTCCTTTGATAGAAGTGCCTGGTGGAAGGTATGTTCACGTGCCATGGAGCAAAAGTGATCTTGCATCATATACCAATGATTTTCCAAAATTGCAAGAGAATACCAAATGGTATCAACAGATCGAAAGGTTTGTGAAAATCTTGCAGATGTGGGTTGATTTGTATATGTAATTTGACATCGTTGTTCCGAGTGATTTGTGGACTGATTGCGATGGCCTGAGTTGGAACCAACTAGAAATACAATAACCAAGGGTCTGTCGCTGTTGTTAATACATAAATATCAGGAGGTCATGAAATTCCTGAAAGGGAAGGTGCCTCCACAAGGTGTTGATTCTGTTAAGATTGACAGGACTACTTAAGAGTCAAATGAGTCGGCCCATGCTTACAATGAAAGGTTGTTACAGACATCCAAATAGTATAGTGGTATGGAGAACTTAAAGGCTAAGGTTATGACACATTTTGTGTTGAGGTTTGTGACAGGGTTGAGACAAGGAAGGAGCATGATGATACAGCAACATTTGATTTGTTGGCAGAATGTAGTATATTGACAAAACTTTGAGCTGTGCAAAACACTGCCATGATGAGATAGAGATGAAGCAGAAAAAACTGAAGGAAAGGTTGATGGTCGCTCAAATGAAAGCAGCTCAGAGAACTAGCCAGAAGCCCCTAGTTGTAAAAAATGCAGGCACAATGCAAAGTGTATATCAGCAACCACAAAATCCAGTGCAGGGTAGAGGTTGAAGAGTCCTTATAGACCCTGGTACCAGAATTGATGTAAATAGTCTAAAAAGATCAACTCCTCGTCACATCTGCAATAAGCTGGGACACTAGAAGCAGAAATGTTGTTTGAATCCAGCTAATCAGATCCAATGCACAGGGTATGTGCCTTGCCAGAATAATACTTCTAATCAGGTGCAGGGTGTTCAAAGACACAGGAGCCAACAATTTTAATGTGCCCCAAGCTCCAATGTCGTGATGCCACAGCGAAATGCTGTTGGGTCGACTCAGAGTTTGAATTAGGATATTAGCCCATTCCAACAATACTCTTTGATGATGGAGATGGCTTTGATCAGCCAGCCTGACGGTGCGTGAGAGGGAAGGAAGATTGCGTACTTGGAGTAGACCATTCAAAGATAGTGAAGTGGATGGTGACCTGTGTCATTTTGCGGTTGACACTGGTGCTACCCATTCTACTCTAAGAACTGTAAAAGTTCAAAATCTACCCCTCTTGGGAAAAACAATCCCAATTATTGGTGAAGAAAATAAGCAAATGACAGCTAAAGAAAGTGCCCCAATCATTGTGAAAATGAGATTCTTTGAAGACAAGCACAGGATTATATTGTGTGACCACATCCCAGTGAACCTTTTGGGAAGAGACTTGCTTACAAAGTTAAATTGTGCCATCTTTTGTACTCCAGACGGGGGATGAAGATGCTTTCTTTAAAGTATCAAGAAATGAATCTCGTTAAACGTTATTGACTTTGTTAACAGTTGACAATTTGCCTCCAGATTTGAGAGAAACTGTCAATCATGAAGTGTGGGATTTCTCAAGAAAATATAGCAGACTGATTAAAGATGTAGAACCCATCTGAATAACTGTTAAACCTCGTGCTGAATTCCTGAGAACCCCACACTATCATTTAACCCCTGAAACGATTGCTGGAATAACTCCTTTAACCGACTCCATGATACAAAAGGGAATGCTGAAGGAGATAATGGGGTGCCTTTGCAACTCTCCTATTATGGGACTGTAGAATCCAAATGGTAAGTACAGAATAATACAGGACCTTAGGAAAATAAACAAAATTGCTCTTCCTTGTTGCCCCGTGGTACCGAATCCATCTGTAATATTGTTTTGAATTCCATGTAAGGCTGAGTGGTTCACGTTCATTAATTTGTGTGAGGCCTCCTTTTCCACACCGTTGCACGCGGATAGCCAATTCCTCTATGACTATCGGCTTGGAAACAGGGTTTTGGCATGGTGCTGAGTTCCTAAAGGGTATACTGAATCTCTCTTAATCTTTAATCAGATTCTAAAGAAAAAAATGGAATCTTTGGTCATGCCTTGCAATTCAGTCCTGATCCAATACATCGACGACCTAATGGTGGCGTGGAATACTCAAAAGGCATGCAAACAGGATACCACTGCATTAATGAACCACCTGGCTGAGAATAGCCATAAGGTATCCCCAGGAAAATTACAATATCGTCACAAATATCTTAGACATCACATTGAAAAAGACGTGAGAAAGGTGCCACAAGAGAGGATTTCAGCCACATTGAAAATGAGTCCACCACCTACACAGAGGGAAGTCAGAATGATTTTGGGAACTGTAGACTACTGTAGACACTGGATATCCAACATTTCCCTGGTAGCCAAGCCTTAACAGAGCTGACAAATAAGGATGCATCTCATCATGTACCATGGGAAAACAACTGCCTTGACACGTTCCTAGAGCTGAGAGAATTGCCCTCTGTCGTGCCCCAGCTTTGGGGATGCCCAATTATAATACATTTTTTGCACTTTTTTGCAGTGAACAGGAGGGCTGTGCTCCTCAGTGATGACTCAACTGCAGAGAAATGCTAAGAGACCAGTGGCATATTTTTTGGCCACATTAGTTCCTGTTGCTGCTGCATTTCCTGGATGTAAAATCGGTAGCTGCGGTCAGCACTAGTATAGAGATGCATGAAAATATTTTTATGGGTCACCGATTAACTGTATACGTGCCCCATTCGTTAGAACTTTTGCTGACTAGAACCAGAACACAGCATTTGACAAGTAGTCGACTGACTAAATATGTGCAAGTGATTTTGACTGCAGCGAATGTGACAATAAAGTGTTGTGGGATTCTGAATTCTGCTACTCTGTTGCCAATAGTAGATCAAGGAACCAATGAAGATTGTGAAGAGAAGCACAACTGTCTTGATGTTACTGAACTGTACGCCAAGCCGAGACCAGATTTACAAGATGAACCATTACCTAATTCCGATTATGTCCTTTATGTTGATTGTTTATTTTGAGAAACAGTGGTAGAAGTTTAGGGGCAGCCTTTACTGTCTGTACACTTTCTGGAGTTGTTGAAGCTTCCTAGCTTTAAAGAATGTTCTCTGCCCAAGTGGCTGTGTTGACTGCTCTTACTAGAGCATGTTGTATTTCTGATCAATTGAAAGTGACACTCTTTATCAATAGTCAATACAGCTTTGGTGTTGTTTATGACTTTGGACAACTGTGGTCTCAGGGAGGCTTTATGACATCCTCTATATCCCTGATACAGAATGGCGAACAAGTGAGAAACCTTCTTGACGCACTACAATTACCTGAACAAGTTGCAGTGGTTAAGTGCCCTGCCCACCGTTCAGTAGATGATCATGTGACTCTGGGCAATAGGTACGTCAACAAGGTTGCCAAGTATTATGCTCATAATGTTTGAACATTTAATGGTGAATTCACAAACAAGAGAATGGATAAGACTAACTTTAACATCTTGTTGACAACAGTTGATACCTGGGAGAGGTGAAAAGGCTTCAAGAGGAAGTGTCAGAGAAGAAACAACAGAGTTGGGTTAGAGCAGGTTGTGTCAAAAGAGATGATAAAATGTAAGTTTCAATAGATGGATGACCAGTGTTACCAAACAGCTTCTTACCTCCTATAGCTAGACATTTTCATGGCCCAGCCCATATTGGTAGAGATGCAATGGTGAGTGTGTTTATGCAGACCTAGTTGAATCTGAAATTCAGAGTGATGGCTGAGGCATTATGTCACAGGGGTACAGGGGTCAAGAGAACAATGTTGGAAAAAGAACTGCAGTCACATTGATTCACATAGGTAGGTCAGGAGGGCCTTTCAATAGGACAAAGACAGATTTGTTTTAGATGCCTGTGTTCAATAGATTGAGGTATGTTTTGATCATTGTATGAATCTTTTCTTGTTGGCCAACTAGGAGAAATTTACTGTAGCCAAATTATTGTTGAGGGGACTCACCCCAGATTTGGGTTTCCAACTTCTTTTGAATCAGATCGAGGAACTCATTTTAACAATGAGGTCCTGAAATTGTTGTGCATAGCATTGCAAATGGAACAGAGACTGCAATGCAGCTACAGACCTATGGCTTTGGGGCTTGTTGTGCAGATGAATAGCACACTGACATCAACACTGGCAGAAGTGTGTGTTTCGACATGTTTGAAATGGAGTGATGCTTTACCCCTTGTGTTGCTGAGTCTTTGGAGTGTACCTGATCAAAAGACTATCCCCCACAAAATACTAATGGGGAGGGCGATGAGTCTGCCTGCAACTCCTGCGAATGCACTTGTGAATATGACAGATGATATGGTCCTACATTCTTGCAAGGGACTAGCTGATGTAGTGTGTTCTTTGTCTCATCAGGTTGGAGCAGTCACAACCCCCTCTCAACAATAACAGTGCTTTGACCTCAGTCCCAGCAACTGGATATTGGTGAAGAAGCACGTTAGGAAAACATGTCTAGAACCCTGTTGGTGTGGGCCATACCAGGTGATCCTGGTTACAATGACTGCTGTGAAGTGTGGATGTCTCCCCAACTGGATAAACACTTCCCATACTTGCCAAGTTGAATGTCCCCTTGATACGACAGCGCCTGTTCCAGAAGAACCAGTTATATGAGAGAAACAACAGGGACAGGTTAATCACGCTGTTAGGATCAACATGAGTTTGAAACAATAGACTTCTGTCTAGTGGTGAATGAGTCAGACTCAGATCCCGGAGAAGGAACAAGTGCTGGAAGTAAGCATGGACGCTGGAGACCGTTGGCCCAGAAGACAAGAATGGGAAAAAGTGAGCATGCCTAAAGAACGTGTGCCATTGACAAAAGCAGACGGGACAGAAACTCTGACTTGAGCAAAAGTGAAGATGAGGGTGTGACACTGAGAAGGTCGAAAAGGACAAGAGTGACTAGTAGTAGTAGGTATTCTTCTAATTGAATCTAAGTACACTATTCCAAGAACAAGAAAAATAAGTAGAATGTAGGGCCACAGGACAGTCCTCTTTTTAGGAGCAAAGTGCCCTCACACATCCACTCGGATGTCATGCTTCATCATTGGGCAAGCTCATTGTCAGACCGGCTCTGCAATGTCTGACAGGCACCCCAAAAGGAGGTTCTTTGCCGGAGATCTTTTTTCAGTAATCGAGTACCCAAACCAGAGAGTAATGGCAAATAGTGCACCATCTATGAGCACACCACAAACAGGAGAGCAAAAAGAATAGAAATTAAAATTGGCTCGAGAACCCTGCGACCTAACCACTAATTTTATTAATTGAGACAGAGCCTAGGTCAAGGTTAAAACACGGGGGAGAGTGAGGACTGAGGTGATGCGCATTCACTCTCGCAATCACAAATCAAAAAGGGAGGAGAGAGAATTATCTAACACCCCTGTGAAATGGGTCCAATAGGTATTCTTCTCCAGAGTGGACCTACTTTGCAAATGACACAGCCGCAGATCAATAGTTAGTGAAATATTGGGATCAGTATACAAGTTTGGCTAAAACTCTATGGACTGAACATTGTGGTCGAACCGTATTTTGAATTTTCGCTGTCATCTATGAGCTAAGTCTGCTTGCACATTAGAGAAATTTACATTGATTAGGATAAGGGATATGGAAGACTTCCTAGGCCCCAGTAGAAGAAGAAAGAGGGTTGTCAATTAGAAGAACACAGAGTAGTGCTAGGGAAGTCCCCAAACTTTGTATTTTGCTGATAAACAGACTTTTTGAACTCGCTGTGTTTATTTCATAATACATCAAATATTAAAAATGTAATGGAGTCAAATCAGAAAGTTAGATGTAAATACATAGTAGGTGCTTTGCTGCTCATTTTCTTAATAATACTAGTAGTATTGCTAATCAGAATTTATTTCTACACGTTCTGAAGATAAGTAGTTATGCCCTAATGTTTCCCTGTTGACTTTTAGCCCTAAGGGTAAAAATCACTATATGTTTAATGAAAAAGCATCACATCTGGATGAGTCTAGGGGAGATTATACAGCTAATGTATATTTTAAATTGCTATAGGAATATATTCATACAATGGATGCAAGGGATTCTTATGTCTGTACACAGTCTGCATCAGAGAGTATCACTTATCATCATATTCCACTGACATATGGTATTTCTTGTAGTTTACTATTGAGTATTCTTTATAATGAGGGATGCTTTCAATATTTATTTTCAAACTTAGTGCTACCACAAGTTCCCTTGCCAAAGTATCTGAATAAAAAGCCTTATTTTAAAGGTGCAGAAATTACAGGGACATATTTTGCATCACTGAAACCTTTATACACTGCATTTGCACATAGCCATAATTTAACTAGTTCAATGGCTGAGACAGAAAAGAAATTTCAAAATTTGGCAGAAGACCAGAGGAGGAAATTAGATGCCAAATCCAAAACAGATAAGGATTTTAGAGAACAACACAAATGGAAGAAAGAGGAAATAGAACATAAAGGACAGGGGGATTTGCCAGAAAGTTGTGCATACACATTGATCAGAGCTATATAGATCCATTGTTTATAGGAAAAAATGATTGTGAGCATGTTTTTGATGTCAGCGGAAAGAGTGATTTCTTCTTCGATGGAAGTGAACTTGTGAATCCTGGAGTGTATTTTATTTGTGAACAGCATGCATATTTTAAGTTGGCGAAAGGTTGGCATGGTATGTGTTATCTAGCAATAGTGTTTCCAAAGATTTATCATGTGGAGCACCTTGAAGAGCCTGTATGGAGGATGAAAGCTACAACTAGACAAGGAGCAAGTTGTGTTGTAATAGTAGGGATGTCTTTGGTGCATTGATTTCGTCAGTAGAAGTGATTCTAAATGACCTGAAGATTAGAAGTTGTCCACAATAATGAATAAATTAGCTACTAGCACTGCAAATTCATTGTTCGTAGACACTGAGATGGAAGAAATAAGATCTATGGTTTTGCAAAATCAGCTTGCTTTAGAATTGTTGCTCGCAAAAGAGGGCAAAGTCTGTAAGATGCTGAAGGTCTAACAATGTTGTACCTATATTTCAGATAAAAGTAAGGATTTGCCGAAATATATCCATAATATTTCTGGGTTGACAAAGGATTTGAAAGAGCTGGAAGCGACTGATACATTGGAAGCAATTAGAAATTGATTTTCTGCTATAGGCAGGCAGTTTGGAAATTTAGGAAGCAGAACTGTAGGCTTTGTGTTGAGACCATTGTTGATTATTTCAACTGTGGGAATAGTTCTGTTGGTTGGATATGAAATCTTCCAGAGAATGAGGATTCTGAAACGAAGGAAGAGAAAGAGAGCAGAAGTTGATATGGAAGATAATCAGTGTAAATATTATGATGTTATGAAACATTTCGAGGAATCTAGGTGAAAGTTGTTTAAAACAACATGGCTTTAGAAAGTCTTATTCAAGAATGAAGTAGGTTTATGATGACTCTAAAAGTCATCATCAGGAGGGTTGACATAGGATAACCTGGCTGTCCCATTGTGTCTTTTAAAACATGAAATGAAGGGGTGGTTGTTTTTCTGCATACGTGAAAATGTTTCCCATTTAAACATAGTGCACCAAATTTCATACAAGTAAAGTGCACAAATGAAAATAATGTTTTATGTATAACACATTTAATCATATAAAAATATTTATGCTATAGTATTTTAAGCACTATTATTCTTTATAATCATTTTATATTCAATATAATAAGACATACAGAAACTATTTAATTCTAATTGTACTTGTGCATACTTAGCTTGGCCGGCATGAAGGCCCACATTTTTCTTGTGTTTTAATTTCAATGTAAATTTTACTTTCTGCATGTTCTTCTAAAGCTGCAGGTGCTAAGACTAATAAGGGGCCTATTGTGCGTGAGAGATAAGATAGTCTGAGAGAAGTGTTACAAGGATGGAAGTAGTAACCTGAATTGGCAGTTATCGTTTCGAAATTCCTGAGTGTGAGGCTGCACCAAGGCCACATAGAAGAAGCCTAAAGCAGATACTGTTATCAATTATTCATTTAATTTATGACTTTGTTCTTCAGAAGAAGAGTTTGAAAGTGATGTCATCTTGCGAGGGATCGAGATTTCAGTGTGGTTTAATTAGCAAAAGGGTTCAGACCTCTTTATTCCCTTAAACAGAGCGGACCTATTTGGGGTATAGACCTCAATTCTTATAGAGCTGGCGGCTCTATGCTTCACACACCTCTCTTAACAGTCACTATTAGGAAAGGACATTCTTGACACATCCCCTTCCAAATAGTGAGTCGCAAATCCATTTTGGGTTTGGTAAAAGGTTACTAAATCCCAAAATAGGGTTTTGTACATAGGAAAATGCTTTGTTTTGATCGCAGACAGCCCAGTTCTGTGAATCAGGCTATTTGCAACCCCAAAAAAAAGTGACATACATGTGGCCCCTAGATTCAATAGTTAGGCAGGAGAATTTGATTTCGGATTTTAAACATCAAATGCTTTTCTTGATTTTCTGCATTGTCGCTATTGAGATATTGGTATTCCATATGCTAATTTGATTCAATATTGTGCAACGTTTTAACTCTTCTTCTAGAGATTCTGTATAGCTATACCATGGGTTTGAGGCTCATTTATGTAAGTTTGACTTTGAGTTTGTAATAAACCCTTTGAAACTT
This sequence comes from Pleurodeles waltl, assembly GCF_031143425.1. Taxonomy (NCBI): domain Eukaryota; kingdom Metazoa; phylum Chordata; class Amphibia; order Caudata; family Salamandridae; genus Pleurodeles; species Pleurodeles waltl. The sequence goes on along the minus strand of NC_090444.1, from coordinate 579,444,505 downwards.
TAAGTTGGTCTCAGAGATTGTATGTGTGACTATTTCGTTGCACTGCAATTGACCTTCATTAATTTGATGTGAGTCTCTTCACCCTTCGGAACAGAGAAAGAAAGATTCATTGGAGTCAATAATTGAAGATATGATCCAAGCTGGTTCAGTTGCATGGCCACTGCATCACTGACAGCTATGTCCATAAGTTTATTGGTTGATGAAATAAAACCACTCTAATATGTGCTTAGTTTTAGCATAGATAATACTGAAGCATTTGCAGATGCTTTATAGCATCCAATATGAAATGGGAAGACCTAGGAAGTTAGTGGACACCTGCCCACAAATCTAAACTAGTTCCTAGAATCAAGGCCGACCTACAGAGTGCAATTCACAAACAGTTTTGTAAAATTGATTTTTACTGCACAGGAGTAAATTCCACACCATGATACACCAAATCTGGACTTTGTTTTCCAAGTGGCACTTGTGGATATGAAAATCCACCACCTGCTGGAGTTTTCACATACATAAATTCAGAGGCAGGAGTGTGGGTGTTTCAAAAAAGTCGTGGGTGTCATTTGCAGTCAACACCTAAAAAAGCCACAGTTTGTGAGCACTAAACAGTTTGCAGGTAGCTTCTTGTCCTGAAAATGTAGTTTTGTCTGGAGGAAAAAAAGCAATGAAAATCTATATTTTCATCTCATTTACACATTCCTATTTTATCACCTGTTGGAAATTCTACATGCTAAAATTTTGAACATTGGTGTACTCGCGGAAATCTATGACAATGTTTGATATCCAAAGGCATACCTTAGTAACTTTGTGAATCTCATAAACGTTTGCCATTTTGTACAAATGTATGAGTATTCCAGAGTGAGCAGATTTCTGACTTTGAAAAGGTTTGCTTTGTAAATCAAGCTAGCAGTTCTTAAATTGAGTGTAAGTCGCTCCTACAAGTCTGCCTTTGTTTTTGCAGGTTCACACCTAAAGTCCTGCATTTAGGAATGTCCACAGAGAAATGCTGAAAGAGAGGTCAGTTTAAAGTCTAATGTTGGATATGTGGATATTAAAGTTGGTTAAATAGCGACTGGATTGGTTGTAGAGTTAGATGCAGTCTCCTGCCAACATACTGGTGTATCCTTCCTCAGGCCAATATGTTCCAAAAAGTTTAAATAAACTTTCAAGAAACTGGTAATGGTATAATAGATCCCAAAAGAGTATCTACAATGGTGGGGCTAAAGCCTGGAGGGATCTTTGGTAATGGCACAGCTTATCTATTATAATTTAGCATAATATGGACTGGCATAAAAATGGCTGAAAATGCAGCAATTACAGAATCAGCCAGTCAGACTGGACTGTGGTTGGATCTCTCAACTAATGACCATCTAAAAGCAGCACTTTAAAGACTATATTGTTTTTGGGTAAAAAAGAAAATTGCCTTTGAAGTTCTCTTCGAGAAACATACAATGTATGAATAAGTTGCACACCATTACAAAAAAATGTTCAGGATTCATCCCGTTAGCACTGCGTAACAATGATGTAGCCCTTTTGATGTCTATTGCCTATATGTTAAGGCAGGACCTATTGGCTTTGCTAATGCTTGTGAGAATGACACCATGTATAAGTGAGAAAGCAGTGCTCAAAATCATACACCTATTGAATGAATAAGGCAACAGTAGAAGTGCTTGTGAGACCAAAATGCCAGCCTTCTAGCTAGAGTTTCAAATGATCCAACATGATGAATTGTCAAAAATGGCAAAGACCTAGGATCCTAGTGTCCAAAGTCATTTTGCAGTTGCAAAACCTGAAAATCGCAAAATTAACTGCAAAATGGCTTTTGTTATGTACTTAACCCATTTTCCAATTCAGTAACTTATTTCCGAACCGCAAAATGGGTTGAGAAATCTATATCAAACTGCTTTTTCAAAGGAACATGTTTAGGGTGCCCTTCTAAATAGCGATTTGGTAAGGTATTTAGCAAAGTTCTTGGACTGAAATCAGATCAAAATCATTGAAATGCTATCATCACCTAAGAAGTGTTAACCTATTCATAAATGTGAAGGGGTCCCTTTGGAACTCTTCTCTTTTGTGAATGTTAAAATAAACATTAGTTGGGGATACTCAGTGGACCACAGGAACACTGCCAACTCTCAACCAAGCAAATAAAAAAAGTTTTTTCCTTTCAAATGCACGCTAGTCTCATTTAAATGCTGCATTAAAAAAGGTTGAATTCACTTACGATGCAATCACAGACAATGGGGTCTACTGACCCAAGCAGGCCACCATCTCTGTGATGACATTCAATCATATTGGGATGCTAGTTATGAATTACCTCAAAAATATTAATGAGGTGGATTGGATTGCAATCCACAACGATTCAGAATTTTGTGAACCAAATTATTAGTACGCAAATTGGTTTGTAAAATTCCTTTTCATTTTCAAAACCTCAGTGAGCAGCTTGCAGGTCGTTTTTGCAAATGGAAATTTTGTACAACACAGACTAGGGGGGTCATTCCTACCCCGCCGCCCGCCAAGCGGGAACCGCCAATTGGCCGCTCCGTGGTCAAAAGACCGCGGAGGCCATTCAGACTTTCCCGCTGGGCCGGCGGGCGCCCGCCAAGGGAGCGCCCGCCGGCCCAGCGGGAAAGGCCCTGCAACATTGAAGCCGGCTCCGAATGGAGCCGGCGGTTTTGCAGGGGTGCGACGGGTGCAGTTGCACCCGTCGCGATTTTCACTGTCTGCTATGCAGACAGTGAACCTCATGCTGAGGCCCTGTTAGGGGGCCCCTGTACTGCCCATGACAGTGGCATGGGCAGTGCAGGGGCCCCACGACACCCGTTCCCGCCATCCTGTTTCTGGCAGTGAAAACCGCCAGAAACAGGCTGGCGGGAAGGGGGTCGGAATCCCCATGGCGGCGCTGCTTGCAGCGCCGCCATGGAGGATTCTCCCAGCCGGGGGTAATCCGGCAGGAAACCGCCGGACCCAGCTGGGCGACCGCGGCTTTACAGCCGCGGTCGGAATGCCAGATGAAGACATTGGAAACTCACAAATCTTCAGTTGCTTTAGAGCCGTTGATCAGTGGATGACATGGAGCCCTCTCAAACCGAATGCTTCCAAAACAGAAATACTCAGATGTGGTGACTGGAAAAATTATGCGCCTGGCCTGACGATCTTGGACCACCTCCAAAACTATCTAAGGAAGTTAGAAACCTTGGAATTACCATCCACTCCGAGTTAACAATGAATGCCCAAGTGGACAAAGTAGCAAGATCAAGCTTCATCGCCATAAAACCTCTGTGACGTAGCTTCCCTCACCTTGGATTTTTACACAAGGTCCAGGCTACTCTCTCTTGTACTGTGTAAACTCGATTATGCCAATGGCTCCTACCATGGATCATCTCTATCTACTATGATATATATATATATATATATATATATATATATATATATATATATGTATATACATATATATATATATATATATATATATATATATATATACTCTTTAGGCCTGTTTTAAAAAAATGTATATATTACTTATGGTTAAATGTACATATGTATGTATGTTTATGTATGTGTATATATACACATGGATATATAGGCATTTGTGTATATATATATATATATACATATATTATTCTATGCCTAACATGTTCATAGGTTATTGCATAGTTTCTATATAATGTGTTTGATTACATGCATATGAGTCTCTGTTTTTATTTTATCTATCACAATAGGTAAATATTATCTTAACAATTTATCCACAAGCGTTTCACTACTGAAATATTGGGGGAAAATTAAATATTGTTATATAGGTACAAAAATAAATTAACTTCAAATACTGCAACGCTTGAAAGTCTATGTTTATACAAGGTAACTTTAAATCTCAATATATTATATGTCTTACATACAGTATATATTCCCTTACTATGTAATCATTTATCTACATATGTATTACTTTAGTCCTACAGTACAAGAGAAAAAAATACTCTCGAGAAATTTTTACTCTGTCTCAGCATCATCCTATAACTTCATCAATCTATCCTCTATCTCCACTCTTTGACTCATCTCAAACCCATTCTATTACTGTGATCCCCAAAATAACCCTTCCTAGACTCTTTCCTCCTCTTCCCCTTCTGGCTCGCCCTAAACCCCAGTTTACTACTATGATCTCCCAAACAACCATACTAAATTCTCCATCATGTATCTCTCCTTTGACTCACCTCAAACCTCATTTTACTACTATGATCTCCCTAATCCCTTTCCACAGACTCTTCCCTCCTCCACCTCTCCTTCACTCATCTCAAACCTCATTTTACTACTATGATCTACCAATTAACACTTCTGGATTCTTCCTTCTTCTATCCCTACATTGCTCTGTTCAATCCAACTAACAGACTCACGTCCTCTGCTCAAATCAACTCACACCTCCCTATACTAATAGCATACTTATATTTCCCTACACTAATCCAGCACTAATTCTTTGGGTTTCAGAGTAGCGTGCTACTCAATGTAAAGAGCTTTGACGACTCACCAGGGGTAGTAAGCGCTATAAAAATACAATTACAATTACAATTACAATTAGGAGTGGTGTATACGTAATAAAAGGGAAGGTTTGGCCTGGCAAGTGGGTTTACTTGACAGGTCAAAATGGAAGTTTAACAACTGGTCACAGACTCTGCAGTGGCAGGCTTGAGACATGTTTGAAGGGCTACTGTAGTGGGTGGCACAATCAGTGCTGCAGGCCTTCCCCAGTAGCATTTAATTTACAGGCCCTGGGCACATACTGTGCACTTTACTAGGGACTTAAAAGTAAATGAAATATGCCAGTTGTGGATAAACCAATGTTACCATGTTTGGAGTACAGAGCACCTGCACATTAACACTGGCCGGCAGTGGTAAAGTGCACTGAATCCTAAAGCCAGCAAAAACGAAGTCTGAAAAACAGGTCAGAAGGCAAAAAAGTCAGGGGAAACCATGGCAATGATGCCAGGTCTAACATCTTCTAAATGTATTTCTGTGTTTTATGATGTTCTTTTTATATCTGGTTCTGGCTGTTGCTTATTGCTAGTGAAAAGGAAAATTATAAGTAGGTGTTGTGATCAAGCAGAGGATAAATGATGTTTTTCTTAAGGACCCATGCAATGTTACATTTACAAGCAGCATATTTTATGCATGTCTAACAACAACAAAGTTTAAGTCTGAATATTTAAATATAAAATATATATAAACCCGTTTAAAAATTATTAAAATTCGCAGGTCTTACTCTGTCCGATGCCACCCTAAAACATGTTTAAACATATAACTGAAATGAACTATTTAACAAATTCTCGTAATGAGTCAGAAAGATGCAGCATTTTTAAAAAACGCAAGTAAATGTGAGCAGCTTAGGAACGCAAAAAATGAAAGAATGACCTACAGCGTTTTGGCAGATCCAGTTGTTGGCGACAGGCCGTCCCTGGTTGGATCTTGTGATATCTGTATGGCTTCTTCCATAGCAGCAAGCAGGCCATTGCCTCCTTCTCCTCTCAAAGCTGGGCCAAAACACTCTGGGCGACGAATAAGTAACCTCACCACAACATTGGCGTTCTCTTCCACGCTCTCCCCTGAAATCATTGATGGAAAACACGTGAGTAAGCCTCACTCATACAATTTTGTTACCGAGATTAAATCTGAAATGGGCCAAACGATCCATTTTACAAATTAATCTGAAAATTTGCGCTTTGCTTAAGTTAGACAAAAGTCTATATAGGTGCAGCTACAAATGAATCAAAGAACATTTTACGACCGATAAATTAAATATCACTTTCACGTGAAGGCTAATACTGCAGGCATATGCCTATGAGTTGCACAGTTCTTTCTAATTTCTCTGATTCTTACTCTCCTTCTAGACCCTACTGTGAAAATGAGACCTCCGGCAGCTTTTCTGGTGTATGTCTGTCTGTCAACCTTACCCCTAACCCTAAACCTGCAGACTGTCCATACAGCGGACGATCCACATGCACTAGGTTATGTACATTGTGCAAATGCACATTTTCTTATTTCTTTCTTCACATGGCAAACATTTTCTCAAGTCAAGAAATGCCTTGTCATAAAGACTCTGAAAATGGTGTATTTGGGACAATTTCTCACATTTATAGAAGGATTAACTTGGCCAGCACACGTTTGGGAATGCCAAAATAAACCACTGTGGAAACACTAATTCTACCTTTCCCACGTGGTGGAGTTTATTCATACATGTCATCTGTGAATGAGTAATCCTGCAGAACCTGATTCGGAATTTGCAGTTTCCAGTCGCAGGTGACACTTTTTCAGTAGCTAAGTGTGACTTACTTAAGCAAAGAGTGTTGTGAACCAACCTCTTTGGATCGAGAAACAACAAGGGAGTCTCGTTTCACTGCAAAGCTGGTGAATATCCTTATCAGTGTGTTACTATATTAATATCAGGTCTATATAAATAATAAAAAAAAACTTGCAAAGTCATATTATCCAAGGGTATTTGTATTTTGTTTCCATCGTTTAGGATCCAAAAATCAAGTGTGTATTTGGTGTGTTTCTCCAAAGAACATTAGATTAAACTTAAAAGGAAGAAGTGGGTGTTTTAATTCGTATGATCCAAAAACATAGTGGGTATCTGTCAGTGCCAGCCTGCAGTAGGAATAGATGGGGGGCGTGATGGTGCCAAACTCACCATATATGCCCCCCCCCAACCTTGGCGTCCATGTGCAGGAATGGAAGGAGATTCTCACTGCTCAGTGGTATCGCAAATCCAGCCAATCCTGGAGAAGCTCTCATGCTGTTTTCAGCATGATAGCCGCTCCAGAATTGGTGGGAGCAGACTAACACAACATTCATTTTGAGGGTGGGAGCCTGTGCCAGCAATTCCCTGGCTGTTTGACAGCCCCAGGATTGCTTGGTCTACAGTGCGCAGGTGGGGTTGGCCGTAGCTAGACAGCTGGCCAACCCGACATGCGCACCGATAGGGGCAGCAGTGTCTCTGCAATTGCAGGATTCAGCCCTACCCCATCCCCTCACACTCACGCTGTACACAGCGCAACCTGGTGGGAAAATAAAATGGCATTCTTATTCCATTTTATTTATGTTTGCCTGCTGCACTCGCAGCAGGTGGGACAATGCTCCTGTGCTCTTAAGGAAGAACCACCCCTGACATCCGTCAGCAATTCTTAGGTTATTTTTCATTGTGTGTACGTTGTCAGGTTCCTGGACAGAAAAATCTGAACTCCGTCTGATGGCATCATCTCTTAACCTCAGCATATCTGGTGGGTAATAGGGGGAGAGGTGAGGGGGCACAGAAAACCCAACTAAGCTCAGCAGTGCAGGATGTCTGACAATGCAGGTGTTTGGGGCTGGCGGCAGACCAGATTTGGAGTATAGAGACGTAAATTTACAACTGCTCTGCAGCTGTTACGCAGTTAATTCTGGCAATATAAGAGAAGCACAGCAATGTACACAAGCATATTGAGCATTCAATGGTGGGACGTTTCACCTGGACTTAATTTGGCGTTGGTGTTGTGTGTTTGTCTGTCAGGTTCTCACAGGCAGGCAGGCAAGCAATGCAAAAAGAAACAGTTTGTCCTACAATCCAGATGAGACATTGGTCACCCTCTATTCTGAAGTGTGCTGAATGCAGTCGTTGACATCCAACTTTCTCATCTCATTAGCTGATCCAAGAGGCGGCTAGCCAACAAAAGGGACGCGTAGTGTGGTAGCTTTTACTATCTCTACACGTTATTACTCTCACCACTCGCACCCTCCACTGTTTCCTTTTGGAGCAGGGTCAAGGTTGGTTTGGATATGGTTGGGTCCAAACTGAGGTAGCATGGGTGGTGAAAAATAATGGATTCAGATGCATCCCCATGTGATTGTCAATGGTTGTCATCAATTCAAGCATTTATCCTTCACCTTATTGTTTTTGCACAAGGCTGAGTAACCACCTGTACACATTGTAGCAGTTAGTTTGTCAGCCAACCTTCCTCAATCTCTGGTGAGGGATTTGAGAGGCTTGACAGATGTTTATAATTATCATTTGTCATGGAGGTAACTTCTTCAGCAGCTTGCATCTAATCTCATGATGATAGTTAGAGTAGAATTCATTAAACAGTAGAGAAGCATAGCAGAGCTTCATCATGGGCCTTTCAGTTTAATCCTATAAAGGAAGGAGGGACTGTCTGTGTAGTTTTGGCATGTATCTGAGTGATTACACATCTAGGCAATATTGCCATGTGCAGATTGGAACCCCTGTCTGTAAGTGTTACAATCTACAGATGGGCAGTTGGAGAGGAGACGGACGAGTGTGGACGCTCTGCTCTGGTTCAGCCAGCTGGGGTACCAAATAATCATATCTTCTGATCTACTGGGTTGCCTTTCATTACAGTCTGTAGCTCCACAATGTGGGTAAACCATTTAGCTACTGAAACAAAGCAAGCCCAAGTTTAAATGATGATCAACATGCTGTACGGCAGCTCCAGCTTATATACATAAAGCCAGGCTTTTGGGCAGCATGTCTGTACCAGTTACAGTGAGTGCATCTCATACTTTGGAATAGTCAATCTATAATTCTTGTCAGAAATAACCATCTCAGGGAGACTTTTGGTATAGCTTCATTCTCAGAATCTTTTCCTGCTGTACCATAGTGAGTATAGGAATCATATGCCTGCAATTGACTTAATGATTTGCCTCGCATTTGGCCTGTGAACAAGGGCAAGGATGCCCGAAACACGTCTGGCCTGGAGAGAAGGAATTCCATGTCTGTTATCGGCTTTGCTGGATCTGAAAATAAACACAAATGAAACCTGTTGAGAGTGCGCCTCCGTCTTGGGACAACATTTCTTTGTGGATATATATATATATATATATATGTATATATATATATATATATATATATTACTTCCTTACATACTTCCTTATATATATATATCCTACTGGCGGTCACCATTAGATAGTCAAAGCTATGACCTAGTTTCCAGTGAAAAAGCATTTTTTGACTTGGCTGTATCTCTGGCACCGTTTGACAAATCTTCACAAAATGTTCTGACAAAAGAGTGCCTGAGAATCTTGTTGTGCGTGGAAAGCTTTGGGGTAACCAAAAAGCGGGGGGCCGGAAAAAAGGGGGGGGAGTGTCAAAAAAGTGCATTTCCCACTTTAATTCCCATAGGAATTTTAGACATGACTACAGCGCAAACTGCTGGACAGAATTACACCAAAATTGTCAAAAAGGTAGCTCTTGGTCCAGAAAGAGTGTTTTTTGTTATTTGGTGTAAAAAAAACGAATTTGTAGAGCTGGAGGCACAAAGGCTTCGCAAATACTCCCGATCTTATGCTGAGATCTGATTCACTGCCAACACTTCAACCTTCCTGGGGCAAAATACTTTTGGAGTAATAGGGGGGATCCTGTGGATCCCTCGTGCCCTAAGGAACACCACCTCCCCGGGGGACAAAATACTTTTTGGATAACAGGGGGTTCCTACGGACTGCGGGGCTACAATAAGTTTAAAGGAGGGGTTCCATTGGGATCCTCTGCCCCAGGGACCACCACATCACTGGGGCAAAATTTAGATCAAGGAGAGGGCTGTGCAGCCCCATCATTGAGCTATGCATGGCCCTAGGGACCGCCACCCCCCAGGGACTTCTCCTGCTCCCTCCTGAGGTGCCCACCTTTGGGAAGTAGGTGTTTGCTTTTGCTTGGCAGAGAGCAACTCCGCTTCAACTCCGCTTTCAGAAAGCAGGAGCTGTCAAACAGCTCCCACTTGCTGAAAGCGGAGTTTTAATCCCTTTCCCTGCACCCAAACATGCATACAGGAAAATAGATGAAAACATTGCTTCTACAAGCAGGGAGCTGCTATGTAAAGCAGCTCCCTGCTTGCTGGAGAAATGCCAACTGTGACCACAGGGGCCTTGAGGCTCCCAAGTGGTCCCCATAGGTTTGCACTGGGTGCCCTAAGCACCCAGTAACATGTGACCAGGTCCCGAAGGAGGGGGTTCCTGAGTACGAAATCAGCCTAGGGAAGGGGGCCATGTGACCCCCTCCCTTTCAATAAAAGTATTTTGCCCCGAAGAGGTGGTGGTCCCCAGGCCCTGGGATGGGGGGTCCTAGCAGCCCTCTCTCATAAATATTTTTTTAAGTAGTGCCAGGAAAGTGGTGGTTCAGGGGCCCAGAGGAGGGGTCCGTGCAGCCCCATATATTTTTTAAATGATATCCCAGGAAGACGGTGTTTTTTGGGACTGGGATGGGGGTGGGGGGCAGTGTGTCCTCACCATAAGTGTTTTTTTATTATGAAGCCCAGGGGAGGTGGTGGTCCCTGGGGTCCAGAGGGGCCCATGTGGTCCCTGCAGCCAGGCCCTGCAGCCATCCCCAGCTGCGAGGTACGGAGTTTGGGAGGATATAGGGGGTTAATGGCAGAGCCTGGCCATAGGCCACCCCCGGCTGTGCACAGACTTCCTGATTGGATTAATGTATAGTAGTTCAAATTACTTTACGTTTAAAAAACCATAGAAATTAAATGAAAACAACAAAAGTTACAGGATACATTATAGTTAGGCGATAGAATAAAAAAGAAAAACTAAAGGTTACAGGGACATTATAGTTAGGCTCACATTTTAAATGCACAGAAATTCAGCAGTTATAGTTACCATTATTTCAAGTAACTCTAACTCGTGCCCTAAGGTAACTATAACTCTTGCCCTTGTCATGCATTGCTAATTACCCCAGATATCACATCACTGATGACATCTACTAAAACATCATTGATAATATGAATGGAATATTTGCAGTAAAACTATTGAGGACAAAACTGTGCATGGTGGGGCCATGAGCTATAGTTACCCTAGGGCACGGGTTATAGTTACTTGAAATAACTATAACTATAAATACTGAATATAAACATAAATATACACATTATTTATGTCTCTCTCTCTGTCTCTCTCTCTCTATATATATATATATAAAACCTACCGGTGGTCACCAGTAGGTAGTTATAGTTAGGATTTTTTTGACTTAGCTGTATCTTTGGTGCACTTTGATGAATCTTTATGAAATTTTCCAAAACAGTGCCCTCTAGGGCCTTGTTGTGTATGGAACTTTTTGGTTATGATCTGTCGAGTGGGAGTGAGAAAAGTGTGGGAGGGGGAGGGGGTATGGGCAAAAAAGTGTGCTTCCCATGTTAATTCCCGTGAACTCTCTAGATGTGCAGGCAGCCAGAACCACTAGATGGGATAACAACTAATTTGGCAGAAAGGTAGCTTTTGATCTTGAGATCACACTTTTTGTTATTTGGTGTAAATCCAACAATAATTTTTGAGATATTAAAGAAAATCAAAATTTGTATATTTAGGTTCTGAATTTACCTTTTCCACCCCACATGCGATATTTGCAAATTTGTCCCAAGGCACCCCCCATGTAACGTCGCAACTAAATTGAGAATATCAAAACAAAAACAAAAAAGAGACATTAACACACTCACAATCTCTTGTACTCATTCAGAGACCCACTCAGACACTAATGCACTGACTCATACACCCACAGATGTACTCATGCACTCACTCACAAACCCACTCAGAGGCTCATACACGCACTCATAGACCCACTGAGGTGCTCACGCACACACTCCCAGACCCACTCAGAGACTCATGTATGCACTCATAGACTCAGAGACTCATGGACACACTAACAGGCACACTCAGAGACTAATGCCCCCACTCACAGACCCACTGAGGTACTCATGCACCCACACACAAACTCACTCAGAGACTCAAGCACCTGCTCATAGACCCACTTACGTACTCATGTACACACTCACAGACCCTCTTACAGACTCATGTACACACTCACAAACCCACTGAGGTACTCATGCACACACTCACAGACCCACTCAGAGACTTCTGAATGCACTCAGATACAGAGAGTCATGCACCCACTCACAGATCCACTCAGGGACTCATGCACCCACTCAGAGACCCACTCAGAGACTCATGCACCAACTCAAACACCTAGGGGGTCATTCTGACCCTGGCGGTCTTTGACCGCCAGGGCGGAGGACCGCGGGAGCACCGCCGACAGGCCGGCGGTGCTCCAATGGGGATTCCGACCGCGGCGGTAAAGCCGCGGTCGGACCGGCACCACTGGCGGGGTCCCGCCAGTGTACCGCGGCCCCATTGAATCCTCCGCGGCGGCGCAGCTTGCTGCACCGCCGCGGGGATTCCGACCCCCCCTACCGCCATCCAGATCCCGGCGGTCGGACCGCCGAGATCCGGATGGCGGTAGGGGGGGTCGCGGGGCCCCTGGGGGCCCCTGCAGTGCCCATGCCACTGGCATGGGCATTGCAGGGGCCCCCGTAAGAGGGCCCCTACATGTATTTCACTGTCTGCTGCGCAGACAGTGAAATACGCGACGGGTGCAACTGCACCCGTCGCACGGCTTCCACTCCGCCGGCTCGATTCCGAGCCGGCTTCATCGTGGAAGCCTCTTTCCCGCTGGGCTGGCTGGCGGTCTGAAGGCGACCGCCCGCCAGCCCAGCGGGAAAGTCAGAATTACCGCCGCGGTCTTTCGACCGCGGAACGGTAACCTGACGGCGGGACTTTGGCGGGCGGCCTCCGCCGCCCGCCAAGGTCAGAATGAGGGCCCTAGTGAGGTACTCATACACACACTCACACCCCACTTGGATACTCGTGCACGGAATGTTAGATTTAGAGACTTATGCACCCACTCACACACCCACTGAGGTACTCATGCACACACTCACAGACCCACTCAGAGACTCATGCACGCACCCATAGACTCAGAGACCCATGCACCCACTCACAGTTATAGCTAGAAAACTGAATTTTAAAAAAACATAGAAATTCACTTGAAAAAACAAAGTTTACAGGGACGTTAAAGAATAGGTTTTGAATTTACGCGCACAAAACTAAAGAAATTCAGCAGTTATTGTTATGGTTATCTCAAGTAACTATAACTCATGCCCTAATGTAACTACAACTTGCGCCTTCACCATGCACTGCTAATTAACCCAGATATTACAGCACTCATGACATATTTTTTAACATCACTGATAATATCACTGTAATATTAGCAGAAAGATTATGGATGAGAAAATTGTGCATGGCGGGGTGCGAGTTATCAACATAATACATATGTGGAGTTAGGTAGAGAATATGTATACATACTTACTGTCGATATTTTTGTCCTCGATATTATTTTCTATGATATTAAGATATAACAATATTCCCTGCTCGGTATCTAGGACCCACACTGCAGTATGCAACTTCAAAAATAACATCATGAATGACATCACTGATGACATTGAGACGGCTGTAAGGTGTCAAACCACATTAATACACAAGTGAAAGAATAACTATAAGACTACATATTCCTATATTATATATTTCTAAATACAACCTGTATTAATTCCTTGGTTTACAGTTCACTGGTTTCTTATTCTGGCAAATATTTTTGTAGCACTGCGGCTTCAGAGCAATCAGGTATCCGCCCGATCCGAAGACGGCATTGTGAACTATAGTTCAAATAATTTATTTAACATGTATTTGCTTGACTGTGCTGTTGTGAGCAAAATGAAATGTTCTATTTTTCTCAGAAGCAATTTCGATTCATTAAAAGTTAATCTAAATGATAATATAAAATCAGAGAATGAAGCAATACATAGTTAATTATGTGTCAATTCACACTGCATTTACTTTTAGACACATGCATTGCAAAGTATATTATTAAAAAAACACAGCTACAACGTCTAATGGCAAGGCTGCCGATTCAGCGTGCATGGCTGGCAAAATATTGAACATATTTCACTCAAACTATAACCAAGATATACGTTTATCTACAGCATACTCCACATTGATCTATAGATATTCTCGGTCCTTACCATTGCAGAAGACAGCAAAGCGAAGAAAATCCAAGTATCTCTCTCCTTCAACTGGATTCCATCCAATGTCGGGATAGCCCTTAGACACCAGCAAAGGACAACTTTGTAGGCCACAGCCTGCCAAATATCGCACCACCTAAAATAAAGAAGCAATACAGCAAGCTTATCCAATGACAATGTTGCATCTTGTGACGTCATACGCAAGGACCAGAAAGTGTTCCCTTATTTCTTTGAAAAACAGCTTGTTGTCCGGTAAAAATGTTGAAGGAGTGAAAGCCAACTACCCCAAACCACTATAATGTTTTATTGGCCCCTATTACATTCAGGTACAAGCATGCATAAGCAGGGCTGTAGCAACTGTACCATGGACGCTAACTGATGGATACTATCTGAAAGACATGTTTGAGTTTCAGTGGGCCCCTCACAACCCAGGGCCCTGATGCCACTGCACCCGCTCCACTTTTAACAGCTATACTCCATGAGCAGGCGGATGTGTCGATACCACCAACTGGAATCACATTTCTCTGAGATGAGAAAACAATATGGGGATCTGCTCTCACTCCTGTTTTGTTTCAACGCCCAACCTGCAGGTGTTGCGGTGTACCACCGGTCCTTCTTATACCCCATAGGGTCTCAAAGAGATCCATCAGTGTAACCTGCACTCACCTCCATGATTTAGACCAGCAATGACTTATGTACATTTGGGTGGTGTGCCCTGGTTCAGCCATCTCTGTAACCCCATTAGGGATTAAGCCACCTTCAGTGTCAGGAGAGAAAGCACATATGTATAGGATATGTTCCTTTCCAATTACAGTCTTAGTTAGGGAAACAGAACCTAAGTACTGTTCTTGGCCGGTGCTATTTCCCACCCCCAGCGCACACTATCTGTCATCATTTGCTCATGCTGATTTGTTGGTACTGTACTGCCCAACTCATGATAGGGACTGGAAGTCTTATTTCAGTGTTTATGCCCATATACATTATTGAGTAAAACAATAACTTGTGTAGAGTACCAAAATGCTAAGTTGTGTGACTTTATCTAATGCATTTCAAGAAGTCTCTTTAGGTATACTATTTTAACTGCAGGTGTACTGGCGATGTCCGCTTTCTTGGGGTCTTTGTTGCATAAACACTGTTCTTTACTGAGCACGCAGCACGTTTAATGTGCTGTAGAAATCTTCTTGCACCAAAAATGCCTTGGGCACCATTTCATAGCACCTCCTTGAGGTGAACATTTGAACAGTGTTGCCTTATTTACGGAGGACATCTCTGGGCTCGAACTGCTTGCAGACATCTGGAGCTCTACATCTATGAGGCGTTGCCAGTGCTGTTGAGGATACTTTTCTACAGCAATGTCCTTCTCCTCCAACTGAGACACACATGTTAAATATTGTGGGGATTTGGCTTCTGAATAAAAAAAACACAATTCAAGACTGAAAGAAAAATCTAGACAGCCCTCTAATACGGTTGTTTGAAACCAAACATAGGTGAATAGGTTGAGCAGGGCTCATATAACTCAAACATTCTTTTTGATTTGTGATTGGGGATTATTTGTTTATAATGCAACAAAAATCTGATGTTTCATATGTCCTAGGATGAGCAAGGGTGACATCCTAAAAGGATAATGTTCGCGGAGTTAGCAGTTTCTTTTACAAATGTGAATACTGTCCACATTTGATAATCTAGTTCTCGAATAATGTAAGGAGCTGTGCTTTTTGCCCACCACAACAATCCCTGCATCTGGGACTCCTTCAATACATTTTCTACCAGTTTACCTTCTTGTTTTGAGATGGAGCCGTTCATAAATCCCCAATCAGTCTACACAAGGGTGAGCCATTTGCTTTCAGAACAGGTGATACCTGCCTAATGATAATGACTGATGATGTTTCCATATATTTTAGATTGATACCTCTCACCTAACTTTAAGATTAGCGTTTGCCATGCTAGGGATGCTCTCTGATCGAGATTGGATTTGGATGAGTTTCATGATAAGGTAATCAGCTTGGATTTTATGGTGATACTAGAGGGAAAACAGAATGATGCCTTACAAGTCAGAATCTAAGGGCCTGATCTAGAGTTTGTCAGACGGGTTACTCTGTCAGAAAAGTGACAAATATCTGGTCCGCTGTATTACGAGTGCCATTGGATATAATACACCTATAATATGGTGGACTTCCATCACATTTCTGACAAAGTTATCTGTCTGCTGAACTCTTAATCAGGCTCTAAGTCCTTTCTAACAAATCTTAGAAATTAAATGCAGATCAGCAGTGCCACACAATTCTCCCAATGTGGTCTTGGTCCATACAATAGGCTTCTTTACTCATCTTGAAACGCAATATAGGAGGGAAGTGATGTAACAGTTTATATCTTTTCAGGCAAGACACATAGATTTGTGTTAAAAAGCACCTTCCTGTCCTTTGTGAGTGTCCGTGTTTTGCACCCTCATCTTAATTTAACTGATACTATTGTTAAATGATAAAAGAGAAATAATATTACTGTTGAGATGGGAATGTTCCATGCATGATTAACAGATGTGTTCTCCTGCTCAGAGTGCCAGACTGCTTGTGAAACTGGTATCCTGACTTCTTATCTGGCCATGCTAATCTAGCACAAGTGTCTGAATCCTAGGACTGACCCTGGTAACTCAAAGTCTGGAATCTTTTATGTGACCTGGAGAAGTGAACCATGCAGCCCCATCACAGCAATCATTAAACTACTGTTCATGCATTGTGTAGATCACAAAGTGATGGGTGAAACATAGAAAGATACAGCAGATCATTAGAGTGGCCAGTGCTTCTTCTGAATGACATGAAGAGAATAGTATAATGGCTTCTCTCATATAAAGTTCCACTGTTACATGAACCACAGATCCTTGCTCTGGCAGTCTGTGTGCAAGTCAAGTGCATGTATATACAGTAAGTGTGAAGGACATTTATGGTAGTAGGACTATAAGTGTGGCAATAGTCTGAGCACTAGGGGGGTGATTCTGATTCTGGCGGGCGGCGGAGGCCGCCCGCCAGAATTCCGCCCCCATTATACCGCTCCGCGGTCAGAAGACCGCGGAGGGTATTATGAGTTTTTCCCTGGGCTGGCGGGCGGTCTCCAAAAGACCGCCCGCCAGCCCAGGTAAAAACTCCCTTCCCACGAGGATGCCGGCTCGTAATCGAGCCGGCGGAGTGGGAAGGTGCGACGGGTGCAGTGGCACCCGTCGCGTATTTCAGTGTCTGCAAGGCAGACACTGAAATACTTTGCGGGGCCCTCTTACGGGGGCCCCTGCCGTGCCCATGCCACTGGCATGGGCACAGCAGGGGCCCCCAGGGGCCCCGCGACCCCCCCTACCGCCATCCTGTTCATGGCGGCTTTCCCGCCATGAACAGGATGGCGGTAGGGGGGGTCAGAATCCTCATGGCGGCGGAGCGCGCTCCGCCGCCATGAAGGATTCCCCCGAGCAGCGGTAAGTCGGCGGGAGCCCGCCGACTTGCCGCTTCTGACCGCGGCTGAACCGCCGCGGTCAGAATGCTCGTGGGAGCACCGCCAGCCTGTTGGCGGTGCTCCCGTGGTCGGTGGCCCTGGCGGCCACCGGCCGCCAGGGTCAGAATGACCCCCTAGGTCCAGTGGAATGCATTTTGGATGGTCTCTGGTGTAAAGTGGGGCAAGATAGAAAGTGGCTGGAGGGTGAAGACACAGACACTGAAGTAAGAGAGGATGAAGGCAGGACTTCCCTTGGTAAATCACTAAGGACCTTGCTAGTAAAGGGCTGCAGATTAGGTCTTTCTCACCACTGCCATTTATTGAACTGTAGGGGTCAGGGGCGAGACTGCCATTTCTGCTGTTCAAGGTGAGGTGATTTCTAGCAGGACATGTTGTTTTGTCTGTCCCTGATTAGTACTTCTTGTAGATTATGACAGCCAGGTGCAGAGATCTCACCTTTCATTATGCCCTAGTTTGGGATAAACCTCCCTGGAGCCAGAATAATGATTACCTGCTATAAGAACCTTCACCTTGCATACAGGTGATTGCTGTGGAACAACTAGAATATCACACTTGATAGAGAACCACCAAAACCGGTTCTAAAACCTTAGACAGTGAATCCACGTCCCCTGCCTGTATAATGTGTACAACAGTGGAATCCAAATCACCCCACTTGGTTCCAATACCATGATTCAATTCAATGTAGTGGTGTGCTTCCTTTGACCAAAGTAAGATCATACTGTAATGGATGAGAAAATTGCAACATCACATCTAATTTGTGGCTGTTGAGCCAACAAGAGTTGATGGAAAGCCTCATACAATTATGGTAGACTAAGTATATTATTACATTTTTCGTAGTACAATAGATTCCCATTTTCTATATCAGTTATTGAATTCTTATTTTTGTATGGTTAAAAAATATGTCATCAGCATACACACTCCAACTGTGTGGGAATTTCTAAAGTTTGGGGTAAAGCTCTGCACTTAATTTATAATTTTGGCTTTATTCATTATGAATAAGTTCAACAATAAGGGAGTGGAAGGTCATTACCCTTTAACAGCTTTGGTATGCAATTTCCACATGTATATCAGTTTTACCTTAACCTAAGTGTGGGTATATGATAACTGTACAGCTCCTAATGATGCAGTAGAATTTTCCCTTGGTTCTAACTTTCCCCACACAAGTGGAAAGCTGCCTCCAAAATTTATGAGCCATAGATTTGTAGGCATAGGAGGAGCAACCATGAGTTTTGCCTTTCTTGCCAAATCTCCAAGCATGAGACAGCTTCAGCTATTTGAGTTCTTACTACCAAAGGTGTTGTTGAATCAAAGAACACCCTGCTCATCTGTCCACTCTTATCAGTTGATTAAGTAATTTCTGACAACAATAAGCTTCTCTCAGCTCAGAAGTCATAATTAGCCTATCTGGAATGAAGCTTGTTATGGAAAGACTTACTATGAGGCCAAGGACCATGATTACTATTTTTCCAATGTGGCAAAAATGTGTTCTCCATCTAAATCTGGAGTGGCTATTTTCAATGAGAAATGCTTCACTTCACTAATGTTTACAGACTCAATAAAGTTTTTCAGACCAACCAATATTGACTATGGGTCCAATTGTTAGATTTGATAGGTTAGTGTGTGTATCCCCAATACATATTAAATATGCGTCTACAATTATAATAAGTTGAGGCTGTTGGTCCCTCTCAAACTGGTCCCAGATCTAAGAACTAAGCATACATGAATAGTCGCCGGCCTTCACTAAAAAGTAATCTAGAGTAAAGAAGCAACTGTTTCAGGAACTTGTTGGTTGGTAAGAATGCCACCTCTTTTTGTACTATTTAGCATAGTGATGGCCAAATGGATCAGACAGAAGTTGTATATTGAGTCTGTCTTAGGCTCCAAGAAAGTAGCGTCAGAGTCTTCACAAGACTAGATATTCTTGACAGTGGAGGGTTCTATCTTAAAAAAGCAAGACATCTTTGAGCTGAAGTCTCGGCTAAACAAGAAAAAACAGCTTGGAAGCTCCAGGGCTATCAACCTAATGTATAACTATTGCAGAGTAGTAAGAAATCCATTATTCAATTTACATAGAAAAAAATGTAAATTCACTAATACGATATCCCTCAAATAGGGCCTGATTCACAAAGGTAAACTTATACTTTTGTGTAAGTTTACGATTTTTTGCAATTCACAAAGCAATTTTACGAGTAAAATCTTTATGACTGTCTATCTTTTTATCAGTGGAGTCTCTGCCAGTGCAAATCTCAAGGGGAGGGGCGGGAATGGAGTTTGGGGTGTGAAAAAAAAAAAAAAAAATTAAAAACTTCCCTCCGCCACGATGCACCCGTCTCCTGCTGCCTCGCGTTCCTCTTGCCTGAATGTGGTGTCCCAGTATTCACTGGGACACCATCACAGGCTCCCCAGTAATCCTGGTGCTGTTTTCATGTTAAACCTAACATGAAAGCAGTGCCAGGATTGGTCTGAGCAGCTTGGCAAGCCACTCAGACACAGACCTGGGGTCTGTGCAGTTTCTCCAGCCCGGCTATTAAACACAGAACAGAAGGCCACCCAAACACACATGCGCACTTAGGTGCACACTCTCTCCTCCTTCCCACTTCCACCTCCCGTGCCCAGCTCCGCTCCTCACTACACAGCTGAAAAATAAAATGATTGTAAACTATTGTTTTACTTTTCTGCTCCTGGCTAAGCCAGGGAGGCAACGCTCCTTCCCCATAGAGAAGGAGCCGCCCCTGGTCTCTGCGTAGTCTCCGCACGCCCCAAAAAATGCAAACTTACACAAAAGTGTAAAATTACCTTTGTGAATCAGGCCCTTAGTGTTTAGAATTTGATCAAGCCACATGTACAGTGTCATACAAAAGTCATGTAAATCCATGCAATTTTTTTTTTGATTCTGTGAATGCAGAAAATGATTGGTCCTCATTTCAATAATATTACACCTTTCAATTTTTCTGGGAGTAATCTAAGAAAATTCAATATCGTGAATTGTCATTGTAGAGAAGGAGATGCACAGCCCCTTAACAACGTGCATTGTTTTACCAGAGGCAAAATAACACTTCAAAGCCTCGTTTACCCTGAGTAGCGAGAAATCAAAACACATAGGCAAAGGAAAAAATATCAAATCCAATGAAAACAAGACTTTCACAAATTTAAAACCACACGGCATGCACACATCACTAAGCAGTACCTTCTCAAGGTCAGGCTCCCTCAAGGCTAAGGCAAGTTCGTTATTGTCCATGACTGATGCTGCTGCGACATCTAGAGGTGTCGACCCACGCATTGAGGGAGAAGCTGTAATTGGGAAAACCATATTAAGTCAAAATGAAAGTGAACGGATCAGTAAGCGAAAAAGGTTATGTTGCTATCCTGTATCTTAGCACACTTTTAATAGCTCATTACGTAACAAGTGTATTACATATTATAAGCACATTTATTTAAATAAGGGACATATGTATCATGCATTTTTGTGGGTGCAAACTGTCCAATTGGCTCGTTTGAGACCCCAAAAATGCATTTTGGTATGTATGAATTCTAATCTGCGATTCAGTCACGTTACCAAATCGCGATTTGGAATTGCGAATACATAACGATTCAGTATGAGGAAGGGCGTGCCTTCCTAGTACTGAATCGCAGCAGTATGTAGGAATGTGTAGTGACCGAAATGGGGTCGCAAAACATTTGCATTTTACCACTTACTTCAAGTAGGTGGTAACCCATTCGCAAACAGGAAGGGGTCCCCAAGAGACCTCTTCCCCTTTGTGAATGGTAGCGAAAACAGTTTTTAAGAGCAGGCAGTGGTCCCGTGGACCACTGCCTACTCTTAAAAAATTAAAGGAATATTTTTCATTTTTCTTTTTTAAACGCATCCTGTTTTCCTTTAGGGGAAATGGAATGCATTTTTAAAAAAAAGATTGCTTTATTTAAAAGCAATCATAGACATGGTGGTCTGCGGAACGCCCAGCAGGTCACCATCACTCTGATTTTAGCATTTCCTAATGGGTCGCAAATTGCAATCTGCCTCATTAATATTAATGAGGTAGGTTGATTTGCGTCCCTTTAGGAAACACTAAATGAAACTCATGGAGTTTCATACATTCAAATAGCGATTACCTTATTGCGATTCACAGAGAATCGCTATTAGGTAATCTCAAATTTAAATAATAATACATCTGGCCCCTTATCTCTTAAACTGTTCAATAAATATTGCATTAAATGAAACAAACAATGTCAAAACCAATTGGTCTGGCTTATTCGAGGTCTGTGTTCTTTTTTATTAGAAATGCAGGGACAGATGCTGCAACTATCTTTCACAATGCAGAGATCTCGCGTTGTACCATTCACATGGCTGCTAAGTAATTCAGTGTAGTTTGTGACAACTTCAGCCATTCCTCCTTTTAATGCCAGGGCACTTCATGCTCTATACATTGCAATGGAAGAACTGGTGCTCCCATTGGGGGTGTGTGAAATTTGCATAATTTGTTTTTGAGTAGTTACAAAATATTACAGCAAAATTACGCTTAATCAAGAAAAACTAAATATTATGACGTTCTCAAGGATAAGGTAATATAACAAATTCCTGGGAGATTCGCAGTCATATCATATTATGTCACTTCCTGTAATGTCAATAAGGTCAAAACGTATATGATGTCACTTCCACTAACCCTCCTTTTTATCTGAATCAATGCCAATGGTGCTATCATTCATAAAAACCCTGAGGTCACCAGTACATTTGTTCATTTTCAGTGCTGAAACAAACTGAAGCAACCAAATTCTTTGTGTCCAAAAAATATTCTTAATCATTTGCTGCAGCTAATGTCTAAGCTTTTCTTTAAAGGATCCAGAAAGTAAATGGCACACCGTCAGAACATGTGACAAAACATTCTGTTCTTCAGTCCTAGTGCTACAAATGTTACCAAGATGTCTAAAACTCTTTTGTAGGACCTAGGCCCTGGGTTCAACAGGGCTAGATTTCTCTAGCTATGCTTCAGGGCAACAGTCAAAGACCCAGTCCCTACTTTACAAAAAATGGATATCTTCCTTTGGGTGCCCATAATGTAGTTTATAAGGTACCAAAGCACAAGTAAATGTGGGAGATAGGCTGAGCTACTCTTTCCAGCAAGGGCTCCAACTGCATTACAGTCTCAACTCATCAGATGGTTTTTCTCCCAGACTAAATTTTGTGTCCTTTATTCTACTGTGGACTTCAGGGGACTAGCTTCCCTGACCCTTGAAAATAACTTCTAGATATTTGGGTTCCTCGGGCATTAGGGTAGTACGACAGCTCTCTTTTTCCCCTTGGCTTATCCAAATTCTTTCAATGTTCTGACTTCTAGGTTGTGGACCCCGAAAGTATAGTAGTAACTCAGAAGTGGTGGGCGGAAGGCCCAAAATCTTTCCTTACAAAGTACCTATCTTGTTTACTTCCAAACTGCATAGTGGGTCTTCTGATTTGTGGTAAAATGTATCCCAGAAAATATGCCTGTGTGGCTGTGAGAATGCACTTTTAAAAGCAGATTCACACTATATATATGGTTTTCTGACATAAACATGTTGATTCTAAAAGTTTTGGCCTGGCCTTGTGTTGTCTTAGCTTCCCTTCCATTCCATTCCACTGATTAGTACATGCTGATGATTCACCAGAAGTTGCCTTTGTTCTCCACTTTAGGCGTTTGAGAAATTTGTGTAATTTGCTTTTGCATAATTACACGAAATCTCCGAAACATTATGCACACTTATGCATAATTACGTGAAATGCAAAACCTAAGCACAAAATGTATCCTCATGTCCATTTTGAACTCAAGGACGCATTTTGCACTATAATAGTGCACAAAAGACAAGCACACCCGCTAAGGCGGGAGGCTCTTGTTTATTGAATCTCTGCCCGGGGTGGGACTTCATCCCCCAGGCTCCTTCACTTGACTTTGGGCCATTTATTGACGCTCCTCTCGCACCGCGCGGGACGCGCGATAAGGCGGGAGGCTCTTGTTTATTGAATCTCTGCCAAGGGTGGGACTTAATCCCCCAGGCTCCTTCACTTGACTTTGGGCCCTTTATTGACGCTCCTCTCGCGCCGCGACAGGCCCGTCTTCACCCATCATCACCCGATAGAGGCCGGGCAGGGCACACTCCTTTGTAAGAAGTAAGTGCTTCGAGGGACTTCATCCTTGGTTCCACAGGGTTTTGTTCTTACCTTTCTGTTACTTTTATTGCTATATGATGGGGAAATGGAAAGCTGTAGACGCTCCTTTATCACTGAGTGGCACTAAAAAAAAAACGCTCCAGCAATCAAGTGAGTCCTGTAACCACCAAAGGAACTAACTCTCTAGACGAAATTGACTTACTGTTTGAAGAGGATAGGGGCCATTCTAAAGAGCAATTCTCACTCACCATCCATTAAGAGGGGTACATCAGGGAGGGGGAAATTTCCGGAAATATTTACGAGGAGGAAGAGGATGCAATCAACTTATTCCACTGTGGAGACTGCTATAAATGAGGAACCCCATGCCCCCAGGGAAAACTCCCTGCTTCTATCATCTGAAACACCTTGCAGTGTCCCGAGGGCTCCGTTTTGTCAGAGGGGCACCTCCTCCAAGGGCACTAAGGTTTACCCCCTGCTAAGCCCAGTGGTTAGGGTGGTCCCTAATATATTGTATACAAATCGGTTTGGGCCATTGGCGGAGGATGGTGGTCTTCCTGCTTGTATTGCATATTCTCTGCCTGGAGTTGCTACTGATGATAATATCCCGATTAATCCCCCTCCTGACTCTGATGGACTGCAATTGCTAGACAAGGGAATTGATTTGGCCCTTGTTCTTCAGAAGGTGGACGAAGTTAAGACTTTGGTTCTATCACTAATGGGATCAATGCAGGAGAAATTGATGCAGAAGTGTGGTTGTAAATGTCAGCCGACCAATGGGAAGGCAAGGGTGGGGTGGGAGCCCTGCTATGTCTAAATTAAGGTTAGAAGCTGATACCCCCCCCCCGGAGATAGCTAGGCCTCCCCTCTCAGATAATCCACCTATATCTTGTGCAGAGGGTCACCAGTTAGAGCCCGCATGTGTAAGGCGGAAGCATAATAGAGCTCCTAACATTAGGGATTCCCTGGGGAACCATAATCATATTGCTGTCCAACCCGATGCTTTTGATGATGGGCCCAGGGGGAACGCCGCCCCCCAAGTTTGGTGGGGTGGTTAGCCTTCCTGCACCTCCTATCAAATTTTCTAAACCTCCCATTGATGCCATTTCACAGTACAATGCTAGCAGGCCTGTCCCTATGGACCAGGGTTTAGGTTCAAGAAGTAAAGATAGTACTATCTATATGGTCGATGTGCCCAAGCTGCCGTTTGGCTCTTTTGAGAACCACAAGTCCTTGATTAACAAGGTCATTCACTGGCTACGTGCTCAACATAACTGTCTCTCAGTCATTCGTAATAATATCCCTAAGGTGGGCAGATGTAGCCATTTGGGGTCAAACTCTGACTTTATTTCTGTCTGTTTTGCTGACAGGTTACTGGTGGACCAACTTATGGACTTTGAATTACGTACATGCGATCTTAGGGATATGAGAGGGGTTGGCATTAGCCTTGCATTAAGTCCACCCAGCATCTGTCCAACTACATCCTGCAAAAGGCCAGCCTCCATCCAAGAATGTGAACCACATATGGTATCTAAAACCCCTCACTCATTGCCAGTTATTGAATGACTAAATGTTGATCAGGAGGTGCATCTTGGGGTATCTAATGGGGATATGCATGTGAAGGAGGCCGCCCGCACTATTCTTGGAGTCGAGCCAGCCAACCCTGAGCTATCTATAATGACATGGAACTTAGCTGGACTTGATAGGAAGTTGGGAGATCCAGAGTGGATTACTTACATCAATATCAGGCTGTGTGCCTTTTTCAGAAGACTTGGGCTGAGGAGCAAATCTATATAGATGGGTTTCTCTCGTATAGCACCCTAGTTCAACCACCAGAGAAGGGTCAGGCCGTGCTAAAGGAGGCCTATTGGTGCTTTTAAATAAGAAATTGCAATGTGACCATTTGTTATTAAAAATAGATTCAGTTGATCTAATGGGAGTACAATTCACATTTCATCAGGATTTTAAGATTATTTTAATTAAAGTTTATGCTCGGTCTGCTCCCTGGGGATCCGAGTCCCAGACTCTAGTCCAATTGTCTGAATTTTTTGACACTTTGAACCCCTCGATCATTTTAGTAATAGCAGGTGACTTGAATTGTATTTTTGAACCTTCTATTTTGAACAGAGGATTAACGGACGAAGAAGATGAACTCTGGGGAATCCCAAAGGTAATGAATCACCGCTAATGTACTCGTTCCTGCGTGTCCTCCCAGTTGGCTTCCCTACGTTTAAAGTATGGTCTTAGGGCTTGTAATGGTCGCACGCCTTCTGATTTCAATGCTGTGCCGACATTCCAACGAGGTATGTCTTCCAGTGTAATCAATTATTTTCTAGTGGACGTTAGGCTGTGGCCTTCACTAAAGGACATGAAGGTGGAACCCCGGTGTGAGAGTGACCATAACCTCTTGCTTCTTACCTTGCATGGGGATGTATTCGGAGGTCACTGAACGATCAACATACAGTGGTTCCATCTCCACTGCTGAACAACAATCATATACGGATTCGTTGGCCAAAGGTGTTGTCTAACCCCTATTTGATAAGAGGGATTTACAAATTGTTTGCTGATAAAATGGTAGCTTATACGAAGCTAATAACATACCCATTCTTAATATTCATGACGATATGCTGAAGAAATTACAGAGTTTTTTTGTTTTACAAAAAGACTTGCTCTAAGCCCCTCGATGCTAACATGAATAATAATGGATGGTTTAATGCGGCCTGCACTAAGGCTAAGTCTGCACTGAAAACTGCTATTATGATTGGCTTCCTAGGGGAGATCCAATCAGCTAGACGTGTATACAAGGAGTCTATAATGAAAGCAAAAAAGACATGGGAAGACTCCATTTGGCAGAAATTGCTTGATGCAATCAAATCTAACAACAACACGATGTTTTGGGAATTACTGTCTAAAAGACAAAGAAGGGGCAAAAGTAGTATCAGAAATCATATACAACCTGAGAGTTGGGTGGATCATTTTACCCAACTTTATGTTACTCCTTGTAATTTCTCAATTCGTAACCCGCAAATTTGTGATTCAGTTTCCCCATTGCTGGCCAGTTCGAGTGACAGCCTAGACTTATCTAGGTTGGGCATTCATTTCCCTGAGGGTTGCATCATTTTTTCCATAGAGGAAACCACAGCTGCAATTAACTCTCTAAAATCAGGTAAAGCACCTGGCCCGGATAAGATACCGGGAGATTTATATAAATCAGAACCAATTATTTGGTCCTGGTACATATATATGATTTCTAATAAAATTGCTGCAGGTGGTGCAATCCCGAGTACTTGGAAAGGGGCTGAAATAATCCCTATCTATGAAAAGGGTAATGCAAATCTCCCAGCTAACTACAGACCTATTAGCCTCATTGATAACCTACAGAAATTTTTTGCTAAACAACTCGTTGGCTAATAAGTTGGGTACAAGATCATCAGGTCCTTTCCTCATTACTGGCGGGCTTTCGTCCAAAAACCAGTACGATAGACCAGGCTTTTGGGCTGGTGCTTCAATATTGGAAATATGTAGTCCTTGTCAAGCAACAATCATATGTTGTTTTTGTGGACCTTCGATCTGCTTTTGACTTGGTCCCAAGAGTACCCCAATCAATATAATCCATCTCTTACAGCGGCTGCACGAAAACACATACGTGCAAGTGAGATGGGGCAATCAAGGAGAGTTGGCAGAAAATATTCCTATTCAGAGGGGAGTTCGTCAGGGTTGTGTTCTGGCCCCTATTTTATCTACCTTATTTATTAATGAGGTGGTACAAATACTGTCCTCCAGTAAGAATGATGCTCCACACTGAATATGCAGAAAATCCCTATCCTACTTTTTGCTGACGATTCCCTTCTTATTTTCAAGACCCCTATGGGCCTCCAAATCCTCTTTGATAGATTTAAATCATTTTGTACGGACTATGGTTTGGAGTTGAACGTCAGTAAAACTAAATTAATGGTGTTCAGCCCTGGACCTTGTAGGAGATGCACTATTAACTTGGATGGGATTTTCCTTAAGTAAGGTTGGATCAATAGATTACTTGGGTGTGAGGATATCAAGAAACTATATTGGGAGGACCAGATCAGCAAAAGCGTGGGGCTTCTCCAGCACAGAGCAGCCGCTATCCTGCGATTTTATAAAAGCTCTGTATCCAAAGCTGTATCCCCAGCTATTAAAATCTATTTGGCAAAAGTGCAGGGAGCGGATGCCTACGGTGCTGAGATGTGGGGTTTTTCCAATAGTAAAAAACTTTCCATGGGTGAAAACAATTTTGCCAGGGCTTTAATTGCGTGCCCTTGTAGCACACCCCTGACCCCAATGTTTCTGGACCTAGGGTTCAATTATATAGCCGATTTGATAGCTTTAAGACCCTTACTTTTCTGGATACGGATCTGGACTGTTCCTGAACTCGTCATATATAGGGATTCCCTTCTTGACTTACTAAAGAGACTGAACATGATTACTATCCCATGGTTTAGAATTTGTGTCCATCTGGTTCCATTCTTTGGGACTGGGAAGCTTCTGGGAGAACCCACAAAATCTGGAAAAATCCCACAAAACTTGAAAACAGCTTATTGGTCCTATGTAAGAAATGATTCCATCTGTAGTAAACCATACGGTCGGTTGACCATTCTATTTATTGATTTTAAGTGGTACCCCCAGTATGAACCATATTTAGATCTTATACCTGATTTACTGGGTAATGGCCTGTATGCTCGCTTTCGTTTTGGGAGTCTACCGCTGTTGTCCCTAACAAGAAGATGGGGACCAACCTCACTCTCTGATTTATGTCCAGCTTGCTGTGGTAGCTCAAAAACTGTTGAACATTTTATGTTTTTCTGCCCTGCTTATTCCATTCCCCGGTCAAAACGGATTTGTACAACTTGTCGAGACCTTGGTTTGAATCAGTGTCGTACAGCTATAAGGATTTTAAAAAGTAATTCTTGCGGTTAGTAAGTTTCTTGTGGCCGCATGGCACACACAAAGCCGTTTCTTAAATAACTCCTCTTGATCAAATATTAGGTATACAAGTATTTTATAGTTATGACGTTTAAGGCTGTATTGTATTCGTTTTATGTTTTTTTATTTCATACATGTTTTAAATTTGAATTCAAATTATACTATGATGCTTTGATAGTTATGTCCACTGAATAAAGCTTGCTTTTGATTGACAAGCACACTCCCACTTTCAACACACTGTCATCAAACATGCTGGTTCTCAGCTAAGATTAGAACACACTTTGAGTTACTGATCCAGTCTTCAAATCCTTAAATAGCTCCTCCCTTAAAATCCTCTCCTTAATCCTGTGCAGATACATCCCAAATTGTACCTTATTAAAACCCAAGTTCACAATTGTTTGGACGGCATTGCAAATGCAAGTTGGAAGAAACTGGGTTTTTGGTTGAGAGGGGTAAAAGCAACAACCACAATTCTTGTCAGGGTAAACTACAAACATCACTAAATTAACCTGTCCTTAACCCTCTTGGAGCTTGGTACAAAAGCAGCTACACTTAACTTAGAGGCACTGTTGAAAGAATGTATACAAAATTCAAACAGTAATAAGGTGAAAACACCACACAAGAAAAATCCCACACCAATTTAAAAAGTAGATTCAAATTTGACAAATAAAATGACAACAAAGCAAATTAAATCCAGTCAGTAGATTTGATGTAATGTTTTTTTAAAGTTTTAGTGTAAAACAGCGCCTAAAAGATCAAAATGCCAACGGAGGGCATCTAGTCACGTAAGATTGAGGCAAAGTCAAAAGCTATGGCCAACCACGATTCAGCGCGGTTCAGATGCATGAAGTGGATTGGGCCTGTTCTCAGCTTGCCTTCGAACTTTTGAAGAAAAGTTCCGGAGAAGTTAAAGTTCAGCGGGGCACGGCAGTCAGTGGTGTCGGAGGAGGAGGTGCCATAGTCGGTGTGCCTCTGGATAAAGTCACAGTGATTCAGACTTTGTCATTTTTGGAAGCTGAAAATATCTACTGGGATGAAGCTGCAGGCTGCAGCCAATGTGGGATCCATGAGGCTGGATAACTTTTCCAGGAGGAGCAGCTAAACAGAATCTGCTACTGAGGAGAAGCATGGAGGTGGAACTACCGCAATGTCAGGCTGACTGGCAATGCATCTTGGGTGGATCATCGAGCAAGTAGGTCCTGGTCTCCTGTCTGTTCACAGTCCCAAGTTTGAGGTTTTGGCTAGAGAAGCATCTTAAGCATAGCTTTTAAGGGTGCAGGAGTGGTTGGCCATCACTTGGGGGTGCGGGGCAAGACTCACCTCAGGCAGAGGTCAGGTGCTGGGTTCAAGGTCTCTGGAGGTTGTGTTTTCCCTGTATCTCACACAGGAAGCCAGCCAACTAGCCCTTGGAGACACTCCAGAAAGGCAGGCCTCTAGCAGCAGGGCAGTCCTCTGATGTTGCAAGGTAGGCTTCAAGCAGCAGGGCAGTCCTCTGGTAGCAGCAGGGAAGTACTCTAAAGTACAAAGCAGGCTTCAGGCAGCAGGCCAGTCCTCTGAAGTACAAGGTAGTCCTTCTAGGTGTCCTCTGCAGGTCCAGGAATGTGCTGAAGAGTTCATATGGGGGTCCAATATTTATACCTGGTGCCATTATTTGCAGTGAGGGAAAACTCTAGGCTACCCCCTGTTCTGTTCCGGAAACGTCCTTCTTTCCCCTGCTCAGGCTCCAAGTGGTCTAGGGTGACACAAGGCTGGTGTCAAGTTTCTTTGTGAGTGTGCTAGAGGCAGCCCTTTGAAATGCAATTAGGGAAGGGAACGGCTCTGCCAGCCCCATTCTAAAAGGATGGTCAATCCTGCCAGCACCTAATCCCCTGTTGTCTCACAGTCTAGGAAGAACACACAAAGGCCAGCTATTCACAATCACATGAACCAGGACACATGCTGCAGGCACCAAATATTTAGGACAATAAGATTCAAAATTTTCAAAAAGTGACATTTTCAAAATTGTGATTTAAAATCCGACTTTCCCATTAAATGCAATTCTTTGAGACAAAACATGACCTGTTTAAAAGTAATAAGGTAATCCAATGTTATCCTGTAGGAAAGGTAGGCCTTTCAGTGGTGAAAAATTAATTTGGGATTTTTTCACTACGGGACATGTAAAACCTAAAACCCATGTTCGACCTTTTAAATACAATACACCCTACCCTATCGGTTGTTTAGGGCCTACCATAGGGGTGACTTATATGTATTGAAAAGGGAAGTTTAGGGCTGGAAAAGGGAAACTGAGCACTATACATTTTTATAATGTAAGCCAGTATTTTCCTATGGGAGAGCGAGCTTTGAGACAGTGGAAAACACCTTTATGACTTTTTCACTGCCAGGAAATGAAAAACATTACATATACATATCCTGCATTTTAAATAACGTGTACCCTGCCCTAAGGGTATTTAGGGCCCATGCTAGGGGTAAAAAGGAAGATTTAGGTCTGGCAAAAAGGTTAGCTTTTCCAGATCAAAGTGGCAGTATAAAAACTGCACTACACACAGACAGCAATGGCAGGCCTGAGATGTGTTTTAAAGGGCTACTTAAATGGTTGGCACAATAAGGGCCACAGACCTACTAGTAGCATTTAACTTACAGGCCCTAGGTACATGTAGTAACGCTATACTAGGGACTTATAAGTAAATTAAATATGCCAATTGGGTGTAAACCATGTTTAGAGGAGAGAGATTTAGCACTTTGGAACTGGTTAGTGATGGTAAAGTGTAGAGTCCTAATGCCAACAAAAATGAAATTCAGAAAACCAGAGGGGGAAGCGGGTCAAGTCCAACAAGATGCAAAGCAGAATTTCTATATTTGAGCAGGTCCACGCGTTTGCCGATCACATAGTGCAATTTTTAGTTATTCTGTCTACAGTTGTTTTCCTAAATAAAGATAACTTTCTTTGCTTTACTTGAACCTACTGAATACCACAAATACCTTAACACTGTAAAATGTTTTTCTGTGCCAGTTATCTGGAAGGAAGCTTTTCAAATCAGAGGGCCACATAACACCATCATGTTCAGCAGATACAAGAAAATACTGACCTGACGCAGAAACATTTGTCATGAGTAGTTGTGTCTTATTACTATGCCTCGTTTGTGGTAAAGATGAATATCAAAGTATGGACCAAAAATCACACTCTGAGTATTAAACAACTCTTACTCCTAGCAATGACGAAGTCACTCCCACACCTAGTGTATGATACACCTACTCATAGAAAATTCTCTTTGAATCAGGCCTGGATGTTTAAAGCCATTGTGAATTGGGCCCCAGATATCATTGAAGATATTGGGAAGGAATGCTGGAACTGTAAGAGGGCAGGCTGCTCATGTATCAGGTGCTGTAAGTACTGATAAGCATAGCAGTCTAACTGTATTGATGCTAGGTTCTTGACTTCCCCAATTCTCAAAAAAGCTTTTAAAAATAGAATTTACTTTTATTTTCAAGCAACTCAGTAGGCTTATTATATTATATATCTGAAGAGAAATAACATGTGGTCCGTGTCATACATTCAATGCCACTCATTTCGGGCACTGACAGTCCTCCCTAAGTTGGGTAATTTGTGTGCTAAATTGCAGTCTACCCAGCACTAGAAGCAACAACACTTTGCTGTCCAGTACACAGTCACCCATACATTATATTATTTATTTTATAAAAGCTTTATTTCAAATCATATACTAAAACAGTAAAAATATTTAAAATAATTTGCATTAAGGAAGTTGCAACACAGGGTTACCACAGGCCCTCACACTCTCCAGGGTTCAGGGGTGGCACCGAGTTGCTTGTCCTGGGAGACACAAAAATGTGGAGGGCCATCAGCCACCTGTCATCTTCACCCTGAAAGTCTATCTCGGTGTTAGGGGAACCTTAACGTACATCTTAGGGAGGCCTCTATGGCTTAGTTGCAACCCTAGTTTACAACAAACCTGTTTGTTCTGTAGTTGAATGTGACTGAAATGACTTGTAAAGATATACAATTCTACGCTAAAATGTATCACTTCCATATCCAGTGATGGTACTTTTAGTCCTAAACTACTGTGACACTTACATGAGTCACTGATAAGAATGTAAATACAATTCGGTCAATTATACTTTGTGA
Organism: Pleurodeles waltl; assembly: GCF_031143425.1. Taxonomy (NCBI): domain Eukaryota; kingdom Metazoa; phylum Chordata; class Amphibia; order Caudata; family Salamandridae; genus Pleurodeles; species Pleurodeles waltl. The sequence goes on along the minus strand of NC_090444.1, from coordinate 579,411,903 downwards.
AATAGGACCACTTACCAAGACCAACACTGCTATTTTCCAGTAAGTAACTTAGGTGATCAAACATGGCTTTTTGGTTCTGCCTGCTTATACGGCAAAAATAGCACAGGAAACGACAGCAATTCGCCACCATCTTTGGAAAAGCAATTTCCTAAGGACAGAAACAAATATTTTGGTAAAAAAATATATGAATTGGCATCCAAACCACATGTGTTTAACAAAGGATGAATAATAAATAACTTTAATCCACTGTTTCCTTAGAATGAAATTTAAAAAGGGACATGGTAGAAGGGGAATATTGGAATGTGGAATTTAGACAGTAAAGGACATCTTGATCTTCCATTTTTGGCAGGTTTCACAAGTAAACTGTGGGCTACACCAAGGGGCACAATACCTGAGATACTGTTACAAAACTACCATCAAAACCTAAACAAACTTGCTAGCAATTGTGCTAAAATAAAAGAAATTCAACACTGTTATCGCCAAATGATGGAGACTTGAGGGCAGCAGCCACAGCACCCCTCCATCAGCCTAAACCTTTGAGATACTAAAAGCATCCCGTGTATTCAAGCATGCTATCTTCTATTTCAAAGTTATTGTACTTGTATGAACTACTGGATTTTTCTAGTGGCAGTTAGTGTCAGTTGAATCATACAATGAATTGACTCCATTGTTTGTTGAGATGTTGTGTAGAAGTATGGTTTTAGCTTATTTACACAGGATTTTCCAAGTCAGTTCAAATTTTGAAGTTGATGGTGGCAGGTGGGTGACTACCACAGCTTGCCTAATCATTCTGAAGTTAGCCTTCGAGAGATAAATCTTAGCTTCTTAAACAGTGTAAGCTGGTACCACTCCCTTTTCATTGTTTTGGCAACAAGTCATTTTTATGGGTGAATCCAAATGAGCTGGCATTAGTGGAGAGCTGACGTGAACTCCCCCAGGGTCGTATGGAATGACCAGTCTTGGAAATGAGCCCTTCTAGTGTTCTTTGTAGATATTCCACCTCCCACTTAGAATGAAGCAGATTTGGTAGACGCTCATAGGCACATGTTTCTTTATCATTTATCATTTTGATTACTGTGCTTAAGGCCCATTGTTAGGAGATAATTGAATTAGTCTGTGCTAGAAATGAGGCTTCTGGTTGGCTAGGGTATGCACCTAAGCCAGGCAAAACCCACCAACTCTAGTCACACCCAGGATAACCACTGCTCACCCACTTGGTACTGCCAGCGCTCCTGTGCTTATATTATCAACAGTACAGTGGGTTACCACTCACTAGGCGGAGACCGGGAGCTCCGGCACTCCTAATATGGAAAATGCGGTATTTCCCACTTGCAGGAGCAGGGCCTCAGGCGAGGTTTCCGTCCTGACCCACGTCTAGCTAAGGCAGATGAAATGGCCCCAAAGGTAGGCGACACATTCGTGGGTGGGGGAAAGGGCATCCAGTTCCCTCGATGATGCAGGGAGATCTTGCTGGGCCCGATGCATGGTGGGAAACACAGGCAGCTGCCCACGCTCAACTCCCTCCTGGGAACGGCTGGGTGCCGTACCAGCAGTCAGCCTCAGTGCAGGGTGATAGTGGGGAGCCTTCCTTGGGATTCCCCAGGCACAAAAAAACAAAAAAGGGGCCACTGGCCGCGGATGGGCGGTGCAGCAGCTCGTAGCAGCTTGGCTCCTTCTGGTGCTCTGGTGTCTTTTGCCACGCGTGAGGCTCCTTTGTCAGAGGGGACGAATGCAGGTTGTTCTCCTGGGCGGTGACACAGACCTAATCCGAACAGTGGAGCGGGGTGCCAGCAAGGTTGGTGGCGCTTCGCTCCAGGGCACTACGGTGCTCCTCCGGTCACGCTGTCGACAACAGCGGCTTTCATGCACTGAAAGAAATGAAGGAAGAAGTGCTCCACTCATGCTCCAAGGCCCCTAAAATGCTCTCCAGAGCCAGGGGGAGTCACAGAGCACTCTTCAGGTAGTGTTAAGGGGCACAGCAGTAGCAGTCAGGCCAGCACATACCAGCAAGGGGGGCTGGGGTAGGGTTTCCTCCTGGCACTCCAGCAGAGCCAGGGAACTCTGGGTCAGGGAGTACTGGTAGCAGGGCCCAAGCAGAAAAGCAATCCTGTTGAGTCCTTTGGGCCACCCAGCAGATGCCAGGCAGCACGGCAACAGGCAGAAGGTCAGTCCAGATGAGTCCTTGGTGCAGTCCAGTAGCTCCTCAGACATAGGTTCAGTCCTGGTGCTAAGAAGTGCTCTGAAAATGTGGGGGAAAGCCCCCTGCACTTATACTCATTTTGCGCAGTCTCCACAAAAGGGGGAGAAGGGGATCCAACCAGTACTAATTGGTTCTAGGAGAGTCGCCTTACTCTTACAGCACAGGCTCCAGACATTAATGGGGGGGCCCATTGTGTGAGGCCAGGGAACAGCCTTTACAAATGCATGCATGCCCGCCTCTCCTTCTCCCAGTCCATGAAGACCATTCAATATACAGATGCACCTCTGTGACACCTCTACCCAGCATGTGTACAGGCTGTCTGAAAAGTATGCACAAAGTCCAGCTGTCACTCAGCCCCAGACATGGATTGGAGTCAAGCTGAAAAACACAAGAGTTACAAGCACAGAGAAATGCCCACTTTCTAGAAGTGGTATTTCTATAATGGTAATAAACAATCCACCTCCACCAGTAAGTAGCATTTCTCACTACCATTACAACCAAACCAAACATGCCTATGCTACCCCTCATAGATCAGACCGTACCACTCAGATATAAGGTAGGGCATTTCCAATTGAATCCTATGAGCAAGGCAGCACTCACAGCAGTGAGAAACCAAATAGGCTGTTTGTCACTACCAGGACAGGACACACTACTAGGCACATGTCCTGCCTGCTACATATATAGCACCCTGTCCATAGGGCTAGCTAGGGTCTATCTTATGTGTGACTTACATGTAGTAAAAGGGGAGTTCCAGGCCTGGCAAGTAAATTTAGATGCCAGGTCCCTGTGGCAGTAAACTGCACACGCATGCCCTGATCTAGCAGGCTTGAGACAGGTATGAAAGGCTACTTCTGTGGGTGGCACAAGCAGCGCTGCAGGCCCACTAGTAGCATTTAATTTACAGAACCTTGGTATAGGGATACCACTGTACAAGGGATTTACAGGTAAATGCAATATGCCTATCAGGTGTAAGCCAACCATAACAAGTTTACATGGGAGAGCACATTCACTTTAGCACTGATCAGCAGTGATAAAGTGACCAGAGTCATAACATCAGCATAAAGGGTCAGACAAATAGGAGGAGGAAGGCAAAAAGTTTGGGGAATGACCCTGTTAAAAGGGCCAGGTCGAATAGTCTGACACAAATGTTTTGATGCGGAGATAACCTAGTTGAACACTTGATAATCCTTTTCTGTTCAAGTAAGATTTGTTAAAAACAGAAATAGCTTTTAAAATGTTTAGTGTTTATCACATTTCAACCCTTTAAGAGGAAATGGTCTTGAGAACTGAGGATGAGATCTCTGTATCGATGCATTGGGCCGTGTCCATTTTCGCCAATGTTTTTGCTGGCTAGGAGATTCCAAGGCGTTTTCTGCACAGATCTAGCAGCGCTACTCATGATGAGGGCAAATGTTTTATAGGTGCTGTGAACATCGGAAATGATGTGCCAATACAGAGCTGCCCATTTCACCCTTAAGCAAAAGTTACTACATGAAAAGATTACAATCAAGGGAGTAGCTCGAAAATTAAAATGCCCACCACATAGAATTAAAGTTTTAATGACACAGAAAGAGTGAAGCAAGTAGATCTGACCCTTCTTAGAATTGTTCCATCCACCTTTACATCACCCATCTATGCAATAATCCTCCTATCCATTCATTCTATCTCCATTCTTGCATGCGTTCACCTTTCCATTTGTTCAAGCTTTCATCATTCCGTCCATTTCATTCCCTTACCATTCCATCCATCCTTTTACCCATACCTCCACCACTTAATCATCCAATGGTAGTCCATCCACCCAAACATCAAGCATCCATGCATGCATGCATGCATCCATCCATTCATTCATCCATCACATATGAATCCTTATCTTTTGTGACGTCTGTCCTATGTAGAATTTATTGCACAGGCAGGTTATACTATATACAACATTACAAGTTTTGCAGTTAGGAAAATCTTTCAGTGGCACTATGGTGGCTCCATGTGTAAAGGTTTTGAATTCAAGGCGGAATGGCAAGTGGCACTGACCACATCTGAAGTGACCAGTTAAGGGTGTTATACCCCTATGTTCTGGCGATGTGGCTGGTACTTTGTCTAATGCAATGGCTGCCCTAACCAAATGATCTTTAAAAACATTGTCTCTCATAAAAAAAGCAATGGTGACGCTTAGGTAAGATCACCTGCTGACAACACGTTCCTATGTTTCTTAACGCAGCTCACAACAAAATTGGATACAGGTAAAAAAAGTGCAAACATACCTTAATATTTTCAGTGTTTGGTTTCTGTTTTGTGTCAGCAAAATATTGCAATCGCAGTACCTGGCATGTTTAAAAGAGCATTTTACCAAGTGTCTTGTGTAACTTTTGGATATCAATTTATCTGATACGATTTTAGCCTCCCTAAAAAGTCACTCATTGGTAGCCATTTATAGAAATTCTTTAAAACTGACTGTAAAGCAGTGAATCGAATCATGGTCGTCAGTGGAAACTAGAGAATTCTAACAGAGTGTTTCCTTTAGTAGGTTTGTGGTACAAGTGGTACATAGTATGCTGTTGTTTACTTTCACCAAGACCTCTAAGAAAGGGATTTCCTTTCAGTCACTAGTCATAGTGAAGGTCAAGCAATTACAGTTTTGATTCAACCTTTGTTGAAACAAAGTGAGTGGATCTTGAGCCTCTTACCAAATTGAAAATATATCATCTATGTATCTCTTTCATATTAAAATGTGTATTCTTAAGAGGTTAAGTAGTGTCAAAATAATAGAGTACTTAAGATTCTTCATATACAAAATGACAAAATTTGGGGCAAGAGCATCCCCAAAGGAAGTGCCCTTGATTTGGAAAAAGAAATCCTTGTCAAATTTGAGACATTTTCAGTCACCGTCAGATTCAGTAGATCAGTAATGCAAGAGGTTGGCACCTGAGGTGGTCTGGGTCTGGTATTAAGCAGGTTGTGTATGACAGTTATCCCATCAGACTGTGGTATATTCATCTAAAGGGATTCAAGATCCATTGTAGTCAACAGACGCAGTCAGTTGGTGAGAATGGCATGTCTTCAATGACATTTATAAAATCTATAGTGTCTTGAATATAACTTGGAAGCCAGTGGAGTGAAAGGTTTAATAAAAAATCTATATATTTACCAATTGGTCCCAATACTGAGCTAAATCAGGAGACAATCGATCTACTCAAAGGGCATCAGCATTCTTGTGTACCTTGGGTAAGGTATGTGTAACAGGTGTGCATGAACTCTTAACATTAGGAAAAGAAATTCATTTTTACTTAGATAACCTTTCTCTCTCGGGTCCTACGTTAACCTGCAAATCTCTGCTTGAATCTCTGTGGTAGTACCCTTGTCAAGTCTGGTTTAATGTTCTGTGAGTTATTAAGCTGTTAATATATTTCAGATTTGTAGGATTTCTTATCAGGCCTGATTATGAGTGATGTGTCATGTTTATGTGTTTCTAGTGCCAAGCATTCCTCTCTCATAATATGGTACAGTGTAAAGACTTTCATCTGTTGTAAGGCATGGATGTCTTTCAAAACAAGTTTCTCAAAAGTGATCATTTCAGCAGGAATACCACTGATTGAAGGGCAGAAAGTGGATGGGGGAGGAGGCCCGTAATATCTATATTACTGTTGATTTCACTATCTCCAAAAAATGCCCTGTGTCTCATTTTCCTAAAGAAATGTCATAAGATCAGTCTATAGATCTGGCATGTTTGTTCTTCCGGTGTACTGTACCACTTTTGGCCCTTCCCTCTGCCTCTGTTTGGTGGTTATGACTGGCCTCCTCCCAACAAACGGTCCTGGTTTTTCTGATTTGAGGAACCAGTGGTTTCCTCCCCTGAGTCAGAGTTGTCCTCTAAGTCTTCTGAGGTCTCTGAGAAAGTTACAAACTTTTGTTGGCAATTATAACGTCTGGAAAATCAATGAGGCCTTGTGTTCTATTAGTGTAATATTCCTCTGTCCAGAAAGGGTAAGCCTGCTGTCCCCTAAAATTCTGTATGTCCTTTTTTACTTGGGTTGTTCTTTTTCTCTAGTTCTAAATGGGTATAATCATGTATAGGTTTTCAACCTTTTTCAGAGTAGCCTTGTTTACTTTGGTTGTTCTTTTTCTCTAGTTCTATAAGGTGTAGTCTTGTATAGTTTTTCAAACTTTTCTAGAGTAGCCTTGGCATCTGAGATTATGTCAAGATTCTCTTCTGATTTTTTAGCTTTGAGATTTCCTCAAGAAGTTGCTTGCAGTGTTCGAGTATCATATCAATGCCAAGCACCACCCAGTGTCTAGAGCATGTGACACCAATATGATTAATAACCTGTTTGTATTTTTTGTCATCAGTGAAAAATATGTGTACATTTCCTACTTGGAGACCGGCTGGTATGACATTAGCTTTTAAGTGCTCCGTAATTTTAATCATTAACTGCAGACGTGTATTTTTTCCAACATTCTTTTAATTAGTCAGGGTGTACTGTGGAGGGGGTAGAAATATTGTTGGTCTTAGATTGAGGCAAAAATTGACATAGTGTGTGTACCTTACATTAAAAGAAATGAGGAGGAAAAGTAAACAAACACAGAAGAAAACTCACTGGCCTGTGAGAACAATCAAATGTGACCCTTGCAATTTAAGAATTGTACATATTTCAAACCATTGTCAGATTTCCAGACAGTCAGACATGTCATAAAACAGTCAAAAGAACCTATAATCTCCTTCCTAGCTAGCACCCAACTCTTTTTACAGACATGCACACCTCACCATGCAATCTGTCACAGAACCTGTTCACCCATATAACCTAGTCAAAGCCTATCTTCCTGTACTACATTACATCCCTTGAGCAACAATACATTAATACTACATTCCAAGCCATCCTCTACATCTATCTACTTTCTATTGGATAAGCTTCCTTACATGTATTTCCCTTTTTCTAGTTCAGGTCTCCTCAGATGCACCTACAAAAGCCAGATGCACCTAACATTTGTTAAAGAAGGTGTGCAGTGTGGGCCCTATTTTGATCAGTTATATATACACATGGACTATAATCACCCATTCTTCAAATCTTCCAGTGTAATTCAGGACAATTCAGTGAAACAGACGTATCATATGACATGACAGATATCTTATCCACCTCACAAGAAGTGCCACAGAATATAATGCACTTCTAATAAAGCAGACAGGATAGGCATCATGTTTGTACAGGCAGAACCCATCCACTAAACTCTAAATCAGGTTGATTTTTTTAGAGAAGGTGGTGATCCAGATATGTAGCTTCCCTCGGATGCTTTTCAAGGTTGTAATATTTGAAGGATTGCGGACTTTGAGATAAAGTAACGAAATGTCAGCATACTGGTTTATGAAAATATCACTGATTTGCAGATCCCAACAAGACAGAATTTCTACGTCTTTTCACCAATGAATCCCTCCCTCACAATTATACCAAATGCTCTGTATTTTCAATCCTGTTGATATATCTTGCATCGAGGTAACTTTTAACAAATCTTTAGGTTACATCATTGATTTACACATCAATATGAATTAATATTGAAATGGGAATTGCATTATTGCCAGCTTGAATGACTAATGGGGACAATACAGTAATAGCTGGGTTGTCCAATACCAAAATCTTGCCTTTGAGAGTGGTCCTACACGTCACATCACCCTGATTCTTAAACACCTATTCTGGTTACCTTTACAAGTATTCATTGACTTCAAGGTAGCCTGCACTCTGGTCTTTCTCTATACCACAAAGTAAAATTACAGCCCATGGAAAGAGAATGATTGACAAGAGAAAACTCCAGCTTTACCCTCAAGATCCCAATAACAAAAATGATCAAGCCTGCCAAATAGGCTATCTCTTCCTCAGTCCCAGATAATAGAATCAAATACCTGAAAACATTAGATTGAACCTGAACTTTATCTCCTTCAGGAAAAACCTTTTAACTCATTTGTTGAAACGACATCGACCAAATTAATTTAACTGATCTTGCACACCCCTGCCCACTGTATTCTGCTTCCATCACTCTGTTCAATGCTGAACGATTTGTCGCTCTACCTTTATTTTTCATTGAATTACATTATATCTGTGTTCATTTCTAAGTAAAGTTCTCAGTTGCCACTGGGACTCAGTCCATACTACATAAATACCATAAATAAAAAATTACAGACCTACTGTAGAGGTGACACACATTTCTAATATGATACTGAAGCAAGGAAGTAAACAGTTTCACCAGTGTTGTCTTCTGGCTTTAAAGAAGACTGCAGCATGGTAAACAATGTATATCTTACCTTAGATTCCCCTCCTCCAAGCACATTGACCATAACTTCCATCACAGTTTCATGCATTCCCAAGGCCCTCATAAGGTTTGGATGCTGGTAAAATACCTTGTTGTTCATGATGTCACTTGAGGGGAAAAAGGGATGGAAAGTGTCTTGATAAGTTTGTTTGGAAGGTCTGAACATTTATGTGATATCACTACACACTATTGTTGCACACAATGAAGTTCAGGACGTGTTGTTCTGAGTTCTTCATAGAGAACTACAATTGATTCCTGCAAACATCTATTGTTAGAAAATTTAATTCCTATTTCCATTAATACACCTTTTGATTTGTTTACAATGGGGGAATATGGAAGACAAGTTGAAGCAAGAGACTATGATGTTAACGAAAGTGTAGAAAACCCTTCCTAGAATGCAGAAAATTACAAATTTATTACACTTATTGTGCTACATATATGGAAAAAGCTGTAGATCTCCTAATTGTTACACACTTTTTATTGTATTTATGACCTTTTGTAATTCACTAAAATTTCATGGTATATACTGAAAGGCTGCATCTATCTCAAGTCACCAATTATACTTAAAGATATTCTGAAATGTTAATTATGCCTGTGTGTTAGGCATGCCCTGGACCACCCACTCATCAGCTCCTGAGTGGGGTTTACTATTACACTATCATGGAATAAAAGTATCAGTTAGCAGTGAAAGGAATCCTTTTAGAAATACATTGCTCTCATAAATTTAACCTTTTGCACAAGTAAACAAGACTTACATGTGAAATTGGGTTTGAGATTTGGGTCAACGGTATGTTGAACCTGGACTAACTATTTACCTGGAGGATGTTTTTATAGGCCAAACTTTACTTTCATTCACATCATGCCTTTGCTATACTGTGTGTGGTGATTGTTGAGAAAATATACATCTGGCGGGACAGGAGTGGGGGCAGGTGGATAGCTATTTTTGTACTTTCTCTACACGTGCCCCAATTGCAGCTTTTCCTGAACATATGCACCAAAGAAAAACAACAGGATGCTCGATAAAGCCTTGTTTCACCCTTTACTGGCTGGGATGGCTGGATATTTGCTCTTAGGACATTGGTGTATCTGAAAGGACCAGCATTTCAAAACATAGCACAGCAAAAACGTGTAAGAGACATGTGGTAAGGTCCACACCAGGTTTCCTAAATTAGTAAATATGAATTACCCAAGACCACTAAACTGCGGCAAAAAAATAATAGAGAGAACCAATAAAAATTTCTAATCATGTTCAATATAGGTCATGGAGACGAACAGTTAACTTAGACATTCAGGGAGAAATTGTCCACCAGTAGAAAAAGGTAGCAAGGCCAGAAAAACATTTAGATATCATTAGTGGTCATTTTAGTATAACTGAGAAGAAAAGTCAAGCTGGCTCCTGTTTGAAAGAGGTCAGACTAATTAATATTCAGGGGAGTTATCCCAGTGGAAAAAAATCACCTATATACGTCAATGTTTTCTTGGTACTCTATCCTCTCAAGCAACTGCTGTCTCAGGCAGTGTTCTACATAGTTGCCAGAATATCAGAAGGGCCAAACATGAAGATGTACTGATGATTACTATACCTAGAGAAAGTAACAGTCGGAGGAAGGAATACTGGCTTTCAAAGCAGAATATGCAGGCATTGGTTACTCTGGATGACGCACATCAGCACCTACAAAATCTACCCAAGACTGGTTTCAGAGTTTGTGGCTGTCACTGAACATGAGATGATACTTCTCAGGGATCAGACCACATTTGGAGACAAGATTGGCCTTCACAGGGCATACTTCTTTTGGTCCCCCGCTTCTAGTATAGGAATGGTGCCTCTCCCCACTGTGGGCAAGTGTTTCCATAGGTTACCCCTCCAGTACTCCTCTAGGACCCTGTGCACCCTAAGGGCCACCTTAGAGGCAGAACGCCACTTGACAATGTCATCTCCCACTACATAGCTGCCACAACTGCTACTGGACTCTGCTTGCTTAGCTCTGATGTCCAGCTCCCTCAGGATTCTCTAATGAGCCAGTCTCTTTTCTTTCAGAGCCAACGTCTCATCTATTTTAAGCTTAGCCAGCTTCAACCTGAACTCCCTCTCAGTCTTCCTGTCTGCTAACTCTTCAGGGGGCAGGCTGTGGGAGGGCACACCGCTCCTTGCTTTGGCAGGGGATTCTTCTACACTAGGCAAGATGTTCTCCTCCTCCTCAATAATCAGCAGCAAAGGGTCTAAGTCAACCTTCTCTTCATATTTGTCATTCTCCGGCTTCTCTGGAGTGGACTGCATCCTCTTGACCTACTCAGAGGCATGGAGGGCTATTCTTTGTGACACTCTACAGCATAAACCCCCTCTCCTTGGGTTCCACATTTAGCTGAAGCAGGTGTAAGGTACACACATGAAAATGGACACTTGTCCTTTAAAATGTATACGAAGGTATGACAATTGAACATCCTCCATGTCTGGAGAAACAAATCTCTAGCTTTCACACATTAAATAAATGTCCAACCTATATCATAGGGAGAAATGTAACCTAATAGATGTTGACACTCGCCAGGCCAAGGTAAAATACTTTAGACAAAAAACAAAGGAAATAGTGGAGCACACTGAGTATAATTAACTTAAACGTATTGAAAATCAGTTTCGGCTTGGATGAAACGTAATAAGTTCCTGTTCCTCTATAGGTTTAACGTACACATAAATGACAAAGGTGTTAGCTCTATTATAATATACAAAACAATTATTTTCTACACAACAAATTTTATTAAAGACAACATATGTAATATAAAACAAATCACAATAAAAGAACAATACAAACAGATGCACCACAAATTGCATCAGCCTCTGAAAACACTATATATCCTTTTTGAGGTGATCCAATCACCAAAAGATGTATATTTCAGCCCACATAGAGCTTCAGCCAACATGTGTTTCGTCCAGATATGGACTTCTTCAGGGCTGATAAATTAGTAACACAAAGCATTATATTACCAACTGAATTTACAAAGCTTCCAAACACAATTTTACACTATTTATAAATATTACAAAAAATATATAAAAACACATACAATCTCCAAAAGTGAGTACTAATAGTTTTAGTTGTGAAAAAAAGAACCAACACCAGATGTCCATTATCAATAATATTCAAGTATTGCTAAGGTAGTTTATAGCTATTTAGCATCAAAAAGAGAAACCACTAGGTGCTCAGGAGATAGAAATAAAGATGTCTTTCAAATGAACAAACCATGCAGAGGGTGTAGACTTAAATGAGTCCCCAAGCTCCATGAGTTAAATAACTGTGATCGAATCAATCCCATGCATCATGTCATCACCAAAGTGTTCATACTCATTGTTCATAGAGGTAAATACCTCAATCATCCATATGATCATAAGTCCAAAAATAATATAATTTATGTGTACGTTAAACCTATAGAGGAATAGGAACTTATTACATTTCCTCCAAGCCAAAATTGATTTTCAATATGTTTAAGTAAATTATACTCAGTGTGCTCCACTATTTCCTTTATTTTTTGTCTATAGTGCTGGTTTCCCTTCGTGGAATCCCAGTATGTACATTATGGCAACGATGTACCTTAGTGTATGAGCACCTTGAATTATTATCACATGTATAAAACTGTAGGAATGTGCATTTATTGATTATTCAGTGTTGCCATTTTTTTGCCTCAAGGTAAAATACTTCCCATATGAAATGCCACCGACACAATGTCAGCACCAATTATATTATATCCCACATATCCATAAATTGAACATTTCCCCTTGTCCTGGGTGACTACAGCAATGGTTCCAAGGTCAGATCACACCAACCACTTCAAATGGATCATTAAACAGGGTGAAACAAACACAACTGTAGTCATATATCCCAAAGTATCAATGAACAACAACATGGTAGAAAAGTAATGGCAGGACTAATGTGTATGAAAACTAGCAACTTTTTTTTATTGCAAAAACATAAAAACATGTAGTGAAGGCCAATGGCCAGTCTAATATGTGGTCAAGTACACTGCTGTGCCACTAAACTTGCCTCTCCGAAACAGTGCCACAGGAACCTCCCGAGGAAGGGGCATCTAGTGAGCAGTTCAGGCATCTCAATGATGTCCTTTGGGAGGGTTGGGGTCAGTTTTGGGATAGGTCGGTTTGGTTTTTGGAGGGATGGGTCTGACTTTGGAAGGGGTGTCCATTTTTCATTTCTTTGAGGTATGGTTGGTTTCACTGTGGGGGGGTGGGGATCACGTTTCCCAGGGGAGGACTTGGATGTATAAGGGATGGGTTGGGGTGTGGAGGTGGTCCCTTTGACTTTGGGAGGTGGGGTGGTTTTGACAGCGGTAAAGGCAAGGAAAAACAATAGACTCTCTTTGGGAAAATGGGTTAGGTGTCCAGGAGGGATTAGGGGTTACGAGTTTGAGGGAGTGGAAGTGTCAGGTATGGGTGTGTTTGTTGATGCTGCTGTCTGTGTATCTAAAGTATGATGTTTGGGTTTTGTAGGTGGCTGTTGTGTGGGTGAGGGTGGCCGTTTGCATTTTTTGGTGGTGTGTGTCGTGGATGTGCTGGATGTACTGGGGGTAGTGGATGGGTCTGTTGGTGTGGGTGTGGTGTCTGGGAGTATGTTGGGAATAATGGATGGGTCCGTGGATGTAGGCATGGTGTCTGGGGGTATGGTGGGGGTGGAGGATGGGTTTGTGGGTGTGGTATCTGGGGTATGGTTGGGGTGGTGCATGAGTCTGTAGGTGTGGGCGTGGTGTCTGGGCGTATAGTGGAGGTGATGGTGGTTGTGAGGGGGGTGAGTGTCTGGTGATTGGTTGCATGTTTGTGTATTTTGTGGTGTTTCTGTTTTCATGTGCTGAATGGGGCTGTTGTGGTGTGTGCATGCTTATGTGTGAGTGTGCTTTGGACAGGTATGGGAATAGGGAAATCAGATGGGGAAGAGGCAGGTGGTGTGGTGGAAGTTTGGGATGGGTGGAAGGCTATTGTGAGGGAGGAGGGCAGACCCTGAAAAGATCTCTTTAGGGCAGACATAGAACTATGGATGCCTTCCAGGTAGGCCAAGATCTGTTGCAGATGGCTACCCTGCACCTGGATGGCATTCATCAGTGCTATCGGACCCACAGAAATGTTTCTCAGGATGTTAATAGCCTCCTCACTCAGGACAGAGGGGGGGAACAGGGGCAGGGGGTGAGGTGCCTAGAGTGAAGGGAACAGCTCCCCTCTTTGGTGAGCAGGCCTGGCCAACTGGGTGGGGAGCAACAGGGAGGGTGGAGATAGTAGTGTGTGTGGCAAAAAAGGATGGCATAGGAACTGTGGTCCTTTATGTCCCACCATCGCTAGACAGGTGTCCACTGGAGCTTGACTCAGATGATGATGACCTTGAGTCTGTGTCCTCTGTGGCCCTCCGCTGAACCTCTGGACCACTGGGCTCCTCTTTGTCTGTAGTGTCACGACCGAAGGTACTGTGGCCAGCTGCTTCCCCACAGATGTCAGCCCTTTCTCCTCTGCTCGCCTGGGATGATGCTGAAATGACAAATATAAATATATTCATTGCATGTGCCAGAACACACCTGACCAACAGCTTAGGTCACAGAACATAGCTAAAAGGTACAGTAGACCTCCGCTACAAAGTCCACCAAAGTCGCTCTAACATTAGCAAGGCCACATGCATACATGCTACATGACATATAAACAGCTAGGCCTAGGGAAATCACCAGTCTTGATTGGTACTGGTGAAAACACCGTTCTAACATTGCATAGCTAAAAGCCAATAGTCCATTGAATGTTTTTGAGGCTCAGGGAATCTCCATTACCTGAAGAAGTGGGTTAATCTGTTTCTCCATTGGAAGGCACACCACTGTACCTTTCTTCATGCAAACACAAATTCCATTGTATTAATGAGGGTATGCACTCACATATGCTCCCCACATTTCTGCATGTTACTCCCTGATGCATGTCAACAGTCAATTAATGAACCTTCACCAATAAACATGGGCAAATCACTTAACTGAATTATCCACATCAATGAAATGGACATTCACATTGTGAGAAATTACTCTAGGTCTATATGTCATGTCCTTCATTGCTTCAGCAACTGGACATGACTAATGCAGAGTAATGGCTTAGGGTAAGTGTGACCCATCAACAAATGTTGCAACACTCCTGTCTGAGGTAACACATGAACTGTATACTCATCACATATACCTATTTTCCAATACATTTTTGCATACACACATATGTGATGGAATCAGACATCAACCTATGAAGACAGATTGATCATGTGTAAAACAGTAGTGTAAATGACACTGTAAAAGTGAAAGGCCAACATGTAGGCACAAATACTGAAGGCAACAGTGATGTTTGCTAACTCATGTAACTGTAAACTCCCCACTTATCAAGGGGATGTATTGCCCAGTAACTGCACCCAAAGTGCACTGTATGCTATGTCACAAGTAGGAGGGCCACCACCACACGAGAAATAGTAGTGAGGTAGCATCACTCTTGACACACTGAAATAAAGTGGCCTGTTGGGTACAAATGCCAATATACTCCCTTGAGCAGACACATGGCAGGGTACATTCAATCAGCTCATGTTGTTTGATGTTGTGGGTGAAAACCTGAAGACAAGTGGCCTGTCGGGTACAGATGTCACCTACAACATCAAACAGCATGAGCTGATTGATCAATGTACTCAGCCATGTGTCTGCTCAAGAGAGGATGGGCAGATTTATGGCGCCCCTAGTGCCACATTGCGCCACATTTGTGTAATTGTTTTGAAGTAAATGTGTCAATAAGGTGACATTTCCCACGCACCATATTTACTAAGTGGTGCAATGCAAGCATTGCACCACTTTGTAAACCCTTGCCTGCACCACATTATGCCTGTGCCAGGTATAATGTATGAAATGGGGCATTCCCACATTAGGAGGCCCAGAAAAATGGTGCAGTGAAATTTACTACATTTCACTGTGCTATTTTTAGTGTCATGATTAACGCCTGCCTCAGGCAGGCGTTAAGATGACACTCACATTGAAAACAATGGGTGTCCCTGTGCTTTGCTACATTAGTGCCAACATTTATGGAGCTAATCCAGCAAAGAGCCACATTAGCACCATAAATAATGATGCTAATGTGGACATGCCGCCATGGTGTATACGGCGTACACATGGTGTTGTTTGGGGGGCGTAATGGGGCACTAGAAAAGTAGCACATCATGAATGATGCACCATTTTTCCATAAATATACTCCTATATTGGTAGTGGACTTGGCTCTGCTGTGTTCCTGGTCATTAGCACAGAAGGCAAGGCACATCAGCATGCACCTACCACCAGACAGAAACAAACAATTACTCTTCTTGTGCGTCGCACATGGTCTACCTCCAATATTGATGAAGAGATGCCTGCCTTTAACACTCAAAGTTGGCAAAGTAACATGTATGATTCTGTCTAGGACTCACCCCCTCGTAGCTGCTGTCATTCCCTCAACCGCCCATGAAGCTATGGGTAGGGCACCACCAGTATGTGGGCCATTAGGGGGGTTAGGGTCCAGCGCACACCCCGTCCAGGTTAGGAGGACAGTTCCAGCTGGACCTCCATGATCTTCCGGGCTCAGCATGTCATGTCCTTCTACCTTTTTGGGTAATGGACGCTGCGCTGGTAATATAGACCCCAGGCTCTGCACCTTCTGGGCGATGGCTCTCCAAATGCCTTGCTTCTGATGGGTGCTGACCTGTAGGGATACAATAGATGAATGAAGACATCATAATTAAAAAAATTGGGATATTTGTCTGGTTAACACACATTTTGTAGACACCTACAGGGTCCATAATGGGCAAACCTTCTGGTCATGCCTTTCTCTCTGACGGCTAAACATACTGAACCAACATGAACATCACATTTCCATTACTTCAAAGCATAACAGAATATCTTGTGGCCATCCTATATTTAAGCTCAAGGTTGTATGGCACTCTGAAGGGGTCAGTGAGGTTTAGCTAGCTCCTAGACAACAGTTTGCCAAGGCCTGATTTGGGCTGAGTGAGATGTGGGATTGTACACATCGCTAACATCCTCCTAAACTGCTTTTAACAGTATACATACATAGTTCATGCTGTAATGCAAATACATTGTTTTCTCATTTACCATCATCTGCTCATCACATATATCATTGTTACCCTGAAATGTTTACTTGCATAGATATGTGAATGCAACAGAAGAAGGATCTAGGACTTATCACACATCACTCAACACAATGGTAATTTGAAATATACAACGTACAGGGCTCCACAACCCATAACATATACATCCTATGTATGGACCATAAAATGTAACTTAAGTCATCGAAAAAAAACTCTCTAGGACTCAGAGGAACTTTGTAGCCTGTGAGAAAGAAAAGGATGGTCTTGAACAGAGTCAAATATGTATGTGAGGTACTTACCTGTTCCTCTGGGAGCCATAGAGCTGACCATACAGGAGACGGACCTCTTCAACAAGTTTCTGCAGCTCCTCTGGAGATAAGGCAGGGGTTCTCTCACCTGCTTGTCCTGGCCTGATTGGTCCAAGAGGGGGTAGACATCAGCTAAAGTGGCAGAGGTGTTGATGGCAGCAGTGTCAGGAGGCAAGTAAGTAATTTTTCAAACCACAGCATACATGAACGTCACATACACAGCATCAGCGTAAATGGGCATAGTCACTGGGTCGCGACCATCACAGGCAACATCGTTGGCCTATGGCTGTGTCTGCTATGGATGAAACCACCCACCACGGGGTCAACTTCTGCCTGCGGCACCAGCCTCCAAGAGTCCATAAATGCCATATAGCCGCGGTGCACTGTACACCGCCGTTGACAGTATTTTGGGAGGATAAAAGATACTTTTCAATATCAAGATGCACATAAGTAACATTTAGGTGTATAATGTGCACATATGTGTTGTAAACACATGTGTAGACAACAATGGGGATTATAGCTGGATTTTGGGTAGTAGAAACTTGTATTGTGAAATGTTTGCAATATTTTTTTAGCCAGTAATGTTTCATCACATGGCGTTTGTTTTACTAATCAATGTTGCTCTGGACACTGTGAATAATGCTCCAATTTATTTGATTTCATACACAAATACCCAGGGAGATGGAGGCGATGACAACCTACAGAGTGACGTCTATTTACAGACCTTCAGACCCTGGAAGAAAGGGATGTTACAAAGAAGTTTTGTCTGAATAGACAAACAGTGCAAGATTTATGTTGTCAGTTTGAGCGTGAGCTCATGCCGCAAAATACAAATCCAACATGTATGCTACCTATTGTGAGATTCATGCCAGTATTACACTTTCTGGCCACAGGATCCTATAAATATACAGTGGCTATATCTGGTGATATGTCATAACCTATACTCAGTGGTGTATTAAAATACATTCTATTAGCAACAATGAAACACATTGACATATTATATCTGGGTCCCCAGACGTTAGGATTTAACCAATGTGAAGGATAACTTCTATGGATTTGGCCACCTCCCACATGTGGTTAGAGCCATTGACGGCACCTATTTGCATTAGTACCACTGTATACCAGTGAACAAGTCTATCAACACAGGAAGCATTCTATCAACGTGCAAGTTACCTGCATACTAGATTTGTATATTTTAAACATCTGTGCCAGGTTCCCAGGTTCAGTCCATTATTCCTTTGTAATGCGGAACAGCACCATACTCCAGTTGATGTCACACCTACAACCGGAGAAGGCCTGGCTTGTTGGTAGGTAACATCTGTCCTAACTTTGTGTGTGCAATGTGAGATGCTATAATCAGGAAGTATGTGACTCATTGCAGCACTTATGTCTCATTACAAAACAGGAGATTCAGCATATCCCAACTGTCCTTGGTTGTTAACACTGCTGAAAAAATCCAGCTACGCCAGGGGAAGTCCACTTCAGTGAGGTCCACAGAAGAACACAGTGGACAGTGGAGCAGGCTTTTGGGCTCCTGAAGGCCAGATTTTGCTGTCTGGACAAGACTGGGAGAGCCCTCCTCTACTCACCTGGGAGGTGTGTTAAATCACCATGGCTTGCTGCATGCTCCATAACATCGCCCTGCGACGGAACCTCCCTTCCATCGCAGAGGAGGGAGAGCCTGAAGTGTCACCAGGTGAGAATCCTGAAATGCCAAATGATGATGATAGTGATGAAGAGGAAGGAGCTGACTTGGGAGAAGATCTCAACAACTTCTTCTCATAAGTGTATATCATGAAATGTCATGATTTTGACTGTACAACTCTTGTTGTGATGATGTGAGGAGTATGTTTGTTGAAAATGTTAGGAAGCTGAAATTCAGGCAAAATATGGCAAAGAGGGTTTGGTTAGGAAGGTTTTATCATTCTCTTTTTGTTAATGTTGCATTGTTTATGTCAGATATTTTTCAACGACTGCGTTCTCCAGACGTTTGCTATGTGAATTGTGTCATATGTGTGGTTGCATAGCTAAACTGTTTGTTTTTGTGTTTGATTAGGTACCTTCACCATAGCATCTTCATTTGGACATTTCAGAGTTGTAACATTAGCAGGTGTTTGATGCTGTTGGGACATACAACAAGGCCCTGGATTGTTCCTGGGAATGTATGTCACAGACCTTGGGTGTAGAAGACCCAAGACAGCTTGCACAGTGATAGGATGGAAATTAAGAAGACTCCACTGGACTTGTTTCTTGTCCTGTGGTGGGCATGATGCATTATGTGTTGCATCATGTGCTTAGATGATATGTAGTTGTAGGATGAATTCATGTTAGTTTCCCTTCACATTGGCTAAACAATTTTTTGTATGACCTGTATGTAGCTGTTGATGTGTTTCATCATTGTAGTTCAAAGTGCTTGTGGCACGTCACTGACATTTGTTTGTGTCATACTACCAGATGAAGAAGCATTGGGTTGTGATGACCCTGTGATCAGAAACTGTTGTACTGTCATCTGTTTGAGTCTTGTATTATATGATGTTGGATTGCTTTGTGAGGTAGACGACATGGCTCCAGCTAATGACATCAACCAATTTTGTGTTTATCTATTCTACAGGGCAATTTCTGCTATATCCCTTTCTTCTATGTCTGGAGGTATGTACCTGTAAATGTGAACACTTACACAGTATGATTCAATCACGTATGATTTGCTATGTTTCTGACATCTTGCCAGCATATGATTTGAGCAATGTAACACAAATGTTCTTAGACAAGACACTTGTATGTACGTGTTAGTGTGGAATGGTTGTGATCCTGAGCCAAACATTCTGTACATGCAACATATCCATGCTAACACAAGTAGCTTGTTTTGCCATTGTATAGTTCACATGATAGGACATATCTACATTGCTAAATGTGAAACTTACTACAGCAGACAATGCGTTTGTGACTTGTAAATGTATTAAAGTGGTAGAAGTGAAGACATACGTAGTGCAAAAACAAACATAAAAGAAAAGTGAAGTAGGCAGTCATGACGAATGAAGCCATAGATGTAGATGTCAAATAATCTGAAAACCAAAGTCCAGATTACTCCTCCCCTCACAAATGGAATAGTGAACATAATTAGTCCACATAATGAATGTGTGACACACAAAGGAGGAAATTAAGAATTAAGTTTGAGGTTTCTTGCTGGCAGTGGTGGGTGTCTTGCCATCCGCACCGCCTTGATATTTACATGGACACCCCCGCTTGTGAGGGTGGGGGTTCAGTTGCTGCAGAGGCAGGGGTGTCTGACGGTATTTCTTCCTCTGGTAAGACCTCCCCTCCTGTGGCTGCTGCAGATGTAGATGGGCTTGATGTAGTTGCATTACAGGAAGGGGGTAGATGTTGGTGGAAAAGCCCTGCTTCGAGTTGTATGGAGGTCTATCAGCACCCATGCTAGGGTGCCCATGTTGGAGTTATGTGCCTTCATCTGTTGGTACATGTCCCTCTGCAGCTGCTTAATTTCCTGGAGTTCGGTAACTACCTGACCCATACTGCCTTGGGACTCCTGATAGACTCCCAAAACCTGGCTTACAGTGTCCTGGTCGTGAGTGGCCCCAGTGGCCTCACTCTGTATCCCTTCCACTGACCCTACCCCATCAGCCGGTGCCCTTGGCCCATGGTGTCCTCTCCAACTGGGTCCTGGTCCCTCTGTCACATCTTGTGATTTGCACTTCAGGTTCCAGGATTGGGGGGCACAAGATCATACTAACTGTGTTAGGTACACAGGTTGGGGAATATGTTGTTGGCTGAGATGATGTTGGAGCTGGGGTAGGAGGTGTTGCTGTGGGCAGAGAGAGACTCACTGTTGCCGGCTGACCAGGCTGACCAGATGTGTCAGGTCCATCATCCACATTCACATGTCCAAGAGTGTTGTCATCCCTGAGGGCTTCATCTGGGGGTGGTTTGGGAGTCTGTTTGTTGGACAATCTCTCCCTAGGTGCTGTGCCAGATCGACCTTTTGTGAAATAGAGTACATTGTTATTGGTGGAAGTGTGGTATCTACATCCAAATGTTTTGTGTCATGGTAAGTAGAGACATAGGAAAATGTTAATTGATAGGGTTTCCTAATGTGATATATTTCCACGCTATTAGAGTTCTTGACAATACATTTGTAGAGGTTGCAAAAACTGAGTTAGAATTGAGCAGCTCATTATTATCATGTACTGATAAGTTGCTTTTTAGATGAAGGAATGAACATGACATGTAACAAACAGGTAAGCCAACACAGTGGAGTAGCAAAGTGTATTTAACCATTCTAAGGCCTAGTAGTGTATGATACAGGCAAACACACAACTTGGTTGTATATGTAGTAGTAGTCACGATGTAAGGAGTGCAGAGTCAATGGGTTACCTGCCACTTCCAATCTGGAGAGTCGGTGGGTTACCTGCCACTTCCAGTCAGCTGAAGCAGCGTAATGCCTTACAGATAAATGATGTACACACTTGGTAAGGTGTCATTCATGTCATTATTATTTTCTTTGTGGATACCAGGACAACATCAAGCTAGGTAGGCGGGCATGTCACTGAGTTAAGCATGATATGTAGATTGCTCAGTCCATGATGACCGAACATCAGTTGTGACGTGGCAAACAAGTGAAAATGGGTAACAGCACAAAAATCTTGTTATGAATTACAGAAACTTGGCCCCATGGTAGATGTAACATGTCCCTTTCTCACTCACAACACTGGACAAATGGTCAATTCCATGATGAGTGAACATCGGTTGTGACATGGGAAACAAGTAAATATGGGCAAGAGCACAATGGCCTCTTGTTTTGAGTTACAGAAACAGGGCTTCATGGTAGTTGTAATCATGCTACATACTAGCTCCCAACACTAGACAAATGGTAAACTCCTTGATGGGTAAGCATCAGTTATGACATGGGATGCAAGTGAATATAGACAAAAGCGCTATGGCCTCTTGTTTTGAGTTACAGAAACAGGGCCTTATGGTAGTTATAGTCATGTCACTCTCTCTACTTCCCAGCACTTGACAAATGGTTATTCTTACATACTGGTTGCCACACTGCACTTAGGTTGGAAAATACATTCATACGCTGACACATACTATGAGGATTGGGATGATATTTTACTAGTAACACACTTACAGACCCCATTCCAACATGTTATGTAATGGAGATTGATACGTGTGATGTTATGAACTACAATACACATTGACAATCTAATATCTCTGATACTTTGGGTTATGCATGTTAGGAAAGTAGATGGACAACATAATGGCAAATGCTGAGATGTGCGTATATAGAGCATTGATGTTTTGTGGGAGGTATTGTGGTGTAACTTACCAGACTCTGCTCCCCCAGCTATTCCTGTCAAGCTGTCAGGACGCAGGGTGGCCAAGGCCTTCTCCTCCCATGGAGAGAGTTGCAATAGGGTGCTGGAAAGACCACCAACAGTTTTCTGGAGCCAGAGAATGATCCTTCCACCTAAGGTTGTTACATCTCTTCCTAATATACTCTGTTGTGCACAAGGTGGTGCCTACAGCATTCACTCTGTCGACCCTTCTTTGCCACATTTCCATTTGCATACTGAGAGGGGTATGTTAGACTTGGGCTCCAAACAGTTGTTTCTCTACTCTTATGATTTCATCCACCATCACTCTCAACTCATCCTCCGAAAAACGTGGATTTTTAGAATGTGACATGAAAGTGAATTAAAGTGGGTGACAAGGACTTAAAGAAACAAGACAAGTGATATTGTGAAAAAAATAAAAAGTGTGTGGAAAGTGTTAGTTGGAATTGGAAAAAAGGGCTGCCTTATCTCACAAAAAATGAAACAACGATTTAAGGTCTCAGTCTTGCTGTGCTGCAGTAGAGAGACAAAGGTTCATGGTCTGGGATAGGATGTGTTTTATAGTGTGTTTTGCAGGTGTGTCTACTTGGCCAATGGGTGTCAGTTGTGTTGTTTTGTAATCTATTCAATGGGCACTGTTCTGGTGCTTTGCTGACAGTGTACAGCGACAGCCTACAGTCGTCAGCTATCTGCCACAAGGGGACGGCGAGTACAACTGTGTTTCTCTAATCGGCTTGGTGGTTAACGGCAGCCATGGCGGCAACAGACTATGCACTGCCAACATTGCAGCCCGCCACACCACTGGCGGATAGCACTCCATCGATGCGGTTGGCGGTTCAGCCTGCATACATCGTAATATGGCGGTCGGAGTCCGGCAGCACAACAGTCTTATTGGGACCGTAACCATGGCGGACTGGCGGTATGACCGCCAAAGTCGTAATCGTGCTCTTAGTCTCTTTTATAGAAGCTGAAAATCTCCAGCAGTATGAAGCTGCAGGCTGTAGCCGAGAAGGGCACCCTGGGGCCGAATACCCCCTTCTGGAAGGAGCCGCTGACGAACATATGCTGCTGCAGAGAAGAACTTAGCAGGGCTGCAGGGAAGTCAGGTCGACTGGCGATGCACCTTGGCCTGATAGGTGAGCATCTACATCCCAGTCTTCTCTTCGTTTCCAGAGCAGATTTTGTGTGAACATTTTCAAAACCATTACCGGTCACTCTTTTCAAATATTTGCAGTTGCCAATTCCCATGCCAGGCACATTTCAGGTGTAAATCAGCATGAACTGTACTCTGATAGACTGTTTCTTAAAAGCCTGATTTTGAGGTAAATTTATCAAATTTATCAAAGCCAGAGGACAATTCAGATTCAGTAATAAATTTCACTACTCAAGCATATTTATCTTTAGTGAGCAGGTGAGCTTGTGTGCATGAAAAAAACAGCTGTTAATAGGAAGTAAGTTATAAAAAATATTTGAGATGAAGTTGTGCCTGAGAAAATAACTTCAATTACACATGAACACATGCCAGCACAAAATGTATACTTTCATTAGAGAGCATTCAAAAACAATGTACAAAATACAGAAAATAAGTGACACTACATTGGTCAAGAGTAACAAACATTCATGAAATGAAGAAAAAAATAAACAAAAAAATAGCTTTTAAAGACAAGTAACAATAGGCTGTCAATAATTTAAATTCATGGGTAAAAAGAAATACATAAACAAGATTGTCCAATTAAGTTGAATATCCATGTTTCAACACTGAGACTGATTTTCAGCAGGTCATCATCAGAACAATGTTTAATATACTGTGGGCTCAATTCACAAAGGGACTTACATGTGCTGCAGACAGTACGCTACGCAAAGATTCTGCCCCCCAGAGCAGAGATTTCACCATGAGAGCAGAGACTCCCTACTCATAATTTTACTACACTAAAGTCCCTTAGTTATTCAGGCTCTTAGAAGTCCTGGATACTGAGTGTCAACAGGGCTTTTAAAAAAGTCCCTATAGAGCATGTCGTTTGAAATGTCATTGGTGATGTCCTAAATGATGTCATAGAACATGTTGTGAGTGTGAAGTCATAAGCAGAGCATGGGGGACGCAAGTTACAGTTAGCACCACTAACTATAACTGTTGAATTTCTGTGTTTTTTAGTTCAAATCGTTAATGTTGTCACTGACAAATGCACCTAACTATATCGTTACTTTAGTGTTATATACACGCACACACACACTAGATAGTGGGCAGCATTTATAATCCCCATCTTTCCTTAATAAAAGAAACACTTGTGAGCCTCCTTCTCAAAGTTCTTTGATTATTAAAAATTAGCTCCTAGGGTAGGTGGACATATGACCCAGTCAACAGCGGATAAATCCTTTAGAGCTCAAAGACCACAGATTTTGATGACAAATCCTCAAGGCCAAACTCAATACATACAGTTGATCTACGAGTATGTGTATCGTACTCCAGGCACGGTGTGAGTTACAACTGAATAGTCAGAACTGTTTTGAAACTAATTTTCGTTGAGTAGAGAGAAAAGCGTCAGAAATAAGACATAGCAACCTTTAGAAAGCAAGTCTTGTTCCTGGAAATTCACAACTACCTGGAGCCAGAACCTGGAGCCAGAACCCGAGACGTCACAAAATGGCTCAAGCTCAGCTCTCGAGCCTTCAGGCACAATTCTTGTACCAAACTGCACATACTCCGAGTTTCAGCACCTCAGAGTAGGTGACAAAACTCACTATCAATACAATATATTTCAAAATGAACACATCAGAACTGTGTGATAATGACACCCGCAAAACAACACACCACGAGGTATCACAAATTTTAGCGTTGCTATTACCATATCTGTGTTTGTATGTTGCTTGGAAGGAGCCCCATAGTGTGCTCTATAAAACTCTCGCTCCCTCACTTTTTTATTCACTCATTCTTCCAAAGGACATAATTACCAAAGGGCCTCACTTTAATCTAAGTTAGTTGATATATGTTCGGTGTAGGCAATACATACACTGAGACACAAAAAGCAAATTCAATGAGAGATCCCATTAGATATTTACCCCAGTCCACGGATCATCAGTTTCTCTTCTTCTTTGCCCATTCTGACACTCAGCAGAGAACGGATCTGCCCCAACGAGGCCAGCAAGTTGATTGTATCTTCCACAGACACAGCATTTATAGTATATGTTTTTGGTAACGCTCGAACAAGGCCTCCAATGCCATCATACTGACGGTGCAACAATACGAACATATTCCTCACCAACTCCGAATCTTCAATCACAGACTCTTGCGCCCATCGTACCATGGTCTCAGAAATCAGCTGCTGAAGTGTTGCTGTGAACAAATAAGAGATTTAGTTTTAGGTCACCATCTCCAAAAGGGTTGGCAAATGAACAAGTTTATTTCTGCTAAGCAGTACACAGAGGGCCTCATTATGACCCTGGCGGGCGGCGGAGGCCACCCGCCAGGATGCCGCCCTCCAAAATACCGCGGTCAAAAGACCGCGGCGGGTATTACAAGTTTTCCCCTGGGCTGGCGGGCGGTTGCTGAAAAACCGCCCGCCAGCCCAGGGGAAAACGACCTTCCCACAAGGATGCCGGCTCGTAATCGAGCCGGCGGAGTGGGAAGGTGCGACGGGTGCAGTGGCACCCGTCGCGTATTTCAGTGTTTGCAAGGCAGACACTGAAATACTTTGCGGGGCCCTCTTACGGGGGCCCCTGCCGTGCCCATGCCATTGGCATGGGCCCCCAGGGGCCCCGCGACCCCCCCTACCGCCATCCTGTTCATGGCGGCTTTCCCGCCATGAACAGGATGGCGGTAGGGGGGGTCAGAATCCTCATGGCTGCGGAGCGCGCTCCGCAGCCATGGAGGATTCACACGAGCAGCGGAAAGTCAGCGGGAGACCGCTGACTTTCCGCTTCTGACCGCGGCTGAACCGCCGCGGTCAGAATGCTCGTTGGAGCACCGCCAGCCTGTTGGCGGTGCTCCCGTGGTCGGTGGCCCTGGCGGCCACCGGCCGCCAGGGTCAGAATGACCCTCAGAATGCTTTACCATGATTCAGTTTTTCACTAAAACGTCTGCTCTCAGAGCTAAGAACTAGCAGATCTCTATTATAGCAAGCAAAACTGTCGATAAATGCCTAATAGTTTGTCATCTGAATACATCTCCACTTGTATAAACATTGAGTCTGATGTTTTTATGGCCAATGTTTTTTTCCATAATTGCAGAAACTGAGGGGGTTATTCTAACTTTGGAGGAGGTGTTAATCCGTCCCAAAAGTGACGGAAAAGTGACGGATTTACCACCAGCCGTATTACGAGTCCATTATATCCTATGGAACTCGTAATACGGCTGGTGGTATATCCGTCACTTTACCGTCACTTTTGGGACGGATTAACACTCCTCCAAAGTTAGAATAACCCCCTAAGTCTGATGACCGTGACCTATGGCATGTGGTTTGGATCTGTGTCCTGTCACATCCAACCTCAGAAGAATATTTTCTAACTTTTTTTGTTCTTTCAGTTAAAACAGTGATACTCAAAGTAGGGCCAGGGGCAGATTACGGCCCCATGGAACTTTTCATTCAGCCCCTGGTGAACAACAGTACCGGGCTGCTGTTTACTTGACAAATAACCTACGTTTAGAAATATATTTAAACACGGTAAACATTAATTTGTAAAATAAATTAAGTTAATGAAAGAAATTAACTGGTTTCCATGAACCACATAACTTGAGGAAAACCTTCATTTTTAAAGATACCTTGCAACAAACGGGTAACTATAAGGTAAAGTCACTTCACAGTTCAAAAAGTGTATTTTGTTAACATGCAGTAGCGTCGCACCTTAGTACTTCTGATCATATCATAGCATTATCTTAAATGCTGGCTAACATTGGTGTCATATTTCATACTATCCACAGGTTTGAATCCTCTTTGCGATGCGGAGTCTTTTGATGTCCAGGAACAATGCGTGGAAATCCTGGGCGTGCGGGGCAAAGTTACAGCAGTTGCGTCGATCTGGTGGGTGATGTGGTGGAATTTATGACGCATGGCTGCTGCTGGGTCGATTCCTCTCGCAGGAAGTCAGGCTGCATCATTCGGGCTCGGCGATGCGTCGATCAGGTGGGCTGTGAGTCGAAGTTCCGGTCGAAACATTGGCTCTGCGTCGATCTCCACTCAGGGAGCCAGACAGAGCTGTTCCAGTTCGGCGATGCAATGATTTTCTCACTGCTGGACAGGCTTTGTGTGGATTCCTGAAGGCTGTGCATCAATTTCCACCACACAAGGAGTTTCTTTGCAGGGATGAAGTCTTTTTGGCTCTGAGACTTAAGGAAACGGGAGGCAAGCTCAATCCTAGCACTTGGAGAGCACTTCTCTGCAGAGCCTGTTGCCAGCAAGGCAGCAGGGCAATAACAAGCCAGCAGTCCTTTACAGCAAAGCAGTCCTGGTGAGTCCTTTGGCCAGTCAGGCCGCTTCTCTGGGCAGGTTGCAGGTTCTGGTGCACAGTGACTGTCCCAAGAAGTGTCTGATTTGGTAGGGTTAGGGACCCAGTTTATACACCCAAAAGTGCCTTTGAAGTGGGGGAGACTTCAAAGAGTGGTTTTGAAGTGCACAAGGTCCCCTTTCAGTACAACTCTGTCTGCCAGGGTCCCAGTAGAGGGTTTAGCAGTCCTTTGTGTGAGAGCAGGTCACTGTCCTTTGAAATGTAAGTGTCAGGCCCTCCACCCTTCAAGCCCAGGAAGACCCATTCGGTATGCAGATGTGTGCAGGTGTGACTGAGCATCATGTGTTTGTGGTTGTCTGAGTGAAATGCACAAGGGAGCTGTCAACCAGCCCAGCCCAGACGTGGATTGGAGACAGGCTGTAAGGCACAGAAGGTTTTAAGTGCAGAGAAATGCTCACTTTGTAAAAGTAGCATTTCTAAAATAGTAATATAAAATCCAACCTCACCAGTCAGCAGGATTTTGTATTACCATTCTAGCCATACTATATATGACCTGTTTACCCCTTTCTAATTAGAAACTAATACTCAACCAGTTTATGAGGGTAGCCCTAATGTTAGCCTATGAAAGGAGAAGGCCTCACAGCAGTGGAAAACAAATTCAGGAGTTTTCCACTACCAGGACATATAAAACACAGAGATATATGTCCTGACTTTTACCTACCCAGCACCCTGCCCTCTGGGTTGCCTAGGGCCTACCTTAGGGGTGACTTATAGGTAGAAAAAGGGGAGTTTAATGCTTGGCAAGTACTTTTAAATGCCAAGTCCAAGTGGCAGTGAAACTGCGACACAGGCCTTGCAATTGCAGGCATGAGACATGGTTAATGGGCTACTTATGTGGGTGGCACAACCAGTGCTGCAGGCTCACTGGTAGCATTCAATCTACAGGCCCTGGGCACATGCAGTGCACTTTACTAGGGACTTACCAGTAGATCAAATATGCCAATTAGGTATGAACCAATGTTACCATGTTTTAAGGGAGAGAGCATATGCCCTTTAGCACTGGTTAGCAGTGGGAAAGTGCGCAGAGTCCTGAAACTACCAAAAACAGTGTCAAAATGTGGAGGGAGGCAGGCAAAATGTTGGGGGTGACCACTCTAGGGCTGTCAGGTCTAACAGTTTGGCATTGTCAAAAAAAACAAAAAAAAAGGAGTACCAATTGCAAACAATGCATTAACATGCAAGTGCATACAAGTGTCTGCATGAGCACACATGTGTGGTCATATTTTTTAAATGCTTTTTCTCATAAAGGAAAAACATTCTAAGGTGGCACCCAGGCATGTGCATGCACTGAGAGGCATAAGGAGACCATTTTTGCATTTTTTAATGTTTCATTTACATGTCCATAATGAACAATAGCCATTTTAAAATGGTAATTTCAAAGAAAATATACCACTATTAATATAACAGCTGGGCGTCGAGGTTTTGCATTGTTTGTCGTCGATTCTGAGGCTGGCAGCTGTGCAGCAAGGTCAATAATTTATTTATTTCGGGGGATTATACTCCATCAAAACACAGAATGACAAATGCACACACCATAAGTTAAAATAAAAGATAAAAAAAGTAAAATAAATCATACCTTCATGTCTTGTATTGCAGTAAAATCTTAATAAAAATGTATACTTTGTAAAATGTTGCATCTTTCACACCAGGCAATCAATAAATATCTTGACACAGAATATACAAACCACTCAGTAGTTTTCAATCTTAGTATCCGAGTTTTATTCGTTAAGTATTCTACAGATAGGATTCAACATATTGAATTACCCAGATCTTCCTCAGCTTGTGGTAGAACGGGCAAAAAAACAGAAAATGCTTAATCGACTCAGTACTTACCTTACAGACAGGACACGAGGGATAAATGGAGCACACTCGCTACCTGCCTTCTGAGTTTGTTCAAAGGCAGAATACCATATCTAAACTTCAAGAAAATTGATCTTGCTTGAGGTGGTTCGATTCAATATAAAAACAGTT
Source organism: Pleurodeles waltl (assembly GCF_031143425.1). Classification (NCBI taxonomy): domain Eukaryota; kingdom Metazoa; phylum Chordata; class Amphibia; order Caudata; family Salamandridae; genus Pleurodeles; species Pleurodeles waltl. Next base: position 579,382,157 of record NC_090444.1, on the reverse strand, counting down.
TGAAAGCCATATTACACTTGAAGTTTAGAAATCTTTTGGTCTGGGAACTTATATCTGGTGTAGACTGCGAACTCTCATTGATTTACCGCCAGTATCTTAGCTTTAGTTGGCGTAACATTTCTTTTGTACTCTGCTCAGGGTTATCCCAGGCTCAGTGTAGGCCTACATTATACATACAGATCTTTATATATCTAATCCTTGGTAGTACAACAGAATTATCTTGATCTTTCACCTCTAAAAACGCTTGTCAGAGATGTAGTTGTCCATTCCCTTAACCAATAAAGGAAGGGTTTGAGGGCTGCAACATGTGGTACATTCTTTAGCCCCAGATCTAAGCACATTGGGTAAGTGGGGTACTCTGTGGCAGCATGAGTACAGCTTGCATAAATCTATTCTCTGCTTTTTCTAATCTCCTGGTTTATTCAGCGCCCCATATTTCTGCTCCGTACAAGGCCGCACCAAGCCCTCTTGTGCAATAAATTTTTAATGCGGTGAGACTGGTCTGAAGTTAGAATGATTTCATTTCTTCACCACCATTGACCCGATGTGTTGTAGGGTCAGTTGACTATGTGCTATTTGGTGAGCCCATGATAAAGAGCTGGAAGTCCTCACCTCCAGATAGCCAAAGTCCTTAAACTGATCTAAATTAGAAAAGGCTAGCTTCACATTCTCTCTAAATGGCCTGTGTGGATATAAGGTCATAAATGTTGTTTTAGAAATTTTAATTTCCAGTCTGTACTTTTGACATGAGATCAATAACTGATTAATTATGTTCTGCAGCGTTGTTGATGTTTTGAAATTGAAAACATATCATCTGAGAAAAGTAAGGCAGGTATTCCTTTGTTTACCAGTTTAGAGGGTCACCATCACAGTCATACAGTGTGTTGATTGGCCCATTGATGTAAAGTGTAAACAGGGTTGGCGCTAAAACACATCCTTGGCAAACACCCCTATTGTTGTGTATACGCTCAGCTAGTGCATCCTTTATACCCCATCCTACTTGATTGGGGAATCATATAAGATGCTGCTTGCAGGCCTACGAACGCTACATGCAGGTGGCCCTTGGTGTCCAGAGGATTAGAATAAAATGAAACGCTTGATCTATGGTGCTTGTATGGGACCTAAAACCTGCCTGAATATGTGACATCTAGATTTGAATCCTTTCCAACAGCTGACTACTTAATATTTTTTGTGCATTATCAATTAGGCTGATGGGCCTGTAGTTGGCTGGTTTATCTTTGCCACCTTCTTAATTAATTGTTATAATTTTAGCATCCCTCCATGTTTTTAGTACCTCTGCCCCTCTTGCTATGGCGCTGCATATTAAGTTCGGTATATAACCCCATACGACTGGTTCGGAACAACAAAGGTCACAGCGTATCTGGTCTAAACATGGGGCTTGCCCTTTATTTATGCTATCTAGAGCTATTAATGTCTCTTCCATTGTAAAACAATTGGGGACAATTGGGGAAACTGCTTCCCTATCCTATGCTATAACTAGATAATCCTCAGTGTCAGCAGAGCCCATCACTTTGTCTTGATTTGAGCATAGTTTTCTAAAGTATTGTACCCATGTGTGAGGATGGATATGGAAATCTTCATCCTATTTGGAGATTGTTGTACCATTAGCTAGTAAATGCCAAAATGTCCTACCATCTTTCAATGAAGCAATTTTGGTCAGATTGTGCCATTATTTGTCCTACTAATTCTTCTTTGCCCTTTTTTAAAATAATTTTACCTCTCTCCAACAATATTGGCTCCATTGCCACTTTTTACAGTGGCCATCAATTTCTGTCTAGCAATTCTGAAGTGTATATCATACCATAAGATGTATTTGGATGTACATGTATTCTCCTTCAGATCTTTATAGAAATATCCCCTATTAGAAACTGGGTTTCTGGTTGACAGAGGTATGCACCTTGTCCAAGCAGGAACCACAGTCCTAATTAGGGTAATAGAGATATACACCATTAATTAACCTGTGCTCACCCTCTAGTAGCTTGACACAAAGCAGTCAGGCTTATCTTAGATGCAATGTGTAAAGTATTTGTGCAACACTTAGAACAGTACAACAGTGAAAACACCAAACACAAAATACTCCATACCAGGTTAGAGAAGCAGAGTTTGATTGAATAAACAAAACAAGAACAAAATGAGAATAATCCAATAAGTAGAAGTGGAGTTATTAATTTTTAAAGGAAACTTGCAATTGTAATACTTGAAAGCTTAAATGCCAACCAGGGATATTTGGTGTGCTAGACCGGGGTAAATGCAAAGTTCTGGCCGACCGCAATGGAGCACTGGCTAGCTACAAGGACTGACCTTGTCCCGCTGAAACAGTACCTTGTGTGGAGGCTTGGGTCGATGTTGAGGAACCAATTCAAGGAGCACAGGAGATGATGCAAAGGGGATGCATTGGTTCAGTTCCGCACAGTCAGGGGATACACTGTCGTAGAACTGCACAGTCATCGATCCTCAAACAGCAGTGCGGCATCGAACCATTTGTGATGAAGGTGATGCTTCATCATCGAGCCGGCAATGCAAAGGTGATGCACCGGGGCTAATGGTGTTGTGTCGATCCTCAGCCGTCCATTCAGTGATGCAAAGTTCTCATCCTCAGCGGCAGCGATGATGCGTCGAGGAGAGATGTTGCGGTTCCGATCAGCATAGTGAAGGCGATGCATGAATTTCCAGAGATCACAGCTGCAGAATCCACTTCCAAGGGCCCAAGACTGGAGTGGCACAACTTGGCTGGGTAGGACCAGTGCTTAATTTAAGCCAGCAGTTTCCTGTGCTCGGCATTGGCACTGAATTGTCAACTCCAGCACTTATGACAGTTTGCCACATGGTGGTGTCCTTAATTATATATACAATACAATGACTAATAAATGCTGTCCAAGCATTTCTTACAGCTTTGGGGACAAGGACAGACTGAATTACCACACTTGTTGGAGTGTGATGGTCAGTAATTGTGTTGGCATGACACTCACAGTGCTGGCAGGGGCAATGGGTGGTGAATGATGCAGTGGCCTCCTGGTGAGGGCCCCTGCAATTACATTTTTACAAATTAAGCACTGGGTAGGACTCACAGTTGGCAGAGCCCAGGAGCTGTGGCAGACATAAGTGAAGTCCCTGAGACTTCAGAACAGGAGGCAAGCCAGCAAGCTCTTGGAGTCACTTTGGTTCAGGGTATGTAGAGATTCAAGTTCAGTCCTTTTCACTCCCAGGAATGGAGGGCAGCAGGTAGCAGGGCAGGCCCAGCAAAGAAAAAGTCCAGCATAGTGACAGTCCCTTTAGCAGCACAGCAGTCCTTCTCTCTGGTAGAATGTCCTCAGGTCCAGAAGTGTACTGATTTGGTTGGGTTTGAGGTCCTGTACTTTTTCCAAGTTGTGCCTTTTTAGTGGGAGAGACTTCTAAGAGAGGCCTTTTCAAGAGCACAAAATAAATCCCTGCCCTGCCTTCACTGGCTCTGGACACACTACAGGGGGGTATGCAGCCCTTTGTAAGGGCTCAGGACCCGGCCTATTCAGGTGTATGTGTCAGCTCCTCCCTCCCATCCTGCCCAGGATAGCCCATCAAGATGTTAATGGCCATCAGGCACACCTATGCTCCTTTTGTGTGTGGCTGTCTAGAGGGACTGCACAAGAGCCCAGCTGTCACCCACCCAGACACGTATTCAGAGACAGGCAGAAGGCACTAGGGGCCAGATGTAGGAAACTCCCAAATTGCGACTTGCAATTTTCGAGTCCCTGCGACTCGCAAATTGCAAGTCGCAATTTGGGATGCAGAAAGGTATCTCAGACACCTTCTGCGAGTCGCTATGGGGTCGCAAAGACCAACCTCATTAATATTAATGAGGTGGGTCGCAATTTGCGACCCCATAGCGACTCAGGGCACTCACAGGGATGGAGGCCTGCTGGGAACAGCAGACCTCCATGTCCGTGACTGCTTTTAAATAAAGCAGTTTTTTTTTTCAAAGTGCAACCCAGTTTTCCTTAAAGGAAAACGAGCTGCACTTTGAAAAATAAACCGAAACCTTTAGTTTCGGTATTTTTCAGGGCAGGTAGTGGTCCATTGGACCACTGCCTGCTCTGAAAAATTATTATTAGGTCCAGTCACAAAGGGGAAGGGGTCCCATGGGGACCCCTTCCCGTTTGTGAGTGGGTTACCATTCACTTCAAGTGGATGGTAACTGCGAGTCCATTTGCGACCGCTTTCGCAAATGGAATTGCATACCACTGCGACTCGCAAATAGGAAGGGAACACCCCTTCCTATTTGCGACTGGGAAATGCATTTTGCGAGTCGGTTCCGACTTGCAAAATGCATTTCTACATACCAGATGGGGTTTAGCGACTCGCAAACTGCGTTTTTTGCCGTTTGCGAGTCGCTAAACCTTTCCTACATCTGGCCCTAGATGATTTAAAGTAAGAAAATGCCAACTTTCTAAAAGAATTAGAATATAACATCTGACTTCACCATACATTGTGACTGTAAATTGTGATTTCAGAGACACCAAACTTGGGAGTCCTATCTCTTGTCAATTGGAAATTACACTTATAAAATGTAATAAGCAAATCCCAATGTTAACCTATGGGAGAGACAGGCCTTGCAGTAGTAAAAAACGAACTTAGGAGTTTTTCACTACCTAGGCATATAAAGCTTAATAGCACATGTCCAACCTTTTAGATACACTGCATCCTGCCCTTGGAGCTCTCCAGGACCTACTTGAGGGGTGCCTTGTATGTATTAAGAAGGAAGGATTGGACCTGGCACAAGGGTTAGCTTGACATGTCGACATGGCAGTTTATACTGCACACACAAGCTCCTCAATGGCAGGCCTGAGTCATGTTAAAGGGCTACTGAAGTGGGTGGCACACTCAGTGCTTCAGGACCACCAGTAGCATTTAATTTACAGTTCCTGTGCACAGGTAGTGCACTTTACTAGGGTCTTATGAGTACATTAAATATGACAAATGTAGGTATGCCAATGTTATTATACTTTAAGCACATAGACACACACTTTAGCACTGGTTAGCAGTGGTAAAACGCCCAGAGTCGTAAAGCCAATAAAAACGAATTCAGGAAAAAGTAGAGATAAAGGCAGAATGTCTGGGGATGACACAGCAGAAAGGGCCAGGTTCAACTTCCCCCCAACTGATTCTAGGAGTTCATTGAAAACAGACATACAGAAGGATCACCTCATCACTGGTTATTAATTGAGCATAAAGCAAACGTGTCTGTAGTGTAAATGTGGGCCAAGTTATTCTCATAAGGGTATATGATAGGCTACTTAATCTGTCTCTTGTTGAAATAGAAATTTGGGGCATCAACTGACCAGGAGTTGTGAATATAATTCAATAGAGGGATGCTCCTCAGGGCAAGTGATAGAGCATTATAATCACTGTCCTGTCTTTCAATGACCTCATTTCTTGCAAATTAGGAAATAGATCTAAGTAAAGCAGGAGATAATCAATTCTGTTTCTGGTAGATGCCCTCTTAAATGTGTGACTGGCCCATAGATCAGACAACTTATGACCACTACATGTACATAAACCATAAAATGATGTTAGAGAGGAAATCTCCATTTGCTACCTTTGACCTTTTTTTTAGGGGCAGAATTAGCAGTCTGGAAATACCCCTCTCCTCATCTTTAACCTTTGTAAAGCTTTGGAATACTTCTATAGGTTCAAAGGTCACATTAAAATAAGATGATTGCTATTTTCAGATTACTCCAAAAACTCGTCAAGAGCTAACAGAGTTGATGACTCACCGCTCAGGCTAAAGAAGAGGTTATAAATGTTTATTAGTCTGACTGCAAATATCACAGATATCAAATTAATATCTAATCCCAGCAGCTCAGTAGACTTGAGGTTAAGCCATTTTACATGGTGGGCTAGCGTGGTCTTTATCCATACTGCTAATCCACCTGGCAGGTGTCCAGCTAGTGATAGATTCGCTTCTACACTATAGTTTACATAAATAGGTCTACATTCTGGCTGCAAATCCAAGGTTTCCTGAAACACATAGCTATCATCATTGTCAATACATTTTCCCCAATCAAGGTCATTCAGTTTAGATTTTAAACCTGCAATGTTCCATGATGGTAGCTGGATCTCTAGGGTAACATCCCTTGCCTGTGAAGAGACGGGGGAAGAACTTATCTCTACCAGTTGTTTGCGTTCATTGGAACCTGCTTGTATAACTGAAATCTCTATAGAAAAAATAGGCAAACTAATCATGTCAAATGTAGTCTCCCTATTTGCTGTTAATAATAGTGACCCCTCCTCATGTTAGTTGAGCTCCTTGGGATCTACAACTGGATTAATCTCAATTGCTTTATGGGCTGTTTGACTTTTGTTTGTTGTTGTGAGGTTCATTCACTACTCTTGGCATACACACATTTGTTGAAGGTTTGAACTTACACAGTATTTGGGAGCACTTAGGGGTTGAAGTGTGCTGATCTACATTAAAAGATCAAAAAATAAATTCCTCCCTGAGCAGCTCGACTGCTAGGTACACATGCTGTTCATTCAGTAAGCTCTGACCAATGAGTAGCAATGTTGATGGTGCCTTATCTAGTATATAACTTTGTTCTTTAGAGATTAGTTAGCTTCCTTGACTCCCTCAGGAAGCCTGGTGACATTAACCACATGCAATGTTTCCCAGTCACTTTATGTGTCTCAAGCTCTCTATTTGGCGTTCCTATCCTACTTGGTAACTTGAGGGCCTGGTAACTGGGGTCTAGGGTAAATACAGGAGTTCTCACCTCAATCTCATGCCCTCTCTGAGGTCTTAGGAGATAAATGGGAATTTGTGTTGCTTCCCTTTGCGGGTGGGCTCTGTCCAAAAAGTTATGACTCAACATTTGGAGTTTGTGTGATCATGATATGGCGTTTGCCTGGATCAATTTTGCAGTGAGAGACTTTTCCCTCTTACACACCTCTGATGGTCATAGTAGAGCAGTCTCTACCCCTGCATCCCCCCACCTCCCGATTGGAATGGCCTTGGACAATCCATTCTATTCAACCATGAAGCAACCTGAGTATGTACTGACCAATTTCTCCTTCTAGTTGTGCAACAGTCTCTTAAAGTGTTTTAATATATCTGCTACAGTTGCAAACCATAGCCTCGCCATATGTAGTATGCAGAGCTGGGCCTTTTGAGTCCTCCCTGTTTAAAGAGTCTCTTGCAATTCCAGGTGAGGCAAGAGGGCTAAAGCGGTTTATACAGGCTATCTCAGGGATGATAGTACAATAGTTCTACCCCTATCAACCTTGTTCCACAACAGGTGTTACACTAGCCTGTTGCACCTCCTCTTTCCTATTAACAGTTTCTCAGATACTTTGTGGACCTCTCATGACCTGATTTGCTAGGGGCAAATGAGGTGAATTGCATAGGGTCTCATTTTAAAATGATCTGCTACTTTTTGACCTGAGGTAGAGCAATGTGTTGTTTTCCCTTTGCTTAAAGAGGATTCCACCTCCTCTATGATATTGTCTATTGTCTTTATGGTGCAATTCTCAGCTGCATGAAGAACTGTTTTTTTGTTTTTTTAAACTTCCTCCTGAGCTGTCCTCTTTCCCCATTATCTTGTTTGCAGGGTATTACATTTTACCAGTCATCCGTCAGATAAGAAATAATAATTCTTACCAATCTGAGGTGCAAAACCAATTCTCTAGTTAGTCAGTAAGTGAAGATCCAAAATCAGACAGTGTTCATCAGGGTGCTGGCCCTGCTCTGCCTCTTCCTGGCTTGGATGGGTAAGACAGGCCATCTCTTGGCATGATTTTGCCCAGACATATCCTACATGCATCGCGTGTGCGAGGATCTGCAGCACACTAGATAGCGCCCCCGCGGCCGTGCCTTCTCTCAGGGGAAGCAAGTTGTGGTTGTTGGAGTCTAGGTGAAGTCCTATTGAGTCCTGCATGCAGGGATCTGCTCCGTGCTTAGTAGCAATCTCCATGTGGCCTTGTCTTCTCTCAGGGGCAGACAGTTGTGGATGTTAGAGTCCTGGTGGGTCTCCTATGCAGGTATCTGCTTAGCGTTTAGTAGTGACCCCCCTACATCCCCACATTCTCTGAGGTGCAAGGAGTTGTGGTTGTTGGAGTCAGGGCAGAGTCCTGATGCGTCCCGCGTGTGGGGATCTGCCACACGCTTAGCAGCGCTCCCCTCGCGGACCCACCTTCTCTAAGGGGCAGGGAGTTGTGGTTATTGGAGTCCGTGTAAAGTCCTGGTCCGTCCCACATGCAAGGATCTGCTGCATACTTAGCAGCTCTCTCCCATGGCCCCGCCTTCACTCAGGGGCGGGAAGTTGTCATTGTTGGAGTCCAGGCAGAGTCCTGATGCAGTGAGGATCTGCAGGTCTTTGCGTCGCTTCACACCGGGTTTTAGTGAAGACTGCAGCAGGGATGGAAAGGCACCTCTATCCCAGTCCAGGACTGGATGGGTACCACTTGGGGATTAGGACTCACAGCAGGCAGAGCCTAGGTGCAGGGTTTAAGATGGTAGGAACCTATTCTGTCCCTAAGGCTCCAATCAGGAGGTCAGCCAACTAGCCCTTGCAGCCACTCAGGTGGTCCGGGATTCAAGATGCACTTTCAGTCGTTCTAGTCAGGCAGCAGGATAGCTGGGCAACAGAGAAGCAGTACTTCTTGCAGAGCAGCACAGCAGTCCTTCTGGGTCTTCCACAGGTACAGAGGTGCACTGAAGATTTGGATCTGAGGGTTCATTATTTATACCTGGTGCCCACTTTGAAGTAGGAGAAGGTTCTGGAGATTTCAACCACAGAGGTGTTTGGAATTTCCTGTTTCCTTGCCCTGGCCCAGGTTTTCTGGGGTCACAAAAGACTAGGGTCATACCCTTTATGAGTGTGCTCAGATAGAGCCTTTGTGATGTGCAAGTATGGTAGGTGATAACTTATTCCCTCTTCAAGTCTGACATGGCTCATCCTGCCAACACCTATTTGCCATTGTCTCACTGTCTGGAAGCAATACACAAAGACTAACTGCCAGCTACACCTTGTCATGTGACCCAGGATACAGATTGCAGGCACCAAATGCTTACGACACAAAAATGCCTACTTTCAAAAAGTGGCATTTTCAGAATTGTAGCTTAAAATCCTACTTTACCATCAAAGGTTTGAAATTGCAATTTATTTGAGACCAAACTCGACCTGTCCACCTGCTTCTAATTGAAAGTTATAATTTATTAATTGTAATAAGGTAACCCAAAGTTATCCTATGGAAGAGGTAGGCCTTGTAGTAGTGAAAAATGAATTTAAGAGTTGTTCACTACCAGGACATGTAAAATCTAAAAGTAAATGTCCAAATTTTTAAATACACTGCACCCTGCCCTCTGGGCTGTTTAGGGCGTTCCCTACGGGTGACTTATATATATTAAAAAGGAAGGTTTAAGCCGGCAAAACGTTTATTTTGCCAGGTAGAAAGTGCAGTTTAAAAATGCACACACAGGCTGCAATGACTGGCCTGAGACATGTTTAAAAGGCTACTTAAGTTGGTGGCGCGATAAGTGCTGCAGGTCCAATAGCATCATTTAATTTACAGCTCTTGGGAACATGTAGTACCTCTTTGCTAGGGGCGTACAAGCAAATTAAAAGTGCCAATAGGCTGTAAACCAATTTTACCTTGTTTAAAGGAGAGAGCACAAAAAATGTAGCACTGGTTAGCAGTGGTAAAGTGTGCAGAGTCCTAAAGCCAGCAAAAACAGGTACAGAAAACAGGAGGGTTAAGGCAAAAAGTTTGGGGATGAGCTTGCAGAAAGGGCCAAGTCCAACATATACAAAGAAAGTGATGGGTAGAATGCCTGAATTAATCCCAGCCACTGGTAATTACTAAGGTGCCACATTCCAATATATTGCTATTTTGTACTTCACGGCTGGGCATATCCGTCTCATTCAGCGTGAAACAATAAAAAAAATACAAAATACATAAAAAGTGATCAATGGAATGCTTGAATTAATCCTAGCCACTGAAAACTACTTGGGCCGCCATTCAATCCATAGTTATTTTGCACTTCATGCAACCTCAGTTTGGATAGAGGGATCGATGTCCGTAATAGACACAGACCTCCAAATGTGCATTTGTTTCCCCAAACAAGAAACATTATTTTAAATATTTTTAAAAAAACAATGTGTTCCCTTCTGAAAGGCTCAATCAGAATCAGGGACATTTTGACAACAACTACTGTTATTTGCCTCTATTCTAAGTTGATTGAGTGCGTAAGTGTGTGAGGCAAAGACATAAAATAAATGGGGAAAATTGGGCTTTGCGCTAACAGCCTTATTGTCACATGCTGTCAGACTTTAGTTTCAGCAACAGGCTGGCATTACCCACTGTGAAAGTCCTGAGCAACGGGTAATACGACTTAAACAATGTAAGCAGAAGCATCATCTAAGAGTTGGCATCAGCTGTGTTCAGGACAGCTAAAACAGTTGCCTTATCGAAGATGACTAGGATATTAACACTGGCCAACCCATTTTGGGATTATAAATTTTTCGTACGGAATCCCGCCATTCACCTATCTACCAATCACCTCTGACCTAAGGCCCCTGAGAGTTCATTCATTATTGTTCAATCCTATACAGTGGGTTTAACAGTCTGAAATGCATCATTTTATGTTTACTTAGGTGGAGACATCAAACGATGATGGACATGAAAAAGAAAGGCTCGATAGCAAAGGCACTCAAACTACTACAATTAAAACTAGGTTTTAAAATGCTTAACACTTTTGAGTTATTTATATTACAATCCTTAAGGAAAGCGCACTTACAAGGCTTCTTGGCCTCATCCTTGACTGCCTTTTCAGTCAGTCTTTTATTCAGATTTGCAACTTTTTCCACTAGGTAGAGCAGACGGCCTCGAATGGATAGGTCACTGCTTCCATCATGAGAACCGTCCTCCTCAAGTTCGATTCCTGGAGAGAAAATACAAGTCCTTCATCGTCACATACTTCAAGGCAGGAGGACAACTGCTACAACTAATATTTTGAACACCTAAAATACACAGACATATAGACACATACAACAGTCCTGTTCTCAAGAGGGCTGCAAATTGCGCCGATTCCCAAGTGTAAACTGCAGTCCGAGTAAATATCAATTTCCCTGAGTGCAATATTCACCAGGTGCGCAATTTGCAACCGAGTCTGCTTTATATGTGTCTGATTGGGGAACAGCTTACTAATAGCACATGGCATTCCTCATTCCGAGCTTTGCAGACACGACAGTGACATGGGTGAATAAAATGCTAATGATTCACTTAGGGTGTGCTTTTTTGCGTTTTTTTGATGTTCCTGTGAGTTATAAAATAATTTGCCCGATTCATAATTCACATAAGAATTAAAATGTATCCCTTGCGATTCTGCAGTAAAAGCCTCATTGATTTCTGACTCCAAAATTGGATTGGCTTCCCAGAATAAATCAATGCCTCTAATTTTACTAATGAGGAGTAAGGGCACACTGTGTCTTGTTGAGAAGAGGCAATGTCATATTCAGCAATAACGGAAAGACTTACCACAGTGAGTCATCAGGTCTTCGTGAAAATCGAGGAGTTTATTCATGATATCATCTGGGCATGGGCACTCATTCTTGCCATCCTTAAAATTGAGGAGCATATTGATCTTAATTAAGAAGAACAAAAGTGGAAACAATTAGTTTGTTTTTGCAAGGAAGTCCTTTGAAACTTGCAATAGCTTACACACTGAATATTGCCCGCTTTCTGGGTGACATAAGACCTTTCTTCAGGCAGCCCATAATCAACTTAAAAAGTGTTTCTCTTTTTCGTAATGAAATATGTATATGCAGTGTCAAGAAACTGCTGAGTACAATTAGTCAAATCAAATCGTAGCGGTAAATTTGTTTTGCATATAAAGTATTTCTACATCAAGGTTAACTAACAGACACAATGAGTGTAAGTTCAAAGCTAGCTTGCATTTGTAAATTTACTTCCAGACAGTGGGAAAGGAAATGAGAATAAGGGATAGGGGTGGTATCAAAGTAAGTCAACCTTCTATTTGCAGAAATGTAAAACAACTGTATGGCCAGCTTGCACATTAAACCTCCAAGTTGCCTTGGGCCCATCAATGATAACATACTAATTTGAACTGTGAGAGAATGCTACAAAGATTAATATTGAAGCTAATGCATTCTGTCAGAACTTCATCTTGTGCCCTATCTGCGGTGGGTTTTAGTCACCAGGCTCTTTTCACCCTTCCCTTGTGGTACCTCACTGCCCTGAGTGCTCCAAGTCATCCTTTCCTTGTGGTGTCTTCCAGTCTTGGGCACTCCATGGTGGCCCCAACCAGAAAGCTTGAACCATTGACCCTCATGTTCTTTTGCTATGCAAGTTTACTTTGTTTTGCTCTTGCAGATTATCACATGTCTGTTTAGGAAAATTATGCTTGCACTGTGAACCACTGAATTGTACCATCGTGCACTTGGGGTTCCATTGTACTTGTCTATTGTTGTCAATTATCGTTTGCACCTGCAAGGCCTCATAACCCTTATATGTAATATATGATCTTCTCCAGGTTCACTGGAATGTTCCAAGCTTTCTCGTGGGCCACATGCCTTCTGGAACACTATTGTCTTCCAACATAAACACCCCCCTCTGAACCTGCACCAGCACTTGGCCTCATTCCAGTCCTGCACAAGCATTATCCCTACACACATCTTCTGAGTTATCAGGATCTTCGAGCGCTCTAGTCTTCCAAGCCTTCCTGATGATCCCCTGATCCTGGTATCAGTGACGATTTCAGTGTCTTTCTTGATTAGCTATGATACTGTTTCCTCTTGAGCTTCTTGCACCGAGTCTCTTTTTGGTTTCAGATTCCAGTTCAAGTGCTAGACATAGCTAAATACTCCCCCCTTAGGTTAGTGTGCACTAATCCATAGGTTGGCAAAACGTATATTTCAAAAGCTGATTCCAATGACGGCCTGAGCACGATTTCGGACATTGGACAGTTTGCCACTGTGTTCTTCACAAGTTCTATCTAGTATTTTGGGAGAAACGTGTAGAACTTGAGGTTTTATTCTAGTTTGATTCTGAACCCAATATGTTCTGGAGTGCCAGAAAATCTCTGATTAATTCTTGAAGCAGCTGCTGCTCTTTCTCATGAGATATTTATGATGAAGTATGTAAGTGTACATATAGTGTAAACAATTTAAAGATCATTCTGAGTTGGGCGCCTATGGGTAACATTGCTTCTTGTTGTTTTTAGCGTACCACAACTGAACTGAGCATAAGAAGGTCAAGGGAGTCCTGATCCTACTAGGCAGTATGTGAGACAGCAGAGCAGTCCCTTTAGTGAGGCAAGTTCACCTTTTCTTGTTTTATCCCATCCCCTTTTCCCTCTGGGGAAGTTTTTAGAGCCAGCTGGAATTGGAGGTCCAGCTTCGACTTCGCGGTTGGAACAAGGTGAGTGTGTGACAGAACGCCAAGCCTTGCACTTCCCACTACTCAGACGATATGGATGATCAATTTCATGTTGACGATTTAGCTCTGGCATTATCTGATGTACAAGGTGAAGTTGAATACTTACAACATGAAAATCTGTCACTTAAGGATGAGTTAGTTAGATATTGTCCCTGCCATTCACCCTGGTTAGCTGATGCAGGAGCTGGGGCAACTCCTAAAGACATGCAGCCTCTTATCCAACTGGCACACTTTGGCGAAACAAAAAATTCCACCAGTACCCGCTCCATTGGTAATATTAATCTTGTGCACATCACTGAAACTACTCCCACCCTTGTGCCTCTGGTCCCACGGAAAGGTTTTTTTGGGAATAATAATACATTTGATGCTGTTTGGAGTCACAGACAATTGCAATTTTTGTCCCTCCAACACAGCTACGATAGCCTTTATTAAAGCCTAGCTTGGGGGCAATGCTCCTAACTGGGCTATCCCACTCATTGAAAAAAAAGATCCTATCTTATATGATTTTGGAAGGTTTAAAGAGGCAATGCATCACTTCCGTGCTAAACACTTCTTTGTTCAGGCTAGTGATAATGAGTTATTGAACTTACATCAGTGTAGGAAGGATCTTCTGACATATTAGAAAAGGAATTACCTATACTCTTAGATTCTGGGGATAAAGGAAACTTTTTGATCTAGCTTTGGCCAGGTCTTTGTATAACCCTTGTGTTAAGAAAAAAGAACCGGAACCGGTTATAGCTGTGGATGGCTCTGAGATTTGTTCAGGAATGATTACTTATGAAACTGCTCCTATTACCCAGGTATGTGAGCATGGGCATACAGAGACCATGACCTTTGATCTCTTAGACACCCCAATCTGTGGTGCTATATTGGGGATCCCCGGGCTTCAGCTTTGCAATCCCCTTATTGATTGGTCCCGTCACCTTGTCACCTTGGGTTCCCATTTTTGTCAAAACCATTGTTATAAAGAGCAGCAGGAGGTTTTATCTCCATTGACGTGTACATCACTAAAACAAGAATGCGTAACCCAAATTCCTGTAGAATATCAGGACTTTCATTATGTTTTTGATGAACAAAAGGCTGCGCAATTACCTCCCCATAGGGAATATGGTTTCTATATAGATTTAATTCCAGGCACAGCATTTCCTTGCAATTGTGTCTATGCTCACTCAGGACCAGAGACAAAATACCTGAACAATTACTTTTCATTTGTTCCCACCAGTTTATTTATTCCTACTAAGAAATTATGACAAGAAGCACTAACTTGGTGTCATGACATCTAGCTGGTCATCCTGGAATTTACAAAAGTCTAGTTAATTGTCAGCCACGGTTTTGGTGGCAAACAATATCCAAGGATGTGCATGATTATGTCCAGACCTCTCCTATCTGTTCTCAGAACAAGACATCTCACACAGGCCCTGCAGGTCTGTTAAGAACCTTTCCTGTAACCCCACATCCCTAGCATACTCTAATTATAGATTTTATCACAGAGTTGCCCAACACCAATGGATACAATACTATTTAGGCAGTTGTTGACTTGTTTTCTAAGACGGGACACTTTGTTGCGTTAAAACATATAACCCAGTGAAAAGACTCTTTAAAAGCTGTTTGTGCAGTACATCCTACAGATATGGCCTGCCCTCCATCATTATTTCAACAGAGGCCTGCAGTGAATTTCCTGGTTTTGGTGCAATCCTTGTATGTCGTTGGACACTGACGCTCCACTCTTGTCTGCTTATCACTGTAGGAGGCTGGCCTGGTTTGCAGTGGTACCAAGGGGTACTTACACTCTGCACCAGGTTCAGTTATCCCTTATTAGTGTAGAAGAGGTGTCTAGCAGCTTAGGCTGATAGAAAAGGTAGCTTAGCAGAGCAGCTTAGGCTGAACTAGGAGACGTGTGAAGCTCCCACTATACCACTGGTGTCATATGCACAATATCATAAGAAAACACAATACACAGATATACTAAAAATAACGGTACTTTATTTTTATGACAATATGCCAAAGTATCTCAGTGAGTACCCTCAGTATGAGGATAGCAAATATACACAAGATATATGTACACAATACCAAAATTATGCAGTAATAGCAATAGATAAGAGTGCAAGCAATGTACAGTCACAATAGATTGCAATGGGAACACATAGGTCTAGGGGCAACACAAACCATATACTCTAGAAGTGGAATGCGAACCACGAATGGACCCCAAACCTATGTGAGCTTGTAGAGGGTCGCTGGGACTGTAAGAAAACAGTGAGGGTTAGAAAAATAGCCCACCCCAAGAACCTGAAAAGTGGGTGCAAAGTGCACCTAAGTTCCCCAGAGAACACAGAAGTCGTGAAAGGGGAATTCTGCAAGGAAGACCAACACCAGCAATGCAACAACAATGGATTTCCAGACGAGAGTACCTGTGGAAGAAGGGGACCAAGTTCAAGAGTCACAATCAAGTTGGGAGTGGGCAGATGCCCAGGAAATGCCAGCTGTGGGTGCAAAGAAGCTGCCACCGGATGGTAGAAGCTGTGGATTCTGCAAGAACGAAGAGGGCTAGAAACTTCCCCTTTGGAGGATGGATGTCCCACGTTGTGAAGAAGCTTGCAGAGGTATTTCCGTGCAGAAAGACTGCAAACAAGCCTTGCTAGCTGCAAGGGTCGCGATTAGGGTTTTTGGATGCTGCTGTGGCCCAGGAGGGACCAGTTTCGCCAATTGCGTGAGGAGACAGAGGGGGCGTCCAGCAAGACAAAGAGCCCACTCAGAAGCAAGCAGCACCCACAGAAGTGCCGGAACAGGCACTACGAAGAAGAGTGAACCGGAGCTCACCCGAAGTCACAAAAGAAGGTCCCACGACGCTGGAGGGCAACTCAGGAGGTCGTGCACTGCAGGTTAGAGTGTCGGGGACCCAGGCTTGGCTGTGCACAAAGGAAATCCTGGAAGAGTGCACAGGAGCCGGAGCAGCTGCAAATTGCGCGGTACCCAGCAATGCAGTCTAGCGTGGGGAGGCAAAGACTTACCTCCACCAAACTTGGACTGAAGAGTCACTGGACTGTGGGAGTCACTTGGACAGAGTTGCTGAGTTCCAGGGACCAAGCTCGTCGTGCTGAGAGGGGACCAAGAGGACAGGTGATGCAGTCTTTTGGTGCCTGCGGTTGCAGGGGGAAGATTCCGTCGACCACTGGAGATTTCTTCTGAGCTTCTAGTGCAGAGAGGAGGCAGACTACCCCCACAGCATGCACCACCAGGAAAACAGTCGAGAAGGCGGCCGGATCAGCGTTACAAGGTCGCAGTAGTCGTCTTTGCTACTTTGTTGCAGTTTTGCAGGCGTCCAGAGCAGTCAGCGGTCGATTCCTAGACAGAAGGTGAAGAGAGAGATGCAGAGGAACTCTGATGAGCTCTTGCATTCGTTATCTAAAGAATTCCCCCAAAGCAGAGACCCTAAATAGCCAGAAAAGGAAGTTTGGCTACTTAGGAAGGAGGATAGGCTAGCAACACAGGTAAGAGCCTATCAGAAGGAGTCCCTGACGTCACCTGCTGGCCCTGGCCACTCAGAGCAGTCCAGTGTGCCAGCAGCACCTCTGTTTCCAAGATGGCCGAGGTCTGGAGCACACTGGAGGAGCTCTGGGCACCTCCCAGGGGAGGTGCAGGTCAGGGGAGTGGTCACTCCCCTTTCCTTTGTCCAGTTTCGCGCCAGAGCAGGGCTGGGGGATCCCTGAACCGGTGTAGACTGGCTTATGCAGAGATGGGCACCGTCTGGCCCATCAAAGCATTTCCAGAGGCTGGGGGAGGCTACTCCTCCCCAGCCCTGACAACTTTTTCCAAAGGGAGAGGGTGTAACACCCGCTCTCTGAGGAAGTCCTTTGTTCTGCCTTCCTGGGCCAACCCTGGCTGGACCCCAGGAGGGCAGAAACCTGTCTGAGGGGTTGGCAGCAGCAGCAGCTGCAGTGAAACCCCGGGAAAGTTAGTTTGGCAGTACCCGGGTCTGTGCTAGAGACTCTGGGGATCAAGGAATTGTCTCCCCAATGCCAGAATGGCATTGGGGTGACAATTCCATGATCTTAGACATGTTACATGGCCATATTCAGAGTTACCATTGTGACGCTATACATATGTCGTGACATATGTATAGTGCACGCGTGTAATGGTGTCCCCGCACTCACAAAGTCCAGGGAATTTGCCCTGAACAATGTGGGGGCACCTTGGCTAGTGCCAGGGTGCCCACACACTAAGTAACTTAGCACCCAACCTTTACCAGGTAAAGGTTAGACATATAGGTGACTTATAAGTTACTTAAGTGCAGTGGTAAATGGCTGTGAAATAACGTGGACGTTATTTCACTCAGGCTGCAGTGGCAGGCCTGTGTAAGAATTGTCAGAGCTCCCTATGGGTGGCACAAGAAATGCTGCAGCCCATAGGGATCCCCTGGAACCCCAATACCCTGGGTACCTCAGTACCATATACTAGGGAATTATAAGGGTGTTCCAGTATGCCAATGTGAATTGGTGAAATTGCTCACTAGCCTGTTAGTGACAATTTGTAAAGAGAGAGCATAACCACTGAGGTTCTGGTTAGCAGAGCCTCAGTGAGACAGTTAGGCATCACACAGGGAACACATACATATAGGTCACCAACTTATGAGCACTGGGGTCCTGGCTAGCAGGGTCCCAGTGACACATAACAAACATACTGAAAACATAGGGTTTTCACTATGAGCACTGGGTCCTAGCTGGCAGGATCCCAGTGAGACAGTGAAAACACCCTGACATACACTCACAAACAGGCCAAAAGTGGGGGTAACAAGGCTAGAAAGAGGCTACTTTCTCACAATCACCCACAAACCTATGGGCAGACAGAGTGAGTAAATCAGGTACTGGAACAGACACTGCAATGTCTTTTAACCTCAACTCATAAACAGTGGAAGTCAGTGTTACCTTTTGTAGAGTTTGCATGTAACAATTCACAGCATACTGCCATTGAGGTATCCCTCTTCTTTTCTGAAGGTCCCACGACGCTGGAGGACAACTCAGGAGGTCATGCACTGCAGGTTAGAGTGTCGGGGACCCAGGCTTGGCTGTGCACAAAGGAAATCCTGGAAGAGTGCACAGGAGCCGGAGCAGCTGCAAATCGCGCGGTACCCAGCAATGCAGTCTAGCGTGGGGAGGCAAAGACTTACCTCCACCAAACTTGGACTGAAGAGTCACTGGACTGTGGGAGTCACTTGGACAGAGTTGCTGAGTTCCAGGGACCACGCTCGACGTGCTGAGAGGGGACCCAGAGGACAGGTGATGCAGTCTTTTGGTGCCTGCGGTTGCAGGGGGAAGATTCCGTCGACCACGGGAGATTTCTTCGGAGCTTCTAGTGCAGAGAGGAGGCAGACTACCCCCACAGCATGCACCACCAGGAAAACAGTCGAGAAGGCGGCCGGATCAGCGTTACAAGGTCGCAGTAGTCGTCTTTGCTACTTTGTTGCAGTTTTGCAGGCGTCCAGAGCAGTCAGCGGTCGATTCCTTGGCAGAAGGTGAAGAGAGAGATGCAGAGGAACTCTGATGAGCTCTTGCATTTGTTATCTAAAGAATTCCCCAAAGCAGAGACCCTAAATAGCCAGAAAAGGAGGTTTGGCTACTTAGGAAGGAGGATAGGCTAGCAACACAGGTAAGAGCCTATCAGAAGGAGTCTCTGATGTCACCTGCTGGCCTGGCCACTCAGAGCAGTCCAGTGTGCCAGCAGCACCTCTGTTTCCAAGATGGCAGAGGTCTGGAGCACACTGGAGGAGCTCTGGGCACCTCCCAGGGGAGGTGCAGGTCTGGGGAGTGGTCACTCCCCTTTCCTTTGTCCAGTTTTGCGCCAGAGCAGGGCTGGGGCATCCCTGAACCGGTGTAGACTGGCTTATGCAGAGATGGGCACCATCTGTGCCCATCAAAGCATTTCCAGAGGCCGGGGGAGGCTACTCCTTCCCAGCCCTGACACCTTTTTCCAAAGGGAGAGGGTGTAACACTCTCTCTCTGAGGAAGTCCTTTGTTCTTCCTTCCTGGGCCAAGCCTGGCTGGACCCCAGGAGGGCAGAAACCTGTCTGAGGGGTTGGCAGCAGCAGCAGCTGCAGTGAAACCCCGGGAAAGGTAGTTTGGCAGTACCCGGGTCTGTGCTAGAGACTCGGGGGATAATGGAATTGTCTCCCCAATGCCAGAATGGCATTGGGGTGACAATTCCATGATCTTAGACATGTTACATGGCCATTTTCGGAGTTACCATTGTGACGCTATACATATGTCGTGACATATGTATAGTGCACGTGTGTAATGGTGTCCCGCACTCACAAAGTCCGGGGAATATGCCCTGAACAATGTGGGGGCACCTTGGCTAGTGCCAGGGTGCCCACACACTAAGTAACTTAGCACCCAACCTTTACCAGGTAAAGGTTAGACATATAGGTGACTTATAAGTTACTTAAGTGCAGTGGTAAATGGCTGTGAAATAACGTGGACGTTATTTCACTCAGGCTGCAGTGGCAGGCCTGTGTAAGAATTGTCAGAGCTCCCTATGGGTGGCACAAGAAATGCTGCAGCCCATAGGGATCCCCTGGAACCCCAATACCCTGGGTACCTCAGTACCATATACTAGGGAATTATAAGGGTGTTCCAGTATGCTAATGTGAATTGGTGAAATTGTTCACTAGCCTGTTAGTGACAATTTGTAAAGAGAGAGCATAACCACTGAGGTTCTGGTTAGCAGAGCCTCAGTGAGACAGTTAGGCATCACACAGGGAACACATACATATAGGTCACCAACTTATGAGCACTGGGGTCCTGGCTAGCAGGGTCCCAGTGACACATAACAAACATACTGAAAACATAGGGTTTTCACTATGAGCACTGGGTCCTGGCTGGCAGGATCCCAGTGAGACAGTGAAAACACCCTGACATACACTCACAAACAGGCCAAAAGTGGGGGTAACAAGGCTAGAAAGAGGCTACTTTCTCACACAACTCCCCCCAAACGAAGGACAATAAGGCTAACCTTGGCCAGTTGAGACTTTATTGTCTAAGTGGTGATAAGTAGAGAGTAGCTCTGCAATAGACTGGTTACTCCCTTTATCATCCACTATATGGTTACTTCCCTGTGGGGATGTAAACCACCCTGTTTGAAGTTTTTTAGCTAAGCAACAATGTGAAGATATATTTTCAGAGTTTCTATCAGTAAGTTTTAGTTTAGAGCAGTGGGAATCGTCCACTGAACCTATTTGTAGTGATGAAAATGCCAGACAGGAATGCTGTCTCAGTAAAGCCATAGCTGGGCAAACACTTTGTCCATATGGCTGGAAGAGAGAACAGGGATGTTGTTTCTCTTTAGTTGGAGCAGGGCAGGGATGCTGTCCTATGAGCTCCACACTAGGGCAGGGATGCTGTCCTAAGTGTTGTGAGGCAGTGCAGAGTTTCTGCACTAAAGTTTCTCTGGGAGGGTTGGAGGGATGCCCCATGTTAACTAAAATGGTGCTCTTTTTCTCACCAATATTAGTTATCCCACAGAGAGGTACTTCCACCTCAGGGAGTACAGCTATGCCAGCTGGTAATTCCCTTGGAACAGGTGCCACCCCAGGAGAGGTTTCTCCTACCACAGGAATGGTATCCTGATTGGCAGGGTGGTTAGGGGATACTGTGATACCCTTTTTACCTGTTGTTGGAGAGGGATCCTGAGTTTTCAGGCATTCTCTCCTTTGCTTTTTCATTTCATTAGAAATGAGAGGGAACAATTCCTCAGGGATACCCAGCATGGCTGCATGGGTATAAAACTCTACATCAGCCCAACCTGAGGCCTGTAGTTCATTACCTAAGAGACAGTCTACGGGTAAGACACTACCACCTGCTTAGGGCCAGTAACTCCACCCCAACTAAGCTGAACTATAGCTAAGGGAAGAAACTTAGAGGAGTTATGGACATCAATAATCTTATACTGTTGTCCAATGATGTGTTGTTCAGGAGCCACAAGGTTTTCAGTCACCAAAGTGATACTGGCACCTGTGTCCCTGTAGGCCTGAGCCTCAACACCATTTATTAAAACTGTCTGCCTGTACTTATCCATTGTAAGGGGACAAGCAGCCAGTGTGGCAAGGCCAATGCCACTACGTGTGACAGAAACTGTCTTGGGACTGACTACCCCAGTTTCTATAATGGACACATAAGTGAACCCAACTACACCCTTAGTTTGACTGTTGCCAGCAGTCCCACCACTATTACCACTACTACTAGGGGCACTAGAGCTTGATGTATCAGTGGTGGTAGGCTCAGGGGGTTTACCTGGACAGGACTTATCCCCTGGCCTATGGCCTCTGTTTTTACACACAAAGCACCAATGCTTTTTAATGTGTGTGGGTTGAGAAGAAGAGGAAGAATTTGTTTTATCCCCACCCCCTGAAGAGTGTTTAGGATTTGAAGAAGGATCTTTGGTTTTACCCTTATCCCCATGTTTATCCTGAGATTTCTCACCATCTTTCTTCTTGCCATCCTTGTCACCACCTGTATGAACTTTTCTGTTCACTCTTGTTCTGACCCATTTGTCTGCCTTCTTTCCCAATTCTTGGGGAGAGGTCAGATCTGAGTCCACTAGATATTGGTGTAACAAATCAGACATACAGTTATTAAGAATATGCTCTCTCAGGATTAAGTTATACAGGCTTTCATAGTCAGAAACTTTACTGCCATGTAACCACCCCTCCAAGGCCTTCACTGAATGGTCAACAAAGTCTACCCAGTCTTGTGAAGACTCCTTTTTGGTTTCTCTGAACTTGATCCTGTACTGTTCAGTGGTTAAGCCATAACCATCTAGGAGTGCATTCTTAAGAACTGTAAAATTATTGGCATCACTTTCCTTAACAGTAAGGAGCCTATCCCTACCCTTTCCACTGAAAGATAGCCATAGGATAGCAGCCCACTGCCTTTGAGGGACCCCCTGTACAACACAGGCCCTCTCAAGTGGAGCAAACCACTTGTTAATGTCACCCCCCTCCTTGTAAGAGGGAACTATCTTGTGCAGATTCCTAGAATCATGCTCTTTTACAGGATTACTATCTGTAATACTGCTGCTGCCACCATGGGGTCCAAACCCCAACCTCTGTCTTTCTTTTTCTAAGTCAAATGCTTCCCTGTCTAGATCCAGCTGTTGCTTTTTCAGCTTCAGCCTGGACTCTTCCACTCTCAATCTATTGAGTTCCCTTTCTAACAATCTGTCTTCAGGGTGGGTGGGTTGGGCATGCCTTGACACAGAAGAATGGTGTGAATGAACAGAGGGAGACCTGTCCCTAACAGATGGCACTCTAACAACCTGGCCTAAAGGAGTAACTTCTATACTGTGATGAGAACTCACATCAGTACCAGCCCTGCTAGGTGGCCTGCTAAGGGGCAGGTTGGGAAGGTTCCCTTTTAACACTTTTACTGGGGCTGCCCCAGAATCAGAGTGTGAACCATCAGCTAATTTCTCACCAGATGTGCCAGCTATGGTCTTATCATGTTCAATGAGCATATTAACTAACAATTCTCTAGAGGGATCCTTCCCTACCCCTAAACATCTATCAATACAGAGACTCCTTGCACTTTTCCAGCTAAGGTGGTCATAAGTAGTGCTGGTCAGATCCAGAGTTTGACCTGTACCAGACATGATAGAAAAAGGTTTAAGGGACAGGAAAAGAAAGAAAAAGTTTCAGAACTTTTGAAGGAACAGGAAAAAAACCTTTTTCAACTTTTAAGAACTTTTTGAAAGTTTTAGAGGTACTTTTCAGCACTTAGCAAAGGAGTAAGAGAAGAAAAGCAAAACTTTTTGGTTAGGTGTACATACACTGAACTTGTTTTGTATATTTTTCTCTTATGAAAAGTACAAAATGACAAAGTGGTGAGTAGTTGCAAGTACTTATCCCACCGCTGCACAACCAATGTAGGAGGCTGGCCTGGTTTGTAGTGGTACCAAGGGGTACTTACACTCTGCACCAGGTCCAGTTATCCCTTATTGGTGTAGAAGAGGTGTCTAGCAGCTTAGGCTGATAGAAAAGGTAGCTTAGCAGAGCAGCTTAGGCTGAACTAGGAGACGTGTGAAGCTCCCACTATACCACTGGTGTCATATGCACAATTTCATAAGAAAACACAATACACAGATATACTAAAAATAAAGGTACTTTATTTTTATGACAATATGCCAAAGTATCTCAGTGAGTACCCTCAGTATGAGGATAGCAAATATACACAAGATATATGTACACAATACTAAAATTATGCAGTAATAGCAATAGAAAACAGTGCAAGCAATGTACAGTCACAATAGATTGCAATGGGAACACATAGGTCTAGGGGCAACACAAACCATTTACTCTAGAAGTGGAATGCGAACCACGACTGGACCCCAAACCTATGTGAGCTTGTAGAGGGTCGCTGGGACTGTAAGAAAACAGTGAGGGTTAGAAAAATAGCCCACCCTAAGACCCTGAAAAGTGGGTGCAAAGTGCACCTAAGTTCCCCAGAGAACACAGAAGTCGTGATAGGGGAATTCTGCAAGGAAGACCAACACCAGCAATGCAACAACAATGGATTTCCAGACGAGAGTACCTGTGGAACAAGGGGACCAAGTCCAAGAGTCACGATCAATTCGGGAGTGGGCAGATGCCCAGGAAATGCCAGCTGTGGGTGCAAAGAAGCTGCCACCGGATGGTAGAAGCTGTGGATTCTGCAAGAACGAAGAGGGCTCGAAACTTCCCCTTTGGAGGATGGATGTCCCACGTCGTGAAGAAGCTTGCAGAGGTGTTTCCGTGCAGAAAGACCGCAAACAAGCCTTGCTAACTGCAAGGGTTGGCATTAGGGTTTTTGGATGCTGCTGTGGCCCAGGAGGGACCAGGATGTCGCCAATTGCGTGAGGAGACAGAGGGGGCGTCCAGCAAGACAAAGAGCCCACTCAGGAGCAAGCAGCACCCGCAGAAGTGCCGGAACAGGCACTACGAAGAAGAGTGAACAGGAGCTCACCCGAAGTCACAAAAGAAGGTCCCACGACGCCGGACGACAACTCAGGAGGTCGTGCACTGCAGGTTAGAGTGTCAGGGACCCAGGCTTGGCTGTGCACAAAGGAAATCCTGGAAGAGTGCACAGGAGCCGGAGCAGCTGCAAATCACGCGGTACCCAGCAATGCAGTCTAGCCTGGGGAGGCAAGGACTTACCTCCACCAAACTTGGACTGAAGAGTCACTGGACTGTGGGAGTCACTTGGACAGAGTTGCTGAGTTCCAGGGATAACGCTCGTCGTGCTGAGAGGGGACCCAGAGGACCGGTTATGCAGTCTTTTGGTGCCTGCGGTTGCAGGGGGAAGATTCCGTCGACCCACGGGAGATTTCTTCGGAGCTTCTAGTGCAGAGAGGAGGCAGACTACCCCCACAGCATTCACCATCAGGAAAACAGTTGAGAAGGCGGCCGGATCAGCGTTACAAGGTCGCAGTAGTCGTCTTTGCTACTTTGTTGCAGTTTTGCAGGCGTCCAGAGCAGTCAGGAGTCGATTCTTTGGCAGAAGGTGACGAGAGAGATGCAGAGGAACTCTGATGAGTTCTTGCATTCGTTATCTAAAGAATTCCCCAAAGTAGAGACCCTAAATAGCCAGAAAAGAAGGTTTGGCTACTTAGGAAGGAGGATAGGCTAGCAACACAGGTAAGAGCCTATCAGAAGGAGTCTCTGACATCACCTGCTGGCCCTGGACACTCAGAGCAGTCCAGTGTGCCAGCAGCACCTCTGTTTCCAAGATGGCAGAGGTCTGGAGCACACTGGAGGATCTCTGGGCACCTCCCAGGGGAGGTGCAGGTCAGGGGAGTGGTCACTCCCCTTTCCTTTGTCCAGTTTCGCGCCAGAGCAGGGCTGGGGGATCCCTGAACTGGTGTAGACTGGCTTATGCAGAGATGGGCACCGTCTGGCCCATCACATCAAAGCATTTCCAGAGGCTGGGGGAGGCTACTCCTCCCCAGCCCTGACAACGTTTTCCAAAGGGAGAGGGTGTAACACCCGCTCTCTGAGGAAGTCCTTTGTTCTGCCTTCCTGGGCCAACCCTGGCTGGACCCCAGGAGGGCAGAAACCTGTCTGAGGGGTTGGCAGCAGCTGCAGTGAAACCCCGGGAAAGTTAGTTTGGCAGTACCCGGGTCTGTGCTAGAGACTCTGGGGATCAAGGAATTGTCTCCCCAATGCCAGAATGGCATTGGGGTGACAATTCCATGATCTTAGACATGTTACATGGCCATATTCGGAGTTACCATTGTGACGCTATACATATGTCGTGACATATGTATAGTGCATGCGTGTAATGGTGTCCCCGCACTCACAAAGTCCAGGGAATTTGCCCTGAACAATGTGGGGGCACCTTGGCTAGTGCCAGGGTGCCCACACACTAAGTAACTTAGCACCCAACCTTTACCAGGTAAAGGTTAGACATATAGGTGACTTATAAGTTACTTAAGTGCAGTGGTAAATGGCTTTGAAATAACGTGGACGTTATTTCACTCAGGCTGCAGTGGCAGGCCTGTGTAAGAATTGTCAGAGCTCCCTATGGGTGGCACAAGAAATGCTGCAGCCCATAGGGATCCCCTGGAACCCCAATACCCTGGGTACCTCAGTACCATATACTAGGGAATTATAAGGGTGTTCCAGTATGCCAATGTGAATTGGTGAAATTGCTCACTAGCCTGTTAGTGACAATTTGTAAAGAGAGAGCATAACCACTGAGGTTCTGGTTAGCAGAGCCTCAGTGAGACAGTTAGGCATCACACAGGGAACACATACATATAGGTCACGAACTTATGAGCACTGGGGACCTGGCTAGCAGGGTCCCAGTGACACATAACAAACATACTGAAAACATAGGGTTTTCACTATGAGCACTGGGTCCTAGCTGGCAGGATCCCAGTGAGACAGTGAAAACACCCTGACATACACTCACAAACAGGTCAAAAGTGGGGGTAACAAGGCTAGAAAGAGGCTACTTTCTCACAATCACCCACAAACCTATGGGCAGACAGAGTGAGTAAATCAGGTACTGGAACAGACACTGCAATGTCTTTTAACCTCAACTCCTAAACAGTGGAAGTCAGTGTTACCTTTTGTAGAGTTTGCATGTAACAATTCACAGCATACTGCCATTGAGGTATCCCTCTTCTTTTCTGTAACAGGCACTAATCCACGAAAGTTACCTGAAAATACTGTGAAATTATCTGGAAGTGTACCTGCAATACAAGACTTCTCTGACTCCCAACAAAAAGTGTTACAACACTTACACAAGGCTAAAATGAACATGGAGAGAAATGCTAATAAACATCATGAACCACCACCAGAGTATAAAAGCGGAGTTTAGGTTTGGCTTGCCACAAAGAACTTGCAACTACCTTGTCCTCGCAAATTGCAACACTGATTTATTGGGTCCTTTTCAATTAAAAAGGTTACTAATCCCATAGTAGTCCATCTTCAACTGCCAGATGATTTGCCTGCCCCCCTGTGATCCATATTCCCTTCCTCAAACCATATCATGCCCAATGCCATCCCACTCCTCCTACTCCTCCTCCACCTGTAACCCTGGATGGTCATCTAGAATTTGAAGTTCAAAGGATTCTAGATTCACAGCATGATAAGGGTTGTTTCTTGTATGGTCCTGAGGAAATTTTTTGAGAACCAGGTAGTAATGTTCATGTCCCTTGCCTGGTTAGTTTATGTCATGCCTGTCATCCCGACAAACCATGCTCTGTAGGCCCTTTGTGTGGAGGGGACTGTCACAACTCCATCCTGTGCCCTTCGTGCAGTGGGTTTTATTCACTGGGCTCATGTTACCCTTCCCATGTGGGGCCTACCTTCTCCGAGTACCCCAAATCTTACTTCTCTTGTGGCGCCTTCCAGTCTTGAGCATTCCATGGTCCCCATACCAAGAAGCTTGAACTGTTGACCCTCCTGTTCTGTTGCTATGCACGTTTAGTCTGCTTTACACCTGCAGATTATCACGTCTTTTGAGGATAGCTATGATTCCACTGTGAACCACTAAATTGTACCATCATGTTCCCAGGGTTCTGTTGTACTTGTTTATTATAGCCAATTACCGTTTGCACTTCCAAGGTCTCATATCCATTGTATGTAACATGTGATATTCCCCAGGTTCACTCGAATATCCCATGCTTTCACGTGGGACACGTGTCTTCTGGAACACTCTTGTCTTCCAGCATAAATACCCCCTCTAAATCTGCATTGGCACTTGGTCGTGTTCCAGTCTTGTGCAAGCATTGTCCCTGCGCTCACCTCCTAAGTAGCCCAGAACTTCCAATGCTCTACTCTTCCAAGCTTTCGTGATGATCCCATGATCCTGGCGGCTGCTATGCTTCCAGTGTCTTTCTTCATGAGCTACGATTCTGCTTCCACTTGTGCTTCTTGCACTGAGCCTCCTGTCATCCATGGATTCCAGTTCAAATACCAGACAAGGCTAAGTACTTTCCTCTCAGGGTAGTGCACAGTAATAGATAGGTTAGCAAATCATATAATTCAAAACCTGATTCCGATGAAGGAGTGAGCACATTTTCAGACATTTGACATTGTGTGAGTACTAACCCCCATGAAACTGAGTGCTATGAACTCCTTCACTGTAGCTCACTGAACTCTATTGTGCCTGAGCTGAAAGTCTGACGCCGTGTTTTTTGACACGTTGTATCTAGTATTAAATTATTTTGAGTATTTAATGAGGTACCTCTTAATTGCGAGTGAGAGCAAATTTGGCAATTAATGTGTTTGTTTTACAAATATCGGAATTTATGATGGTTTAAATAACGGACTTTAGAATTATTTCATATTAAATAAATAACTTGCAGAGATAGCGGAGTATCATACCAGAGTCCGTTATATTTTTTGGGCAGATCTTCACATGTTGACATGACAAAAGTATTGATTGGCAAATTAACCACTTCGCTGCCAGGCCTTTTCCCCCTCCTGTGCCAGGCCTTTTTTTGCCTATTTGGGGCAGTTCGCGCTTAGGCCCTCATAACTTTTTGTCCACATAAGCTAACCAAGCCAAATTTGCGTCCTTTTTTTCCAACATCCTAGGGATTCTAAAGGTACCCAGACTTTGTGGGTTCCCCTGAAGGAGGCCAAGAAATTGGCCAAAATACAGTGAAAATTTCGTTTTTTTCAAAAAAATTGGAAAAAGGGGCTGGAGAAGAAGGCTTGTGGTTTTTCCCCTGAAAATGGCATCAACAAAGGGTTTGCGGTGCTAAACTCAGCAGCTTCCCAGCTTTCAGGAACAGGCAGACTTGAATCCGAAAACCCAATTTTCCAACACAATTTTGGCATTTTACTGGGACATACCCCATTTGTGCAATTTTTTGTGCTTTCAGCCTCCTTCCAGTCAGTGACCGGAATGGTCATGAAACCAATGCTGGATCCCAGAAACCTAAACATTTCTGAAAAGTAGACAAAATTCTGAATTCAGCAAGGGGTCATTTGTGTAGATCCTACAAGGGTTTCCTACAGAAAATAACAGCTGAAAAAGAAAAATATTGAAATTGAGGTGAAAAAAACATCAATTTTTCTCTACTTTTTACTCTGTAACTTTTCCCTGCAATGTCAGATTATCGAAAGCAATATACCGTTACGTCTGCTGGACTCTTCTGGTTGCGGGGATATATAGGGTTTGTAGGTTCATCAAGAACCCGAGGAACCCAGAGCCAATAAATGAGCTGCACCCTGCAGTGCGTTTTCATTCTATACCGGGTATACAGTAATTCATTTGCTGAAATATAAGGAGTAAAAAATAGCTATCAAGAAAACCTTTGCATTTCCAAAAAGGGCACAAGATAAGGTGTTGAGGAGCAGTGGTTATTTGCACATCTCTGAATTCCGGGGTGACCATAGTAGCACGTGAATTACATGGAATTTCTCAAATAGATGTCTTTTTTACACACACCCCTATATTTGGAAGGAATAAATGTAGAGAAAGACAAGGGGCAATAACACTTGTTTTGCTATTCTATGTTCCCCCAAGTCTCCCGATAAAAATGATACCTCACTTGTTTGGGTAGGCCTAGCGCCCGCGACAGGATATGCCCCAAAACACAACGTGGACACATCACAGAAAACATAGCTGTTTTTAGCAAAGTGACTACCTGTAGATTTTGGCCTCTAGCTCAGCCGCCACCTAGGGAAACCTACCAAACCTGTGCATTTCTGAAAACTAGAGACCTAGGGGAATCCAAGGAGGGGTGACTTGTGTGGCTCGGACCAGGTTCTGTTACCCAGAATCCTTTGCAAACCTCAAAATTTGGCTAAAAAAACACATGTTCCTCACATTTCTGTGGTAGAAAGTTCTGGAATCTGAGAGGAGCGACAAATTTCCTTCCACCCAGCATTTCCCCACGTCTCCCGATAAAAATGATACCTCACTTGTGTGGGTAGGCCTAGCGCCCGCG
The DNA here is from genome assembly GCF_031143425.1 of Pleurodeles waltl. Classification (NCBI taxonomy): domain Eukaryota; kingdom Metazoa; phylum Chordata; class Amphibia; order Caudata; family Salamandridae; genus Pleurodeles; species Pleurodeles waltl. Next base: position 579,352,277 of record NC_090444.1, on the reverse strand, counting down.
ACAGGATATGCCCCAAAACACAACCTGGACACATCACAGAAAACAGAGCTGTTTTTAGCAAAGTGACTACCTGTAGATTTTGGCCTCTAGCTCAGCCGCCACCTAGGGAAACCTACCAAAGGTGACTTGTGTGGCTCGGACCAGGTTCGGTTACCCAGAATCCTTTGCAAACCTCAAAATTTGGCTAAAAAAACACATGTTCCTCACATTTCTGTGGCAGAAAGTTCTGGAATCTGAGAGGAGCCACAAATTTCCTTCCACCTAGCGTTCCCCCACGTCTCCCGATAAAAATGATACCTCACTTGTGTGGGTAGGCCTAGCGCCCGCGACAGGATATGCCCCAAAACACAACGTGGACATATCACAGAAAACAGAGCTGTTTTTAGCAAAGTGACTACCAGTAGATTTTGGCCTCTAGCTCAGCCGCCACCTAGGGAAACCTACCAAACCTATGCATTTCTGAAAACTAGAGACCTAGGGGAATCCAAGGAGGGGTGACTTGTGTGGCTCGGACCAGGTTCTGTTACCCAGAATCCTTTGCAAACCTCAAAATTTGGCTAAAAAAACACATGTTCCTCACATTTCTGTGGCAGAAAGTTCTGGAATCTGAGAGGAGCCACAAATTTCCTTCCACCTAGCGTTCCCCCACGTCTCCCGATAAAAATGATACCTCACTTGTGTGGGTAGGCCTAGCGCCCGCGACAGGATATGCCCCAAAACACAACGTGGACATATCACAGAAAACAGAGCTGTTTTTAGCAAAGTGACTACCTGTAGATTTTGGCCTCTAGCTCAGCCGCCACCTAGGGAAACCTACCAAACCTGTGCATTTCTGAAAACTAGAGACCTAGGGGGATCCAAGGAGGGGTGACTTGCGGGGCTCGGACCAGGTTCTGTTACCCAGAATCCTTTGCAAACCTCAAAATTTGGCTAAAAAAAACACATGTTCCTCACATTTCTGTGGCAGAAAGTTCTGGAATCTGAGAAGAGCCACAAATTTCTTTCCACCCAGCGTTCCCCCCACGTCTCCCGATAAAAATTATACCTCACTTGTGTGGGTAGGCCTAGCGCCCGCGACAGGATATGCCCCAAAACACAACGTGGACATATCACAGAAAACAGAGCTGTTTTTAGCAAAGTGACTACCTGTAGATTTTGGCCTCTAGCTCAGCCGCCACCTAGGGAAACCTACCAAACCTATGCATTTCTGAAAACTAGAGACCTAGGGGAATCCAAGGAGGGGTGACTTGTGTGGCTCGGACCAGGTTCTGTTACCCAGAATCCTTTGCAAACCTCAAAATTTGGCTAAAAAAACACATGTTCCTCACATTTCTGTGGCAGAAAGTTCTGGAATCTGAGAGGAGCCACAAATTTCCTTCACCTAGCGTTCCCCCCACGTCTCCCGATAAAAATGATACCTCACTTGTGTGGGTAGGCCTAGCGCCCGTGACAGGATATGCCCCAAAACACAACGTGGACATATCACAGAAAACAGAGCTGTTTTTAGCAAAGTGACTACCTGTAGATTTTTGGCCTCTAGCTCAGCCGCCTCCTAGGGAAACCTACCAAACCTGTGCATTCTGAAAACTAGAGACCTAGGGGGATCCAAGGAGGGGTGACTTGCGGGGCTCGGACCAGGTTCTGTTACCCAGATCCTTTGCAAACCTCAAAATTTGGCTAAAAAAACACATGTCCTCACATTTCTGTGGCAGAAAGTTCTGGAATCTGAGAAGAGCCACAAATTTCCTTCCACCCAGCGTTCCCCCACGTCTCCCGATAAAAAATGATACCTCACTTGTGTGGGTAGGCCTAGCGCCCGCGACAGGATATGCCCCAAAAACACAAACGTGGACATATCACAGAAAACAGAGCTGTTTTTAGCAAAGTGACTACCTGTAGATTTTGGCCTCTAGCTCAGCCGGCACCTAGGGAAACCTACCAAACCTGTGCATTTCTGAAAACTAGAGACCTAGGGGAATCCAAGGAGGGGTGACTTGCGGGGCTCGGACCAGGTTCTGTTACCCAGAATCCTTTGGCAAACCTCAAAATTTGGCTAAAAAAAACACATGTCCCTCACATTTCTGTGGCAGAAAGTTCTGGAATCTGAGAGGAGCTACAAATTTCCTTCCACCCAGGCGTTCCCCCAAGTCTCCCGATAAAAATGATACCTCACTTGCGTGGGTAGGCCTAGCGCCGGCGACAGGAAACACCCCAAAGCGCAACGTGGACACATCCTAAATTTTGGAAAAAAACAGAGGTGTTTTTTGCGAAGTGCCTACCTGTAGATTTTGGCCTCTAGCTCAGCCGGGCACCTAGGGGAAACCTACCAAACCTGTGCATTTCTGAAAACTAGAGACCTAGGGGAATTCAAGGAGGGGTGACTTGCGGGGCTCGGACCAGGTTCTGTTACCCAGAATCCTTTGCAAACCTCAAAATTTGGCTAAAAATACACGTTACTCACATTTCTGTGGCAGAAAGTTCTGGAATCTGAGAGGAGCCACAAATTTCCTTCTACCCAGCGTTCCCCCAAGTCTCCCGATAAAAATGATACATCACTTGTGTGGGTAGGACTAGCGCCCACGAAAGGAAAGGGCCCAAAACACAACGTGGACACATCACATTTTTTTTATAAAAAGCAGTGCCCTACCTGTGGATTTTGGCCTGTAGCTCAGCCGACACCTGAGGAAACCTAGCAAACCAGTGCATTTTTGAAAACTAGAAACCCAGGGGAATCCAAGATGGGGTGACTTGCGGGGCTCTGACCAGGTTATGTTACCCAGAATCCTTTGCAAACATCAAAATTTGGCCCAAAAAAACACTTTTTCCTCTCATTTCGGTGACAGAAAGTTCTGGAATCTGAGAGGAGCCACAAATTTCCTTCCACCCAGCGTTCCCCTAAGTCTCTCGATAAAAATGGTACATCACTTCTGTGGGTAGGCCTAGCGCCCACAAAAGGAAATGGCCCAAAAACACAACGTGGACACAACATATTTTTTTCACAGAAAACAGAGGTGTTTTTTGCAAGGGTGCCTACCTGTGGTGTTTGGCCTGTAGCTCAGCCGGCCCCAGGGGGGGGGGGGGCAGAAATGCCCTAAAATAAATTTGCCCCCCCAACCCCCACCCTCCCCCGCCGGGAGCGACCCTTGCCTACGGGGTCGCTCCCCCTGCGTGACATTGGCACCAAAAAACAAATCCCCGGGTGCCTAGATGGTTTCTGCCCCCTTGGGGGCAGGTTGACCTAAACTCAGCCAATCTGCCCCCAAAGGGGGCAGAAATGGCCTAAATACAATTTGTCCCCCAGGGGGAGCGACTTTTGCCTGATGGGTCGCTCCCCATCTCTAAAAAAAAAAAAACAAAGAAAAAAAAGAAAAATTCCCCTGGCGCCTAGAGGTTTCTGCCCCCCCCCCCCCCGGGGGCAGGATCGGCCTAATAATAGGCCGATCTGCCCCCCGGGGGGGGCAGAAATGGCCTAAAATAAATTTGCCCCCCCAACACCCACCCCCCCCCCGGGAGCGACCCTTGCCTACGGGGTCGCTCCCCCTGCGTGACATTGGCGCCAAAAAACAAATCCCCGGTGCCTAGTGGTTTCTGCCCCCTTGGGGGCAGATTGACCTAAAATTGGCCAATCTGCCCCCAGGGGGGGCAGAAATGGTCTAAATACAATTTGCCCCCCAGGGGAGCGACCCTTGCCTGATGGGTCGCTCCCCATCTCTAAAAAAAGAAACAAAAAAAAAAAAAAAACACACAAAAAAAATTGCCCTGGTGCCTAGAGTGTTCTGCCCCCCCCCGGGGGCAGTTCGGCCTAATAATAGGCCGATCTGTCCCCCGGGGGGGCAGAAATGGCCTAAAAATAAATTTGCCCCCCCAACCCCCACCCCCCCCCGGGAGCGACCCTTGCCTACGGGGTCGCTCCCCCCTAGCGTGACATTGGCGCCAAAAAACAAATCCCCAGGTGCCTAGAAATGGTCTAAATACGAATTTGCCCCCCCAGGGGAGCGACCCTTGCCTGATGGGTCGCTCCCCATCTCTAAAAAAAGAAACAACAACAAAAAAAAACACACAAAAAAAAATTGCCCTGGTGCCTAGAGTGTTCTGCCCCCCCCCCCCCCCGGGGGGGGCAGAAATGGCCTAAAATAAATTTGCCCCCCCCAACCCACACCCCCCCCCCGGGAGCGACCCTTGCCTACGGGGTCGCTCCCCCTGCGTGACATTGGCGCCAAAAAACAAATCCCCCGGTGCCTAGTGGTTTCTGGTGGTTTCTGCCCCCTTGGGGGCAAATTGACCTAAAATTGGCCAATCTTCCCCCAGGGGGGCAGAAATGGTCTAAATACAATTTGCCCCCCCAGGGGAGCGACCCTTGCCTGATGGGTCGCTCCCCATCTCTAAAAAAAGAAACAACAAAAAAAAAAAACACAAAAAAAAAAATTGCCCTGGCGCCTAGAGTGTTCTGCCCCCCCCCCCCCCCCCGGGGGCAGTTCGGCCTAATAATAGGCCGATCTGTCCCCCGGGGCGGCAGAAATGGCCTAAAATAAATTTGCCCCCCCAACCCCCACCCCCGCCCCCCGGGAGCGACCCTTGCCTACGGGGTCGCTCCCCCTGCGTGACATTGGCGCCAAAAAACAAATCCCCGGTGCCTAGTGGTTTCTGCCCCCTTGGGGGCAGATTGACCTAAAATCGGCCAATCTGCCCCCAGGGGGGCAGAAATGGTCTAAATACAATTTGCCCCCCAGGGGAGCGACCCTTGCCTGATGGGTCGCTCCCCATCTCTAAAAAAAAGAAAGAACAAAAAAAAAAAACACAAAAAAAAAAATTTGCCCTGGCGCCTAGAGGTTTCTTCCCCCCCTGGGGGCAGATCGGCCTAATAATAGGCCGATCTGCCCCCAGTGGGGGCAGAAATGGCCTAAAATAAATTGCCCTCCCCCCCAGGGAGCGACCCTTGCCTAAGGGGTCGCTCCCTTTGCGTGAAATTCACGCAAAGAAAAAACTCCCTGGTGTCTAATGGTTTCTACCCCCCTTGGGGGCAGATTGGCCTCATCAAAATAGGCCAATCTGCCCCCAAGGGAGGCAGAAATGGCCAAAATATAATTTTCCCCCGAGGGGAGCGACCCTTGCCTAAGGGGTCGCTCCCCACCAAAAAAAAAAAAATGAAGCAAAAAAAAAAAAAAATGGTCCCTGGTGCCTAGAGGTTTCTGCCCCCAGGGGGGGCAGAAAAGGCCTTTTCAAAAAAATGCCCCCCCTGGGAGCGACCCTTGCCCAAGGGGTCGCTCCCTTTTGTCAATAACAATAAAAAATAAAAAAAATCCCTGGTGTCTAGTGGTTTCTACCCCCCTTGGGGGCAGATTGGCCTCATCAAAATAGGCCAATCTGCCTCCAAGGGGGGCAGAAATGGCCAAAATATAATTTTCCCCCAAGGGGAGCGACCCTTGCCTAAGGGGTCGCTCCCCACCTCAATAAAAAAAAATGAAGCAAAAAAAAAAAAAAATGGTCCCTGGTGCCTAGAGGTTTCTGCCCCCAGGGGGGGCAGAAAAGGCCTTTTCAAAAAAATGCCCCCCCTGGGAGCGACCCTTGCCCAAGGGGTCGCTCCCTTTTGTCAATTGCAAAGAAAAAAAAAAAAATCCCTGGTGTCTAGTGGGGTTTCAAAAGCCGGATTGCAAGCAATCCGGCTTTTGAAACCCTCGGAGGGACTTCAAAGGAAGGAAATACTTTTCCTTCCCTTAGAAGCCCCTCCGGGCCTCCCAAGTGATTGAAAAAGAAATGCTTTTGCATTTCTTTTTCAATCGCGCTGGAAGCAGAGCTTCCAGCGCGACTAGGGAGGCCCCTGTGACAAATCAGCGCGCGCTCGCGCGCTGACGTCACAGGGGGGGGTGGGGGGGGTCGGGGGTGGAAGGGGAAGGGATTCCCCGGTCAGCCCTGACCTAGGGGGGTGGGGGGGCGTCCCTCGGGAGGAGCGTTAGCGCTTCTCCCGAGGGAAGCATTCAGGACGTAATGGTTACGTCCATGGCGCCACACGGGCGCTGCCATGGACGTAACCATTACGTCCGTGGCGGGGAAGGGGTTAAAAAAGAAGTATAATAGTGGGTGATATGATATTGAAGATGTATGTAAGGTGTCAAATTGTATCTATGGGTATGTTTCCGATATGCATTCTAAGATGGCGCCCATTGTTGTGTATTAGTCTTTTGTTTATTTCACTATTGAAGCACTTAAAAGTTTGTAAAACCAGGGACCACTAACCGTGTTCAAGGCTCCGGCCAAAATGCATTGGTGAAGCGAGTATAATAAATTTGGTATTTTTCCTGGACTTTGGAGTTCGTGCACAGTTTCCTTTTTCCAAAAGAGAATTATTTTGCAAAATATATTGGGCAGCCGGCACCCTGCACGGACCACCGCGTTAGCGGCCCCTACCTTTGCTGGACTCAAAAGATTAATATATATATATATATACTAATATTACTTAGCCAGTAGACATCTGTTTTTGGCATGTAGTGCTGTAGATTCACATGCTTTGCATAAGTTCGCCATCTAGTTTTGGGCTTGGATTGGTACAAGTTGTTTTTCTTCAAAGAAGGTTTTCGAGTCACGACTTACCGTTATAAGCATAGGAAAACAATATTTGTGCTAACAATAGTTTTGACAAAATATTTTTTATGTACAATGTTGTTGGTTCCGATATTATGTCAGTGAGCTCCTAAAAAGAGTGCCACTTTCCTCTGGGGACCTCATATTATTGCTGGCTAATCAAAGGTTGGTTCCTCTATATATTCTTGCCTTGTTTTGACGTGAAATCCGGCAGATTGCCCAGATATTTTAGTGATATGAGTGCTCAGAAACAGAACATAAATGCAAATGCTGCTGAAAACATTTAAAATTCAGTGACAGCGGAGTAGGTCATGAGTAGGAGCATGCGAACTATCAAGCAAAGAAGCACTGTAGACAAAAAAGGGTAAGAGAGTAAGACGGGGCCAACAACATTGAGGGGGTCATTATTTGTATGGTCGTCCCTAGAACGCCAGACTCGTAGATGGCTGTCGGACCACCGCCAACGCGGATGTCTGAGAGCCACATTACAACCCTGGTGGTCAGGCCGCCAGAGAACCACAAGCTTCCCCAGGATTGGAGATCCCAATGGTCTGGAGGAGCCCTAGGGATTACGACCCCCTTATCCGCCAGCGGTTTCATGGAAATGCTGGTGAAGAACGGGTGCAGGTGGGCATGGGCAATGCAGGGGCCCCCCTGGCCAGTACCATTGCAATGTTCACTGTCTGCTTTGCTGGCACCCTGCAGGCTACAGAATTGCCTCTGGCTTGATTACGAGCCAGTGACAATGTTGTAGCCCTTTTCCTGCTAGGCCAGTTTCCCCCCGCTGACCTAGCGGGAAACCCTTAATGGGGCAAGTTCAGCAGATGGTAAAGAATGTCTGCCAAACTCATAATGACCCCCTGAGTGTTCTGGGGAGGCGCAGGCTTTGCAGACTCCACAGACAAGTAGCTGTCGCAGAGACAGAAAGTGAAAAAATGGCACTTGGTGCTCTTGTCAGCAATGAACTCAGTACACAAACACACATGCACATATGCAAACATATACCTGTGCATACCAACATCCACATGCAGGGTACACACATATGTGTAAAATAAACACACACTTGTGCACAAACACACATGCTCACACATTTAGCTTTTTTATCAAAAGTTGTACTGATTTCGTGAGTCCTACAAGATTTCATGTCATTAGGTCAGTGATTGCTCAGAGGACCCTTCTCCCATTTGCCTCCTGGTTTTGGGTAAGTGATTGCTCAGAAGACTCTTGGTCCATTTGTCTCAGTGCTTCACAACTAAAACCCACTGGTTGTGGACAAAGAAAGGCTGTTATTAAATAGAGCAATATCCCCTTTTCCAATTGTATATTGCAAGAAGGGGCAGCTAAGCAAAATTAGGATCCAGAGAAGGGATAGTAAAACAAAAACAGGGACCTCCTTACTAGTTTGGCAGTCCGTGGACTGCAGTGGTAGTGGTGGAGGTCCGACCACTGCAACTTTGGCAGTCGTACCACCGAATTATGAGTTTGGCGATCAGACTGCCAGAAGACATAGTCAGTGTGACGGGTACCGCGGTGGTCCAGACCATGGCGGCCAATGTTGGAGATCCCCGCATTGGGACCGCCATGGTTATCATGACTGGCTGGACCATCAAGCTTTCAATGGCGATCCCACTGACATGGAAAGCTTGGCGATCAAGCAGGGAAGGGGCCCAAAACAGGGGGACCCAGGGTGTACTGCTCCATGGAGGGTGAGGTGGGGACAATGTAGGCGTCCCCCCAAAACTCTGGGGTTCGGAGGTGCACTGTGTCCCATGCACGTGGTGCATAGGGACAGTCCGCCTGTCGTGCCGACAGGTAGGGATGCATGGCCGGCAGTAGCTCAATAATACTGCCCTTTGCTCCCCCCACCAATCACGCCAGTCTTGGGACTGTCAGACTGGCATTGTTCAAAAGACCGCCACCATGGCGGTCCGGAGGTCTGACCGCCAAACTCATAATGCGCCCCTTTTTATGGAGCATGGTCTTCACCTGTAGCACTAGGCCTCCTGAAAATACAAGCATGTTCTTTTAGCAAGCCTACCATTTTGGTGTATGATTTTTCTTGTCCCCGAGGTCAGGCTCTGGGAATGATGAGCCATATATCCTAATGCAGCATGAGCCTGTTACGTACACAGTGAAATTATCATAGTTATTTTAAGTAACATACAATCAGAAAATTACTTTGTATGCTGTAACACTGCTCTTAACACCTTTCAGTGCTTAATTTGAGCCGGTGGTTGCAGGTGGAGCCCATTTGCACTCATTTGTGTTTGGGTTAAACCTTAACCCAGAGCAGGAGATTGAAAAATTCACAAAGGAAAACAAGGAGGTAGAGAAAACTGAAAAATGACAACAAAGGGAGGTAAAGAGACAGAGAAAGTCTAGAGTGGCAGGCTAAAGATAGATTAGGAGGAATCAGAACTACTCAGTCTTGGCATTCAGCAGCCCTGCCATTCAATAATGGCCTCAAACATCTGGGCCCCAGCATTTAGACGTTATATTAAGTACTGCTGCAAGGGGAGTACACCTAGATTCTTTGCTTTTTGATCACCTGGTTTGGGGTATTTTACTGTGGATGAGTGTCACCCACAGTAAACACATGGCAAATGGACTGCGCATGTTTACTGTCAGTGTCTGCCTTTTAAGGCTGTTGCAGTGCAGCAAGGGTAAGAGGCACTTGGCTGGTTACACATGAACACATGGGCACACATGTGAGGAATGAATGAGTTGGACTTCTGCTATGCGCAGCCCAGTAACTGGGCACAGATAGCTAGGCACAGAGAAGTCTGTAAAAGGCATATAGTGACCTGTGGTAGGACTTAAAATGTTGTTATACACTAATAGGGAAAGTCAGTGTAGTTTGCAGTTGTTTTTTTATTGACAACTTATCATACACATGGGGCAAAACTGCCTTAGACTGTAGTTTTGCTTCCCTTTGGCCTATCTAGTCCAATGACATATCAAAATAGGGTGGAATATGTGTGCCAAAATTAATCTGTGAGTTCCAAGAAGGTATCTGTAAAACTTATAGGTCTTCTGGAATTGTCATAAAAACAATTAATTAACAGTACTTCCCTCAGCTTCTGAACAGGAAGGGGCTGGGATGAAAATCTACATCTGTTAATTACCTGTCACACTGTGCCAAGGCAGGGGACAGTCCAGGCCCAAGGGAGCCTAGAAAAATGGAGGCAGCACCGGAGAGGGCTCCTCATTAAAGTGTTGTTGGTAAAGGCCTGAGCAGTGATATAGAAATAGGGTGGAATATGTGCATCTAAATCAAATCTGTGAGTTCCAACAAGGTAGCTGCACAATTTATGGGTCATCCAGAATTGTTATATTTCTCTGGCTCAGCTCAGGATCACAGCCCAGGCCTTTTTCACCCTGTTGAGCCAAGCTATCTAAATTTGTTCTCCAGCAAAGGGAGCAAAAAATAACCCACACCAAAGGAGGTAATTAACATTGCTTTGCATCTGTTCTCCTGAGCTGGCCCCCACCATCTAGGTATGTAGGATGCCTGGTAGGGATGCAGATCCCAAACAAAAAGTCTGTAACACAAGCCTGTGCACCAAAAAAAAAGAAAACAAAGGAGAAAACTGCATAGCTTTCACAGCATAGCGGGAGACCTGCTAATAAAATATTTACTTCTCTAGCACCCTATAATGCTCTGCTGGACTTTCTAATTTGCATTGTGTCTTCTTGCCTTGTGGTGGACCCCGGAGGACAGGGCACCACCAACAAATCTGGAAAGTGTTGTGGAGGATTGTAGGAGTTACATTTGAATACTGACCATGTGTTTGTGGGATCAAAGAATCCATGGCCCTCCAGGATATTCTCATATTCTTTAAAAAAAACTCCCAAGGCTGGTGCTAATACTCTGCAGCTGTAAGTGTAGTGCCCTTTAGGGTCTCGTTCGATGGTTGCATTTTATGTGGCCTGAAAATTAAATAAGGAATATGTAGTGCAATACTCACTATGGGTTTTTTTTATGGTTGTTTTTTTAAGCAGCCTGAAAGTGATGCCCTCTATGGGCTGTTTTTATGATTGGAATATATATGGCCTGAAAGTAAGCAAAAATCACAAAGACACATTTTATGTCAAATTTAAAATGTTTTTTTGATATATTAATGCTGACAGTGATTACTGATCAGGGTTGACATTGTGTATTGATATTAACAATTGTGTTTGCTCATGGTTATTATTGATTATTTTATTCCCACACAAAATGATGGTACCCTTATAGCATGTAGTCTGCTGTTCTTGTAATGTGGTGGATACTTGATAAAGCCAATATCCCTGCTTTACCTACAGTGGTATCGCCCATACTGTGATATTTTGTCTGGCATAGGTGGGGGGAGCACTGTGATTTTTGGGGTCATGACCCTTTAGGTGTTAAAAGTGATCTCACTTTCAACTGAGGTATTTTCAATCTGCTTTATGCATGTAAATGAATGTGTAGTCGTTAGTACTATGTGTGTTTGTGTGTGTAACAAATGCACTTGTCACTTTCTAAAGAAAATGCACTGTCTTGACAATCAATTATTGAGTGTTATTACTGCATGCCACCGAATGGTGATTACTAGCCCACATCACCTCCCGAGTAGGCCTTAGACCACTCAGTTTTGCGACAATAGGATGCTTGGTTCCCACTAGAGGGAAATTGTGGACCTATTATTTGCACAGGCTTCACATCCTGTACAAATAATAACCCAATTTCTGGCAAATACTGACACATTTTTTTGTTTTCATAAACAGTCAAAATGATATGATACCAGAATAGCAATAGCACAACCAAAAAGTTACCTGATCAAAATATTGTGTCCTAAATATTGTTTACAAACATATTACCGGTAATAATAGAAAATCTACATTGGAACAATATTTTTGTATACAATACTTAGGGTGTAACATTTCTGTCAGATCATAGTATTGCTAATGATATCTTGGCATACAACCACCTAAATGTCACTTTAAAATGAGTTTACAAAACAAATGATGCTTTCTTAAGTTTGCCAACCATTGAGAGTGCCACGTTGTGTACAGCTGTCGATTTCAATTGATGGCAACCTTATGGCGATTAGGTAAAGCATAACATATCCCCTAATGTACGTAATAGATCTTTAAGCCTCTAAGAGGATCACAGATACATAATCTTCTATAGTTTGCATCCATTCGAGTTGTGTCTGCTGTACTCACAGTTTAAAGGCAACAGCCGCTTCCTAAACATCAGTAAGCGGTTAGTACTAACAATCCAACATTTTGACCCTCATTTCTTTTTCTACTCCAAGTAGCATGCATTTTTTCCTCATCTCATTTCTTTTTAAGTTTTTTCTTGTTATTTGTTTTCGTATGTTCTTTGTGAAACATCCCTCCAAAATATATTTTACATTGTAAAGCTAATCCTTTAAACCTGAATATTATAAACAAGTCTTCCTTCATTGTCTTCGTTTATAACATCAAGTATTTTGGATATTCCTCGGTCCGGAAGGCAGAGTTAGCGAAATTAGATTCAAGGAGAACTATTTGAAAATAAATGTAGAATATAGAGGCCTTCAAATTTAATAATTTTTGCGGGGTATTCATTCCCTCTGGAATTATGGCCTTTTCATTTCCGCCATGCCTTCTATCCTGTAGTGCACAGCAACAGAGATCCCTTTCACTCGTAAACTGTACCATAAATTGACAGGAAGCAGAAAATTGCAGTAGTGACAGAGAGGAAAATTCGTGCTTGAAAAGTCAGCTGCATTAAAGGCCTAGCTCCTCAATGTTGGCGTCCTTTGTTATTTCTAAAGTCAGAATCAATCAGTTTCTTGATTTCCTTTTTTTATTTCCCGTTTCAAGACTCTTTGATTAAGCTTTGATCACGAGTCACATAACGGCAATTTTTTTCTGCTTGATTTTATATAACTTTACCTGTTTTTAGCATCAGCTCGGCATCATCAGTACTCTTGGAAAGACATTTCTACAAATGTGATTTGTTTTTATTACAGTGGATAATACTGTGAGAAACTATTTTTCATTGCAACATCAGTTTTTCTAAACAGTATTAAACTTTAGGGAGTCTGCTGAAAAATTGCAAACACATTGGGTCAAGGAGTCACTTTAACCAACAGAATGCAAGAATACAGCTATCTTGTACATTTTAGAGCAGTGGTACCCAGCCTTTTGACTTCTGTGGACCCCCACGTTCTGATTACTGAAATCATTATTGGAGTCTGGGGACCCCCTAATAAGTCATTACTGAAAGTTGGGGATCTAATCTGTTAATATTCCTAAATTTTCTGAGCAGTCACAGACCCCCTGGGGAGGCTTCCCGGAACCCCAGGGGTCCCCGGACCACAAGTTGGGAACCACTGTTTTAGAGAATACATAGCTGATGCCAGAATTCATGTAAATTACGATTTTGGCCTATGTTTATGTTTTGTGATTATTTGAATAACGTTGGTGAAGTTATCTCACCCTATCTTCAGACCGCCTAGCAGACCACCAGATGTCCATACTGTCTCATTTTTTCACATTTTTTCAGCTTTTACAATTGCTGATTCAGACTCACTGGAAAAATAGGAAACATATGAAGCACTTTGAGTAAATTCCCTTTCACTTAGAAGACCCATCTTGCTGCTTTCAAGTGTCTACAACACCTTTCCAATCCTTCAGCATACGTTGCCCATACTTTAGGAACTTTCTCTTTCTTTGGTGGGATTACGAATTATAGCTTCTGACTATCCAAAATAAGGTTAAATCTTTATTTTGTCCCTGCCACTTATACCTTGGTTTGATGTTTCAGGTTGTTCTGGCGAAGGCAAAGTGCCACATGGACCACTCAACGGACTTCTAGATGCCACAAATGTCTCAACAAATTCACTAATAATTCAAACTTTTGTATTTTATTGCATTTAAAAGTGCCTAGAAATCCATGCATATACATGAGACAATGAATGCATTTCTTTTAACACATATTAAGAAGTATACATGTAAGATAGAGCAAACTGATGGTTTTGACACCCCTTTGAAGTACGGTAAAACAAGATACTAAAAGCAGCAAGAAACCCCAAAAAGTGACATACACGTTAATATCTGATACTTGCATCCTTTTTTTATTTAGAACATTCTATTACAAAGTTAAAATAGCAGTTTAGAGATATATGACTGCGTTTCAATCATATTATTCAATACTAAAAAAAAAATAAGATTGAAATAGGACATTGAGATGAATTCAGATTATGTAAAGCGCCACCTATAGAAGGAGTGGGAAAGACTTACTTGTTCCTGAGGAGGTGATCGGAACTCCTTAGTTTTCCTAGCGGTTAGAGCAGCAGACATGTTGAGGGCTTGCATAACTTCATTGTACCGGAAGCGCTGGTTCTCCTGAAGTTTAGCTACAAAATCATCTGAGAATGCAACAATGGCTTCTATCCTGTGTCGTATTTGGCAGTCACATAGATACTGCAGAAGGTGGCACATCTAATAGTATGAAAAATCATGATTACAAAAAGAATGTCTCATTTGAATTATTGCTGCACAGAGGGAGAAGTTAGAATGAGCGAAAAATAAACCACATGCAAGTGAATGCAAACTAGCTCAAGTAAATGCAAAATAGCTCGTTATTTATTTGTAGATAACACATCTGAAACAAAAAGAAAATCGTGTAACATTAAATCTTATCATTTGTCCTATCATATTTTATGGTACAATATAATTCATATTTCTAAAACTCTGAATTAACTATAGCTAATCAAACCAAGAGTAATCCCACTTTTAGACTTTTTATAACAGCACTGCATTGCTCGTTACACCTATTTATCTGCAGAGTAATTTTTGGGACAAATTTAATATGGAATTTCAAAGCGCTACAAAATCCGTGGTAATGTGGCCTATGAGAGCAATTTAACAGTATAAACAGCTATCCATTGATATGTAGTGAAATTGTAAGGCTCTCATAAACAACATCGTAGACTTTTGATGCTGAAATAGTGTGGAACTAGCTTGTGAGGGTGTGTGTGTGTATATGTACGTATTCACACATGGGTGACTCTGTGTGTGTGCATGCATATGGGTGCAAACAACAGCGCCGAATGGATACAAAGTCAAGAAAAGTGCTTGGCGACTAGACATGTCCTCACTCTTTCTAAAAGGCTAGAATATCTTTGATAGCCCTACAAGTACTGAGAAGAGGCGTTCAATGCTGTAGAGACAGCTAACTTCAAGAACGCCCTTCTGTACAAATCTGGTGGCACTTTAGGAGCTGACATGAAAAAGGAATATTATATCTAAGGTACTTGTGGGAAATTGGGTTACTTGCTGAGGGGGCGAAACCCTTTTCAAGCAGCAAATACAATTCTTCTCAGAGTGACATCACAAGCAAACCCTAAATTAACCTGTGCTCAACTCTCAGGTAGGTTGGCACAGAGCAGTTAAGCTCTACTCAGACACAATGCGTAAAGTATTTGCGTAACACTTCAAACAGTACAACTGTGGAAACACGCCACAAAAGGAGCCCACAACAGAATTAAAACATAGTCTTATTTTTAATAAATAAAACAAGACCCAAATGAAAAAATCAGATCAGTAGAACTGGAGATATATTCAATTTTAATTATTTTAGTACAAAGTAGATGCTGGACTGGGAAAAAGTCACAAGTTCAGGCCAACCACAATGAAGTGTGGGCTGGCCACAAGGATGCAGTTAGTACATTTAATCCTGGTTTCAGGAGCATTGCCAGGATCCAAATAAAAAATGCTTCATGCAGCTGAAGCGATGTGTTGGTAAGAAGATGTGGCGAGACTGCCATGAGAGGTCCTGTTAATGGTTGTCATTAAGGATCACTTTGCAATGAAAGTCCGGAGTCGAGGATGCATTGCACAGTCAGGAGATGTGTCAGTTCCTAGGAGTTGTGAGGCTACGAAGTGGAGTCCAACATAATTGCCAAGACTGCTATCAACAAAAAATGCATGGGCCTGCACTGAGGATGCATTGTGAAGGGGCAGTTCTGAATGAGATGCGGGCTGAGACAGTGATGCAATTTTTTGTGATGGGTCCAATCCACAGAGCAGCGGCCATTTATCCATTCTGCGTGAGGTTGCACCACACAGCAGAAGAGCTGTGTCGGTTTCACTGTATCCACAGAGCCTAACAAAGCACCTTAAGCCCACCTCCAAGAGTGCAGGACTGGGGGCGGCACTCTTGGTAGGATAAACTCACATATGGCAGGGTCCAGGTGCAAGGTTGTTGGAGTCTTCTGCCCCTGCGGCTCAGGGCAGGAGGTCAGCCAACCAACCTTTGGAGTCACTTTTGGGTTCAAGAGTTGTAGGTCCAGTCTTTCTCACCCAGGCAGGAGGGCAGAGGTAGCAGGTCAGCACAGCACAGCAAAACACAGCAAGGCAGTAGTCCAGAAGAGTGCAGTCTAGCAGACTGGCAGTCCTTTAGTTGCACAGTAGTCCTTATTCCTGGAAGAGTATTCACGGGTCAAGAAGTGTACTGATAAGTTGGTGTCTGAGTTTCAGTATTTATACCCAATTGTGCCTTTGAAGTGGGAAAGAAGATTCAAGAGCTTTCGCCTTGAAGTCCCCAGGAATCCTGTGTTCCCTGTCCTGGATCCAGACTGACTACAGTGGGTAAGCAGGCCTTTATGTGGAGGCAGGATAAAGCCTATTCAGGTGTAAGTGAGACTGTGCCCAGATCCTCTGTTCTATCCTGCCAGTGATGGTCCATCCAGGAACACATAGGCTCTCTGTTATGTGGGGCTGTCTAGAAGGAATAGACAAAGCCCAACTGTCAGCTACACCCATGTGACCAGAGACAGGTTACAGGCACTAAATGACTAAGACAGGAAAATGCCAACTTTTTAAAGTTGCACTTTCAAAACTGTAATTTAAAAGCTAACTTCACCATAAGATATGATTTTAAATTAGGATTCCAGAGATGCGAAACGGGCACAATTACCTATTCCTATTTAGTAATAACATTTATAAAATGTAAATAGGTAACTGCAATATTTTCCTATGGAGAGGTAGGCCTCGCAGCAGCGAATACGAATGTTAAACAGAAAGTTTTTCACTACCAGGAGATTTAAAACCTAAAACGCAGGCTCTGCTTTTTAAACGCGCTGTACTATTTAGGGCCTACCCCAGGGTTGACAAACCAGTTACTTACCTTCGGTAACGTTTTTTTCTGGCGGTAACAATAGCTACCTGTGGATCCCTCACCTTATGATTTCTCCCAATGGGCCAGCATTCGAAGGAAGCTTTCTTCCAAGCTCTTCACGTCCGCTGAAGTAGAGGAAGGATGTAAGACTTCAGTCAAAATGTGTGTTTTAACTTCATCAGCTGGCAATGGAAGCTCCAAAAAATCTGTAGCCTTCTTAATAACAGAATGGAAGGAAGCCGCCTCTTTCGTAAATTCCCCCGGGGATGAAAGATTCCACTCAGGGGCGGTGTCCAGCCCACTAGCTGAGTCCAGGCCCTGAAATTCTCCCAGGGGCTCAGCAATCTCTCCTTCCTCCCATACCTGTCTCTGGTACTCTTGCTTTTCCAAGAGCCTCAGTGCTCTCCTCCTCGACCTCAACCTGGCCTCCAACCTCGGCATCGACAGAGAGTTAGCTAACGTTGACGACGCCGGCTTCAAAACAGATGGGCACGGTAAGGGAGAAGAAGGAGATGCACTCCTTCCTGACCGAGACCCATCCGGTGCCAGAGTTGACCCGATCGGCGCCGTTGGCATCTGAAGTGCTGTCATTGGCGCCGTCATCCCATAAGGCGATGTCATTGGTGCCGAACCGGCACCCTCAGCCTGATAAAAAGGCACAAACGGAGCCGACTTGTATGGAGCCGGACAGCCCAAGGAGAATGCCAAAGGACCTGTGGGACCAGTCAGTGCACCAGCAGGGGCCATAGCCTTATTAAAGTTACTGAACATGGCATCCAGAAACGCCGCCAGATCCTCTCCATGAGACGGGAAGGCAGGAAACTTTTAATCTTCATGTGGCGCTTCGGTCGTATCCGGAACCTGTGCCACCGACTCCTGAACCCCAGGTGAAAAGTGAGTTGGAGGATTTGCTGGGGACTCAACCACCTCGATGAGCGATGGCGCTGGAGAAGCCTGAGGACTTTGAGGCTGGGGAGTTACAGTAGGACTAACCTCCCACGCCGTACAACGCCGTCTAGATGGAGACGGAGATCGAGACCGATCTCTAGAAGAAGAGTCTCTTGAGAGTCATGCCGGTGCCCCTTCTTGTGTGAACTCGACGACTTATGGGATGACTAGTCCCTACTCTTGGACCTTCGGTGACTTCTGTGTCCTTTCTTCGCCTTATCTATAAAGAGCTTAGCTTCTCTTTCTTTCAGCGCCTTCGGATTCATCCTTTGGCAGGACATGCACTCTTCTACGTCGTGGTCCGAACTGAGACACCGTAAACAGTCATCGTGAGGGTCCGTGACAAACATACGACACCAGCACTCACTACAAGGTTTAAACCCTGACTTCTTAGGAAGAGACATTGTAACAGGTACAATAAGACACCTTTGAAACAGTAGCTTCTCGAGAGCTAGGAGAAAAATGTTAGCATCGAAGGCACAGAAAAAAGGGAACTGATGTCAGCACGCAGGAGAAGACTGCAAAGAGTCCTAAGGCAACATTTTGGAGGTGACCCTGCACAGAGGGCCAGATCCAACAATATTGATCAACAAATAATGTGGCTGCTTTTTGAGAACCTCTCTAGAGTAGCCCTAAGGCCTGATGCAGATGCCCAATTTTGGCTGCTGTTAGTCAAAGTAGTAAGTGAAGTGGAAGGTTACACAATTATCAAACCTGATATGCATAAGCATCTGGACTTTTCTAACCTGAAGAATTTGAAAGAGGAACGGCCCAGCTCAGTAATCCAAAGTGAGTACATTGTACCAAGGGCTTATCTTTCAGTGGGCTAGGCAGTTTCAGATGAGAGCATATTTCTATATATATCTAGGGTCTTTGATGACAATGGAAAACAAGGAATGACTTAGCCATTATCTCTGTTTTTCACAGTTGGTGCATGTCTTAAAACATTTTATTGCAAACATATGCCCCAATAATAAAAACAAGGATAAAAACAAGAAATTATACTGCCTGAATGCCTGCAATAATAATTTTGCATTCAATAAAAATTAACCATCTCGAAGTGCAGGTGTTTCCTAGTAGGAAGGAGAACTTGGAGCACGTATACACTCCTTTTTAGTTTAAATGTACATCATAAGAAAATGCCTATTATTGGTGCAAAGAAGAAGTATATTGGTTTTGAAGTATGGTAATTTGAAGACAAACTTTAAACACACACTGATGACAAAAAAGTAAAAAAGGATAAATAAAGGAAAGGAAAAGACATTGATAAAAAGAAATATTTACCCATCAGCCCTTGCACTGAAGTGGCCTTCTTTTTTAACTCAAAATCTCTTTATTGACATTTTAAATGCTTTGTTTCAGTAAGAACAAAGCGCTGCTCACTTTCACATTATCAGCAATACCATCAATGCCACAGAGCTTTAAAATAACTTGTCAGAAGGTTAGTACTCTGTGTAGTATGGCAGGAGGAAGAAAATTCCTTAGGATGTTTGTATACAGTTATTGTAAATATAGTAAAGTCCTACATGGAAGACTTCGTGCTGTGCTCAAGTGTCTTCATGTGTTCAAATGAAAGGGGGGCATATTGAACCTGGGTAAAAGGAACATGGGAGAGGAAATAACTGGGAGAGGGTTGAGGGTCTCCAGTCAGTGTCTGCCCCAGCGGGGGCCCTGGGAAAATGCCAGGGTCCAAGACAGCTTAGCCCAGAAAACACAGGTGGGCCCCACTGGAAAAGGGGGTATTTGTTCCTAATCTGATAAATCAAACAGGTGTAGTGCACAGAGCCTGGGAGGTTGGAAGCATAGGCATTCTAGATGGGGCATATAGTCAATGAGAGGTGTCCATAAGCACAGAACCTTTTTGTCAGTAAAGGTCAGATTATGTGTCATCTGTTCCATTGCTATGGTGTGTCAAAGCTCCAAAAAACAGGATGTTATCATTGGAGCAGTGGGGGACTTCTAAGCTTGGGCTATGAGCTGTTCGGCTGCTCCAGTCATGTGGCTTACAATGTACCAGTCTGCATGTGTCATGTCCGCTAATGATGACTGTGTGATAATCTGCAGGCACGGAGTATCCCAGGGTGCCCTTGATATGACTGAGTATCTCCTTTCAAAAAATGGTGAGAAAAGGGGAAGTCCACCAAATATGCTGGAAATCAACATCTTGTGTACCACAACGCCAACACAGAGGGGAGGTCATAGAATAGATGGTGTGTATGCTGGTGGCAGTGTAGTACCATTGTAGCATAATCTTGTATGCTGTATCTTGTTGAGGACAGCTTATATAGGTACGCAAGATGTTTCTCCATAGTTGTTCCCACTGTTGTGTGATATCTGGCAAAACGTCTTGAGTCCATTTCCACTGATATGGGTGGTAAGGTATGAGGCTTGATTGCTGGAGGACTTAATATGTTTTTGATATCAAGCCCTTGGTACCATTGAAGTTTCTGGCAAGTGTCTCAAAAAGAGTGAGGGGGCAGGTAGTGGTCAATGCGTTGGAAGGTTGGAGAGCCCAGTGTTGCAACTGGAAATACTAGTGGGCAGAAGCGGAAAAGGTGGAATTCATCTTTGCACTGGTTAAACAGGTTGATAGTCTGACCTTGGAACAGATCTCGAAGTATCCAACATTTGCCTCATACCCACTCCTGGAAGGAGTCCCGGGGGAGGGCTGATGCAAATAAGGGTTACGGACGATGGGAGTGTTCGGAGATGAAAATGTGGTCAAGCCATGCATCATGGCCAGTTTATCCCATATCTTCAGCACTGTGCGTGTAGGGGTGACTATGTAGGCGTTGCAACAGAGGAGCTGTTTTGAGAGCCATGCAAGTTCCCATAGTGAGCAGCAGGCCACAGCTTTTTCCATGTGAACCCAATGTTTCTCACTCCCGCACACCACCTACTCAGAAAGGTAGTGCAGGTGGGCTGCCCACTCACAGTCTTGTAAGTTAAGTGCAGGAGAGGCTGCTCCAGTTTTTAAAGAGCATAAGTAGTGAAGTGGATACCCGAGAGTTCTTGCCCCTCCAGATAAAGGAGCATAAGTTGACTTGCATTCATTTGATATCATTAGAGGGGATATGGGAAGGCAATGATTGGAAGAGGCAGAGTAATCGTGGGAGGATATTGATCTTTAAGACACTGATGAGTCCAAGCCAGGAGATTAGGAGAGGCCGCCAATGTTGGAGATCTTCTAGTAACATGACCAGTTGACCTTAGTCCACGTTGCCAGAGAACTTGTGATAGTAAGGCCCAAATTGTGTATGAATTGGGAGGACCATTGGAAAGCAGTAAGTGCCTGAAGGCGTTGAAGGTGTTGTGGAGTCATAGTGAGATTAAGTACAAAGGATTTGGCCGAGTTGATTTTGTAACCAGATGTCTGCTTGAAGAGTCAGAGAGCGTGGATGACAGCAGGAAGTGAGGTGTCCAGTTCTCTTAGGGCAAGAAGGAGGTCATCGGCATAAAGGAGAACTTTGTGTTCTTGTCCACCAAAAGGGATGCTCTTAATGTTAGAGGGTAGTCGAGGAAAGATGGCCAATGGTTCAAAGGGCGAATATCACAGGTGACAGGGGGCAACCATGTCACATGCATCGAGAAAGTGGGAAAGATTGAGTTGTCTGGCCGTTAACTAGGATGGAGGCGGGGTGGTGTTGTATATGAAGCTATGATCCTACTTGATCATGAAGGGTCCCAGTCCCACTTTCTGCAGGACAGACTTCAGGAATGTCCAACTCACCATGCTGAAGGCTTTCTCAGCATTGAGGGAGAGGAGGAGAGCAGGGATGGCATGTCTGTGTATCTTTTCCACTAGGTGGGCTAGTCGCCGAACACTGCCTGATCCCTGCCTGTGTTGTATAAAGCCAACCTGGTCAGGGTTGATTAGACCAGGGAAAAGGGACTCCAAACGATTTGCCAGTATTTTGGTGTAGAGGTTGGTGTCCATGTTTAATAGGGCTATTGGGCATTAGGAGGAATAAAGCGTAGGATATTCACCAGGCGTGGAGATAAGAGTGATCTCAGCATTGGACATAGCCGGTATAAGGCTAGTGGTGTGTGTGTAAAGGAATTGTAAAGTTTAAGCAGCTGGTCTTGAAGTTGCAGTAGGAATATTGTGTAAAAGGGTGGCATGAGGCCATCTGGGCTGGGTGACTTGCCCTTAAGAAGGTCTTTTAAGGCTTTATGGAGTTTTGCTTGGAAAAGGGTTCATCCAAATCTTTAACCAGATTGGAGGGCAATGTCTGCTAATGGCAAGTATGGAGATAAGAATCTATTGTGGCTTGATCTTCCCCTACTGAGGTGTAGAGGCACTGCTAAAAGGTCAGGAAAGCATCTTGTTTGTTCTGACTCTTGGACAGCCCACCCAGAGTTCTCTGTCTTAAGTTTAGCAATGTGGGCCCTCTGTTTAAGTGCTTTGAGGGTGCGCTCCACTTTATTAACTCTGTGTGCTCTAAGCTGCCCCTGCAGAATGGCGAGCTGACGCTTTGCACTTCTCGTGGGATGGTGTTTATTGGAGTGTTCTAGGGTGAGGATGCCTTCTGTGAGCTTTGACTCAAACAGGCGAGCCTCTTAAGCTCTAGCTATGATGATATAGAAAATCACGCCTCGTCCAGTGGCCTTGAAGACATCCCAAAGAGTATGGGGGGAATATCAGGGAGGGAGTTAAGTCTGAAGTATTCAGTGTGGCGTCCCATATAGTCTGCCTGTCTACTGGATCACACAGAAGCTGGGGGGGAGGTGCCACCGTGGGGGGGCATGAGCCCCGTCTATGTGATGAGTCCAAGAAATTTCTACATATTTGTGGTGGTAGGTGGTGAATAGCTTGTGGTCATCAAGTTTCGTCCCCAGCGCTTTAATGCATCATCATTAGGGGCGTTAAAACAAGCAGTCCATCGTGTCTTCAACCCCTAGACCTTGATAAAGGGCCTGAGGGAGAGTTGCATCCCTTAGCCTCACCAGCAGTATTGAAAGGTTGCTTGTCCCTACCAGCACCGAGGCACCTCCAGATGGTGCAGATCCGAAATGGTATTGATAATACTTCCAGGTCTGGGGGTTGTGGCTATGGGCCTGGACTTCAGACCTCTTGGATCCTAAATGTGCCACGCAGCTAGTGCCAGTCCTGGAGCATGACTGGCACCTCAAGGAGCAGTAGTAAGGGGGGGCGGTCACAGGCTCCAACGCTGTGTGTCTTTATTCTGCCTCTGGGGGGATAGTGAGGATTATCACCACGTGGGCTCGGTTCCAAGTGTAAGCCCTGTTGGGGACGTGGAGCTGCGACTGATCCGTTCCACGTGGTGTCTCCGGGCAGGGAGGCAAGGGATGGAGATGCCGCTTTGCAGGGTTCTTCCAGTTATTGCTGGGTGTCTTCCTGCTCCCTGAGTTCAAGGTGCTCCCCCGGGATGATCGTTGTCGTCGTAAAAAGGTATGTGTTTTCACTGCACACTGGAGGCCCCAGTCTCTGCCTGGTCCCTGGGTTGTTTCAGGATGCTGCTTGTTGGGTCCAGAGAGAGGCTTTCCCGGGTCGGGCTGTCCCGACTTCGCCGAAGGCAATTGTGAAGCAGATAGCATGCTTTTGATTGCAATATGCCCCATGGGGATCGGAGCTTGGATAATCTGTGTCCTAATCCATTCCCGGCCAAGCCAAGCACCAAGTACCCTTCTTTTGAAGTGAAGGAGGAAAAGGATGACACGTACAGTTCAAAAGAGACAATCACTGCAGTGTACTGACCCATTTCCCCCTGCTCTATCCTATGGTGGGCAGAAGCAAATCGTGAATGACATTTAATGTGACGTAGAGAATAAAAAGTTCTGACCCAAAGCACCTATTTGATTGTAAATATACACCTTTTCTTTCAGTGTCTAATTCATAGATGGTGTTATCAGCCCTGGTCTACCCCTTTGATTGTAAGTAAGATTAAAATCATCAAATGCAGCAGATTTAGGCCTGGAGTTAACTGGCGTCCCAAAAATGCTACTAACTACAGTCATTACTGAAAACTAGAAATCCATGTGAATCCAGGAAGATGTGAAAAGTGTGACTTCCACCAATTTTTCTTACCCAAGATGCCTTCCCAATTTCCTCACATTTCTAAAAGGGGGGCTGCTGTACCTAAAATAATAGTCAACAGGTACCACAGAACGTGTCAGATTAAGGTGTATCTGAAATCAAGAGGCCCAATAAAGTCCAGGGAAGTGTGTCTTGCATATGATTCTATTATCTTCTGTTTCCAAAATTCAAGCTATATTCAGAAAAACCCAATCACCTAAATTAGTAAGAAAGAAAATCCTGGAAGTTGAGAAGGAATACAAAAGTCCCAAAAATAAAAGCTTTTCCATATGTTCACCATGTGTGGGGATGTGCCTCTCGTATGGGAGAGGGCAGAGCATGAAAAGTGCAATCATGGTAAATGTGGGATAGCAAGGAGACCAGGCACCAGATCAATTGGACATGTCCTACAAATTGCTTGGTTACAGAAAAGCAATCTCCCCTTGCAGGTAATAGTTCTGAGCTTCCTAAGGTGCCGGGTGAGGGGGAAACATTTCTTCATCTCACCCAGTGGATCTGAAATGCAAATGGTGAGTCTGAGAGAGCAAGGCCATTACAAAATATATTTAGAGCTACGCCCATTCATTTCCTTGGGCCAGAATCCTGTTCAGCTCCCGGGGGAAAGGAATTGCACATTCAATACCAGAGATGCTTTAACAATAGACTATACCAACTGAGGAGATTGACTCTCCATTCCTGGGGCTTCATCTTTCACCCATTGAAATGAATTTGGGGGTCCCCATACTAGCATGTGAATTAAAGGGCATTTCTCAAAAAGACTTCTGACCACTGGAAGGCAAAAATGAAGAGAAAGACAATTGGCAATAACATTTGTTCTTCTAGTCTGTGTTCTCCTAAGTCTTCTGACAGAAATGGTACCTCACTTGTGTGGGTAGGCCTAGTGCCCTCAACAGGAAATGCCCCAAAACCCAACATGGACACATCACATTTTTCCAATGAAAAAGGACATGTTTTTTGCAAAGTGCCTTACTATGGGTTTTAGCCTCTAGCTCCGCCGGCACCTAGGGAACCCTAGCAACATTTCTAGAAACTAGACACCTAGGGAAATCCAGGATGGGGTGACTTGTGGGGTTCTTACTGTGTTCTGTTACCCAGAATCCTTTGCAACCATCAAAATTTGGCAAAAAAAGACTTTTTCCTCACTTTTCGGTGCTGCAAAGTTCTGCAATCTGAGGGGAGCCACAAGCGTCCTTCTACCGAGCATTCCTTCAAGTCTCGAGATAAAAATGGTACCTTACTTGTGTGGTAGGCCTATTTCCTGAGACAGGAAACACCCCAAAACACAATGTGGACACATCACATTTTTCCAATGAAAAGAGACATGTTTTTTGCAAAGTGCCTAGCTGTGGAGTTTGGCCTCTAGCTCAAGCAGCACATAGGGAAAACTAGCTAACCTATACATTTTTGAAAACTAGACACCTAGGGGAATCAAAGATGGGATGACTTGTGGGCTTCTCTCTGGGATCTGTCATCCTTTGAAAACCTCAGATTTTGGCTAAAAAACATTTTTTCCTCACATTGCAGTACTGCAAAGTTCTGGAATCTGAGGGGAGCCACAAACGTCCTTCCACCCAGCATTACCCCAAGTCTCCCGATAAAAATGGTACCTCATTTTTGTGGGTAAGCCTAGTGCCCGCGACAAGGAAGGGCCCAAAACACAACATGGACACATCAAAATGATCTATCACAAAACAACCTGTTTTTGTAAGGAGGGCACCTGCGCTTTCAGTCCTGGGCTCAGCAGCATCTAGGAAAACCTACAAAACCCAGACATTTCTGAAAACTAGACACCTGAGGGAGTCCAGGGAGGTGTAACTTGTGCGGATTCCCTGGCGTTTTATTTCCCAGAATCCTCCGCAAACCTCAAATTGAGCAAAAAATCACATTTCCTCACATTTATTTGTGGGATCACCGCACCGGCACAAATTTCCTATCACCCAGCGTTGGAAGGTTTGAGCCTGGCAAAAGGTTTATTTTCCCAAGTTGAAATGGCAGTTTAAAACTGCACACAGATGCTGCAATGGGCAGACAACACAGCAGCTCTGGGTGCAGGTTTGTCAACACAGGAGTCGACTGAGCTGTAGAACAGCTAATGCCTCACTGGTTGAACACTTTATTGATTTGGGGCACACTGAAAATGATTTACGGTTGCACATTATTACAGTGGTTAAGCCATCCCCTTCAGAGGTGCGGGCATTGCTACAATACTGAGTACTGAAGAACTCAAATGGGTTTTATGTTCCAATAGCCTCCATACTGGCCTCAACCTCTTGGAAGACTGGACATCCTTAAGTTAAATGATGCATAATGCAGTTTTGCCACAGGGACTTTTATTTTTACTCACATTATTGTGATAATCACTACATTGAAAATTGTATTCACATTAGTCTGGGGTTTGTGATGAAATTGTGCTTTGTTTCATGTAATATGGTTTTGATATCTAAGCATACTGCCTTTTAATCTTATATGTTTTTATATTTAATAATACATAGCCTGCTTTTCTATCTTTTTCACTTCTTCTCTTGCTTTTTCCTCTTCTCTTCGTCTGGCCATATAATCACTTAATTTTACAACCACAAGATTATTCTTATTGCAGGTTTGAGTATTCCTTTCTACATAATTTTCACATTAAATAGGCTCTTACACTTTGCACTCCAATTCCTTATTATTAGTTTATCGTGCTGGCAGTGATGATCTTCAACATGAGAGCAGCTACCCTTGCTCGCCCGATAATCCGATATGGGCACCATAAAAAGCACCAATGCACCCAGGTGATTAAAGTCTACTTGGTTCCTTGTTATGGGTATTTATACAGTCAGCACGTTCCCCTGCATTACTTCATACTGAACGAGCGACTGCCCACCTTGACGCTTCTGCTACCGGACCATGGGCCAGATGTAGCAAAGATTTTTACCCATTCTGTGTCTATGGGAAAAAGTGTTCGTACATATGGCCCCATATCCTCTGTGATTTCGGGTACACGTTAAGGGGCATATTTATACTCCGTTTGCACCGAATTTGCGTCGTTTTGTTCGACGCAAATTCGACACAAAACTAACTCCATATTTATACTTTGGCGTTAGACATGTCTAGCGCCAAAGTTCATGGAGTTAGCGTAATTTTTTTGCGTGAACACCTTCCTTGCGTTAATGATATGCAAGGTAGGCGTTCCCGTCTTAAAAAATGACTCCGATGCTATTGCGTCGGATTTATACTCCCGGGCAAAAATGACACCCGGGAGTGGGCGGGTCTAAAAAACCCGCATTTGCGCCGGATTTTAGCGCCTGGGTCAGGGCAGGCGTTAAGGGACCTGTGGGCTCAGAATGAGCCCAGAGGTGCCCTCCCCTGCCCCCAGGGACACCCCCTGCCACCCTTGCCCACCCCAGGAGGACACCCAAGGCTGGAGGGACCCACCACAGGGACATTAAGGTAAGTCCAGGTAGTTATTTTTTTTAATTTTTTTTTGTGGCATTGGGGGGCCTGATTTGTCCCCCCTACATGCCACTATGCCCAATGACCATGCCCAGGGGACTGAAGTCCCCTGGGCATGGCCATTGGGCAAGGGGGCATGACTCCTGTCTTTGCTAAGACAGGAGTCATTTCAATGGGGGATGGGCGTCGTAAAAAAATGGCGCAAATCGGGTTGAGGCGATTTTTTTGCCTCAGCCTGACTTGCACCATTTCTGGACGCCCATACGCCATTTTCCCCCTACGCCGGCGCTGCCTGGTGTACGTCGTTTTTTTTAACGCACACCAGACAGCGCCGGCGGCTAACGCCGGCTAACGTCATTCAATAAATACGGCGCCCGCATGGTGCTTCAGAATGGCGTTAGCTGGCGCTAATTTTTTTGACGCAAAACTGCGTTGGCGCAGTTTTGCGTCAAAAAGTATAAATATGGGCCTAAGTGCCTGCACCAAATGTCGACTAATCCGGTCGCTGATTTCTGCCTCCTGCTCACGGACTTCTTGCTTTTTAATTTTAGTGGCCTCACGAGTTTACATGCAATTTTGCCTCAGAGACTCCAACTAACTCACGACCCGGTGGGTGTATATATTATGGTTGTTAAATAGGTAAGTGGTCTTAATTATTCACTTTGCTGTCATTTTGCGGCCCACTGTGTACACTGTGCTCTATCTTCCCATCGTTCTTGTTACACATGTACTGCTACATTTTTGGGTACTCTCCTCTTAATTCCTGAATACGTGCAGGCGCTCACAGATTTTGGTCCTGACAAAATTAAATTCTGGCCTTCCTATCTCACATGGTAATTCAATTTAGACAGCATCCATATTATTGTTGTGGCTTGTACAGATTCAGGTGCGGTTAGCAGGATACTTTGTTACGATTAAATTTCACCTGGTGAATTTGGGTTTTCTCCTCTCACTCCCTTTTTGCTGAGGTTCTCGTTACCTGATCCTAATGTCTACTCTGGCTCCTCATGTGGCAAATAACTTTGGACGTAATGATTTAGGGCCAGATGTAGGTAGGCTCCGATTTGCGACTTGCAAATTGAGAGTCAGAGCGACTCGCAATTTGCGAGTCGCAAATCGGAATGTAGGATCGCAGCACTCACAGGGATGGTGGCCTGCTGGAGACAGCAGACCACCATGTCTGTGACTGCTTTTAAATAAAGCAGGTTTTTTTTCTTGTAATGCAGCCCGTTTTCCTTAAAGGAAAACGAGATGCATTACAAAACTAAAAAATGAAACGTTTTCGTTTCATTTTTTCAGAGCAGGCAGTGGTCCATAGGACCACTGCCTGCTCTGGGAAAATGTTTTTAATGCCATTCACAAAGGGGAAGGGGTCCCATGGGACCCCTTCCCTTTTGCGAATGGGTTAGCACCCATTTGAAATGAGTGCTAACTGTGATTGTTTTGCGACTGCGTTAGCGGTCACAAAACAATACAACATCGCTCTGCGACTCGCAATTAGGAAGGGAACACCCCTTCCAAATTGCAACTCGCAATCCCGTTTTGCGGTTACCGAATCGCAAAACGGGGTTTGGGCATCGCAATGTGCTTTTTGCACATTACAAACAGCAAAATTTGCTGTTTGCGACGTGCAAAAAGTTTAGTACATCTGGCCCCTAATTCCTTATCTGCATGCATGGATTCACGCGTGCTTGTCCTTAAACACGAGCTATGGAATTGTTCCCCTGTACCTGGTAACTAATTAATTCTTTTCTTTTCTTGTTCCTCCCCTCTTATCTGTCTGTCTCTTTTACATCCACTACAAACTTGCTATTTTTTCCTCAGGCATCATACCATGTCCTGATCATGATCCCAGGTTTGGTTAGGGATCAAAACGTCATCAACTTTAGTACCTAGACTCGTTCATAATTATTGATGATATTGTACAAAAGAGCAGTGTACTTAAAAATTGTGACAATATTTAATAAGTGGAATTTGTCACACTCACATGCCTGAGTTCCCGTGATTGTATTTTTCGTTTTTTCCTTCTGTGTTGCCCACATATACATTTTTGGATGTTAAGTTAAAATAACTTGCAAATTGTCTATTGGACATACTTAAGAATAATTGTATTCTTTATGTAATGAGTAGCTTATATGTTCTGTTCGAGGGCCAATGTTCATATAATAACCCGCATGCTGCAATGGCAGGCCTGAGGCATATTTAAAGTACGACTTAAGTGGGTGGCACATTGAGTGCTGCAGGCCCACTAGTGGCATTTAATTTACAAGTCCTGAGCACAGGTAGTGCTACTTTACTAGGGACTTACAATTAAATTAAATATGCCAATTGGGCAAAAGCAAATCTTACCGTGTTTTAAGGGGAGAGCACAAGCACTTTAGCACTGGGTATCAGTGGTAAGGTTTGCAGAGTCCTAAAGCAACGAAAAACAAAGTCAGCAAAGCCAGAGGTCTGAAGGCAAAAAGAAAGGGGGAAAGCCATGCCAAGGATGACCGGTCTAACAAATATCTTTTTACAGCCATCGCATGGATAGTGTTTAAAAATCCATTATTTTTGCTAAATATAGAAAATCAATACTGTTTCCCTATATAAAACTGACATCTGAAGTTAATTATCAGTTAGCTTCAAAGACTGTAATGTGCAAAGACTACAAAGGATTAGCAAAACATAAATTAAAAATGCCCCTTAAATCATTGATATTTATCAAGGACATTACTGACAAAATAAATGGGCGTCACTTCCTGAGTGTTCTTAAACAACAGGGGCTCATTCGCCAAGGTAGTCTTACATGTTTAAGTAAGTATAGTATTTTTTTGCTATTCACAGATTATGAGTTATTAGTGAGTTTACCACGGAAGAGAGTCCACAGTCGGAGCATAGATCTCAGCACATGAAAAGAAGGATAGGCCTACCTAAAAATGTTTATAATAATCAGCCAATCATTCTCATAACAATCAAACAATTGAAAGGTATGCCAAATGAAACAATTGGTGGAAAACTGAACTACCTCTAGAACTTTGCTGGGCCTTTTAGGTGGAATAATGCTAAATAAGATAAATACAGGGTTGTGACTTTTTACTCCAATGTTGATGTATCTTTGCAGTGATTAGCCTTTTTTTCTAAGGTAGCGGAGGTATTTTCTGTATTTCTCCTAATAGTACTTAAATTATATTTTGTTCCAAAGAGACCAGATATCTATATAAGGCACCAAACTA
The DNA here is from genome assembly GCF_031143425.1 of Pleurodeles waltl. Taxonomy (NCBI): domain Eukaryota; kingdom Metazoa; phylum Chordata; class Amphibia; order Caudata; family Salamandridae; genus Pleurodeles; species Pleurodeles waltl. The sequence goes on along the minus strand of NC_090444.1, from coordinate 579,321,907 downwards.
TCCCTTGATTCTTATTAAAAACAAGAATATAGATGGAAATAGTATCTACATTCTGGTGATAGCAAACACGTGCCTTGCTGTGATAGTGTCCATTTACAAGAGGTAGAAGTCGGGTGATAGTCACACAACAAACCACTGAGCAAAGATTCTGGAATAAAAAATTCTATTCAGAGAAGAATATCATGGGGAGAAAGTGGTGATGAAGGAACAATTTCCTCTATTCGAGACTGAGATTCTGGAATTGTACAAATTTGCACTTTAAGGGTGAGTAAAAGAGCTGGGCAGGAAATCTGTGCTTGCCAATAAAAAAAGTAGTCAATCTAAATCCCAAAATTGTGAGCTACCATTAGACTTAAACCTAACCATCTCATCACCTGAGTTTAATAACAGATGAAATATAGGTACAAAACGACAAGGAGTCACCATGATTGGGAACATCATGAATGTGTGAAGGAGACTCAGGGCAAAGATCATTGGCCTCTAAGTTGCTATCAAGAAGGGAAAATATAATTCACATCTCACATCTGAGGCTGATTGATATGTCAAATGGTAGAACCTAGGACATAGAATGCCAGAGAGAAAATCTGAAATGCACCTCAAAGGGAAATTAAACAATTACCATGATTTACAAAATAATCTGTGAAGATGAGTGCACACTCACTATTATAAGCAACGATAATGAACAGCAACACCAGGTAAGTAGAAATAAAGATATCTATGCTCTAAAGAAAACAAAGAGGAAACCAGAAAAAGTCTTGATTGTCACAAGTTCACTTTTATATTTTGCCTTGCAATAAAGTATCAAAATCAATAAAATAGCAAAATTTGATTTCTCTGACCTGCAGTTTGACAGGCTCTGGCAGTTTCATTTGGAGAAGCCCTTCTTTTGGCACCTGTTCTCGAATGTCCTCATCTCCCCCAGCAACCTCAGATTTTTGCTCTTCATTGCCCGTCTCCTTCTCCGGTGTCATGGCTTTGTCCTCCTGGCCAGACTCTTCTGAGAAAACACTGGGCTCAATTAACTGCAGAATATGTTTTAGATCACCATTGTGAAAGATCCCCATAATCAGCAAAGTGTAAAAAAGTTTGATTAATGGGACAAAAAGAAATTCCGTTGTGCCCCCAACAGGATCCCGCACATGAAGACTGCCCTCTTGTACAGCCTCGGTCAGCATCTCAATGGTTTTGGCCTTCAGGATCTCCAGAGGAAACTTTGGGCTGTACTGGTAACATTCGCTATTGATGCTTATGAAACTGGGAGAGGAAAACTGCATTCTGGGCCGTAAAGAAGTACTCAATCCAATGCCAGGAAGGCCATGTTTTTTGTTCTCATCTGGAAAGAGGGTAATGCTCTTGGTCTCATCGGTCATCGGAACGATAAACTCATTGTTCATCATTAATCTGGCAGTGGCGTAAGTGCTAAGGTGTATGTCAATGAGTAGGTCGTAGTAGCCTGTGCGCAGAAGGCCTGGCATATATTTGTTCTCAATGGCATACAAAAGCTGTGATTCGTCAACATGGCTGCACAATGCATGTGCCACACGGTTGTTTCCTAGAGCACAAACAGCTGAGTACAGACGAAGGGTATGGTAGTGAAATTTCAAGAGCTCCTCTTGTTCTATCAGTTCAAGAATATCCACTGACCTATGTGGCAGGAAAGTAAATAAGCAATAAATTAAGCATTATATATGTTTTTAAAAATAATGTTAATTCACTACAGTCAGCATTTTATATTTTATATAAACCTAATATTGGGAATGTTTGTTACCCGCCATATTTGTTTTTAAACATTTTATGGAGTTATGAATTTCGATGTCTATTACCTCGGATGGAAGAGGAATGAGTTATGAATACGGTAAAACTTAATGATCATCTCATATAGAACACAGGTCAGGTGATATCAGTAAAATGGCAAAAATACAGCCAAGGTACGGTCACGTTAACACATATAGACAGAATTGTTTGTGACAAATACTCTCAAATATTTCCATAGAAAGCAAGCTGCTCCTGGAAAATAAAAGACAGTGGTCGACGTCAAGGACATGTTATAGGAAAGCCCTCACATTGGGGTTAGGAGACTCATCAGTGACAAATGAGATTCACTCTAGGGTATGCTTTTCTTACACTCTTGTAACAAGAGTAAGATATACTTTCTGTACGTATGAGGTAGACCAACAATACAATAACTCAAACAGCAATATAGTTAAATGATTTAATAATATGTGGTTCACACCAAGTTAAGTAATGGAAAAATGTAATGGTATTTAACCATGCAAAACTTGAGGAAAAGCAGTGAAGGGGGCAAAAGACAAACAACCGCTTAAATCATTTATCTAACAAATGGGTTAAATACAAAATAAAAAAGCCCAAAACTGATAATGAAAAGCGCCTATATTTTAGTCTATTTGAGGTAACAAAAACGCATTTACTATCCGTGAAGGACAGAAATCACCAATAAAAGGTTATTTTACAAAATATTTTCACTAAAGGTATCTAGGATAACACGATTATTCACATCGGATGGAGGGCAGGGGTGAACTCAGGTAATAGCAGGTCAATATCTGTTGATATTGAAGATTTTTAATTTTCTATCCTAGCACATCATCCGCAGGGCAACAGCACTAACTTTTGTGATTCTTCTATCGGTATGTTGTATTCACAAAGTGGACTAAGGCTGGGCAGCATCTGAGTTTAGGATTTTATAGAGATTCAGGGTTATTCAGGTTGGGTGCCAAATCTTTAAATTAGTCGCACAGCAGTTACATTGGGAGCTGCACAAGTTTGTTACTCCTCTCAAGCAAAGACAAGACCACGGCAAAGACCAACACGACATCAGCCCTCCACCAAACCTTTAACATTCTTTTCAAAAACAAACTCCCAAAGTGGACATTTGTATTGGAAAACAATCAAACTAATCACTTCCACACCTGTAGAGTTTTCTCCCAGGATGCGGTTCGTGATTATTCTTTTTTGTTTCTCACTGCAAGGCTTTTCCTGGCAGTGACAGACAGAAATAAAAGACATCACACCTTCCACCCTAAATGGGATGGGCAGTGGAATGTTCTTCCTCGGATGCCCCCTACTCTGCTGAGCTTTCACTTTTCATTGGCAAAGTCAACGTGTTCACTGTTCGTGTGTTAATGGAAAGCTTATGACCATCCCGCCTCTAAATCAGGCTGTTTGGTGAAAAGGGTGCTCCATCATGAACATGACAGATTGCCCTCAATCACCCCCTACATCAGTTTGCTTCACTTTCCCCGATTCTCTGTGCCTTGAGTGTGTTGTGATAACAATGGCACATTAAGCACAGTGTTATGTTTTCTTTTCGATGGTGCAATGCCTGATTTTGTTGGGCACAGCATACTAGAATGGAGAACAGTGATGTGCTGTGGAAAATCTGACTTCTTTGAGATCATTTCTGATTTTCAAGCACATAACTAAGCAGTTTTATGAATGTGATTTGATGTTGTCTTTGTTCTCATAGGGACAGTGCTGGAAAAGAGCATTATCCATTTGGATTAAGGATCCTGCAGGTATTCCTGAACCAAATCTAGGCAGGGCTTAACAGACTGTGCTGCATGAGCCCGAGTGTAGAGCGCTGGCTCTCTGACACAGAAACAATACAATATTCACAATACACAGAAATGCTTGAAGGGGGCATGGACATGCCTTCCTTAATAGATTAAATCTTCTTTTCCTTGTTGGGAACAATTGGAGCTGATGTGTAGCACAGGTGAAGCTGAACATCTCGCTCATTAGATGAACCAAGATAATTTCATGTCACTTTACAGATCGCCAAGAGTGAAAAACGTCTGAAAGTTTATTTAGACTTTCAGTCTCAATGTCAATATGGAAACACGAGCATGCTTTGTCTATTTCTGCAAATACACCAAGAATAAATATCTATATAGCACACAGTACATGACTCGATGGACCAGCAATGAAAAAAACAGGAGGAACAGGACCAAGAAGACAAAGGCCTGCAGGTCAAGGGGACCATGACCAGGAGAACCATGAAGCAGTGGACTAAGACGGTGAAGAGTAGTTAAAGGAGGAGGAGGATCAGCAGGAAGACCAAGAGGAAGAGGATGCCCCAGGTGCAGACTCTGGGGGTTGAGGACCAGGAGGAGGCTGACGAAAATGAGGGCCACAGGGACCAGAACAAGCTTCAGCAGGAACATGGTCGGACCAGAAGAGCTTCATGTGTATTAGGAGGGCCAGTGGGAAAAGGCCAGGACAAAGGCTGGACCTAGACAAGGACCAGGGAAAAAGTCTTGAAGGAGGGGACTATGAGTAAGAGGAAGACCAGGAGTAGCTGATGGACCAGGGATATGAGAAGGGCTAGGTGGACAAGAAGGACCATGAGGAAAGATGATCACTTTCCTCCAGGTCATTAGGAACACTGGGGCATATTTGCACGAAAGTGGTGCATCATAACTTTTCTTGGGACCCCCTACTGACACCCAACGACACCATGGTTGCGGGGTATTTACAATACGGCTTCACCATGGCAGACATTAGCACAATAGCATCAACATTTTTTACGCTATTGTGGCGCTTTGCTACACTACTGTCAAAAATGCTGACGCTAGTGCGGCAAAGCACATGGAGGCCAATTAAATATAACGGGTGCTTCTGCTGAACAAATACGTTGGACACACTTGAACTCAGTTATTAGCAGTTGAAATGTTCAGGACCGGAGAAAATGTCCATTATTACCTGGAGTGGGTTGGTCACCCGAAGGAGGATGGTGACAATGAGGAGAAAGAGAAAGACCAGAAGGAAGGACAGATAGCCTTGGAAAAGGAGGACAAGCAGGAGAAAAATTATGAGAAGGAGTAGAATGTGGAGAGGGAAGTCAGGAGCAGTAGAGTGAGAAGGAGAGGAGGCGAAAGAAGAAGGGGAGGGGGAGGCCAGTGAGATCTTTGCTCACATGTTCAAGGACAGACTCTAAGTTAAAAGTGTCACAACTCTTAAAAAACAACTCTTAGTCACTTTTCTTACGCTATTCCCCCTTTAGAGAACTTCAACTATTATCCCTCTCCTAAAGCATATCTTAACACTTTCAGCTAAATTAAAATGTAGTCTTTCTCTGCCCAATTACCCAAACTAAAACATATTTATTATCACATTTTCCTCGTTGCCACTTTCTTTGTGGTATAGTTTATCTGCATGACTCCATCCCTCAAGACGCCTCTACTTATGACTCCAGTTATCATGACTCTAAACCCTTTCTGTTACACCAAATTTAAGTTATCTTTTTTCCATTTCAAGCTCTACATATAGTGACACAAATGTATTCTACTGAAGAATGTCCTTGGACACAATCTAATTTGTTCTGTGAGTGTCTGGTCATTTAAGTTACTCCAAATCAATCTTTGATTTCTTAATTCATGCTTGACCTTCTTATCTAGTAATGCAGCTTTAATAAAAATACATTCAATAAAAAGATTGCTGACACACACCTGTTTTCCTCTGGGATATGAAGAGACATAAACTGAAGTGGCTCCAGGCACTGCACCAGCCAACCCTGGCGTTCACTAACCCGGGAAACATCCACCTTCAGGAAATGGTTGGGCACTCGACTCCAGAGCACATGCGTCAGGGACTGAACATGGAGTCGCGGCGGGCATTGCGGAGTCGGATTTTTGTTCTCACTCTTGAAAAGCCCAGCGGACAAAGGCATTACATTCTGCACATAGATACAGAGATGAGATGCACTGTTTAATACATGTCAATGCATAAATCACTAGACACACACAAATATCTTAGCACAAAGACCTTTCAAAAAGAGGTAACTGCAACCAACCATATTTAAAAAACATGTTTAATTTTATTATAGTGCAATTAAACCAGGTTTTGGACTAAAATGAATACTTGCACTTCAGTACAGTTTATACATAGTAATGATTCAAAAACACAAAACTCATAAGGGTTGGAAGGAGAGACATTCAAATGTGGTCATAATGACATCCTGACAGACTACCACCAGTCAGGAAAACTTTACTCAAATACGATCATTAATCATAAAAGTTAAAACACTCAAAAAATCATACTTTTCCGACAATGGATGATACATTTTAAAAAAGAGCAGAGATTGGCTTATAAAATCACAAAGTGTTTGGAGATATAGGGGGTCATTCTGACCTCGGCGGTAAAAGGCCCTTACCGCCGGTCAGAAGTCCGCCATACTACCGCCGCGGCCGCGGTAGACCGCCACGGTCATTCTGACCACCAACTGTGAAACCGCCAAAAATCCGACATCCAAGGAAGGCCGCCACATCAGCGGGCCGCGGAAAACTGGAGATGACCAAACCTCCACCGTCACGCCAACACAAACACGCCCATGCCATTCTGACCCACGAATCCACGCGGCGGTCTTTCAACCGCGGTAATCCATTGGCGGTACACACCGCCGCGCTCAAAATACACACACAGCTCCAAAACACTGCCACATTGGACATTTTGAAATACGCACACCTGACACACATACAAACAACGCTCCCACACATCCAATCAACTATAAAACACACACCCACATCACCCACAAACCCCCACTAGTTGGAAATCGGAGCGAAGGCGAGAGCGAGAGCGAGAGATAGCGATAGCGAGCACAGCATTAGAAAACCCCAACACACACAGGAACACAACTTCATCACCCACACCACATCTACGCACACATCACCACATATCACCACGCACATCACCACAAACACCACCCCACACCTCATCCACACCACCCCATGGCACCCCAAAGACACCCAAGGTTTTCGGACCAAGAACTCCGGGTCATGGTTGAGGAAATCATGAGGGTTGAGCCCCAGCTCTTCGGCACACAGGTGCAGCACACCACCATAGCAAGGAAGGCTGAACTATGGCAAAGGATCGTAGACAGGGTCAACGCTGTGGGACAGCATCCCAGAAATCGGGAAGATATCAGAAAGCGATGGAACGATCTACGGGGAAGGTGCGCTCGATGATCTCCAGGCACAACATCGCTGTGCAGAAGACTGGCGGCGGACCCCCACCCACCCCACCCCAATTCACAGCATGGGAGCAAGAGGTGGTAAACATCCTGCATCCTGATGGCCTCGCTGGAGTAGGCGGAGGAATGGACTCTGGTAAGTAGAATCTCAACTACTTCACCCTCCCCCCCAAACACCAGCATGCCAACCCCCCCCCTCACCCCCAATCTCACCCCCCAGCACATAACCTCCCTGCCAATGTCTCACCAGCACAACCCACCCTAAACAACACCAACCCCTGAATGGCAACACAAACCATAGACAGCCACCACCAAAGCATGACCATTGCACATACCCATACACCCCCCCCCCCAACCCTCACAACACCTCCCACAAGGGAATCCCAGCACTGGGGGACAAGGGCACCCAAAATGCACGCCATGGCACACACAGAAACAATAACCATACTCCTTTACCCCTGCAGGGCCCGAACGACAACACACCGCCACGGAGGGTCCAGAGATGTCCATCCCACCCCCAGAACAGGCCCCCAGCGAGGACAGCAGCTCTGTCGACCTAGAACCTGACGACCAGCCCGGACCATGGGGGACCTCTGGACAGTCGGTTCCCCACACACAGGCCACAGCAGACCCAAACCCCTCTGGGAACACCAGCACAGCTCCCATCCAGCGGGCCCATGCCTCTGTCCCGCGGACGCGTCAATCAGCGGTGTGTCCGCCACTACAGGGCACCCAGGCTGACCCAACACCCCAACAACAACAGGGACCTGGGGGCAGTGGTAGTGGGCACACCGTCCAGGGGACAGAGGCCCGGGGAAACAGGGCAACTGGGAGGGCTGCTGTGCGACAGGGGGGGGAGGACAGGCCCAGGGAACCGACTCTCCAAGAGGCCCTCACCACCATCATGGGAGCGTATCATCACTCCCAGGAGACGATGGCGACGGTACTGGCCAGGTTCACCGAGATCCAGGCACAGCAGGAGGAACGGTACATGGGGTTCAGCAATGAACTCCGGGCCATCGCTACCGCAATGGGGACCATAGTCCAGGCCCTAAACCGCATTGAAACCACATTGCGGGACCATGTGGCACCGCAAAGGGCCCCTGCCACTAGCCAGGAACAGCCTACCACCTCCGCCGGCGCTAGTGGTCAGGAGGCCCCCACAGAACGACGGGCCACCAGAACCCCACCTCCTGCTGAAGAACAACCACCCCGCAAGAGGAACCTGAGATCTCAAAGGAAGACAGAGTAGGATGCCAAGACCCCCGCCAGTCTAATATCCCCCCGGATGTCATTCCACTGTCCCAAAGTGTCACCCTGTCCAACCTTGAACTGCCCCTGCTCCATCCTTCCACTGTCATATGAACAATGCACCTGTGCGACCGAGAACTGGACTCTGCCATGGACATAACTCCACCCTCACCCTTCACCGTTTAATATCATGTACCAAAATATAGCACTAAAAATAAATCACTCATTGCACATAAATCATTCTGGAGTCAGCCTGTATTATTTACAAATGTATAACACATTACTTATCAATAATGTTCTGTTATAATGTGTGGACAACATACCGATGTCAATAAGCATTAGTCCATGGGCTAACCAGGCAGAAGTCACGCAGTGGGTCAAACAGCACTGAAAAGGGAAGGGAAAAGTAAACTTCAGGTTAAAAGAACTGGGGGGAAATACACAAAGTAAAGATGCAGGGGGCATTCACTAAATGGTAAATGGCGTGGGTGATTCCTACCTGTGTGCTACTGAAAATACTGTAGGATAACTCTGTCCCTGTTGTCTGGGTCGTCCTCTTCGTCTTCCTCCTCTTCACTCTCCGCAGGCTCCACAGCTGCTTCAACACCACCATCTGGACCATCCTCCTGCAGGAAGGGCACCTGACGTCGCAATGCCAGATTGTGAAGCATACAGCAGGCCACGATGATCTGGCACACCTTCTTTGGTGAGTACATCAGGGATCCCCCTGTCATATGTAGGCACCTAAACCTGGCCTTCAGGAGGCCAAAGGTTCTTTCAATGACCCTCCTAGTTCGCCCATGGGCCTCATTGTACCGTTCCTCTGCCCTGGTCCGGGGATTCCTCACTGGGGTCAATAGCCAAGGCAGGTTGGGGTAACCAGAGTCACCAATTAGCCACACACGTTGTCTCTGTAGCTGTTCCATCACATAAGGGATGCTGCTATTTCGCATCACATACGCGTCATGCACTGACCCAGGGAACTTGGCATTCACATGGGAGATGTACTGGTCAGCCAAACAGACCACCTGGACGTTCATCGAATGGTAACTTTTCCTGTTTCTGTACACCTGCTCATCGTCTTTTGGGGGTACTAAAGCTACATGGGTCCCATCAATGGCACCAATTATGTTGGGGATATGTCCAAGGGCATAAAAATCACCCTTCACATTGGCCAAATCAACCTCCTCAGGGAATATAATTTAGCGCTGCATGTGTTTCGTCAGGGCAGACAACACTCTAGACAAGATTTTTGAAAACATAGGCTGAGACATTCCAGATGACATGGCCACTGTTGTCTGGAATGAGCCACTTGCCAAAAAATGGAGGACTGACAGAACCTGCACTAGAGGGGGAATTCCTGTGGGTTGGCGGATGGGGGACATCAGGTCTGGCTCCAGCTGGGCACACAGTTCATGTATAGTGGCTCGGTCAAGCCGGTATCGTAGTATGATGTGGCGTTCTTCCATTGTCGACAGGTCCACCAGCGGGCGGAACACGCGAGGATTCATCCTTCTCCTCGCAAGTCCCAGCGGACGGTGCCTAGGAAGGACAACATGGAGCACAGAGTCAAGCAAGTCACAGGTACGTTCACCACTGCATGCACAGTACACGAAAAGGTATGGATGGCTATGTTTGGATGTGTGGCAATGCAAGGCCTAGGCCTGTGTGACGCAGTTGAAATTAAGCCATGTGGGCCCTTGAAATGGCGGCTGCCTGACCGGTGAAGTGGGACAATGGGATGTGAGGTCAATGCGCTGGCGTGGCACACCGTGGCGGTAGGCGGTCGAAGACCGCTATACGAACCCGCATTGGTTAACATTGAACCCTATGGGATTCAGGAGCCAATGACGATGTGCGCCGGCGGTCGCGGTACGCACCACCGCGGTACGCACCGCCGCGGCCGTGACCGCCATTTTCTATCTGCCTAATCACTCGATACCTGATCATCCACAGGAGAGGACCTATACTGCAAGTGCTGCTGTGACCTCGGTCTGGAAGTGACAATGGCTGCTGCGACTGGGGAAAGGGCCCCTGCCTTCACGTCTGAAGAGTTGGAGAAACTAGTGGATGGGGTCCTCCCCCAGTATGCGCTACTCTACGGTCCTCCAGACCAACAGGTGAGTACACTGAGTGCACATTGAATGGGTTATGGCTGTGTGGAGTGGGGTGGATGTAAGTTGTTGGGGTGGGGAGAAAATGAGGACTGCAACGCACGACAGATGAGAGAATGGGCCACATGGCAAGGTTGGGGAGGGGGGGGCATGTACTCCAAACATGCCGAAAATTCACGTTTTCTCTTTCCCACCCTGTACATGTCTAACAGGTGAGCGCCCATCAGAAAATCGACATTTGGCGTGCCATCGCCAAGGAAGTCCGGGCCCTGGGGGTCTACACCAGACGGGGCACCCACTGCCGCAAGAGGTGGGAGGACATCCGCCGCGGAACCCGAAAGACCGCCGAGTCACTGCTGGGGATGGCCTCCCGACCTAGGAGGGGTGCCAGTCGTACCCTGACCCCCCTGATGTCCCGGATCCTGGCGGTGGCCTACCCTGAATTGGATGGGCGCTTGAGGACATCACAGCAGACACAAGGGGGTGAGTACCTGCACATTCTGCTATCCTTAAGCGCAGTTGAGGCGTCTGGGTGGGGGAGGAGGGCCGTGGGTGACACTAGGCCAGGGCGCTTTCTGTAGTGTAGTCCCCTCCCTTAGACATGGCCCTGTGCCCCCGCCCCCCACCTCTGTAGGGTGCCAAGTACAGCTATCCATGGTCCTGCATCACCCATGTGCGCGTCTGTTGTCCCTAGACCTGTTGGCCTAGTCACAAGTACTGAGTAGTGTACCCCAATTTCGCGGCTTAGTGCATGAGGCACCTGTGTCTGTCCTCTCCGCCAACGGTATTGACAAGGCATACACTCAACTTTGTATTATTTCTCCCCCCACCCTTATTCTTTGTCTTCTTGTGCATCAGCATCATCAGGCGGAGGAGAATTGGCGTTGTAGCACGAGGGAGCTGCAAGTCACAATGCCCCGGTGGGCACTGGAACAGACACCGAGGGCACCAGTGATCCGGAGGGCGAGGGGAGCACCACAACGGGGACCGGTGAAGACACCAGCGACACGGACACGTCCTCGTTTGGGAGCTCCCTAGCGGGGGCGGCAACATCCGGGCCCCCCGCCTCCACAGGTACAGCCGCCACCCAGCGCTCCAGCTCCGCCCTCCCAGCAGCCCCTCAGCCTTCGCTCCGTGCCCGCTCGCCCAGGAAGGCGGGCGTCTCCTTCGCCCCAGGCACCTCAGCCCCTACCCCAGTTACCCCTGCTGCCCTCAGTGCGGAGCTCATTGACCTCGTGAGGACGCTCATTGTTGGGCAGACTACCCTTTTGAATGCCATCCAGGGGGTGGAAAGGGAGGTGCATCGGAGCAATGCCTACCTGGAGGGCATTCATTCGGGTCAGGCTGCCCATCAACGATCGTTCACTGCTCTGGCCTCAGCACTGACGGCAGCCATTGTCCCTGTCTCCAGCCTCCCTCTTCTAACTGCCTCCACCCTTTCTCTGTCTCCTGTCCCTCAGCCTATCCCATCCACACCATCAGACCAGCCTGCACACACCTCAACACCCAAGGCCAGATCATCCAGACACAAGCACCACAGGACACACAAACATTCACCACAGCAACACCCAGATGCAGACATTCCAACAGTCACTACCACCTCTGTGTCACCCTCCTCCTCGTCTCCCTCCTCCCTCCCTGTGACGTCTACACTAACACCTGCATGCACACCACCATCAGCCAGTGCTTCCATCACCAGCACACCCTCCACTACAGTCCTCACACGTGCAGTCACCACCCCCACTGCCATCTACACATCCCCTGTGTCCTCTCCCACTGTGTCTGTCACCCCCTCTTCCAAGACACATAAACGCAGGCAGACACCCAAACAACAGCCAACCACCTCACGACAGCCTACGCCTCAGTCACCTGCACCCAAAGACAGCACACCTGACTCTCCTACAACCACATCCTCTTCCTCCACTTCCATCACCACTACTCCTACCCTTTACCTTGGTCCTAAGAAATGTTACCTCTCTAATCTTAACCTCTTTCCCTCCCCTGACCCACCCCCTCCATCAGTTAAGAGTCCCAAGAGCACCTCAGCCACCACCAGCCCAGCTTCGAGGGTCCAAGTGGTGCATGGCTTCTGGAGTCCACCCTTTGGCGGCAGTGACACTTCACTGAGCAGCAAGGGGACATCCAGCTCACCCCCAGGCAAGAGGACACGTAAAGTGAAGGGCCGCCGTGAGAGGACTGAGACGGCTGCCCCCAAGGAGCCAACAACGGCCACTTCACCTGCCACAACAGCCAGGGGAGGCAAGGGCCCGAGAGCCCCATCTAAGGAGCGAAAGGGCAGCAGGGCGGAGAGGTCATCCATCAGGAGCGCGGAGCTGGAGGGCCCCGCAAGCCCCATCCCGCCTGCAAGGGACGACAGCAAAGGGCCCAGGACTCCGTCCCCGAAGGGGCCTGCCACTGCACATTCGGAGGGCGAGTGATCAGGGTGTCCAGCCCAGGTCTGGCTCCCTAGACTTCCTGAAAGAGCACCGCTGAAGAGGGCCCCGCCGTGAAGACAGGCACTGCTGAACAGGGCCCCGCCGTGCAGAAGAGCACCGCTGAACAGGGCCCCGCCGTGCAGAAGAGCACCGCTGAACAGGGCCCCGCCGTGAAGACAGGCACCGCTGAACAGGGCCCCGCCGTGCAGAAGAGCACCGCTGAACAGGGCCCCGCCGTGCAGAAGAGCACCGCTGAACAGGGCCCCGCCGTGAAGACAGGCACCGCTGAACAGGGCCCCGCCGTCTCAAGCACCGCTCCGCTGGGCCCCTCCTGTCAAGCACCGCTCCGCTGGGCCCCTCCTGTCAAGCACCGCTCCGCTGGGCCCCTCCTGTCAAGCACCGCTCCGCTGGGCCCTTCCTGTCAAGCACCGCTCCGCTGGGCCCCGCCGTCTCAAGCACCGCTCCGCTGGGCCCCTCCTGTCAAGCACCGCTCCGCTGGGCCCCGCCGTCTCAAGCACCGCTCCGCTGGGCCCCTCCTGTCAAGCACCGCTCCGCTGGGCCCTTCCTGTCAAGCACCGCTCCGCTGGGCCCCGCGTCTCAAGCACCGCTCCGCTGGGCCCGCCGTCTCAAGCACCGCTCCGCTGGGCCCCTCCTGTCAAGCACCGCTTCGCTGGGCCCTTCCTGTCAAGCACCGCTCCGCTGGGCCCCGCCGTCTCAAGCACCGCTCCGCTGGGCCCCTCCTGTCAAGCACCGCTCCGCTGGGCCCGCCGTCTCAAGCACCACTCCGCTGGGCCCCTCCTGTCAAGCACCGCTCCGCTGGGCCCTTCCTGTCAAGCACCGCTCCGCTGGGCCCCGCCGTCTCAAGCACCGCTCCGCTGGGCCCCGCCGTCTCAAGCACCGCTCCGCTGGGCCCCGCCGTCTCAAGCACCGCTCCGCTGGGCCCCTCCTGTCAAGCACCGCTCCACTGGGCCCTTCCTGTCAAGCACCGCTCCGCTGGGCCCCGCCGTCTCAAGCACCGCTCCGCTGGGCCCTTCCTGTCAAGCACCGCTCCGCTGGGCCCCGCCGTCTCAAGCACCGCTCCGCTGGGCCCCGCCGTCTCAAGCACCGCTCCGCTGGGCCCCGCCATCTCAAGCACCGCTCCGCTGGGCCCCTCCTGTCAAGCACCGCTCCGCTAGGCCCTTCCTGTCAAGCACCGCTCCGCTGGGCCCCGCCGTCTCAAGCACCGCTCCGCTGGGCCCCGCCGTCTCAAGCACCGCTCCGCTGGGCCCCGCCGTCTCAAGCACCGCTCCGCTGGGCCCCTCCTGTCAAGCACCGCTCCGCTGGGCCCTTCCTGTCAAGCACCGCTCCGCTGGGCCCCCCCGTCTCAAGCACCGCTCCGCTGGGCCCTTCCTGTCAAGCACCGCTCCGCTGGGCCCCGCCGTCTCAAGCACCGCTCCGCTGGGCCCCGCCGTCTCATGCACCGCTCCGCTGGGCCCTTCCTGTCAAGCACTCCCCAGGATATGGCAGTGGGCATGGTGGCCCCTTCGTGGGTCTGGCGTCGTGGACTCATGTGGCTGAGGTGCCCCCCCTTCCCTTCCCCCTGAGGTGCCTGTAGTTTTGTCATCAGATGCCCCTGCGGTGTTCTCTCCAAAGGACTCAGGTCTCGTGTGTGGGCTTTGCCCTTGTGTTGCTACACTTTGGCCCACTGACAAATCGTTACTACGTAAAATGTGCAGGACTGATTTCTGCAGTTGTCCACTGCTGTGTATATTGACTTTTTAAACGTAAATATTCTGGCTAGTTGACCAATACTTATCGGAGGCTATTTTGGACATAAATATTTATTGACAATTTTGAAATGTCATTGCATTTTTTACGGGGGTTTGGTTGGTGTCACTGTGACTTGTTGCTCAGCATTGGTGTGTACATATTGGGGGGGGGTTGCATATGTGTGTGCCCGTAACCTTTCGTCCTCCCCCCTCCCGTGTGTCGTAGGTGCTGTACTCACCGTTGACGTCTGCGCCGGAGTTCGTACTCGTGGTAGATGAGCAGGTAGACGAGAGCAGGTATGATGTTCAATTCGGGTTCCATGCTGTCCTCCGTACTCGTGGAGTGCGTAGAGGTGAGCGTTTTCCCATTCGTAGTCTGTTTCCGCCGTGTTTTTATCGGCGGGCTCCCGCCCCGGAAAAGGTGGCGGATTGGTGGGTCATGATAGTGTGGGCGGTACATTGTCTGCCGCCTGGCTGTTGGCGGTGCCCGCCGCGCTATTTGTCGGTCCCGCCGTGGCGGTCGGAGTGTTAATGTGGCGGGCTGTGTTGGCGGTTCCCGCCAGGGTCAGAATTCAATTTTTTGGACCGCCGGCCTGTTGGCGATTTGGCCGCCGCTTTATCACCGACCGCCAGGGTTAGAATCACCCCCATAGTATGGGATATACCAATATTTTTGCATAAAAATAATAACATTTACACTAAAGAGTAAAGTTAATCAATGTTTGGGGAAATACCCCATCACAGGGATGGACAGGTAAGCAAGCCCCATCATACTGCCCTGGCAGGAAACAAATGAACATGCAAAGGGAACCCATCTGGAGACTAAACGGCAGGGCAATCTTCCACTCACTAGGCACTGTGGAAAACTAGCCCCTTGTTGCAGCTCCCTCCACACTTTTTGCCTGGTTTCTGAATGCAACTTGGAATGAAGTGCACTAGGTACCTGCTAATCAGATCCCCAGTGCCAGTGTTCTTCCCCTGAAATGGATACAAATATTGCCACGATTGGCAACACCTTTAGCTGCCACTATGAGTCCCTAGTAAATGGTACATTGGTACCCCGGGCATGGGGTACTAAGGGTAGACCCCTAAAGGTAGCAGCACAGATTGTACCACCCTCAGGGACCATGCATCTAAGTACACCCAGCACTGCCATTTCAGGCTGAGTGTCCTGGTGCAATCCTATAATCCAAAACTGACAGGGCACACAGCCTGTGTGACCTGTCCACTACACACTGCATGCAATATAGGTAAGCCACCCCTCTGGCAGGCCTTCCTGACCTAAGGGAAGATACACAATACTTCATGTGTTGGCACAGATACATGAGCAGTATGCCCTTACTGTGTCCTTGCCAAAACTGGAACACAGTAAGTGAACAGAGCAGCCATTTTAAATGCATGGGCTGGACATGGATAAGTACGACTTTTAGAGGGGAAACACCCGGAACAACGACTCCGAAACCACAAAGTCGTGAAAAACGAAACCAAAACAACACTTTCGTTTTCCACGACATCCTGGTTTTCGTACCTTAACCATGCATGTCTGAACCACGTACATGCATGGTTAAGGTACAGAAAAAGGGAGCCGGAGTCGACGTGGTGAAGTTGGGCTGGGACTGGGGCTGTTTTATTTTTGGGGGGGTGGGGTGGGGGCTGGGGATGATTAGGGTTTGGGGGGTCAGGGTTTAGGTTTAAGGGGTGGGTTGGGGTGTTTAGGTTTTAGGGGCGGGGTGGGGACTCGGGGTATTTTTAGTTTTTGGGGTGGGGTGGGGGCTGGAGGTGATTAGGGTTTAGGGGGAGGGGGCGGGGTTTAGGTTTAATGGGTGGGTTGGGGTGGTTTAGGTTTTAGGGGAGGGGGTTGTGGTAATTTTGGGGGTGGGGGTTGGGGGGGTTGTGGGGATGAAGAGGGTCACAGAAATATTTGGGGGTGGAGGGCTGGGGGAAAGCATGCTGGAACCGTGCATGCTGATCACTAATCAGGAATGCGTTTATAATGAAAAATCGTAGTGGTAAGGGCATTAGTGATAAGAACGAGGTCGTTGTTCCGACCTCGTTGTTGAGCCATGGGTGCTTGAAGCGCTCGTGGTTCCGACATATAACCGTTTTAGAGCTATATGATGGCCACTCTGAACACTGGGTTGTTTGGTGTCAGATAACTCAGAACAATAAGTTCATACTGGTACCAGTATTGGATTTTATTGCAAAATGTACCCAGAGGCCACCTTAGAGGTAACCCCTGCAAACCTAACTAACTATGGCATGGTTGCTGGACAATCACAACCAGCCTGCTACCACCAGATAAGATTCTGGAACCCTGGGGTGAGAGCTTCTGTTCTCTGGCGTCAGAAAAAAGCCCTTCCTGGCAGAGGTGTTACACCTCATCCCCCAGGAATGTGCATTGCCCTGTGAACAAGCTTCAAAGGGATTTCCACCCTTGAAACTCGACCCCAGCCCTGCTGCTAGCAGCAGATGGCCACCCTTGTTGCAAATTTAGACTATTAGGTGGTGTAGTTTTTACCTCTGTAAACCAGAGTGGGGTTGCTTGGACTCTCTACACAGAGCACATCAGTTTTGTACACTATGTAGAGAGCCAGCCTCCTACAGGTGTAAGCAACAATTAATGCTCAGTTCCCTGGGTAGTTTTTAGTTTAAAATTTTGTTTGTTCGTAGGTTTAGCAAGCTCCCTGGTTTCTCTATCAAAGTGCTTAGATCCAAAGAAAGTATTCTTTAGCTAAAATGTATTGTGTTTTTTTTATAAAGCTTGGAATGGTGAACAGAGACGGCTTACATATATTGGCAAAATAACATCTAATGTAAGATAACCAGGCACCATTCATCCCCATGTCACATTTAAGGCAATCCCTAATAACTTGCACAGGGTTTAGACCAGATAGATAGCCACTACATCAGCAAAGAAAACAAAATGATATCGTCATATATGACAGACCAAGCTCCTCGTACCAGATAAAATATGGACAGCTGGGTGTTTGGGAAAAAAAGACACAGGCAAAATCGATTAGCTTTAATTTGAATACACGAGAAATGGGCATACCCCCATACACTGACCCATATCTAGCAACAGGTGCACATTGGGTTTTGTGGGTCTCCAGAAACAATGCAGTAGGTATGCCTCCCAATAAAGGGTTCATGTTAAAAAGAGACTGCATTCATTTCTGCCATCTACTTCTAATATTATCTGCCAAGAACCAGAAGCATCGAACCAAACCTCTAAACAGGGAAAGCTAAACACTTGCTAAAATGAATGCTTACGGAGCTCAAGTTTAGGCATGTGCAGCCACAGGCCATAATGTGAGACTTAGTATAATTGACAGATTTCATCAATTTGCCATGAAAGCACTGTGGGCAAGACCAGAGCTGGTATCCTTACTTCATTCCTGAGCACACTGCCTGTCTTCATACTAAGGTTCCCTTCCTGCGTACTAGTGGTAAAAGGCCTGTTTGCCAGTTGGTTGACAATAAAACATCCCAAAATGTTGACATTAGTGCCTGTGAATATATTGCTCATGTGATCAACATTTTGTTGCAATCTCCAATACTACATTTTTTACCTGTTTTTGACCTGTGTACTTACAAGGCTATGCGCTAATTTTACTCTCTATTTAAAAACTGGAAACTGTATCGGGGGTAACTAAAAGTGTATAAGATTATATTTTGATACTACTTTTAGAGGCTAACTCATGGAGAACTTAGACACTGGTGGATTTCCTTCATTAAGAGGCAAGTTTCCCATAAAATGATCTAAACCACAAGAGTAAAACATAATTACCGAAAGTCAGGATCCATGCCAGATCTTCAGGATTCCCACATAAAATACACATAAAGAACAAATAGATTCACATACATAACACATAGATTCACATACAATTAATCTAAATGGTACTCATTAACATATTCAGAGGTTATCCTGTAATCTGGCATGGTTCCAGCCACCACAAACCTACAAAAGATACCCCTGATTTAAGTGATCTAAATCTTTGACATTATTTGAAAATCCTGGAAAGTTGAGTAAGAATAGCCCAAAGTAGCATTAAGCACTACTTTCCACCAAGTGTGTGTCGCATGGGTGGTGCGTCCATGGGCTTTGATGCAAAACATTATCTACTAACAATGGCAGACAAGGCTTAGCATTCATAAATATGTCTCCTTGATGTAGGTGCAAAGATAGAGAAACGTTTCTTTTCTCCAAAATTTTCTAACTTTGCTGTATTGTGCAACATACCAACTGGGGAAAGGTTGATAGTTTACCCATCTTATACAAAACCTATGCTAGACTCATGCAGAAATCTTTGCACTGTGGTGCGGAGGTGTGTGTCTGTGGCACTAGGCAGCCAGACAGTAGAGCATCAGTGCCATATCTTAATTGAGAAATAATTGTCTTTCAGTTCCTTGAAGCGTTGATCAGCATGTGGCTAATATTGACTGTCACAAACGCTCAGCTGGAAATCTATAAAGAACCTTTCACACTGTGCAAAGGCCCATGGATGAGAGGGTGGCTGAGGTGTTCTTTGATTGTGTGACAGATCCTGGAAGGGCCTTAGTAACGACAGCCCTGAATGTGTGGTGCTCAGTTGTTGTTCTCCTGAATTAGATGGACGTGTGCCCATCCACTAGTAACCCTTTGTACCCTTCCTTTGCTACCAGAGCAGAAGTACTAACTCACAGTGAATAATGGCCGAGTTAGGCTCCTGAATTGCTTTGGCTAAGATGACAATGCTCTAGGATCTGCTGTACCCCTTTGCTAACCTCCTGCTTATACCACTAAAGGAAATATGTTAAGAGTTACAAAGACACATAGCAGATCTAATTTGGAGGACAGATAGCTGCAGTGTTGCTTTGTTTAAACTGCAATTCCCGACTGCAGAGGGTAGTCTAGGTGTTCCCGTTGTTTCATGTATATTACCGGGTATCCCAGTTGCAATGGGCAGGAAGATAGATGGGTATCAGAGATCATACTGAGGTAGGTGGTATAGCATAGGGAGATAATGGAAGGAAGCTGAACAATGTATACCTCTCCATGACCCAAGAGCATTATCATCACCTGAGATTAGTGCGGGTAGTGCCATCAAATGAGGTTATGCCAGACGCCCCATATTAGACCTTACCCAGGACCCCTGGTGGGTCTCTCTAAGCAGCAAGGTTGCTTCACAGCCAGGAATCAACCATTTGGAAGACATTTGGCATCTTCACAGTCAAAGAGTAATTTTGTGAAAAAAACACATTCACGTTTGAGGTGCTGGTGGAAGCTAGTGGGCTCCCCACTGGGCAGTTTCTGAAACATAGAGAGATAGTTACGGAAATTTGGTATATGAACAGAATTAAAGATACTGAGTCTCAGAGACATGAACTTGAGGACCTGTTGAAAACTATGGTGGAAGGCAGAAAGATAATTTCATCGACATACAGGGCACTTCTGGGGGTCACCCGCCTCCCAGTCCAGGAACTGCTTATGGTATGTGTAAGGAAATGCCTCCTTGGCATGGTTACCCCCTGACTTTTTGCCTTTGCTGATGCTATGTTTTGATTTGAAAGTGTGCTGAGGCCTGCTAACCAGGCCCCAGCACCAGTGTTTTTTCCCTAACCTGTACTTTTGTTTTCACAATTGGCACACCCTGGCATCCAGGTAAGTCCCTTGTAACTGGTACCCCTGGTACCAAGGGCCCTGATGCCAGGGAAGGTCTCTAAGGGCTGCAGCATATCTTATGCCACCCTGAGGTACCCCTCACTCAGCACAGACACACTGCTTGCCAGCTTGTGTGTGCTGGTGAGGACAAAACGAGTAAGTCGACATGGCACTCCCCTCAGGGTGCCATGCCAACCTCACACTGCCTATGCAGTATGAATAAGTCACCCCTCTAGCAGGCCTTACAGCCCTAAGGCAGGGTGCACTATACCATAGGTGAGGGCACCAGTGCATGAGCACTGTGCCCCTACAGTGTCTAAGCAAAACCTTAGACATTGTAAGTGCAGGGTAGCCATAAGAGTATATGGTCTGGGAGTCTGTCAAACACGAACTCCACAGCACCATAATGGCTACACTGAAAACTGGGAAGTTTGGTATCAAACTTCTCAGCACAATAAATGCACACTGATGCCAGTGTACATTTTATTGTAAAATACACCCCAGAGGGCACCTTAGAGGTGCCCCCTGAAACCTTAACCAACTACCCGTGTAGGCTGACTGGTTTTAGCAGCCTGCCACACTCGAGACATGTTTCTGGCCACATGGGGAGAGTGCCTTTGTCACTCTGTGGCTAGTAACAAAGCCTGCACTTGGTGGAGATGCTATCACCTCCCCCAGGCAGGAGCTGTAACACCTGGTGGTGAGCCTCAAAGGCTCACCCCCTTTGTTTCAGCACCACATGGCATTCCAGCTAGTGGAGTTGCCCGCCCCCTCCGGCCACGGTCCCACTTTTGGCGGCAAGGCCGGAGGAAATAATGAGAATAACAAGGAGGAGTCACTGGCCAGTCAGGACAGCCCCTAAGGTGTCCCGAGCTGAGGTTACTCTAACTTTTAGGATTCCCCCAATAGGGATAGGAATGTGACCCCCTCCCCTTGGGAGGAGGCACAAAGAGGGTGTACCCACCCTCAGGGCTAGTAGCCATTGGCTACTAACCCCCCAGACCTAAACACGCCCTTAAATTGAGTATTTAAGGGCTCCCCTGAACCTAGGAACTCAGATTCCTGCAACCTAAGAAGAAGAGGACTGCTGAGCTGAAAAACCCTGCAGAGAAGACGGAGACACCAACTGCTTTGGCCCCAGCTCTACCGGCCTGTCTTCCCCCTTCGGAAGAAAACTGCTCCAGCGACGCTTTCCCCAGGACCAGCGACCTCTAAATCCTCAGAGGACTGCCCTGCTCTAGAAGGACCAAGAAACTCCAGAGAACAGCGGCCCTGTTCACCCAAGACTGCAACTTTGTTTCCAAAGGAGCAACTTTAAAACGACTGCATTTCCCGCCAGAAGCGTGAGACTTGCAACTCTGCACCCGACGCCCCCGGCTCGACTTGTGGAGAAACAACACTTCAGGGAGGACTCCCCGGCGACTCTGAGACTGTGAGTAACCAAAGTTGTCCCCCCTGAGCCCCCACAGTGACGCCTGCAGAGGGAATCCCGAGGCTCCCCCTGACCGCGACTGCCTGACTCTCAGATCCCGACGCCTGGAAAAGACCATGCACCCGCAGCCCCCAGGACCTTAAGGATCGGAACTCCAGTGCAGGAGTGATCCCCAGGAGGCCCTCTCCCTTGCCCAGGTGGTGGCTACCCCGAGGAGCCCCCCCCTTTCCTGCCTGCATCGCTGAAGAGACCCCTTGGTCTCCCATTGATTCCAATTGAAAACCCTACGTGTGTTTGCACACTGCACCCGGCCGCCCCTTGCTGCTGAGGGTGTACTTTCTGTGCTAACTTGTGTCCCCCCCGGTGCCCTACAAAACCCCCCTGGTCTGCCCTCCGAAGACGCGGGTACTTACCTGCTGGTAGACTGGAACCGGGGCACCCCCTTCTCCATTGAAGCCTATGTGTTTTGGGCACCACTTTGAACTCTGCACCTGACTGGCCCTGAGCTGCTGGTGTGGTAACTTTGGGGTTGCTCTGAACCCCCAACGGTGGGCTACCTTGGACCCAAACTTGAACCCCGTAGGTGGTTTACTTACCTGCAAGAACTAACAATTACTTACCTCCCCTAGGAACTGTGAAAATTGCACTGTGTCTAGTTTTAAAATAGCTATATGTGTTTTATTTGAAAAGTATATATGCTATTGTGATTATTCAAAGTCCCTAAAGTACTTACCTGCAATACCTTTCATGCAAAGTATTACATGTAGAATTTGAACCTGTGGTTCTTAAAATAAACTAAGAAAAGATATTTTTCTATATAGAAACCTATTGGCCTGGAATTGTCTCTGAGTGTGTGTTCCTCATTTATTGCCTGTGTGTATGTACAACAAATGCTTAACACTACTCCTTTGATAAGCCTACTGCTCGACCACACTACCCCAAAATAGAGCATTAGTATTATCTCTTTTTGCCACTATCTTACCTCTAAGGGGAACCCTTGGACTCTGTGCATACTATTCCTTACTTTGAAATAGTGCATACAGAGCCAACTTCCTACAGTATGAAACTGCTCAGTTACTGTGGAATATTGGAAAGTAGTCAAGGATGATCTATCTGAGGTAGTTAGCCATGAATAGCTATGCAAAGCCAACCGTTGTTTAATGGGGCTGTTCTGACACCCCAAAAAGGGCAGAGCTGGAACCTAGTACGTAGATCTTACATTACTGATATTAAAAAGAGCCATTATGTCTACAAATTCCCCAAGACCCCATCCCCTATGCCTCCCTAAGTAGAGGAGTGCATTAAAATGGCAGAATGGTGGGCAGGTGAAGAGAGCTAAGCATTACATAGGGATGACAAGATGGGTCTTAGGAAGCAATCCAGAATACAACAATGGGGCGTTTTGTTACATCTGTACAAATTAAAAGGGAAAATAATAAACTCCAATGGCACCAAGGTGATAAATGCTCAAAGTGTTACAGTATGAAAACACAGCAGTGTATAGGGCTGGTTCAGTTTGAGCCAACATTGTGAAAATTGTGGGGCTACCTTGACCGGAAACAATTATAATTACTGGTAGGTTTAGACGTACTAAGCTCCTGAGACGATTGACAGCTAGAACATATGGAACGATCCAAATTACACACCTATGCAATTAAATTGTTGACTATTCTTTAGTTAAAGATGGGGACAGTAATGCCGAATGTACATGTCATGAATTAACTGCTGAATATGAGGTCTCACAGAAGCTGAAGAGACAGTGGCATGCAGAGACTGAGTAAAGCTGTGAGTCAGATACTGAAGGTGAGAAGATCTCATCATTGAACAGATGGTAACAGCTAATGTGTCTATTGCCTCAAGTTCTGAATTTCCTCAAATGCTTATGTGTCTATGTAATTTATAAGCCTGTAACGATGATTAAAAAAAAGAG
Source organism: Pleurodeles waltl (assembly GCF_031143425.1). Classification (NCBI taxonomy): domain Eukaryota; kingdom Metazoa; phylum Chordata; class Amphibia; order Caudata; family Salamandridae; genus Pleurodeles; species Pleurodeles waltl. The sequence continues at coordinate 579,298,371 of NC_090444.1, read as the reverse complement.
CTGGGCTCCTAATAAAGACATTTTGGTTAGTCGAGGTCATTCCTTGTTAGATTGTCCCATTCTTGATATCTAAGGGGCCAGCCACTAAATGATAACATGGAACACCAAAGACGATTGTGGCCATTAAAATAGGTGAACCATTTAAATACTTAGAAATAGAAAGGTTCGCAAGTACTCCAATGCCTTACACTTAAGACACCAAACTGTTGTGATTATTCAAAAACAGCAAGAGATTAAAGGATGCCTGAGGCAACATTGTGAAAGGTTTGTAGCTTTCTTAAATATGACACTATAACAACAATTTGAGTTTACTTTCTGGCAGATGGGGAGCTAGCATTAGACATTTTCTAAATGAATTTAACAGCGCAATGTTTTTATTAATTACTGTGCCTTGAGTGGATGGTATAATTTATTCATTGTGAACAAAATAATTTATAAATGCTGTTTACAAATACCGCAACCTCTCTATAATGATCTCTCACTCCTTCATCCTACTGTAGTCACTGAAGTACAAGGGAAGCTACTTGTCAGAAACCCCTCTGTTTTTTGTGCAGATGTTGAAAATATCACTTCTTGCCATGCTGCTATTATGATCAACTGGTTTGTGGTTGCTTTGGTTGCTTATTGCGGTGCATACAAATTGCTCTAAGATTTTTTAATTAGGTCCCAAAATAATAGTGTTAGATCACAGAAAACCAATACATATTCACAAATCTTGGTAACAGTAATACATCTGGTACTAATTAGTCAAACTAATCTTATAATATATTCAGCAGCATCAACAGGAGAGATATAACTAATGGAATGCGTGGAATGTTCCATCAGGAACGTTATTGAATACCGGAAGGTGAAGAGTTTACTGCTAGGTAGGTACCTAACAACAACTGTGTTAGAGGATTTACCAGTGAGGTAGAAGGTTGTCCTATACCCCCAAGACTGCCCCTCCTGCAGAACCTTTGACAGTTGTCTCCTATGTCCAGTTGCATTGGGGAAGAAAACATTTTACATGGCAAAACATGAGACATTTCCACTCTGGTGCTGGCAAATTTCCTCCATTCTCAGAGAATCCAACACATCACATCACCCACAGCTTAAAAGAAGAAACAGCTGTCCTACGTGGCTATAAAAAGGAGGGGACTGCAATCAACTTTAATGAATTCTCCCTTACACATTGATAGTTTGCAAGTTACGGGAACAATAACCATCTCTCTCTCTTATACTCCATCAAATATTTACCAGGGTCTTGTACTAACAGACCATGCTCCACATGCAAGCAACTGGCACATATTGCCCGCCCAGCAGAAAGCTACCAAAATGTAGAAGCAGTAATATTACGTGAGTTTGAATACCATTAGTATGCTGTCCTTAAACAATGTTTCTACAGATTTACAATGAAATGGATAAATCAGTCATACAGTTGTACAAGGGTACTTTCTAAAAATAGTTAATTTTCAAGGTCAAATAAAGCTATTGTGAGTTGCACTTCACTTTTACTTCCCTCTACTCTTCCCTTTCTCTCACTGTAAGGCACAAGTTTTGAGATTATAATGTTTATGAACAGCTTTTTCGGGTTGTCTACAAGATCAACATCAGGTGCTTCCTAGCTTAATTTTTGCAGAAAGAATTTGCAACTATGTTTAACACTAATATGCTGCATTGGTAGACCCAAATGGTGCATCATTCAACTAATATGTTTTCAGGACGTACTTGTTCCACCTAGAGTTGATATCCTAATCGCCATTGGAAAAGCTGACTTACTTAAGTGTAGGTTTTCAACTCACTAACTCAACATTGATCAGGTGTTCGTGCCAGACTTCTTTACAAATATCAATGTTAGTTTCATTGGTGCCTATGAGATGTAGCAGAAGAGAGGACAGCTTTTCTATAGATCATGTGCTAGATTTGATATTTGTGAGAAATTGGGTTAATGGTTGACTGGGGTGCATCAAACACACATCTTTTCATGGTAAGGCACAAGCAAATCCAAATTAACCTTTGCTCACCCTCTGGAAGCTTGGCAGAGTATTTGTGCAACACTTCAACCAGTAAAACAGTGAAATCTCTACACAAAAAGATCCCACAACATGTTTGATACATAGAACATAATTTAATAAATAAAACCATAACAAAACAACAAAAATCTAATAAGTAGAACTTGAGGTATGTACTTTTAAAGAATAAACTGAAAACAGTGCTTAGAAGCTAAAAGCACCGGCCCAGGACAAAGTCGGAAGTTCAGGCTGACCCCGATGGATCGTAGGCCAGCTACAGGGACCCAGTTAGACCTGCTGAACCAAAGTACATTAAATCCTGGTTGTGGATCATTACATGGGTCCGAAACAAAAATGCATCACTCAGCCGGGGCAAAGCGTTGGTTCCGGGATGCAGGAAGGCAACAGCGTGAAATCCTGATCCGTCAACATTGAGGATCGTGTCAGCGGGGCTTCGGATGTAAAGACTGGTGTCGAAGATGTGTGGCGCAGTCAAGACGATGCATTGGCTCTGATCCACGCAGTAGCGACAATGTGTACGTTCAGAGTCATCATTGAGGCTGCCACTGATGAAGGATGTGAGGAGCTTGTGCCTGGGAAAGCGTCATGCACTGGAATTTCCAAAGGTGATGCACTGATCTCAAGATGCGGCGATGCAAGTCCCTCAAAGACCCACAACTCATCCTCTCCAAAGACACCACCAAGACCATCTTCCACAACTGCATGATAGATGTTGCTACCTGGATGAAGGACAACTGCCTAAACCTCAGCAAGAACAGGACAGAGTTACTGATCTTCTAAAGCAAAATCTCCCCAAGGGATGCAGGACTTGGGGCTACTCCTACCCCCACTGACCACGCTGGTAACCTCCAATAATACAATCAAAATCCGACTCTTGAGGGATAAATGCTGAGGAGTTTTGTCAACAATAAAACATCAATTATTATTGGACTTATGGTTTCTTCATTCAACGCATGCCCTTCCACTTTTTTCAATTATGTCAAACTCTTCTAGATGTAGTCAATTATTACCATTCAAATAACAAGATTATATAAGCATACATTACAAAACAAACAATGCAAAACACACTGTCCTTATATCAGTACATTTCAAAGTCAACGGCCACCGTGACATAGTCTTTCTCATTGGTTTTACATGTCCTGGTGCTGAAAACCACCTAAATTCATTTTTTCACCACAGCAAGGCCTATCTCTCCCATAGGTTACCAAAGAAGGTGCCTTATTACATCTTATAAGTGTAACTTACAAATGGGAAGAAATGACCCTATCATGTTTGATGTTTACAATTTAAAATCCTAACTTATGGTGAAGTCGGATTTTAAATTGTAATTCTGAAAATGCCACTTTGGTGCCTGCAACCTCTCTCTGGTCACATGACTAGGTTTGTTTGGCAGTTGGATTTTGTATATTCCTCCAAGACAGCCACACACAATGGGAGTGTAGGTGTGACTTAATGGTCATTCCAAGCAGGATGGATAGGAAGAACTGGACATAGCCTCACTTACACCTGAATAGGCTGTGTCCTGTTCACACACAAAGAGCTTAACAACCCTATATCGTCACTCTAGAGAACTTGGACCTAGGGCAGGGATTCTTTTGCACTTCAAAGCCACTGTCTAGAAGTTTTTTCCCCTTCCAGGGTCAGGGCACCAAGGTATAAAGACTAGACCCCAGACACCACCACTTCAGTACACTTCTGCACCTGTGGTTACTCAGGAAGAAGGACTGCTGTGCAGCTGAAGGACTGCCACTCTGCTGGACTCCTGCTTTGCCGTGCTGACATGCTGCCTGCTGCCCTCTTACCTGGGAGTCAGAAGGACTGGACCTCCATCTCTCCAATCAAGTATCCAGAGTGATTCCAAGGGCTAGTTGGCTGGCCTCCTGACCTGAAGTCTCAGGGATATAAAAGACTTCCAACCACCCTGCTCCTGGACTGTGCCATATGTGATTCTGCTGTACCAAGTTGTGCCACCCCAGTCTTGGACCCTTGGAAGTGGGCCTAACATGCTTGCTCCAGTAGAACGGATACATCCAGTGCTGCAGGAGCAGAACTGAAGCATTGCCGCTGTTGTGTAGAGCTGCACCAGCGTATCTCCGTACTGTGTGGGTCAGAATCGACCCAAGATGAGTTCTGTGTTGCTGGAGTAGGATACGATGTTGAGTTCGTGAGTTTTGACACTGCTGACTAAAGGTGTCATATAAGTGTTGAAAAGGGTGGGGCTGAGTGAGGATCCTGGGGTACTCCAAAGGTGATTTATTTGGGTTCGGAGGAGAAGGGGGGTGGAGGCATCCTTTTTACATTCTTCTGATAAGGAAAGAGACAATCAATTTGAGAGTGGCTCCTTGGATGCCTATGTTGTGTGGCTTTGTGATAAGTGTGTGGTGGGAGACCAAATCAAAGGCTGCTGAGGGGTCTAGGAGGATCAGAGCCGCAGTCTCTCCTCAGTCAAGTAGGGCTCGGATGTCATAAGTAACCGCAATGAGTTCTTCTTCGATGCTGCGATTTCTGCAGAATCTAGATTGGGAGGAGTCGAGTAGGAGGTTCTGTTCCAGATGTGAGAGGAGTTGCTGTTTGATGGCTTTTTCTAATAATTTGGAAGGCAACAGGAGCAGGAAAATCCATCTGTAGTTGTTGAGTTTGCTGGGGTATGGTTTCTTTACGAGGGCACTGACTTTTGTGTGTTTCCAGTCCCTGGGGAAGGTGTTCTTGGCAAGTGAGGTGTTGAACAAGGTGGTGAATCTGGCTTCACCTAGGCAGATGATGCAAGTGAGGGCATGGGTTGGTTGGGGCCCCTGTGTGGCTCGAGTTCATAGTTAGGCATAGTCCTGTGGAGTGAGCTAGTTCCATTCGGTTGGTTAGATGTCTGCGATGGTAGCAGGGTCATTGTGCTGCTTGAAAAAGTTGATGGTTGGTGGCCTTGGTCAAGGGTTTGAAGTTTCTGTAGCTGATGGTGATCTTGTCGAGGAAGAATGTTGCTACTTTTTTGCAGAGTTCCTGTGAGAGATTAATGTTGTTTGTTGCAGCTAAGGGGCTGGAGAATTCTTTGACTATGTTGAAGAGTTATTTGCTGTTATTGAATCTTGATTCAATGCGTGAGACTAAGGCCTTTTTATTAAATTCTCTCTAATGTCTGCTGTAGAGGTTGAGGGCTGTCTTGAAGGCAGTCTTGTCGGTCATGTCCTTGCTGGTGTGCCATCACCTGTTCAGTTGTTTACAGCAGTCATTGAGCAGTTCTGAAGCATTTAGTGTACCAGCTATCCTGCTTGGTGGGCCTTCTTTGGGTGTTGTTGCTGATCAGAGCAACGCTATTAGCTCAGTTGGTGATCCAACTGTTGAGGTTTCTAACGTTCTGGTCTAGGTTGTTGGAGGAGATGGGGTGGGTGGTGTTGACAGCATTGATCCATATGTGCTTTTTTGAGACTTTGTTTCAGCTGTGGTTTGGGGTGTTGGGCTGACTGGGGACGGGATCCATGAGCTGGTGATGTTAAAGTGGAAAATGGAGTGGTTGGTCCAGGTGAGTTCCGTGGGGTGCTGTACCTGATGTGGTTGCTGGCAGTGAAGATGGGGTCTAGTGTGTGGCCTGCAGAATGGGTGGGGCCATGAATGGGTTGGGTCTGATGTTGTTCATGCTGTTGAGGAGATTGGTAGTGTTGATGTCATTGTAGTTGTTGAGATGGAAGTTGAGGTCACCGATCAAAATGTAGTTGTTGCAGTCAATGGCAAGAAGGGCGATGAATTTGCAGAAGGCTGGACTTGGTACTGGAGGACTTTAGGTGAGGGTGCCCCAATGGAACTTTTGCTGTCTGTTTGGAGTCAAAAGTTGAGGTGTTTCATGGCTGGGGTGATGTCATCATTTATGATGATGCACTGGATGGATTTCTTATATGTGATGGCAATCCCTCCACCAGGCGTGTTGATGTGGTCATGGTGGGAAATCTTGTATCCTTCAGGTATTGCGGTGAGGATTATGGACATGGAAGTGGGGTCCTCTAAAGGATGCACATCAAAGGAGTGGTCACTAAAGAAAGGCCCAACAGGTAACCTCCTAAATCTAACATTTAGACCATGTACTAGAGCACCACTAACAGTTTGCACATGATCATGCCCTTCAATATGCAGTATAATGGGGACATAGTCATTAAAATTCACCCCTACTGGCTTTGTCGAAGTGCTGCCAAAACAAATAAAAATTGGAATGCATAATCAAACCACACTGCAATCAACATTCTTGGATGATACCACCTTACATTAACATTCAATGATCCGTTCTACCATTCACTGATATTGTAAATAAAGAATAAAATATTTAAACAGGTTCTATAGGAGTATTTTTTATATCTGCTGCAAGAACAGACTCAGAACTAAAAAAAAAAGTCCCAAAACCCTATTACTAAAAGTACTCTGGGTGCCTCCTGCTTCTCCCAGATATGGGCAGGAAGTACCCAGCAATGCTTCCCGGGCCCCTGCCCCCCTGAGAGCTTCTGAAATAAGAATGTGGCACGCTTTACATGTTCTTCTGCCCTTAAAACACTGGTGGACCTCAAGGGGAAAACAATGACACAAGGTATGCCACTCACGTTCCCAGTGGCAACTTTTCTTCTTGTATGTTGATCACAGGGGCACTGGGTCTCCCACCCAATGAGGTATTAACATAACAGGGGGTGTGGGTCACATGTGCTGTTTCCTGTAACAATTTGTGGGTGCCAAAACTATTTGGGAGCCTGACAGCAGCACTGGAAACCTAAAGGGCAGGTCTCAAATGGATAAAGAACACAAATGGCATTTCTCCCGCCTGATGGGTGGATTTCAGGATCTTAGACTCGTTATGCTCCAGGCGGCAGGATCTAGCCACCAGGAGTGCTCCTTTCAGGCCTAAATGCCTCAAAATTCTTGTGGTGTCCCAGGAGCTGTTGGTTTCACTGCTGTCCCTCCAGTGAGGGACAGTTCAAGGACCGCATCTTGCTCCGTGGCTCCTCACTCAAGACCTGTTCTCTGCCTGGGCTCCTGGCTCTCTTTTTCCTCCCTGTCCGGGGACTGGGGGAAACCCCAAGCAATGATCCACTATGGACCGAAACAGCTGGAAAGGGGACAGTATTTTCTTTCCAGCTGTATTATGTCCATTTTGAGTGGTGCTTAGGAAACAGGTGAACAGGTATCACTTTAGTCAGCACGGCAACAGTGTGTTGAGCGCACTGCATATCACACTGATCTAAAAAAATAACTTGCCCAAAAAGGATTTTCTGCTTTAGTGTAGTGCTACCGTACTACAGAAGTAATGCTGTAAATGTGAATGGTTTGTCAACTGTGTTCAAGCAGTTAAGCCACAGACCTACCTGGCACAGATGCTTGAACCTTTCTCTCCAAAGTTTAAAAAGACAGCAGTCTTTTTTGTGATTAGCTCAAGAAGTCTGGCTGCTTCCAGATGTTTCCCTGGTAAACGCCTTCCCAAGCAACTAGACAGTTGAAATGCCGTCGACACATGCAGATTCTTCTCTAACCCCTTTCCTCTCTCAGGAACAGACAGAATCTCCTCCAGATGACTTTATTGTGGTGGGAATGCTTTGGTTCTCCTAATGGCTAGCTGGGTAATTAAGGTGACCCAGTAGGGTGATTAAAAGCCAGAATATAATTAGGAGCTGGCTCAGAGAAATATGATAAATCTTCAAGTGCCAGAAGGAGAGCATATAAGAAGAAAATAATGTTATAGCTGCACTCAGTGCCCTTGTATACCATGGTATTCAAGAATCATGCTTGGCTCTGGGCCCCACTATGAAGAAACTGTATTTAGGGTAGCTCTCTCCTATAGTGTACCACGCAGTGAATCCTAACAAATTTACAATATGATTGTCCAATCCAATTATAAGGCCTGCACAGGTCTCAACAAAGTTATTGAGGGTCCCGTCTATGAGGGGCTACCTTTTTTTTTGCAGACACTGAGTTAGACAACAGTCTCAATTGCTCAGCACTGTTCCTGTTCAACCAGCCCAAAGCCTCTTTTCCAAGCTGCACAGCAACAGATCGTATTTTAAAATGCTAGCACTGGTAGCTAGCACTCGCAATCCATTTTGACATCACTTAAAGTAACTGACACCGAAGAGGTCCAAAACTAGGTAGTCCAAAAAGCAAAAAATCTAGGTGTGCTAACTGGCTCAGAACCCACTGTTTTAAAATTAGCAAAATCATCACCAATACAAATATCACTACCATCAATGCAAATGCTCCACCATAACAATACCAAAACCACCACAAATACCACAGCACTAATACCATCACCAATGCCACCATCAATAACACAACCTACACATACCACCACCACTATCAATATCCCCAACAATAACACCAATACCAACCGCCACCAATACAAGCATCATCAATACCAAAAGCAACATCAACAGACACCACCTCCAATGCTACCACAATCAATACCACCAATAGAATGACCATTGGCATTATCACCACCAAGTCTGCCAATATCATCAACAATATTAATTCCACCATAAATACCATACCACAAATAACACAAATACCACACAATATCCATGACTGCCAATACCACCAAACACATTGCTTTCAAAAAGGCCATTATAATACCAAAACCACCAACACCATAATCAATAAATTAACACAAACACCACTAGTATCAACATAAATGTAACTACCAACACCCCATCTCCCTATAACCAATATGACAACTAATATCACTAATATCACTACCTCCACCAAATTAATAGCACCAACAGCAAAACCATGACCACCACCACAATACCAGTACTACCACACCCCTGCCAACCCCAGCAATGTCCCCACCAATATTAACCTAATAAGCCGTTTGCCACCAATACCAAACATTAATGTCACAACTACCCCTTCCACAACATACACCTATATCAGTACCACTGCTACCAGTACCATCATCATTAACACAAAATATAACATCAAATACCACCAGCAATTGGTAACAATTAAACAGACCAAACAATCAAACCAATGTGACTGCCAGCCATACCACCACCACACACCACTAATATCAAAACCACCAATACCACAACACAATACTATTATTACCACTAATGATACACTAACAACACTATTGATAACACCACCATCCATATCACAATCAATACGACACCACCACCAATACCACACCACACAATACCACAAAACCAATTCCACCTCCATCACCACAATCAATACTATTAACATCACTATTGCAATCAATAGTACCTTCATCAATACCATACCATGACCAATAATCCCTACTCAGCCTTGTCCAAATCGACCACAAGACCACTGTGAATACTAATGACAAAGCCACTACAGGCACTATCAACAAATCCAACAATACCATCACTACTAACACAATTACACCCTATAGCATCACTATCAATACCACCAACACTACCACCATCACAATACAACTCTACCACCAAACCAGCAATATCATCATTACCATTCATACCACCAACTTTAACACAAATAACAATACCACCAATACCAAGGTCACATGACCACCACCATACCACACCATTAATGATAGTACCTGCATAAATACTAACACCATCAACACCTACAGCAATACCACACCACCACCACCACTAAAGCCACCACCAATATTACTACTACCCGAAACACTGCCACTAGTACAACTACGAATGCGGCCAATATAATACTAATACTAATATCATTACCACTTCTACCAATATCACCCAAGTTTCTACTGGCAATACCAATACTAACACCACCACAATACAACCACCAATACTGCTCCACTAATGCCATTACTACCATACCAGTTCCAGTATACCTGTCAAAACCACAACCAACACAAATAATACTACTACTCATACCAGTACACCACTGCCAATACCACCCTACACAATGTCATGCCACCAATACCTGCACCACCAGCAACACCCTAACCCCTCTACCAAAACCACCACAACAAAACCACCATTATACTACTACCTCCACCACTACCATAAGAACCAGTACCACCATCATCATTAATAACATCAACATTACTGATAGCTGCAGAAGACCAATACTATGTCCACAAATACCACAATCACCAGACATCACCAGTATCACTGCTGCCACCAAAAACACCACCAGAATACCAATAATACTACAAATACCAGACCACTAGGAACAACACCAGTACCAATATCGCCACCACCAGTACCAAACAAGCAATAACATCACCAATGCTGAAACCTATTTTGCAGTGTATTGGGTTAATGGTTGAGGAAGGGGGGCCGTACTCAAGAAGCACAACCACTTTCATCGTCAGGGTGAAACACAAGGAAACCCCAAATGAATCTGTGCCTAAACCTTGGTAGCTTTGCACAAGAGCAATTAGGCTTATCTTAGAGGCCATGGGCAAAGCATTTATGCAGCACTTCAAAAAGCACTAAAGTGAAAACACAACACAAGAAAACTTCAACACCAATTTAGATAAATTGAGAAAAATGTAATAACTTATTTGACACCAAAATAATAAAAACCCAATCAGTAGAACTGGAGATGCAATTTTAAACATTTAAGATAAGCTCTGAAAGCGCCATGTGCAGCTACATGTTCGTATGAGACCGGGAGAAAGTCACACGTTCAGGTTGACTGCAATGGTAAGGCCTAGGTTAGTCCTGCTGAGCTACCTTTGAAAGTCTAGTGCCAGTCTAGTTTCCGGTGGGGGCCACAAGGGGCAAGGAGAATGTTGTGGAAATTCATCGCTGTACTGCGAAGAGCAGGCCAGGTGTCACAGACAGTCATCGCTGTAGCGCAATGATCCTATGAGGTGTCATGGACAGTCATTGCTGGAAATTCACGTTGGTGGTCACTGTGGACTGTCGATGCTGTAGCACAAAGTGCAACTCTCATGTTGTGGGTCATCGATGGTGGTCACTGTAGACTGAGAAAGAGTTGTGTTCACCAGAGCTTCTCTTTGGCGGGCAGTGTGACAGCAAGATTTTGGCACAAATAGTCCTGTCCACAATTGCAAAAAGGCCAAAACTTCAGGATTTCTCCTTTTCTTCATGGAAAAGCTCAACCTCAATCACATCAAGGGTCCTGGAGCGGAGGGGCACCACTTGGGGATCAAGAATGCACCCGGTATAGGCCTGCAGGGCTCAGGCAGGTCGAATTGCAGGTCTAGGCAGCCTTGTCAGCTGGGCAGATGCAGGGGGGGATGCTTTGCAGCTTGCTATGTCCCTGTAGCTCAGAGCAGGAGGTCGGTCAACTGACCTTGGAATCACTTCGCCTGGGATAAAGGCTGAAGGTCCAGTCTTCCTCCTGAGCAAGTAGGGCAAGCCTCAAGCAGCAGTACAGCAGAGCATCCTTCTTCTGCAGTATCCACAGGTCCAGAAGCATACTGTAGAGTTGGGTCTGAGGGTCCAATATTTATATTTGGTGCCAGCTTTGAAATAGGAGATGTTTCTAGATGTTTCCGCCTGAGGGGCGTTTGGAATTTTCTACCTCCCTGTCCTGGCCCCAGCTTGTTTAAGGGCACAATAGACTGGTGTGAAAACCTTTGTGAGTATGCGGAGGCAAATTTTTTGTTTTATACAAGTGGGGTAGGTTACAGCTCTGCCTCCCCTCCCATAAAGTCAGGGATGGCCCATCCTGCCAATAACTATTCCCCTTTTGCCTCATTGTCTGCGGGTAATACACACAGACCAATTGCCAGCTACAGCACATTATGTGACCCAGGACAGAGGCTGCAGGCACCAATTAGTTAGGGCAAGAAAATGCCAACTTTATAAAAGTGCCATTTACAGAACTGTGATTTAAAATCTGACTTTACCATTAAAGAAGGTTCTAAATTACAGTTCTCTAGAGACCAAACTTGACTTTCTTACCCGCTCACAAGTGAAAGTTAGCACATATTAAATGTAATGAGGTAACCTAATGTTCAGCCGTGGGAAAGGTAGGCCTTGGATAGCGAAAAACAAATTTAGGAGTCTCTCACTACCAGCACATGCAAAAAGTAAAGGTACATGTCCAGGTTTTTAAATATGCTGCACCCTACCCTCTGGGCTGTTTAGGACTTGCCCTAGGGGTGACATATATGTATTAAAAAAGAGGGTTTAGACCTGGAGGAGTTTTATTTTGCCAGGTCAAAATGACAGTTTAACACTGCAGCAGAGACTGCAGTGGAGGGCCTGAAACATATTTGAAAGGGCTACTTAAGTGGGTTGCACAATGACTTCATTACTATGGACTTCCAACTAAATTAAATGTGGCAATTGGGTGTAAGCCAATTTCACCATGCTTACAGGACAGAGCACAAGCACTAGTTAGCAATGATAAAGTGCACAGAGTCCTGAAAGCCAACAAAATGGGGTTCACATAGGAGATAGAACGAGACACTACAACCAATATCACCAGAAATAATCCCAGTGCCACTTCCACCAATGCCATAATGATCTGACATTTTGAGTGCCACCAACAATGACACAAATACCACCACTGGTGAAAACACCACCATTAATAATACTACTAAATGACTACTGTCAATGCAACCAAAAACCCACAACTATGTAAACACCACCACAAATACCACCACTAAAGCCATCACTACCTAAATCATTATCATAAATACTTCAGCTACTACCAATACCCCACCACTAATTCCAATACCAACACTAATAATACCACCACCACATTCACCAATATCAGCAATGCAATACCAAAATTACAATATCACACCATCACCAATACCACTATCGCCACTACCACTGCCACACCACCAAAACAACACCAATATCACTATCATCCATATCTCTGCCACACCCCACCAATAGCATACCAATACTAATATCATCACTTCAATTACCATAACTAATGATACCATCTACAGCAAAGCCATTACTAGCTATGCCATCACTACCACCAACAAACTGGCAATAATATTAACAATACTAACAATAGTACCAATACTAATTCCACATCACCAGCACCATCAATACCCACATCACCACCAATACCAACCACCATCCATGTCACATCAGCAATACCACCAAACATAAGAGCAATACAACTGTCAACAATAACTCCAATACTTTCATCACCAGTACCAATAGCACCACCAAATGCCACCACCATTAACATCATACTTCAATTATTACCACCAATGCTATACCTCAAACACCACTGCCAACACAACCAATACCATTACACCTGTACCAACACAACAACATCAATGCTGCCACCAATATCACCACTAATTCCAATAACACGACTAACTGAATTACTAATACTATAAACGCCAAAACATTTTCCACCAATACCACAGCCGCCAATACCACTACCAACATCAATATTGCCAATACTACATTCCCACCAATACCATCTATATTCCTCTCAGCAGCACACAATACCACATCACCACAGATAAAACACCAACATCAATTCCAACACCGCCATCACAATAAATATCACCATCAATAAAACCAACTCTAAAACCAATATAATGACTAATATTACCACTATCAATGGCAACAATCTCAATATCCTTAACTCCTGTTTTACCACCACTAATAGCACCACTACCACAAGTACCACATCATGACCACCACTGCCGATGCAATCAATACAAACACCATCAAATCCATCACCAACAGTATACTGCCACAATACCAAAACCACCATCACCACTATTCCCCTTGCCTACACCAACCAATAATATCACCAAAAGTACCAGCAATAATATCAGTAACATCATCACTGCCAACACCAACATACCCACCACTAGTACTACCAATACCCCCACTAAAATCATTACCTTTCATACAACCACCACTAATAGCACCACCACAAAATACCACACCATCAAGAAATACCAATACCACCACCAGTTCCACCATCAGCAATACCAATAATACTACTGATACCATTAATACTGCCAGCATTAAAACTAATATCACCACTAAACCCATCAATACAAATACCATCACACAAATACCACCAGTATCAATACCAATATTACCACCAACTCTACACTATCAGGTATGGCAAGGATCTAATATTCTAATAATACATTGTACTTCCACAACAGGCCCAGGTGCATGAAAACATGACTGTATTTAACATAAGCGAATGTGTGCACATACATAGGGCTTTAAATGAAATAACTGCTTGAATAGCAAAGCTAACACGTGTTATCAATCTTCTAACACTGCTCAAACTAACAAGGCACAGAAAACATTCTACTCCTCATGTGCACTTGTGCACACATTTTAATCACAGGTGCTGGAAAAGATGGGCTTGCAGAGGTCCAGTTTGAAAGGAAGAAGGTAGTGTATCAGTAAACCTCTGGAGCTTTCATGTGCCTCTGTAAAAGGCCATTGCATGCACATTTCTGTAGTAATGCAACAGCCAAACACGAGTGACCCCTCTCCTCATTCCATGAGGCATAATTGGTGATATAGGTGTACAAGTTACTCAACTTCGGTAATGATATATCTGGTAGAGACATATTCTAGTTGCTTTTGACCTAACACCCAACAGCTGTGATGTAATCTTGGCAGCCAGGCTTCCCTCTACCAAAACGGTATACACCTGTTGGCACAAATTTGTGGCATGGTGTACCAACAAATCTGTTGATCCACTCTCTGTTCCTCTATCTGAGGTTCTTTTGTTCATTCTTTCTTTGGCCCAGCAAGGCTCTGCTTTGGGCACCCTCAAAGGCTATTTATTGGCTACCTCAGCCTTGCTTAGATTGCCTGATCAGCCTTCACTCTTTAAGTCTCCTATTGTTAGTAGATTCCTTAAGGGTCTCACCCAGTTATTTCCTCCCACTCTGTTTATCATGCCTCATTGGAACCTCAATCTTGTCATTTCTTACTTAATGTGTGCTCCCTTTGAGCTGTTACACGATTGTCCCTTATGGCTCCTTACTTTCAAAACTGTTTTTCTTGTTGCCATCACTTCTGATGTGAGTGAGTGAGCTTCAGGCTTAATCTTCTAAGCCCCCATTTTTCTCTGTGTACCATGATAAAGTGGTGCTATGCACTATGGCCTCATTCCTTCCCAAAGTAGTTACACCTTTTGTTGTAGGCCATTCAATCATTTTGGCTACTCTTTACACAACTCCACATCCTTCTCATGAGGAGAGACTCCACCGCCTGGATCCAAAAAGAGCGCTGGTGTTCTATCTCAATCGAACTAAAGATTTCCAGGTGGATGATCAACTCTGTTGGATATGTGGGTTCAAAGAAAGGGAAAGCGGTGCAAAAACATACAATTTCGGAATGGGTCCATCTTTGCATCAAGATGTCCTACACTTTGGCAAGGAAGCAACCCCCTGAGGGCTTGGGTGCTCATTCTACCAAAGCAATTACTGCTTCCACAGCTTTAGTACGCGGAGTTCCAGTCCTGGATATCTGCCAGGCAGCAATGTGGGCATCCCTGCACATGCTTACTAAACATTACTGCATGGACAGTCAGGTCCATAGGGATGGCTACTTTGGTCGTTCGGTCCAGCAGGATTTTCTAGTATGATCTTGGTTTGCAGCCCTCCTCCGAGGATGGCATTGCTTGGGTATCTATTCTGAGGTAAGGAATCTGCAACTAGAAATCTCTGTCAGATGTACAAGTTACTTAACTTTAGTAACGATATATCTGGTAGAGACATATTGTAGTTGCAAAATCTTTACCGACCCACCCATCCTCCCCGCTTGCAAACTGATTTCTAGGGACATAGCTTCCCCATTCAAGGCCTTAGCTCTGGAGCACCAATTTCAGTGTTCTTTTAGCATGGAAAGTCGTGGAAAGAAACTGACGTCATCCCTATCTTTACATGTGTTGTCTTGTTAAAACCAGGTCTTTCGACTGTGCCAATGCGAGCCTGCAGCCCGCAGTTTTGCCCATCCTTGTATTACATCCCTATGAAGAAGTAGAACAGATGATTTTCCTTGTATTCATTATCAGAACTTGTACACAGCGAAACCTTAAGACCCAAAATTTCTTTAACAAAAATAGAGATACGTAAGGAATAAAAATTACAGCAACCTTTTCCTCCAATAATCTTCACTTGTAGTAAATACATGCTAATTTTGATAAACTGAAACTGGAAGTCAAAGATAAGGATATCCATAGTAAAGATCCATTTTATTGTTCTTCCACACCAGATAATAATACTACATAACGTATTAAATGGCAGATCACCATAGTTAAATATATGACTTGCTAATATTGTTGTTCAATAGAAATTAACAAACATACAATATTCACGTAATAGTTACAATTTAGTATCTCTTTTTTGTTTTATTTGTGTTAACTACTCCTAGGGTTGATTAAGTATGAAGTAATAACAAAATGAAACTGTAATTTAATATCTTTCCCTTGAATCAGTGTGGATTCTACTTGTGATGGTATATTTGAGCCCATATTTGATAAGAGATGTAGACACGAATTTGAACCATTGGCACTAGGCAGCAAAAAGTGCACCAGCGCAAGGAAACAGAACTGTGACATTTCTTTGAAGATATGCCAGTGTTCTGTTCTCTCCCTTTCACACAATGCAGCATAACAGCTTTCCTTGTTGTGCTCTGCTGCACTGCACTGTGTTGCATGAATTGTTTGTAAATATGCCCATAAGCGCTTTCTATTCTTTCACTTACCTTTATCCTTCCAAGTTCAAACTGGAATATGTTGGGACTTGTGGCCTGTGCAAACACAGCAGGGAACAACTTGGTGCTTGGTTCCACCTAAAATCAAAAACATAAGTATACAATTCCAAACCAGACTTTAAACAACATTGATAAATGTCAATGAAAATGAACGGAAATCACAGCAGTGTGTTTTAGTAGGGTATCATTTCAGTAGGCACATTTATATACAAGTTAAAATGCAACATAACTAAAGAGCTAAATTTACTGATTTATTCAATTTCACATTATCAAATATGAATGTTAGAAGCGCAACAAATCATAGGAATTTCCAATCCTGAAATCAATGATAGGTTGAAATGTGTTCTAAAGCCCCAGCATGTGGCATAAGGACACCTGGGCATATGGTGACAAAAAAAGACAAGAGGTTTAAAAAAGTATTGAGTATGTTGACTGCTTTTTTAACAGTTGGTACTACGATAAGCCGAATGGTATAAGAACAATGTTTTAGAATCAAGACTTCGAACACAAAAAGAAAAGAGTCACCCTTGCTGATTTTTCTGAAGCAAAAGACAGTAAGAGAGAGAAAGGGTCAAAGAAAAGGAGACAAGAAGAACATCTGTGGATCTTCTCACAAGGAAAGGAGGGGCTTTGACTACAAAATAGATGATACAGATGTTGATCTGACTTTTTGGTGACCAGCAGCTGCTGCGATGCTCCAAGGTGTGGTATGACTTCATCAGTGAATATAAGTGTAGAACCAGTTGATTTAACATCCCATATGCCTATACTAGAGATTGAAACGGCAATGATGTTGGCAATGTCTATTAAAGCCAAAAGGTTAGAAAGAAAAAAACCATGCACAAGAATTATAAGTTACTGAAGTGCTGTGATGGGAGCCGGAGTTATTTAATAGAGTCCTAGAATATCGACTATTAGCTTAAACCAGGCAATGTGCTAATGTAGAAGACAAGAGAGAATGAATCCAGAAATTGAGTTCATTGTGAAATTGACCGGGATGGTAACTTTGCCCTTGTACAAAGATTCCATGTCACTTTCTGGGCAACCCAATTCAATGTCATCCAACTTTTCATCTTTAGCAAACCAGACACAAAGTAGTGTTAAGGGATGTACCCCCTTTTGACAGCTTCAAAGTCAAAATGTATGTTTCATTTCTAAATTAATGAATTTGAAAGGACTTTAACTGAAATGTTTTGAGCTGCTGAGGAGAAGAACGAATGTGTTTCCATGTTTAATACTTTTTTTTGCGAATGCAGCTGATGATTATAACACACCTCTGACTAAAACATATTTCCATTAATTGACAGCTATAGTAGTCACAATAATAACTTGCTGAGTTTAATGATACTGTTTATGTTTGTAATTGTTAAATTCCAGCTTATGATATAGGTCTTTCGATTCAAATATTATATTAGATTTCTAGACTAGAACTTCAGAACACCAATTTGAAAAAAATGTTCCTTGCATGTACTGCAATAAGAGTTTTGCACTTTCTTTTTGTTGACATTACTTTGGCAAGATATACATTATCCTGCACTGAAAGGGGCTCTACAATATCAACTACAGAAAAGCAGGGAGCCCAATAGTCTATTTATCAGATGTTCATTAATGCTATATTTTGCTATTGCATTGGAGAGAAATAATAGTATTCTGCATTAGAAGAAGGATGGAGCTCCACAATATCAAAAACCTAAAAAGTAGGATTTACAATAGTTTATTTTCAAGATGTTTGTTAATGGTATCTCACAATTACATTGGTGGGATATATATAATCAAGTTACAATGGAAGAAGGATGTAAACACCATAGTCTCAACAATAAGAAAGTAGGATTTACAGTAGTTTATTACAATATGTTCATTAATGAGTTTACACTGTCATAATATTTAATTTCATTCAAATTATTCTATATTTTCTGTATTTTGACATATATATGGATATTCTTAATTTGTGCCATTAACATTTATAGATTAAATAAAGAAGTATTAGGGTTTTCTCGTTACTATGAAACAAGCCCTAACAAAACATAGATCATGGGTGTGTATGGTATAACATCCTTGTAGCCAAGGAACATATGTCCAGAAGAATTCTAAATCATCCAGAGATACATTTGAGAAATTAAAGTATTTAAAAGGAAGGTTTAACTCCAAACATGCAAAGGCCACAGCAAACATCTACTGTTGTCCATGAAAGTTTATATCATCTTAATCTCATACTAAAGACCTTCACATATTTAGGTTTTTCTCTTTGAAAGTAGGCGTTTTTAGCAGTAGTTTTAGCTATACTGGATTATTTTAAAAATACATACCAAAAGATTTGCTGGTAGGTCTGTAGACCTTAAAATGAGGCAGCATGGCTATTAATTTACATACAATGAGTAGACCATGTGATACCAGCTTTCCAGCACTTCACTGGTTTCCAATGGCTGAAGCATATTTTGTAAGTTGTTGAAGGACTACACCAAAAAGACTCAAAGCTCATACAGGAAACAGCTTGTACTATACCCATTAATGAGTCAGAAGGGACAAGAATTTAAAATGATTATAAGTGGTGCTGAGTGTTTTCAACACTGGCCACCCAGATGTGAAATGCAGTTGTAAATTTCAGACACGCAGCACAGGACCATCCAGTCATCAGGCACCCATAAACATTCATATATTCACAACATATGACATGAAATAACATAACAGAACCCTAACTTTATCCATAAATGTACCTATAAATCTTCACTTTTCATGAGCTCTAAATTGCATCCCAACCCTACAATTAAGCCTAAACTTGCACATAAACCCACACCAAACAACACTCAACACTACCCTAACCTAATCATGAGCCTAACCCAAGCCCTGCCCCTAACCTTTAATCTCACTGATGTGCAGTGTCAAGGTACTTGTGTTGATCTTCAAATACACTGCTATTCTATGTAGTGATATGTGTCTATAGAATGTCATCTATGTAAAGGTGCATCAATGTGGCAAAGTTCATCCCAGCAGGCAAAGAGTTTTTCACTATTGCTGATTGAAGGCTTTTGGTGAGTTTGCAGTGGGAAAGTATAAGTTCGTAGTTTCCACCACTTACTGTCCCTGAAAATTTCCACAGTAGCCACTCTCACATTTTATACATTATCATGAATTTCTGCTCTGGGAAATTTCCTTGTAGCACAGAAAATATTATTGAGTTCACTATAGGCAAAACTCAAGATGACTCAGTCGCTCCTCTAATTAACAGCCCAGTCCACTTTTTGCACTTTTTGTTATCACTCCAGAAGGACAGCCCACAGAGCAGAGAGCAAGAAACTTTTGTTGGGACTGAGCTGAAAAAAGTCTCTCGGAACCAGAGCTATCCATTTTTAAACACACGATAGTCAGCCAGGCCTTGTTACTTTCAATCATTCATGGGCTATTAAGCCTGATCCCTTTAAAGTTACTGTTCAGACAAATTCTCCTTTACACATGTTATATGTCATGCTACCTAGACATCAGTCTGGTGTTCGGACAAAAAAGTTCAGCCAGTCCCACTGCCAGAGGCGTTTTAAGGCATGGGCAATGGGGCCTCTGGCCTGGGGCCCCCTGATAGAGTAATCTCTGTTCTGCAGACAGTCTGGCCCTGATGACCTTGTATAATTCTTATACAAATTGTTTGCCGCTTTCCGTTAATTTATTTTGAATGTAGGTGATGTGTGAGAGTTTATTAGATTCAACACAGTTAGAGTTTGGACCACTATCAGTCACCTGGAGAAAGACGTCATGAAAGAGCTTAAGATGGATCATAAATTCAAAGCCGTTCAGAACAGGGGCCACATAATAGGTTTGGGCCACGGCCCCAAAATCCTTAAAATGTCCCTGCACACAGCACCAGAGGCAGTGCTGAGAAGGAAAGGGCAAACAACGGTAATAGAGATAACAAGCATTAGGCAACAACAGATGTTAACAATCTAGGACACCAAAATAGCAAACAGATCGACCCTTCCAATAAGCTGGTACAGGCTTAACCATGAACTTGAAACTATTGTTTGAACTATCACACATGTATAGCATGACAAAGAAACATGGAACGTTTAATTAAAAATATAAAATAATTTGTTTGTGAAAATTGTGCATTTTTTACATTACTGTACTGCGTATTCTCATCTGTGAATAATCATAGCTCATAAGCTTAGTATTAAAGACAACATCTAATACTTCTTACAATAATTCTGGTCTGCGCCAGTCTGACTACTGATCCTTTCAAGATAAGAATACAGTTAGCTATCACTCATCATTTTAGGTTGGTGTGTGTCCATCTCAGCAACCTCTGTGTATTCATATATAGCAACCACACATTTCTAATAAGCATTGATCATAACAAAAAAGCACAATTGTAAGCTATCTGAGTCACAGATACTGCAAGTGATGGCACATGGATCAAAGGACATGCGATATAGCTCTTGCTATTCAATAACTTGGGATTTAACCTTTCTTAACGGAATGCACACGTCTACTCCACCTGGTGCCAAACAATGTAATATTTAATGTAGTCATGTGTACATCTGCGTTTCATGCACATGTGCATTTTTTTACTACAACACATTTCTAAATTCTGGACAAGAATTCTGTTGCTCCCCTTAAACGCTACGGCTCGGAAGATATTACGAGCCATTTTTCTTTAACTTTGAGGTTTGAGGGCCTTGTGCAAACGTTATGTTGCTATTAATGTAGTATTTTTCGTTTTTTGCGGAAAAGTCCTTGGCTTAAGCCTATTAACAGTAGACTTTGAAATGATCGCAAAAGACTGACTTCTTTGCCAATGCTTTATGAGGTTTGGGCACTCAAACGAAGATAATGATGTAGACGATGGCTCCCAGGGGGACAGTGAACACATGGTGAACAACAGCGATAATAAATGACTACTTACTGAATGTCAAACAATAGCACCAAGAAACATTGGTCTAGTAGAGGCAGCAAATACTCTCAGGACCAGCGAGCACAATTACAACAGAGGTACAAACACAATGACAGGCCTGAGGATAAGGCTTGCACGATCAAACCCCACCCACCCCCCGATATGAGCACCCTCCAATTTGGGTCAACCCATTGTCAGGCCTTACATTTCAACAAACATGGCTAAGGTAACGCTGTAAACAGTATATGCTGCGCTACATGGAAACTCAATAGCAAGACAAGACGTGAATCGTTAGATCCCTTCTTTCCTTGCTGTTCAGATGAGGAGCAGCAAGGTTGCCATGTAGCCTACTGCATGCAAGGACAATATGCCTTCCACCCCAGCTGGGTCATGAGTTCTCTCTCTCCCCTAATTACAGTAAACATGTAACCCATGTAATGTGAGCAGACTTGAACCCACAACGTCCAGGAGGTCGGAGGGCCTCCCCAGTGCATAGTTTTGAAATACAACGGGGCTAAATTGTACTTTTTACAACACAATTTTCCAGAAAATATTTTAATAGTTAATTAGGCCTGGGCGGAATTTCATTTAAGCTGGAGTAATTGAAGTAATTTTGGTAATTCTGATTCACTTTGATACAGAATTATCGACAATAAATTGATTACTCCTGCTTGCCTATTTAAGAGTAATTTGGGGGAAGAAATCCTACAGCAAGAGCACATTTAGCGAGCGAACACTTGCGCTATTGCACTATTCATGTTCTGCTGAATTTAGCTTAGTACAAATGCTTCTTCACGTCCATTTTGGAGGCAAGAGTGCATTTTACACAAAGAAAATAACACTAGATGCCAGGATCAAGTTGGGGGGAAATTTCACCACCCGAGCGCATTTAGTGAGTGTGAGTGTGTGCTCACATTCACTCTTCGCGTTGTGTTGCATTTAGTGCTATTTCTTAGCGCACTATGCATCCATGCACCCACTCTAAAAGCGAGGGGGCATTTCTGCACCAAGAAATTGGACTAAACGGAGAATTCCTCTTCTTGTGTATATACTGGTTAAGTCCACCCCTATAATTCATAAAGCTGAAAGAAGCTAAATCTTCCTAGGTTTTTTTGTGTGGAATTCCACCACCCTGCCCCCTCACTCACAAATGTGCCCGAAATAGGGGAATGAGCAGTGCATTTTAAATCACTAAACCCCTAAGAAATTACTTGCATTCATATTGGTTTCAAAAATGGTTTATGTCATCTTTGTGTGGGTGTCTCTGTGCACACAATGTCTATATACATCATATTTACATTGCGGTGCTTTTTGCAATAGGTGTTTCTTCTCATTCGGTATTTTGCAAATCACAACCCGTTATTTAGATCCTCACGGGTATGTCTCCAAAGCCTTGGAATGCAGTGTTTGTTGTGATTTAGCAAGCAGTGTACCCTGGATTTACATAAGATTAACAGTATATTAGACGTTTTGGCAGAATTAATTTGTGTGATACGGCGTTTAACTGACAATGTGTTTCAACTCTTGTTAAATGATCGAATGAAATGCAACACCCCAAACATCCTGCACTTCATTAGGGAAAAAATTCACACATTTCATGCTTGGTTGTCATTTCCACCTGTCGGTCATAATCCAAACAATTGTTTTTATTGTTTAATTAGTTGTTTGCAGAGAGCAAAACACAAACACGGGTTTCAGATTGCAGCTATTGCTAAAGCAGTAGAGGTGCCGGGACCCTCAGACCTGCTTTGCAGGCGCTAAACGAACAGATAAAAAAGACGCCAGGTAAAGATAAATCAACAAAAACACTGAATTGAGACGAATATGAAAAAACACAAAAAAACTCTGGTGTTCTTAAAACGAGATGACTGCTTATGGACCTTCGTTTAAATGGGAGATTGTGCCAGATGTGCACACCTAGGAAGTAGAGCAAATGTCCCCCTGTGGGAGCTCGAATTACTTATGGGGTGTTGGCAAGAAGAAACAACTTGCGCACAAAGATCTGGATGTGTGATACAAAGAAAAGCTTTCTGGAAAACAGGGGCGGTCAAGACCACAGAAAACCTTCCGAGCCATGTAAAGGGCCTTAAGCTTAAGGATGACTGTTGATGACGCTGAAATGAAGGTTTTACATTTATTAGTGCATAAACGTAGTACTGCAATAATCAAGTGTGACTTTAACCGAACTAATAAAGATTGTACGGGGACAAATGTGCCCTCAGAGTAGTTCGCCAACATTTATAAGCGTGCTTTATATAACGTGATGTATTAGAATTGTATTAATTTGACATAATCGTAAACGTGTGCCATGATTTGTTTGTTAGAAATGTTTTAGCTTAGCATTACTTTAGTGGAGGCTTTGGCCTAGTTGCCTTGTCTCACGGTTTAGATGCTCGTATTTTTCCATTGTGCTAGTAAAACGTGTATTTTTGCTTGAAGCTGTACTTTTCCAGTGAGATCGGTTCTCACATGCTTATCTTTAAGGTTTCGTGCCAGCCTGGCATCTTCTTCTTTGCTCCAAGGTCAATCTGCAGGTGCAGACAATGGACGCTCTGAAAGTGAGTTAATTGGTAAAATATGTTGCAACTTACGTTCCCGACTCCAAGGATAATGTATGCCTAGGTAGAAGCTTGTAAACTGTTGTTTTTGATTGGACAATTTGAAGCCAACCTATGAACCCTCCAATGGAAGACCCTACTGGATTTGAACTATTGTCTATTTAAACCTGGTGCACAAGAAGAAAGGAGCCTTTTCGCCATTATTCATCGCAGCCCATACCCGCCATTTTGCAGGACATTACAGCCATTTTGCCAGCTGCGACGCCATTTTGATGCTTTCTCTAATCGAGAGAAGGAGTCCTTAAGTAATTCTCGCCCTAGAGACCTTAACTTTGATTCGTCCCTTTGCATGAAGTAGTAGTTTTGTCCTTTATCTTGCCGCTGTGAGGCAATTGCCCCGTCCACCCTGCCCCCCTTTGCCCCGTCCCATGCTGATCGAAACCGGTACCCATGCTGATCGAAACCGGTACCTGTGAGACGAAGACTTCCTTGAATGCTGATTGAATTTGGTAAATATGAAAGGAAAATTTACAATTGCATTGTGTTTCTTTTTAGGTAACCAACTGCTGATTTTGATGAGAGCCCTAGTTAGGAGTTTTCCAAATTAATGTTGCTAAATTGTTTTTGCATGAAGTCCCACATGCAGATGCTAATTTGAGGTTAGATGAGGATTCATTTGTTGCACGATGCAATTTGAGACCTTGTTATGCTGACTAATGTATGCAATTAGCTCATTACAGATTATAGTTTTAGTGGTTTGCGCTGCTATCATCGAATGCATTGTTATTCAAATGCTGCATGGATTGCATCTTTTCCGTCGTTATGGACAGCTATTAATGTTCATTTACATATATCATTTGGTGTTGAGACACATTTATATTGTGCTAGCTTTGTTAATATAGGGAAATAAATGCATTAACTTGGAATAAACTGGTGTGGTTATTTATGACCGAAAGGTCATAGTTCGCCGATATGTTTTCTGGATTAATTGTGAAGTGTTATGTTGATCAGGGCATCGCTTATGTTCATTATTGATTATTGATTTTGATTAAATTGATTAATGTAAGGGTGAGGAGTGTCCCACTTAGCCAAAAGATTCATCGACCTAAGAGCGTCCGAAATACAGGTAATTTAGTAGATCGGTAACGCTCTATCAGTAGATGGTAGCAGAGGACGGTTTCGCCTTTTGGGACCCATCAACTCTTAAAGTACATGGTGTTGAATTAACGATTACGCCCTTTGGGATCCTGCTCGAGAGGTATATGGTGTTGAATTAGATTTTCTTGGGAAAAACAGATTGAGAGAATGATGATGCCCTAAGTCCCCCGCGACTTTCCCGGGATCTCGGAACTTGCGAATGGAAAGAATGGAGGTGTGAGATCGGCGTTGGCGGTACTAGTGATGGTATGAGTGAAGTTAGGATTTTGCGCTTGCACAGCTTATTGCCGCAGATTGTTTGAAAAGGTTGCGAGGATTTTAGAGAATAGCGGAGGTGCGACTCCGAGTGTAGGAGTAGGGAAGTCGTCGAACTTCATAGAGAATAGCGGAGGTGCGACTCCGAGTGTGAGAGTAGGGAAGTCGTCGAACTTCATGTGCATGTGGCGATTTGTGCAGAAAAAGGACCACGTGGTTGTTGTTGTTGAGACGGGCCCTGCGAGGTCAAGAGACTCCGGAGTATGTTGAAAAGTGTATGAGACACTTGTTTTATGTTGTGGTCTGGTCGGTTTAGTAGGTTGACCGGGCGTGGTCAACGAGTCGGTACGTGTGTTAAGGGAGTGAAAGAAACTTCGACTTCGGGCTTTGACAAATTCTAAGTGCACTAGAATAGATCATTGACAAGTTGAGAGCAGAATCTGCGGGTCAGATTTGCTTGCGAAAGTGGGGACCGAGAAAGATGGAATAACTGCCGAGGCTAGCGAAAAATCCCTAAGGTCCTGAAGCGATTGTGTTACCCTTCCTGTAGTAAACCGACAGATCTGTTTTATTATTATTTTGGTTGCTCGCGATACATGCTAGAAGTTGTTACGAAAGGAGCTGAGTGAAGGAGGACTAGCCGCGAGGCTTTGTCAGCCGCAGTGTGTGTGAGTGTGACGTCACTAGGAGCCGCGCTGGGATAGGATGGTTGTAGAGAAGGGTCGCGCACGGATTGGACGCAGTCCGTGGGGCTCGATTGGAAGGGGAAAGGCAAGCGAAGAGTATTCCGGGAATTAAAGTCACTTATTGATTACAAATTTTGTGAAATACAAGACGAGAAAATGAAATTCTTTAAAGCATTAAAGAGTGCGATGAAGGGGGAGTCTTACATTAAAGCGAGCGTAGGAGAGGAGACGCCACCCGAAGGTACACCAGCTTACATTGTAATGGAGGAAAAGGGGTTAGCTCCGTGCCTTTGGCTAAAGCAATGGCACAAGCTGACAGAGAAACACGGGAGCGTAGCGTTCCCGATCCATGGGACATTCAATATAAGGATCCTAGAGAATTTGAGATTTGCGATGTACGACATGAAGGTACCTCCAAGGCCAGCACAGTTTGAGGCTCTAGCGATTTGGGAACTAATGGCTAGACAGCAACAGCAAAAGAAGTTCGAGACCAGGATGAGAAAGGTAGAAAAGACACTAGCGGACGCTAGATGGGATAATGCACAGAAGGTGTGGAGGTCAGATGTATTGCAGGGGATAAAATTGTTTCCCGCAATTGCTAAGGAAGAAGAGGAGACAGGTAAGAAAGCTACCTGTAAGACAAACAGGAGGTGTTCCAAAGATAGAGAGGAAGACGAGTCAGAGGATGAGGAGTTCATCATGCAATTGCTGAACGACCGTCCACCACCTTATGCAGAGAGTGGACAAGGTCCAAGTACCAGTTCTGCCCCTCCGGCACCGGTACAGAATAATGAAACTCCGAGTCCAGAAACGCCATCGGGATCTAAGGACCCGAGTTTACTGTTCACCCCGCAGATACCGCAGGTTAGGAGAATATATCCAGATGTGCCTATGTTGGAAGCAGCAGAAAATTATCAGCCGCAGGTCCCAAGGTACTACAGCAGTGATAACGGTACGGGAATGGTTCTAGGTCCAACCGTTATGGGAGTACAGAATGGTCGCAACCCAGCGTTGACACAAGCTGAATCAACCCAGTTTTTGATGCCGCAAAAGCAGATGCAGGGGGGAACCGCACATGCTCAGATGACGGGGAGTCAGACGGGCATGCCGGCAATGATGACCCATAGTGTGGGAATGAACATGCCTCAGAGCATGGGGAATGGACAGAACCCAGATGCGATATCTCTACCCATTACTGTAGGTCCACCGGTACCTTTGTACAGTCAGCCTAACTCAGGTGTGAGCGGTCAAGGATTAGTGGTGCAGAATGGGACGGAAAGGAGGTACATAGAAAACGCTCCAGCGACAACTTCGATAGCGGCTCAGCCAACTGGATCTGGGTCCTTGATGGAGTTTAGTCCCATATGTGCTCAGTCAACAATGGTGAGGTCGAGTCCCCCACTGATGATACCGCTATCATCGAACACTGAAAAGTTGCCGCAACCATCAATGGCAGTCGATGTGAATGCTACACTGATGGGGTTGAATGCGCAACAGCTGACACAGTGGTTCAACAGTCTGAATTCCACACAAAGCCCAGCCAGTGGGAAGGGAGAAGACTATCTGAATAGGGTAAGGTTGAACATGGAAGCAGAAGAATTGGTGGAAGGGACTATGGGTCTGAATAGGTTAGAATCCTACTCAGAAGAAGAGCTGAGGTATCTATGCCCCAGGATTACAAGAGAAGTGAACAAGGTACATAGAAGGTTGCAGGAAATAGCTGACAAAAACGGGGTTGAGATAGACAAGACAAAACATTTGAGCAGGAGCTATAGGTTGGATTTCGGGACCACAGACTTTGAACACATGAGGTCAGCAGGCATGAAAACGCACCTTAGAGAATTGCTGCAGAGTGCACAAGTGTGGAGATGCTTAGACAAATGGGAAAGCAGGTGGGCAAAGAAAAAGGAAAAGAGGAAAGATAGTGTCTCAGAGCACAAGGAGAAAAGACCACAGAGTAGTGATGCAATAGCCATGTTACCGATGAGGGAGACAGCAGGGGGAAAGTTAATACATGTACCGTGGCACAGAAGCGACATTCAGTCTTTTACGGATGATTTTCCCAAACTGAGAGAGAAACCGATTGAATGGTATCAACAGACTGATAGGTTTGTGAAGCTTGCAAAATGTCTTTGGGAAGACCTGAACACCCTCTTTGAGATTGTGGTTCCGGCAGATCTGTGGGAAGAGTGCAAAAGGGCTGTGGGTTGGCCGACAAGTGAACCAGAGAGAGACAGGGATACGGGTGCGCCGTCACCTATGGTAATGAGCTTGCACTACAAGGTGATTGAGCATTTGAAGACGAAGGTTGCCGTGAAAAATGTGGATTGGCAGAAGATTGATCGAACTGCCCAAGAGGCTAAAGAGTCGATTCATGGTTACTATGAGAGGTTGTTGAAGGCGTTCAAGAACTACAGTGGTACGGAAACAATAGAGGCGAAAGACATGCTTCATTTTGTGTTTAGATTTGTGGAAGGGCTGAGACCAGAGATAAGTCAGATGATAATGACGCATTTGATTTGTTGGCAGTCGAAACCGATTGATGAGGTGTTGAATTATGCGAAATACTGTAGCGACGAAATTGAAGTGAAACAGAAAAGGTTGAAAGAGAAAGTGATGATGATGCAACTTAAAGCAGCTCAGACAGGGTTGCAAGGGTTGCAAGGGTTCCCACAGCAGATACCGCAGCCGCAGCCGCAGCCGCAGGGAAACATGGTGTTTCAGCCACAGGCGAGAGGCAGAGGCAGAGGAGGTTTTGGGAGTAATGGTCCGGATTTGAACACTGTTGTGATACCGAATGCTGTGCAGGCAATGAAAAGGGTGATGTCGTGTCACGCGTGCGGAATAGTCGGACATTGGAAACGCGAGTGCCCGATGGTGGTGCAGGAAGGTGCAGGTGTTGGTCAGCAAAACAATGATGTCAATGCATTCCAGACAATGAGGGGACCGAAAATGAGAGGTCCAAACCCAAATTTTCAGACCATAAATCAGCTGCAGGGATTACAGCCCATGCAGCCGCAGCAGATGCAGATGCAGATGCCCCGTATGCAGATGACGCAGATGCAGCCAATGCAACAGCAGTTACCCATGGTACCTAATCAGCAAATGCAAATACCTTTGGCACCAATGAGTCAGCAGCAAGTGATGGTTCCTCCACAGGTCTCGGGTCAGGTGATGAGTACAAATGACACAGTACAACAGTTCCCGTTACACAGTGAGAATGGAATAAACGATGGATGGGAGAATGAAAGTTCAGATGAGGAGGGAAATTGTGTGCTTGCAGCATCCTTGGAAGTTGATCAAAAGGGTCCATATGTGGAGGGAAGAGTTATGGGTCATCGTGTTTCATTCTTGGTTGACACAGGAGCCACACGTTCAACTGTTAGGAGCACTGAAGTACCAGATTTGCCCCTCTCAGGGAGAACAGTTCAAGTAGTGGGAGTAGCAAACAGGTACCTGACGAACCCAATCACAGATCCAGTACCAGTCAGCATTGGTAACTATCAAGGGTCACATAATTTTGTGGTATGTGACACAAGCCCGATAGCACTGTTAGGGAGAGACCTATTGTGCAAATTGGGATGTTCGATTATGTGTTCGAACGATGGAATTAGAATTGAGACGAGCAGTGATGGGGAAGAAGAGGACAGTGTAGAAGAGGATGAGATGGAAACTGTCGATGAAGAATATCCTCTGATTAACCTTTGTCCGATGTTAACTGAAGCAGATATTCCAGCTGAATTACGGGAAACAGTCGGAAAGGAAGTGTGGGATATGACAGGAAAGGAGGTGGGATTGGTGAAAGGAGTGGAACCAGTGAAAGTGACCGTAAGACCCAATGTAACTTTTCCCCAGACCCCACAATACCACATGGCACAAGACACCCTC
Organism: Pleurodeles waltl; assembly: GCF_031143425.1. Lineage (NCBI taxonomy): Eukaryota > Metazoa > Chordata > Amphibia > Caudata > Salamandridae > Pleurodeles > Pleurodeles waltl. The sequence continues at coordinate 579,268,308 of NC_090444.1, read as the reverse complement.
ATGAAAGTTGCCCAACTCATTGACGAGTTTGTAAAACAAGGAGTACTGAAGGAAGTGTTAAGCAGTCCATGTAATTCACCAATCATGGGACTGATAAAGCCGAGTGGAAAGGTCCGAATAGTGCAGGACTTGAGGAAAATAAATGACATCATAGTTAAATGCTGCCCCGTAGTACCGAATCCAGCCGTGATAATGTTTCAAATCCCTTGCGATGCCGAGTGGTTCTCAGTCATCGACTTGTCACAAGCATTCTTTTCGGTACCTCTTCATGAGGACAGCCAATTCCTCTTTTGTTTTAAATTCTTAGACAGAGTTTACAGTTGGTGTCGAATTCCTCAAGGGTTTTCGGAGTCACCGTCAATTTTCAATCAGATTCTAAAGAAAGACTTGGAGGCGTTAGAATTGCCATTTGAGTCAACCCTGGTACAGTACATTGATGACTTACTGATTGCATATAAGACAGAAAGTGGCTGCTCAGCCGACACCATTGCTCTGCTGAACCATTTGGGAAGGAATGGACACAAGGTGTCTCCTTCAAAGTTGCAGTTCTGTCAGAAGAAAGTGAAATATTTGGGTCATCAAATAGAGAAAGGGTCACGGAGAATAATGAAGGAAAGAATAACAAGTGTACTTCAAATGAGTCCACCAAAGACGAGGAGGGAGGTGAGGAAGTTTTTGGGGATGGTGAGCTACTGTCGCCAGTGGATTCCCAACTTCTCAACTCTAGCAAAGCCTTTAATGAAACTGACCCAGAAGGATGCCTTGGATGAAATTGAGCTGAAGGGAGATGAGATGGATGCTTTTATTGAATTGAAAGAATGCATGTGTAGGGCTCCAGCTTTAGGTATACCTGATTACACAAAGCCTTTCACATTGTTCTGTCATGAACGTGATGCATGTTCTTTGTCTGTCTTGACCCAAGCCCATGGTGGCATAAACAGACCAGTAGCGTATTTTTCAGCTACTTTGGATCCGGTCGCAGCAGCACTGCCTGGGTGTTTGCGCGCCGTAGCAGCAGTTGGTATCAGCCTCACTCAGAGTGAAGGAATAGTGATGGGACACCCATTAACAGTTATGGTCCCTCACTCAGTTGAGATACTTTTGACCCGCTCCCGAACGCAACACATGACTGGAGCAAGACTCACAAGGTATGAAACAATAATTCTGGGCTCACCGAATGTGCAGCTGAAAAGGTGCACTACGTTGAATCCAGCAACCTTGCTTCCCGGTGAAAATGCTGAAATTGAGAACGCTGAGGACGTCGAGCATGACTGCCTTCAGGTGACTGAATTTTGCACAAAACCCCGACCTGACATTAAGGATACTAAGCTTGATGAAAATGACCAAATTGTTTTTGTTGATGGGTCATGTTTAAGAGATGCATTGGGAATATTGAAAGCAGGATATGCTGTATGTACTGTAACAGGTGTCCTGGAAGCGTCCTGGCTTCAAGGAGTCTATTCCGCACAAGTAGCAGAGCTTGTAGCCCTTACAAGAGCATGCCAACTGTCTGCATTGATGAAGGTTACCATTTACACTGATAGTCAGTACGGGTTTGGAATTGTACACGACTTTGGGCAACTATGGTCACAGAGAGGTTTCCTGACTTCTTCAGGGTCCCCGGTGAAAAACGGGGAGAGAATAAGGGAATTGTTACATGCCATTCAAATGCCAGCCGAAATTGCAGTGGTAAAGTGTAGTGCTCATACAAAAGGACAGGATTACGTTTCCCTGGGAAATGCATATGCGGATCAGGTCGCAAGATTTTGTGCCTTGAACTGTATATTGCTCAGGGATGAATGGAATTTGATAAGTGAGCCAGAGCTCGAACCAGCTGAAGCATTTGCCTTGAAGGTTGTGGATACAATGGATGAACTAAAAGAATTACAGAATAGTGTCAGGGAGGATGAAAGGGCTTCCTGGACTAAGGCACAATGTACAAAGAGACCAGATGAGTTATGGGTTTCAAATGAGGGAAAATTTGTCTTACCAAATAGTCTCTTATCGCAGCTAGCGCGGTTCTATCATGGGCAGGCTCACCTAGGGAGAGATGCCATGATAAGATTGTTCAAAAATGATTGGTTTAACCCCAAATTCCGTCAAGTTGCAGAAGCAGTTTGCCATCGTTGTGTCATTTGTCAACAGATGAACCCAGGAAAGGGAACGGTTGTGAACGTGAGCCACATCGGTAGGGCAGGCGGCCCGTTCAGTAGAATGCAGATGGACTTTATTGAGATGCCTGTGCATGGAGGTCTGAAGTATGTGTTGGTGATTGTGTGCATTTTTAGTCACTGGATTGAAGCGTACCCCACACGTAGAAATGACAGCCTTACAGTTGCAAAACTATTGTTGAGGGAGTTGATACCACGTTTCGGATTCCCGATCTCTTTAGAATCAGATAGAGGAAGTCACTTCAATAACGAGGTAATAAAGTTACTTTGCGCAGCGCTGAACATTGAGCAAAAACTGCATTGTAGCTATCGCCCAGAAGCCTCAGGACTGGTGGAGCAAATGAATGGTACACTGAAATCAAGAATGGCGAAAATATGTGCATCGACAAATTTGAAATGGCCTGACGCATTGCCTTTGGTGTTAATGTCAATGAGAAACACCCCTGACAGAAAGACTGGATTGTCCCCGCACGAAATTCTCATGGGCAGGGCCATGAGACTTCCTGCAGTTCCCGCAAATGCGCTTTTGAATATTACAGATGATATGGTGTTAGACTACTGCAAAGGTCTGGCTGACGTGGTTCGCTCTTTCTCTCACCAGGTGGAAGCAACCACCTTGCCACCGATCCAAGGTCCAGGACACACACTGAAAGCAGGTGACTGGGTCGTGATAAAGAAGCACGTGAGGAAGTCGTGTCTGGAACCCCGTTGGAAAGGCCCTTTCCAAGTGATCCTGACGACCACTACCGCTGTGAAGTGTGCGGGAGTTCCCAACTGGATTCACGCCAGTCACACAAAGAAAGTGTTGTGTCCCACGGATGAGGAAGTTGAAGCGCTGAAACTGCCAGTAACTGATGACAAAGTACTGAGCGCTGAGGCAGAGCAAAACAGAACTAAAAGAGAACAGGCAGAAATAGAGGAGAGAGAAATATTCTCTGAGGACGAAGCAACCGATTCACTTGGGGAAGACCAAGGAGAAACCTCGAACAGCGACGAAGAAGCCGAAAGTAACAAAGAGCCTGAAGCAGCTGAAAGTGACAAAGAGCCTGAAGAGAGTAACGGTGACAAAGGGCTCGAAAGAGGTGAAAAAGCAGGAGAGCCTGATCAGAGGAGGGCTTTCCCAGAAGCAGACGATACAGAGAAAGAAAAGGAAAACTTGATTGACTTCCCAGAAGAAGGGGACAAGGCAGAACAGAACGAAACTGTTCAAACTTCTTCAGAAGAGATCGCAGGTCCATCAAGTGGACACAGTGCAAAGAAAAGACCAAGTATATCACCAGTAAAAGCAAGGACTACAGAAAAGTTGAACGACGGTGAAGGGCCAAGAGTGAAAGAGAAAAGAAAGGAAGTGTCTGTCGTGATACCAACATCCAGTGCAGAAAATGACTTAGCCATAGAGGAAAGTACCAGTGAGGCAGAGTCAAAGAGAGATGCAAAATTGAAAAGGAAAAGAATACCAAACAGGAGATATTCCGGTCCAGAATGGGCATATGTAGTCAATGACGATTGGACTGACGAATTTGTATCTCTTAGCCTCGAGAACGAAGAAGAAGAGATACCAATAGAAAAGAAAAGTTTTATGGACACTGTTGATTGAAAAGCAGGTAAATGACATTGCTTGCTATAATATAACGTGATACAACCAGATGAGACATTGTTAAACCAGATGAGACATTTGCTAACTTGATAAGACTTTGATAACATGATTGACTCTTAAACCCGATTTGAGACAACGTTGCTAATTCTGAGAAAAAAAAAAAAGGGAGAGATATTGAACTTTGAAAAAAAAAAAAAAAGGAAAAAAAAAACTGAGTTATTGCCGAATTGAAACTGAGTTATTGCCGAATTGAAACTGAGTTATTGCCGAATTGAGACAAATGCTGCTAACCGATAAGTGACTTGGCTCCTGAAGAGAACTGTGTGAACACTGCGCTCGTTCAGCTTTGTAACTGAATTGCTAAATAGTTTCTTTTATAGGTGCTTCTAGCTCTCTGATTCTATACAGATCATGACACAAAACAGTAGAGTGAAATATTGTAAATATGTGTGTATAGGCTTGATAGCTGCATGTGTACTAATAATAATGGCAATAGTGCTTGCAACGCGTGGTAAGGGTGAGAATGAGAAAATTGATGCTTCTACTTCTGCTCCTGTTACTGTTACTGAACTAACCGCATTGAAAAGACTAGAATTAGATGAGAGACACTTGCATGATAAGAAGGAACTTTCGTATAACGTTTTCTATCGCTTGCTAACAGAATATGTTGAGACTATGGATGCGAAAGATTGTTATGTGTGTACACAGATACCGACATCGGTAAAGGAAGGGGTGACTTATCACCACATGCCTCTTACATATGGGATTACATGTAGTATAGTAACTTCTAGATTTTATGGTCAAACAAACATACAGTATTTTTACTCAAATTATGATGTTACCTTTGCATATGTTCCTATAATTACGCAGCTAAGCCAGATTGCTAAAGATTGGGATGCTAAAATAATGAGAGAATTTTTCGAGCCAATGCAACCTTTTGAAACAGCTCACGCTCATAGGGAAAATCTTACCTGCTCGCTCACTGCAGTAGAAATAAGCTTTTTAGATCGCACAGATGATAGAAGGGCACAAATGAATGCGAAATTAGAAAAAGAGCTAAGTAAGAGGACTTCAGTAGATAATTATGATTTTGCCGCAATAAAGACACAAGGGAGAATAGCTTTAGACGCTTGGCATGTAGGGAAATTTTGTATATATCGAGGTGAGTCTTATTATGATAACATTTTCGTAGGAGCGAGTGAGTGTAAACATACGTTTATCTTTAAGGCCAAATGGACATTCATGCTGAACGGACTTGACCCTGTCATACCGGGTGTATATTACATTTGTGGGCATAATGCCTATTATCGTCTTCCAAAGGGATGGTGGGGGAGATGTTATTTGGGTATAGTGTTCCCAAAGGTTTATCAACTGGATGACCTATCGATGATATCAAAGACGTCTGGATCACATCGTATCCAGAAAAGAGAGACCGCAGCTGCTGTGGTAGGAGATATATTTGGAGCCATGATTCCTTCATTGGGAGTTGTGTTGAATTCCATCAAAATAAGAAAGTTGTCTACTATAGTGGATAACATGTTGACAAAGTTTTCAGGTGCTATAATCCTGATGGATGCTGAACTTGCAGCGGAAAGAGCTATGACTCTTCAAAACAGGCTTGCCTTAGACATTCTTTTAGCAAAGGATGGCGGCGTTTGCAAAATGCTTGGTGCGCGCCACTGTTGTACTTATATACCAGACAACAGTGTGAAAATTAAAACAATGCTTGCTAATCTAACAAAAGAGAGTGCAGATTTGAAGGAATTGAAAGAACCAGGAGTTTGGGAGAAGGTTGGAAAGGGAATTGCTTCGGTGGGAAATTGGCTTGGTGGCATTTGGAATGGAATATTGCTAAAAATAATACAGGGAATATTAATAGTACTGATTTGAATTTTTGGAATTTGGGGAATAAAAAGGGGAATAATAATGATCATGGCAAGAATTAAAAGAAGGAAGGAAGAGAAAATGATGAAAAGAATGGCAGAAGAATACAAAGTAAGAACAAGGGGAACGAAAAGGCAAAGAGAACTGACAGAATTTTAATGGAATAAAATTTGTGGGAATGGTTTTGTGTGATGACAAGTAGTCATCAGAGGAGGGATTGATGACGCTGAAATGAAGGTTTTACATTTATTAGTGCATAAACGTAGTACTGCAATAATCAAGTGTGACTTTAACCGAACTAATAAAGATTGTACGGGGACAAATGTGCCCTCAGAGTAGTTCGCCAACATTTATAAGCGTGCTTTATATAACGTGATGTATTAGAATTGTATTAATTTGACATAATCGTAAACGTGTGCCATGATTTGTTTGTTAGAAATGTTTTAGCTTAGCATTACTTTAGTGGAGGCTTTGGCCTAGTTGCCTTGTCTCACGGTTTAGATGCTCGTATTTTTCCATTGTGCTAGTAAAACGTGTATTTTTGCTTGAAGCTGTACTTTTCCAGTGAGATCGGTTCTCACATGCTTATCTTTAAGGTTTCGTGCCAGCCTGGCATCTTCTTCTTTGCTCCAAGGTCAATCTGCAGGTGCAGACAATGGACGCTCTGAAAGTGAGTTAATTGGTAAAATATGTTGCAACTTACGTTCCCGACTCCAAGGATAATGTATGCCTAGGTAGAAGCTTGTAAACTGTTGTTTTTGATTGGACAATTTGAAGCCAACCTATGAACCCTCCAATGGAAGACCCTACTGGATTTGAACTATTGTCTATTTAAACCTGGTGCACAAGAAGAAAGGAGCCTTTTCGCCATTATTCATCGCAGCCCATACCCGCCATTTTGCAGGACATTACAGCCATTTTGCCAGCTGCGACGCCATTTTGATGCTTTCTCTAATCGAGAGAAGGAGTCCTTAAGTAATTCTCGCCCTAGAGACCTTAACTTTGATTCGTCCCTTTGCATGAAGTAGTAGTTTTGTCCTTTATCTTGCCGCTGTGAGGCAATTGCCCCGTCCACCCTGCCCCCCTTTGCCCCGTCCCATGCTGATCGAAACCGGTACCCATGCTGATCGAAACCGGTACCTGTGAGACGAAGACTTCCTTGAATGCTGATTGAATTTGGTAAATATGAAAGGAAAATGTACAATTGCATTGTGTTTCTTTTTAGGTAACCAACTGCTGATTTTGATGAGAGCCCTAGTTAGGAGTTTTCCAAATTAATGTTGCTAAATTGTTTTTGCATGAAGTCCCACATGCAGATGCTAATTTGGAGAGAAGCTTTAGGAGACTCAAACCTGATCAAACATCTTCAGCAGTGCCACTCTCCAGACCGCGAAATGTTTCATCCTTGAGAATTAGTAAGGGCATATTCGAAGAGACCAAAATAAAAGATGGCACTGTGCCTGCTGTATGTATCAATGAAAGCTACTGCCCTGGTGCTGCAGCATAAAACAGTTACATACCTGATTTCACACTGCCCATTTGCTTGCCTGTTTATATTGCTTTTTAAGATTAGCGTTCGCTCCTCCTAAGCTCCCTATGTGTTAGTAGATCCAAACGCCTTTGTGGGACTCTTCATGGTCATTTTGTCATAACTCATCTAGCTTAGTGCCTTGCTGGTCCTTACTTTTACCTAGTTTCATACCCTTAGTCCAGAAGGAAGGAAGACCTGCACAGAATCAAGGGCCTAACAAGTAGCTAGAGGTTTAGACCCTTCTCCCCAACAAGATCTGTCTCTAGGGACATCTACCAAAGGAGGAGATTTCCGTCAGACCACCAAAGCTGAATCCATCCTTCACAAAAAGCTCAAGGGCTCCAGCACTGGAAGCATTGACATAATCCAACAAGGTTGAAGGATTTTAGAGGCCAACGCAGAAACTGTAATCCTTGATAAAGATCCCAGCCAGATGAAATAGACTAAAGGTGCTACATCGACAAGCCAGGCACATTTGAGGATAACTTAGAAAGTATGCCTCATATTAAAAGCTCAAACAGAGTGAAAACTGTTGAAATTACTTAAAGCAATCAGCATGGCAAACACTACAGATTTAAGGTAGAAAGCCAGAATGAGAACTTAAAATCTGTTGTTGCAATGCACTAAATAATCGATCTTTCTGAAAGAACACACAAAACCTCTCGTGTAGGAGGTTATAGAGCAACAAAAAGGTATTCAAAGTAAACTTTAATACCCCCGATGCTCAGCTAGTAATTTGCTACAAACTGTCGACCGTAAAACCATGACAGCATTATTTGGGATGGCCTGTAACCAATAATACAGCTGCAGAACAAGATATAAAAGATACTCAAGAACGATAATAGTGGCAAAATAGTGGCAGATTGTAGATAATAAAAGCACTATGAAGTGTATTAGAATATGTTTGCTACAAAGTCACGAGGTTAAGCATTGTCTCCCAACCACAGACACATATTACAAACAATAAAAGTGTAAAGGAAGCCGCAATAGGTCTAGCTTCAAGCTCACACACAACAGGATACTCCTAATCAAACCAGTCCTTTAAAGAGAAGAATAGAAGTGCAGGTACACAATTCAAAAAGTGCTTGTTTGCTCCTGGGAAGTGCTGGCACTCTGTCATTAAATATATTGCAGAAGTGCTGAGAAGTGCAGGTAATCTCCCTTTCAAATTAAAGAAGTGCAGGTATCCAGTACTGGAGAGTACATACCCATTTAAAGCACAGAACGACTCGAAGATTGCGACTAGGGTGTGACAAATGGTTAGTGGGTTTAAAGAACAACAGATATTCTAAACTCACTGGGGTCAAATAACCAAAAATTGACATCAGCTTACAAGTGAGACAGGTGGATATCCATGAACAGGCTTCCAGTCTGCAACTCATTAAACTAAAACCTCAGCTCCTGATTTGCACTGCTCTCGTTACATGCAAGCAGAGATCAGACCAGGCCAGGCACTGATTAAGCACGATTTTATATCACTTCAAAAAGCATTACTTTGGAAAATCGGACAAGATCATGCATGTATTGGGTGGCAGGACAGATTTCTTCTAACAAAGATTATGCACAGCCAGATATGTTTCAGTGATCTACGTGCCTTGCATCTTTTAATGACCAAAGCCACAGAAAGCTAGAATGGCAAAAGTGTGATTCAGCTCGATTCTGGATGTTTCTCATTGAGCACTTGCAGCCCGTCGAGCTAAGGCACGGAACTAAGGACTTGCGTTACTTTAGTGTATAATTGAGAATAAATATGGTGCTCGACCAGCGTTTAAGGGTGGACCCTTAATGGCCCTTGTGCTTATACTTTATGCATTAAGATCTGTTTTAGTGCAGTGATGCTTGCTTTAAATATTGTTTTGCAATTATGGGTGCAAGGACAGCTGCTGCCCATGTGGTCAGTGTGAATGAGCATAGTATTTTCATAAAGCATTCCATGGCACAACCGCATTTCTTGTGACTGTACCAAGGAGAGGAGGGGTGAAGTATGCAATGAAACAATGGGTTTGTGAGCCAGATATTTGCCAGGTTGCTGTAAAGCCTGTGGCGTGTTGCTGGGAATGGAAAGAAGACATCACAGTATGCCACTCCGCACTGCACCCACAGCCCTGTGGCACTCTCCTGTCTTCTTCTCCATGGCACAGGCTGATACAGAATCAGGACAAACTTTGGTGGAAACAGATAGCCAAGATCCCTCAACAAAATGTATGGAACACCCGACAAAGCAGAATGGACAAAGCAGAATGGTGAGGCATAGACTATGTTCAGTAGTATTACATAAAAATGCATCACAATACATTTCTGTGTAACTCCTTAGCAAGCAAAAACAGCAGGCACAGATGTTCTCCTCAATTAGGTATGAAACATGTAGACAGCGGCAAATGTTGATCTATTTTGGAAAATTCCTGAGTGGAAGATGAAGTATGTCACTTCCGCACATGAACCAGAAAAGCAGGCAGATGGTGGATCCTGGAACAGATAAAGGGATGCTGGCAGAAATCTCTGACCCTCTGTTTACATTGAAAATAACATTTGAGGGTCAAACAGACTTTTGTAATTCAGGTGAAAAAGAAGATCCAAAAAAGAAGAAATTATTTTCAGTCTCCATTTGGGGTCATAAACTCCATAATCATGCAAGGCTTAAAAATACTGCTGAGTATTTAGTGGTTATAAAAATGTGAAAATGATGATGATTGACTCAAGGGCATGGGTGGGATCTAATAAAGCTGTTTTAATCTATGCAGAATAGTTAAGTGTTCTCGTAATCTTGGATACAAAACGCAGAATTAATTTGGAAGATCGGTATTGCACTCTTACAATTCAGTGAGTGAAAGGCATGGATTGATATTTGTCTGGTCTAATGTAGACCACAATTGAAAAACTCACAAAACAAAAGGGCATAACTCTAACTACACCATACATATTCTACAATAATTTCAGTGTTGCACTAAACCCTTGCAGGATAAACTAAGCAGAAATAAGGATGAAAGAATGGGGAACCTCACAATGTAAAATTACAAGCCACCAATACTAAACATCATCAAGTCATGCCATACAGAAAAAGACGTTTCATTTACATAAATCCCATTGCAGCTATTCCAGAATTCAATTATTGTTATGTCCTTGACAATATGGAATTACACTCCAATTCACAATAGCACCTACTGATCAGATCATACAGAAGGTATAACTGGAGGAGGAAGTGCAGCTGAATAAATAGTATGTCAATTTCATTTTACAGAAAAAAATCACAAAATGACATTATAACTCACATTTCAACGTACACACTATCACAGCTGTTTTGGCTGTAGCTGTATCTAATTGTCTTGAAGAAAATGAATGAGGGAAAAACATGTTTTTAGACCACCCCCTTTATTCGGGCCCTGCTTAACTTCTTACTTCGAAACTTTCCAGGAAGGGCTGAAGTGGATTAGACTTTTATGAAGATTTGTCAGTGCCAAAGTATGTGATCATGTATGGGTATATGTATGTTTGCGTGTGTGTGTGTATATATATATATATATATATTTGTTTAATGCTTGTAACAATCAATAATGCATACTGTACCTGATAATAGGTGCTCAGTTCTTTGCCATTAGCGGTGAAGGTCAGCAGTCCATTGGAAGTATCTACAAGGCACCCAATTTCCAGTCCATTATTGTTCCGGCCTTGTCCAGGGCTCATACTTTCACCAGCACACACCATGTAGCAGTTACTGCGTTTTATGCTAAAAATAGAAAAAAATGTCAAACATAATTTTATTTTATTTTTCACAGGTGCTTGATGATCATATGTGAACAGTTACGCATGCTCAGTTCACAGAGACATACTGCAAAATTTGTTTGAGTACTGGTTTACCATCTTGTGTAATGAAGAGAGGACTGTGACATCAAATTTTCCAAGTTTGCTCTTTCTGTCAGTTGGTTTCTGCTGCAGTTTTAAAGGTGCCAATGCCCATGGAGGGGGATGTGTTCTCATCACTTTGCTGAGAGGCTGACTGTGGGCTATTAAGCGCCATGCCGCCTCATATGAAAAATAATGAAATCTGTAGTGGCGCAATTTAAAATGGTGGGGCTCCCCTGCAGAATTAGATGAAAGGCCGCAGAGACTCCTATATCTCACAAATAGTCATTGACCTTGTGTTGAATGGGGGGTCACTTGAATAGTTGTGGGCCCCCAAAATGTTAGGGTTCGCCAGTGCGGCAGGGGCAGCGGGGGCCTATGTTACTCCCTTGGAAATGGCATAAGCCCTGTAACACCTGGTAAACTCTGCGCTTCCTCAGAAAAGGCTGCCTAGTTCAAGCTTCCCAACCCACTCCCACATCTGTTCTCCAGTTGCTTGATTTAAGCTAAATTACATTGGCAGGAAAGGGAGCTCTTTATGAATCATCAAATGAGGAGAAAACAACAACTTTTTACCCAGTTCTGAATCACTAGCAGTTATCAACAAACGGTATGCTATAATGTCTCTTTTTTTGACAAAATCAGGGGGGTTGAGACATGCTGTGACAGCAGTTATCATTGAGGTAAAATGTGGAAAACCATGTAATTAGATTAGTTTATTAGGTAGTTATTGTAATGAACAATTGTGTCTGCTTCAACAATCTGAAACTGCATTCGCCTAGCATTTTCTTCAAATGTATTATAACATTAGGTGCATCACCGCATTGTAGAAGGGTTAGAGGGAGTGTTGAAAATGGGCTTTTTTGCAGGGTCCTTCCCGAATATTGTGCCTTCCTCCTCCACTTTTTGCTGAAGTCGACATTGTTGGCTTTAGGACTCAGTTCGCTTGACCACTACTAACCAGTGGTAAAGTGCTTGTGCCCCCTCCTTGAAACATGGCAACACTGGCTTGTACCCAACTGTCATATTTAATTTATTTTTAAGTCCCTAGTAAAGTGGTACTACATGAGCCCCGTGCCAGTACATTAAATGCTACTAGTGGGCTTGAAGCACTGATTGTGCTACTCACGTAAGTAGCCCTTTAAGCATGACTCACACATGTCTTTGCAGAACCATTATGTGCAGTTTTAAACTATTATTTCGACCTGGCAAAATATGCCTTATAGGAAAAGCTAAAACGCCGAAGTATACAGACATAACATGCGCAGCTGGTGTTGTGTCTAGTACACTTCAGAGTTCTAGCTTTTCCTAATTGGCTTCATGGGCCTAAGCAGGGCTTCTTACAGCACTGCACTCTTAGGGCCAGATTTACGAGGCACTATCGCCACCGGATCGTCACTTTTTGTGATGCTCCGGTGGCGCAATGCCCTGCGCCATATTTACAAGGTGGCCTTAAGCCACTTTTTGTGGCTTCACACCACCTTGTAAATGCAGCCCTTTCACATGCAGCACTTTGCATGGAAGAGGCATGCAATGAGTGTTGCTGTGGGCATGCCATAGCAACACCCATTGCATTTTGACACTGCCTCAGATTTATGATACTTTGTAAACCTGAGGTAGTACCAAAATGTAATGCCACCCACGGCGTGGTGTTAGAGTGGCACAACCAGGAAAAATGCTTGTATTTCTCCTCGTCTTATTATCTTTCTATGTGTGCTGCATCTTTCTTGCAGCACACATAGAAAGAGCGAATCACCATTTAAGATTGTTTTTGTGCAGGAAGGTGTTCCTTCCTGCACAAAAACAATCTCCCCCCTCAATGCAGCCATCCTTGCACTATGACACAGGGGTGGATGCACTGGCGCTCGGCAGCAAATTTTATGCCAGTGCAGGGGGAAACACATGGGTGCACCCTATTTAATAAAATATTTGTGCATTACTGCATTTTTAAATTGATTGAGCGTGGCGCTGCCACATTGGCGCAGTGCTCCATCATTTTCTAGTAAATCTGGGCCTTAGTTTGTTACCAATGAAAACACTGTTTAATAATTTGGTCAAGTGAGTGCATTTTAACCACTGTTTGCAAAATAAACCTTTTGTCAGGCCCAAACCTTCCTTTTTAATAAATATAAGTCCCTCTTAAGGTAGGCACTGGACAGCCCAGAGGCCAGAGTGCAAAATATTTTAAAAGATGGACATGTACCTTTAAGTATTGCATGTACTGATTTTGAAAAACTCGTAAATTCGTTCTTCGCTACTGCAAGGCCTATCTCTCCCGTAGGACAACATTGGAGTTGCCTTATTACTTTTTATAACTGTAATTTCCAAATATGAAGAGAAAACTCCCTCAAGTTTGGTATATCTCGAATCACAACATAAAATCATAACTTATGGCGATGTTGGATTTTAAACTGCAATTCTAAAAATGCAATTTTTAGAAATTTGGCATTTTCTAACCTTAGCCCTTTTTGGTGCCTGTAGCCAGCCAAGGCCACATGAATGAGTGTGTTACCAGCATTCATAAAGTGCAAAAAACGTACTCCCAAAGGAGTATCTCTGTGCTGGGCAGACAAAAGGAGAAGATGGCTACTCTTCAAAAGAGCCATGTTTTCAGAGTTTTTTAGAGCTTCCAAAATCAGAACAGGAGCAAATGTGGTGTGGAAGGCTGTTCCAGTGGTGTAAGGCTAGATAGGAAAAAGAGCAACCCACATATCTAGAGATGTGAATCCAGTATGGTCTTACAAAGGCTTTATCGACGGACCTCAAGTTTCTGCTCGGCTGATACCAAGAAAGCCTGGCTCTGAGGTATGACGGGCCATTCCCCATAAGAGATTTATGGGTGAGACATAAAAATTTGAACAGCGAACATTTCCTGACTGGAAACCAGTACAAAGCTCTTAAAGTAGGTTTTGAAGTGGCATGAGCAGGAAATCTGCAGACTAAGTAGGCTGCAGTGTATTGAACCAGCTTACGGTTGCAAAGGAGTGTCTCACTGGCAACTACAAGAGCATTGCCATAATCTAGACAGCTGGTGATACGGGCCTGGGCAAATGTTCTGGTGCCCATAGGAAGCCAGTAGAATACTTTTTTTAGTAAACGTAACGTGTTAAAACAACTGCCATATCAAAGAGGTGACTTGATCTTTCAAGGAGAAATTGTTACCCAACAAAATGCCCTGTTTTTTTACTACTCTCCTAGGACACTGAACTAATCCTAGCTCTGTGGGCCACCGCTCAGCTGACCAAAGTGTTTGTGCTTTGCCGAACAAGAGAATTTCGGTCTTTCCTCCATTCAGGTGAAGACAGTTAAAAGTCATCTATGCAGCCACCTTAGGCATGCAGTCGATAAACCTAACTTTAGATGACTCTGAATACTATCCAAAGGAGATTATCAATTGGGTGGTATTGGCCTACAATATGATTTCAAAGCCGCAAGCACGAACAACCTTGGTAAGCGGAGACACTTAAATGTTAACGAGAGAAGGGCTACGGGAAGACCCTTGAGGGACCCCTTTGCTCATGGTCATAGATCTGGAAGTGAAAGGATGTACCAGGGCCACTTGGGTTCTATTTCCCAAGAAATCTTTAAGCCAATCTAGGGCCTTCCCATAAAGGCCTATCTTATAGTCTCTGAATAAGAATGGAATGTGAGACCATACTGAAAGTCGCTGACAGATCAAGTAAAACCAGCGTAGGGTATTCCTGCCAGACAGCCACACACAACGGAAGCTTAGGTGTTACTTGATGGGCCATCCCGGGCAGGATTGGAAGGAGGAGTTGGGCCCAATCACACTTATATATGAATAGACTGTGTCCTGTCACCACACACTGGCCTCAACAACCCTGTATTGTCACTTCAGCCAGCTTGGAAATAGGGGAGGCAGGGAATTCCCGGGACTTCAAAAACACTGCCTAGAAGTTTCTGCCACCTTCCAGAATCAGGGTGCTAGTTTGTAAAAGACTAACCGTACACCACCGCTTCAGTACACTTCTGGACCTACGAACACTCTGCAAGGGAGATGGACTGCTGTGTTGCTGAAAGGACTGCCACTCTACTGTACTGCTACTCTGAAGGAGCTGCTGCCATGCTTTGCTGACCTGCTGCCTGCTGCTCTCTTGCCTGAGAAAGAAGAACTAGACCTGCAGTTCTATCTTGAACCCAGGACCCCAGAGTGACTCAAAGGGCTAGTCTGCTGGCCTCTTGATCTGAGCCTCAAGGAAACAACAGGTTTATCACAACTCCTGGACCTGTCTTAAATGAGTTCCTGGACCCCAAAGGGTGCCTCATATGTCCTGGACCCTTGGCATGGCTCTCAAGCTCTTAAAGTCATGCTTTTGGGCTCTTTGTGACTGAAAACTGTCCCTTTCACACTGGAACTGCACCGCTCAAACAGAAAATCAGCGTAAAACACCTCAAGTCTGTGTTTTCCCCACAGCAGGTATTGGCCTCTGCATGGATAGCCAATGAGAGGCTCAAGCTCGCCCGTCTGTGATGTCTGGCCTGCTCCTTGTCCCATGCCAACCATCATCAGCAACATTCTCCTTGCTTCCAGTGAGCTTCTTCCATGGGAACAGGACTCGTGGCACAAAACTTGAGAAGGTAAAACTTCAACAGGACTAATCTAGGACTGTATCCGACCAGCAATCCATCACAGTTGGCTAAACATTTGACTTTGACCTGGTCCAGTTCGACCAGATAGCTGGGGTCGGCACTTTATGCACTATATTTCAGTGATTTCTTTAAAAAAACATACTCTGGTTACACTGATTTGTTTTTTGTCATTTTGGTCTTGTTTTATTCACCAAATCAAGCACTATTGTTCTAACCTGGTGTGGGATCTTTTTGTGTGGTGTTTTCATTATTTTACTGTTTGAAGTGTTGCACAAATACGTTACACATACCCTCTGAGTTAAGCTTGACTAGACTGCTCTGTGTCAAGCTACCAGGGGTGTGCACAGGTTAATTTGGGGATTGCTGGTGCATTACCCTGACTAATATTGTGGTTGCTGCTTGTCCAGGGCTCACACCAGTCAACCAGTAACGTAATTTCTAACAGGGTGCTTTTTACTTTAACTGTGAATTTTACATAACCATTTTTATTGCCAGATCGCTCATTTTAACAACTTCCAGTAGAAAGACTTGACACAACCTAAGCCTCAGCTCTAACATAAAAGTAGAAGCCACTGGTCACAGCCACTCATTACAAAGGTATCAATGTAATCCCCAACTATGGGCAAACCAACCTCTGACTATGCTCCATGTGTAAATTTGAAGTGAAATTGACACAAGTGATAGAGCAAAATTTCCCATCTTACCTATTAAAAGCAATGTATTAACAAACTGCAATTTATAACATTAAATAACATGTACAAGGTAAACACAAAATTTGTAGTAGATAATCACAATTAACCAATATTAGAAAACACTTTAATTAACATATTGGAACCAATTAGGTTAGCATAAATGCTGTGAATACTGACGTAACACATTAGGTCTAAAATGTCTGTTTTTGCATTTAAACTGTTGTTTTGTATAAGATGGTTTTCTTTTGTTTCCAACCACAGATGATGTAATCTTCCAGAAACCTCCTTTAAGCTAGGAAATAGGCATCTGTTATGTATTAAGCAACTAATAGTGTGGTCAACAGGAGGAAAGGAGATGGCAGGAAGCACGACTCATGGGAACAACTGTCTGAACCACAATATTTGTTCAAAGTAAGAAAACCAAGGACATGGATGTGTAAATCCATTGTAAAGACTTGAGAACTTTGGGATTTTACCTGCTCCCAAGATTTTGTGTTTTTGAATTATAGTAATACATGTTCCTTAGAGTAGAGGAGAGACCTCGCTAGAGATCTCAGAAGGCATATTTGAGAGATGCCTGGTGACTTTGAACTGAGCGGATCCTTTCAACCTCTGCTAATCTCCACTGCTTGATTGCTAAGGCATCATGTCCATGTTTTCCGATTCGCTCATAAGAAACTTTAATTTGGTTTTCTAAATTGACACCTTTTCCTTGCATGCTTAACATAAATGGGATCTATGCCCAATCCTCATTAATTTAGATTAGGGACGTTCCATTATGAAACACACTTGCTGAATATTCTGTATTGTAGTTGTAATTCTTACCAATGTGCTATTTTATCTGATTTTAAAATACTGACTTTTAGATTATTAGGATCTGTAATAATGATGAGTAAAAGTTAAATCCTTACTGAACTAATGATTGATTTGAATTAGTTTGTTAAGAAATCCAGCTGAACTCACTCTATATCTCAAAATTTCTGTGAAGCCCAAACTGGACTTCACTGTTTAGGTTAGCTAATCTGATAGCTCTTTATCCCATCTCTTTGTCGACTAACAAAGGTCCATACGTCAATAGCGGGGGTTATTTGATGATTATACACAACGTTTGAGAGAAAGAAAATCCAGCACTCTAAAAAAATACCACAGTATAAATTTGTACAAGTACCGTAACAGACTGATACAGGGGCATTATTCCTATCATCTCAATAGATCATCCAGCTGAAGGACTTTTCCAGATTATTTTTCAAACTAAGCAACCCATAGGTTTTGCATGGCTCCGGAAAACAATAAAGATTTTCTTTACAATGCTGACCTGTCCCGAGACACCCAGAAGCCCCACCGGGCATCATCATTGAGGATGAATAGTTGGGAAGACAAGAAGAAGATGATCAAAGATTCCATTCTGTCTGGCAGGCCATGCACATATACATTCATCATAGAATTCTCCCGAATCCCTGATGCGGACATCATTAATAATTGAAGCATATCCATCCTGAAAAGAATGATGTCACAGAAAACTCCTGAAGAAACACACTGCCACCTTGAAGATGCTTACTGATTGAAATCCATCACCTTCCACAAACCAAGCAATTCCATATATATCTTAAGCATCACAAACACACATACATTATTAATAGTGCCTGTTCTCGAAGTAGAGTACAGCACTATATAGACCATGATGTATTCCTCCACAAGCTCTGAAAGAGTGTTTGGAAATTTAAGATGAATACTTGAATAGATATGATCTTCCCTCCATGCAGGATATATCACTTCAGAATCAGCTCTGTAGAATTCCCTAGACTAAGGCCCATATTTACGAGTCCCTTGTTCCGCTGTTGCATTACTTTTTGAGACGCAATGGTGGCACAAACCACTAAGTCATATTTATGAAGCCATGCAAGGCCACTTTATGTGGCTTTCAATGGCATTATAAATATGGATTAAGGCAAGGCAGCGCACACCGCTGTGTTGCCTTTCTCTGCACTAGTGAGATGTTCCATGGGCAACTGGTGGGTGGTCCCACGCATCACCCAAGGATTTGGACGCATCCACAGATTTATAAAATCTTGTAAACCTTTGGATGCACCAAAGCCTTAAACAGGAGAAGCGCAATGAGGGGAAATATTTTTATTTCTCCCTATTTTTGACTCCTGTTATGCAGTATGCAGCACACATAGAAAGAGGAAAAAACCCAGGGGATTGTTTTTGTAAAGGAAGGTGCCCCTTCCTGCACAGAAAGAGCCCTGCATGCAATGCAGACACACTTGCACCATGATGCAGGGGAGCCTGGATTGGCACTTGGCTGCCAAAATGGTGCCAACACAGGGGAAAATGACAGGAATGTGCTGTATTGCTAAAATTCGGCGCACTACTGACCTTTCCCCTTTGACTTAGGCCAGCCCAGGCCCTAGTCCTATTAGATTCTGTCCTCGCAACCAAGTCACTTAAAATCTATATGCACTGGCAAACATTTTAAAGCAGCAGCAACTGTAGCTGCTTAGCTCTGTTTAAAATGTTTGTTCATGTATAACAAACCAGGGAGGTAAATCAACACTGCAGGTTGCTTGATGTATGTATTCATTTAGAATAAAGGAACTTCCAATGCCTTTCTTACAGAAAGATGGAGTTTGGGGTTCTGGAGATAAGGTACCACAATTCACGTGTCCCAAACTGGATTTTTGCTGCGATGAGGCCAACATTTTAAAACAAGCTGTTTCCTCAACAGCGTGAATTTTGTTACTCATTTCACAATGTCCCTAACACTACATCAATAAGGATGGGGGCAATTTTTAAAAACATGCAGAGTACGAATTGTGTCTGGGACCAATATTTGATAGATCAAATGAACTAAGCAAGGTTCCTATATTTCTGACAAGAGAAGCAAAGAGTTAATTAAGGGTTAGTTCAGTAAGATCAGGCGAGATAGAGTGGGAAGAGACAGAGAAGCTTGTCACATTAACCAAAGCAGTAAGCCATCTGTCGTGGGGATGTCTTAAAACGTCTATCAAAAATACATACAGCTTTAAAATTAATAGGTTTTGAACATATATTTTGCACTTCTTACAAGGTAATTTAAGTAAAACAAAGACTTTACTAGTATTCAAGGATTGAAAGATTACACAAGGTTAACACGCAGTCCTCACTATGACAATAGCTTAGTTTAGTTTTGGCATGTGGGCAATTCTATCTCCTAGGTCAGGCCCAGTAGGGAGAGGCAAATACCATAAGTGTTCACTCTTGCTGTACATAACAACATGAAAAATGTCATCTACATCTCACATTTTAAGCTTTAAAATGTCCCCTAGTGAATGCATGAACACAGTAGCTTTTAATAAAATATGGTAGTAGATAGAAAATGCTATTTTCCAAGTGGGAAGAACTTACGGCAAAAAGGCCCCAATGTACGTACGTGTATTTCAGTATATTTCACAAAACAGTGTGATTTACAAGTAAATGTGTGTGTGTGTGATG
Source organism: Pleurodeles waltl (assembly GCF_031143425.1). Lineage (NCBI taxonomy): Eukaryota > Metazoa > Chordata > Amphibia > Caudata > Salamandridae > Pleurodeles > Pleurodeles waltl. Next base: position 579,248,508 of record NC_090444.1, on the reverse strand, counting down.
CGAGCTATGTATTAAATGTAATCCCAGTGAATTTAATTGATATAGTACATGCTTATCAGAAAACCTATTGGCGCTGAAATGACTTAAAGCACATGCCAACTTAGTGACAGGGTCACTGTGCTGCAGAGAGCCACGTTATTGGCCGTTTGCCACAAGTTAGACTGCCTGACTTTAGACCAAGACTGAGCAGAAGAGTGTTCCAAAGAAGAGTGGGGTGAATGCCAAATGTTATGTATGGCACTAGTAGAGAGAGACTAGCCTGAATAACTGGATTCACATCAAGTAACTCACTGTTGTGACACAGCAACAGCTAGTAACAAAACCTAATATCCACTGTTGCTGCATCATAAAGGAATTCCAGACTGATCTTGCAGAACTCCCCCAGAGTCTGTCAGAGCAGCGCTGGAAAGCATGAGAATACAGCTTCTGTGATAGAAGGAAGAGAGGGCACACAGAAGAGCAGGTATTTTAATCATATATGGGTCAGCGAGGAGGGGCCATGTTATTTATGGCTCCCTCATCACTCCTCTGTCCCTGCGTAGTACCTGAAAGTAGAGGCAGATGATTTTGGGGACAGCACATATCATAGAAGTATGCCTAAAAAGTGAATTACAAGGATGTTCTTCATCTTGGGGTTCTGAGGGACATCAAAGACAACTCAAGCTTCGTAGTCTATTTAATGTCACTCTGAACCCCTCAGTGAAAAACACCACTGTAAGTCATTGTTACCAATCTCCATTTCTATATGTCCTGTTCCTGCTTTAAACCCAGGGGAAGATCTGCATTCGCAAGATCTAATTCCTAGAGGACCACAGCTTCCATGCTGGAGCATAATAAAATTAAAATACCAAGGCACTTATTTATACTTTTTGGTGCAAAACTGCACTAACACAGTTTTGCACCAAAAAGTTTGCACCCGCTTGCACCATTTCTGTGCACCAGCCGGGCACCATATTTATGGAATGGTGCAAACCGGTGCAAAGGGTAGGCTAGAGTCAAAACAAAATACTTTAGTCGTGTGGGGCTGGTGGTATAGAAGAAGGGTGTTTAGCACCAAAGGATGACTTTAGGCAGGTTAGAGTAAAAAAATTTAAAAAAATGACTTTAACCAGATTAGCGTCATTTTATGGTGCTAAACCTACCATGCCACATGACTCCTGCCTTAGAAAAGGCAGGAGTCATGCCCACCACCCCAATGGCCAGCACAGGGGACAAGGGTCCCCTCGGCATGGCCATTGCACCCTGTGTCATGTATGGGGGTCCATTTCAGGGCCCCCTATGGCACTTTAAAAAATAAAATGCAATACTTACCTGTACTTATCTGTACTTACCTGGGATCAATGTTCCCTCTAATTTTTTTCCACTGTGTGCGGCAGTGTGCGGTCTCTGTGCGCTGCAGCCAAGGATACGTGCACCAAGAAATTGACCATTCACGCGCGTGCAGCGCATAACTAGCCAAGATCTTTGGCATTAGCCTCTCCATACCACTAAAGCAAAAAAGGGATATCATTGCTCCATGCAATAGGGCATCAAGGCAGTTTTGTGACCTGGTTGCACACCCCAAGGACATGACCTGTTAGGGGAGCACGTATATTGCTCTAAAAGGCTTATTTAGGCTTAGAAAGTGATAATGCATATAAACTACCACAAAGTATAGGAATGGTGGAACATTTGAAAACAGCACATTTTCTACTGTTCTGAAGCATTTCCTAGCTCATGAACCATTGATTTTCAAGACAAATATCACTTGCCCGCTTGTATGCTAAAGCACGCTAAATGATGTTTAAAACACTCCCCGCGGTATTTAAAAGCTGTTTTCATTGACTTTAATCCAGATTCAAATATAAGCATTATCTACCTTAGGGGAGCACGCATATCGCTCTAAAAGGCTTATTTAGGCTTAGAAAGTGATAACGCATATAAACTACCACAAAGTATAGGAATGGTGGAACATTTGATAACAGCACATTTTCTACTGTTCTGAAGCATTTCCTAGCTCATTAACCATTAATTTCCAAGACAAATATCACTTGCTCGCTTGTATGCTAAAGTACGCCAAATAATGTTTAAAACACTCCCCGCGGCATTTAAACGCTGTTTTCAGTGACTTCAATCCAGATTCAAATATGAGCATTATCTGCCTTGGGGGAGCACGTATATCGCCCTAAAAGGCTTATTTAGGCTTAGAAAGTGATAACGCATATAAACTACCACAAAGTATAGGAATGGTGGAACATTTGATAACAGCACATTTTCTACCGTTCTGAAGCATTTCCTAGCTCATTAACCATTAATTTCCAAGACAAATATCACTTGCTCGATTGTATGCTAAAGTACGCCAAATGATGTTTAAAACACTCCCCGCGGCATTTAAACGCTGTTTTCAGTGACTTCAATCCAGATTCAAATATGAGCATTATCTGCCTTAGGGGAGCACGTATATCGCTCTAAAAGGCTTATTTAGGCTTAGAAAGTGATAACGCATATAAATTACCACAAAGTATAGGAATGGTGGAACATTTGATAACAGCACATCGTGCGCGATGGGGAAAGGAAAGGTGTGCGAGCGCTTGCGCGCGCGCCTTACAGGGAACATTGCCTGGGATGGGGTCCCCCACCCTCCGCAGTTCCTCTGCTGTGGGTGGGGGTGCCCCTGGGGCCAGGGGAGGGCACCTGTGGGCTTATTCAATGGTGTCCCACCATGGAAATAGGCCCACAGGTCCCCTAACGCCTGCTCTGACCCAGGAGTTAAAAAAAGGGGCAAAGCAAGCTTTGCACCATTTTTTGACCCCTCCTCCTTCCCGTGCACCATTTTTGCACGGGAGAATAAATATGGCGTTAAGGCCATAGAGTCACTTTTTGCACAGTAATGCCTACCTTCCATCTCATTAAGGCAAGGTGGATTTCCACTTCCAAAAAAGGACTTTAGCTCCATAAATTTGGCACTAGACGGGTCTAGCACCAAAGTATAAATATGGAGTTAGTTTTACACCGAATTAGGGTAAAACAAAATGACGCTAATTCGGAGCAAACAGAGTATAAATATGCCCCCAAGATCTCTGACCTGGGTCTAATGGGTTGCCTGTGCATAAAAAAGGGCTTTGCATTTGACACGCTGCTCATCATTAAAGCAGTCAATTTTTGCAAGCCTTGGGTTATCTGATTACATGATCAGCAGGTGGTGGCCAGCTGGCTGGTAACATTTTGTAGGCTTTGAAGATGCAATAAATGGCTGTTTAGTAAGCCAGGAGATACCATTTTACCGTGATAGGTCTAAAGTTTAATAGCAATTAGTTTATGGCAACAACATATCAAGTAGCTATAAAAAGGATCAAAGTATTTAAGTGGCAATTGAGAATCACATTATGCGGCATGGTGGACAAAATTATGCAGCAAGATAATGTAAATTATGATGCACTAACTGTAGCAGTATTGTTTCGTAATTTTGTCCTTTCAACACCTATTAATACGATCAGGGCAGAGTTGCTCCCTCCTCATTACTTCCAGTTTAGACCTAAGGCATCAATCTTTATCTAAAAAGGTCATCGGTTAACCTTTGCAAATGGTCTGTTACTGTGCAGAACCACACTTAAGCACATTATTTTAGTAATGTTTGATTTTTGAGCTAGAATCTTGTTTTGTGGGAATTTCAAATTATGTAGCAGACGGCAGATTATGTGGTAAAATGCGACAAATCCATAATTTAACAGTGCAAAACCCATTGCTGCATATAGTCGCTTTTATATTTGTTGTTCCTAATGTGACTTTTCGTAGTGTACATGGTTCACAGTTTAGGATGTGAATGTTTAAGTAACGTATTATTCATAGACATGTGAACCTGCGCATTGTATTACACAATTCACACGTGGTATCAGCTGTGGCCGTCCTTAGGCCGAAGGGGCCACGCCCCCACCTTTTGCCCCTTGTGAAGAGTGCCTGTCGGCTGAGGAAAGGTCAGCCTGACAGACACTCTTCATTTTCAGATCAGGCAGCCAGGAGTTAGATTTACGCAGACTCCCGGATGCCTGAGCAGCGCTTGTGGGCGTGACCTCCTCAGCTCAGCAAAGGTGCCTCGAGGCCCTTCCCCTCGGTGACAAGGAGAAGCGTCACCCATTGACTTCGACCTGGGCACTTCAGGTTTAAGCCCTGAAGAGCCCAGGGCGAGTGTCAGTCAGTGACACCCCATCACAGAGTGGGAAGGGGTCAGCAGCCTCATTGACCCCATCCCACTCTGAGACGAGGCTGGGCCTGCTGTCTTTCCTCATTGGCTGACCGAAGGTCAGTCAGAGAGGGAAGGCAGCAGTCCCAACCCTCCTGGAACCTCCTAGCTGAAGGTAAGTGTGTGTGTGTGTGTGTTTTTTTTTAATGAATGCTTGGTGCGTGCGTGTATGTTTGAATATTTGATGAGTGTTGTGAATGGATGTGCGTGTGCGCGCATGTGTGAATTAATGAGTGTGAGTGTGCTTCCCGCCCACACCCCTTCCTCCTAAAATTACCGGCCGCCACTGCGTGGTATACTCAAGAGTGTACCTTGGCTCACTACAGGAACTAATTAATTTTTACCTATCCACAAGCCTAATAGCAATTAAAGATATTCTAATTATTCATGCTTAACAATCCCTTTAGACTAACTACATGCTTGCAATCTTTTAAAATCTACTTTAAACTATGATTCTTTCCCCAACATTCCATCATAACATGACTATTTGAGGTGTCAAAAATGCATTTGGATGAATTTTCAGTGGGGAGTAGCAGGCAGAAAGAGAAGTCCCTGAAAAATTCATGATGGTTTCTCGATCTTGGGAATAACTGTCTACGATTAACAGGAAGTTTACTGTCTGTGTAACAGACTTTTGGAAGACAGTCCTTTCTTTAACAACGATAACTAAATATGAGTCAAAGGCACAAAATCATAGACCAAAGACGAAAAGTAGCATTACCAAGATTTTGGAAAGAGTATGATTGCTATAGAGATGTAGTTCCTAACTTGAGGGCTGTCGACTCCTGGGTCGCGATTTAGAAAATAAAAAATGAGCAGATAAATAAAATCTAAGCATGTAAAAAAGCTACATTTAAATTTGAAAATTCTAAAATACTCGGTAAAAGTAGATAATACTACTGTTAGCTTGATTCGTGGATTAGTGCAAGAGCAGCAAACAATAGTATGGGTGATTTGTGGTCTTAACTGAAGCACTAGTACACACGGACAAGGAGAGAGACTCCATTAGGAGCAAAAAATACAAGTGATATGCTAGAGTCTAGCATATCACTTTGTCTTTGTCAGATCAACCCAAATTTTGGAATGGTCTTACATTCTTGTTAAAATAAAAAATAAAAAATTGTATTTTGTTTGTGAATTAAACAAATATTTATTAATGTTTCTATTTTTTTTGTGTGTACTTGCTTATATAGTTTAGTGCATTGTTTTAAAATTCAGTTCACAGTAACAGCTTAGGCTGGGGTCCTTACCTTCGGATAACCATCCGGTGTGGGTTCATAGAGGTCAGAAGGGTAAGAATCGCTACTTCAGGATAGAAGAGATAAAGCAACATTCTTTAAGTTATTGGACGATACTACTCTGATCAATTCCTGCCCTATAATCCTGCACATGCCTTTCATAACAAGATGACGGAATAACATAATTGAAACAACAGGACAATAAGGCAAAGTAAGAGTGTTCCAAGGGAAATGTAACAATCTTAAATGTGTACCTTACTGGGAAGATCATGGCAGACAAATGTGATAACTTATGCTCTACAGAAAGGTTGAAATCTGCAAGGCAACTCTTTTTTGTAAAGCATTAACTAAGAAACATGCCAACAGACAATATCCTTAGAAAAATATTTTTACAGCCTTCTTTTTAGTGGAAGGTTCATCGGAATAAAAAAGGTGAGGTTGAATAAAATCTTATGTTATGTTATGCAGACTTGTAGAGTGTGCTATCACCCCGGAAGGTATACTGGCAATGAGCAGGTGTGAGTTTAAGCATACTTAGGGTTTAGTGGCACTACTCTAAAATCCAAGCCTTCCGCTTCTCGTGGAATTCAAGGAGTGAGGAGGAGGCTCCAATGTTTTGAGGCAGGTTGTTTCACAATTTAAGAGCGATGCAGGAGAAGGCTTGACTTTCAGATCTGGTTTTTCATATGCCTGGAATTTATGCAAGCAGGAGTCTGTACGAGTGGAAGTGCCAGAAAGGTTTGGGAAGGTAGATGCGATTGTTGAGGTATGCTGGGTCAGTGTTATATAGTGCCTTGAAAGTGTGGGTAAGGCATTTGATTTGTGCTTGTTTGTGAATGGGAAGCCAGTGGAGCTCCTTCAGATGTGGTGTGATGTGAGTGCAGCTTAGGAAGTTGAGAGTGATTCTGGCCATTGAGTTCTGAATGGTCTGCAACCTTTAGGAGAGTTTTTGTTCATCCCGGCATAGAGTGTATTCCTGTAGACCAGTTTGCATGTGACAAGGGGGGGGGTGATGGTTTTCCAGGTGCTGAATGTGAGCCATTTCAAAATCTTTCTTCCTCAACCTCTTCAGGGTATAGAAGCATGAGGTGGTGATGGCACTGTCCTGGATAGCCATGTCGAGTTTGCTGTTCCAAGGTATTTGACATCGGTGGTGGGTATTGGTCCTGACTCTGTTGGCCACCAGGTGGAGTGCCACCATGATGTGCTCCTTTCGAAGATCACACTTTCGGTGTTGTCAATGTTCAACTTGAGACAGGTGGTCATCATCCAGTGGGCACTTTTAGTCATGCAGGCATTGAACTTGATCTAAGTATTAGGTGTTTTGCCTATGAAAGAGAGGATCAGTTGTGTATCATTGGCATAAGAGAGGACGTTGATATTGTGAGAGACAGTGATGCTAGCTAGAGGGATTATGTGTGCATTGAAGAGGGTCAGGCTCAGGGAGGATCCTTGTGGAACTCTGGAGATGAGATACAGGGCGTGCGAGGTGTATGGTGCCAGGCTGACTGACTGGGTCCTTCCAGTCAGGAAGGAGCAGATCCATCGGAAATCAAATCCTCGGATTCAATGTTGTGTAGACATTGGATGAGGATGTTATGGGAGCCTGTGTCAAATGCTGCGGAAAGGTCGAGGAGGATGCTGTGTCTCCTCTGTCCAGAGTCATGCTGATGTCATCTGTAGCAGCCATGACAGCAGTTTCTGTGTTGTAGTTGGGTCTGAAACCAGACTGAGTGGTGTAGGGGAGTTGGTGGCCATTGAGGTATTTGGTTAGGTGTCTGTCAGTGATTTTCTCTAAGATCTTGCCAGGAAGAGTAGCAGGGAGATCGGTCAGTAGCTGGGGAGATGTTAAGGATCTCCAGATGATTCCTTCAACAATGGGAGGACAGTTGCATCTAGGAAGGTCGCAGAAGAGGTGGAGGCATTAAGAATGGGTGTAAGCATGGTGCTGATGGGTAGCAGTCCTCTGGAGTAGACATGGTGGGGGAGGGGTCTGATAGGGCCCCTAAGTAGATGGAGATCATGGTGGTGGCAACCTTTTCTGGGGTGATGGCAGGCCCTGTGGTTAGCATTGGTTCTTTGGGTAAGATCAGGAAGCATTGGGCAAGAACTGTTGTTGAGAGCTGAAGTTACTCTAAATGGCAGTGATATTTTTGCTGAAGAATTGAGAGACTGTTGCAGATATTCTGCTAAGGAGTGATTGAGTTGGAGGCGGCCAATGGTGAGGTGAAATCTTCACAGTTGCAAAGATTTCTTTGCTTCCGTTGGTGCTGGCACTGATGAGGTCCACCAGAGCAGCGAGTCTGGTGGTCCGGATCATTTAGTGGTAGCGTCTCAGGGCAGATTTGAACATGCTTCTGTCTGCATAGTCCTGGCTCATTGTCCATTTGTGCTCCAGTTGCTTGCAGTGGCCTCTCATCTGTCTGAGTTCCTTGTGTACCAGCTGGCCTAAGGTCTGGATCTTGTTGTACTGTTTTGATTGACAGGGGACAAGGAGTATTGTTGTGTTTGACAGGGGCCAAGGAGTAGGTGCAGGAGGTGATCTATTTGTTGAAAGTTTTTAGGGGAGCTTGCTTCAGTGTTTGGGTGTTGAGAGCAGCATTCTGGTCCTTGTCAGTGATGCTGTTCCAGTTTTGGCAGGGTGGTCTGACAGTGGTGCTTCAAACAATGGTTTAAAGCACTACTAAAAGTAAAAGGTAAATGAAAGGAGGGGTAAAAACAGTATAAAAAACTACAACAAAGATATGACTGAATCATAGCTATTATGAAAAATCAAATCACTTAGTAAATCGTAATTTGAGAATTTGGGAAAAACCTATGATTTTTAAATGAACAAAAGAACACTTGCGATAGCACAAAACTACTTCTCAAGCATGTACATAATTTATGCCTTTGATGGATATTTAACTTTGAATGCTAGGCTCCTGTGGAGGCAACGTTGGGGGGATTTGTGGACCTTCTCTCCAAAGATGCCATGCTAGGAGATACTGGACATTTGAGACAGATAGTAAGTTGTGTGAGGTTATACCCGTCTCTGACCTAAGACATTCTGTGACTGATAAGGGACAGCTGCAAGAACATTATGTACCAGTCACAGGGTCAAGCAAAGTTGCTTCCATACTCCACCTTGTTCAGTCTACTGCATGTGAATCATGTTTGTGAGACCGCCGGAATCAACATTGAAGGCATGTCAATGATCTTTCTGGTAAACATCCGGTTTTGAAGGGATGCCTCTATACTAATGGTTACAAAGGGAAAATATATTTTTGCATGGTTTTACAAAGATAATTAAGTGACAGACACAAGTCTATAATAAACTAAACTAAAGTAAACAGTATAAATGATATTTCAGTTTTAGCCCATATGAGATAGAGTCAGTATTTCGCGTTGCTGAACAGCTAAATTAATATCACATATGCACAATTTGCTGCACAGAAGGATTATGCTAGTAACAACCCCTACTCCATAACTAAGATTAATTAGGCCTGGCTCAGGGACATCTGCTGATGTTCAAGTAATATGAGGACCACCTTTTGTTCCAGCAGTGTGCCAGCTGGAGCAAAATAATTACACCCTAAACTTCACCCCTTACAGGCCTCTTCACCCTTGTGTTTGGAAAATCGCAACTGTAAGGGAACAGGCAAAGCATCAGCCAATGCGTAATATAAACTGTAAAAGTAATTCAAATTTGACCTTCGATCATCAATAGTTCCTGCAGTGGGCACAATTTCTAGATTTTAACAAATGCACTACTTTACTCTGAGTCAACGGATTGAGCAGTATCACACATTATATAAGATCCCTCAGATCTGCACTATCAAGTGCTGCCTCACACAGGTTGAACCTATCCATTTGCATTGTCATTCTTGATGAAGGACTCCATGATGAATCATGACAAACAGAGTATGTGGCGGAGAGTGTTTGAGAGCCCCAACTGGTTTCCAGCAGGGTTGCCAGAAAACTATAAGACCTAGAATGTCCAATCATTTCTGCTTTATAAGAAGCCTATATCTTTATTGATACTGATAGATTCTAACTGGAAGATAATAATGGAAACTTGAACTGTTCTGCCCCCCTTTATACAGCATATATGATTTGTAGTTTCTGGTTTATGCACACACCTTGAGACTACACTCTTCATGGTACTTATGGTGCACTTATGTATTAAAAACACCAACAGTGAAGAAAGTAGTTCTCACATACCTATTGTCTTGATTGGACTCGAACCTTGCACCAGACTTGCAAGAGGTAGATTTGTCTGCTCTGCCTTCTGCTAGCACCTAGCAGCCTTGCTGTCCCAGCCCCATGTATCTAGAAACCTGAGTGTTGTGCTGAGTAGCTCCCAAGTCCAAGGGTGCTAAACGGGATAGGACAAAAAGGAACATCCTATAACCCGAGATCCAGCAACTCAAAGACCTCAGGGAACTGCATATTGGCACCAGCTAAGTGGTGAACTGTACTGTTGACTTGGTCAAAAAGCCAACATCTAAAGAGAATCTTGTGTGTGTGTTCCCTCTACGTAGACACATGCAATCTCCTGACAGGGAAGAGGACCCCACAACAATCTGAAAACGTTCTGCGCATACAAACTGGAACAGGAATCTAGGCATATGGTCTTTTATTCCTAAAACACTGGCATCTCCATTAAGCTTGGTATGCATGTTGGATGCAGATTATGTTCTCTCTGGGTGATGTGACCAAATGCTTGAAGACCCTTCCTCTACAATCCATATGCTACCAAGGAAGGTAGTCAGGTGTTACAGCTGATGCAATTCATGTAATACAATGTAATGCAAGGGTACTGACTTAGGATAAAAACTACAAATAACATTTGTAAAAAGGAAACAAACCTCTCATGAACTTTTCCTTTTTCATCCCCAAGTGTGACGGTAACAGTGCGGACTCTCTCCAGGTCAAAAGCTGTGTCATACTGATGAAAGTCAGATGTGATCCAACCTACCCACACATTAGTAGGTTCTTGTCCAGGAAAAATTCTCACAGAGTAATAGTACTGAAGAGAGAGTAAAAAAAGATCTTGGTTATAAATAGCAACACCAATGTTGCAGCCTGCACAATAATACAACAAAAGGTGGCTCTTACTATGCAAACAAATAGTTACGAGATACCCTGGTTAATTTGGATGATTTGCAAATATCTTAATACAATGAATGTATTCATAAATGGAATTTGATGTATAGCCAGGAATATGAAAGGAAGCAAACTGTTCTTATATATTTTCCAGTTCACCTTTGCCCTATGGGACAGAACGTAATGAAAAAAGGCTCTGAGAGTCATTCTGAAAAATATACCCAAGACCCCCCTGCCCTTGTATTAAGCCCATTAATCAAATACCTGCTGCACACTCACATTTCTCCCATGTTTTCTGTCAAATATGCCTGGTCTCTATATCACAAGGGCATCCATATCTAAATGTGCCTGTCTGTTACCTATATATTCACTTTCAATACACCTCACTTGTATGCTGTTTAACAGGCCTCATTAGTGTCTACTGGACACTGCTAATGTTATCAGGACCATGCAACTGCTGTCTAACACACTTCACATGCTGACTCCAGACTCTGTCATTATAACTGTTGCTCTTCTTGGTTGCTATATCAGGTCAATAACTCTGCACCTAGAAGCAATTCAGTGTAAAGTGTTCATTATCCAAAGATAAAACAAATAAAAACCTTTACTGCTGCAGAAATATCCAATCATATATACACTACATGACAATAAATGTGATTTTCCTCACCAAGTTCAGAGAAGACTCTCCAGGTTGCACTGCACTAATGCAGCACAATCCACAAAGTGTTCTTCCTTAAGTAGGTGAAATTTACTCCTGGAAATTTAGGATTCAGGAAGGAATAAGTCAAGAGTATATACACACAAAAAAATACTGTGAGAAGCAAATATAATGCCATAATTACAGACACGGGTGATGAGCAGACCCTAAGATAAAACATGTTATCCTAGGATTGGTGAGAGATCAGCTCCATTTTAGGAGAGAAATTAAATGTTATGTTTTGACATTCCCTTCAGCAGGGAGGAACTTTGTGGCTTCCCTTGAGGATAGAACCCGAAGACTCCGATTTGGTTCTAATATTTCTTCCCCTAGACTGATTTTTGTGATTCCTTTGACTTCATACTTATGTTGTGGGGTTGGTTAGTGGGAGCATAAGAGAGAATGTACCCACATTTGGATAGGGGGGATAAACAAAACTTAAAATGATACTGTTGTGGGGGGTGCAATTCAGAAAGGGGGGAACTAGTGAGAGAAAGAAAGTAAAACAGATAGTGATAGCTAGAGAGGCAAGACAAAGAGGGGTAGGGAGGAAGTGAGCATGCCTGATTTGGTGGTTAAAAAAAAAAAGATAATTGGGCTATAAAGATGTTTTTCAGTTTTGTAGGTGTACATTATTTCAGATGTGGTATTTTCCTTAAAACATAATGGTTTATACTATTCTTTACATTTAAGTGTGCTGTTTTATTGCGGTAAAGGCAACAGATAGTGAAGTACCAGGCGCTAGTGGACTTTAATTGTCTTTCAGACAAGGAGCACATCTAGAGGCTTTTCTAGCACATGGCGTGTGGATGCTGGAAGGTCCCTTCAGAAGAGTATGACAATGTTGATGAGGGAGAAGGGTAGAATGCTCAAGAGATGCTGACAAATGATGGAAGACATACTGAATTACTGTTGGGAGCAGAGGCAGATGTTGCTGAACTGGCAAGTGTACGGGATCTAGTATCTGCAGGTTTCTGAGTGAGGAATTGTTTTGTTTTGCTTCGGGGAGTATTCAAATGCCAATCTTTCCAATGTAATATGCCACAATTCTGAGTGTGATGTAAAGAGGAAAAAGACTGAGGTTGAGGATTGTGTGCGTGTGAATTCTCATTTGTGCTTGGGCAAGTAAACTAAAAATGTAAATGTGCATGCTTTTACAAAAATATCCCAGGAATGTAGTATTTCCTACAAGTACACATGCCTGTAAAAGGGGTGATCTATTTCAAAAGTGTTGCATCTTTAGCCATGAAAGGATAATGCAAAAAATGGGTTACTGGCTAGGTGGATGACACATTTCTAAAGCAGCAACCACAACTTTTCTCAGGGTGAATTCACAAGTACACCAAAAATTAACCTGTGCCCAACCATCAGGTAGGCTGGCACAGAGCAGTCAGGCTTAACTCAGAGGCAATGTGTAAAGTAGTTGTGCAACACTTCAAGAAGTAACACAGTGCAAACACACCACAAAAAGAGACCACAACAGAGTTAGAAAGAATAGAGTAACTTTTAATAAATTATATAGGCAAACATCCAAGCACTAGAACCAGAGATATTCAATTTTAAAATGTCAGTTAAAAATAGAGCTAAAGGCATAAAGGGCCAACTGTTGATATCTGGTCCCTCCGGGCATAGTCAAAGTCACAAGTTCAAGCTGACCATGATGGAGCCTGGCCAGCTGCCTGGGACCCAGTTAGGGAACAAAGTAATTTTAATTCTGGATTGTGGAGCATTGTGAGGGTCCGTGCTGAAGATGCATCGCAGAGACGAAGCAACGTGGCAGTTCCGAAATACGGCGATGTGGTGTGAGATCCTGCTACATCATCATCGAAGATCCCATCAATGAGGCCATCTAACGCAAGGTCCAGAGCCAGGGATGTGTCGCACAGTTGAGGAGATGCGTCGGCTCCAAGGAGCTGCAAGGCTACAATGCAGAGCCTGGCATCTTCGTTGAGGCTGCCATCAATGAGGGGTGCCAGGGTTTGTGCTGAAGATGCATCACCCAGTGGCGGTTCTTTTGGCCTACTTCCAAGTGTCCAGGACTGGGGTGGCACCACTTGACTGGATAGACTCACAGATGGAAGAGTCCAAGTGCAGGTGCCAGGTTTTTGGAGCCTTCTGTCTCTGAAGCTCAATTCAAGAGGCTAGCCAACTAGCCCTTAGAGTCAATATGAGGTTCTGAGTTTAAGAGATGTAGGTCCAGTCCTTCTCACCCAGGTAAGAGGGCAGCAGGTCAGTCCAAAAGGGCATCAGTCCAGCTGGGCATCAGTCCAGCAGAGTGGCAGTCCTTCAGCAGCACAACAGTCCTCCTTCCTGGCAGAGTATCTACATGTCCAAAGATGTACTGAATAGTTGGTGTCTGAGATCCAGTATTTATACCCAGTAGTACCTTTGAAGTCTTAGAGAAACTTCTAGAGGGTTCCCTTTGAAGTCCCCAAGCAACCTGCATTCCCTGTCCTGGCTCCAGAAAACTACAAGGGGTGCAGCTCTTTGTGTGGGGGCAGGACACAGCCCATTCAAGTGTAAGCGGGGCTGTACCCAGATCTACCCTCTCATCCAGGCACACCTAAGCTCCCTATTGAGTATGGCTGTCTAGGAGGAATGCACAAAGCTCAGCTGTCAGATATATCCAGTCATGTGACAAAGGTACAGGTTATAGGCACTAAATGGCTATGGCAGGAAAATACCAACTTTCCAAAAGTGGCATTTTCAAAACTTAATTTAAAATCTGACTTCACCATAAGTCAGGATTTTTCCATAGACACCAGACATGAACCGGTTACTTGCTCCCATTTGGCAACTCCAATGTTAGTCTATTGTAGAGGTAGGCATTGCAGCAGTAAAAAACGAACGTAAGCGTTTTTCACTACTGGGGCATATAAAACTTTAAAGTCCATTTCCTACCTTTTAAATACACTGCCCCCTCCCCTCTGCTGTCCAGGGCCTACGGTAGGGGTGACTTGTATGTAAGATTTGGGCATATCAACATGGCAGTTACAAAATGCCCACACAGGCTGCAATGGCAGCCTGAGACATGTTTAAAGGGTTACTTAAGTGGGTGGCACAATCAGAGCTGCAGGCCCACTAGCAACATTTAATTTACAGGCCCTGGGCACATGCAGTGCCACTTTATGAGGATCTTTCAAGTCAATTAAATATAGCAATTGGGGACAAGCCAATATTACCATGTTTTATGGAGTGAACACACACATGTTAGCACTGGTTAACAGCGGTAAAGTGTACAGAGTCCTAATGCCAGCAAGAATGAGATCAGCCAGAATGGAGGACAGCAAAAAACTCAAAGGAAAGATGAATTTAGGTTTGTGGATGAATGACAGATAATGCAAAAGACCTAACTGCTATGGCATCCTATACACTGCTGAGGAAAGGCAGGTGGCTCAACTGGTTTGTGAACTACAGTACAGTATTCGCTTTATTGACAGAAAACTCCCAACAATGGAAATAGACTATGACTACCGAGCCTGAGGACATTTGAGTCAGTGCCCAAACAAATCCACCTGGATCTTTAACAGTAAAAAAACTCCAAGTTAAATTAAATTAAGCAAGGTTGCATTCTAGCTCTGATTTGTGTTACTTTGCATGTGGGAACTATGACAAGTCACCTCTGGCTTACACTTTATTTTCCACCCAGACACAGGCAAGTTTTATTTTTATCCTCTGCAGCCAATCAGGCCATTCTGGATTAGACGGCTGTAGATCAACAATATGTATTGAAATCCTTGGTTGTGTATAAAGAATGTAATCATCTAATATTAAAAACAGTAAACAAACATATTTGTCTTCTGCAGACGTAATAACATACATAGAATGTCAAAGGCCCTAGACTGGTACCCTGTGTGGCACAGTTTGCTGAAGTAGCATGCAGGTGCTGTCGTATTTTTGTGGCCTTGAGACCACTGAATGTTATGCGTAGTGGTGGCAATTGCATCCCATTGATGAGGGTTCATTCAGGCATGTAAGGTTCAACTGTGCGTCACTTTTTGCTACAATGGTAGTTATGCCCTTGATAAACTAGAGTGAAAAAAACTATTCATCCTCTCCCTAGCACCTCCTCAATGATTGCTCCAGCTGGAACTGCATAAGATAGTAAATTCTAGGCTCATTAATCAATCTTGTTATTTTCATTTTCATCAACTGCGTAGGTCACCGGTTGGCACAATAGCAGCTGTATGTAATCCAGCGGGATTACCGTGTGAAGAAAGCCACTCTGGGATATTCTAAGAGTATTTATAGGCAAATTATATGATCAGAGAACCTCAGGGGCTACAAGCTGTTAAGGCTTAAACCTAGACCGATGCTTACTAGATCTTCTAAATTGGATTGGGTGAAAATGTTCAGGGAAAGTAAAAAATGTGTGAATTCCTTATTTCACACCTGTCAAGCAAAGTCAAGTTTGCTTCTCAGCTGCAATAAATAGGCCACAAACCCTAAAACATGTGCTTGTAGGAGCACTGCCATGTAGTCCCCTTAAAGGCTATTTCATTTAGGTAATGATATTGCCCATCCCTTGACAGCGTACTTAGAGGTACCTTTCTCAGCAGGGGACAATGTGTGAGGCTGTGCCTGTCTGCTGGAACACCAGGGAAACATGATTGGTTTGGTTACTACAGTTAAAAACATTGACCACTCTTAATAGTAAGGATGAGGAAAAAAACTATACAAATTAAAGACAAGTAAAATGCTAGGAGGTCGTTTTGAGTAGCTGAAACCAGAACTATATTTACATATGGGACCACACATTAATTTCAGATGTAAATCTTCAAAATTCTGTTTTAATCAAGTTCAACTGTGACATATGATGGATAATGGAACAATTCATTGGTATTGGGTGATATTGCAGTTTGTGCAATATGGATACTGGCACCATCATTCATGTGTCTGTCCTATACTTGGGTTTAATGGTCCTCAAAAGGAATTTGTTCAATTGTTTTAAAGGATCAATTGAGTCTAATTACTACAGAGTGCTGTGCGCAGTATTCAGTCTACATAAAACTCTAATACATTACATTTTTTAATCTGCGTCACACTGACACTATTTAGCTTAGTAAACATATTCCCTACGGTAATTTTTCTTTGTCAATGCTTCGGCTTTCTCTCTCACCACTGCGAATCACATTAACGCGTGGACAAAGATAAAAGCAAGACTGGAATGGATATCAAATGTTGTTCAGCATAAAAAAATGCAGTGTAAGCGTACCGTAGTAGTCTGCATCAGGTGATCATAGTCATCTCTCTCATCCGCAAGTACATCCTCAGTGAGCCGAGTCGAGTGGCTTGTACTATAGTCTGGTTTTGTTCTTCTTAACATAAATCTGGAAAACAACAGCATGCTGTAATATATGTAAACTTCAAATGTTCGACCGAGTTATTGCAAATCATAACCACATTGTGTACCATAATAGTCCATGGTATTTTGTAGACTTGAGGTTAATTTATCAATCATTTAATATAATTATAATAACCCCTAAAAACCTTAAACATTTTTTGAGAACATATACTGTCTGCATATTCAAGCTACACGTAGTTAGTTCTAAGCATTTTCAAAAATGCCAGCAAAAAGCTTTCTAAACTATTGATACCAGAGGCAATGACATGCACATGCACCATGCATCTATTCTTTCTCTGTGAGACATTGATGGTTGCAATGTCATCATCTAACTTCACAGAAATCCAGTGTACATAAAGTATGGCATACCTCTGCTCATCATTGCTGTTTGCTACCACACCCTCAAAGCAGCTGAGAAAGGAGACACATGTCTGTTAGTACTACTAGGCCTATATTTAGCATGATAGATTTAACGACTCTCCTTTCTTTCCCAAGTCTCTTGCTTCCAACAAAATGTAACACATCTACTGAAAAATGCATAATTTCTTGTTTCAATCCCCTAGTCACATGCAGGGTCTCTCAAAGAATGTCATTTGCATTTAATTTTTAGTACATAGCTTGTCAATAGCATCAACCTTCATTTTAGGCATACGGCCACAGCATAAATCTCAGCATGAGCATAACTAAATTTGCAGCATGAGTATTACCAATCACATGCTCTAATAAAGCATCTAACTTCTACATGGGGTGCCATGAACATCCTCAAACTCCTGTTCATCTCATTCCAGTGGTGTACTAGCCCTACGCCACACCGCTGTCTATTCAAGCAGAATTTATGAGCCCAACCTCTAAAGGCAAAAGCAGACAGATCAACCACCATGAACTGCTGATCCTTTACACTCCGATAAGCTCAGTGACTAGAAATTACTTTTGCTTCCTTAAGTAGAATACTTCAAGAAGAATAGCCAATCCAGAATAAAAATAGTCTCTCAAATTCGTCATGCAACTCTCTTAAACATTGGCTGTGTAAATATCCAAAATCCCAAGGTAATCAACTTTCTGCAGACACACTTGAAGCTAGTCAAACTCATATCTCGATCACTCCTAATCTAAGAGCATGCCACAGGTGTCCCATTGATACCGTGGTGGTCTTGAAAGTGTCCTGATATGTATTCACTGAAAAGCTTGTAAGCACTTCAAATGACAAGTAAGAAATTAACCAATAATTTAAGTTTGAGAGTCAAAAAATCTCAAAAGCTACGTTTAAACATAAACTATATACGAAACATTCTAACACTAAAATACAAGCGGGGTGGCTGGATTCTACATCAGCAAGGAGCCATGCTGGTGTTGTCAGCATCTGCACCCATCTGGATTCTCCCATAATACCCCACTGGACATCCATACTTTCTAAGGGGGCTGACAGGAAATAAAAGTACCTTGCCTAATGCTTGAGGTGGTCACTGTGAACTGGGCAGCAAAAAGAGTAATTTTGAGTCAGTGCCCTCCTATTAGGAGGTGACCCTCTAACAGGGTAAATATTACCTCCACAACACCACTTTCAATGCTAATTATTTGGTAATGCCATGCATTGCCTTCATCCAGCTGACACAATCTAGAATGCTAAACCTTCTCTTAATTTAGGTTACCATATTGGAGTAAAATGGCCCCCACTTGGCTTATGTTTGTTTTCTATATATGTGTGTGTGTACTATATATATCTATATATATAACATCCCTGTAATCTTTGTTTTTTTAAGTGAATATATATATATATATATATATATACACAAACACACACACACACACACATATATATAAAAATATATCTATCTATATATTTATTTATACATATATATATGTGTATATATATATATATATATATATATATATATATATATATATATATATATATATATATATATATATATATATGGATAGATAGATATAGATATATATATATGTTGCCTACTGGTGGTCGCTAGTAATAGTTATAGTTAGGACCATGTTTTCATAGAAAAAGTGCCGTTAACGAATCTTCATGGAATGTTTTGAAAAAAGTGGCCAGGTGATTCTTTTGCGCACAGGAAGTTTTGGGGTGATCCGTCAAGCGGGGGCCAAGAAGAAGGGGGCTCAAAAAATGTTTCGTTCCCCATCTTAATTCCCATAGGACCTGTCAACACTTCTACAGCCTGATCCACTGGATGGAATTACACCAAATATGACAGAAAGCTAGCTGCTAGTATGCAGACTGTGCTTTTTGTTATTTGTTGTAAATCCAGTCAGTAGTTTAGGTGATATGTAAGGGCAAATAAATTTGTAAATCTCTTGCCGTGAATAATTTGGGAATAATAATAAGAGTAGGGTCATGGTTTTCCCACTAGGGTTAGGACAATAATAATAAAAAAACGTTTTATAAAAGTAAGGAATTCCCATATATAATTGATCAACAGGGTTGTATATAACAAGATATTAAAAGTGAATAGGAACAGAATGTATTGGTTCAAATATAAATAAGAATGTAGATCTATATGTTTAGGAATCATTACACCTTTCTAAGATGGTCACCAATATGAGAATTTTACACTGAGATGTGGATGGAAGTCCATTTTTTATGTTTGGTGCTATTTATAGATGTGTTTTACAAACTCACTCCATCCGTGACCAAGGCTACGGCCGAAACGCGTTGGAGGGGAGTCTTTTTTCTCCACAATAAAATAATTTGTCTATACTGACAGTTACTTGGAGGTGTCCTAGCTTTCCTTGCTATCAAGAGGAAATTCGAAGATATATATATATATATATATATATATATATATATATATATATATATATATATATATATATATATATATATATTATTTTTTTAGAGGGACGTTATAGTTAGGCTCACATTTAAATTTGCAAAACCGTAGAAATTCACCTGTTATAGGTAAAGTTATCTCAAGTAACTATAACTTGTGCCTTAAGGTAACTATAACTCATGTCCCGGCCATGCACTGTTTTTTTTGGTCAAAAATGTTACTGCAAATATTACACTGATATTATCAAAGATGTTATCAAAGATGATGTGAGTGCTGTAATTTGTGGGGTAGTTAGCAGTGCCTGGAGATGGTACGAGTTATAGTTACCTTATGGCACGAGATATTGGTGGTCATTCTGACCTCGGCGGTAAAAGGCGCCTACCGCCGGTCAGAAATCCTCCATAATCCCGCCGCGGTCGCGGAAACCCGCCACGGTCATTCTGACCCGCAGAAGGCAAACCTCCGAAAATCCGACCGCCACAACAGACCGCCAGACCAGCGGTCGGCGGAAAGGTGGAGGTGACCAAACCTCCACCGTCACGCCAACAGAAATACGCCCATGCCATTACGACCCACGAATCCACGCGGCGGTCATTCAAACGCGGTATTCCATTGGCGGGACACACCGGCGCGGTCAGAATACACACAAACGAACAAAACTCAGCCACATTGGACGATTTGAATCCCACACACCTGATACACATACACACACCACTCCCACACACACAATACAATATAAAACACACACCCACATCACCCACAAACCCCTACGCTTAAAAATTCGGAAAGAAGGCAAGAGCGAGACACCAGCATCCAAAACATAACAGCCACAGCCACTCAACACCATCACCCACACACTATCCACACACAAAACAACACACACCACCACACTCAACTCACTTAAATACACATACTCCACCCCACACATCATACACACCACCCCATGGCACCCCAAAGACAACCCCGCTTCACAGACGAAGAACTCAGGGTCATGGTGGAGGAAATCGTTCGGGTAGAGCCCCAGCTGTTCGGCACACAGATACAATACACCAGCATTGCCCGGAGGACGGAGCTATGGCAGAGGATTGTCGACAGGGTCAACGCAGTGGGACAGCACCCCAGAAATCGGGAAGACATCAGGAAGCGATGGAACGACCTACGGGGGAAGGTGCGTTCCATGGTATCCAGGCACAACATCGCCGTGCAGAAGACTGGCGGAGGACCCCCACCTCAACCCCCACAATTCACATCATGGGAGGAGGAAGTCTTGAACATCCTGCATCCTGACGGCCTCGCAGGAGTCGGCGGAGGAATGGATACTGGTAAGTTGAAGCTTCAATACTGCTTCCCCCCCACCTGCATGCCAAATCAGACCCCAACCCTCACCCCCATCCTCGAACCCCACCCTCACCCCCACCCCCATCCTCACCCCCACCCTCACCCCCACCACCATCCTCACCCCCACCACCATCCTCACCCCCACCCCCAGCACACCTATTCCCCGCCAATGTCTCACCATCACAACCCACACATCCCAAAACCTAGGCCTGCATGCGTCCACTAAGCATGGACACCCATCACCAAAGCATGCCCAATGCATATACACATCCCCCCCACAAGCCACCCTCACCAAAGCCCCCACACACGAATGCCAGCACTTGGGGACACGAGAACCCACAGATACACCCATATGCCACACATTGAAACTATAACCATACCTCTATACCCCTGCAGGACCCGACCGTCAACACACCGCGGCGGAGGGGCCAGAATTATCCACACCCCCCACCCAAGAGGCCGTCAGCGATGACAGCAGCTCTGTCGATCTGGACAGCGATGACCAGCCCGGACCATCGGGGACCTCTGGACAGTCGGTTCCCCTCACACAGGCACAGGCCACTACAGACCCTAACCCCTCTGGGAACACCAGCACAGCTCCCACCCAGCGGGCCCATGCCTCTGTCTCCAGGGCGCGTCAATCTACAGTGTGTCTACCACTACAGGGCACCCAGGATAACCCACCACCCCAACAACAACAGGGACCTGGGGGCAGTGGTAGTGGGCACACCGGCCAGGGGGCAGAGGCCCAGGGAAACAGGGCAACTCGGCGGGCAGCTGTGCGACAGGGGGGGGGAGGAGAGGCCCAGGGAACCCACTCTCCACGAGGTCCTCACCACCATCATGGGAGCATACAACCGCTCCCAGGAGACGATGGCGACGGTACTGGCCCGGTTCCAGGAGATCCAGGTGCTGCAGGAGGAACACTATCGGGGGTACAGGGAGGACATCAGAGCCATCAACACCACCCTGGTTACCATGGTAGGGCTGCTGCAGGACCTCGTAAACAGCAGGGCGGACACTGAACAACACCCAAGGGCCCCTGCCACTAGCCTGGACCAAGAACAGCCATCCACCTCCGCCGGCGCTAGTGGACAGGAGGCCCCTGCACAGCAGCAGCCCACCAGACCCCCACCTCCTGCAGGAGAAGAACCACCCCGCAAGAGGGCCCTGAGATCTCGCAAGAAGACAGAGTAGGATGTCAAGACCCCCGCCAGCAAAGGATACCACCTGATGTCATCCCACTGTCCCACATTGTCACCCTGTCCATCCTTGAACTGCCCATGCTCCATCTCTCCACAGGCCTCTGGACAATGCACCTGTGTGACTGTTACTCTGGACTCTGCCATGGACATTCCTTCACCATAGCCCCCACCCACTTGAAACCACCCATCCCATTTTGAGCACTGAAATAAACACCTATTTTGCACCAAAATATCAGGAGTCTGGCTGTGATTTCAATAGATTGTAATTGACATGACAGTGCAAATATGTCCTTGTACATGGTGAAGTCAACAAACAGCTGCCACAAAGCTGTAGTCCATGGGGAAACGAAGCACAGGACTCGTAGTGGGGACCCCAGATCTGAAATAGGGAGGGAAAAGCCAAAACTCAGTCATCATACACTGGGGCAAATAGACAGGCAGCAGAGATGCTGCAGAGTAGTTAACATTTACTAAATTATCTTTGAAATGTTACCTGTGTCCTATTGGAAGTACTGTTCAATGATTCTGTCCCTGTTGTCTGTTTCAGCCCCGTCGTCTTCCTCCTCGTCACTCTCCTCAGGTTCCACCGCTGCCACAACACCACCGTCTCGACCATCCTCCTGCAGGAAAGGCACCTGGCGGCGCAAAGCCAGGTTGTGAAGCATGCAGCAGGCCACGATGATGTGGCACACCTTCTTAGGTGAGTACATTAGGGATCCACCGGTCATATGCAGGCACCTAAACCTGGCCTTTAGGAGGCCAAAGGTGCGTTCGATCACCCTCCTAGTACGCCCATGGGCCTCATTGTACCGTTCCTCTGCCCTGGTCCGGGGATTCCTTACTGGGGTCAGTAGCCACGACAGGTTGGGGTACCCAGAGTCCCCCACTAGCCATACACGGTGTCTCTGTAGCTGTTCCATCACGTAAGGGATGCTGCTATTCCTGAGGATGTAGGCATCATGCACTGACCCTGGGAATTTGGCATTTACATGCGAGATGTACTGGTCAGCCAAACACACCACCTGGATGTTCATTGAATGGTAACTTTTTCTGTTCCTGTACACCTGCTCCCTGTCTCTTGGGGGAACCAAAGCCACATGGGTCCCATCAATGGCACCAATTACGTTGGGAATATGTCCAAGGGCGTAGAAATCACCCTTCACTGTAGCCAATTCGCCCACCTCAGGGAAAATGATGTAGTTCCTCACGGATTTCATCAGGGCAGACAACACTCTGGATAACACCTTTGAAAACATGGGCTGAGACATCCCGGAAGCAATTCCCACGGTTGTCTGAAATGACCCACTTGCCAAGAAATGTAGTACTGACATGACCTGCAC
Organism: Pleurodeles waltl; assembly: GCF_031143425.1. NCBI lineage: Eukaryota > Metazoa > Chordata > Amphibia > Caudata > Salamandridae > Pleurodeles > Pleurodeles waltl. Next base: position 579,225,235 of record NC_090444.1, on the reverse strand, counting down.
CAGAGGGGGAATCCCTGTGGGTTGGCGGATGGGGGACATCAGGTCGGGCTCCAGCTGGGCACACAGTTCATGGATAGTGGCACGGTTAAGACGGTAGGTCAGGATAATGTTGCGTTCTTCCATTGTCGACAGGTCCACCAGCGGTCGGTACACGGGAGGATTCATCCGTCTCCTCGCCCAACCCAGCGGACGGTGCCTAGGAAGGACAACATGGAGCACACAGTCAGGCAACCCACAGGTACGTACTCACACCTAGCACAGTATACGATTCTCTATGCAGTGAATGGCGTGTCTGAGTGGCTATGCAAGGCCTAGGCCTGTGTGACGCAGTTGAAATTGAGCCATGTGGGCCCTGGAAATGGCGGCTGCCTGACCTGTGAAGTGTGACAATGGGATGTGAGGTCAATGCGCTGGCGTGGCACACTGCGGCGGGCGGCGGGCGAAGACCGCGGCGCAAAGCCGCATTGGTTAACATTGAAGCCTATGGGTTTCAGGAGCCAATGGCGAAGGGCGCCGGCGGTGGCGGGACGCACCGCCGCGGTACGCACCGCCGCGGACGTGACCGCCATTTTCTATCTACTTATCCACTTGCGACTTGAACTTTCACAGGAGAGGACCTATACTGCAAGTGTTGCTGTGACCTCGGTCTGGAAGGGACAATGGCTGCTGCGACTGGGGAAAGGGCCCCTGCCTTCACTGGAGAGGAGTTGGAGAAACTTGTGGATGGGGTCCTCCCCCAGTATGCGCTACTCTACGGTCCTCCAGACCAACAAGTGAGTTTAATTCAATATGGATTTGGGGCCACTGGCTGGCTTGGGGGCCTGGCGGGGATGGGGGGCATGTTGGGGCTGGCGGGGGGCCTGGCGGGGGCCTGGCGGGGATGGGGGGCATGTTGGGCATGGCGGGGGCATGGCGGGGATGGGGGGCATGTTGGGCATGGCGGGGGGCATGGCGGGGATGGGGGGCATGTTGGGCATGGCGGGGGGCATGGCGGGGGGCCTGGCGGGGATGGGGGGCATGTTGGGCATGGCGGGGGGCATGGCGGGGGGCCTGGCGGGGATGGGGGGCATGTTGGGCATGGCGGGGGGCCTGGCGGGGATGGGGGGCATGTTGGGCATGGCGGGGGGCATGGCGGGGGGCCTGGCGGGGATGGGGGGCATGTTGGGCATGGCGGGGGGCATGGCGGGGATGGGGGGCATGTTGGGCATGGCGGGGGGCCTGGCGGGGATGGGGGGCATGTTGGGCATGGCGGGGGGCATGGCGGGGATGGGGGGCATGTTGGGCATGGCGGGGGGCCTGGCGGGGATGGGGGGCGTTGGGCCACTGGAAAGGAAAATGCTGAGAAACTTGAACGTGGTATTTCTCCCTCCCTGTACGTGTCACATAGGTCCGCGCCCATGAGAAGATCGGGATTTGGCGTGCCATGGCCAAGGAAGTCCGGGCCCTGGGGGTCCACCATCGACGGGGCACCCACTGCCGCAAGAGGTGGGAGGACATCCGCCGCGGGACCAAGAAGATCGCCGAGTCTCTGCTGGGGATGGCCTCCCAACGTAGGCGGGGTGCCTGCCGTCAACTGAGCCCCCTGATGTTCCGGATCCTGGCGGTGGCCTACCCTGAATTGGATGGGCGCGTGAGGGCAGCACAGCAGACACAAGGGGGTGAGTACAAGCATTATCTACTCTGTTGTCGCGCAGTGGAGGTGTCTGGGTGGGGGAGGAGGGCTGGGGGTCCCCCTAGGCCAGGGCGATATCTGTAGGCTGGGCACCCCCGTAAGCCCCTGTGTCCCCAGCCACCACCCTCAGTAGTTTGTCAGTACAGCCATCCCTGGGCCGTGTCATCCATGGGTGCAGTTGTCAACTCTAGGCGTGTAGGGCATGTTCCACGGAATGCGTAGCGGACCCCAAGTGCGCAACTTAGTGCAGGGGGCATCTGTGTCTGTCATGTCCGCTAACTGTACCGGAGATCCATGTACTCAATATCCCTTTATTTCTCTCTCCCCCCCCCCTTTTTGTTTGTCTTTCTGTGCTTGTGTGCATCAGCATCATCAGGCGGAGGAGAAGTGGCATCGGGGCAGGAGGGAGCTGCATCTCACATGGCCCAGGAGGGCCATGCCACAGAGTCAGACTGGACCAGTGAGCCGGAGGGCGAGGGGAGCTCCACGACGGGGACGACTGGAGCCTGCAGCGACACGGACACGTCCTCGGAAGGGGGCTCCCTTGCGGGGGTGGCACCATCCGTGCCCCCCGCCATTACAGGTACAGCCGCCACCCAGCGCACCATCTCCGCCCTCCCAGCAGCCCCTCCGCGTTCGCCCCGTGCCCGCTCTGCCAGGAAGCCGGGCATCTCCTTCGCCCCAGGCACCTCAGGCCCTGCCCCTGTTACCCCCGCTGCCCTCAGTGAGGAGGTCATTGACCTCCTCCGAACGCTCATTGTTGGGCAGACTACCCTTTTGAATGCCATCCAGGGGGTGGAGAGGGAGGTTCATCGCAGCAATGCGTACCTGGAGGGCATTCATTCGGGTCAGGCTGCCCATCAGCGATCGTTCCAGGCTCTGGCCTCAGCACTGACGGCAGCCATTGTCCCTGTCTCCTGCCTGCCTCTACTAACTCCCTCCTCCCAGTCTCCTGTTCCTCTGCCTGTCCCACCCACACCATCAGACCAGCCTGCACACACCTCAACACCCAAGAGAAGCTCATCCAAACATAAGCACCACAGATCACGCAGACATTCACACACGCAACATTCCGATGCAGACATGCCAACAGTCACTACCACCTCTGTGACCCCCACCTCCTCGTCTCCCTCCTCCCTCCCTGTGACGTCTACACTCACACCTCCATTCACCTCACCATCAGCCAGTGTTTCCATCACCAGCACACCCTCCACTCCAGTCCGCACACGTGCAGTCACCACCCCCACTGCCATTTACACGTCCCCTGTGTCCTCTCCCACTGTCTGTCACCCCCTCTTCCACACCACACAAACGCAGCCACCCACCCAACAGCCATCCACCTCACGACAGCCTATCCCTCCTGCACCTGCACCCAAAGACAGCAAACGTGACTCACCTACAACCACATCCTCTCCCTCCACTCCCATTCCCACTGTACCTACCACTCTCCATTGTCCCAAGAAGCTCTTCCTCGCCACTACTAACTTCTTTCCTGACCCTGAGCCCCCCCCTCCTTCTCGTCGGGGTAAGAAGAGCACCTCAGCCACCACCAGCCCTGCAGCCCCCTTGACAAGGGTGCAGGGGTATTGGAGCCCGCCAGCCCGCATGTCTGGATCTTCGCCCAGCAGCAAGGGGACAGCCAGCCCACCCCCTGGGAAGAGGAGCAGAAGGCGGAAGGGGCGCCGCAGGAGCCCGCCTTCTACATCCCCCCCGGACACCACCCAGAGACAGTCACCAGCCACAGCTCCAAAGGGAGGAAAGGGCCACAGGCCAACGACTAAGGAGGGCAAGGGCAGCAAGTCGGAGAGGTCAGGCAGCAGGCCTGCTGCCCAGGAGGAGCCCACAACCCCCATAGCCGCTGCCCCGGGAGGAACCGGCACAGCTGCCCCGGGAGAGCCCACCACCCCCATAGCCGCTGCCCAGGGAGGACCCAGCCCAGCTGGCCAGGAGGGCCCCACCACCCACAGCCCAGGTGGGCAGTGAAGGAGCACCATCCCCGCTGCCCAGGAGGGCACCACCAGGCAATTAGCAGTTGGCCATAGACCGTCCGCCGTCTCAAGAACCGCTGAACTGGGCCCCGCCGTCTCAAGAACCGCTGAACTGGGCCCCGCCGTCTCAAGAACCGCTGAACTGGGCCCCGCCGTCTCAAGAACCGCTGAACTGGGCCCCGCCGTCTCAAGAACCGCTGAACTGGGCCCCGCCGTCTCAAGAACCGCTGAACTGGGCCCTTCAAGGCAAGAACCGCTGAACTGGGCCCCGCCGTCTCCAGAACCGCTGAACTGGGCCCTTCAAGGCAAGAACCGCTGAACTGGGCCCCGCCGTCTCAAGAACCGCTGAACTGGGCCCCGCCGTCTCAAGAACCGCTGAACTGGGCCCCGCCGTCTCAAGAACCGCTGAACTGGGCCCCGCCGTCTCAAGAACCGCTGAACTGGGCCCCGCCGTCTCAAGAACCGCTGAACTGGGCCCCGCCGTCTCAAGAACCGCTGAACTGGGCCCCGCCGTCTCAAGAACCGCTGAACTGGGCCCTTCAAGGCAAGAACCGCTGAACTGGGCCCCGCCGTCTCAAGAACCGCTGAACTGGGCCCCGCCGTCTCAAGAACCGCTGAACTGGGCCCCGCCGTCTCAAGAACCGCTGAACTGGGCCCGCCGTCTCAAGAACCGCTGAACTGGGCCCCGCCGTCTCAAGAACCGCTGAACTGGGCCCTTCAAGGCAAGAACCGCTGAACTGGGCCCCGCCGTCTCAAGAACCGCTGAACTGGGCCCCGCCGTCTCAAGAACCGCTGAACTGGGCCCCGCCGTCTCAAGAACCGCTGAACTGGGCCCTTCAGGGCAAGAACCGCTGGCCCTTTGGCAGACGTGGCAGGGCAGGATCTATCTCGGGCAGGGCTGCAGGATGTCCTCTGGCCAACTTGCCTCCTCCAGTGGCAGTGGGGTCTGTTATGGACTGTGGCTTTGCTCTCCCCAGGATGGCCCAGTGGGCAGGCCACCCACTGTATGGACTGTATGGACTGTGGCTTTGCTCTCCCCAGGATGGCCCAGTGGGCAGGCCACCCACTGTATGGACTGTATGGACTGTGGCTTTGCTCTCCCCAGGATGGCCCAGTGGGCAGGCCACCCACTGTATGGACTGTATGGACTGTGGCTTTGCTCTCCCCAGGATGGCCCAGTGGGCAGGCCACCCACTGTATGGACTGTTTGGACTGTGGCTTTGCTCTCCCCAGGATGGCCCAGTGGTCATGGAGTCCCCTCGTGGATCTGGCGTCGTGTACTCAAGTGGCTGAGGTGCCCCCCCTTCCCTTCCCCCTGAGGTGCCTGTCCTATTTTCTTTCTGATGCCCCTGCAGTGTTCTCTCCGTGGAGTTCTTGTCGTGGGACTGGGCCTTGCCCCTTTGCACAGGACCCCTGTGATCCACGGACAGTGGTTGGACTACATTTAGTAGCTGTATATATTTTGTACATAGTTTATTTATTTATTGGGATTAATGGTGTACATATTTCAATATATCTGCCCGTTTATGATCTCTTCTTTTGGTCTTTGCATTATTTCGGAGGGGGGTGGTTTGTGGGTTGTGACAGTGATCTGTGGGAATGCATTGATGTGTGTGTTGTAGTGGGTGTGGGTGGGTGGGTGTGTGCCGGTAATCTTTTCCCTCCCCTGTGTCGTAGGTGCCGTACTCACCGATGTCTTCCGCGCCGCCGGGCGTGCTCCTGGTATATGAGCAGGAATAGGAGTGCGGGGATGACCTGCAACTCTGGCTCCATACTGCCGGAATCTCGCGTGGAGTGCGTAGAGGTGAGCGTTTTCCCGTTCGTAGTCTGTTTCCGCCGTGTTCTTATCGGCGGTGCTCCCTCCCCGGAAAAGGTGGCAGATTGGTGGGTCGTAATAGGGTGGGCGGTACTTTGTCTGCCGCCGGGCTGTTTGCGGGAACCGCCGCGCTGTTTGTTTGTACCGCTGTGGCGGTCGGAGTGTTAAGTTGGCGGGCTGTGTTGGCGGTTCCCGCCAGGGTCAGAATTGCATATTTTAGACCGCCGGCCTGTTGGCGGCTTGGCCGCCGCTTTATCACCGACCGCCAGGGTCAGAATGAGGGCCATAGTTACCTGAGATAACTCTAGCAGAATAATTTCTATAGTTTTGTATGTTTAAAATGTGAGCCTAACTATAACGTCCCTGTAAGCTTTGTTTTTCTACGTGAATTTCTATGGTTTTGTATTCTATTTCCTAACTATAATAATGTCCCTGTAACCTTTGTTCTATGGTTTTACTAACGTAAAGTTATTTTAATTACTATACGTTAATTCAACCACCATGGGGGACTGCCTGCAGGACCTCGCTTGCAGCCAACTCCATATAATCACCTAGCCCCGCACCATGCACGGCCTTTGGCCATGTGTGGTGGAGGTTAGCTGCAGGGCCTGGCCTTAGGTTGGTTGGTTATAGGGGGTTGGCCACAACCCAAACGTTTTGCTGGGAAAAATACTTCAATGTTCCATCACAAGGAATGTTTAACATTCAAAACACTAGTAAATAAACAGTTGCACCCCCATGAGATAGAAGAATGTGAACCCTCAACTTACTGAGTGTCATGCCAAAAGCTTTACCAGAAGGCCAGAAGTGACTCTACTGTACTGCTCATCAAAACATAGCTATAACATTCGAACTAAACATCTTGCTAGTGTAACACTTTGAAGTAATTGCATATATAGACCAATCTCTCTTCCATCCCATTATAGGACGGAAGAGAGATTGGTATTATTGTAATGATTATGGGTGTTTGGCCACATTATGGGATGGAAGAGAGAGAGAGAGAGAAAGTGAGAGATTGAGAGAGAGAGAGATATTTAGAGGAAGACTTTGACAAGAGAAATTGAGAGAGCGAGAGAGGGAGAGAGTTTTTCTAGACTTTGATGAATGATAAACTTAGAATGAGATATTTTAGGACAATTTGAAAAGAAAAAGGTATCTGTCAGTTTAAAAAGAGTGAGATCACCTTTCAATATCTACCTTAAACATTTGAAGTTAAAAAGAATTTCAAGTAGGGAGGGAAATGGCAACAGACACACCTCTACTAGAACCCTCAACCTTCAGTGTGAATGTCTATGACCTTAACCACTACACCACACATTTTTCCTGATTATCTAGTATCCAGAAATTACTATGACATTTAGCCCAAATATTTCCTAGTGGAAAAAAAAGACTTCAATGTTTCATCACAAGGAATGTTTAACATTCAAAACACTAGTAAATAAACAGACACACTGCCATGAGATACAAGGATTTGAACCTTCAAGCCACTGAGTGACAGTCCAAGGGCTTTACCAGTAGGAAAGTCTGTTCTGCTGTACATCATAACGCTAAATATAACATTTGCACCAAATATCTTGCTTGTGTGCCACTTTGAAGTCATTCTTTCGAGAGATCATTGCTATTGGTATTACAATGGTCCCTCCGTAGAATGACTTCAAGTTGGCACACAAGCAAGATGTTTGTGACAGGACCATGGGGGGATCTTGAAGATCCATGCATTCCTCACCTGTTCCCCATGTCCTGCGGGAGCCAGGATTGCTCCTGCAAGCAGGGAGTTCCTTTGAATAGCAGCTCCCTGCTTCATGTTTTCATCTCTTTCATTGCCTGCATGTCAGTGTTCAGGGAAAGAGATGAAAACTCCACTTTCAGCAAGCAGCAGCAGTTTGACACTTGGTGAAAGCGGAGATATATTTGCTTTGGCTTGGCAGGAACTGTCAGCTTCCACCAAGCAAACGCAAACAGCTACCTCCCAAGGGTGGGGGCCTTGGGAGGTAGCAGGAGCTGGCCCTGGTGGGTGGCAGTCCTTGGGGCCACCTATGGTTCCACATGGCTTTACATTTAGCCCTGGAAAGGCGGTGGTCCTCAGGGGTGTGACAGACCCCTTACATTAAGGTAGTGGACCCCGGAGAGGTAGTGGTCCCTGTGGCTGCGGAGGGAGGGGGGCTGCATGGCCCCACTACAATTTAACAACCTTTGACCCGGGGGGACAGTCCCTGGAGGCAGGAGGGACGAGCGGGCCTACCTTCATACATAATGTGCCGTGCCCTGGGGAGGTGGCAGTTCCAGGAGCTGCAGGGGGGTGAGCGGACTCCCCCGGGTTTTATTAAAGTACATTTGCCACGGGGAGGTGATGAGGCTGCGGGGGATGCATGGGCCCCCAGCATTTATTTAAGTACATTTGCCCCAGGGAAGTGGCGGTCGCCGGGTGGGCGCACAGGCCCACCCACTTTTATTAAAGTACATTTGCCCTGGGAAGGTGGCGGTCCCCGGGGCTGCAGGGGGCCACACAGGCCTCCCACATCAATTTTACAACTTTTGCCCCAGGGAAGCTGCATACATGATGTGCAGTGCCCCGGGAGGTGGTGGTCCCCTGGATTTTGGCAATGTCCCAGTCCCTGGCCCACTGAGGTGTAAATGAAAAGCAAGCATGTGAGACTGTGATTGCTTTTTTTTTTTTACTCATGGCGAAATCTGTGGATCCGCCAAACCGTAATAAAAAAAAAATACTTTTAAGCCTTGGGCGGACCCCTTCACCAAGGCTAGGTGGGTAGGGTAAACGTACCCCGCCCTGCCTTTTCTTCAATTTTTTTTTTTTTAGACTTCGCTGAAGCCGATTCTCAAAATGTCTGCCAACACTTCCAATTTGAAGTGTTGGCAGCTAATCAGATCTTTGCACGAGATCGGGAGTATTTGTGAAGCCTTCGTGCCTCCAGATATACACATTTGGTTTTCTTTAATCATTTCACAAACTACTGAACAGATTTGCACCATATAACAAAAGCATTCTTTCTGAACCAAGAGCTACCTTTCTGCCAAATTTCGGGTAATTCTGTCCAACAGTTTAGGCTGTAGTCGTGTCGATAATCCAGATGGAAATTAAAATGGAAAATGCACCTTTTTGACACCTCCCATTTTCTGAGCCCCTGCTTGACAGATCATCCGAAACTTCCCATGCACAACAAGATTCTCAGGAACACTTTTTTTGGAAACTTTTGTAAAGGTTCGTCAAACAGTGCCACAAATATAGGCAAGTAAAAAACACTTTTTCAATGGAAACTAGGTCCTAACTATAACTACCTACTGGTGTCCACCAGTAGATAGTATATGTGTGTGTGTATGCATGTGGTGTTTGTATATATACAGATAGATAGATAGATAGATAGATAGATAGATAGATAGATAGATAGATAGATAGATAGATAGATAGATAGGACACAGATTATATCATTCAGTGGAAATATGTTCATGCACAAGACATATGTTTTCCAGATGTAACAATATTTCCTCAATCTATATAGTGGAACATATCAAACTGTTTTCTTGTAAGCTGTGGGAACGCTTATGTAATTGTTCTCATGTAAAGTGCTGAGACACCTTTTTTGGGCTTATTCACCTATTCATTTTCAAAAGTGAACTACAAAAAATTAAAGACTATCATTGCATGAGCTTTCCTTTTTAGTCACTGGCTTGTTTTCTGAGCAAATCCTCAAGAGATAAAATAATTTTCACCATATCTTTGAAAAACTCAGAGGGGCCTATTCACAAGGAAAAATTAACACGAGTAAATCTACACTTGTAAATTTACTCCTAAACTTCTTAGTATATTTTCTACATTTGGCTATTCATTAGTTCCTAATGAAGATTTACTACATCTTTATAGCCCAATTAATTTTGTTTAAATTTTAAATTTAACAAAGTTTAAATTATGGTTAATTACCAACATATAGTTATTATTATTATAATTATTATTAGTTCAGCACTTAACACAAAAGTAGTCTCTTGGTGCTGAACCAACAAATGGAAAGGCCAAATTCATAAAGTTAAATTGTGTAGTTACAGCCAAAGGTGCTGAGACAATTTTTAGAGTGGAGGAGGGTGCCACCAATTTCACATCACTGAAGTCATTTGGAGAGCGAAATATCCAATGAATACACAAAGAACAAGCGTAGCAAATGAGCCATGCCCATTCAGCAGGGTAGTAGCAGGTGTGTAATATGTATCCTGTGGGGCAGTTTTGAGTACGATGTCCTGAATATATGTGTAACACATGGTGCAGTAAGGTACTATAATTTACAAAGAGTAAATTTTCCATTGAAATTGCAACTAAATTTGTATTAGGCAAGCAGTTTAACTGATTTGCATATATGGTGCATAAACAATAACAAGTTGACATCAGATTTCAGTACATACTTATCATTTGTGCATTATACAAGTAAGCAATGTTCCCTCTAATTTTGTTCCTCTGTGTTCAGCAATTAATGATCTCTGTGCACCAGAGAGAAGGAGATACCCATCTTATGGCTGAATTGCACAATGGATCCATAGCTTCCCTGTTTCAATGTGATTTTATCGGTACTGGAAAGTAGGTTGATGGTGCCTGATCCCAGTTACTGCAGCAATTTCTGCGATAGATTTGAGATGTGGCCGACAAAGAGAAACATGCTGAATCTGTCCTGGTGTCTCTTTCCAATACCTTGACACATTCAGCAGCTCTTGGACATTGTCAAGGCACCTAGTGGGCTTTCTTATTTTAGATTTCAGCTGGGCCCAAAACAATGGTCTGATTTAAAGGGCCACCAGCCCTTCTTTTCTTCACGTATATCATCCTGGCTGGGAACCATCAGGAGCCTGACACCGAGACGTCAATTTAATGAAAGAAGACAAATGCACATAACATGTTACTACTTCACAAGTACTTAAGAGAAACTATTGGAGGCAGTGTTTTGACTTTGTCAGCTCCCAATGTAAGAGATATGTTTGCACTATAAGAATGCAAAATGTATCTGTCTGTATGAGTAATTACACAGATATTGATATAAATGGGACTTACTATTTTGTTTTATTGCATTCTTTTATAGCGCTACTCATTCCCGTTAAGGGTGTCACAGCGCTTTACATCATAAACAGAGGCACAATACATCATACAAGTGTGTAAACAATGTACAGGAAATGTTACACAAGACAATGAGGGTTATAAGGTGTAGGAATCACATATCATCCATACAGGTAGACCTTATATGTAAAGAGTGAATGGTCTCGAAAAAACAGAAAGTCAGGATTTAGAACGTAACATAGTGATTGTGGTTGTCAGTGCTAACACGAATGTATTACTTCCTAAAGGAACACTTCTTTGCAACCAAGAATAGCATCAGATTGAGAAACAAACAATAAGGATATAAACCCATGACTTACAGTTTGCATGCATCTCCCTGATGCCCAGAAACAGATCAGTGTGCTGTACTAGAAGGCTTGCAACTTATGGACTAGAAGTTGCCTCTTGAGTCGTTTTGAAAGCGAGTCCTGAATGTGTTTAAGTTCATTTAAAGAAATTATCACTTTTATTAAATGTCTCTTAGTTCAGTGAAAGGTGAAACTTGAAAGAAATGCACTTTTTTCAACAAATCTGAAAAGTCTTTATCATATTTCTATGTAATGTTTGTTGCATGACCTACATATACATCTGACATTTTCAAGTTCTGACGTGCACAGGGTCTTAGAGCGAAGTGAGACCATTAATTCGGCTTTGCTTTTCTTAATTTACTGGTTCGTGCACTTTTAATTGTGCATCAGATGGCAGCGAGAGCCGCCTTTCGTTTCTCTCAGAAACATCCCCCCAACCCTACCCCCCTCACCCTTAAGATCCTAACCTCCAGGCTTATCGAACAGCTTGCTCCCATCACAGGGCATCCCATCACAGGGCATGACATTTCTGCCCCCTTTACCAGCTGGGTTCCTTTATCTTCCTCGGAGTGCAGCCCAACAAGTGACTTGATGCCATTCAAATGCGCGCCAATTTAAAGACGTGCATCTACAACAAAATGTTCTTTAATTGTTTTTCGATCGGCATGAGGTGCTCCAAAAAAGCCTCTAGGCGCTTCGAGGAAGCATGGTGCACACGCCTGCACACCCTAAATGGAACATAGCAAGTAAGGTGTCTTGTTTTTTTAATATGTATATATTTAATTTACAGCTATTTAAATTCTCTATTTTGTGCTGAAAAACTTTTATATCCTACAGCCTTTCCTTTCAGGCTTTCACACACTCAGTATACCCAGCAAGATTGTCGTTTGGCTCATATTACAAAATGTTCCTCAACTTACAGTTAGTAAAAGCAAACAATCTCCATATTAATTAAAAGAATAAGCAGCAATTTCCAGAATGTATTGATTGGCATTTGGCCTCTGTCTTTGAATTCACAACAAAGTCAAAAACATAAATCAATTTAAAGGCCTGTTTCCTGCTCATTTTTGTCCTGGCCCACTCTGCGCTTGAGAAAGGCTGTGTAATGGAAAATTCTGTTATTTCTGGAGGACTTGCTAAAAATCAGAGGATCATCAACTGGTTGCATTTCATCCATCACAGGATTAGTCGATTGCAGGAAATTCCACTAGTTCCTAAAGCTTAGCGACTCTGTTACAAAAAAAACAAATCATGTGGGGAGAACTCCAGTCCTTCATTTATTAGCATACTGTTCACAGTGTTTATTTGTATTCTGTAACTTTATGTGTTTGGGTTTTGATAAGTGTCCGCACATGAAGTAGCTAGATAATATTTTTCTTCCTTTCCTTTAACATGTGTCAGAGAAGAGCCAGGGTTGTAAAGCTAGAAAAAGTTACAGAAAATATTAAATGACCGGATAATTCTATGTTTTCTATGGGCCCTTCAATGTCCAGAGATAGCTCACCCTTTTAGACATCACCAGAGAAGTTCAGTGCCTTCTCTACATTTGGGGAGGCCTGTGGTCTTCCTAATCTATGCTCCTCACTCACACGTTTCTTGGAAGCCAATGATCTTGAAAGCGTTAAGTTTATATCTAATATGTTCTTACACATAGTGGGACAAGATCCTAAGGATTTATGTGTAATTCCTCGCCCTACTAACCATTTGTGAACAAAGAACCTGCCTGTTTTCATGCAACTGTATCCCTTCTGTGATGCACAAAAAGCAAACTGTATATATTTAGCGGAAACCTTGTAAATCTAGCCCTATCTATTGACACTTCACAATATTAGCACTAAAATCTCATAGCTTACCTTTGTTTCAAGCGGGAAGGCTTCTCCTGAGTGTAATCCTTGTGATTATTAAGTTCAGGTTTTGATGTTTCTTTTTCTTTCTCTGCTCTTTCGGGCACCAGATGACCATGAGCTGTCTTCATCAGAACCTCGAAATCCGATTCAACATCAAAGTCATCTAGCTCATTCTTTGGAAGGTAAAGAGAACTGGCTGGCAGGCCTGCTGCATTCATTTTCGAGTACACCTCTGCACATTCAATAGGCATGCTCAGACGATAAAACATTATGTCAACGTTGCTGTTCTGTGCACCAAACGACTTTTGTGTGACCTTCAAACATGGAGAGCTGTCAATGGTGCCATCGATCCTTGTGACCTGAAAATTGTGAGAAAAATGAAGCAGGCATGAAGTTGGATACCTTTTTTTAATAAAAACCTGTGATTTCAGGATTTTGCAGTTCAGTATAACCTATGGACAATAATAAGAAAATGTGCCAATCATGACATGCATCATCCAAATGAGCAACACTTTCCAGGTGTGTTACTGATGATCATGTTAGTTGCTGCTCTTCATCACCCCTTTGCATTTGCTAATACCCCAATGCCAAACTGGGAATTGGTATTGATAATTATTCACTCTTTAGAAATATTTCTAGTGAAAGTTCCCTCTAAAGGAGAAGCTTTGTTTAATGAACAGGAACATGTGATCATTTTAACCACAGCGCTTTCAGATTGTTGATTATTTCTCTTGTTTGAAAGGTGAAACGTGGAGGTAAATGGATATTCTGTAAATCTCATTCCCATAGTGGAAGAGTAGCACTGAGAGGAAGAACTGATCTTCAGTTTTGTCTAGTGGTTAGACACATCTGCATTAATCTAATGTGGGTCTGTTAAGTGTCATTATATATAACGTCCAGGTGTAGTAAAATAGCCATCATTGCATACCTGATATTTGTATATTTGCATCACTCCTGAATTCTATATTGCAGTACGCAAAATCACAAATAACCGGATGAAAATACTTAAGAGAAAAAAGAAACATACCACATAAAAACATCTTCTTCTATAGCATTGTCAAAGTGTTTTATTAGAAAATGATGTTTATTATGTGTGTTTAAGTTAGCATAACTAGGCCTCAAATTGAAATTACAAGGCCTCAGCTTCCTGTAACCAATATCCATTTTAAAGTTGCGGAACAAAACGTATCTTTTAAAATGGCACTAGCAAGTTTCCTATATGCATGCTTTTTTTCCCTTTTCACAAAATAGACAAAATCAGGCTCATTTTGCAGTGTTGCTTTTGTCGTAAATAAAATGTATTTACTTGTGTGCCTTAGGAGAAGGCCATGTCAGGATGTTCTTGTATGGTGCAATATTTAAAGTATTTTGTCTAGGCCTGTTCAATGTTGTAAATTCACTATTACTTTTAGGTGTTGCAAAATTATTTCCTTCTTATTATGTCTTATGAAGTGAATTTTGCTCAGCTATATGATGGTTCTGACTTATTCCCTTATGCTATGACCTTCCACAATCGGCTTTATTACTGATGCTGATTTGAACCTGACTAACTACTTGTTGTATTCTGTAAGGATTATTAATTTTGAATAAAACATTATGTTATAAATTTGAATATTGTCCTGCGATGGTTTTGTTTATTTGTAGAAGGGCCCTGAGACTCACACAGCCATGATCCTGTGAATCGCTCCTTTAAATTTATTAGTAAAAAGTACCAACAGTATTGATGAAAACAATAGAAAAAAAGACACTGAAATCAAAAATACATATCACTAGAAACAAAAGTACAAATGAAAGACAAGAGGCAATCAAAAGAAATTAATTGAGAGAAAAATAAATGTTCCACATTATTTTATTTCTTTTCTGGGAACAAAAATATGTTTGATTAAATATTTTTCATTATAGTATATGTGACAATGTAGTCAAATTATAGCATTTATGAATTTCGCCTAACTTTGTCATGAGGTTGTTTTTCAATAAATAATCTTCAACATAGTCTTACTGATAGTAAGAAGTCACAAAAAAATAATAGGCAATTAAAACCTTCTATTGTATTTTCAAGACAAACGGAGGTAGTGCTGTACATTTATAACTAACCCTTTCAAATTGCCTTTTATTGTTCCCTTTGTGTTTCATGGCATGTTTTGGCATCAGTGAACTGAGTATGAATATTGCAGTGTGAAACGAGATAAAGCCCAGAAGCAGCTGCTTAGGTTTTGCCTGTGGACAGGTTTTGTTTCCTTTGCACTGTCCCTACTCATAGATAAAACATCAATTGAAAATGGCAACATTTGGCAGGCGATGGAGCAAAATAGCACCCTTTGACTTT
This sequence comes from Pleurodeles waltl, assembly GCF_031143425.1. Classification (NCBI taxonomy): domain Eukaryota; kingdom Metazoa; phylum Chordata; class Amphibia; order Caudata; family Salamandridae; genus Pleurodeles; species Pleurodeles waltl. The sequence continues at coordinate 579,210,186 of NC_090444.1, read as the reverse complement.
TTACTTAACTGCAAATGTTAAGGAAACAAGTGAAAGGGGGAACTAAGTAATATATTTGAACTTATAGATTTGAGGTTGAAGGAAGAGAAGAGAAATCATAACAACTCCAGCACCACATCAAAGAAAGTGGGTATAAAGCTTTAACCAATCAGATGTTGTGCTTTGGGAGAACATTTATTCCTACTAGATTGGTGTTATTGGGACTCAGGGAGAGAAAATTATTGAAAACTCTGGCTGAATAATGGAATTCTACTAAGTGAGAAGACTGCTTGCAGGCTGGCTGTGGTGTCAACCAGAAATGCTAGAGTTTGTATTTAGTCAAGGTGTTAAAGAAATAAAATGGTGGCATTAACATTAACCATTTTTTCAGCAATCAGTAGCATAATATGCATATTTGTAATGGTAAATAATGTTCTCCTGTTGAGAATGCAAGAATTTCATCAGAGTATTTCAACGTACTGCGGATATGGAAGTAGGTTATTTTGATGGGCGTAACCAGAGACAACTATACATGGGAAAATTCAGGGCAAAGTGGGCAAAACTGGAAAATTAAAAACAAGAGGATAGTCTGGTCAACTGCTGTAAAAACAAGTGCTTTGAAGAACTCAGGATCCTAAACGAAGAGCTAATTTACATCTCCTCTAGAGAGGTAGCAGAAAAGTATAACTTCATCATAAAGAAAATGACAGATGCCTCAACAAGGAAAACAAATTGTACAAATAAACAAAAGAAGAACCTCAAGATTGAGTCTTTATTAATTACAACATCTAGGAAACAAATGAATAAACAATTAATTTAAGTATCAGAAACACTTAAGTAATAACCTATTAAAGGTTTACAGCAAACAATACAGAAGAACATTGCATAAAATCAAACATGGGTACAAAGAAAACATGTGGAGAAGTGTAAAATCAGCACTAGAAGGAAAAAACAAAGCTCCTCTGGGAACTTACAGAAAATGTGATGGGAAACAGAAAAGGAATAATGGATAACCTCACTTAAGAAGCAGAATTCGTTGCTCACATACTAAAAATGTACAGTTTAAAAGCTACAAAGCTAAAGATGAATCACCAATATAAAATGGATCCAGTAAGGTGGGATAATTAGAAGGTAAGCAAAGGAATTATGGACAGTGAACTAGGAGGTCCAGATTTCATGTGAACTGGAGGGTTGCATTAGAGTGATAAAACCATCTAGTGCTCAAGGCTCAGACCTGATATTAGCCAATTTACACCACAGTACATGGACTTCATTAATATTTTCATTCATAAAAGCAGTAACGGTTAGCAAAACAATTCCTGATTATTGGCGATAAGCACAATCTTTAATCCCTTGGTCGCCAAAGACGTAATGGTTACATCCGGTGGCGGGGCACTGAGGTGCCACGGATGTAACCATTACATCCTGGGACCGGTGGGCCAGGGGGCAGGGCTGGGAGGGGAATCGATTCCCCTTCCACACCCACCCCTCTAAACCCTCTGATGATGTCAGCGCACATTCGCGCGCTGACCTCATCAGAGGTTGCCTCCCATTGCACTGGAAGCATGCTTCCAGCACGATCCGAGGAGAAACAGATTAGTTTCTCCTCAGTACAGGGGCAGGGGAGGCAGAGAGGCATGAAAAGGAAAGGCTTTTCCTTTCCTTTTCATGTGTCTCTGTGCATTCCTGCAGCATGACCACATAGCGATCATGCTGCAGAAATGCCCACTAGACACCAGGGAGTTTTTTTTTTTTGTTTACAGTTATCAGGGGAGCAACCCCTTAGGCAAGGGCCGTTCCCCAGGGGGGCATAAGCCACTAGACACCAGGGATTAAATATATTTTTTTTAATTGGCATAAGGGGAGCGACCCCTTAGGCAAGGGTTGCTCCCCAAGAGGAAACATTTTTCTAAGGCCATTTCTGCTCCCCCGGGAGCAAATTGGCCTATATTAATTAGCTCGATCTGCCCCCGGGGGCAGAAGCCAGTAGACACAAGAGTTTTTTTTTGTGTGTATATATTGATAAGGGGGGCAATTTGTTTATTAGGCCTTTTCTGCTCCCCCAGAGGGCAGAAACCACCAGGCACCAGGGATTTATTTTTTGTTTTTTACAGATGGGGAGCAACCCCTTAGGCAAGGGTCGCTGCCCTGGGGGGGAGCACTTTTATTTTAAGGCCATTTCTGTACACCTTGGGGCAGATCGGTCTATTTTTCTTAGGCCAATCTGCCCCACAAAGGGGACAGAAACTACTAGACACCAGGGTTGTGCCAATTTCACACAAGGAGAGCGACCCCTTAGGCAAGGATCACTCCCCTGGGGGCAAATTTATTTTAGGCCATTTCTGCTCCAGCCTATTTTTGTAAGGCCCATCAGACCCCAACGGGGGCAGAAAGCCACCAGAGACGAGGGAAGATTTTTTTTTTTTAAAAGAGGGTGGGGTTATGGCCATATAAATGGGGACAAAGTTGTTCTCCCTACCTTATGTACGTGGGGCAATTACCCCCAATCCACTCCCCAGGGTGGGGAGCAGAAAGCCTACTAGATGCCAGGGAATTAAAAAAAAAATAGTGGGGCGGTGGCTACCAACCGGTATGGGCACATTTCACAGTTATGCCCCCTATCAAACTGAAGGGGGTAACAGTCTTTCAGCTCTCCCCTCGCACTCTAAAAATTCCATGTCAAGCAAGAGGACATTTGATTATTTTGGGATTTGGTTTTACATTTGGGCCAGGAGAGCTTGTCTACCTCTCAAAAGCGTCCCACTTGGAATGGTGAAGGCTGCACTTTTTGGACTCTGGGACGCTGCAATCTAGAAAAATCTACAAGATCTAGACACATCTGAAAATTAAATATCTGGGTGAGTCCAGGGTGGTGTGCTTCACATGCACCACACACCATTTTCCTGCCCACAATGCCCTGCAAACCTCCAGCTTTGCTTGAAATCACACATTTTTCCAACATTTATGTGATGAACCTTCCAGAATCTGCAGGAATCCACAAAATTCTTGCCACCCAGCATTGTCACATCTATACCGATAAAAATTATGCCCCACTTGTCTGCCTAAAAACGTTTTTTTTCAAACTGCCCTTTTGGGCCCCTCATTTTCGACCTGTTTTTGGCTCTTCCCTGTCACAGGCAATTGGCTCACCTACACTAGTGAGGTATCATTTTCATCGGAAGGCTGAAGGGAATGTTGGGTGATAGGAAATTTGTGCCGGTGCAGTGATGTCAACACAGAAATGTGGGAAAAATTAGATTTTTTAGTTAAATTTGAGGTTTGCTGAAGATTCTGGGTAAGAAAACAATGGAGGATCCAAGAAAATCACACCTCAGTGGGCTCCCTTGGGTGTCTAGTTTTCAGAAATGTCTGGGTTTGGTAGGTTTCCCTAGATGGCTGCTGAGCCCAGGACCAAAAAGTGCAGGTCCCCCCGCAGAAACAGGTAGTTTTGTATTTGATAATTTAGATGTGTTCACATAGTGTTTTGGGGCATTTCCCGTCGCAGGCACTGGGCCTACCCACACAAGTGAGGTACCATTTTTATCGGGACACCAGGGGAATGCTGGGTGGAAGGAAATGTGTGGCTCCTTACAGATTCCAGAACTTTCTATCACCGAAATGTAAAGAACCTGGTGAGAGCTCCACAGGTCACCCCAATCTGAATTCCCCTAGGTGTCTAGTTTTTAAAAATGTATAGGTTTGTTAGGTTTCCCTATGTGCCGGCTGAGCTAAAGGCCAAAATCCACAGCTAGGCACTTTCTAAAAAACATGTCTGATTTCAATGTACAAATGTGATGTGTCCATGTTGCATTTCCTGTTGTGGGCATTAGGCCTACACACGCAAGTGAGGTACCATTGGGGAACACAGGATAGAAGAACAAGTGTTATTGTCCCTTGTCTTTCGCTACATTTTTTCCTTCCAAATGTAAGACAGTGTGTAAAAAAGACGTCTATTTGAGAAATGCCCTGTAATTCACATGATAGTATGGGGACCCCGGAATTCAGAGATGTGCACTGCTTCTCAACACCGTATCTTGTGCCCATTTTGGAAATACAAAGGTTTCCTTGATACCTATTTTTCACTCTATATTTCACCAAATGAATTGCTGTATACCCGGTATACAATGAAAACCCATTGCAAGGTGCAGCTCATTTACTGGCTCTGGAGTTCCTGATGAACCTACAAGCCCTATATGTCCCCGCAACCAGAAGAGTCCAGCAGACGTAACAGTATATTGCTTTTGAAAATCTGACATCGCAGGAAAAAGTTACAAAGTAAAATGTGGAGAAAAATTACTGTTTTTTTCACCTCAATTTCAATATTCTTTTTATTTCAGCTGTTATTTACTGGAGGAAAACCTTGTAGGATCTACACAAATGACCCCTTGCTAAATTCAGAATGTTGTCTACGTTTCAGAAATGGTTAGCTGTCCAGGAATCAGCACTGCTTTCACACACATTTTCTTTCACTAACTGGAAGGAGGCTGAAAGCACAAAAAATAGTAAAAATGGGGTATTCCCAGTGAAATGCCAAAATTGTGTAGTAAAATGTGGTTTTCTGATCCAAGTCTGCCTGTTCATGAAAGCTGGGAAGATGGTGATTTTAGCACACAAGCCTTCTTCTGCAGCCCTATTTCCCATTTTTTTTAAAAAGAACTACATTTATGCTGTATTTTGGCTAATTTCCTGGTCTCCTCCAGGGGAACCCACAAACTCTGGGTACCTCTAGAATCCCTAGGATGTTGGGAAATAAAGGATGTAAATTCGACATGGGTAGCTTATATGGACAAAAAGTTATGACGGCCTAAACGTGAACTGCCCCAAACAGCCCAAAAAAGGCCTGGTACCTGAGGGGGAAAAGGCCTGGCGGGGAAGGGGTTAAATAAGGAGATACAATGTGTCCAGAAAGTTACCATATGATAGCTCTAAAGCACATTCAGGGAAAAATCTATGCAAGACATGTCCTAATACATCCTGAAGATTGGATATATAGTGTTCCAATAATATCTAAATTGAAAACTGGTGTTAGAAAGGACTCTATCATTAAGAGCTGCTAATGCTTAAATTATGATATGAAAAATATGAATAGTTGCAAGCACCCACTTTATGTTGCATAAATTAACCTCTCCACAGCATTCCACCCTATTCACCTAAATGTATTATGGAGAAAAATGTTGCCATGGGAATTCCACCTGATTTATTACAGGTAAAAATAGATCTCCATGAATCTGCCTAGACTAGGATCAAATTGAGGTAAACCAAAAAGTGATGGGTGAAATGCTTGAATTAATCTCAGCCACTGGTAATTACTTGGGCCATATCACAGTTCATCAATGTTTCCCCTCAAGCACACAATGGACTTATACATATTTATGAACAGTCTTTGAAACTCATGTAAACAGCTCACTGTATCAGGGTCTGACAGGGTCAGACATCCCATTTCCTTAATACTGGGAATTGAGTGAAAATGAAGTGTTATAACTATTAGAATGATGTATAGCAGTCATGCTCTCCACCTTCCTCTGAGCTTATAATTACAGTCAATGTTTGGACTTTGGCAGTTTACAGGTGGAATTGCGTCTGGCATGAAGTGGTGTATTATATCAAGGTTGTTTTTATCTTACAAGCAGATCCCTCTAGAGATCTTGGTGGGATATCCATATATAGATCTCTACATTTAAATATTCAACTTACTTTCATCTATGCTGTGATTGGGACTTTCCTGAGCTAGGTGGTTACTATGCAGCAGAGCTCCTCTGTATTCCTATGCTTAGCCATTATTCTTTGTGTATTCAGCAATCCAGGATGTTTTCATACTTGTGTGGACCACTTGGTGTGTTGGGAATATCTATCTATATATATAATAATATATAATAATATGTCTGCAAGCTTCTCTTCCCCCTCTGAAGAGCCCAGGTGACGGTTCAGTCCTGGCTAATGTTCACTCCCGACCCCATGAGGGGCACATTGCAAGCCCTTGAAAATCCAGAATATGTCACAGTATCTATGGATACCTCACTTCTCATGTTTCACTGATATCTCGTTTCTCATGCTTTACTGAGTAAAGACCACGCAGCTGTCCTAAGACCAGACCCTGCTCAGCAGAAGAATGAACAGTGAGTGACCAAAAGTCGTGACCATCAATGTAGGCTGACTGACCATTCAACCAGATCAACTCACCACAGACCACAGTCACAGTCACAGTCTTTTCACAGAGCTGGCAGTAAGCTAAGAACAACATAAATCTGTCTGTCTGAATAACTGGTAAATAGGGCATAGCTAGTTTGATACTCTTACTCTGAATTTATACTAAGGGTGTTCCAAGCCTAATCTCACTTCAATTGGAGACTGAGATCTATTGTCTTTCATGTGAATGATAAAAACACACAAATATGAAAAACGTGCTCTTATTGTGATACTGAAGATAGGCGTTGGTAAACAATGTTGGTCTATCATTGTATTTAGTTACTGTAATACTATGGATCACATATAAGAAAATGATCAAACTGGACATCATGGCAATTGTAGGTATGTACTGCATGTTCTGGTTGTCTGTCATCTATGTTACATCACCGAAGATTCAGTAGATGTGAAAAATTCAAGCAACCCCTAAAGAACGAGTATAGCAAACGTGTTCAGCAGGAACGTGGCAAGAGGGTAATATGTAGCAGGTAGTACATTTAGAAGTACGGTTTCCATCACACTTCAGAATTACAAAAAATGCGTGTCATTTGTGTTTTTTTACAGTTTTTATACGCTAAAATATGTTTACTTTTCTTTTACAGGCATTTAAATGTTGTGTATTAGAAAGAAAATGAATCCTACGGCCTTTCTTGTCAGACTGCCTGCACCTCACTCAGCCTTTCTTCTCAGACTGTCCATAAGCCAATAATTGTGCCACATAGTTCACTATACAAAGTCTTCTCACTTTGCAGTCAGAGAAAGAAATATAAGCATTAGTCTCCATGTTTAAAGAATAAACAGCTATGTGTCAGAAGGTACAGCTTGACATTTGCCCTGTCTTTGAAGCAGAGCAAATGTGTCAAAATAAAACAATATTTAAATGCACCATTATTGCTCAATCAGATTCTGAGCTCCAGCATGGTTATTTGGGGGTGTGATGTAGCACCCCCAGCGCCCCTTCCCCTAGTGTCTATGCTGTTAAATGCAGGTTTGAGGATTTATACATTATGTGCAGATTTGCACAATTTTCATGATTTCTGTTAACATCTGATTTGGGCATGGATTATTCTATTCTGCAAACACCCTTGCTGATCATTTGTAGGTGAGGCCAGATAAGTTCCACGATATTCTATAAGACTTTGAGACTGACATTGTAGCTTAATTGAAGAGAAGGTTTGAGTCATTAGTCCACTCCTTAGGTTCTATTGCCTGAAGTGTCTAAGATCAAAGTGAGTATGAGAGATAAAATAAATTAAGGGAAAACAAGTGAGTTCAATGCTTTAATGCGAAAAAGGACCCAATGCTGACAAGAACATCTTGCAGAAAGATGTATTTTTAAAAACAACATGCCTAGGTGTGCAACTCTTGAAGGTAAACCGCGTTGTGCCTCGTTGCTACCCCCAGGCAATTCCTGATTAGGATGCAAACTCCCATTTGAGCCCGAATCAGGATTACAGCCCTGATGCACATTTCTCTCCAAGCAATTTCACCACCCTTTTCTCCTGATAAAACCTGGCATGTTTCGCGTAGGCATATAGCTCATGTTTTGGATTTGTGCACCATGGGACAGATGAAAACACATGCAGTTCGGGCGTTATGCGGCTCTGAAAGTGTTAAACTTGAAATGGTATACAAATTACATACTACATGCTAGCATACCTAGTGGTGTCAGTAAATGCTGGGTGAATGTACGACTAGGATTACTAAAAAGTCAGAACGAGAGACCTTGCAGGCTATTGAATTTCCCTTTTCAGCAGAACAGAATATGAACAGTGATTGGTAAAACATGCTACAAGCTCACTCACCTCAATGTGCTCATGGTTTGTTGGTACTGGTGTGAACTGAGGGAGCCTCTTGCTTAGCCACATGGTGATATCCCTGTTTGTATTGACAGCAAATGGTTCATACCCTTCTTGAAGCCCACAGATTGTGAAATACTTAAGGGTGCTGACGTCTTTGCCATAGTTCATGCGCCCCATCTGAGACAAACCGAGGCTGCACACTGGTATAAATCCTATGGAAGAAAACAAAACATCGGTGCTAGCAGTATGACTAGGAAGGAGTCAGAACAGACAGAATCGGTCAATCTGTGGTCAAATGCGCAGTCAGACTACCTCATTTTGGAAATGACACATACTAATATGAAAGCACACACGGTCTTCAAGGCTGCGAGTTTGCATGCTGCAGTAAGGTTGCCTACTTGAACTTTGGCACCACAGGTCACGGGCACTTAGTGACAAGTAGTGTCCAGAGGAACTGGAAGATCCAGGGAATGTATCTGTACATACACACCCTTCTAATTCCTTTTCCACTAGAGACCAGTCGCGAAAAATATCAACATCCCTAGCTTGCAGGACAAAGGGGGTTCATAGGAGACTCTGGTCTGCAAGGCCATGAAGAACGCGTTACTGGGTGACAAGTTGCTGATCCATTAGCTGAAACAAAAGCAAGTTTCAACTGCGCCACGAGCACAGTCAGCAATAGCGCGAAGCACCCGTTTTTACAGAAAATAGATAGGAGTCATCCCAAGGTTCTTCTGTTTTTCTACTACAAAAATGTCCTAACTCCCCTGTGACACTTACAACCTTTACAACCTCTGTGGCCAGGCCAGGGATTGTATTTGCGACCCCCATGTTTCTGAACTCCTAATGCTCTAACCCCCTAAAAACAAAAATCCTCTAATTCCTGTCACTCGTTTCATTGTAAGGGCACAGCACTCCGAAGCTCGCTGATGAAATAGAACAAATCTTATTACAGCGGTGCTGAGGTGATAAGTCGCGTCAAATTAAGATCATATAAATGTATACATACACATACACTTATGAACTCCTAAAAGCTTAAACACAGTCTTTTGATGAATCTTAACTAAACATTCCAAAAAAAGTTAATGGAAAGTTTGTGAGGGGCCAAGAAACAGAAGGTCGCGGTTGGGGGTGATTTCACATTTTAAATCCCAGAGGAATTTCCGCTCTGTAAAGCACAAAAATGGCTGAATGGAAATACAGCTAATGGGGAAAAAAGTACGAATTTCACTTAAAAAGTGTGCAATTTGTAATTTGCTGTAAATCTGTACAGCCATTTTTGAGAAATTAGATTTGGATACTTGCTCATATTGGGCTTGGAGGGGTTAAAAAAAAAGGTGTACAGGGCTGGACTGGCCTTACTGGGCATCAGGCGTTTCCCCGAGAGGCTGGAAGGGTGTGGCCGCTTTTGTTACTAGAAGGGGGTTGGTTTTGTAGCAGTGCAACAGTTATAAAAAGCACTGGAGAGTTCCTTGTATATGTAACAGTTTGTAGGCAACAATAAAAGTGCCAAGATCATGCGGGTGATTAATGTACCCGCTGGTGGGATATCAGAGTTTTGTCAAGTGGCAGTTTTGACTTATCTAAGGTAGTGCTGCAGGTTTATATTTTTCCCACAAAGAATGTGTACTATGCAGGTTACAGAACAGTATTTTATGTGCGTTCAGCAAAGTGAGCTATGAACTGCTATCAAATTGCATGATACAGGTTAGAAAGTTATGTTTTCCCCGATTCTTAATCATCCTAATTTTCCTAAAAAGAGTATGTTTGGGTAAAAATAAATTGTTATTAGAAAAGTCAACCCTAACCACTGTGTTACGTTCTGAATCCGGAGATTATGCTTCCCCAGACCAAGCACTCTTATAAAATGCCTACCAGTTTACACGATGTGTATCCTACACCTTGTCATTCCTTTTGTCTTATGTCACATTTTCTATACACTGATTTACACATGTATGATACATTGTCTCTGTATGTGTGTGTGATGTAAAGTGTTCCAACACCCTACTCTGGTAAGAGAGGGGCTATAAAACAAACGAAATACATGTGTGAGAGGGACTATGGAGAGATTACAGGCACCGTTATAGGGTGATGATGAGGGACTCATTGAAGAGCCCCAATAAAGATTGCCCCTAGTGCATTGTGAGGTTATCATTTTCTATGCTTTAAAAACAAATACAATTGAACATATAATGAAAAATATGTTGCTGAAGGCACCATTTTTTCCCAGATTTTCTTATTAGACTTCTTATGACCTCACATACTACATATGTGACTTCAGATACATCACTCGTGACCTGCTAAATTACATAATTGATGACATCACTGTTGATCTGTCAAATGACATAATTCATGACATTACTGATGGCATCATTGTGACAGCACTCTGTAGGGTTTGTGGCTTGAAGTAATTCAGCTTACTCTATTCACTCACCTGACAAACAAAATGCTTCCACAGGCTTTAATGAGGTCAGCCCCCCCCCCCCCCTTTTCGACCTTGAACAACCTCCAAAGAGAGTCTGTATTGTAGTCATGGTAACAGGGTTATCCTTTCCTTTCAAAACTTCACATAGCCCATAATTATACCTCAAGAGATTGATAGGTATGCATTTGCCACTGAAAAGGCACCTTCTGCCAGACCCATTGGACCACCCTCTGCAGTTTGGTAAAATACAATACATACACTCTTGAGATGGGCACAATGATCTACAATCTTAGAACCACGCTCCAGTGTGAGATAAGTCACCTCTAAGCAGGACACCCCTATATTCTACTTCATTCAACAATCTGCAATGCCTCAAAATCTTCATGGAAGTTCTGGAAAGAAGCATCCACACCTTATAATTGTCTACCGCACAGTATTACAACTTTTATTGGTACTCTTATGATTGCTCACTGAGAATTAGTGCACAGCTGTTGTGCAAGTAATAGTTATATGTATATATATATGTACATATTCACTACAAAACCAAAGATTTGAGTGACGTTATAGTTAAGTTCAGATTTTACACGCACAAAACCATAGAAATTCAACAGTTATAGGTATCTCAAGAAACTATAACAAGTGCCCTAAGGGAACTAACTCGTGCCTCTGCCATAAACAATTTTAACATCACTAATTTTATTCCAAATGTTGCAGTTATATTATGAATGATGTCATACAAGATAGCATTACTGATGTAATAGGTGCGGTAAGTATTACTGCAAGGTGAAAGTGCGACCCATTACTAAAAAGGGAGGGGGCCATGTGGGCCACCCTTCCCGGGCTGATTTTGGCTCTGGAGACCCCATCCCTCTAGGCTTGGCCAATTAGTTCAAGGGGGAGGGGGCACACGGCCACCTTCCCTGTTCCAACTTTGGCCCCGGGAGCCCATCTCCCAGGGCCTGGTCAATTAGTTCAAAGGAAGAGGGAGCTACACGGCTCCCCCTCCCTGGACCAATTTTGGCTCTGGGGACCGCACACCACTGGGCTCGGCCAATTAGGGTAAGGGGGTTGGGGGCCACACTGCCCCCTCCCAAGCTGATTTTGGCTCTGCAGACCACATCCCCTGGGGCCTAACCACTTATTCCTGGGTGCCTTGTCCCCCCAGGGCACGCATTGTGCATCCCCGTAATCCCTGGTGGTTCCTACGGAAGCCGACATTTCTCCTGCAGGAGCAATTCTTCATCTGTTTTCCTTGACAGAGGGCAGAGAAACAGATGACTAGTCTGCTCCAAGTGAGCAGGAGCAGTTGTACTGCTTCTGCGTGCTGGGATCACACTTACTGTTTGCTCTTGCTTGACGGGAGCAGTCAAAGTGGCCTGGGAAGGGGGTCATATAGGCCCCTTCCAATTGACAATTTGGCCATGGCCCGGGGAGGTGGTGGTCCTCGGGGCTGAAAATGGCCTGGGAAGGGAACCGCGCAGCCCCCTTCCCTTTTTTCTAATTTGGGCTGGCCCTGGGGAGTTGGTGGTCCCGAGGTCTGTAATCGGCCAAGGAGTGGGATCCGCATGATCCCCCACCTATATTTCTTTAGCCTAGCCCTTGGGGTGGTGGTCCCCGGGCTGATATCAGCCAAGGGGAGGGGGGCTCAATTATAAACAATCGCAGAAGACCATGTCTGTTGTTTTAACATTTTTTAATGAGATTCACGGATCCTCCATGATTCCTATGAGAAAATGTTTTTAAAAAGTGATTTTTGGCCCTGGCAGGGTCCCTTGGGGACCCCACCACCAGGCCTAGGGCGGGGTCAAGTTATTCCTACCATGTCACAAAACATCAAGATGCACAGTTCCAAAAAAGAGTTACAATACACTTGACCCAATTTGGGGACAACAAAAAGGAAAGAGAAAGACCCTGAAAATATCCAATATTGTGGAACAAGAGCCCTCACTCATCAACTGGTGACATGCTTCATCATCGGGCTTTGCTCCTCGTAGGGCCGGCGCTGCAATGCCTGATGGGCCCTTTGAGGGGACTCTTTGCCGGAGATCTTTTGTTAAAGATTTTTGCCAGTGGGTGAACGCAATTATGTGGGGATTGGTGAGAAAAGCTGTTAAAAATAACTAGAGGGAGAAATATCTAAATAAACAATTTATTAGCAAAAAACAAAACCCTCTGTCATGAATGAAAAACAATAAATCAAGGGAAAGCAGAATAATGTCTGCCCTACCCTATTATATGTAATATCAAGTCTCCACACAACCCTGTTTTCAGGGAATGTGGTGGGGCAGAATCGTTAGTCCCTATGCAGCCCTCAAATAGGTCAACATGTTTCTCGCTCAAGTAGTCATAGAAGATCTAGTGTGATTCGTCAGGACCTCAAATCACCTACCTAATCCTCACTCCTCTGATGGAATAGATTAATTATGTTAACAGGAACCCTCCTCACAATGAAGGATGGGCCCCATAGGGATGTCGGAGGACTCCAAAAACAACCGTCATTATTGGCCATCCTGTTTCTTCATTGAAGAAACGGTGTGGTGCACCTACCCAGTCTCCGCATACCTACCATGTCCCCTCCTATTTATTCTAACTTATTTTGGGACTTGAGTGAGTCTGAGTCCCAAAATGGCTGCCAAAACTTCATGGTTGAAGTGTTGGCAGCCAATCAGATCTCAGCATGAGATCTGTCAGATCTGCAGAGGATCTGCGTCACTAGATATACAATTTAGTTTTTTCTTGAATTACTCAGAAACTACTGAATGGATTCACCCACAATTACAAAAAGGGCTCTTTCGGGACCAAGATCTACCTTTCTGCCAAATTTGGTATAATTCCATTCAGAGGTTCGGGCTGTAGTCGTGTCTAAAACCCTTAAGGGAAATTACATAGGGAAATCACATTTTGGATTCTCTTTTTCTCAGCCGCCAATTAATGGATCACCCTGAAACTTTTCAGACAGGAGCTATAGTGATTGGCGTACTACTTTTGAAAATTACGTGAAGATTCGTCAAACAGCACTAAAGTTGTTAGCAAAACAAAAAACGCGTTGTCTATGGAAGATACAATTACATATATATATATTGTTTGCTCAGTGGCTGCACAGCTGACACTGGTGGATTTTCAAAAAGCATCATGAGTGAAGATTCCAATTAGAATGTGGAATCAATGCAGTCCTGAGAACTCTTTAGATATGCAGAAATCAAGTGGTATTGTCAGTGATGTTCAGTCCATCTGGATACAGTGATTTTAAACGGCACATCCAGAAATTTTCTCTGATGTCCAGTAGTTCTTCCTTTAAAACATGTTCCACAGGGAAAATCTTCCAATCTGATAGTAAATGGTCCACAAGGTTAAAATGGTTGGCTACAGGCTGGTCAAGTTTCTTGTTAATTATTGCTGATTTGTGGTTCCTGAATCGTGTACGGAGGTCATTCACAGTTTGACCTACATATTGTTTTTTACAGCTTTGACGTTGGCACTGAATCACATAAATAATGCATATTGAGCGACATGTAAGATGCTGTCTTATTCCATAGTCTTATTCTTATAGTCACTTCTTTCTTGAATATTACATTGTCTTGTGACTCATTGTATCCTTTGGGATCCAGATTTTTGCCCTGGCTGGCTGTTGTTGTTTTCTTGTGATTCTGCATCTTCCAGTATATATATATATTATATATATATGATTAATAACTTTGCACAGACCTATTCTTCCTTCTACATTCTCGTATGATGCAAGGTTTTGCAGTGATTGGTTAAGCCTTGGGTCCGGTGCACACTGTCTCATTAGAACCATGCTACACCCAGCTGTTGAGCCCATAACAAGGGAGAAAACGGTCCTGGTCTGCTTGTGTTCCAGTTCAGGGAAAGCCTGGGTTGGCAGTTCGGGCTGGATTGTTCCCGTTGGAACACAGTTGAGACTGAGTTTCACATAGCAGGGTCCAAACTGAGGTGGCATGACGTGCAAAATAGCGATGGACTGAGATGCGGCCCCAATAACTACCAGTGGCTGAGATTAATTCAGGCATTCCACCCTTCACTTTTTGTATACTTTAGTATGTCACCTTAATTGGAATGGGTATTCCCAGACATGGGTCCCGTGCACACTGTGTCACATGAACCAAGCTATACCAGGCTGATTAGCCCATAAAAAGGGAAAAAACGGTCTTGGATTGCTTGTGTTCCGGTTCAGGAAGGACCTGGATTAGCAGTTTGGACTGGACTATTCCCATAGGGGCAGGGTCGAGACTGAATTGGATACAGGTGGGTCCAACCTGAAGTGGCATGGTGTGCAAAATAACGATGGACTGGGATGCAGCTCGAGCCTCCACTTGCTGTATACTTTAGTATGTCACCTTAAGTAGGACTGATATTCCCAGATGTTGGTCTTGTGCACACTGTGTCACTGGAATCAAACTATACCCGGCTGATGAGCCCATAACAAGGGAAAAACCTGTCTTGGAATGCTTGTGTACCGGTTCAGGAAGGACCTGGATTAGCAGTTTGGACTGGACTATTCCCACAGGGGCAGGGTCGAGACTGAATTGGATACAGGTGGGTCCAACCTGAGGTGGCATGGTGTGCTAAATAATGATAGTCTGGGATGCGGCCCGAGCCTACTCCTTTTGTATACTTTGGTATGTCCCCTAAGTGGAACAGGTATGCCCAGACCTGGGTCCCATGCACGCTGTGGGCCAGATGTAGGTAGGAATGGGTTTGCGACTCAAACCCATATGCAGGATGGTGTCCCTGACACCATCAGCGAATCGCAAGGGTGTCGCAGAGACCCACATCATTAATATTAATGAGGTGGGTCGCAATTTGCAACCCCCTTGCAATTCCCTGCACTCACAGGGATGGTGGCCTGCTGGAGATAGCAGACCACCATGTCTGTGACTGCTTTTTTAATAAAGCAGTTTTTTTGTATTGCAGCCTGTTGTCCTTAAAGGAAAACGAGTAGCAATACACGAGAAAATTAAACCATTTTCATTTTCAGAGCCATTCACAATAGGGAAGGGGTCCCATGGGGACCCCTTCCCTTTTGCGAATGGGTTAGCACCCACTTCACATGGGTGCTAACTGCAAATTACTTTGCGACCGTGTTCGTGGTCACAGAGCAATTCTGCATCGTGATGCGAATCGCAAATAGGAAGGGGAATACCCCTTCCTATTTGTGAGTCGCATTCCCATTTTGCGAGTCGGTAACCAAGTTACCGACTCGCAAAATGGGAATGGGCATCGCGATGCACGTTTTGCATGGCGCAAACAGCTAATTTCTCTGTTTACGCCATGCAAAACGTTTCGTACATCTGGCCCTGTCTCACTAGAACCAAGCTATACCAGGCTGATGAATCCATAACAAAGCTGAAAGCAGTCCTGGTTTGCTTGAGTTCCTGTTCAGGTAGGACCTGGCTTGGGAGTTCGGGCTAGGCTATTTCCACTGGAGCAGGCTCAAGACTGATTTTCATATAGCTGGGTCCAAACTGAGTCGCATGGTGTGCAAAATAATGATGGACTATGATGCAGCCCTGAGTAATTACCAGTGGCTGAGGTTAATTCAAGCTTTTCATCCTTCACTTTTTGCATATTTTAGAATGTCGCCTTAACTGGGATGGGTATGCATAGAAATAGGTCCCGTGCACACTGTCACGGGAACAAAGTTATACGCAGCTGATGAGCCCATAAAAAAGGTGAAACCTGTCCTGGGTTGCTCCTGTTGAGGTAGGATCTGGCATGGCTGTTTGGGATGGATTCTTCCTGTTGGAGCAGGGTCAAGACCAATTTGCATATAACTTGGTCCAAACTGAGGTGGCATGGTGTGAAAAATAACGAAGGTCTGGAATACTGTCCAAGTAATTACAAGTGGCTAAGATTAATGCAAACATTCCATCCTTCAATTTTTGTATGCTTTCGTATGTCGCTCTAAGTGAGACGGGTATGCCCAGACATGGGTCTGTGTGCACCGTGTCACAGGAGCCAAGTTATACTCGGTTGACAGTATGAAACTCCAGTATGGTTGACTTGGCGGTTCCATTACACAATTACTCATTACCGATGGACACGTAAAATGTTTTAATTAGCATATTTTTGAGGATAATAAAAAAGTAGCTGTTGCTGATATCTCTCTCCTGACCGAGACCAACAGCCCCCAACCAACACTTTTGCCCCAGGACACTTTCAGGCCTTTAGACCTCTTTTGGCTCTGAAAGCAAGTGAATAGCAGCTGCATCCTGCCTTTATACATGTTTATGCACACTAGAAACACCAATTACCCACAGCAAAATTTTGCAGTTTGTTTATGCTATCTCTTGACCTGCTTAGGCCATTAACCTCTTACCGGGGATGCAACGGTTACGTCCTCTGCAGCACCGCTAGGGTGCAGAGGACGGAACTGTTACCTCCTGCACCAGGCCCATGGAGGGAACGCTAGAGCTCCCCCCATTGGCCTCCTGCCCAATACGCCAGAGTAGGGATAGAAGGGGAATCTGATGACGTCAGTGCACAATCCCGCGCTCACCTAATCAGAGGCTGCCCACATCGTGCTTCCAGCGTGATCGGATGAGAAATGCAAAGAATGT
Organism: Pleurodeles waltl; assembly: GCF_031143425.1. Taxonomy (NCBI): domain Eukaryota; kingdom Metazoa; phylum Chordata; class Amphibia; order Caudata; family Salamandridae; genus Pleurodeles; species Pleurodeles waltl. The sequence goes on along the minus strand of NC_090444.1, from coordinate 579,193,219 downwards.
CTCGTCCGATTGGGGGATGGGGGCAGGCAGAGGCATGAAAGGAAAGGAAAGGCCTTTCCTTTCATGTCTCTTTGAGCATTTCTTCAGCACGATCGTGAAGCGATCGGGCTGCAAAAATGCCCCCTAGACACCAGGGATTTTGTGTCAGTGTCTGTTTATGTGTGTTTACATAAAAGGGGAGTACCCCCTTAGGCAAGGGTCGCTCCCCTGGGGGCAAACTGTTTTTAAGCCATTTCTGTCCCTCTGGGGGGCAGATCGGCCTATTTTTCTTAGGCCAATCTGTCTGGGCAGAGACCACTAGACACCAGGATTTATTTTTTTACGTCATTTTCAGGCAAGAGGAGCGACCCCTTAGGCAAGGGTCGCTCCCCGGGCAGGGGGGCAAATTTATTTTAGGCCATATCTGCCCCCCGATAGGGCAAATAGGCCTATTGTAATTAGGCCGATCTGCCAAGCGAGGCAGAAACCACTAAGCACAAGGGATTTGTTTGTTTTTTACAGATGGTGAGCAACTCCTTTGGCAAGGGTCCCTCCCCTGGGGGGCAATTTTATTTTAGGCCAGTTCTGCCCACCTTGGGGGCAGATCGGCCCCAGTTCTGCCCACCTTGGGGGCAGATCGGCCCATTTTTTTAGGCCAATTTGCCCCTGAGGGGGCCAGAAACCACTAGACACACAGGATTTTATTTTGTTGTGCTAATTTCATGCAAGGGGAGCGACCCCTTAGCCTTTCTATTAAGCTGATCTGTCCCCGGGGGGGGCAGAAACCACTTAGGCACCAGGGATTGGTGAGTGTATTTTGTTTGGGGGGCAGTCCCATGGGCAAGGGTCACTCCCCATAGGGGCACATTACTGTTGGCCATTTTCGGCCTATTTTTGTAAGGCCCATCTGCCCCCAAGGGGGGCAGAAAGCCTACCAGAAATTGGGAAGATTTTTTTTCAAAAAAAGAGGGTGGGGATATGGCCATACCCCCAGCCCAAATAAATGGGGACAAACTTGTTCTGCCCACCGGTGGGCAAATGGGGCAATTATCCTGATCCACTCCCCGGGGAGGCAGAAAGCCTACTAGATGCCAGGGAATTAAAAAAAAAAGATAGTGGGGTGGTGGCTACCAACCAGTATGGACATGGTTATGCCCCCACCCCAACTGAAGAGGGTAAAAGTCTTTCAGCTTTCCCCCAGCACACTAAAAGATCTTATCCCAATAGCAAGCAAGAGGACATTTGATTATTTTGGTTTTACACTTGGGCCATGAGAGCTTGGCTAACTCTCAAAATCCTCCCACTTGGAATGGTGAGGGCTGCACTTTTTAGATTTTGGGATGCTGCCATGTAGAAAATTCTATGGGACCTAGACACATCTGAAAACTAAACATTTGGGTGAGTCCAGGGTGGTGTGATTTACATGCACCCGCACCATTTTCTTACCCACAATGCCTTGCAAACCTCCACCTTTCCTTGAAATCACAAATTTTTCCCACATTTTTGTTATGGAACCTTCCGGAATCTGCAGGAATCCACAAAATTCCTACCACCCAGCATTGTCGCATCTATACCGATAAAAATTCCGCCCCACTTGTCAGCCTAAAAATGTTTTTTTTGTTTTCCAAACTGCCCTTTTGGACCCGCTTTGGTTCCACCTCAATTTTGACTTGTTTTTGGCTCTTCCCTGTCACAGGCTCTTGGCCCACCTACACAAGTGAGGTATCATTTTTATCGGGAAACTGAGGGGAACGTTGGTTGGTAGGAAATTTGTGTCAGTGCGGTGAGCCCACACAGAAATGTGGGAAATGTTTTATTTTTTAGCAAAATTTGAGGTTTGCTGAGGATTCTGGGTAAGAAAACACGGGGGATCGACACAAGGCACACCTTCCTGAAATCTCTCGGGTGTCTAGTTTTCAGAAATGTTTGGGGTTGATAGGTTAACCTAGAAGGCTGCTGACCCTGGACCAAAAACAGAGGTGCCCTCCCCTGCAAAAACAGGTAGTTTTGTATTTGATAATTTTGATGTGTCTATGTAGTATTTTGGGGCATTTCCTGTCACGGGCACTAGGCCTACCCACACAAGTTAGGTACCATTTTTATCGGGAGCCTTGGGGGAATGCTGGGTGGAAGGAAATTTGTGGCTCCTCTCAGATTCCAGAACTTTCTGTCACCAAAATGTGAGGAAAAGGTGTTTTTTTGCCAAAGTTTGAGGTTTGCAAAGGATTCAGGGTAACATAACCTAGTGAGAGTGCCACAAGTTACCCCATCCTGGGTTCCTCCAGGTGCTGAGTTAAAAATTGTACAGGTTTGGTAGGGATCCTTAGGTGCTGGCTGAGCTTGAGGCCAAAATCCACAGGTAGCACTTTGCAAAAAAACAGGTCAGTTTTCTTTGTGAAAATGTGATGTGTCCATGTTGCGTTTCCTGTCGCGGGCATTAGGCCTACCCACACAAGTGAGGTACCATTTCTATCGGGAGACTTGGGGAAACACAGAATAGAAGTGCTATTGCCCCTTGTCTTTCTCTACATTTTTTCCATCCAAATGTAAGACAGTGCGTAAAAAAGATGTCTATTTGAGAAATGCACTGTAATTCACATGCTAGTATGGGGTCCCCGGAATTCAGAGTTGTGCAAATAACCACTTCTTCTCAACACCTTATCTTGTGTCCATTTTGGAACTACAAAGGTTTTCTTGATACCTATTTTCCACTCTTTGTATTTCACCAAATGTATTGTTGTATGCACTGTATAGAATGAAAACCTATTGGCAAGGTGCAGCTCATTTATTGGCTTTGGGTACCTAGGGTTCTTGATGAACCCACAAGTTCTATATATCCCTGCAACCAGAGGAGCCCAGCAGACAAAACAGTATATTGTTTTCAAAAATATGCCATAGCTGGAAAAAGTTATAGAAGAAAACATGGACAAAACTGGCTTTTTTTTCACCTCAATTTCCATATTTTTTTAATTTTAGCTGTTACTTTCTGTAGTAAAACCTTGAAGGATCTACACAAATGACCCCTTGCTGAATTCTGAATTCTGTCTACTTTTCAGAATGGTTTAGCTGTCTAGAATACAGCATTGCTTTCACACCCATTTCTGGCACTAACTGGGAGAAGTCTGAAAGCACAAAAAAAATAGTAAAATTGGGGTATGTCCCAGTAAAATGCCAACACTGTGTTGAAAAATGTGGTTTTCTGATTCAAGTCTGCCTGTTCCTGAAAGAAAGCTAGGAAGATGGTGATTTCAGCACCACAACCAGTTTGTTGATGCCATTTTCAGGGGAAAAAAACCACAAGCTTTCTTCTGCAGCCCTTTTTCCCATTTTGTTTTATAAAAACGAAATTTAGCTTTATTTTGGCTAATTTCTTGGTCTCTTCCAAGGAAACCCACAAACTCTGGGTACCTTTAGAATCTATAGGATGTTGGAAAAAAAGGACACCAATTTGTCATGGTTAGCTTATGTAGGCAAAAAATTATGAGCCTAAGCGAGAACTACTCCAAATAGCCAAAAAATGCCTGGCACCTTATGGGAAAATGCCAGGCAGGGAAGGAGTTAAGAACACGCTGCATTAATTCGATTATTTTTTAACACTTTATTTGACTTTGCACATTTCCATCGGGATGTTGTGATTTTAGGACAATTGGTGTCCGTGCAATTGTTCTGTTCATTTGTGAGACTTTTTATGCACTTTTATGGTTTTGTACTTTTAATCGAAATAAAGTTATTGCTAATCCTACTAACACCAATAATGTTAGTATTCACTACTATTAGTCACAAGCACCGTAAAATATACCACGAGTTGGCATGTCATCCTCTTCTTTATTTAGAGGATGCCCTTTCATGGGATGGTGTATTTACGTTATTGGAGAGTTGCATGAAACGTAAAACAGTCCCTATTTCTCTCCCCCTTTCAATAAAGAACAAGGAACAGACACCATTTCTGAGACCGTTTTATTTTGTGCTATAATTAAACGGATGCAGGAGGAGGAATCAATCCTTAACTTATTTCCTCTGACCAATCACGTGCTTTTGTGTGGCTGGGAGATGTCATATGGGAGAGCTTTTGGAGACATAATGCACCCACTCTGTTAATCCAGGTCTAATTTCACGGAAGTGAGTAGATACATCACACATACCCCACTTTATCTTATTTCACTTGCTAGGCTGTAGAGTGTAGAGGCTATTTAGAGGAATATTGCTTGCACCACTTTCCCAAGTTAAACAGGGCAGGATTTATATAAATGAACAGAGTGAATAAGACATTTCTGTAGATATTTTATGAGAAGATAAATAGCATGAGTGATCTTGCCACTAAGCATGCTATGTTCTAAGAGAAAAAAGGTAATAGGGACTGTAGAAAAAGCCACTGTTCGCATGGTTACCCTGTCACTTTTTTGCCTAGTGTTGATGCCAGCTTTGATTGGAAGTGTGCTGGGACCCTGCTAACCAGTGCCCAGCACCAGTGTTCTTTCCCACAAACTGTACCTTTGTTACCCAATTGGCACAGCCCTGGCACACAGGTAAGTCCCTTAAGAAAGGTACCCCTGGTACCATGGGCCCTGTGGCCAGGGGAGGTCCCTAAGGGCTGCAGCAGGTATTATGCCACCCTAAGGGACCCTTCACTCTGTACATGCACACTGCCTTGCAGCTTGTGTGTGCTGGTGGGGGAAAAGATAAAGTCGACAATGCACTCCCCTCAGAGTGCCATGCCCACAAACCACTGCCTGTGGCATAGATAAGTCACCCCTCTAGCAGGTCTTACAGTCCTAAGGCACGGTGCACCATAGGTTAGGGCATAGCTGCATGAGCAATATGCCTCTACAGTTTCTAAGTCAATTCTTAGACACTGTAAGTGCAGGGTAGCCATACTAAGTATATGGTCTGGGAGTTCATCATTACGAACTCCACAGCACCATAATGGCCACACTGAATACTGGGAAGTTTGGTATCAAACTTCTCAGCACAATACACCCACACTGATGCCAGTGTGGGATTTTTAGAAAAATGCACACAGAGGGCATCTTAGACATGCCCCCTGTATGTCAGCCAGCCTGGTAGTGTAGGACTGACCGGTCTGTGCCAGCCTGCCACTTCCAGATGAGTTTTGGACCACATGGGGTGAGTGCCTTTGTGCACTCTGTGGTCAGAAACAAAGCCTGTCCTTGGTGGAGGTGCTTCACACCTCCCCCTGCAGGAAATGTAACACGTATTATAGTGCCCCAGGGCACTCCAGCTACTGGAGATGCCAGCCCCCCCGAACAAGCCCCCACTTTTGGCAGCAAGTCCAGAGGGATAATTAAGAAAAACAAGGAGGAGTCACCCCCTCAGCCAGGACAACCCCTAAGGTACCCAGAGCTGAAGTGACCCCCTCCTGGAGAAATCCTCCATCTTGCTTTGGGGGATTAGGACCAACAGAGATAGGAATGTGCCCCCACCCAAAGGGAGTGGGCACAAGGAGGGTGTAGCCACCCTCAGGCCCAGTAGCCACTGGTCCTGATTGAATCTCATGGTTCTAAAATAAATTAAGAAAGAGTATTTTTCTATATAAAAATCCTATTGGTCTGGAGTTAAGTCATTGAGTGTGTGTTTCTTTTATTGTCTGTGTGTGTACAACAAATGCTTAACGCTAAGCCTAACTGCTCGACCACACAACCACAAATAAAGCATTAGTATTATCTATTATTGCCTCTGTCAAGCCTCTTGGGGAACCCCTGGACTCTGTGCACACTATGGGCCTGATTACAACTTTGGAGGAAGGTGTTAATCCGTCCCAAATGAGACGGATATACCACCAGCCGTATTACGAGTCCATTATATCCTATGGAACTCGTAATAAGGCTGGTGGTATATCCGTCACATTTGGGACGGATTAACACCTCCTCCAAAGTTGTAATCAGGCCCTATATCTCATGTTGATATAGTATATGCAGAGCCAGCTTCCAACAGGGACTATCATAGGTTTTGCCATTTTCATTGTAGTAAGAGGTGTCAGAGGAAACTGGTCAAATGTATTATTTTTATTGAGCACCATACTATGTGATGCTACAGGGAACAGTTGTTTACCTTTAGGATACTGGAGCTAGAAGCTTTAGTAACATTCAGTCCTAGTAAAATATTTACTGTGGCACAAATAAATGTGTAATTGTCTGATATTAATATTTATGCATCGAAGACCCAAGGGAAAGGCCAAGAGGTGTACATAGACTCAGAACAAGACTTATCAACAGCCACGTTAAGCTCAAAATTACTAGACTGGTTGGATTTTCATTGTCCATACCTCTATAAAGAGTTATTGAAGTGGGGCGGTCACTTGTTGATCACTGACTGTGGAGCTGAACTTATTTCACTCTTTTCTGGTCGTGCTAAAAACCAATCTTTAGTGGTTCAGTGGTCACAAAAGGTGTATGGTTGTTGCATTTACTGAAGAACTTTCCAGGGTGGGGAATTGGCAGCTCACTGTGGTATCTGGCTTTCTCATTTGCATCCATTCCAGGCGCGACTCCTCCACTTGGGCGGAGGAGCGTCACCCCTCCCCACCAGCAGTAGAAGTTGCAAACCTTTTACCAAAAAAGTTCATAACTACGTTTATTATCATTTTTTTGGTACAGCACTCCCCCTCACTGCGCATGAATGTTTGCCTGCCGTCTCCGGCCGGCCAAATACACATGCGCAGTAGGCTCTCTCCAGCCCAGCACTGTGTTGCTGGGCTGGAGAGAGCAGGCACAGGCTCCCAGTCTGCCTGGGAGCACCCAGCCAATCCTAATGCTGCTCTGAGCAGTGTCAGGATTGGCCACAGGGCAGGCTGGGAGCCTGTGCCTGCAGCCTGTCTGTAGCCTAGGAGAGGAGCAGCGCAGTGGTGATGGTGGTGGCAGTGGTGGCACAAGTATGTTTTTTAAAATTAATTCCCCCATCCCCCTCTTAATCCCCCCACCCCGTGCACGCCACCCCAACCCTATTTACCACCGCGTGCCGCTACTCATCCATTCATTTGTAAGCATCAGCAATCTGGCTGGATTTGTTGTATGTATCTCCTTGTGGATGGAGGTACAAGTGATAAGGCCTCAGTCAATAAAAGTGGGCGTTACATGTCTGGTCTACTAACTGTATTTATTTAACAGGCGAAAATAAAAGCATGTTCTGCTATGGTTGTGGCATAAACTCCTAGCAAGAATTTCCCATGTAAATGTTAAAGCTTAGGCTCCGTGTGTGAGTGAGGAGACTGTGCGCTATCATTGTGAAATGTGAGGGAAAGATAATAATCATGCTGGTATTTGATTCTGATTTGCCTTTCTCAGTATCGGTCATTCCTGGATCCTCTTCTATCCAAGATGAATGCTGTCTTCAGCCACGTTTAGACACGTTTTGAACATGGACAGTGCACTGTCAAGGAGCAGATTTTATAAATTAAGAAAACAATGCATTTAACATTAATAACTTGCAGAATTATTGTGTAGTCTTCATAAGAAAAACACTGCAGAAGACAAATGTGTACAAGACAGCCATAGTAACGTATTTAGTTTGAATAGCTGACCTAGTTTAAGAATGTGAAATGTACTGTTCGTGACCTTCTCATATGCATATGTTTTATAAAGTGTATTAATTGAATACATTGGTAATGCTTCTCCTTGCAAATGTTTCTACTTCCTGTATTTTCGGCGTATAAGACGACTGGGCGTATAAGACGACCCCCTACTTTTCCTGTTAAAATATAGGGTTTGGGCTATACTCGCCGTATAAGACTACCCCTCTTCCAACGCACACCAAATAAAAATTAAAAAACATCAGATTTGATTTTAATATGGTAATTTTAATTCAAATGCTTATGACATGCAGGTACGTAGTAGGAAAACTGTCACTTATAAACATAAGGCTGTTTGTCATCAAACATGTAAACATAAAACAGTGCAAGTGGATTAAACTTTTCCTAATTCACTCTAAAGCTGAAAGGAAGGATAAGACAATAAACCCATGGGAACTGCCATGCTGTCTGTTTTCTAAGCTGACAACCAAACTGGAACTGATGATGATAGGAGGAAGATAAACAAACAGAGAGAGAGAGCAAGTGCCAGGCAAGATCCTAGGGAGTCAGCAACGCCCATCATAACTCCAAGCTATTTTTACAGGACTTGCTGGCTTAACAGTTTCTCTTTAAAAGCCTTCAAAATCCTCCTGTTCGTCATCTGATATCATAAGTAAATCAATTACATCTTGTGGTACATTTGTAAGGCAGTCATCATATGGATCTAATTCCGTATCAGATGGTGTGGTCTCATATTCGGCTTTCTCTTCATCTTGCCACAAGTAGTCGTCCTCCATACCATCTAATGAATTTGATATGCCACACTTCTTGAAAGACTTGATTACTGTTTCTGCATCAATATCATTCCAGGCTTTTATGACAAACTTGCACAAAACATCCAACTGTGGAGCACGCGTGTTTCCTCCTTTTGTGAATGACTTTTCGCCGCTAACCATCCACTCATTCCACTGTTCTCGAATGCGATCTTTAAATGGCTTGTTTAGGCACACATCCAGTGGCTGTACCAACGATGTCAATCTTGCAGGAATAACTGCCACATCTGTGTTTATTCTTGCCAGCCTTTGCTTCGTGCTGGGAGTTAAATGAGCCCTGAACATATCCCACACCAGTAGACTACGTGTTTGAATAAGTCCACCTGGTCGCCTGCTCCATACATTATCAAGCCATAGCTTTACCCCTTCTTCATCCATCCGGCCTTTTTCATGTACATGTACAAAACAACCAACAGGAAACTTGAGTTTCGGCATTGTTTTTCTTTTAAAAATAATCATTGGTCTCAGTTTGGCACCATCAGCTGTGCATGCTAGTACCACTGTAAAACTGGACTTCTCATGTCCTGTTGTTTTAATTAAAATTGTTTTTTCACCTTTTGGATGGACAGTTCTATTTCCAACCATATCAAAATTCATTGGAGTTTCATCCATATTTCCGATACTACTTAACGCATAGCCATGTTTATTGCGCTGTTGTATTACATATCGATGGAAACTATTTACTTTGGCTTCAAGATCTGCAGGTAATTTATGTGCAATTTTCGTCTTTTGCCTCAGTACCAGATTATGCCTTTCAAAGAATCTAGTACACCAGGATACAGTGGCCTTAAATCTGTTGCTGTGATCTGGGTTAGATTTGGCCCACTGAAGGGCAAACAAACGTATTTGTTTCGTGTCACTATATAACCACTTTGGTGATGCTCATTCACCATGTCTGCTACATGTTTTTCGAGTTCTGGCCAATGTGGGGTGCCTCTTCTTAATGCACACTTATCCCTTGGCATACTCCTTAATGCTTTTTAATTTGCTTTCCAGTCCCGAACCATCTTTTCTGTTACTCCATATTGTCTTGCAGCAGCACAGTTATTATGTTCCATGGCAAAGTTTACAACTTTAAGTTTGAAACCGGCTTCATATTTCTTTCTTCTTGCTGGTGGAGCCAGGATGGGGTCTTGTCTGTTAGCCATTTGTATACTGTACTGTATGTACTGGTGCTGTACTGTATGAACTGGTACAGATACTAGTACTGGTACTGGTACTGGTACTGGTACTGGTGCTGTGCTGTACTGTACTGTATTCACCACCACATGTATCTGCTCACCAGATAGACTGCCTTCCTTCAGAATCACCAAGTATACAACAACCAGCCAATCACAGAGAATGAATTTACCATTAAGATTGTTGAAACTGCAGTACAACCAAAGTTAAATGCGGTCAAAATATATATTTTTTTATAATATTGTCATATCCCAATCCAAAATGGCCGTTACTATATGGTAATTCCCTAATATGTGCCATGCGCGAGAAGAAAGAAACAGAAAACAGAAAACAAATCTTGTTTCTATGGTACCGTAATAGCGCGATTTGAATAGCCTGGGGCACGCGCAGGAACGCGCGCCTGCCCAGACAACTGCCAGGGAGGATTTCGGCATACGGTAAGACCGATCAGCTCCGTGTCCACAAGTACGGTAACTGAATCTTTGTGGGACGCGGAGCCCATCGTACGCTTGGAATTCATTTCCAAATGCAGCGTACGGTGGCTCAGCTACAGGGCGCTTGTCCCTGAAGTTTCAGCACGCCGTATACCGGCGTATAAGACGACCCCCGACTTTTGAGGAGATTTTCAGGGGTTAAAAAGTCATCTTATACGCCGGAAAATACGGTAAACAAAAAGCATTGGAGAATAATGAATAAGAAACTTGCATATTAGTGAGGTAATGTAGAAGCTAAAACATGGAAATGCAATTTCTTGAGGCAAATGAATGGTGAGAATCAGCTGCAAAGTTATACGGTGTATTGATAAGTGTTTTCTGCTTGAGACAAAGAGAGCTGATGATAAAGTGAACAAGAGTAGTTATTTAGAAGGTTAGACATGACAAAATGTATTTTTCTGAATAACAGATTGAATCATACAACGTGAAAAATAAGGACACTTAGGGGCATATTTATGAAAGGTTTGCACCACGCTTGCACCACTCAACATGGTACATGCACGGCGCAAACAATTAATTTATATTTTTGAGGCCATGCAAAGCCACTTTGAATGGCTTAAAAAATATGGAGCAAGGCAAAGAAGCGCAAATCACTGCATTGCCTTGCTCTGCACAAAGGAGGTGGTCCATGGGCGTTGCATGGGTGTTCCCATAGTGTTGGGCACATGTCCAGATTTATCAAACCTGGTGAACCTGGGAATTCACCAAAAAGATTTGCCTCCCCAGGAGAGGAGTAACAAGGAGAAATATCTTTATTTCTTAACATTTGTTTTCATCTATGTGTACTGCATTGTGCAGCACACACAGAAAGAGGAAAAAGCCTCTCAGGATTGTATTTGTGTAGGAAGGTACACATAGAAGGAGGAAAAAGCCTCTCAGGGTTGTTTTTTGTGCAGGAAGGTGCCTGTTAGTTGGAAGTTTGCCCTTTCTGTAGGATCACCCCTGATGTTTGCCTTCTGTAGCTGAAGCCATTTTGGTGGTATTAAGACTCTGCACTTTACTGCTGTTAACTAGTGGTAAAGTGCTTGTGCTCCCCCCACACATGATAGAATTGGGATACACTTGATAGTTACATTTAATTTACTTATAAGTCCCTGTACAGAGGTCCTTCAAATTAAGTAATATTAGTGGGCTGCAGCGCTCATTGTGCCACCTGCATGTTTCAGGCCTGCCATTGCTGAATGTGTGTGCACTTTAAATGGACATTTCCACTTACCTAAACTGTGCTTTTTAATACGTATAACTCAACCAAAAGGTAGGCCTTGAAAGCCCATAGAGTATGGAGCATTGTATTTAAAATGTAGGAAGTGTAAATTTAATGTTTTACATGTCCTGCCTGTAAAAAACCTCCAAAGTCTTTTTTCACTGCAGCAAGCTTGGCTCTCGCATAGAAAAGCACTGGGTTACATTAAAACTAATTATAATATAAATTCAGTTTGGGGTTGGTTGTGAAAGTGGCTCAAGGCCTTATTTTAATATGAATTGAAAATCCAACGATGGTCAAGTTGAATTTGAGAAAGTTGGTATGCCTTTATGCCACCGTGCAGGTGTTACCGGACCCCCTGCTTCCTCCTTGCAGTGAGATTTGTATTCCTCCCAGACAGTGGACACAATGGGCCTGGGTGTGGGGAGCTGAAAGTCTTCCTGTCAGGATGGTTAAGGAGGATCTGTGCCCCTACCCTGATTACACTTCAAAGGGGTCTGCCCTGGCCTGCACAGAAGAACCGGACACCACCGCCCTGTCTTTGTTTCACTAGCCAGGCTGGAGCCAAACCCTGAGGAAATGGAGGAAATAATCAGCACCAGTTTTAGAGTGAGACAAAGGGGTGTGTCCCGCCCACAGGCTGGCACTGGGGATAAAATGGCATCCCAGAACCTGAAATCAGAAAACTGCTGGACTTGTGAAGACTCACAAGAAGGACTGCCCTGCTGTCTGAATCCTAAAGAAAGACAGAACATGGTTGCCGTGAACCCAGGACACCAAAAGTGACTTCCAGGGTCAGCTGGATGACCTCCTGTGTGAACTACAGGGAACCAACAAGTTCCAGAGGCCTTTCCTGCTGATCAGGTCCAACTGGACCTTACCTGGTCCCATCTTCTGGCTTCTGTCTGAGTCCTCACCCCCAAGTGCTGTCCTCAAAGTCCTGAACCATTGGCTGGAGTTGAGTGCACTTCTCCTGCCTAACTGAAGGTTTCAATTAATCTGACGCAGAGCCGTGCAGCGCCTCATAGCTCCTACTCGAAGGCTTCATGGGATCTAAGGCCGAGCGAGGAAGAGCTTCGCAGAGCCACACACCAGGTCCAAACTTCAGAGACACAAGCCCTGCAGAGTCGCACCATAGAGCTCCCCGCCGAAGGCTTCACTGGATTTGGCACTAAGCAATGCAGAGCCACACAGAAGCACGCAGTGCCTGACTGAATGTGTGACTGAATCCAAAGCGAAGCGATGTAGAGCAGTGCTTCACCATCCTCACATCAGCTCCTGTATGTGGCCCACAGTCCATTGCAGTCAGTCTGAGCTTGTGACTTTTCCCCTATCCAGTGCAAACAAACACTTGCAGTAGGTGCTTTGCTCCAGTTAGCGCTACTTTTACCTAAGAATTGAAAACTCATAACTCCGGTTGTACTGATTGAATTTTAGAAATGTTAGTGTAATTTTATTTATTAAAATCGACACTATTGTTCTACAGTGGTCTAGCGTTTCTCTTTTGTATTCACTTCATTAATGTTAGAGTATTGCATAAATAGTTTACACATTACGTCCAAGTTAAGCCTGACTGCTTTTTGTGCAGAGCTCCCAGGGGTTTGAGCACAGGTGTATTTAGTAACTTTTGTGGTTCACCCTGCAAAGATTATGATTAATATTACAGCTGGGTTCTCACCTCTCTCAACTAACACCCCAATTTCTTACATAACGAAATTAAAATATAAAGAGACCCAGCTCAGGAGAAGAACCCTTTTCAATATGGACGAATTCTTACTTGCTTGAACGACTATGCAGCCTCAATTATATGGCAAACGTACCCAATTCTTTAATAATATTACACACAGAATAATAGCTGTTAATGATACTGCTTAGCCCAGCTGCCACCTATTTGACTTGCACTCTTTTCCTACTGTAGAATTATCGAAGTGCTCCTACTGTAGAATTATCGAAGTGCTGTGGAAATAGTCGGTTTAAGAAAGAAGAGCCTCCAATTGCACAACTAAACATTTTTGGAAACACAAATCTATATTTGTAATAAGACAACTTCTGAAAGTGGCAATGGCACTGAACAGTCTCAGATTTAAGGTACATGTGTTACCTCTAATAGTGTTACAGACAGGGTGGTACTGGTAACACTAGTTTGTGGTAATACGGGGAGGGTGACAAGTTGATACCACATTGACCAAAATACTATGGAAAATAGTTACATGAATTGTTGTTTCTATCTCAAATCCCGCATGTAAAATTGAAACTGTGGACTTTTTACTGGAACCAACTTCCTCTAGGTATGTCCAACACGGTTTGTCCCAAGTAACACCACCTCACTTGGGGACTGGTAACTCCTGGTCACCTGCCCCATCAGGAAAATTGCGTCAGTTCCTGCTTATGATGTTGAGTAAAGGAGTGTGCCTACTGTTTGAAATCAGGGACCCTCTGTAATACGTTTCTGATGCTGGATAGTGAGAGGGATACAGTCCTGTGCAGGGTAGAAATCAGACTCAATTGGTCTAGTTGCGTTTCACTTTGTCACCTTTCAAGAATGTTGCATTTTTTGTGCTGATAATAATGTAAATGCTCTTTGCCTTTTTGCAAGGTTATTTCATGTTAGGCTGCTCCGTAATAACACATGGCCAGATTGCACAATATTTGCTGATAGTTTTGGGGTTAGCACACTGTAAATTGTTTGCAATTAGCATATCAAGTGAAGCAGCTTGACGGGCGTGGCTGAAGGCAATTCTGCTTTTCAGCAGATGTAGCATGGTTTTGATGATGAAATGCCGGGCTTTGCGGATTCTAGGGCAAGTAGCAGAAAAATCTGCTAGAAATGATTGCATGACAGAAAAAAGTGCAAGCACAGAAAACCTTTTGAATGGACTATATTCTCTTATGATTTATGCTTTTAATGTTCAATATATTGTTCATTTTTTATGTGTGCTGATCCATTATTGCATTTTTTGCTTTGGAAAGTTGATTTGCATTGGAAAAACAGCATATATGTAATTTTCCAGGATTCTTTCAGATCTTTAAGTTATTTCGTCCTTACCTGGTGTGGACTGGGTGTGTGTGTGTGTGGTTCAGGAGGGGGGGTTGTTGCATATTATCACAAGGGGATTTTTTTTTTTTATTCTTTGACGAGTTGCTAATTGGCCAAGCTTTAATAAGAGAGAAGTGATGCTACCGTAAAAAATGTTGAACAGCACTCAGAGTGGTGGTATTGGGCATGCAGCTCAGCACTGAAAATAGTTTTTATATTTTTAGAATTGGATCAACAATCAAAATTTTGTATACTTATTGGCGACTTTGAGTATACCCGCTTCAACTTCAACACTGGCTAATAGTGATCAGTCTCTTTTTGCCATTGTCTTATAACTTTGACTTGTCAGATCTTCACTCACCACAGAGTCCTCTACCTCTCACTTGATGCTATTGGCTATTAAGAGTGAATTTTCCGCCCCCAAAGCATTGTTTGTGTGGAACTGCCTGAGATACTACTAGAGAGCCTTCATTATAGTAACCCTTTTATGTTTATGTCATAGAAACTGAAGACTACCACAAAGGCTCCTTGTCCACCAACCTCTATTTGATATAGAATAAAAATAAGACTCCACTGAAGGTAAGGGAGCACTCATTACAGTCAGCCTTCTGTTTCTTTGCGTGGTTCTCACTGACTTACACTGCAAGAGAAAGCATATTAAACGTAGACCTACTGGCTTAGTTAATGGTTCTTAATTTTGTTATTACACGATTTGCATAATGGCACACAAAAGTGTATCGATACAGAGGAGAGTTACTGTATACAAAATCATGTTACTATGCACGTCTCTGTTACTGAACAATTGTTCTCCAAGGTACAAAAATGCGGATTTACATGCAATTGTTGAACCTACAAACATGTATTTCACTCTACATCTAACTGTGATAACAAACATACTTTTGTGACATTGTGTACAGAACTGTTATCTAGGGTGGCTCTTCTGTTTCTACCCATATAGCTCAATCACAAATGTTCATGTCGTCCTAAAAGAGTTTGTGTGTTTGGGGATACCATTCTTCTTAATAACGAAAATACAACAATATTATAACTGCAAAACAAACAGTAAATATTACCAGAGCGCAGTCACACAACAGATCCCCTCCATCGATTTTGTTTGTGGGTATTTCATTGTTTTGCATTTAATCATAGTATACTGCAATATTAACACACTCAGGGCCTGATTTATAATTTTTTAACGCCGCATTTGCGTCATTTTTTGACGCAAAAGCTGCACAAACTTACAAAATATAATTAAATTTTGTAAGTTTGCGCCGCTTTTGCGTCAAAAAATGACGCAAATGCGGTGCAAAAAAATAATAAATCAGGCCCGGAGTGCTTTTACTGATATGGTTGCAAATGAGATGCTGCGCAGTTCATCTATGCTTTGCACTTGCACAGTAGCTACAAGGGGGTCATATTCTGACCCTGTGTATATTCAAAAGTAAATCTAATTTCTATCTAAAATGTGTAAAGTGAAATGTGGGTATTATATTGTATTCCTGAACTATTCTGTAAAATAAATCACACACACGTGTATTGCAACAGAATTTGCTAAATTTATCAAATCCAACGATCGTACGGTGACCCATATGTTTGCAGTATAACACACGTTTTTATGTACGGACACAAATGCATTTAATAAAAAATAAATGTGTATATTAGCACCGTTAGGGTAAATTAGCATGTTACTGCCATGGGATGCATTTATACAGTAACACAAATGTGTGTGTAATAACACTCCTGTGTATTTTGACACAAATATGTGAAAAGGAACTTAACTGCCTGTTCCAGAACCCCTGTGTGTACCATGACTCAAGTATTAGTATAGTACTTAAATTATAAAGATAAAACAATTGGGCGCACTTACAATTGATGTCAGGGTGGGATAGCATTTAGGTGACAGGTAGCCTTTATTGATGATGCCCATGTTAATGCATAGCCACAGCTGCTGGCAATGACATGGTGATCAAGGAATTATTATAAATGGATTATAATCGGATTCTTGCCCTTAATAAAATCCATCACCGAGTTGTTCAGAATCTATTGAGTGTGGTAATAGTGCGTACTCCAGGTTTTTGGAGAATAAAATCTGCAAGTCCTGACAATCACCGAGCATTGACCCCCCCCCCCACCCCAATAGTACATTTTGCAGATTTGACACACTGTACATTACTCTGGGGAAATTGTGGAGGGGGTGGATTTAGCCACAAAATTCCTAATTTCCATTATGTACAATAACATGAGTTAACACCAGTGTCAGAATTTAAGGTCACTGGTAACGATGGTAAAAGTGGTAAAAGTGGGACCCACATTGAAGGTGTCTGTGCTCACTTGAACGTCTACTTGTTAGAGAGGTATGGAATGAAAATGTCACTTACCCAGTGTACATCTGTTCGTGGCATCAGTCGCTGGAGATTCACATGTTCTGCATAGCTCGCCATCTGGTGTTGGGTCGGAGTGTTACAAGTGGTTTTTCTTCGAAGAAGTCTTTCGAGTCACGGGACCGAGTGACTCCTCCTTCTGTCTCCATTGCGCATGGGCGTCGACTCCATCTTCGATTGTTTTCCCCGCAGAGGGTGAGGTAGGAGTTGTGTTGTAGTAATAGTGCCCATGCAATGGAGTGACTAAGTATGTACCTATTTAAGGTGGAAATAATATATACAAATGTACAAAGTTGAAGGTAACTTCCGAACTGCTACAGGCTCCCGGGGAGGCGGGTGGGCACATGTGAATCTCCAGCGACTGATGCCACGAACAGATGTACACTGGGTAAGTGACATTTTCAGTTCGATGGCATCTGTTGCTGTAGATACACATGTTCTGCATAGACTAGTAAGCAGTTATCTCCCCAAAAGCGGTGGCTCAGCCTGTAGGAGTGGAAGTGGTTTGAAATAATGTTCTTAACACGGCTTGACCTACTGTGGCTTGCTGTGCGGATAGCACGTCTACACAGTAGTGCTTGGTGAACGTGTGTGGCGTAGACCATGTGGCTGCCTTACATATTTCTTGCATTGGGATGTTCCCTAGAAAGGCCATGGTAGCACCCTTTTTTCTGGTTGAGTGTGCCCTTGGTGTAATGGGCAGTTGTCGTTTTGCTTTAAGGTAGCAGATTTGGATGCATTTAACTATCCATCTGGCTATACCTTGTTTTGATATTGGGTTTCCTGCATGAGGTTTTTGGAATGCAATAAATAGTTGTTTAGTCTTTCTGATGTTTTTCGTTCTGTCAATGTAGTACATTAATACTCTTTTGACATCTAAGGTATGTAGTGCCCTCTCAGCTACGGAATCTGGCTGTGGGAAGAACACTGGTAGTTCCACTGTTTGATTTAGGTGGAACGGTGAAATAACCTTTGGTAAAAATTTCGGATTAGTCCTTAGGACGACTTTATTTTTGTGTAGTTGTATAAAAGGTTCTTGTATTGTAAACGCCTGAATTTCGCTTACTCTTCTTAGAGATGTAATGGCGATGAGAAATGCACCTTCCAGGTTAGGAACTGTATTTCGCAAGAGTGCATGGGTTCAAAAGGTGGACCCATGAGTCTTGTTAAGACAACATTTAAGTTCCATGAAGGAACAGGTGGTGTTCTTGGTGGTATAATTCTTTTAAGGCCTTCCATGAATGCTTTAATGACTGGTATCCTATGTAGGGAAGTTGAATAGGTAGTCTGCAGGTATGCAGATATTGCTGCAAGGTGTATTTTAATGGAAGAGAAGGCTAGGTTAGATTTTTGTAGGTGAAGCAAGTAACCCACTACATCCTTTGGAGTTGCGTGTAAAGGTTGGATCTGATTATGATGGCAGTAGCAAACAAACCTCTTCCATTTACTTGCATAGCAGTGCCTAGTGGACGGCCTTCTGGCTTGCTTTATGACTTCCATACATTCTTGGGTAAGTTGTAAGTGTCCGAATTCTAGGATTTCAGGAGCCAGATTGCTAGATTCAGCGATGCTGGATCTGGATGTCTGATCTGTTGGTTGTGTTGTGTTAACAGATCCGGCCTGTTGGGCAATTTGATGTGGGGTACTACTGATAGGTCTAGCAGTGTTGTGTACCAGGGTTGCCTTGCCCAAGTTGGTGCTATTAATATGAGTTTGAGTTTGTTTTGACTCAATTTGTTTACCAGATAAGGAAGGAGAGGGAGAGGAGGAAAGCGTAGGCAAATATCCCTGACCAGTTCATCCATAGGGCATTGCCTTGGGACTGCCTGTGTGGGTATCTGGATGCGAAGTTTTGGCATTTTGCGTTCTCTTTTGTTGCAAACAAGTCTATTTGAGGTGTTCCCCAGAGTCTGAAGTAAGTGTTTAGAATTTGGGGGTGAATTTCCCATTCGTGGACCTGTTGGTGATGTCGAGAGAGATTGTCTGCAAGTTGATTCTGGATCCCTGGAATAAACTGTGCTATTAGACGAATGTGGTTGTGAATTGCCCATCGCCATATCTTTTGTGCCAGCAGGCTCAACTGCGTTGAGTGTGTCCCCCCTTGTTTGTTTAGATAATACATTGTTGTCATGTTGTCTGTTTTGACAAGAATGTATTTGTGAGTTATAAGTGGTTGGAAAGCCCGTAATGCTTGAAAAACTGCTAGCATTTCTAGGTGATTTATATGCAGTTTTGTCTGATGTACGTTCCATTGTCCTTGTATGCTGTGTTGATCGAGGTGTGCTCCCCACCCTGTCATGGAAGCATCTGTTGTTATTACGTATTGTGGCACTGGGTCTTGGAAAGGCCGCCCTTTGTTTAAATTTATACTGTTCCACCATAGAAGCGAGAGGTAAGTTTGGCGGTCTATCAACACCAGATCTAGAAGGTGACCCTGTGCTTGTGACCATTGTGATGCTAGGCACTGTTGCAAGGGCCTCATGTGCAGTCTTGCGTTCGGGACAATGGCTATGCATGAGGACATCATGCCTAGGAGTTGTAATATCATCTTTGCTTGTATTGTTTGTGTTGGATACATGCGTTGTATGATCTTGTTGAAATTTTGAATTCTTTGTGGACTTGGAGTGGCTACTCCTTTTGTTGTGTCTATTATGGCTCCCAGGTATTGTTGTACCTTGCACGGCAAAATGTTGGATTTTGCAAAGTTGACGGTGAAACCTAGTTTGTAGAGGGTTTGTATGATTTGATTTGTGTGGTGTAAGCACTTTGTTAGTGAATTGGTTTTGATTAGCCAGTCGTCTAGATACGGGAATACATGTATTTGCTGCCTTCTGATGTGTGCAGCCACTACTGCTAGACATTTGGTGAAGACTCTTGGTGCGGTTGTTAAACCAAAAGGCAATACTTTGAATTGGTAATGTATTCCTTTGAATACGAACCTTAGGTATTTCCTGTGCGATGGATGTATTGGTATATGGAAATACGCGTCTTTGAGGTCTAGGGTTGTCATGTAGTCCTGTAGTTTTAGCAATGGTAACACTTCTTGTAGCGTGACCATGTGAAAGTGGTCTGATTTGATGTAGGTGTTCAGTATTCTGAGGTCTAGGATTGGTCTCAGTGTTTTGTCCTTTTTTGGTATTAAGAAGTACAGTGAATAGACTCCTGTGTTTGTTTGTGTGTCTGGTACTAATTTGATTGCATTCTTTTGCAATAGTGCTTGAACTTCTATTTCCAAAAGTTCGGAATGTTGTTTTGATAAATTCTGTGCTTTTGGTGGTATGTTTGGAGGGAATTTTAGGAATTCTATGCAATAACCATGTTGGATAATTGCTAAGACCCAAGTGTCTGTAGTTATGTCCTCCCATGCTTTGTAATAATGACCTATTCTTCCCCCCACTGGTGTTGTGTGGAGGGGGTGAGTGACATCTGAGTCACTGCTTGGTTGTAGGGGTTTTGGGGCTTTGAAATTTTCCTCTATTCCTAGGGAATTGCCCTCTTCTGTATTGACCCCGAAAGCCTCCCCTGTACTGTCCCTGGTAGCTGGACGGTGTTGCCTGCGAGGTGCTGGCTTGTGTGGCCTGACCCCGAAATCCCCCTCGAAAGGGTGTCTTGCGGAAGGTGCTGTAGGTTCCTCTGCTCTGCGGGGAGTAGAGTGCGCCCATGGCTTTAGCAGTGTCAGTGTCTTTTTTTAGTTTTTCGATTGCCGTGTCCACTTCTGGTCCGAACAGTTGTTTTTCGTTGAATGGCATATTGAGCACTGCCTGCTGTATCTCTGGTTTGAACCCAGACGTTCTTAGCCATGCGTGCCTTCTAATGGTCACAGATGTATTAATTGTTCTTGCAGCTGTGTCTGCTGCGTCCATAAAGGATCGTATCTGGTTATTTGATATGTTCTGTCCTTCCTCGACCACCTGCTTTGCCCTCTTTTGTAGTTCCTTGGGTAGATGCTCAATGAGGTGTTGCATCTCATCCCAATGGGCTCTGTCATAGCGCGCAAGTAGTGCTTGAGAGTTAGCGATGCGCCACTGGTTTGCAGCTTGTACTGCAACTCTTTTACCAGCTGCATCGAACTTGCGGCTCTCTTTATCTGGGGGTGGTGCATCCCCAGATGTGTGGGAGTTGGCTCTTTTCCGAGCTGCTCCTACTACGACGGAATCAGGTGGCAGCTGTGTGGTGATGAAATCAGGGTCTGTAGGAGGTGCCTTATATTTCTTTTCCACCCTTGGCGTTATTGCCCTACTTTTGACCGGCTCCTTGAAGATTTCCTTTGCGTGCCGAAGCATACCTGGCAGCATAGGCAGGCTTTGGTAGGAGCTGTGGGTGGAGGAGAGGGTGTTGAATAAAAAGTCATCCTCGACTTGTTCTGAGTGGAGGTTCACGTTGTGGAATTGCGCCGCTCTAGCCACCACTTGAGAATATGCTGTGCTGTCTTCTGGTGGTGAGGGCTTTGTTGGATATGCCTCCGGACTGTTGTCCGACACTGGGGCGTCATACAAGTCCCAAGCGTCTTGATCCTGGTCACCTTGGCTCATGGTGGTGTGAGCCAGGGAATGTGACGGGGTTTGTGCTGGTGAGACATTAATTACAGGTGGAGGAGAGGGTGGCGGAGTCACCTTTTTCACCATCTTGGTTTGTGGCGCCTGGTCTGTTTGAAACTCCAGTCTCCTTTTTCTCCTAACAGGGGGAAGGGTGCTTATTTTTCCTGTTCCCTGCTGTATGAAAATACGTTTTTGCGTATGGTCCACTGCGGTGGTTTGCAGCTCTTCCTCAAACCTATGCTTTCGCATCTGAGAGGACAGTGATTGCTCCTCTGTATAAGAGCCTGGACCTGGGTCGGTTACGGGTTGTTTCGGCACCGAAACCCTGTCTGTATGTTTTTTCGGCTCCGAGGTGGCTTTTTTCTTTTTTGGAGTCGAAACCTCTCGGCGTCGATCTTCGTCGGTGCCGCTGTCTCGGCGTCGAGCCGTTTCCACACCGCTATCTCGGTGTCGTTGCTTTTCTCCAGCACTTTCTCGATCCCGAGAAGGCTGCGTGCCGGTGTCTCGACCGGAGTCGGACGATCTCGGCACTGTTTGGGCCTTTTTCGGTGCTGACGGTCGGTCACCGAATTTATGGGTGGAGCCATGGCCTGGTGGCAGTGGCGTCCCCTGGGCCTTGTCACTTTTCTTATGTGTTGTTTTCGACGTCTTACTCACGGTTCTTTGATCGTCGAATTCCTCGGAGTCCGATTCGTGGATCGAAAAGGTTTCTTCTTCCTCTTGTTCCTCGAACTCTCGGTGCGCTGTCGGCGTGGACGCCATCTGAAGTCTCCTGGCTCGACGGTCACAGAGTGTCTTTCGGGACCGGAACGCGCGACAGGCCTCGCAAGTCTCTTCACTGTGCTCAGGTGACAGGCACAGGTTACAGACCAAATGTTGGTCTGTATACGGGAATTTGTTGTGGCATTTGGGACAAAAACGGAACGGGGTCCGTTCCATCGGCGTCGCTCTACACGCGGTCAGGCCGACCAGGCCCCGAAGGGGATCGAAAGCTACCCCGAAGGGCACCGGAGCGCGTCGACCTTCGATGCGGTGTTGAATCTAACTACGCCGATCCCGAACGCAACAATACCGACGAAAATCTTCCGATATTTACTAACTTTCCGTTCCGAAACTCGGAGCGACAGGAACACGTCCGAACCCGATGGCGGAAAAAAAACAATCGAAGATGGAGTCGACGCCCATGCGCAATGGAGACAGAAGGAGGAGTCACTCGGTCCCGTGACTCGAAAGACTTCTTCGAAGAAAAACAACTTGTAACACTCCGACCCAACACCAGATGGCGAGCTATGCAGAACATGTGTGTAGGAAAGTACCATCTTGCCTGGCATGTTACCCCCATTTTTCACTGTATAAATGTTGTTTTAGTTGTATGTGTCACTGGGACCCTGGTAACCCAGGGCCCCAGTGCTCATAAGTGTGCCTGAATGTGTTACCTGTGTAGTGACTAACTGTCTCACTGAGGCTCTGCTAATCAGAACCTCAGTGGTTATGCTCTCTCATTTCTTTCCAAATTGTCACTAACAGACTAGTGACCATTTTTCCCAATTTACATTGGCTTACTGGAACACCCTTATAATTCCCTAGTATATGGTACTGAGGTACCCAGGGTATTGGGGTTCCAGGAGATCCCTATGGGCTGCAGCATTTTTTTTGCCACCCATAGGGAGCTCTGACAATTCTTACACAGGCCTGCCACTGCAGCCTGAGTGAAATAACGTCCACGTTATTTCACAGCCATTTTACACTGCACTTAAGTAACTTATAAGTCACCTATATGTCTAACCTTTACCTGGTAAAGGTTGGGTGCAAAGTTGCTTAGTGTGAGGGCACCCTGGCACTAGCCAAGGTGCCCCCACATTGTTCAGAGCCAATTCCCTGAACTTTGTGAGTGCGGGGACACCATTACACGCGTGCACTACATATAGGTCACTACCTATATGTAGCTTCACAATGGTAACTCCGAATATGGCCATGTAACATGTCTATGATCATGGAATTACCCCCTCTATGCCATCCTGGCATAGTTGGCACAATCCCATGATCCCAGTGGTCTGTAGCACAGACCCTGGTACTGCCAAACTTCCCTTCCTGGGGTTTCACTGCAGCTGCTGCTGCTGCCAACCCCTCAGACAGGCATCTGCCCTCCTGGGGTCCAGCCAGGCCTGGCCCAGGATGGCAGAACAAAGAACTTCCTCTGAGAGAGGGTGTGACACCCTCTCCCTTTGGAAAATGGTGTGAAGGCAGGGGAGGAGTAGCCTCCCCCAGCCTCTGGAAATGCTTTCTTGGGCACAGATGTGCCCAATTCTGCATAAGCCAGTCTACACCGGTTCAGGGACCCCTTAGCCCCTGCTCTGGCGCGAAACTGGACAAAGGAAAGGGGAGTGACCACTCCCCTGACCTGCACCTCCCCTGGGAGGTGTCCAGAGCTCCTCCAGTGTGCTCCAGACCTCTGCCATCTTGGAAACAGAGGTGCTACTGGCACACTGGACTGCTCTGAGTGGCCAGTGCCACCAGGTGACGTCAGAGACTCCTGCTGATAGGCTCCTTCAGGTGTTAGTAGCCTATCCTCTCTCCTAGGTAGCCAAACCCTCTTTTCTGGCTATTTAGGGTCTCTGTCTCTGGGGAAACTTTAGATAACGAATGCATGAGCTCAGCCGAGTTCCTCTGCATCTCCCTCTTCACCTTCTGATAAGGAATCGACTGCTGACCGCGCTGGAAGCCTGCAAACCTGCAACATAGTAGCAAAGACGACTACTGCAACTCTGTAACGCTGATCCTGCCGCCTTCTCGACTGTTTTCCTGCTTGTGCATGCTGTGGGGGTAGCCTGCCTCCTCTCTGCACTAGAAGCTCCGAAGAAATCTCCCGTGGGTCGACGGAATCTTCCCCCTGCAACCGCAGGCACCAAAAAGCTGCATCACCGGTCCCTTGGGTCTCCTCTCAGCACGACGAGCGAGGTCCCTCGAATCCAGCGACTCTGTCCAAGTGACCCCCACAGTCCAGTGACTCTTCAGTCCAAGTTTGGTGGAGGTAAGTCCTTGCCTCACCTCGCTGGGCTGCATTGCTGGGAACCGCGACTTTGCAGCTACTCCGGCCCCTGTGCACTTCCGGCGGAAATCCTTCGTGCACAGCCAAGCCTGGGTCCACGGCACTCTAACCTGCATTGCACGACTTTCTAAGTTGGTCTCCGGCGACGTGGGACTCCTTTGTGCAACTTCTGCGAGCACCGTTTCACGCATCCTCGTAGTGCCTGTTTCTGGCACTTCTTCGGGTGCTACCTGCTTCAGTGAGGGCTCTTTGTCTTGCTCGACGTCCCCTCTCTCTTCAGGTCCAATTTGCGACCTCCTGGTCCCTCCTGGGTCCCAGCAGCGTCCAAAAACGCCAAACGCACGATTTGCACCTAGCAAGGCTTGTTGGCGTCCTTCCGGCGGGAAAACACTTCTGCACGACTCTCCAAGGCGAGAGGGATCCGTCCACCAAAGGGTAAGTCTCTAGCCCTTTTCGTTCCTGCAGAAACCTCAGCTTCTTCTGTCCAGTCGAAGCTTCTTTGCACCCGCAGCTGGCATTTCCTGGGCATCTGCCCATCTCCGACTTGCTTGTGACTTTTGGACTTGGTCCCCTTGTTCCACAGGTACCCTAGATTGGAAATCCACAGTTGTTGCATTGCTGGTTTGTGTCTTTCCTGCATTATTCCTCTAACACGACTACTTTGTCCTTAGGGGAACTTTAGTGCACTTTGCACTCACTTTTCAGGGTCTTGGGGAGGGTTATTTTTCTAACTCTCACTATTTTCTAATAGTCCCAGCGACCCTCTACAAGGTCACATAGGTTTGGGGTCCATTCGTGGTTCGCATTCCACTTTTGGAGTATATGGTTTGTGTTGCCCCTATCCCTATGTTTCCCCATTGCATCCTATTGTAACTATACATTGTTTGCACTGTTTTCTAAGACTATACTGCATAGTTTTGCTATTGTGTATATATATCTTGTGTATATTTCCTATCCTCTCACTGAGGGTACACTCTAAGATACTTTGGCATATTGTCATAAAAATAAAGTACCTTTATTTTTAGTATAACTGTGTATTGTGTTTTCTTATGATATTGTGCATATGACACTAAGTGGTACTGTAGTAGCTTCACACGTCTCCTAGTTCAGCCTAAGCTGCTCTGCTAAGCTACCATTATCTATCAGCCTAAGCTGCTAGACACCCTATACACTAATAAGGGATAACTGGGCCTGGTGCAAGGTGCAAGTACCCCTTGGTACTCACTACAAGCCAGTCCAGCCTCCTACAATGTGTATCTACAGCGACAGATGCCATCGAACATAATAATTTGAGATAGCCTCGAGAGGTCAGAAGACTCTTGGCTTAGCTGGTACCAGACTATGATGCTTCAAATGAGTCAGCTAAGGGCGAATGTTCCCTATGCTTGTTGGTCTTTATATTGAAAAAAAAACATGTTCTTAGCTTGCCTTTGCTTTACTAACCTTGCCTATTATGAGGTTCACTACAGCATGTCTCAGTCACAACTGTTAATTATCAGGCACTAATACCCTGAAATTATCTTACTCAGTCTCAATGGCAACCAGCTCTCTGTGATCAATGATATATCCTTTGAGGTCAACAAACCCTCAGAAATGTTTGGTACCAAAAAGTGATACTTTGCAGCTCCTTTCCCCACCTTGAACATACCTCATTCCATACAGCCTGCTTTCTATTATGACTCACCTTCTCATTAACAGAAAAAAACACTGTAATTCCAAAGAATTGTGTTGTCAAAGAATAAATCACACTTTTATGCCACAGGGATGGGCATTAGGACAACAAGGGGGTGTTGCAAAGAGCAGGCAACACAATACTCAAAATAAACAAAAACAAGAAGGCAAAAAAAGGAGTGGAGATTTAAAGAAGGAAGGGGTACATGTGTGACTGTATGCAGGAAGGGAGCTGTGAAGCACAGAACTGGTAGTGGCACAGAACAGATTAGGAGGCACCCAGTGGCGCCATTAAAAAGGCTTTATGTACTGAAAATAAATAGAATTACGCCCACCCTATGTAATGCAATCTGTATTTAACTACTGACTCCATCTTGACCAGTGACTCCATTTTGGGCTTAGTTTAGCTTCAGATGCTGTCACATCAGTGGTGCAGATATTTTTCCACAAAGCTTGTTTTCTACATTGAATGTGTTTTCGCTTCTTTTCACAAGGTCTGGGTTGCAGGAACATAACACAGGGGATGTGGACCGTGGACATGATAAAAGAGTGTCAGCCGGGAATGGTTTCAATGTTTTCTTTAAAGAAAAGTACTGCTCCCCTGACTCTTGAATGCACATTGGGGCAGCGCCCATTCCATTGTATGTCTTCGATGCAGACCAAGTACATCCAGCACTTGAATTTCATAACTTATGCGAAGGGAGGGGAAGGTTGCCAGAACCTTCCTCTTGTGTTTGTTTAAGGTATAGAAGGTAGGGAAGCTTGGTGCTGAAGTAGAAGGAACTCAGTTTGGAGGTGGATGCACTGCCCAGAACAAAACCCCATCCAGGAGGGTTTCTTCTGGCTCAACTGTCCAGGGTTCCACAGTGTGATGTTGGCACCAAGATGATGTTGTTCGATTTGATCCCCATGGTGATGCATTTTTATTATTTTTATTCTCAATTATCTACTTTCGCTGTGCACACACACACACACACATATATATATACATATATATATATATATATATATATAGTCATACATATATATGTATATTCACTGCATACATATTCATTGTTGATGCATTGTACTTTTTATGCCTCACATTGTTTAATTGATGCGAGTATTTTAGCATTTACACGTGTTTTACTGCATTCAAGTTAAATGCTCATGTTCATATTTTCGTGTACTTCATTTTGATATCTGGAAAGTGACTTAATAAATTCATTATTCAAACTAGGAGTGCTGAATTCCTTGGCATCCTTTTCCACTTAGTTTGAAGCAAAGCAGAACATTTTAGACTAGTCAGCAGGATAGGAATTGAAAGATTTAAAAGTGAAAATGTTTGTCAAAAAGTCAAAGGCAGTTTTCCAGGTGCTAAATGACATACCAGGGTGGGAAAAAAACACCCTACGATATTCCTACGAATGAATGGTCTTGTGGAGCTGGGTAATGTGAGAATTGGAGTGAATGTCTTGTCAATGCTGAACCAAAAAACAGTATTACTTTGCTTGCAAAAAGTGCCAGTAGAATGGGGACATGATTTGTCTATTTTAGGCAGACGGGGCTGGATCCTGTTATCTGCTTATAGAAACATGCATGAGAAACGTTCTCAGTTACAACAAGAAAATCAGCAACTGGAGTGGCAGCTAATTGAAGCCAAAAATAACGTAACCATGCTGTCTTGTCAAAATAAGTTACTGCAGGATAAAGTTGATACTTATCAGTCTGTTGCAGAGAAAGCAGCTGTTCATGTTGTGCAATATAGGGGTATATACTATCGTAGGGGTAGAGTCAATCAAAAAAAGTTTATTTAGCCATTGCTAAAGCAGGGTTAGATGGAAACCCTGATGATTGGGGTGCCAATATTAGGGATTCCATTGATTTTTCAGATTCCTGTGATGAGTTTGTTAAAAAAGGAGTGGGAGAGCTTCAGGCAGGTAAAAAGAAAATAATTCAGGCACAGCCCATACACAGACGAAAGGTACAGCAGGGACCCCAATTCCCTGCCGGGGGAGCAGCTATGGATTATTTAGAGGATTACACAACAGAAAGTCAATAATATAACAGACTTACTTACCTTTGGTAACGATATATCTGGTACAGACATATTCTAGTTGCAGATTCCTTACCTTAGAATTTCCCACAGGCGTCAGACTGGATCCGAGATTTTTGCTCGAACAGTATCCGTGCACACCGTCAGGTGACGTTGGTTGACTCCGCGGGTGTCGCTTGCATCGTGTTCGCCATGATGGCATCGCAGTCGAATATAGGCACTACCCCAGTGCACTGACATCACTTTCTTTACACAACTTTCTACATCAGTAGTGCGGAGCCATGAAGAACACTGACAATGGTGTGCCAAAACTAGGGCCCTTAAAGGGAAGTTCCTGCCCCTAGAAATCAGTTTGCAGTGTGGGAAGGATGGGTGGGTTGGTAAGGAATCTGCAACGAGAATATGTCTCTACCAGATTGAAAATGTCACTTACCCAGTGCACATCTGTTCGTGGCATTAGTCGCTGCAGATTCACATGTTTGGCACAGTCCGCTGCCTGGTGTTGGGCTCGGAGTATTACAAGTTGTTTTTCTTCGAAGAAGTCTTTTTGGTCACGGGACCGAAGGACTCCTCCCTCCTCGGCTCCATTGCGCATGGGCGTCGACTCCATCTTAGATTGTTTTCCCCGCAGAGGGTGAGGATGGAGTTGTTTGGTATAAATAGTGCCCATGCAATGGAGTGAATATGTATGTACGTTAAGAGTTTATAATAATTATTTACAAATGTTCAGATGTTTAAGATTTATGATCTACTTCTAAACGGCTACAGGCTTCCCGGGGAGGTGGGAGGGTACATGTGAATCTGCAGCGACTAATGCCACAAACAGATGTACACTGGGTAAGTGACATTTTCAGTTCGATGGCATATGTCGCTGCAGATACACATGTTTGGCATAGACTATAAAGCAGTTACCTCCCCTAAAAGCGGTGGTTTAGCCTGTAGGAGTTGAAGTAGTTTGGAATAATGTTCTTAGTACAGCTTGGCCCACTGTAGCTTGTTGTGCATTTAGTACGTCTACACAGTAGTGTTTAGTAAACGTATGAGGCGTAGACCAGGTTGCAGCCTTACATATTTCGCTCATAGGAATGTTTCCTAGAAAGGCCATTGTAGCACCTTTCTTTCTGGTTGAGTGTGCCTTTGGTGTAATAGGCAATTCTCTTTTGGCTTTAAGATAGCATGTTTGAATACATCTGACTATCCATCTAGCAATGCCTTGTTTAGAGATTGGATTTCCTATGTGTGGTTTTTGAAAAGCTATGAACAGTTGTTTTGTTTTCCTGATTAGCTTTGTTCTGTCAATGTAATACATTAGTGCTCTTTTGATGTCTAATGTATGTAGTGCCCTTTCAGCCACAGAATTTGGTTGTGGGAAGAACACTGGCAATTCTACTGTTTGATTTAAATGGAATGGTGAGATTACCTTTGGCAGAAATTTTGGATTTGTTCTTAGAACTATTTTATTGTTGTGTATTTGAATAAATGGTTCTTGTATGGTAAATGCCTGTATTTCACTTACTCTTCTGAGGGATGTGATTGCAATGAGAAATGCGACCTTCCAGGTTAGATATTGCATTTCACAGGAATGCATGGGTTCGAAAGGTGGACCCATGAGTCTTGTTAAGACGATGTTAAGATTCCATGAAGGAACTGGTGGTGTTCTTGGTGGTATAATTCTTTTTAGCCCTTCCATGAATGCTTTAATAACTGGTATTCTAAATAGAGACGATGAATGAGTAGTTTGTAGATAAGCAGATATTGCTGCGAGGTGTATTTTTATAGATGAAAAAGCGAGATTTGCTTTTTGCAAATGTAGTAAGTATCCTACTATGTCTTTAGTAGAGGCATGTAATGGTTGTATTTGATTGGCATGGCAGTAGTAAACAAATCTTTTCCACTTAGATGCATAGCAGTGTCTAGTGGAAGGTTTTCTAGCTTGTTTTATGACCTCCATGCATTCTTGTGTGAGGTCTAAGTGTCCGAATTCTAGGATTTCAGGAGCCAAATTGCCAGATTCAATGATGCTGGGTTTGGATGCCTGATCTGTTGTTTGTGTTGTGTTAACAGATCTGGCCTGTTGGGTAGTTTGACATGCGGTACTAGTGAAAGGTCTAGTAGAGTTGTATACCAAGGTTGTCTTGCCCATGTGGGTGCTATCAGTATGAGTTTGAGTTGGTTTTGACTCAACTTGTTTACTAGATATGGAAGGAGAGGGAGAGGGGGAAAAGCGTACGCAAATATCCCTGACCAACTCATCCATAGAGCATTGCCTTGTGATTCGCGGTGTGGGTACCTGGATGCGAAGTTTTGGCATTTTGAGTTTTCTTTTGTTGCGAACAAATCTATCTGGGGTGTTCCCCAAATTTGAAAGTACTTGTTCAGAACTTGGGGGTGAATTTCCCATTCGTGGACTTGTTGGTGGTCTCGCGAAAGGTTGTCTGCTAGTTGGTTTTGTATTCCTGGAATAAATTGTGCTATTAGGCGAATGTTGTTGTGAATCGCCCACTGCCAAATTTTTTGTGTTAGGAGGCACAATTGTGTTGAGTGTGTTCCTCCTTGTTTGTTTAAATAATACATTGTTGTCATGTTGTCTGTTTTGACAAGAATGTATTTGTGTGTTATTATGGGTTGGAAGGCTTTTAACGCTAGAAATACTGCTAACAGTTCTAGGTAATTGATATGAAATTTTGTTTCGTGTATATCCCATTGTCCTTGAATGCTGTGGTGATTGAGGTGTGCTCCCCACCCTGTCATGGAAGCATCTGTTGTTATAACGTATTGAGGCACTGGGTCCTGAAATGTCCGCCCTTTGTTTAAATTTTTGCTGTTCCACCATAGAAGCGAGAGGTATGTTTGGCGGTCTACCAACACCAGATCTTGAAGTTGACCCTGTGCCTGTGACCATTGTGATGCTAGACACTGTTGTAAGGGTCGCATGTGTAGTCTTGCGTTTGGGACAATGGCTATGCATGATGACATCATGCCTAGAAGTTTTAGCACAAATTTTGCTTGTATCTTTTGGTTTGGAAACATAGCACTTATTACCTTGTGGAATGCCTGCACTCTTTGTGGACTTGGAGTGGCAATTCCTTTTGATGTGTTGATGGTTGCTCCTAGATATTGTTGTGTTTGACACGGTTCTAGGTGTGATTTTGTATAGTTGATGGAAAACCCCAGTTTGTGAAGGGTTTGTATGACAAATGTGGTGTCGTTTGCGCATTTTTTTACTGTGTTGGTCTTGATTAGCCAATCGTCTAGGTAAGGGAACACATGTATCTGTTGTCTCCTGATGTGTGCTGCTACTACTGCTAGACATTTTGTGAACACTCTTGGTGTAGTTGTTATTCCGAATGGCAACACCTTGAATTGGTAATGTATTCCTTTGAATACGAACCGTAGGTACTTTCTGTGAGAAGGGTGTATTGGTATATGAAAGTACGCATCCTTTAGGTCTAATGTGGTCATGTAATCTTGCTGTTTGAGCAGTGGAATGATGTCTTGTAGTGTGACCATGTGAAAATGGTCCGATATGATGTAGGTATTTAGTGTCCTGAGATCTAATATTGGTCTTAATGTTTTGTCTTTTTTTGGAATTAGAAAGTACAGGGAGTAAACTCCTGTGTTTTTTTGTTGTACTGGTACTAACTCTATTGCATCCTTTTGCAGTAGTGCTTGAACTTCTAGTCCTAAAAGTTCTAAATGTTGTGGTGACATTTTGCGTGTTTTGGGGGGGATGTTTGGTGGGAAGTTGTGGAATTCTATGCAATAGCCATGTTGGATTATTGCTAATACCCAATTGTCTGTTGTAATCTGTTGCCAAGATTGGTAGAATTGGCTTAGTCTTCCCCCCACTGGTGTTGAGTGAAGGGGTTGCATGACTTGAAAGTCACTGTTTAGGTGGAGGTGTTTTTGGAGTCTGGAATCTTCCCCTACTCCTTGGGAATTGACCCCCCTATATCCCCTGAAACCTCCCCTTTGGAAGGAACCCTGATATGGTGTGGTTCTTGTTTGTTGGCTGGTGGTGTCTGTGGGTTGGCCACGAAACCCCCCTCTAAATGGAGTTTTTCTGAAAGAGCCTCTGCTCTGCGGGGAGTAGAGTGCGCCCATGGCCTTGGCCGTGTCTGTGTCCTTTTTAAGTTTTTCAATGGCTGTATCCACTTCAGGGCCAAAAAGTTGTTTTTCGTTGAAGGGCATATTAAGGACAGCCTGCTGGATTTCAGGTTTGAAGCCTGAAGTGCGGAGCCAAGCGTGTCTCCTTATGGTGACAGCAGTGTTGACTGTTCTCGCTGCAGTATCGGCTGCGTCCAGTGAAGAGCGGATTTGATTGTTTGAGATCGTTTGTCCCTCTTCAACTATTTGCTGCGCCCTTTTTTGGTATTCTTGGGGAAGATGGTCTACGAGAAGTTGCATCTCATCCCAGTGAGCGCGGTCATATCTGGCCAGCAGCGCTTGAGAATTTGTGATGCGCCACTGGTTGGCTGCCTGTGATGCTACTCTTTTCCCTGCCGCATCAAATTTTCTGCTTTCTTTGTCCGGAGGTGGGGCGTCACCAGATGTATGGGAATTTGCTCTTTTGCGAGCTGCCCCTACTACTACGGAGTCAGGTGGTAACTGCAAAGTAATAAACACTGGATCTGTGGGTGGTGGTTTGTATTTTTTATCCACCCTTGGGGTGATGGCTCTTGATTTTACGGGCTATTCAAAAATTTGTTTTGCGTGCCGTAACATCCCCGGTAGCATTGGGAGACATTGATATTGGCTATGTGTAGCCGAGAGGGTGTTAAATAAAAAATCATCCTCTATAGGGTCTGAATGCAGTTGGACATTGAGGAATTCTGCAGCCCTAGCCACCAGTTGTGAGTATGAGGTACTGTCCTCTGGCGGTGACGGCTTTGTGGGGTATGAATCTGGATCATTGTCCGGCACTGGGGTGTCGTATAGGTCCCAAGCGTCTTGATCCTGATCATCTTGACTTATGGTAGTTTGCGCTGGTGAGTGCATTTGTGGCGGTGTTTGTGCCGGCGATGCCTGTTGTAGTGGAGAGGGCGGAGGCGTGACTTTTTTGACCACTTTGGCTTGTGGTTGTGCGTCATCCTTTAGGAGACTGATCCTTCTTTTCCTCATTATTGGGGGAAGGGTTGATATCTTCCCTGTGTCTTGCTGGATGTACAGTCTCTTTTGTGTGTAGTCTGATTCTACACTTTGGAGCTCTTGTCCAAATCTGTGCATCTGGCCACTTATTCTTTGTTCCTCTGAGTAGGATGAAGGTGTGGTATTTTTCGGCGCCGAGAGAGAATCTTTTTTCGGTTTCGGCACCGACAGAATTTTTGTTCCTTTCGGCATGGATTCTCGGTGCCGATGTTTTTCGGGGCCGGTATCTTGTCTTTGTCTCTCGGAGCCGCTTTCTCGGCTCCGAGGTTGCTCCATGGCGGTCCCTCGACCGGAGTCGGGTGTCTTCGCTATGGGCGTGCCCTTTTTCGGCGCCTTCGACGGGTCGCCTGTTTTATGGGTCGAGCCATGGCCTGTTGGCAGTGGCGTCCCCTGGGCTTTCGTTTTGTCGATGGTTTTACTTTTCGACGTCTTACTCACAGTTTGTTGCTGTTGTTCGACGTCGGAGTCTCCGGATTCTGATTCCGGAACCGAGAATGTTTCCTCTTCGTCGTCGAAACGTTGTTTTGTCGGCGTGGACGCCATTTGTAGACGCCTGGCTCTTCGGTCCCGGAGTGTTTTTCTGGACCGGAAGGCTCAACAGGCCTCACAGGTATCCTCCTTGTGCTCGGGGGACAAGCACAAGTTACAGACCAAGTGCTGATCTGTATAAGGATACTTACTGTGACATTTTGGGCAGAAACGGAACGGAGTCCGTTCCATCGGCTTCGATGTCGCACGCGGTCGGGCTGACCAGGCCCCGATGGGGGAATCGAAGCTACCCCAAAGTCTTCCGATGATCGGTGTCGATGTACCTAACTATCCCGATACCGAACGGAACAATACCGACGCTTTCTTCCGAGATTCTGACTAACTTTCCGAACCGAAACACGGAGCGAAAAGGAATACGTCCGAACCCGACAACGGAAAAAAACAATCTAAGATGGAGTCGACGCCCATGCGCAATGGAGCCGAGGAGGGAGGAGTCCTTCGGTCCCGTGACCAAAAAGACTTCTTCGAAGAAAAACAACTTGTAATACTCCGAGCCCAACACCAGGCAGCGGACTGTGCCAAACATGTGTATCTGCAGCGACATATGCCATCGAACATATTGTTACCGAAGGAAAGTAACTTGTACATCTGATAGAGACTTCTAGTTGCAGATTCCTTACCTTAGAATAGATACCCAAGCAATATCATCCCCGGTGGTGGGCTGCAAACCAAGATCACACCAAAAGTCCTGCAGGACCAAACAGCCAAAGTAGCCGTTTCTGTGGACCTGTCTGTCCAAACGGTAATGCTTGGTGAACGTATGCAAAGATGCCCACGCTTCCGCCTTGCAGATATCCAGGACTGTAACTCCACATGCCAAAGCTGTGGTAGGAGCAGTTGCTCTGGTAGAATGAGCACGCTAACCCTACAGGGGTGGCTTTTCCTCCAGAGTGTAGCACATTTTGATGCAGAGAACTACCCATCGGAAGATGGTTCTCTTCTGCATCGCCCTTCCTTTCTTCGCACTCACATAGTCCACAAAGAGTTGATCGTCCACCCAGCAATCTTTGGTACAATATAGGTAGAACACCAGCACTCTTTTTGGATCCAGGCTGTGGAGTCTCTCCTCCTTATGAGAGGGGTGTGGGGGTGCGTAAAAAGTAGGCAAGGTGATTGACTGGCCTACGTGAAAAGGTGTCACCGCTTTGGGAAGGAAGGAAGCCCTGGAACAAAGCACCACCTTGTCAGGATGTACTGCTAGGAATGGTGGATTTGAAGAGAGAGCCTGGAGCTCACTCACTCAGCGAGCAGAGGTGATGACAATCAAGAAAGCAGTTTTAAGGGTCAAAAGCCATAGACGACAGTTGTGGAGCAGCTCGAAAGGAGCACACATGAGATATGTGAGGACCAAGTTCAAATCCCTCTGGGGCATTATGAACGGGATAGGAGGAAACATATGTGTGAGTTCTTTGACAAACCTCCCAACAATGGGAGATTTGAACAGAGAACGTTGGTCTGGTAGCCTTAAAAAGGTAGAGGTGGCAGACAAATAGCCTTTGAAGGTGCCCAGAGCAGAGCCCAGCTGGGCAAGAGAGAGAATAAAAAGAAGAACCTCTGAGTTCTGCGGTGCTCTGCGGTGCAGAGAGGGGATCAACAGACTTATTGATACACCATGCCACAAATGTCTTCAAACGACAGACATTTACCGTTTTGGTGGAGGGACGCTGGGCTGCCAAGATAACATCACAGACGTCAGGCAGGAGGTAGAAAGCCATCAACTGCCACCGCTCAATCTCCACGCAAGGAGGCAGAGACTGGACAGGTTCGGGTGAATGAACGTCCCCTATTACTGCGACAGAGGATCCTCCCAAAGGGGCAGTCTGATTGGAGGATCGATGGCCATGCTCAATAGATCGGTATACCAGGTTCTTCATGCCCAGTCCAAAGCGACCAGGATATACTTGGGCCCGGTGATGCCTGATGTGTACAGGAGGCCTGTGTTCCACTCATGACGAAAAGCGTTGGCGAGCGAGTGCGCCTTGGAAACTCCAATGAGCAAAACAGCTAACATTGAGGGTTCTCTGCGGAGGTGAGCAGATCTAACCAAGGCTTTCCCCACTGTTGAAAGAGACCTTGCACCACATCTGGATGGAAACGCCATTTGTGATCGACTATGCATCGATGGCTGAGTTCGTCTGCTCTGACGTTAAGAGAGCCTGCCAAATGCTGAACCACCAGTGAAATGTCCTGGCATTCCAGCCATGTCAAGAGGAAAAGAGACTCTTGACAAAGGGTCCATGACCCTACTCCACCTTGCTTGTTGCAGCACCACATGCCAGTGGTGTTGTCGGTGAACACCTGCACCACTTTCCCTTTCAGAGAGGGAAGGAATGCTTTCAATGCAAGTCAGATCACCCAGAGCTCCAAAAGGATGATGTGGAGCCCGGACTCCACCGGAGACCAGAGGCCTCTGAGCTCCACCTCTCCCATGTGGCCGCCCCATCCCAGGAGTGGTGCATCTGTCACTACTGTGAGATCTGGTTGAGGAAGGTAGAGGGATCTGCTGCTGACCCAATCTTGATTCAACAACCACCACTGCAGGTCTTTCACAGTTCCCTCCGAGATCTAGACCATGTCAGAGTGATTCCCCTGATGCTGCGCTCACTGGAACTTCAGGTCCCACTGCAGAGCCCGCATACGCCATCTGACACGTTGGATACGCAGGATGCAAGAGGCCATGAGGCCCAGCAGCCTCAGGGTCATTCTCACCAAAATCCAGGATAGAGGCTGAAACATTAGGATCATAGCCCCAATATCCTGGACTCACTTTTTGGGAGGATAAGCCCAAAACTGCACTGTGTCCAGAACAGCTCAGATGAAAGGGAGAGCGTGAGAGGGAGTCAGTTGTGAATTTGGCACATTTATAGTGAACCCCAGCAAATGCTTGAGGTTCCCCGTAGCCTGGAGGTGGGAAACTACTTTCTGGGGCGTGTCAGCCTCCAACAGCCAGTCATCAAAGTAGGGGAAGACTGAAACCCCTAACCTGTGCAGATGAGCTGCAACCACTACCATCAGTTTCGTAAACACATGAGGGGCGCTGGTAAGGCCAAAGGGGAGCACAGTGAACTGAAAGTGCTCGTGACCTACCACGAATCGCACGTAACACCTGTGGGCCGGCAGGACGGGAATGTGAAAATAGGCATCCTGCAAGTCCAATGCTACCATTCAGTCTCCAGGGTCCAGGGCAGAAAGGACCTGAGCTAGGCTTAGCATTTTAAACTTCTACTTCTTGAGGAAGAGATTGAGGGACCGGAGATCTAGGATAGGGCAAAGACCCTTGTTCTTTATGAGCACCAGAAAGTAGAGGGAACAACAACCATGACCTTCTGGCACAGGACCCTCTCTATGACTTCGCTGGCCAAGAGACCTGTGACCTCCTTGCGGTGAAGTGTCAAATGATCCTGTGATAGATGATCATATAATGCTGGCATGGCCGGAGGAGAAATCTCGAAGGGGCGGGAGTAGCTCCTTCAGACAATTTGTAACACCCACCTGTTGGTGGTAATGGATTCCCAATAGGGCAGGTGATGGCGGATCCTGCCGCCAACTGGTCCCAGATGTTCTGACGGGCTAGGAAGGCTTGGAAGCAGAGGCGGGGTGGACTGGGTGGACCACTGGCTCTCTGACGCACGAGCTTGTAGGATCCCGTGTCCTCATGGATCGGTGGCCGAGTGGAAAGGAATGCAGTTGGGTTCCCCTTCCGTAGCCACAAAAGGAGCGAAAAGCAGACTGTGGGGGGCAAGGAGCAGCTACGAGGCCAAGGGACAGAGCCATAGCCTGGGAATCCTAAAAGCGCTCAAGGGCTGAGTCTGATTTTTCTCCGAAGAGACGGGTGCCATCAATGGGCATGTCCATCAATGATTGCTGGACACCCCCTGAAAAGCCAGACATCCTCAACCAGGCGTGGTTCCTCAAGGCCATCGTCAATGCATCTGATCATCCCAGTGAGTCGGTCGTATCCAGTCCACAACGAATCATGAACTTTTCTGCATCTCTTCCGTCCATAACGGCTTGGGAGAGAATGGTCCGGGCCTCCCCTGGAACTCAAGGCAGCACTTGCGTGACCGTATCCGAGAGAGTATGTTAGTGTCAGCCCAAAAGGCATGCAGTGTTCACGGACGGCAGTGCTAGACTGGTGGAAGAAAACATTTTCTTCCAAAAATTAGCCAGTCTTTTTGATTCCCTGTCCAGGGAAGCGGTAGGGAATGTGCCAGAGGATGATCAAGCTTGGATGGCAAGGCTCTCAGGCGCAGGGTGTTGGGTCAGGAATTTTGG
Organism: Pleurodeles waltl; assembly: GCF_031143425.1. NCBI lineage: Eukaryota > Metazoa > Chordata > Amphibia > Caudata > Salamandridae > Pleurodeles > Pleurodeles waltl. The sequence continues at coordinate 579,155,322 of NC_090444.1, read as the reverse complement.
GTCGGTCGGCGCAGGCCGACGGCGGCGGGCAACTGTCCTATTCAAAGGAGCCCCTGTGCTGGGTTTGGACTGGGTACCCAGAAGGACGTCCGTAAGGGCTTCATTGAAGGGAAAGATGGGTTCCGAATTGGAGGCCCCAGGCTAAGACACCTCGGTCAGGAGATTAGTCCTGACCTCCACAGAAGGTAGCTTGAGGTCCAAAACCTCACCACCACAGAGTGTGACGCTCCCTCCTCCGAAGCAATGGTAGGGTGAGAAAGCATGCCAGTGTTAGGGGAGGTGTCTTAACCCGCTAGCATTGCCCAAATCATGAATCCAGTCCATTTGAGGGTCAAGCTGGAATTCTAAAGTGTCCAGTGACCCCTCTACATTATCCCCATATCCATACCCATAGCAATAGGGGTCAGGATCCTCCTTAGGCCCAGGAGAGCCCTTGAAAATTTGAAACGACATTGAGCGACGTCGTCCCGGATCCGCGTCTTCGGGGATTAGTATGGGATCAACGTTGATTCTGGGCCCAACCGACATCGGGAGCATCAATGCCGGGAAAGGTCACATTGGCACGACCTGAGTCGAGATGGATCTGGAAATGGATACGGAGATGCCCTCCGGAGTCGGGCCGAAGCCAACGACTTGGAACCTGAGGGGGCTCTCACTGACTCCACTTGGCCCGAAGGCACAGAGGATGAGGTGCATGGCCTCAAAAAATTATTTGTGTTGGGCAGTAGTGGCACCAGCTCCTGGAAAGTTGGGGAGGCAAAGAGCCAACCCAGACGGAGGCTCCAAAGACAGAGACCTAGACCGTCAACGCTCTACCCGTGTCGCGTGGTCCGAGCGATGGGGCAAAGGCGAAGAATGTTTGGCCTTCTTCGTCTTCTTCTTCTTATGACCCGACTATCCATATAATTTGGATGAGGAGGAGTGGTGAGGACTCCACGACTGGTCTCCTGACCTTCCTCTGAAACAAGACCGGTAGTGACGTGAAGTCGGGTGTCGGGCCACCATGAGCTTTAGGCACCGCTCCCTCAAAGCTTTCGGATTCATGGCCCGACACTCAGAGCATGACTTCGGGTTGTGGTTGCGCTCCACAAGCCAGAGGTAGACGAGGCACGGATCAGTCACCGACATCATTCAGTGACAGGAGTCGCAGGGCTAGAATCCGGTCATTTGGGTATCCCTCGATGCATCCAAAACTAGTCAAAAGATAATTGACAAAAGTGTCGCAATTAGTCAAAAAATCACGAGGGGTAGCTCTTTTCCAGGTCTGCGCGTAGGCTCGCACGGAAAGAAAAGAACTGACGACAGCGTGCAGGGGTGATGCCTATTTAAGACTGTGACACATCACAGCAGCCACGACACCAACAACGCCCGCAGAGTTGACCGACACCACCTGACGGCATGCAGGGGTACTGCTCGGGCCTTGGCGGACACCGGCAGGGAGGCCTCTTTAATTTATGGAAATCCAAAAAAGTTTACAGGTTAGCACAACACCATCACAGGATTGGGCCGGAAGCAAACCCCTGCAGTGCAGACTACCGTTCAAATGAAAATAGGGAGAATGATTAAAAGAGAATACGCTGTTTTGATTGTGCCCCTCCTAAAGTATATAGTGGGAATTGACATTTTGAAGGGGATGACTATACTTGGATGATGGCTGTTATCAATTTGGATAAAAGTGATACACTTCACTGGGAGCCGTGAAGGTGGGTTGTCTAAAGATACCCTCAGTGAAGGTGCCCCAGCAACCAAGATGGTTAGGAACAATAGCGAATTCCAGGAGGGCATGAGGAAGTAAGTGAGACTATGTAGGAGTTGATAGAGGTGGGTATGGTGGCTCCTGCACTGAATGGAACAATCCTTTGTGGCCTGTGTGCCAAGCAGATGGGCACTATAGAATGATGATCGATTACTACAAATTGAATTAAATTACACAACCGTTAACTGCTGCAGTCTCCGACACCATCACTTTGATTGAAAGGATACAAAAACATAAAGGGACCTGGTATGCAACTATTGATATTGCTAATGCTTTCTTTTCTATACCGTGGGCCCCAGAGAGTCAGAAGCAATTTAGCTTCTCCCATGGTGGTAGACAAATCAAGTTTTTAAGGCTCCCCCAACGGTATAAACAAAGCCCCACCATCTGTCACCGCACGGTGGCAGAACACCTCGATGAAGTATTTGTCATTCCAGGGGTGCAATTGTCTCATTATATTGATGATTTAGGGAGAGACACAAGAACAGGTGCAGAGTCAGTTGGACAGGGTTGTGGAACTCTTGCAGAGCAAAGGGTGGATGATCAATTCAGATAAGACACAAGGATCCTTTCAAAATGTGAAATTTCTAGGAATCCAGAGATATCAGGGACATAGGGAGATGTTGCCACCGGCAAAATAAAAGATATTAGAATTTGCCACTCCCCGTAATGAGCAGGAGACTCAGCGATTCATTGGATTGTTTGGTTTTCGGAGACAGCATATGTCTCACTTGAGTCAGATTTTGGCCCCTTTGTACAAAGTGACAAGAAAGAAGCATGAGTTTGAATGGGGAGAGCAGCAGCAGTGTGGGTTTGAATTGACAAAGAAGGCGATTCCACAGGCTTAAGATTTATGGCCAGAACAGGAAGGAGACACTGTAACCGTTTAGGGGCAATATGCAAATTGGAGCATGTGGCAAAAACAGAGGGTTTCTGGACCAAAAAGCTACCAGATGCTGGAGAGTGATATACTCTCTTTGAGAAACAGTTACTTGTGTGTTACTGGGCTCTAGCGGATAAATGACCCAAGGTCATAATGATTCTGAGACCTGAGATTCCAATAGTGCACTGGGTGATGGGTTCACCTAAAACTCACCAGATATGACATGCACAAAAAGCCAGAATAATCAAGTGGAAGTGGTACATACAGGACTGGGCCCGAGTGGGACCACCAGGGACACCAGCCCTGCATGAACAGGTGGCACAGGCCCTGTGCAGGATGATGAGAGGGTACAGGAGGTACCAGAGATAAGAGAGTCACCAGTGAGGTGGGGTGAGCCATTTGAATCCATGTACCCTGAGGATAGGAAGAATGTATGGTTTACCGATGGTTCATCCAAGTATGTGGGGGCCAAAAGACATTGGAAGGCAGCTTCATATAACCCAGCCACCAAGAAGTTTCTGTCCACTACAGGAGAAGGCAAGAGTAGTCAATATGCAGAATTGTATGGTGTATATGAGGCACTGAAACAAGAATTGCCTGGGACCTGTCACATTTACACTGATTCTTGGTCTACCGCCAATGGGTTAGCCACCTGACTTCCCACAGGGCATGCACATAACTGGCAAATACATTCAAACCCTGCAGCATCTCACCTTTTACACCAGATGCTGATTTACACGTCAAAAAACATATATACAGGCACTAAACCTGCCAACCACCACTTATATATTGCAAAGATTAATTTGCAAAACTCTTTGACAAGTTGCAAATAAACTCAAACCCCATGCAGCATGGTAGATCACCTCCGCTGGATATCTCTGCAGGCAAAAAATGCCAAGAGGGACTCCTGTAACATCTGCAGCTGCCCCCCCCCCCATATAGGTCACATGTAATAAAAAACAAACTTCTCTTTGACTACAATTGTAACAGGACACTGGCCTCAAAATACAGTTGTTATTTGCTACACTATTCCAATACGTCAGAGATATGCAGAGCAGCCAACAAACATTGTCAGGCACAAAGCCACAACTCTACCATTTATTCTCAAAGATCCTTGTCATAGCTGATATCAGTTGGATGAGAGGTTTAAAGCTGGTGGCTGGGTGGGATGTAAACATACTCAAGAAAATGAGATGCAATTATGAATGTGTGGGGACATCACTGCATGCCCATACTACACAGCCCACCTAGTATCACTATGTGCTGTCCATATTCAAGCAGTATGTTGTCATCCTCAATTGACCTCAAACCAACCACGCTCACAAAGAGGTGCTAGCATTTTCACACACAAACCTTGGAAATATTAAACGTCTGCTTTGTGTCTTTCGCCAAATCAGCATTTGAAAAGTAGTGAGAGATTTCCAAAATCGCCTTTTTAAAAGAATGATGAGTCCACTCCTTCAGAAGAGCACTGCAATGAAAACTGTACAAGTCTTGCTTATATAGGTGATGTTTCAAATTTATAAAAATATGTGCTAGGAAACGGTACCCTCAAGTTCAGCAAGAACAAAGGCAAATAGCAACGTATGTAGGCGGGGTTTCCTCGAGATGCCTAGCTTGCAAATAAATGTGTGGATTTTGCATATGCTGGGTGAGAGTTAAGACAAGATGCAAGTTAGAAGAGTGCAGCAGGCTGGCTCTCTATATAGTGTACAAAAATGTTGTGCACTGTGCAGAGAGTCCAAGCAACCCCACCTTGGTTTCCAGTAGTAAAAACTAGACCATCTAATGCTCTGTTTATTGTAGCTTGGTCAAGCAGTTAGGCCAATATTGGAGATGTGCTAAGCATTTGTTGAACTCAGAGTACCAATAAATGTGGACACACACTCGAGAGAATAACTGGAGACCAATTTACAAACATACTTCAGATTTTTATAAAATTCTTAAGACCAAGATCATCAAAATCAGGTAAATACTTTTTAAGTTATGATTTTTCAAAGTTTAGCAAAAAGAATCTTTTTGTGTGTAATCGCCATAGGAATCAATGGGAGAAAACCTTTAAAAGGATATAAAATCAGACAATGTGTTTACCAATGTCTCCTTTTGTTTATAGATCAAGGTTGTCGAGATGTCATGTGGACCAGCCGGGGAAGTGTTCGAGCGGTTCTCAGTTTTGGCGGGAGCAGCTGTTGAAAAGTCCTTGGAGCTGGTGCAGCACCACTGCAGGGACCACCTGGAAAAGCAATGCACAGGCAGACCTCAAGGTGAGTCCGGTGGGTCGCTTTGGAGTGTAAAGGTCGCAAGCAGAGGGGGACCCTTAGAGCACAGATAGTTCTCTGGTGCAGGGCCCAAGGAGGCTGGGTGCAGAGCAGATGGATGAGCCAAGAGCTGTGCGCAAACATGCCCTTAGAAGCAGGAGGCAGGTCACTTTGAGGGTGGATTGCAAGTTAACAGGGCCACTATGGCGGTGGTTCTTATGTGTCCTGAACTCCCTCAACTGGGGCTTTCTCCTGGTCCTTTGAGAGTGTGGAGTGGACTTTTCTTCTTGCTGTCTGATGTTGGGTGACCAGTATCCCGGGCTATTGCATGTTCAGCCACTGGAGGTTGCAGTGTCACCAAACTTGGCACACTTGCAAGGTTTGTCCTCCGGGTCTGTCGGGTGAAATTTGGTCTATCTGCTGTGTCTAGTTCCTTTGTTAGTGGCCAGTCAGTGAACTAGACTTCACAGGTATTTTGCTTTTTTGTTGCAGGGAGCGATGCCTTCACTCTGGAGGGAGATCTTCGGTGATTTTCAGAAGTGTGGATGTCCTCTGGGGTTTGTAGAGTCCATCTAATGTTCATGCAACCCCTCAGCAGTGATTGTTGAGTCCTGGGTGCAGCAGGCAGGATTTGGCGCCTTTTTCTCCATGCAGCAGGAATGCAGTCCTTAAGCCTTGAGTCTTCTTCGTTGCAGGGCTTCTTGTGTCCTTAGAATATGATCTGCAGGTCTAGGGCTGCCCACTAAATACTGCATTTAGTGTGCATTTAGGGGAGTACCTAGTTGTGACCAATGGGCCATCTTCCTTAAGGTGGCTACACCCACTATGCAACCACTTCCTGCGGGCAGACGTCACTTCCCTATCCCTGATATGCTATTTTCCTACCATGCAAGATGGAGGAAAATGAAATGGAGTGGTCCCTGCAACACCTTAGGGATGGTACAAGTTGGGGGTGGCCACTCCTCCGGTCCTTTGTTCATTTTACCGCTGTTGCTCCTGCCAAAAGTGGGGGTTTGCAATGGGGGTGACCATCTGCTGTTAGCAGCAGGGCTGGTGGTCAAGTTTCAAAGGTAGTAAGCCCTTCGAAGCTTGCTGCCAGAGCAGTGCACATACTTGGGGGAGGAGGTTTAACACCTCTGCCCAGGAAGGGTTTGTTTTCTGAACCCAGAGAGCAAGGGCTCTCACCCCAGGGTTCCAGAATCTTGTCTGGTGGTGGCAGGCTAGTTGTGACCAGCCAGCAACCATGCCAGGGTTAGATAGCTTTTGCAGAGGGCACCTCTTAGGTGGTCCCTGGGTACTTTTGCAATACATCCAATACTGGTACCAGTTTGGAATTATTGTTCTGAGTTGTTTGATACCAAACAGCCCAGGCTTCAGGGTGGCCATCATGTAGCTGTGAAAATCGTACTGACCAGTGTCCATTTATGCATTTAAAATGGCTGCTCTGTTTACTTACTATGTCCCATGTTTGGCAAGGACACAGTAAGGGCATATTGCTCATGCATCTATGCCCACACATACATTATAGTGCACCCAGCCTCAGGGCTGGAAGGCCTGCCAGATGGGTGGCTTACCTATATTGTAAAGAGTGTATAGTGGGCATTGCACCAAGACTGTGTGTAATGTCAGTTTTGCCTTTTGGGATTGCACCAGGACACTCAGCCTGCAGTGGCAGTGCTGGGTGCACTTGGATGCATAGTCCCTGAGGGTGGCACAATCTGTGCTGCTGCCCTCAGGGGCGTAACTTTAGTACCCCATGCACCGGGCACCTAAGTACCATTTACTAGGGACTTATAGTGGCAGCTAAAGGTGTTGCCAATTGTGGCAATGCATCACAACAGTTTGGGGAAGAGATCTGACGCAAGGAACCTGGTTAGTAGAGGCCCTTGGCACTAACAACTTTGAAACCACATCAAGTATCAGATAAAAAGTGTGGGGTTACCCAGGTCAAAAGAGGCCCTTTTTCATAAAGAGTTTGAGAGAATATATGGGGAAAATTTTGAAGATTTTGCAGTGCATCACAAAAAAAAAAAACGTGCATTTCTATCACCGTAGAACATTTAAATATACCAATTTGACTTTGCAAAATCAAGAGACACCATATAAATATGTCTCTGAAATTAGGGTACATCTGACTTCTATTGCATTATGTAGATCTGCGTTCACTAATGTAAAAGCTGTGTTTTATATTTTGTGAATATAATTTATTGCACATATTCACATTATGGTCTTAACTGGGACAAAGGGGCAATCCCATTTGCAGTATAAGTAATTGGGCACAAATTGCACTCAACATGGTTGTTTGCTTTTTCGATTATCTTCAGGTAACAGATGGCAAAAATCGAGGGGCTGTAATTAGTGCACCCTCAATAGTACTGAGTTATAGTTGGGTCCTTTGACTTTTTCAATACAGTCAGACATGTTCCTAGAAAATATTTTGTGACATATCCTCATTATTAATGACTCAATAGCAGAAAAATTTGGGCCCATATTTATACTTTTGTAGCACCACATCTGCATCATTTTTTGACGCAAAAACGGCGAAAACTCATAAAATACAATTGTATTTTGTAAGTTTGCGCTGTTTTAGCGTCAAAAAGCGGCGCAAATGCGGCGCTAAAAAGGTATAAATATGGGCCTTGTTGTATAAACTTAAACTGGATAACAGGAGTTCGTGTAACCATTTACCAGTTGATAAGACTTCAATAAGCGCAAAACTTTACAGTTCATTTCATATTGGGCATTAGTATATGACACATCTAACCATTTAGGTCAAACTCTTCACTGGGTATGGTTCAGCACAAGACAGACGTTCAAGATCCTTTCCGTTATCCATAAAAGCCTCCTTGCTGCTGCACCCAAATACCTGACCCAAAGGTTTCTTCAGCATTACCCTACCCTTTCACTCAACTCCTCCGATCTTTCTCTACCAACAGTTCCTAAAACCAACTGCACATACTGTGGAGACTTGAGATTCTCTGCGCTGGCGCCCAAGCTCTGGAACCAACTTCAATTTTAAGACAAATTCCTTCTCTAAGCATATTTATAAAAATGTTGACAAGTTGTTTTTTCTGCTAAATCCTGTTTGCTGATGTTCGATGCTTGCAGGTGCGCTTAGCACTGAACTACTGTTGCGCTCGTGGTGCGTGTGTTACAAATAAATTAATAAATGAAACTACCATAATCAATCACTTTAAAAAATGCAGCCTCTAAAAGGGTTATCTCGTGGATATTCATAATGTCAGAGGACAAATAGATGGCTTTTTCCCTCTCAGGTGTAATTAAAATAGGTCAACACTTCTGAAGTAGTAGCAGCAGGGTTAGTACGTACATAAAGGGAGATAAGGCAGCATTAGTCTGACGCTTGGTGGTGGTCCAAACTGACGACAACAGACACATATTGTGGCCTTTGTGTCACTGTACAGTAAACAAAATACTATTCTGCCTGGAGCACTGAGAATCCCGCTGCCACTGCTTGATTTGAACCTACATCAACCCTGCCATCCTTCTCTTACAGACAATTCACCGCAGCCCAATACTTACCATCCACAACATCGAATTCCTTGAATGCCAGCTCCGAGCCAGAGTCATCCAGAAGGACCTCCCCGTTAAGGGTGAACATCATGGTGTGCTCGTTCATATCGACCATGCACCCTACAACGTCGCCGGCTTGCCAAGAGCGCCCAAAGTGTTCATTGCCCTGGTGCCAGCGCTGGGCCTGGAAAAGAAATATGTTGTAACTAAGATGCTATTAAAGATGACTTCAAAACATCTCAATTTCCTTGTTATTTTAGTGAAAGGTTCATTTGGTGTTCATCCCTAATATTATCTGGCAGCTCCTTTGGAAATATTACATTTATGTACATTAAATACAGTGTACACCAGAAAATCGTAAGGAGGTCTGTTTGACACAGTGGTGAATCAAGTATGAAACAATATTTGTTTATTGGTTCATCTGTATGTTTTCTAACTAGAGCAATGAACAAAAGATTAATACAAAGTTCAGAAATTACAACAAATATATTGGTATTAATTATGGCAATGTCGACGTCTGAAACATTAATTTCTATTGAGCAACAAGAAAAAGCTAGGAACTTTAAGTAGTCATCATGATTTACCGATATTCTCATATTTCTGATTTTCACTTTGCCTGACTAGCAATCTATCAGCTGATCCCCTAACAGGTACTTCGGAACTTTCTCTGCAATCTAGGTCGTTCTGGTAATGAGAACAATGGCTACTTTTTCAAAAGAAATTTTGAATCCCCGTAGTTGCACAAAATAGATTTCAGAATTTGCCACTGCTGGTATTTTTGTATTCAAACAGATGTTTAGTGCAGACAAGAGGTTTTCTAAAAGTATGACACTGACATTTTCTGGTTTCCTCGTCACTCTGTTGTAAGTCACCATCTTGGTAGCGTGGGCACCTCCTACCTTTTTTGCTACATGATCACCTAAGATCGCCCTCTCATGCACCCTAACCCAACCTATGGCCCTGCTGCTGTGAACTGTTTGTACCTGCTAATGGTTAGCAGTACCTCCAGGCATTTTATTTTCTCAGTTTGGTTCATTGTATTGCTGTTAGAAATTGGGTCTCTAATTGGCAGTCAGTTTACATCCTGTCCAAGTAGGGATCCTCACTCTAGTCAGTGTAAGAGAGTTGCAATCCTAAAATAACCCCTGCTCACCCCTGTGGTAGCTTGGCACAAGCAGTCAGGCTTATCTCAGAGGCAATGCATTAAGTATTTGTTGTGGGACTTCAGAGGCACTGTGGCGGCATCAGGCCTGTGGTGTCGGTCACAGTTGTTGCACTTCAGCGGGAACCACAGCTTCGGGTGCAGGCAGCGGCGTGGGGTCTGGCATGAGAGCCAGTTCTGGAATTGCCCGGAGTTGGTGGGCCTGGTTCTTCTTGTTTTATGCCAGAGTTTACTCCGGAACTGAGGTGGGCACCTCTTGGCAAGTCAGGGTTCTCAGCAAAAGAAGGCAGGGACTAGCAGGTAAAGTCTTTGATGTCCTTGAGACTTCTTAACAGGTGGCAAGCTTAGTCCAAGCACTTGGAGAAACATCACAAGCAGGATACACAGCAAAGTCCACTCTTTGTCCTGTCTAAAGCAGAAGCAGCAACTGCAGGCCAACCCAAAAAAGCACACACAGCAAAGGGGCAGTACTCATTCTCCTCACAGTCCTTCACTTTTTTTCCTTGGGAGAGTCTCCTCTTGATCTGGAAGTGTTCTAAAAAACTGGGGTTTTGGGTCCAATACTTATACTCATTTCTGCCTTTGAAGTAGGCAAACTTCAAAAGAAAGTCTTTGTAGTGCACAAGACCCTGCCTTTCCTGGCTAGTCTCAGATACACTCTAGGGGGTTGGAGACTGCATTGTGCAAAGATAAGCACAGCCCTATTCTGGTGCAAGTGTCAGCTCCTCCCCCCACTTTAGCCCAGGAAGACCCATCAGGATATGCAGCGCACACCTCAGCTCCCTTTGTGTGACTGTCTAGAGTGAACTCACAACCAGCCCAACTGTCATCCTGACCCAGACGTGTATTCCACAGCCAAGCAGAGGCACAGCATGGTTGAGCAAGAAAATGGCCACTTTCTAAAAGTGGCATTTTCAAACACACAATTTAAAAACCACCTTCACTAAAAGATGTGTTTTAAATTGTGAGTTCAGAAACCCCAAACTCCACACATCTATCTGCTCCAAATGGGAAATTACACTTAAAAGATATTGCAAGGCAATCCCAGTGCTAACCTATGGGAGGGATAGACCTTGAAATAGTGAAAAATTAATTTGACATTATTTCACTATCAGGACATGTAAAACACACCAGTACATGTCCTACTTGCCTACTAGGGTGCCTTACATATACTACAAGGGAGGGTTTGGACCTGGCAAGTGGGTGCACTTGCCAGGTTGGCATGGCAGTTTAAAACTGCACACACAGACACTGCAATGGCAGGTCTGAGACATGGTGACAGGCCTACTCATATAGGTGGCACAGTCAGTGCTGTAGGGCCACTAAAAGCGTTTGATTTACAGGTCCTCGGCACACAGGGTGCACTATACTAGGGACTTACTAGTAAATTGAATATGTCAATCATGATTAACCAATTATAATCACAATTTACACAGGGAGCACTTGCACTTTAGCACTGATCAGCAGTGGTAAAGTTTCCAGAGTACCAAAACCAGCAAAAACTAAATCCAGCACATAGTCAAAAATCCGGGAGGCAGAGGCACAAAGACAGGGGGACCCACAACAACTGTGCCAGGTCTAACAATTGCATTGTATTGTTTTTGCATTTATAAAGTGCTAACTACCCCTAATGAGACGTTGAAGCACTTTATGACAGACAGCATACTACTCTGTAGCCAAAAGTTGTAGTTAATACAGTAGTTCTGATCAATTATTGTTCTAGATTTGTAGGTGATTGGGTTAGTCTTGTACTCTAAAGAAACTGAAGTTCCTGCATTTTCAAGTGGTAATGTATAGAGTTAGTAGGAGTTAGGTGTAAATCTTAGAGTGAGTTGATGTAAGTGGAAAAAAGACAGGTAAGGAAATAGCGTGGAGCAGATTAGATATTGTGAAACAGCAAAGAGGAGTTAAACAGAATGAGCAAGAATTGTTGGAACGAGATGAGTAGATAGGTGAGAATGGTTTTGGTTTTGCAGGAATGGTTACTCAGGAGAGTTTATGCTTTGTAAGGAGGGGTATGGTTAGATTAATAACATACTCAAAGTTTGGGTTTTTAATCTAGCATTCCATATGCCTCCATAACATTTGGGAGTTCTGAGGGATTAGCCTTTTTGAATTTTAATGCCCCATCCAAATTGGGGCTACCATCCATATCCATCCTGACATCTGACTCTAAGCCACTGTCTCCTCCTCATTAAACTTTCTCTACCACACTTTCCTGAACTACCAAAAAGCCCTCTAAATCCCATCACTTCCACACTGAGAAATGCACTCATGATCACCAGGTCACCCATCAACCATACTGCCAAAATTTACAGTAGTGATAACAACCAAGCCCTACAGCTTCTCACTCTCGCTGAAATCTGATTCACAAGCACAGCACAGCTTGCATTCACAGACACCCTCATGTCAGATACAGCATTCTTTTCAAGATCTGTGTGACATGCATTAGAGATGTGGCAGTGACAGACCTGTCCCACACCAAGTGTAAAGAACTAAACACCCTGAAAACCAGTCTGGCAAACCCTTGCTCATGTAATGCAGCACTTGTCCCATTTACTAACTAACGTGCAGTTGTCAAATGCCATCCAAATAAATCAGTTGAATCCTCCTCTGTAATCATTTTGGACTTGGCTCCAAAAATGCTGCCAGTTGTGAAACGTCCCTTCCTGAAGCAGTGGACAGTGTGGGCAACACTGACAGTGCACAACCAATAAACATCCATTCTCATAACACATGACACAAGCTAAATATGCTTGTTAACTCAAGACTAGAGGTTCTTACCAAAAAATGACAAACTCTCTCTTTTTGAATTTCTATTTATAACGTTTTTCATGTCTCCACTGCTGCTACCTACAGCTAAGGTACACCAGTGGTGTACAATAATCCTGTTTAGATACTGCAGGAGCATCCAGGACCGTTGCCATGCTCAGTTCCCTGCACAATATCTCCCCTTAGGGAATCAGTGGACCTCATCCAAATATAAACCACTTCCATTCTTGATGGAGATGGAGTCCTCAGGAAAAAATGTTATCAGCCCTAAATGTATGTAAAATGTGTGGTTCTCTGATAGTTCTAACTCTTGAAACAAAGTAATCAGTGGCTCCAACTGAAATGAAAAAATGAATTCTACCCACAGTTCAGATATAATGTCATATGCAAAGCTGGGTGTGGGATAAGAAAATGAGTTACTTACCTGTAACTTCAGTTCTCCAGTATTGGTATCTTTCATAGATTCACATGCTTGAATCATTCCCCGTCATCGAAGTGGGAGTCTCACGGTACCATAACATAGCAGTATGTATCATTACCATAGGTTCCGATGACAATGAACAGTCACTTTAATAACCTATCTATGGGCCTCATTACGAGTTTGGTGGTTGGACCGCCACACCGCCATGTTGGTGGTCTTACAGCCCACCCTATTATGAGTTATACATGCAGGACCGCTGACTGTCAACCAAAAAAGGCAGACCGCCAACGGTGCTGCGACCTGAAAATAGGCGGTGAGACCTACAATGCCATTAGCACCGCAACCAACCACCAAATGTATTTTGTGGCAGTCCCCCATGGCAGTCGGTCAATGGCTGTTCGAACCACAGCGGTTTGCAGTCAGCAAAGTAATACACAACTGCACATTGGATGAATTTGAAAATAACAGAGCTGACACACATTGCCACACTGGACACACCTGCAAAGGACACTATAAAACCCACCTCTTCACAGACCACAATCCTTTGCATTTCCAACATAAAAAACAGAAGCCAGAACACTTTTTGTCTAGAGTCCATATATTAGGCACTCCTTTTTTTCACCATCCCTTTAAGCACCCTGCACAAACGTTTGTCCATTCACACCCTTTTGCACTTCCCCTGTTTAGTAAGTCACTGTCACCCTTTTTTTTGTTCCACCATGTCACGTTCCAAAAGTCCATGTTTTTCAGAAGGTGAGTTAAGAATCATGGAGGATGAAATCATAAGAGTAGAGCCACAATTGTTTGGAGCACAAGTTCAGCCTAGTCCTCTCAGTAGGAAAATGGAAATGTGGAACAGGATCACTGACAGAGTGAATGCTGTAGGAACCACCCTGTGCACAAGGGAGGATATCAGGATAAGGATGAGGTGGAACGGCCTCTGGGGCAAGGTACATTCCCTGGGGTCTAGGCACCAGCTGCAGGCCAAGAAGACTGGTGGTGGCCCTCCCAGTGCCCCAGTACATCTCTTTCCCTGTGAGGAGAAGGTCTTGGCCATCCTGCATCTTCATGGCTTGACGGGAATACCTGGGGGAGTGGAGTCTGGCAAATGACAAGACTAGAAATGTCACAAAAATGCATTGTCATGCATGCTCGTAGCGCACTGTTTGCCTCATTTACTGTTACTCCACTCAACTGCTGAGTTTTCACCTGTCCAAAGACCTCTAGTTGGAAACTCCCAATTGAAGTGTACTCACCTGGGGAGATGACATTTGTATAGTGTGGGTAGTACAGGGACTGACATGACTACAACTTCAAGCAGGACTGCTTCTATAACTTTAAACACCAGACCACTGTTCACTTATCCAAAAATCCCCGTTTGATATCTATAAATTTAAGGGTACGAGTCTAGGTAGATAATATCTGTCAAGTGTGTGTAGTACAGGGACTGACATTACTACAACACCCAAGATGTCCTGTTCCTGTAACTACAAACACTAGCACGGTGGTCACATGCTAAAATACATCTGTTAGTGAACTCCCAATGGAAGTGTACCCACCTGTCAAGTGTGTCTAGTAGAGGGAGTGACCTGACTGCAACTCACAGGAGATCCTGTTACTATAACTCCAACCACCAGCACAGTGGTCACATGCCACAGTACATCTGTTTAACAATGAACAATTGAAGTGGACTCACCTGGCGGGATAACATTTGTATAGTGTTGGACTTTTTTTGCTTATGCAGGGTCATCCCCAATCTTTTAGCCTCCTGCCTCCTATTGTTTCTGACCTGTTGCTGTTGGCTTTTGAACTCTGAGCACTTTACCACTGCTAACCAGTGCTAAAGTGCATATACTCTCTGTGTAAATTGTATGTAATTGGTTTATCCATGATTGGCATATTTGATTTACTAGTAAGTCCCTAGTAAAGTGCACTAGAGGTGTCCGGGCCTGTAAATCAAATGCTACTAGTGGGCCTCAGCACTGGTTGTGCCACCCACATACGTAGCTCTGTAATCATGTATCAGACCTGCCATTGCAGTGTCCGTGTGAGCAGTTTTAACTGTAAATTCAACTTGGCAAGTGTACCCACTTCCCAGGCCTAAACCTTCACTTTTCTTACATGTCAGACACCCCTAAGGTAGGCCCTAGGGAGCTCCAAGGGCAGGGTGCAGTGTATGGTTAAGGTAGGATATATAGTAATGTGTTTTATATGTCCTGACAGTGAAATATTGCTAAATTTGTTTTTCACCGTTGCAAGGCCTGTCCCTCTCATATGTTAACATGGGGGCTACCTTTAAATCTGATTAAATGTGTAGATTCTCTTTGGGAGCGGATAGACATGTGGAGTTTGGGGACTCTGAGCTCACAATTTGAAAATGCATCTTTTAGTAAAGTGAGCCTTTTCTTGCTTATACCATTTCTGTGACTCTGTCTGTTTGTGGATTCCTTGTATGGATCAGTTTGACAGTTGGGCTGGTTGCACCTCACACTAGACAGTGACACAAAGGGAGCTGGGGTGTAGTCCACATTTCCTAATGAGCCATCTGTGCTAGGAAGGAGGGGAGAAGTGGTCACTCACACCTGAAAGGGCTGTGCCTGCCCTCACACAATGCAGTCTCCACCCCCCTGGTGAGTGTCTGGGGCCTGGCCTGGGCAAGGCAGGATTTCACATTCAAAAGAGACTTTACTTTGAAGTAGACCTACTTCAAAGGAGAAATTGGGTATAAAAAGGGCACCCAAAACCACAGACTTTAGAACACTTCTGGAAACCAAGAGGAACCTCTGCCTGAAGAAGAGCTGAAGAGATTAGGAAGAAGAGCTGCCCTGCCTGTGACTGTGCTTTGTAGAGCTATCCTGCAGTTGCTGCTTCTGCCAGAGTAAGAGGGCAAAGACTGGACTTTGTGTGCCTTCCATCGTGTGAAGATCTCCAAGGGCTTGATTTAGACCTTGCCTCCTTTTGTTTGAAGTCTCAGGGACAGCAAGTCTTCTCTCTGCCGGCACCTGGAGTCTCTGGAGAGACTCCTACTCTGCCAAGTGGTGCCAATCCAGTTCCTGGAACCCTGAAAGGAGAAGCTGGCAGCCTAAGAGGAAGAAATCCACGCACAGAATGCCGTGCGGGGAAAAGATTGACGCAAATCCGATCTGGGGCTGGGAAATCGACGCGCCGCCAGCTTCGCGGCTGAAAATCGACCCTCGCCTGTAACGCGACTGAACAATCGCCGCATGGAGCTGGAGAAACGACACGCAGGATCGCTGACGGAGGCTGGTGAGATCGCAACCAGCGCTGCCTGGTTTTCAGATCATCGTGCGGCTGGATTTCCGCCGCAAGTACCACTGGCCGTGTAAAAACAACGCAAGGCCTGCCCGGACCCAAGAGTGCTGACCGGATCAACGCATCGCTCTCCTGCGAAGAGAAGAAACAACGCACCCGACGCGATGAAAGGAGAACGACGCAAGGTCTCGTGAGTGAGTGAAATAGACGCATCGCAAGCCCTTTTTGACACAAACTTGCCCGTACAGGGTTATTTTTGACATACCCAAGGTACATTTTCACGCTAACAGTGTTAGTGTGTGTTTAAAACTACATAAAGACTCTTTTTGCTTTTTGATTGATAACTTGACTTGTCTATTGTGGATTTTTGTCATTTTGGTGTTGTTTTGTTTAGATAAATATTTCCTATTTTTCTAAACGTGTGTCGTGTCATTTTGTAGTTTTTCATTAAGTTACTATGGGGGTCATTCCGACCCTGGCGGTCCATGACCGCCAGGGCCGGGGACCGCGGAAGCACCGCCAACAGGCTGGCGGTGCTTCCAGGGCCATTCTGACCGCGGCGGTAAAGCTGCGGCCAGAAAAGGGCAACTGGCGGTTTCCTGCCGGTTTACCCCTGGCCCAAGGAATCCGCCATGGCGGCGCGGCTTGCAGCACCGCCATGGGGATTCCGACCCCCTTCCCGCCATCCTGGTCCTGGCGGTAAATACCGCCAGGAACAGGATGGCGGGAACGGGTGTCGTGGGGCCCCTGGGGGCCCCTGCACTGCCCATGCCAGTGGCATGGGCAGTGCAGGGGCCCCCTCACAGGGCCCCATAATGATTTTCAGTGTCTGCAAAGCAGACACTGAAAATCGCAACGGGTGCCACTGCACCCGTCGCACACCAGCAACTCCGCCGGCTCCATTCGGAGCCGGCTTCATCGTTGCTGGGGCTTTCCCGCTGGGCCGGCGGGCGGCCTTTTGTCGGTCACCCGCCGGCCCAGCGGGAAAGCCAGAATGGCGCTGCGGTCTTTTGAACGCGGTGCGGTCATTCAGCGGTAACCGCATGGAATGACCGCCTATGTGTGTTGGTACAAATACTTTACACCTAGCACTCTGAGGTTGAGCCAACTGCTCGTGTCAAGCTACCAAAGGGGTAAGCAGGGGTTAGCTGAGGGTGATTCTCTCTTACCCTGACTAGAGTGAGGATCCTTGCTTGGACAGGGGGGTAACCTGACTGCCAACCAAAGACCCCATTTCTAACATATAGTGTGTGTAGTAGAGAGCGTGACATGACTGCAACTCCTAGGAGGCACTGTTTCAGCAACTCCAAATACCAACACAGCTGTCACTTGTCCAAATACCATTGTTTGTTAACCCACCAATGAAGTGTACTCACCTTGGAGGATAACATTTGTCAAGTGTATGAAGTAGAGGGAATAACCTGTCTGCAACTTACAGGAGGCACTGTTCCCTGACTCTAAACACCAGAACAGTGTTCAGACGTCTAAAGACCCCTGTTTGATACATCTTAATAGAAGTTTACTCACCGGAGAGGATGCCATTTGTCAAATGTGAGAAGTAGAGGGCGTGACATGACTACTACGGCCAGGAAGGCCCTGTGTCTGTAAATCCAACCACCAGTGCAGTATTCTCTTGTCCAAATACCATTGTTTGGTAGCTCTCAATTGAAAAGTACTCACCTGGGAGGATACCATTTGTATAGTGTGTGTAGTAGAGAGAGTGACATGACTGCAACTCCCAGCAGGCCTTGTATCTTTAACTCCAAACACAAGCACAGGGTTCACCTGCCCAAAAACACCTGTTTATGACCTCCCCAATGCTCTTCACTCACCTGGGAGTATACCATTTGTCAAGTGTTGGGAAGTACAGGAGGGCTTCACCAGTCCTGTCCAGACACCTAAATCTGACCTTCAGGAGCCCAAAAGCCCACTTCACTACCCACTGTGTACTTCCATGGGCCTCCTTCAAGCGGACTTTCCCTGGCATAGTTGGATTCCTTAGTGTCGTCAACCACCAAGGACAGTTTGGATATGCGGAGACTCCTGTTAAGGAATGGAACATATGTGCAACGAGTCACTCACTTCATGATTGCAGCACCTCACATTGCAGCATACACACTTCAAGTCAGGACAGATGTGACTTACCAACCAGCCAGGCTCGCTCTGGGTAGAGTTGTGACATCAGCTGGTGTATGCTGCCGTTCTGCTTTATGAAGGAATCATAGGGTGAACCAGGATAATGGGCACAAACATGTGAAATGTAGAGATCTGTGAAACAGACAACTTGCATGTTGATGGAATGGAAGTTCTTTCTGTTCCGATAAACTTGTTCATTGGCCTGCGGTGGCCCCAAGCCAACATGTGTGCTATCAATGACCCTCACCACATTTGGGAGGTAGGAAAAACCATAAAAGTCAGCCTTCACTTTGGCTAAATCCTCTCATTGGGGAAACCTGATATAGCTGTCTAGGTGTTTCAACATTGCTGAAAGGACATCCTTCAACATCAGACTGAACATAGGTTGGGACATAACAGCAGATAGGGCCACTGTATGTTGGAAGGACCGTGAGGCTAGGAAGTGCAATACTGACATGACTTGCACAATGGGTGGTATGCTGGTTGGATAACTAATAACTGGCATCAGCTTTGGCTCCAACTGACGACATACGTCCACTATTGTTTGCCTATCCAGGCAGCAGTTTATGATAATGTGGCATTGCTCTATGGTCTGAAGGTCTGGCAGTGGACAGTAGAGAGGAAGTTGTCGCATCCTCCCTCTCTATGGGTAACTATGTGTGAAAAGACATGGGGCCTGATTCTAACTTTGGAGGACGGTGTTAAACCGTCCCAAAAGTGGCGGATATACCACCTACTGTATTACGAGTCCATTATATCCTATGGAACTCGTAATACGGTAGGTGGTATATCCGCCACTTTTGGGACGGTTTAACACCGTCCTCCAAAGTTAGAATCAGGCCCATGATTTGTAACATTAGTCAGTGTGTCCCCAGCAACATACATGATTCATACCAATGACAAAGCTTTTTGGACTCTATAGACATGGCACCCAGTACACATCATAGCTGGCAACTACACAAGGGTCACATGTGACCCCATGGTTTCAGCATGTGTCCATAACATGGATTTGGACCAAACACAAAGATGTGCAAAGTGACCGTTGGCGGTGGTAGACTGTGCAATGCTGTTAAATGCCATCTGTACCCTGCACCATACTACAATGGTGGTTGAATAGAAGGACTTACATGACTAGACAGGATAAGGATGTATGTGAGGTAACAAAACATGTCTTGTAGGTGTGACGCTGTTTATGAAGTCCACTGCCGCATCCTTAGGCCACCAAAATGGCGGATGCGTGATCTACTCCACTGGACATTAGGAACCGCCCGCGACTGCCAGCGGAATTCATCATGGTGGTAGGCGGTTGCAACCACAGCGGGCACAGCCATAGGCTAACGTTGTTGCCAGTGGTGGTCTCAGCCTAATGGCTGTGTCTGCAGGCACTGACGACCGCATACGTGGCAAACGTGACCGCCATGTTGTGCACATTTACTCACTTGGTGCCTGACACTGCTGCCAGCAACACCTCCACTACCTGAGCTGCTGCCTTGTGCCGCCTCTGGAAGCAATCATGTCACATCCAGCAGGTGATAGGGCATCTGCCTTCTCTCCAGAAAAGCTGGAGAGGCTTGTCAATGAGGTCCTACCCTGTATGAACAACTCTATTACTCACCAGAGGAGCAGGTAAATACCTTATGTGCTCAATTATCTCTGTACTTCACCATCCTTTTCTTCCTCACAGGCTTCAATGTGCCACTGTGTGCCAGTTAGACTTCTTGTGTGCCTGTTGTTGCAGTCTGTTTGGCATTAATGGGATGTACAATGTGCAGGTATTGGTGGCCAGTACCATATGTTAAGTTCAGTCACATTGTGCTCTTTGGAATCCTAGATCCTCCTTGTATTGGATGCACATACTAACTGTGTATGCATATTGTATAAGTCATTTGAGAATCATGTGAGCAATGAGTATAGTGCCACAGATCTTTCAACCCACATCTGGCCTTGCAAAACTGTTGTGTGGAAGGCATATCCTGACTCACTCTGCCCTTCAAATTGACAGACACACACCATACCAAATTTCTGATGGCCATATGATGTACTGTCATGCATGGAAGTGATGGGAATGGAGTGTCATGTAGGTTCTGTCTGCTCAGCCTGCATGAACCAGGGCCTGTCAAATGTATTTCCCAGTATGGGTCCTAGTCCAGGCTGTGGGAGAGTCATTAAGGCTATGCAACTGTGGCACTGTGCCCACTCCCTGTACACCAGCAGATATCCTGGCACGTGGACAATATTATGCTCTAGTGGCAACACCTGCCCTGAATGTCTCAGTACTTTGACTAGATTCGGAATAGGTACAGATGTAAATCATTAAACTAGTCCATATGTGCATTATTGTCAATGTGTGTCTTTGACTCATGACATGCCCCTTACTCCCACAGCTGTGTTGTCAACTTCACACAGGTCATATTTGTCCTATACAGGCTTACTGCACAAATGACAGTCCCACAGTGCAGTCAGTGTGTTGATTCCTGAGAGGCTATGGAATGTGAATCAATAGCTTGGTCACATAGCAGAAATTGTACAATGCATGCCTTTGTATGTTGGATATAGGATAGACACATCTGTCCAAAGGACTGTTTTGTGCTACAAGTACATACCACAGAACCCACCCTCTTATGTGGCATGAGTCACCATTTGTTAGGCCAAATGTCCATACATGGACTAGGATGACACTTTCTGTACCCACCATGCCAGCCCCTCGATTGTCGCTCGAGTGTAATGGTGAAGTTTGTTCTATGGCGGTTGTCTGCAGAGACTGTATGCAGTGAGTCAATCTCAAACTGTATATGTTGGTCCATTGAGGTCTAAGGTGTCTACCCTTCAGAAGCCACGTAGGTGTGTAGGGTTTCATTGGGGCTCACATCCCAATACATGTTGCTGGAGCATGGGCTACATGATGTCAGTAAGCTTGTTTAGTCATTGTAGGCCCTGAGCAGGGCAGTGGGTTAGTTTGCAGGTGGAAATGCATATGTCTGTAGTCATGCCCCTGTACTTATTGGCTTGTGTTTCCCATTTGCAGAGTGTTAACAAATTGAAAAGTTCTAGCTTGGTGTTTGCGACATGTATGTGACTCAATCATTTGTGACAAAACATGTGACTGTAACCACTTGATTTGTCTTTTGCATCCATGCTGGTAAAGGCTCATCAGAAGGAGCTATGGAGAGTCATCGCCTGGAAGGTGCGGACCCTGAGGTCCATAGCAGGCAGAGAACACACTTTCGGAAGAGGTGGGAGGACCTGAGATGCTGGGCCTGGAAGATCACTGAGGTCCAGCTGGAGCTGTCCTCCCTACATAGACGTCGGACCATGAACCTCCTAATGGCCCGCATTCTGGCGGTGGCCTACCCAGACCTTGATGGGAGTTTAAGGAAAGCACAACAGTCATAAGGGGGTGATTACAGGGCATATTCCCACCTGTCACATTGCCAAGTGAATGTGTTAGGTTCTAGCAGCTCCCCCTGACAATTAGGAAAGAGCCATGTGTAACACAGTAGAAGAGTGATTGCTTGTGTAGACATGTTATGTGATGTATACCAATGTGCCTTGCATACTTGCCAGGGACCTAGGGCACAACTGTGTAAAATCAACAAACAATTTGCTCTCCAAGGACAACATATGGCTGAGTACATTGATCAATCATGTACTGTTTGTTGTTGTATTGGGTGTAAGTTCTATGCAACAGACCACTAATCCTCAATGTTATAGGCCAAAAAGCTAGTAATGGATCACTGCCCTCAGCCATGTGTCTGGTGAAATGGGTACACTGGCATCTGCCACCAGAGGCCATTTGTCTTCAGCGTATGACAGGTGCCGGTGCCTCACTACTGCCTGTAATGTGAAGATGGCCATCATACATGTGACAGTGCATACATTTTTTGGGGTCCAGCTACAGATCAATACTTTCCCTTGGTAAGTGGGAATGTCCATTGACATGATTTATGTGCCATCACTGTTCTCAACATTCCTTGTGCCCACATGTCAGCATGTGTCCCTTTCTCATTTGAAAAACATTTGTATGCTGCTGTTTTACGCATGGTCTACCTGTGTTGATGGGATAATTTCTGTATTCGCTCATATATATGCGCATGTCAACCTGTGTATGTAATAGGAAATTTACAATGGGGGGTACATTTCATGTGGTGCCACAGACCGGAGTGTGTCACCATTGATTATTGGCTGACACATACCTCACCCATCGTAGCATGTCATTTGGCATGTATAACTGCAGTAGCAATGAGGGACATGGAGGGTAGGCTTAGAGTTTTTACCCACACTGTGCATTGTCATGCCATTGATGTGGAATCATGTAGCAACGTGCTTTGGACATGTGAAATGAGGAAGTTTTATAACCTAACAGCTGGCATGCTTCATGGAGTGACTTGCAATTATGTTGGAATCACATGTTTTTGGGTACAACCATTCATCCACAGACATCTGGGTTTGCATTACCAAACTGGAGACAATGGTGTAGCTTCCCATTGGGCAAAATGCTCAGGGCCTTCTACTGGTACCTGCAAATCTCTGGGCCTCTCAAACATCCAAAGGACTAATGGCATCTACTAATGCACTCAGACTATGTCATTGTAAGGGGTGCCAGACAATGGTGGTGATTTCCCTGGGACTTGGTGATTCATTGTTTTGTGGATTTTAGAGACATATCTCCCTGACATTTTGCCATTTTGTCGACAGTGCACATGGTACAGTACATGTAGGAGTCACTTACGTGAAGTCTGTTGTTGGGGCCTACTTGACATCATGGTAAGGTTTGCTAATCATAGCTGTTGTTCAAGTGTGATCATGGACATGTGATGACCCTATTTCTCTTTGCATGTGTAGCATCAGCCCAGGGAAGCGAAGATGACAGGGCACAGCTGAGTGGGGAAGCATCTGGCCACAGGACTTCGGGTCAAGACACCACTGACACAGAGGGACCCAGTGGCCCAGAGGGTGAGGGGAGTGCCACAGGGGAGACCGGATCTACATTGTTATCATCTTCAGCTACTTTCTCCAGTGGCCACTCCCTAATGGTGAAAGACCCATCAGGACGTACTCCTGTACCATCTTTGTCCGCCACACCCAGTTCTAGCACCACCCTCCCTTTTGCTACCCACCTACTTGGCCGTGCCCACTCACCCAAGAGGGCAGGCATCTCCTTTGCCGCAGGCACCTCTTCCCCAACCCCAGCCTCTGCTGTCCTGAGTGAGGAGGCTATTTACCTCCTGAGGAGTATCTCTGTGGGTCAGACATCCATCCAGGGGTTGTTCACCTAACTGCAGCAGACAAATTCATTCCTGGAAGGCATTCATAGTGCCATGCCCGGCCTACCGAGATCTTATCAGGCTCTGGCCTCCTCACGGATGGCAGCCAGTCACCCGCCACCTTCCATCCCTACCTCCTTCATCTCCCTCTTCTCAATCCAAATCCCCCATTTCCCTACCTATCCCAAGCACACAGACCGATCCACACACACCCACCTCAACACACAAAAGCAGCATACATAAACACAAACACCACAAGACAACCAGCACACAAGCACTCAACCTCCACCAACACACACATCAGCCACCACTTCCCCAGAAACCTCCACCACCACCACCACTGGTCCACACACCATATCAAGCATACCTATAGGCACCACCACAACAGGTAGTGACACACCCACCACACCCACAGACACCACCCCAACAGACACACACACATCCACCAATACCACCTCAACAGACAACCACCAATACAAGCATGCCTGCAGACACCACCCCAACAGATACATACATACACCACTCCTCCAACACCCAGCACCTCCCAGACCGCCAAGACATGCATACGCCCACAATCACACACAAAACAGATACCACCCAAACATAAGCATACCTCACACACGCACACACCCAAGCCATCCACATCGACACAGCAGACACCCACTCCCTCAACCTCCAAATCTCCACCCTTTCTGATGACCGTCCCCATGTTCCTAAGAAAAATGTTTTTTGAGCTTGCCCATATCCCTGTTCTCTCCATTCCCTGTCTCAAACCCACAAGGCCCCGACCCACATCCCAACCCATCCCTTCCACCTCCAAGTCCTCCTCTGTCACACCTTTGCCCCCCGGAGACCTCCCATATCACTTCACTCAAGAAGATGCCCACCCCTCAAAAGAAGCAGCCCACCCTTCTCAAACCCACCCACCCCAAATCTGATCCCTGAGTTAACTGTCTGACCACTTGATGCCCCATCCTGTGAAGGTTCCCTGGCGGTAAAGGAGTCAAGTATGAGCATGGAGGGTGTTCAATTGTGCTACCTTTGTTTGCATTTGGCTGTGCATGTGTCCATTTTTATGTGTGCACCTAGCAGAGATTTCATGTAGATGTATGTCCCATGCAGTTCGAGTTGTATTTGCTTTGTTGACTAGCACTTCCACATTGACTCTAGTATTATTTGTCCCTGAGATACATGTAGGACCAGTTCCAGTGCAAATGTTGCTTAAGGGACATGTGCAAAGTGAAATGTGTCGCAGGGCGGCCTCCTTCCTTGAGTGCTCCTGATGCCCCCAACCCTATTGCGCAGGTATTGGTTACAAAGGATCCCATTGTCCTTCCAATGTGTTGCAATGTGGATGGTGTGTGTGTTCATTGCAGGGCTGGTTCATGAGGGTGGTGTTTGTGTTCCATGACACATTCATACATATGTGTGTTGAATGTGACGGCAGTCCATGACATGTGAGGAATGTGAGTGTGTCAGTTGTATTTGTAGATGTGATGTTGATGTTGTGTGATACAATGTTGTGTACACTACACAGTCCCTGTGCCTGAGATGAGCAATGTGTGTTTTAGTGTAGTTTTGTGGTGAGTGGGAGTGACCTGTGCAAAGGGGATGTTTTGTAACTCTGAATGTGTTCTTCTTTGTGAATGATTCCAACCCGGACACAATGACACGTGTACTTGGTGCCCGTAGCAGGACCCCCATCTCATGTGGATGACAACGCAAAGATCTGTTGTTGAGCTTAATGACACAGGCAGGTGTGTATACTTATGATCAGTTGCGTCAACAGCGGGCATGGATTTTGGGTTCCATCGAAGCTGCCTGTAGGTGAGTGTCTTCCTTTATACTCCCCGTTTCTTCCTGCTGAGATGTGGTAGTTGGACCACGACAGTCACACTGGTGGTGTGCAATCTCAAAATGTGTCCGGTGCAAACACACAATCCAACGGCATGTTTGTGCTGCCTTGTGACCACAGCAGTCTGCGCTGCCTGGCGGTGCCAGAGGGACCACAGTAGTCTTTGCTCCGTAGGCCCACATGACTCGTAATATGACTGTCTGACCACCAACCTGATGGCGGTTGGACCGCCACTGCAGCCATTGCGGTCCACAGGCTGCCAAACTCGTAATGAAGCCATATGTCCTTTTTACAAAGGGACCAAACTTAACCTATGACCAATCAGGTGACAACATCATCTAGAACACTCTCAAGAGAAGCTGCATCCCTCGGATTTTCAAACACAATTGTAATAATTTTACAAGAGCAATAAGGGAAGGAGAGTGGGTCGCATGTGAATCTATGAACAATACCAACACTGGAGAACTGAAGTTATAAGTAAGTAACTCATTTTCATCTCCAGTATTGGATCTGTCATAGATTCACATGCTTGAATCAGAACAGCAAGCAGTTATTATAAGTACGCTTCTGAGGGAATATAAATTCCCTTTGAGGATGGTGGGTAGGAAATCAATACACTATATCTAAATCGCCTATGTTTAAAGTTCTAGACATGGGAAGACAGGTATGCAGGTTAAAACAACATGACATGAAACATACTTAAATACCAATATAAAAACCTCATGAACAGAGGCTCACCTTATTGGAACAGATGACGTAATGCCACCTGTCCTACAACTGCATCATCACTGTGCGCCGATTCTAGGCAATAGTGCTGCATGAATGTGTGGATGCTCTTACACGTTGCAGCACTGCAAATCCTCTCCATTGGCACCTCAGCAAATAGAGCAGTCAAAGTGCAGACTGCCCTTGATGAGTGTGCTCTGGCTTTGGCTGTAAGTGGTTTATCAGCCTTTGAATGGCAGAACTGTATGGAGGTGGAACTCCATCTTGCAACAGTGGCTTTTGTGAATGAAGCAACTTGTGGAGTTTCAATATATGATACTAAAAGTTGGTCAGTTTTACAAAGTTGCTGCATATGATGCAAACAGAATTTGAGGCACCGTTTAACATCCAGGGCATGGAGAGACTGTTTAGGAGTAGTATCTGGATTTGAGAAAAATGTGTGTAGTATGATGGGTTCATTAAGAAGAAATTGAGATAGAACCTTGGGTATGCATTTTGCGTTTGTCCTGAGGAGTACATAATCATCAGTGAAATGTAGGAATGGTTCCTGCGTTGTGAAAGTCTGTATTTTGCTGACTCTCCTAGCGTAGGACACCACCTTCTGAGTTAGGAACTTTAGGTTTGCCTTGTGAATGGGTTTAAATGGTGGCTTCATTAGCTGTGAGAGAACTATATTGAGATGCCATTCTGGAAGAGGAGCTCTGACCGGAGGGAAAGCTCTAAATAATCCTTTCATGAATTGTTTAATTATTCTCCTGGAGCAAAGGAAAAGAGAGTGAGGTGAAAGTCTGTATCTTGAGATTGCTGTGAGGTGAACCTTGACAGATACATGCATTGAACATGCTCTAGCTAGCAATAGGAGATATGGCAGAATCTGCTCAGGTGATGTGCTCAAGGGATGTAGGTTAGATTGTTGACACCAAAAACAGACCCTCTTCTATTTTAACCTGAGTGTCTTGCTGGTGGACTCAGCGCGTGCTTTCAACAGGATATCCCTACAATCATGAGGAATTTCTAGGTCCCTAAATTCATTGAATTCAGGAGCCATGCATACAAGTGGAGAGAGGCTGGTTTCAGATCCAGAATCTGGCCCTTGTTCATGGTTAACAATGCTGGCAGAGCGTGGAGGCGAATGTGACAGCATTAAGACAATCAGTGTTGCCTGGGCCACCTGGAAGCAATTATGATCTGGCAACAGCGCTCTCTTCTCACTTTGCTGAGAACCTTTGATATGAGAGGGAAGGGGGGAAAGGTATGGATAAATCCCTGACCGTCTGATCAAAAGGCCATTCCCCCACTACCCTGGGAGTGGACACTGATTGGCGTAGAACTGGCATTTGGTATTCTTGTCTGTTGCAAATAGCTCCAATGCCGGTGTTCCTCAGCGTGAAAATATGCTGGTTAGCTGTGTTTGATCTAGTTCCCACTCGTGGCAACCGTCCTTTGCCTTGCTGAGTGTATCCGCTACAGTGTTGCTGACTCCAGACACATGCTGGGCTCTCAGTGTTATTTTGTGAATAATGAGCCAATTCCACAGATCATGGGCCTCTTGGGAGAGCATTAATGATCATGTACCTCTTGTATGTTTATGTAATGCATTCTAGTCGTATTGTCTGTACGAACCAGCACCGAGGCGCCTGCTATCCTCAGAACAAAAGCCTGATGAGTGAGAAAGATGGCTTTTAACTCCAGTCTGTTGATATGCAAGGCTTTCTGTTGAGTCGACCACTGTCCCGGAAATTTGCACATCCTGCAGGTGGCCACCCCAGCCTTGCCAAGAGGCATCTGTGTTTACGACAAACTCGGGGATCTGAGGTAGAAACATGACCCCTGTGATAAATGAGAAGCCTGTTAACACCACAGTAGGGCCTCCTTCATGTTTGGAGTGATAGTTACGATGTCCTTCCATCTGGATGCACTGATTTTGCAATTCTTCTTGCAATGACCTCATCCTCAGTTCTGCAAGAGGTACAAGACTGATTGCAGAAGACATCATTCCCAGTAGCGACTTCTACAGACAAACCGAGGCGGATCTTCTTTTTGATAGCTTGACTGCCAGAGCTCTTAGCTTGTGTTGTCTGCCCTGAGATAAATACACCTTTTTGCTGGTTGTATCCAGAAGTGTAACTGGGAACATTATAGTTTGGCTAGGAATAGCTACTGACTTTTGGAAATTGACAGTGGGTCCCAGTTTGCGAAATGGGTTGACACAGGCTTGTGTGGCTCTGGAAGCGTGATGGTTTGTTGGTGCTTTGAGCAGCCAATCGTCCACGTAGGGAAACACTTGGTGACCTTGGATTCTGACACCGGCTGCTACTGGTGCCAGGCACTTGGTGAATAATTGAGGTGCTGATTTGCGTCCGAATGGGAGGACTTTGAATTGGTAATGGGTACTGGCTACTTTGAAGCAAAGATATTTTCTGTGTTTGGGATGTATGGGGATGTGGAAATATGCATGCTGCAAATCAAGTGTTGTCATGAAATCTCCGCTGTTGAGGAGGTGAAGGATATCGGAGAGAGTGACGATCCAAAATGATTGCTTGTGCAAGAATTTGTTCACTTTTCTTAAGTCCAGTATGGGCCTCCATTCCCCTGTTTTCTGAAGAAGAAGCCTATGCCCTTTTGTGAAAATGGAACTCTCTTGATTGCTCCCTTTGCAAGCATAGTGAGGACTTTTTTTCTCAGTAAGTGAAGATGAGGAGGGGTGCGATCCCCTTGAGAGGTTGTTTGGCGGTCTCTGTACAAATTATAGGGTATGGCCATAAGTGACCAGGTCTAATACCGATTTGTTCGATGTTATCTCTCTCCACTGGGGTAGACAGTTGGAGATCTTCACACCCACAGGAAGGGATGTGGTGTCTGTAACCAGCACCCAGTGCAGGTCACAGTTTACAATCTGTGTCTCTACTCTGGGAGGGTTGCTTTCAGTGAAGGCCTTGTTTGGTATAGCCGCTGCAGGAGGCTGAGGGTACGGCTGTTAGTAAGCTGGACTGTACTGTGCTTGAAAGGGCTGGAACTGCTGATGACATTGGTATGACCCTCTATACATGGAAAAAACCCTTCCAGGGGCTCCCCGAAAAGTCAGTTTCTTATACTGAAGGGTGCAGAGGGATCTAGCAGTATCCATGTCTGTCTTATCGCTAGCAACGCATCATCAATGTCCTTTCCAAAAAGCGTTTTGCCATTGTAGGCCATATCCAAAGCCTTAGACTGGACCTCAGGCCTGAAAGACGTAGATTTCAGCCATTCTTGGTGTCTGAGCACTGCTGCTCCAGCCAGTTGGCGAAAGCTCATTGATGCGATGTCCAGTGCACAATCTATCACTTCAGGGGAGGTTTGCTATCCCTCTTGCAGGATCTTTGTTGCTTTGGCTTTCTTGTTGTCAAGGATAAGGTCTACGAGGTTGCTGATCTCAGACCACATCTGTTTATCATAGCGGCCAAGGATGGCCAGAGAGTTTGCTGCACATACAACAATGGCAGACATGAGGGATAACCTCTTGTCCGCATTGTACAGATGTCTGCCCTCCCTGTCTGGTGGTGTAGAGATGGGAGTGGAAGGGTTCTTGGAGTGATGTTGTGCAGCTTGCAATATTACAGAGTACGGTTTGGGATGACTTGTAAGTCAAGCAGGAGAATCGTCCGGGGCCTTGTACTTTTTGACTATTCGGGGTGGCACTGCAACCATTGTAGTCAGTTTCTTCATTATCTTTATCCCCTTTTCCCAGATGTAGTCAATGATGGGGATAGACCTGACTGATTTCCTAGCTTGTTCCTTAAAATCGTAATGGAAACAATCAGCCTGCTTGATAGAAGTTGGGAGTGAAACCTTGTTGCTGCTCTATCCTTCAAGTTATGTAACCCTCAATGTCCTCTGGGGGAGAATCTGATATATGTGACAGTGTAGGTGATAGTGTGGTAATTAGGTAGTCATCCCACTCATTCTGCGGAGGAGCATTTTCTTGTATCTCTCCTTCCTCTCTTTCATCCTCCTATGAGAATGGGTCCTGTCTTGGTGATGCTGCTATGCCTGGCCCTGGCATCATCCTGGGAGCTTCAGGCGGAGGGATATTATGAGGTGTAGTTGGAACAGCTGTTTGAGGTGGTAGCATCTGCTGTTCAGTTGGTTCAGGAAAACTCCTCCTATAATCCTGTAACATATCTTGCAAATCCTGGACCAATGACACAGGGAACCGTAATTCTTCCTGCCATTGTTAAGGCTGATAAAGGTGTTGGTAATGTCTTCTTGGCGGAAAAGCATAATATTGCTGATAATACTGTTCGTCTTCCTCCTCAATGTCATCATCTTCTTGGCATTTAACCAGTATTCAGATCGACTGTGCGCCGGTCCAAAGTCTCCATCATCTGACTCCTCCATATGCAACAGACGTTATGGAGGAAAAGGTGAAACTTTATTGTGGGACGTTAGCACTGGAGTCAATGTCCTTGTAGCCACCTTTACTATCATCGCTGACAGTCCTGCCAACGCCGTTGTCGACTCCATGGTTAGAAGTAGAGTTACGGTTATCGATGGATATCTTTTTTTGGTGTCAGAAACAGTGCTGTCATTGACGGCGTAGTCTCTGACGGAAGCGTCAAAGGTGGGTGAATTCCCACCAACGATATGGGAGTGTCAACGGCCATCGTCGTCGTCGTTCCTGCCGACTATGGCCTTGTGGATGAGACAGTGATGACCATCGTCATCATCAACGAGACTACCGGCAAAAGGTGATGTTGTCGTCAACAATGTTTTTGAAGCAGTATTTCATTTTTTTATTGTTGAATTTCCAAGCTTTAGAGATGGTGTGGTGAGCTGATAGGAGGCCTTGTCTGTGAAGATGTTGCGTTTATTCTCCTTTTTCCGTGAATGTTCATGGTGTGATTTTAAGGCCTTTATATTCTCCTCAGATGTGCCCTGGCCAAAGAATCTAGCCCTTTTTCTTGACCTCTCAGAGGTGTTACTGTCCTCCTCAGAAGTGGTAGCCCTCTGGGTTTTTTACTTCTGTAGCCACAGAAGTAGCCTCCCTTCTCTGTCCTTCAAAGTCTTATAAGAGAAAGTTCTACATATCTTACAATCCTTAACTTGATGGTTGGGATAGAGGCAGTGAAGACATTCTTTATGTGAGTCATCCCCACGGAGTTGTTCTTTTCAAGAAGACTTGCAAGCTCTGAAGAGTCATTTTCTGGAAATATCAGACACTGTCAGCTGTAATTCTTAGCTTGAAGCAGGGAAAAACTGAACAGAGCTCAGGGAGACTCCCTTCACACAACGAAAGTTAGAAAACCTGAGGGATGCAGCCTCACTTGGGAGTGTTCTAGAGGGTGCTGTCACCTGATTGGTCCTAGGTCAAATTTGGTCCTTTTTTAAAAAGGCCATAGATAAGTTATTAAAGTGAATGTTCATCGCCGTTGGAGGCTGTGGTAATGATACATATTGCTATGTTGTGGTACTGTGGGACTCCCACGTTGACGACGGGGAATGATTCAAGCATGTGAATCTATGAAAAATCCAATACTGGAAAGAGATATCAAAACAGGTCTACTTTAGGTCAAACTCATCAAGTAAACTCCTTCAGGTATGTAAGGTGCTGAATACATCATCTCCAGGAAGATTTAAGGCCTCATTTAAAAGTTGGCGGACCGACCGTTGTTCTGTCAGAGACACCAAGAAAATTACTCCATGTCCCTAGAGAAGGGACCACCCGCCACATTAATAAATGAAGACCAAGCAACTGGTCATTTATAATGCATTGCCGGAACTGCAGTCAAGGTTGTTGCTGCCAATGCATTTTGGTGTTAGGTGCAGGGTGGCTTTTGCATGATGTGGCCCTTCACCAAACAGTTCTTTTTTTATTTTGAAAAAGAAAATCCCCCCCATTTTGTTTTTATTTATATGAAAAATGTAATGCTCCCCTTGCCATGGGAGGTATCTCCCATGGAGAGCATGGCATTATCAGCATTTGACAGTCCCTCACCGCCAAGGTTTGCATGGTGAGGACAAACAGTAAAAAATGGTTATATGACCACCCATTGTGATTGGGTGGGAAGACATATAGCCATTGACCGAGTAGTCACAGCCACAGCCATACCTATGGTCCATCCGCACTTTAATCAGGCATTGGACCATTATGCTGGCAGTAAACACTGCCAAGGGAAGACACTGGACTTAGGACTCCATCTACTTTCATTCCACCGACTGCGTCTATGACATGCGAATTACTCGCATTTGAGAAGACAATTCTAGCTGATGTGAACAATTTGAGTCCCAGACATCCCTTTATGAATACTTCAAATGAAGAGAAACAACCACTCAAGAGTTTATCATGAGCTCCCAACATAGTGGACAAAGGGGGAGCCATAGTGATCTGGGATTCACAGGAATATAGACAGGAATGTCTACGCCTTCTGAGGGACACCTCATATTATGATCCTATAACAGAGGATCCCACTGAGAGGTTACAACGGACAATTCGAACCATGATGAATGAAGCAGAGACAAATGCATGGATAACCTAAAAGGAGGCCGAATTTTAGAATACTAGTCATCCACGCATACCTTTTTTATTTTGCCTCCCCAAGATCCATAAAGGTACCCAGCCACCCCCTGGACATCCCATCGTCTCAGGAATAGGCTCTATTCTTGAACCTCTCTTGATTTTTTGTGACCACTTTCTTCAACCTCTAGTGAGGGAGACCTCCACCTTTTTGAAAGACACAAAGGATGTCCTCAATCTGATCAGTTCTATTAATATAACTGAACAAGTGGATGTTTTGATAACTTTGGATGTGGAAGCTCTTTACACTAACATAGCCCAAGAAGCCGCTCTACGGGTTGTCGAAGACACACTCGCGACCAGTACTTGGTCCTCTCTGACACCCATTGAGTTTATTATGCAGTGTGCGTCCTTGGCTCTTACAGAGAATTACTTCTAGTTTGAAAATCAACTTTATCACCAAATACGCTGGACTTCTATGGGAAGTACATTTGCACCGAGTTCAGCATGTCTCTACAAGTACCAATTTGAACGATTATACATTCTCAATGCTTCCAACGCGTTCTCCAATAGCATTAAACTACGGCGTCGCTACATTGACAACATCCTGATTATATGGCAAGGAGACATACAGAGGGTCAACTCCTTTACCACCTGGATCAATGGTTTGGATCCTTTTCTCAGGTTCACATTAACGACATCAGTTTCACAGATAGCTTTCCTTGATTTACTTATTACTATTAACCAAGGCAAATTGGAGACCAGCACTTTTCAGAAGAAGACAGACCGCAATAGCCTGCTCTTATATGAGAGTCACCACCCTCAGGCATTACGGGGCATCCTACCCTATGGAAAAGTTTTGAGACTCTGCCGCAACTGCAGTAGCAGTGTAACTTGAAGCACAAGCTGACGACCTCTCACATAAATTAAGAGACAGACATTACCCACTCCAGATTATTAATTCAGCTTGGAAACGAGCACGTAATAATCATAGACAGAATCTGTTAGGAAATTAACCTAAACCTACCAATACAAGACTGGCTTCTGTCTCAACTTACACCCCACTGTCCAACACTATAAAAAAAGATCGCCAACAAATGATGCCCGATTCTCAGAAGCGGTGGTGAGGAGATACCTAAACATTTATTTGCTTTCAAACGCACGAGAAATATCAAGGACCTAGTGGTTCATACTCGTCCTAGGATTAGACAGTCTGAATCTAGACAGATCACACTCTGGCACTTTCCACCATTACAGGCTCACCACCCATGTGGGAACTGCTCTGTGTGTTCTTTGACTAAATGGGTAGATGATCTGGAACCCAAAGTCTAATGGTACCTCACAAACCACACCAATTGCAATACTTACAATTGCATTTACATTATCACGTGACCCTGCAGCTTACGCTACGTAGGTATGACCACTAGACCAGTGAAAACTAGGATCAATGAACATCATAGCAACATTAGGTGTGGACAATCCACAACTAAACTAAGTGTACACTACCAAGACACAAATTATTCTCTCAACGATCTATGGTGGGTAGTTTTGGAGACACCCAGTGTCTCAATGACCAACCCCAAAAGCCTATTTGAAAAACAACATTGGGTGTTCAGACTTAGGACCCACATTAGAGGTTTAAACAATGGCATACCATGGATGACCTTTTGTTCCAATCCATGATTGTTTCTAATGGCACTTTCTAGATAATCTCTTCATCCATCTATGATCCCTATATAACCACACAGTTTGGTTTTGCCATAAATTAGAATTTTTTCCATCCCCTTTTTTTCTGCATTATTGTAGATGTGGAATTGAACAATCAGGGTTTAAGTTCAGATTAAACTGCCAATTGCGCTTTTAAACTTTAGCAGATCATTTGCTGTGCTTTTATTCTGTGAGTTATCCTGAGTTCACTCAGCATGATGTACACGTTTCCACTATTTATTTACTTCTGTACCACGAGCACGGTACTTGTCATCACCGTTTTGCATTTATCCCCAGGACGAACCTCCTAGGCCCCATGGTTTTTTCACACGTCATCACTTACGATTGGCTCCCTTCCATGTGACTTTCCTTCTTAACCCGATGCTGCTCCGTAACCCGATACTTTCTGGTATGCAGCCACAGGTAGGTCACTGGACAGAGGCCCTGTCTCTAATCGTTATTACTGGGCGCCTTCTCTTTCAGGTTTTCTGTCTGTGTAACACCAGACCATGCAGGATGTATTCTAATTGACGAGTCGTGCCGTTATTGCCAGCTCTTACGGTGAACTGTTCCCACATGTTGCCGTTACCCCGGGACATCCCGGTTGGTTTCAAAATACCCATTCTTTACTTATATGCACGTTCGGGAAAATTATAAGTTTGAGACGTGAATCGCAATCTCCCCCTATGTTTTGTGTTCCCAGTCCAGGCTACAGGTCTGATTAGCTTCCACAATGATTCCGATAAAGAGAGGCTATACATGTATTAACCACCCCCCAAGTGGCCTACTATCCTTTTTTTTGCCTCAGCTCCCGCACCATTGTAACTGCTCTGTTTATGTACAATGAGACACAGCTCAACAATTGGTTACCATAGTTACCATGACGACCGCCGTGACTCAGAAACTTTTACCTGGGCCACGTTCTTTTTAAGAGTTTATAAACTTACATTGTATTTGTCTCTTGCAGAGAGGTTTATCATTAGTTTTTTTGTTTTTTGTTCCACATAACTAGTTTACCAGCTAACCCCCTTTTGTTTCTGTAGTTTGACTTTACTTTATACTGGTCTTGTTAGGAAGACATTTTTGAGCTCATATGCTGCTGCATGATTCCAAGTGTTTTTAACAAACGGGTGTCTGACTGTTAGTCTATGTTCAGTATAACATACATACCGTGTCTTATTACCATCAAACTCTCTAAGGCGATGATAGCCTCTCGGCTTGCATTTTACCCATGATGCCCATTCCTTAATCGAGGATGGTAAGCCCTTTCAATACCCAAGTTTGTTTGGAGGCAGTAGATTGGAAGTGGCGGATTCATGGCTAGTTAAAATGTTTGCTACACTTGGCATGAGAGCACGTTAACATTTTTTGCTATAACACCAGGGTATTTTTCATGAATTTTGTTTATTTGATGATTTTAATGTGCATGCTTCGTTCTGCTTTTCTTTCCACAGGTCTACACCGATTTAGGTCCTTTTTGCATTACTTTCAATGTAAGTTACTGCTTTATCTACTTTTTTACACCCAATTGCGGTACTTTAGTGTAGTCTAGGAGTTTTGTTGTTGGTCCTGACGAAACGCCACCTGATCCGTAGGGACAATTAGGGCGTGAAACATGTTGACCTGTAATTAGGGTCAGAGGTAGTGTCCCTGTTGCCCTTGTTTTGTGTTCCGTAAAGTAGAGTGAAGTAAGTACACTGGCTCTTCTTGTTCTTTCCTTAAAAGTTTATTTCCAGTTATAATGTACAGACAGAGCTACATGAGCTTGCCATCCCCAAACCGGCACAACTCTGACCTTTCATATGAAAACATTCCAATCCCCAGTCACAGCCTGCCCCAACATTCCACTGCCCCAACATTCCACTGCCCCTGATGTCATAGCATTCTTCTTTTACATACGAACCAATACATCACTACACATCCCCTTCCCTTAAAAAAAAACACCAAAAAAACAAGAAAAAAATAAAATAATAATATGTATATAAATAAATATATATATTTTTATTTAATCACACACAAAATTTTCTAATACCTTAGGTTTTCTCAAAACCCTGCCGAAACAACTTTTCTTCACTTCACCACAAACTACATTTTTATTCTGTTCACGCTCATTCACATTACATTCAAATTCTCCCATATTAATACGAGTCTGGACACCTTCCTGACAGCCCCTAGCTCCCAATTCCCCAATAACTCTAGAATCTTTGTTACCATCAATATCACACTCCAACCACCAATATTTGTTATTATTACCTTCCAGCAAATCATACTGCACAAATTGTTGTTTGCAAGGCTTAGCAATAGCAACGCGACTCATGTGACATACACTGCCATCATCCAAAATGACAGTATTTCTCATCACTTTCTTAATTCTTATAGGCTCGCCAAACTTGCTCTCACCTTTAGCCACTTTCCTTACGGATTTCACTCTCACCCAATCTCCCACATTCAAATGTGCTTCTTTAGTGCCATATTTATTATTAAAATATTCCTTGTTCTTTTCTTGTGAATTCTTTATGCACTTTCTCACATGTTCCTTGCTCCAAAGTACTTGTCTGCTTCTTTGCATCCAACCAGGGTTAATCTTCGAAAATGGAATTCTACCTCGCATTATATCAAACGGACTTTGACCTATTGTCTCATGAGGTGTCACTCTATAAGCCCATAACATTTTCCTTAACTCAGAATCTATATTACTTTTGTTTCCATGCTTTGCAATTTGAATGATGCCCTTGAAAATCCTATTTATACGTTCCACTACAGCATTCCCCCTGGGATGATATAAAGCTGTAAACCTTTGTTCAATACCAGTCATTTTAGCAAAAGTTTTCATTTCCTCAGATTTAAATTGAACACCATTGCCCGTCAATAAAATTCTGGGAAATCCTTCCCTCAAAAATATTTCCTCCACAAAATTAATCACTGCCTTGGTATAAATTTTTTGTAACACAGAAAATTCAATCCACCTTGAAAACAAATCAACTAAAACCACAATAAACTTTGAAGTCCCATCATGCCACGTAATAGGACCCATAATGTCTAAAGCAACTTCTTCCCATGGTATATTAGGACAACTTGAAGAAGAAATTGGCGGGTTAAGTGTCTTTTGGGATTTGTCACTATTCTCACACTCCATGCAGTCACGTACATATCTCTCAATTTCTACATCAATTTTTGGCCACCAATAAAGTACTTTAATTCCTCTTTTGGTGCGAGATATTCCTGAATGACCTTCATGTCCAATAGCAATAAGTTTATTTCTAATACCACAGGGGGGAATAATCTTCCCACCTCTACACACAAAATCACCTTCAATGCTCAATTCATCTCTCACTTCCCAAAAAGCTCTTAACATATCACTGCTTTTGACTTTCTTGTCATTATACCAGCCGAACATCACTTTGTTTTTAACTTCTTTCAACACTTCGTCTTTCTCATACTCCATGATCCATTCTTCTTTTTGCAATGAGCTTAAAGTATTCTCATCAAACACACCAGCTACACACCAGTCATTCCATGGATGTTGATCCAACTCTCTTAAAGGCAAGGACATTCTACTTAAAAAAATCTGCAGTAACATTTTTTACCCCAGGAACATACTGCACTTCATATAAGAAATCTTGTAGTCTCATAGATAGTCTAGCTATTCTCGCAGATGCTCTACATAAACCTTCTGTAGTTAACAATTTAGTAAGAGGCTTATGGTCAGTCCGTATGATGCATTTTTGCCCCCAAACAAATTTCCGAAAGTGTTCTAATGCCCATACACATGCCAAAGTTTCTCTCTCTATTACAGAGTATTTTTCCTCTGTGGGAGACAAAGAACGGGATGCAAATGCAACCACATATTCTTTACCCCCATTGTCACTTTGTGTTAATACACTACCAAGGCCCTTACCACTCGCATCCGTAGTGATAATAGAACAAGCTTTTGGATCGTACCCATGCAACATTGGAGCACTCACAATTGCATTCTTAATTTCCTGAAAAGCCTTCTGACAACTTACATTCCATTCAAATTTCACTTTGTTTTTTAGTAACAGTCTCATTTGGTAGGTTTTAGCTGAAATATTTTCTACAAATTTCGAATAAAACTCGGCTAGACCTAAAAAGGATCTCAAATCATCTTTAGATGTGGGGCATGGGGCATTCTTAATAGCTTCCACCAACTTTTTTTTTGGTCTTATGCCTTCATGATCAATCTCATGTCCTAAATACGTTACTTTTCTCTGTGCAAATCTACATTTACTGATCTCTGCGGTCAAACCTTTTTCTTGTAAGATGTTCAAAACATTCCTCAATTCCTTATCATGATGTTTCCTGCTACTTCCCATAACTAAAATATCATCCTGAAAGAATGTAACATTAGGCAAATGTCCAAATAACTGCGCCATCAACCTTTGAAAGACGGCAGCTGCCGACGCCAAACCAAATGGCATACGTTTGAAACGAAAACAACCCCATGGTGTACAAAAAGTTGTAAGATGTCTGCTATGATAGTCCAACCTAACCTGGTGGTAAGCAGACGAGAAGTCCAAAGTGGAAAACCATTTAGCATCTCTCGTGGCAGACATCTCATCAATACGAGGCAAAGGAAACTGATCTACTATGATATTATTGTTCAAACCTCTCAAATCCACACACAAACGCACTTTGCCATTAGCTTTACGCGCAACAACCAAAGGTGAAACCCACTCAGAAGCTTCAACTGGTTCTATAATCTGTGAATTTTGTAACCTGTCCAACTCTTTTTTTACCTCTTCCCTGACAATAAACGGAATATTCCGTACCTTATGAATTTTTGGTTTGGCATCCTTTTTGAGTCTAATCTGATGTATAAAGCCTTTCAGTTGACCTACTTGCCCATTGAACACTCCTGGAAACTCTTGTGTGACCCATTTCTTTGTGTCTTCTTCATCACACATTACTAAGACTTGCTCTACACTGTTAGGATCAAGCACAATATGCAGTTTCTTTTGGTCTTTCCAGCCTAATACCGACGGACCATCCTTAGCCACATAAAATTTACATACGGCTTGTCTTTGCTTAAATTTGAATACCAGCAATCTAAAACCAATAATATCTATTCTATCACCAGTGTACTGTAACTTTCAGGCGAAATGTCAGAGGTTTCTAAATGTTCCCCTAAACTATGTACAAAATGCTTTTGCCATGTGCATTCTGAAACAATACTGTATGGGGAACCAGAGTCTGCTGCCACCTGCAACATAACTCCCCCAAATGATATCCAACACAAGGGTTTGTTTGACGTTTGTCCTGAAATGTTCAAAACCACAGTTTTGTGACCCCTCAGTTTATAATTTACGTCTTCATCACTGTCATCAGAACAGTCTTCCACCACTTCCTTAATGCAGGCCACTTTACTGTTCACCTTCTTCAGTTGTTTCTTCCTGCACACCCTAGCAAAATGGCCTACAATTCCACATTCCAAACACTTAGCATTTTTAGCTGGACACCCATCAAATTTTGCAGAATGAAAGGAACTCCCGCAACGGAAACACTCATTTCTGGATCGATCAGGCATGTTAGATTTTAGATTTTTTGCAAAAGTTTGATTTTTCTCTTTTTTAAAGTCATTATCCCGCTTATCCATGGACCATTTGTTGTGCTTGCGATCACTAACTTTGGCAACAACTTCTTCAAAGTTCTTATCCTGTGCCAAAGTGATTTTCGCACATCTTTCGGATAATTCTGCTTTCTTTACTAAAGCAATAATATCCTTTAGACTGGATTCGCCTTCAATCCACAACCTCTCTTGAATAGATTTGTTTTTAGTATACATTACAATCTGGTCCCGTACCAGTTCATCATGTAGACCAGCAAACCTACATGAGCTAGCTAAATGTTTTAAAGCAGAAACGTAGCTCTCTATGTCCTCGGGTTTCTCTTGTTTCCTGTGGAAAAATGCGTGACGAGTAACCGCAATGCAAACAGCAGGAGAAAAATGATCATTTAAATCCAAAATAGCACTTTGAAACACATCTTCATCTCCTCTATCGTGTTTTTGTAGTTGATTGTAAATACGAAGACCTTCAGGGCCTAAACAGTGCATTAAGATCCTTTTTTTTCTTTCAGCAGAGATTAAACCATTGCAATCTTCTAAGTTTGCGATGTAATTAAAAAAATATTCCTTCCACTCCTTCCATTGTACAGCTGGTTCACCAGGAGACGCAAAAAATTCCTTTGGTGTACTCAACTGCAAAGAAAGCGACGTCCCTGTACCAGAAGAATCTCCACTCGAAGACAT
Source organism: Pleurodeles waltl (assembly GCF_031143425.1). Lineage (NCBI taxonomy): Eukaryota > Metazoa > Chordata > Amphibia > Caudata > Salamandridae > Pleurodeles > Pleurodeles waltl. The sequence goes on along the minus strand of NC_090444.1, from coordinate 579,114,814 downwards.
GGTGTACTAAAAATTATAGCTGTAAAATATAACTCTTTAGCTTACTTCTTCAGCAAGACATGTATCTCTGTTATAATAATTTCTGTTAGTTTTCCTTTGTGCCGGATAAACTTCAGCAATGAAGTTGCTAAAAAATTAAGAATAGTAAAAATAATACCATGTACTTGGTACTAATTAACATTAAAAGGGCGCTGTTCCTGCTCCCATGTAACTTCCAGCGCAAGAACCAGCACGTTCACAAGACATTGTTATTAAGCATTATGTTGTCCAGGCAACCAGTAACCAAGCGGGGGTGCACGCGAGGACCGAGGCAATGAAAAATCTAATGTTTGAGCAGTACACACGCGCCTCAAACAAAGTAAACAAACGGCAACTGTATTAGAGAAAGAGAAAAATAAATAAATAATTAAAAAATTAAAAAAAATAAAAAACTTCCCTCACTTGCTTAAAATAAGTTGCCTTTAACAAAGCAGGTCCGAAAATAGCTGCTCTCCAATCCTCAGTCTGATGTCTGTAGTGTTGCCTTCCAATAATTGCAGTTTTCTCAGTCCAATGCTTGCTGCTTTACGATCCTGCTCGTCGCCATGTGAAGTAAGTACACTGGCTCTTCTTGTTCTTTCCTTAAAAGTTTATTTCCAGTTATAATGTACAGACAGAGATACATGAGCTTGCCATCCCCAAACCGGCACAACTCTGACCTTTCATATGAAAACATTCCAATCCCCAGTCACAGCCTGCCCCAACATTCCACTGCCCCAACATTCCACTGCCCCTGATGTCATAGCATTCTTCTTTTACATACGAACCAATACATCACTACATAGAGGATCATTATTTCCTTTCAACTCCCCTTTGTTTTTAATCTTGACCAAGATCTGTCACAACTAATACATTTGTTACAGTAAGGCTTTTGAGCCAATTTGTATCTTTTTTTCTCCAGCACCCTTTCTGTTGACATAGGTCTGAATACATTCCTACTGTCCTCTTGACGGCACACATTTCAAAAGATCTCTGGCAAAGAGCCCCCTCATGGGGCCTGTCGGGCATTGCAGTGCCAGTCCGACGAGGAGCAGATCCGATGATGAAGCATGTCATCCAATGGATGTTTGAGGGTTCTAGCTTCTAAATTTAGAAGTGCCTTCCTGATTGTTTACCTTTTTTGTGGAACAGTGTACTTTTTTTGATTTGGTGGTAAAAATACTCCATCGCCATTCTTAACACCAACAAATAAGTCAGCCCCTAAGTGTGATTCCACCACAGTGTAGTGAGAGACTCATGGGCTTTTCCCCAGACAAAATCAACTTCAGAACGGCCCATAGTTTACATTATGTTATGCTACATTCGATGTCTGGCACATGCTTCTATCAGTTCAATAGCTTCTAAACCACAATGCACGTCAGAGCTGCAACACATGCAGTGGGGCTTAGCAAGAAAATGGAAGTTCGTTAAACTACAGGAATCTTTATTTTCTTAAACCTGTGTATGCTTAAGCCATTGCACTACATTGTGGGGTGTAACAAATGTAACCTTTTAAAACCTGGAGAAGGAAAACACATAAATATCCATTGCTTTTCTATAACTTTCAGCACATTTGAATTTAATTTCCCAGCTGCAGAATGATGTACACAAACCTTGAAACCATCAAACACAAACGCTTGTTCATCAGATCCAAGCTCCTGATCCGGCTTACAGCCTGGCCTGGTCCAACCGACCCGCATGTCTCCTGCGGTAATGGCTTCAAACTCAAAATACCACTTTCCTGTCTTAACAGCATAGGTCTTTTCTGCACGAAAAATGCGAAATCTTTCCATGGTGCCACTGCACACATCTGATCTTGCAGCTGCAAAGAAAGGGAGAGAAATATTTTAAGTTCATGTATTGTAAAAATGGAAAGTGAAAAAGTATTTCATTCAGAAATGGGAGTTGACAATACCATACCATAGAGGTTGTAAAATATACTTTGCAGCATATTCCCGAAGATGTGAGGTTGCCCATTGTAGGAAACTGGCCTGGTGTGTGAAGGACACCCATGGTGTTGTCACCCTATACCAGGTCCAGGTATCCCCTATTAGTGAAGTGTGGGCAGTGTCTAGGAAGCCAGGGCTCTCTAGAGGTAGCTGTGGATGAGCAGCCCAAACGTATCTAGGAGACGTGCAAAGCGTATGCAATACCGCTATAGTCACACAGCAACTTATCACACAAGAAAAAATCACACAGTGTTACACAAATAAAGGTACCTTATTATAGTAAAACAACACTAGATTACTAATAGGCAGTCCCCCCAACTGGAGGTAAGTACACATTATGTATATACACAGTAGAAATCAGAAAATAGCATAGAAACAACAAGCATTGGCAATACTTAGCAAAAATAGAGAGGGCCCTAGGGGAGGGCCAAACCATATACTAAGAAAGTGGAATGCGAGATGCAGTTCCCCACCCAAGGATGTGGAGTTGTTAGAGGGGAACTGGAAGAACTAGGCACGCAGAGGGGTGAGTATCAGATGACCCCCAGCGACCAGGAGAGCAGAGGTAAGTACTTGTTCTTCCCAAGGACTAACAGGAGTACTTGGAAAAAGGACTGTATAAGAGCAGGAATAGACAAGAAGAATAGAAAGGTGGATTCTGGTAGAAGAGGAGATACAAAAGAAGGGGACAGAGTCCAGTCCACAATGGAGTGTCCAGTGGGGGCAGGAGCCACTACCCACCCTTGGGTGGATGCAGAACCAGGTGGACGAGGGGAGAAGAAGACCAGCTGTGAAGCCCAGGAGCTGAAGAGGAGTCCCTGGAGCAGTGCAGATGGTGTTCCACGTCGGTTGTTGGGTGGCAGATGGTCAGTGGTGCAGGAGAACCACCATCAAGGCTTGGCAAAAGCATTCAGTCAGTATCTGGAGAGTCCAACTACATTGGAGCGTTTACCCCCAGGTCTATGCTCCACTGTATAGTCCATTCCCGGTAGGGTTATGGACCACCTCAATAATTTGGGATTCTCACCTTTCATTTACTTCAGCCATAAGAGGAGCTTGAAGTCTGTCTGAACAAAGAAGTGAACGCCAAACAAGTATGAAGTAAGCTTCTTCAAGGCCTAGACCACACCAAGGCCTCCCTCTCTATGGGCGACCAACGCTTTTCCCTGGGGTCAACCTTCTGCTTAGGAAAGCTACAGGTTGGTCCGGGCCCTCATCATTTAGTTGAGAGAGCACTGTCCCTATCTCTACCTCAGAAGCATCTGTTTGTACAATAAATTGCTTGGAGTAATCAGGGCTTCTTAGTATGGGGGCTAAGCACATGGACTCTTTGAGGTCAGCAAAAGCTTTTTGGCACTTAATGCCCACTAGGAGTGGGGAATGCTGTTTTGGGGTTGGCATTCTCTGATAACTTGATCTGCCAGTAGCCAGCAGTCAGTTCAAAGGTGCTAAGATACTTGGTAGAAGCCAGAGTATCTATTAGCTCATCTGCTCAAGGGATAGGATAAGCATCAGTTTTGGTAACTGTATTGAGGCCCCTGTAGTCTACACAAACCTCATCTCTTTTTTGCCATTTTGAGACAGGTGTTTTGTTACAAGGACTACAGAACTAGCCCAAGGGCTGTCCGAAGGCTCATTAACTCCCAGATCCAGCGTCTTTTGCACCTCAGCTTTGATGCATTCCCTGACATGATCAGGCTGCCTGTATATTTAACTTTTAACAGGCAGGTTGAATCCTGTGTCAATGGTGTGTTCACACCATGTTGTTTGACCAGGGATCAAAGAGAACAGTTCAGGGAACTAAACTAGGAGATTTTTACAAACTGCCTTTTGTTACTCAGAGAGGTAGTCAGCAAGTACAACCACTTCTACTGAGCCATCCACAGTATTGTGAGAGAAGAGATCAGGGAGAGGGTCACTTCCTTCTTCCTGACACTCATCAGTGGCCATGAGCAAAGTCATGTCAGCCCTGTCGTAAAAAGGTTTCAGGGGGTTTACATGAAGGGCCCTGTGGGGGCTTCTGGGAGTGCCCAGGTCAACCAGATCGGTGGTCTAACCCTTTCTCTCTACAATAGTTTGTGGGCCACTCCACTTATCTTGGAGTGCGCTGGGAGCCACCGGCTCCAGGACCTACACCTTCTGTCGTGGCTGATAAACAGTCAGCACAGCCTTTTGGTCATTCCACTGCTTGTGCTGTTCTTGGCTTGCCTGAAGATTTTTGGATGCCCTCTTCATGTAATCGACCATTCTGGATCGTAAACCCAATACATAATCTACAATGTCCTGTTTTTGAGGCCTGATAGGTTGCTCTCAGCCTTCTTTCACAAGGGCAAGCGGACCCCTAACAGGGTGTCCAAACAAAAGTTCACAGGGGCTGTTGCCCACTTCTTTGTGAGGCACCTCTCTGTAGGCAAAGAAGAGGTAAGGTAATAGGGCATCCCACCTCCTTCTGAGTTTTTTTGAGAGTCCCATTATCATGCCTCTGAGGGTTTTGTTGAATCCCTCAACTAACCCATTTGTGGATGGTAAGGGGTGGTAAATTTATAAGTGACATCACACTCTCTCCACATGGCTTTAAGGTATGCAGACATGATGTCTGAACCTCTGTCTGATACCACCTCTTTAGGAAAGCCTACCCTGGAGAAGATTTCCAGGAGGACCTTGGCCACTGCAGGGGCTGTAGAGGTCCTAAGAGAGAAAGCCTCTGGATACATGGTAGCATGGTCCACCACCACCAATATGAATCTGTTTCCAGAGGCTGTTGGAGGGTCTAGGGGGCCTACAATATCCACCCCAACCCTCTCAAAGGATACTTGACCACTGGTAGTGGATTTAAGGGAGATTTTGTGGTCTTGCCACTGGCTTGACAGGTCACACAGGAGTAAAAAAACACCTTGGTATCTTCAGACATGTTTGGGGCCAGTGAAAGTAATGGATGAGCCTGTCCCAAGACTTGCTTTGCCCCAGATGTCCTGCCAGGGGAATGCCATGGGCCAATGTTAACAGAAACTCCTTAAATTTCAGAGGGCTAGCCAATCTCCTAGTGGCACCAGGCTTCGGGTCCCTTGCTTCTGAATAAAGGAGGTTGTTGTCCCAGTAGACCCTATGAGTGCCACTGGAATCCCCTGCTTCTTGTGCTGCAGCTTGCTGCCTTAACTTTCCAGTGTGGAACAGGATTTCTGTTCCAAACTGAGTTCTTCCCTGGTGCCCCCCCCGCACCTAAGGGCTCAGCTGTATCAGCTTTAAGCTCCTCTGGTGTAGGTTTCACCCAAGGAGTAGATTTCTCTCCCTCAGGAGTAGAATCCTCATTTGAAGTTTGAGCAGGGGGTAGCTTTTTACCCTTCCTGCCTTTCTTTGCAGGAGCCTCCTGGTCCATTGTTCCAGGCTACAGGTCTCCTTGTTCTTTTTGCTTTTTGGCCTGTGCTTTGGTCAGGTCAAATATATGCCCAGGGATGCCCAGCACTGCTGCATGGCCCTCCAACTCCACTTCAGCCCAATCTGAAGTCTCCAAGTCATTACCTAGCAGACACTCCACAGGTAGACCAGAGGACACTACAACCTTTTTGGGGTCAGTCATGGGGTAGCATACAGTGTTGTTGTGAGCATAAGTCACTTGGTACATGTGACAAAGTAGGTGTTGCTTAGGTGACACCAGTTTTTCAGTCACTATAGTGACACTGGCACCTGTGTCCCTGTAGGCCACAGCCTCAACACCATGTATCAAGGGATGCTGCCTGTACATACCCATATTAAGGGGACAAGCAGCTAGGGTGGCAAGGTCAATGTCACCATCAGAGACCAATACAGCCTCAGTGGTCTCCCTGACTGGCCCAGAGCCCACTACAGTCCCCAAGGTGAGTCCAACTACACTTTTGGACTGACTACTGCTACCACTATTGTTGCACTGTTAGGGGCACTAGGGGTAGAAATGGTAGTAGTAGTGGTTGGAGGCTTGGTGCTTTTTTTAGGGCAGGTGCTATCACCTGCCCTGTGGCCTTTTGGCTTACATATGTAGCATCAGGGTTTCTTGTAGGTAGAGCAAGAGAACTTAGACCCACCCCCCAGAAGAGTTTTGTTTGTCCCCACCATTGTCCTGATTCTTACCTGATGGAGCTTTGAATTCTTGGGGAGACGTCAGATTAGACTCCACCAGCTACTGATGCAGCTGATTAGAAATGCAATTATAAAGAATGTGCTCTCTTAAAATCAGATGGTATAAGCCCTGATTGTCACTCACTTTGCTTCAATGCAACCAGCATTCTAGAGCTTTCACAGAGAAGCCCACAAAATCTATCCAGTCCTGAGAGGACTTCTTTTTAGTCTCCCTGAACTTGATCCTATACTGTTCAGTGGTTAACCCAAATCCATCTAAGAGTGCATTCTTAAGTGCTTTGTAATCATCTGCATCTTCATCTGTGACAGTGAGGAGTTTGTTTCTGCCTTTGTCAGAGAAGAGGAGTCACAAGATTGCTGCCCCTGTCTCCCAGGGACTCTCTGTACTTTACAGGCCCTCTCAAAGGCAGTGAGCAACTTGTGGATGTCATCTCCCACCTTGTAAGGTGGGACTATCTTACTCAGGCTCCTAGAGTTGTAAGAGTCCTCCCTGACCTTGGTGTCCCTGAAGTTTTTGTTGCTGCCCCCATGGGGAGCTAGCCCCAGATCCTGTCTCTCCTTCTGCAATGCCAAGGCCTTCCTATCGGGGGATACCTGCTGCAGTCTAGGTTTGGCCTCCTCCAGCCTCAGCTTTCTGAGTTCCCTGTCTAGAGAATCCTCCCCTGAGTTGGAGTGGTGGGTCCCATCAGACACTGATGAGACATGGGTATTGACAGATGAGGAGGACATATCCCTCCTCCTGGACACCCTCTGTACCAACCCCTTTGGATTAAAAGTGGGCCTACCTGAGTGACCCCCGCCCATTTTCACTACCTACAGTACTCCTAACAGGGCTGTGGCGATCCCCAGATGTTTCCTGACCCTCCTCAGTGTAGCCCAAGTCTACTCTGTCTAGGATTGGAGGGGCAGTTTCTACTTCTTTCTCCTGCTAGCTGCCTGTGTTTTCCTGGTCAGTCTGGAGTAGTAACCCCAGAAGTAGACACTTGCAGGTATTTCTCCCTTTCCTCAACTTCCTGTAAGCACACATCTCCTTCAACACCTGAAAAAACAGCTCTCATAATTACAGTCTGGGACCTGAGTGTAGGAAAGTACCCTCTTTTTGCCATGGTTACCCCCATTGTCTGCTTGATGTCAGTGTGCTTGACTGTGTTCACTGGGATCCTGCTAACCAGGACCCCAGTGATTACGCTCTCTCTCCTCTAAATTTGGTAGTTGCATACAGGTAACCCAGTAGTTCACCCACAACTGGCATACTGGTGCCCCCTTATAAGTTCCTAGTATATGGTACTTAGGTACCCAGGGCATTGGGGTTCCAGGGGAGCCCTATGGGCTGCAGCATATCTTTTACCACTCATAGGAAGCCCATGCAAAGGCTTTTGCAGGACTGCCATTGCAGCCTGCGTGAAAGGGTGCATGCACCCTTTCACTGCCATTTACACTGCACCAGGTCACTTATAAGTCACCCCAATAGCAGGCCCTCCAGCCCTGAGGGAAGGGTGCAAAGTACCTGTGTGTGAGGGCACCTGTGCACTAGCAGAGGTGCCCCCACGACCTCCAAGACCATTTTCCCAGACTTCGTGAGTGCGGAGACGCCATTTTATGTGTGTACTGGACATGGGTCACTACTTTAGTCCAGCTACATGATGGTAACTCCAAGCATAGGCATGTTTGGTATCAAACATGTAGGAATCATACCCCCATGCTCTTGCAAGCACTGGTTGCATGATCCCATGCCCTCTGGGGGCTCCTTAGAGGACCCCCAGTACTGCCATTCCAGCCTTCTGAGGTTTTCCAGGCAGCCCCAGCTGCTGCCACCTCTAAGACAGGTTTCTGTCCTCTGTTGCTCAAGCAGCTCGAGCCCAGGAAGGCAGAACTAAGTATTTCCTTTGGGAGAGGGGTGTTACACCCTCTCCCTTTGGAAATATGTGTTACAGGCTGGGGAGGGGTAGCCACCCCAAGCCACTGGCAATGCTTTGAAGAGCACATTTGGTGCCCTCCTTGCATAAACAGTCTACACTGGTTCAGGGACCCCAGTCCCTGCTCTGGTACGAAACTGGAGAAAGGAAAGGGGACTGACCACTCCCCTGTCCATGACCACCCCAGTGGGGGTGTTCAGAGCTCTTCCAGAGGGTCCCTGGGTTTTGCCATCTTGCAATCAAGTTTGGCAGGGAACTCTGGGAGCATCTGAGTGGCCAGTGCCAGAAGGTGATGTCAGAGCCCTCCTCTGATAGGTGCTTACCTGGTTAGGTGACCAATCCCCCTTTCAGGGCTATTTAGGTCCTCTCCTTTGTGTGGTTCTTCAGATTCAGATTGCAAGACTCCAGCAGAAATCCTCTGCATCGTCCACTTCAACTTCTCACCAAAGAAAGTGCATCTGGACCATCCAGGAACTCTACAAACTGCAACAAAGAAGCAAGACACCTTCTGCAACATTGTATCTTCAGCTTCTGCCAGCAACTGTAACTGTTTCCCTGTCATGCATCCTCTGAGGACAGCCCGTCTTCAGGCTGCACCAGAAGAGAGAAGGGATCTCCCTTGGGGTGAAGGAGTCACTCCCCTGCTTCAGCAGGCACCTGCTGTGATGACGACCAGCTGTGTGGACCCCCTCTCCTGCTGAGTGCCATGGATCCTGCATCCCGGGTGGTGAACTGAAGTGGTCCCGATGGTCCTCACATACTACTGTCCAACTTAGGTGGAGGTAAGAGCTTGCCTACCCACGCAAAACAGTCCCCGCTGCACCGCGTGTTTTGCAGTTGCCAAGGCTTGTTGGCATCCTTCCATGAAGTTCTTCATGCATCTTACAGCTCTGACCCCCAGCATTCTATCCTGTGATGCACAACTCCCTGAGTGGTATTTTGGCGACATGGGTGCCTTTGTTGCAGTGCTGCATGAGCCTCTTTTTGAACCACCTTTGTCCCCTGCTGTGGGACTCCTGTGCACGCTGCCTGGTCTTCTGTGGGCTCTCTGAATTGCTGAGAGCCCCCTTCGACTCCCCGTCCTGGGTAGAGTCCACCTGGTCCTTCCCGGTACCGGGCAGCACCATCTTCCACTAATCGCGAGCTGTGCAGGTGCCAATGCTTGTTGGCAGACTCCACCACTGCAAACAAGACTGCAGTCATTCATCCAGCAATGGGACATCATTTGCACCAACCAGGAACCCAACTCCGTCTTCCTGGGTGCAGTACTGACTGTTCTTCTTCACCAGTGGTTCTTCTTTTGCACCTTCATCCAGGTTAGCAGGGGCTCCTGTTCTCCCTGGACTCTTCTGTGCTTCTTAGACTTGGTCGCCTTCTTCAACAGGTCTTCAGGTCCAGGACTCCACTGTTGGTGTCTTGCAGTCTCATCTGGTTCTTGCATAATCTTCTTTCTCATGTCTGTATGTGTTCTGGGAAAGCTACTGTGTTTTACTCCTGCTCTCCTGGGCACTGGGGTGGGTTCTAGTACTTAACTTCGGGGTTTCCTAGTACTCCCAGCTCCCCTCTACACACTACACTTGCCTAGGTGGGAGACCGACATTCGCATTCCACTTTCTTAGTATATGGTTTCTGCTCTCCCTCTGCCCATTTCTAACTATTGTGATTTTCACGAATTGCACTGTTTTCTCCCTGTTTATATGTGTATTCCTGCATACTAGTGAATTTAATTTGTGTATTACTTACCTCCTAAGGGAGTATAGTCTCTCTGGTATTTTTGGTATGTGTGTCACCTAAATAAAGTACCTTTATGTTTGTAACACTGAGTATTTTCTTTCATGTGTGTGAGTACTGTGTGACCACAGTGGTCTTGCATGAGCTTTGCATATCTCCTAGATAAGCCTTGGCTGCTCAGCTGCAGCTACCTCTAGAGAGCCTGGCTTCTAGACACTGCCTACATTTCACTACTAAGGGATAACTGGACCTGGTATTAGGTGAAAGTACCATAGGTACCCACTACAAACCAGGCCAGCCTCCTACACTGAGTTGTATTTTCCACTCAAGGCATCTTGCTAGAGTGGTGTGGGTGCACCTGACTATTCTAGCAACTAGACTCCCTGAAAGTTTGAAGAAAGGGCTATGCTAGACCCCCAACTTACCCAGACTAAGAGACTAGTGATCCTGATCACTAAGTGCTGTGTGTTCCTAAAGAATAGTAGTGGACTTTCCTTTGGAAAGTTACTGGTGACAAAGTGGTAAGGCAATTGCAAGTGTCTTATCCCACTGATGCCACAAATGTAGGAAGCTGGCCTGGTGTGTGGTGGACAGCTATGGTGTTGTCACCCTATACCAGGTCCAGGTATCCCCTATTAGTGGATTGTATACAGTGTCTAGGAAGCCAGGGCTCTCTAGAGGTAGCTGTGGATGAGCAGCCAAGACTTATCTAGGAGACATGCAAAGATTATGCAATACCACTATAGTCACACAGCAACTTATCACACAAGAAAGAACACATAGGGGGTCATTCTGACCGCGGCGGACGGCGGTCGCCGCCCGCCACGCGGTTCCCGCCGAAAGACCGCTCCGCGGTCAAAAGACCGCGGCGGTCATTCTGGCTTTCCCACTGGGCTGGCGGGCGACCGCCGAAAGTCCGCCCGCCAGCCCAGCGGGAAACACCCTTCCCACGAGGACGCCGGCTCAGAATTGAGCCGGCGGTGTGGGAAGGTGCGACGGGTGCAGTTGCACCCGTCGCGAATTTCAGTGTCTGCTAGGCAGACACTGAAATTCTTTTTGGGGCCCTCTTACGGGGCCCCTGCAGTGCCCATGCCATTGGCATGGGCACTGCAGGGGCCCCCAGGGGCCCCGCGGCACCCCCTACCGCCATCCTGTTCCCGGCGGGAGAACCGCCAGGAACTGGATGGCGGTAGGGGGTGTCAGAATCCCCATGGCGGCGGAGCGTGCTCCGCCGCCATGGAGGATTCTCAAGGGCAGCGGAAAGTCGGCGGGACACCGCCGACTTTCCGTTTCTGGCCGCGGTTGAACCGCCGCGGTCAGAATGCCCAGCGGTGCACCGCCAGCCTGTTGGCGGTGCTACCGCCGACCTCCGCCATGGCGGTAATTACCGCCAGGGTCAGAATGACCCCCATAGTGTTACAAAAATAAAGGTACCTTATTATAGTAATCAAACACTAGATTAATAATAGGCAGTCCCCCCAACTGGAGGTAAGTACACACTATATATACACACACATTAGCAATCAGAAAATAGCATAGAAACAACAAGCATTGGCAATACTTAGCAAAAATAGAGAGGGTCCTAGGGGAGGGCCAAACCATATACTAAGAAAGTGGAATGCGAGATGCACTCCCCCACCCAAGTGTTGTAATTTGTTAGTGATTAGATTAAGCATTAGCAGAAGACATCTTGTATTTAGCAACTATTGTGAACATTTTGCAGAATCCATTTTGTATTCATGGCACCCATTTTCTCTGCCACATGCTGCCATGTGCTCTGTCCTACCTTCCTGTTAACTACTCTTGAAAATCTGTCTAGTGACAAGTTATATTTAGCATCTCCCACTTTCGCACATGCCCAGTAAGATCTGCAGCTGTTAGTAATTAGTAACAGACAGTAATGTGTCAACTAGTCCTTGAAAACTGTTAGCCCCTCCTACCTGTCGACTGTGCATTTCCATGTGACCTTATATGTATACAAGTCTTGCTTCTATAATTGTACCACCTTCTTTTAGCCCCTGCGTGGGTATAAAAGGACCATGCTCTCTTAGTTCTGTGTGCTACTTCAAACATTACCGAAGGGTGCTGTTTGAACTGTAGTACCACCTCATGAGGTTTAATAAACTTAGTCTTTTATTTCAGTTTCTGTGCCAACTTCTTCCTATATGGTCTGAGGACTTTGTGCAGAGAAGGGCGAACCCCTTGCACTAGTAGGCCTTGCTGAGGCTTACTTCAACACAAGGATGTAGAGTTATTAGAGGGGAGCTGGAAGAGCTAGGAACCCAAAGATGTGTGTACCTGAGTGACTCCCAGCGGCCAAGAGAGCAGAGGTAAGTACCTGGTCTTCCCACGGACTAACAGGAGGAATTGGAAAAAGGATTGTACAAGAGCAGGACCAGACAAGAAGAAACCAAAGGTGGATTCTTGTGGGAGAGGACCTACAAAAGAAGGGGACAGAGTCCAGTCCACAATGGAGTGTCCAGTGGGGGCAGAAGCCACTACCCACCCTTCTGTGGATGCAGATCCAGGTCGATGAGGGGAGAAGAAGACCAGCTGTGGAACCCAGGAGCTGAAGAGTAGTCCCTGCAACAGTGCAGGTGGTGTCCCACATCGGTTGTTGGGTTGCAGATGGTCAATGGTGCAGGAGAACCACCAACAAGCCTTGGCAAATGATAGAGAAGCAAAAAAAGAGATGCAAGGCTGAAGAAGACCAGCAAGGCCCAGGGGACTTGACCCTTGGAGGGGAGTCCAAGGTGACCCTCAGCAGTTGGGAGAGCCAACAGAAGCAGTCGCAGCCCCCACAGACAATCTACTGCCAGCAGGCACAGTAAGTCGCAGTGAGGCCCAGTGAGCACACCTGAAGAGGAGTCCAATGTCGCTGGAGCAGCAGAAAGAGACTGTGCTTGGCAGGAAGAAGTGCTGGGTCTCCTCAGAGCCTGAAGATCCCTTGGAGCTAACACACCTTGGTAGCTGCAAGAGTAGCGGTGCACAGGGGTTCTGTCCTGCAAGGAAAGGCAAGGGCTTACCATCTCCCAAGTTGGACACCTGGCAGAGAGGACCAAGGGGACCACTCCAAACTACCATCTGTGATGCAGGATCCATGCAGTTCCAGAGGAAAGCAGATCCACGCAGCCAGACTTCATTGCAGTTGGTGCCTGCAGGTGCAGGGGAGTGACTTCTTCACTCCAAGGTAGATTCCTTCTTGCTTCTTAGTGCAGGCTGAAGTCTCGATGACCTCAGAGGATGCACAGCCGGGGAAATGTTGCAGTTGCTTGGTGGAGCCGGGGAATTAATGTTGCAAAGCGAAGTAGTCGCCGGGGTTGCAGCTTGTCAGTTCCTGAAGAGTCCGGTTGTGGCCAGAAGATGAAGTAAACAATGTAGAGGAGTCTTGGTGGAATCTTGCATGTCAAATCGGGGGACCCACCATCAAGGGAGTCCCTAACTAGCCCTTAAAAGGGGTTTGGTCACATAACAAGGTGACCGCTGATCAGGAGGGGTCTGTGACGTGACCTGTCTGACTTGGTCATTCAGATGCTCCCAGGGGCCTCTGCACATCTTGGTTTCAAGATGGCAGAATCAAGTGGCCCACCTGGAGGAGATCTGGGCATCACTCCTGGGGTCACTCCCCTGTCCTTTGTCTAGTTTCACAAGGGCTGCCCACAAAACCCCAGAGGACTGGTAGGAGCAATAATGGGGGTCCTCTAAGGAGCCCCCAGAGTGCCTGGAATCATACAACCAATACTGGCAACAGTACTGGAGTATGATTCTTACATGCTTGATACCAAACATGCCCAGGTTCAAAGTTACCATTATGTAGCTTGACACAGGTAGTGTCCAGTACACGGGTAAAAATGGCTTCCTTGCACTTACAAAGTCTGGTGCAATGCAACTGGAGTTCATAGGGGCACCTCTGCTCATGCATGGGTGACCTCACACACACAGGGACCTGCACCCTGCCCTCTGGGCTAGGGGGGCTAGGAGGGTCTACTGTAGGGTTGACTTACAGTGACCTGGTGCAGTGACCTGTGGATGCACCTTTTCACGCAGGCTGCAATGGCAGGCCTGCAGACACACTTTGCATGGGCTCCCATGGTTGGCACAATACATGCTGCAGCCCATGGGGGACCCCTGGTGCCCCAATGCCATGGGAAGCTAAGTACCATATGCTAGATACTTATAAGGGGGCACCAGTATGCCAATTGTGGGGTGTGCAAAGTCCTAGGCAACCAAATGTAGATGGAGAGAGCACAATCACTGGGGTCCTGGTTAGCAGGAACCCATTGAAAATAGTCCAAGCATACTGAAAGCAAGCAAAAAGTGGGGATAACCATGCCAAGAGGAGGGTACTTTCCTACACACATAACTTCCAATTAACCCTCTCATGCCAGACTTTTAACAGGGTTTTTAATTTTCCGAGCTGGATCAGGAGTTAAACTCATGGGAGTTGCTTTTTGTGGCTTCAAAGAGCTTCTACCATAGGCACTACACCATTTTCACCTTTGACATTACTTTCACTATGTTTAGTGTAATGGTCAATCCGAGGCTTTGACTGTTCTTGACATAGGTTTTGTTCAGCAACGACTCACAATCATTTTCCACTATGCAATATTCTGTTTCACTATGTCAGTCATGAGCTTCCACCATTTCCTTATATTGTTATGAAATCTACTGTGCAAGCTGATACTATTGACAGCAAACACGTTAGTAAATCAGAAGTCTTTTGTCCTATCGCCAATGGTGACAGATCTCACTTAAACAGTTTGGTGAACAGATTCTTGGAAGTGACAGAGACAGAAGAAAATGGTATAACATGAGTCCTTAAGATTGAAATGTTTCTCTTAGCCAACCATGGTATAGTGGGAGTAGACAAGGAGAAGAGAATTAGGAAGTGTATTTCTTGAAGACATTGTAGCCCCTCCCATAGGTTTCTCTAATCCATCCCATAGATTTCCCTGGTCCATCCCATAGGTCTCTCTAGCCTAAATAAGAGGTATCTCTCGAAATTGTGAATAGAAGATTTTGCTTGTGCAAAACACTTTCGTAAATGGGATCCAACGTTCTTACATCCAGAAGATTAGCATTCATATTTTTGGAAGGAACTCATAAAATATTACATGCAGCTAAGCTGATAAAATGTATCACACATTTTCAGTAGTTCCCTGATCCTAATATAAATTGGAATTCAAAAGTTAATAATGGTGAAAGAGCGTAGCCTGGCTGTGCCACTACGTTTCTGGGAAAAGAACGTGAAACTGTGGTCATTTTCTAGTGGTCACTTTTTTTATAACATTTTGTACGATTTTACATAATTTCGGCACTGCAATGTATATTCTCAAATACTCTTCAGAATTAGAATAGTGAGGTTTTAGTTTAAATGATTGGGCAGGAGAACTGTATTTCGGTGACCAAGAACCACATGCTTTTTCTGATTTTCTGCATTGTGTCAGTCAAGTTTTAGTCTTGTATATGCTAAGTAGGTTTAACATTGTACAATGCTTTACTTCTCCTTTGGTGATTTTATATATTTACACTATGGTTTTGAGACTCATTTATGTATCACTAACTTTGAGTCTGTAATAAACCCCTTTTAATCCTATGAATTGACTCCAGATGTTATGATGACATTTGGGTTGTACAGAAATAGTTCAATGGATTTGGTAACTGTTACTCTTCACCCCTCAGAACTGAGAAACAAAGATTCATCGGACCCCAGAATTAGCTAAAGGGCCCCAAGCTCTAGCAGATGGTAGCAGAGGATGGTTCTCTTTCCGAAGTGGAGAGAACTGGAACCATGTTCTAGAGTAGGTAGTCCCGAGAGCCCAATTTATAGTGTCCATGCCCAGAGGCAGAAAATTGGCAAAGTGAGAGAACAGCGGAAGAGAGCTGATCTGGCGGCGGACTAGTGTGTATTAACAGGATGCGGAGTGCAGCAATTCACGATTAGATTGCGGCGGTTGTTCAGTTGAATGGTGCTTTGCGGAGATAGTTTGGATGTTGTATGAGTATGATAATTTAAAGAGAAGTTGAAGTGGTTATCAGGTCTGATGTGGCCTAAGATCCTGGGATAGTTTAAAATGTGCAGAAGACACCATAGTATATTGTTTGCTGAAGATTTGCGGTCATTGTAGGACGTCATCAATGGCAAGGTTAAATTAGAAGTTCACTTTGAGTTAATGTGAGAGAATTGGTATGGTGGATCTTACTATGCAGACAGAAACTGTACTGGTTCTGATTTTACCCCGCAGGTCGAGGTTTCATCAAAAGTGATTACAAACTGTCTTGTGTGATTGAAACTGTTCATTCTTTAGTAAAGCAGACAAAGGTTTATTGAATTGTATTTTGTATGTGTGTGTTGCTTTGGATAAAGTGTGTGTGAAGATTGTAAAGGAGGGGGAAGTGCTGCGAAGAGCGATTTTTACGTCACAGTGTGCCGCGCTGGTATAGGTCGGTTGGTGTGGTAGTGGGTTGCTATTTGTGGGTGAGATCATAGGGTGCGGCATTGTGATTGGTGGTTGCTGTAGAGCAAGGGATTGTGGATACGGCACTATTTTGAATTGAATTGAATTAATGCGACAAGTTTGGAAAAATGAAGTGTTTTAAAGTAATACGAGACATGTTTAGAGGAGTGCTTATATCCCTAGTAGGAAGTGGGAAGTGGTGCCCCCGAAGGTACACCAGGTCATTATATGGCGACAAATGCAGGGCTTCATACATGTGTTTGGCTTTATCTATTGTACAAGATCACAGTAAAAGGATGGTGCATTGAGAGAACCGAAATTTGGCACATTTAATGTGCGTATTAATGAGAATTTGAGGAAAGTGCCATATTAAATGAAGCCACCTCCTAGACCTGCACAATGTGAAACGGTCAACGCTTGGGAACGTGCTGCTCATGCAAAAGAAAGAGAGAAATACCAAGGTAGGATAAA
Source organism: Pleurodeles waltl (assembly GCF_031143425.1). NCBI lineage: Eukaryota > Metazoa > Chordata > Amphibia > Caudata > Salamandridae > Pleurodeles > Pleurodeles waltl. The sequence goes on along the minus strand of NC_090444.1, from coordinate 579,098,158 downwards.
GGAAGCTGTGCGGAGTTATGCAGATGCTAGTTGGGATGCTGACCAGAAGAGGTGGAGAACAGACATGCTAGAGGGAGTGAAGCTGTATCCAGCTTTGACTACTGATGCGACTGAGGGAGGAGGGAAAAGAAATCAACATGAAAACCGGAAGAAAAGAAACCAAAAGTGTGGATAGTGATGGGGATTCTGGAGATAAGCTTTTGGAAGTGCTACTTTCTCAACGTCCACCCCCTTATAATGAAAATAGGAATGAAAGTGGAAACCAGAATGTTGTTGGTAGCAGTCCAGTTGCTATTATGAGTGCCCCAACCAATTCGACCCCTAGTCTGGTGAGAGTTCCTTCTAGTAGTGTGCCTTGTGGGTCTCAGAGAGTAGGACAGGGAGTACTGTGAATGCTCTTACAGTTCCAGTAACTATTGGTCCAGTGGTCCCTATGTACAAGACAGAAGGTCCTGGGAAAAATATGTACAATCTGAATGTACCTGGTAATGCTGAAAGGCAGAGTGGAGTCTCAAATGTTTCAAGTGCGAGGGATTGTATTCCTTTAATTCCAACTCATGCTAGTACTCCATGTGGGGCAAGCGCAGTTACAACTATCGACGTGTCAAGATGTGCTTCCATAGGTTATCAAAAGATGCAAACTCATACTACTCATGTATGGAAACCACCTATGAATCAAAGAAACGATTCCACCCCAAAAATTCCAGTGGTTACACGATCTACTAATGCTAAAGAGATAGATGAAAGGGTACAATTCTTGAATGAGAATACTCCATCTAAGGAGGGGACGAGTACAGAGGTGAGCGAGGGAATGTTCCTAGCACCCCCAAAGGAGAGAATTTTAGATGTGACCAAATGAGTGGCGGAGGTGGACACGATGATTGTCGGAAATTTTGGGTTGGAGGGGCTAGATACATATCAAGAAGATGAACTTGCTTTCATGTGTAGGGACATTACCAAACGAGCAGGCTAAGTGCATGATAAGTTGGCAGAATTAGCACAAAAATATGAGGTAGACCTGAACAAAACAAGCAACTTGCAAATAAGCTATCAGGTGTGTTTTAGTGACAAAGATATCTCCGAGATGTGGACACCAGGATTAAAGACCCAGATTAAGGAACTGATTCATAACATTAGGAAATGGAATGAATTAGATAAGTGGGAGACCAAATGGGCAAAAACGAAAGTAGTAAAGAAACCTTCAGGTGAACCACCTTCGATTGGGGCAGGGGGAAGTGTTGAAGCTTCCCCTTTGAAATACGTATCTGGGGGAGGTTATGTTCATGTGCCATGGACCAGGGGTGATCTTGCATTATTTACCAATGACTTCCCAACATTGCGAGGGAAGCCAGTTGAATGGTACAAACAGGTTGAAAGGTTTGTGAAGATTTAACAGATGTTGTGGGTTGATTTGAACATGTTGTTTGATACTGTCGTTCCCAGGGATTTATGAGCGGAATGTAAGATAGCTGTTCACTGGCCTGAGAAGGAACCACCTAGGAATCTAGTAACAAAGGGTCCCTCACTATTGGTTATGAAGAAGTACCAGGAGGTCAGAATGTTTCTGAAAGGGAAGGTGTCCCCTCAGGATGTTGATTGGGTCAAAACTGACCAGACAAATCAAGAACCAAAAGAGTCGATACATGCCTATTATGAGAGATTGTTGCAGGCATCCAAACAGTATAGTGGTTTGGAGACTTTAAAGGCAAAGGATATGGAACATTTTGTGTTGAGGTTTGTGACGGGAGACCAGATTAGTTTGATGATTCAGCAGAAGTGATCTGTTGGCAGAAAAAGCCCATTGATGAGATTTTGAGTTGTGCAAAATACTGCTGTGATGAAATAGTAATGAAGCACAAAAAGCTCAAGGAGAAGTTGATGCTTGCTCAAATGAAGGCAGCTCAGGGAACTAGCCAGATGCTCATAGGTGTGAGTAATGCAGGTGCAATGCAAGGTGTATATCAACAGTCACAGAATCCAACACAAGGTAGATGTTGAGGTGTCCCAATAGATCCTAGTACAGGAATAGATCTAAATAGTTTAAAAGGTAAACAACTTGTCATGTTTGCAACAACCTCGGACACTGAAAGTGGGAATGTTGTTTAAATCCTGCTAACCAAGCTCAAAATGCAGGGTTTGTACCTTCACAGAATAATAATTTAAACCTGATGCAGGGAGTCCAAAGGCCCAGGAGTCAAAATTGCAATGTGCCCCAAGCCCCGACCATGCACGTTCCTCAACCTCTGATGCCACAGAAAAATGCTACTGGCATATGCCAACATCTAAATCAAGGTCTGAGGATAAATGCAAATGGAACGCAGAATGGAAATTCATTCCAACAATATCCTTTGTTTGATACAGGCGAAGGAAACGGCTCTGGTCAGTCAGCCTGATGGTGCCTGAGAGGGGAGGTAGACTGTGTACTTGGCGCAGCCATAGAGGTAGACCAGAGTAGACCATTTGTAGATATGGAAGTGGATGGTAATCCCATATACTTTTTGGTTGACAATGGTGCTACCCATTCTACCCTAAGAACAGTAGAAGTCCCAAACCTACCCCTCTCAGGAAAAACAATCCAAGTTGTTGGTGTAGAAAATAAATAGATAACAGTTCAGGAAACTGCCCCAGTTTCAGTTAAAATAAGATTGTTTGAAGACAAGCCGAAGTTCATATTATGTGATTGTAGACCAGTAAATCCCTTGGGAAGAGATCTGTTGGTGAAATTAAATTGTGCCATTTATTTTACCACAGCAGAAATAGAGGTTCATACTCAAGATGAAGATGCTGCCTTTAAGTTGGTGAAAAGTGAAGCATATTGTACGTTAACAGTTGATGATCTGCCCTTGGATTTGAGGGAAACTGTCAAGCATGAAGTGTGGGATTTCTCAGGGAAAGAAGTTGGACTGATAAAAGGTGTAGAACCTGTCCGAATCACTGTCAAACCAAATGTTGAGTTTCCAAAGACTCTGCAGTATAACCTGACCCCTGAGAGGACTGCTGGAATAACTATCCTATCATAGGTCTTTAGAAACTGAACGGAAAGTACAGGATTGGTTTCGGTGACTAAGAACCACATGCTTGTTCTGATTTTCTGCATTGTGGCAGTCAAGGTTTTAGTCTTGTATATGCTAAGTAGGTTTAACATTGTACGACGCTTTGATTCTCCTTGGGTGACTTTGCATATTTACACTATGGTTTTGAGACGCTTTTAGGTAACGTTGACTTTGAGCCTGTAATAAAGACCTTTTAACGCAATGAATTGACTCCGGATGTTATTATGTGACATGTGAGTTGTACGGAAATAGTTCAATGAATTTGATAAGTGTTACTCTTCTCTCCTTGGAACTGAGAAGAAAAGATTCATCGGACCCAGAATTTGTGAAAAATCCCCAAGCTCTATCAATGGCATTCTGAAATAAGATAAGAATTGTTTCAATAACCAAGCACAAGAAGTGACATATATCCAGTGTACGCACCATGGTCTTGATCCGGTGCTTCCAAGTTGTACCCATAGCCAATCAGGGTGCGGACCGCTTCCCGCAGACTGTCTTTATTTGACTTTTTAGTGCGATCATCCAACAGCGCATACGGAACAAGACGTGGGTTTCTTCGGTTCTTCACATCCTACAAAACAGGAATAAGTGACTTCACTCATTACTGTATATTTGACATTGTTAAATAAAACAATAGTTGTTCTTTTATGAAAAAAGTATAAAATGTCTTCCACTTATACCTCCAAGAACTTCGCCTGAGCACTTACAATAAAAGAAGGGGTGGATAGTTCCTTTAAACTGCACATACTAAAAAATAATTTTTATGCAGGAATTAATGCAATATTTTAAATAGTTGAGTCACATTGGCTGTGGGGAGAGGGACAAATGTCATTAGTGTGGTAAACATTAGTTGCACTCTCACCATAAATACAGAGTAGTACACATATTCTTACCTCACAGTTTTAAAAGGATTTTTCAAAGCTCATGCAATCTGATTTAACTACTTTTCAAGGCCAAGAATGTTTTAAATAGTAATTGACTCAAGTCCGATACTGTCAATGTATCATCATTTTATGGAGCAGCACATGTAAAAATGTTGCACAAGGGAAATTACGTTCTGCACCTGGGTTCACATGATAATTATCCATAATCTGGTCAGATCCACTTTCCAAAAATTATAATCTTATTAATAGAGATCATTTAGGTATGGAAAAATCCATTTGCTAAAAAAGAAGATGTCTCTTGGCTGTTACTGACAGACTAGGAACCGCATTAAGAAATAACCCACTTGAGCTTGCCACTCAATGACTGGCAATCCCAGAGGAAAGCCCAAAAAACTAAAGGGCCCTGCATCATGTTTTGACCCGAGCCACTCAAAAGCTTCAGATCACAATGGGAGGCATCAATTAATTTGGATTTGTCCAAATGACATGATACAGATTTCCCTAAAGCATTATGGAATTATATGTAGTTTCATGTTATGGTCTATATCTTGTGAAATGCTTTAAATGCATCTGAAATCTGTTTAAAGTTTATACGTTGTTTATATTAACTTGCTACGAATGATGAGTACATAAACTGAGAAGGCAGACATTTATAGAGAAGATGTGATTGGCACAACACAAGATAACAATTGTATAGCCAGTTCATTAGGTGGAAATGGCATCACTGGAACTAGGTCCATATTTAATAATGCTTTTACCAGATTTGCATCACGTTTGTGATGTAAAGCAGGTGCAGAGTATTTCGGTGGGATTTACTATTCAATGCAAACTAGGATTTGTGTTGAAAAGTATGCACTACTTTGCATCAAGGGTGGGAAATGGGCGTTCCCATGCAGCCCCCTATGGTTTTGACGTAAATCTATCTACTAACAATTGTAGATGGGATTTGCAGCAAAATCTTGATCCTCCTCGAGGCTGCCATAATGAGGAGAAATGTTTTCATTTTTTATTTTTCCAACTTCGTATGTGTGCTGCATTTTACAGCACACATACCACGTGGGAAAATATCAAAGGATAGTTTTTGAACTGAAAGGGTCTCCTTCCTGTAAAAATAATATCCTTTAGCGAATGGACACACCCTTACACTGTGGTGCAAAGACGTGCGTTGGTTGGCACATGGCAGACAAAAGTATCCTAATAAATATGGAGCATTTATTCTCTCTCCCTATGAAGCAAGGCAGAGCAGCAACAACTATTATTAACAACTATTTTTAAAGGTAGGGAGGATGGAATTTGGTTTCAGTTCGAGACACGATTTTCCAGTGAAGGAATTCTAATATCATCTAAAGCTTTAGAAGACATCGATGTCATTGAGTAGGAAGGTGATGCTACAGTAATGACAGAAGATGTTGACTCAGGGTGTAGAGGATTATGAATTGAGAAATATGAATGACCATTTATGGTTTGTAAGGCTGCATCCCAGCCTTACCTTTCATTGACATAACAGACAGGCTATTATATCTGTAGCTGATCTGCTATATTCAAGAAAGTCTCTGTTAATGCCTGTGAAGTAGACCTTAAGACAGACTGGATTGTGGCTGAGACGTGGGCCCCACTCTCACTGTGTCATAGCACTCAAGCTATACCCTACCGAGGAGGTCTAGATATGCCAAAATCAGTTTAGGATTGCTTCTGTTTACATTCAGACCCAGCCGGGCAGTTTATCAAGACCAAGGCTCGTTCCTGACTGAGAAAACATGGTAGGCTTAAAAGCGAAAGACTGGATTGTGGCCTAGAGTAAATATCAGTAGCTGAGAATAATTCAAGCAGTCCGCCCACACTCTTTTGTTTGTTCTCCTAAAAGGATAATAGTAGATTATTCTGTACACGAAGAGAGCACAGAGGTGCAAGGAGAATGCTCCACTGGCCAGCTGAGATACGCATTGCATAACAAGACATTAAAACGTATTCACTGCACTGAAGGGGCATGAAATCCCAAACAAACCATTAACAAAAAAGGATGAGTCCCTGGTTTAGTTCAGCTCACCAACCCTAAAGATCTTAACCCCAAATCACCTCAACATTTGAGTGATACAGGGCTCAAGCACACAAATTTACACAAGCTTTGTTGAAGCGGGTCATGATAACAGAAAATTAACATTTCTGTATTCAGAGGTTGCCTCTTCAATCACTTCACAAAAGAACTGAATTGTGCATGTTGGCCATAAAGGGTATCTGAACACCATTCCACGATTACCACTCAAACTGAAGTTGGTCAACCTCAGCTAACTCTACAATTTACAGACACATAGATCTGTTATCTTCAGCAAACTAATACCACCTTATGTCACTCCACTGAATAATTTCTTATCACTGACCTTAGCAACACATTAAGATCTAAAGATAGCACACCGATAGCATAACTAATAACTAAGAAATAGTAAATGTGGTTGCCCCAATGAGCGACACGTAGGAGTCTTTATCCATCCGTTAAACACCGAACGAATAATGGTTACCACCTGCGGTCACTTACTGTTATTCTTGTCTCTTCTCTCTGTTACATGAACAGCAACCTGAAGTAATCTATGCTTTTAGGTCCTTCGTACAATGTTTCTTTATCGAAGACTCAGGTTTAACCATGGGCACTGAGTAACCATATTTAGATAATGCTGATATGGGTTGGGTAAATAAAAGACAAGGCCTCGAGCAAGAATTGAAATATTGGCTTGTGTGTCTTGTTTCTTACTGGGAAGTCAGTGTTTGTAGTGTGAGAAGGAACTGACCGATCTTTAGGTCACTGTTTGTCAAAACACTGATAATAAAATATCTTCTGACATAATTATAGTGTACTAGCCATAGTTTACAAAACTATTACTGCACTGGTTGTAGACTTTCTAATATTAACTCCAACAGGGTGGTATTTGTTTAGTGCTGTTATGTGTAATAGACGCTGCCAAGTTTTGCCCTAACTTCGGTCTCTGATTACCCACTGTCAATCCTGTATGGCAACCCTGGATGTGCTCGCCTCAGTAGTATCATAAAATCTGTCAGCTGACCTTCATTTAGTAACAGTAACTTGCTTAATTGTGCTTAATGCTTAAAAGTGTTCAATCTGTAAAAAAATATAAAGTAAGTGGAGAAACCAATGATTTCTAAGAAACTCGCATTGGTGCTGCTGAATGTCAGGATTGCCAAATCTTGGTTTCACCTCGTGCCTCTTTCTCCCATCACGCAACACTCTCAGGGGGTCATTCCGACCCTGGCGGTCCATGACCGCCAGGGCCGGGGACCGTGGAAGCACTGCCAACAGGCTGGCGGTGCTTCCTGGGCCATTCTGACCGCGGCGGTAAAGCCGCGGTCAGAAGAGGGCAACCGGCGGCAACCCCTGGCCCAGGGAATCCTCCATGGTGGCGCTGCTTGCAGCGCCGCCATGGGGATTCCGACCCCCCTCCCGCCATCCTGTTCCTGGCGGTTTTTACCGCCAGGAACAGGATGGCGGGAACGGGTGTCGTGGGGCTCCTGGGGGCACCTGCACTGCCCATGCCAGTGGCATGGGCAGTGCAGGGGCCCCCTAACAGGGCCCCATAATGATTTTCAGTGTCTGCTTTGCAGACACTGAAAATGGCGACGGGTGCCACTGCACCCGTCGCACCCCTACAACTCCGCCGGCTCCATTCGGAGCCGGCTTCATTGTTGAGGGGGGTTTCCCGCTGGGCCGGCGGGCGGCCTTCTGGCGGTCGCCCGCCGGCCCAGCGGGAAAGCCAGAATGGCCGCCGCGGTCTTTTGACCGCGGTGCGGTCATTCGGCGGTGACCGCATGGCGGGCGGCGACCGCTGCCCGCCGCGGTCAGAATGACCACCTCAGTTTCTTAATCACACTTTTGGAAAATATTTTTCATCACTGCTTTCTTTCTCTTGCACTCTTTTCCTATGTCTCTTTCAAACTTCTTTTGCACTCTCTCTCTGGCTCTAGATCAAAGTTTGACGATGAAAAATAGGTTCAGGTCCATAAAAATGAGTGTCGGTGCCTACTACCTGGAAGCACTGGAACAAGTTAAGCGTTGGTTATGGGCATCATTGTACAGGCTTGGCTTTAATTTTCCCTCCAGTAAGCCGCATGCATCTCTCTCCATTGGTTCTCAAAGTGACACTCACCTGCTGGATTCCATATGTCCAGCCCTGCCTGATGCGATCTCGGGCCCAGACGTTGTGTGCATTTTCAGCCAACTTGTCCACCAGCGCCTCTTGTGAAGTGGTTAGCTTGATGAAGGTGAGATCCAGAGGAGCAGGCGTGTATGCGCTTGTCAGCTGATAGCTGTATCAGAGACAAAACATATCATTTTTTGTCAAGTCCCGTGCAGTTGCAGAAAATTCCAGGAACATTTTTATCACTAGGCAAAAGAATTGTTCTTCTTTAACTTAGAGCAATATATAGAGCTACATTTACATGCATGCACCTCAATCTCTGCAGCCAAAAATGAAACCAACGTCAACCAATAGAAACATTAGCTATCTGCCTGGTTGCTAGCCGAAGAACATAGAATATAATGCACAGCGTGAGATACACATATGGACACCACAAAAGGAGGGCGTATATTTTATAGAGCAGTCCTAGATGCATTTAACACAGTATTTATTTATGATATTGATAGGTAGCATTACAGTCTTATTCCTAACTCTTCTTTGATTTGTTTCACGTCTATGCACAACTAAGGCTGTTTAGAAAATGACGGAGGTCTTTCTAAGTGCCAAGAAACTTCAGTAATACTGATGCTTACTCGCTCACATGAAGCTGTAATCGCTGAGGTGCGTCCGTCCTAAAAAAACGTATCTCACACATTCATTTCACACTAGCATCATCGATTTGGCCAGTGCCTAATTTATGGAAAAATAGGCACCAGGCCCAAGATATTTCTCAAGAGACCACTGCAGTCTGCACCATCTTCTCTCTTGCAATTATGATAATATGGACTATTCCTGGCCACACAAAGATGTAAAAATGGCCTGCAGCTGCTGGTATTATTCTTTTTTATGTATTTTGCAATGTTAAATCACCTGTTTATATTTAACAATAGACAAACATCGCCACCATGTGGCAGACTTTGTTATATATGTTTCGATGTTAAGAAATAAGTGACATTGCCAGGCACCTGCAAACACCGTCATATATTAAGCACTGGCTTTGATTCATTCTCAGGGAATCTCGTCACTCGTAAGGTTGATGTCCATTGTTAATGCATTGTCATGGATTAGTTATGTGTATTCGGAGCCGGCTTTAGGGCGATACGAGAGGTGCAGCCGCATCGGGTGCTGACCTGGATTGGGGGGGGTGCTGACCTCAGGGGGGCGCTACGTTTAGCAATGATTTACAAAACTTGTGATTTTAAAGCACCTGCGTCCAGCCTTCAGGAAACAATTGAAATTTCAAGATACCGCTTGTGATTAATGTTCCGCTAGGGAGGGAGATGTGAGTTTTGTCTAGCGGCAGCTTTGACTCGCAATGAAATGAACACAGAGAATAATATACATGCTGCAAAGACCTGAACTATATTTTATGTGGGTAGCTGAGTAGATTAGTAAAGCCAGCCTTTACAAGTGCTCTAAAACAAATGAAATGTGTGTGAGAGGCGCTTTGGAGAGGTGCGGGGACACATTTCCCGGGTGATCCGAGGAGGTGTCCATGAGGTGGTGAGGGCACCAAAAAAGACTGTCGCACAGGCTGCCACCAGTGCTAAAGCCGGCCGTGTGTGTATTATGTGGCAGAATATAATTCTACAAAATACTGTTTACATACGGCATTTACTTAAATTATGCAATTCCATATTTATACTTTTATTACACAGTAAATGGATGAATTACTACAAATGTATGTACGTCTAACCTACAGCAACATATCTGAGATTAGACATTGGTTACCAGCCAGGATTCAGTGAAATTTAAAGTAAAAAAATCACAATGAGACAAGAAAGAAATGCACTTACAAGATGAACACCGCTCCAGCAGAGAAATGTAACTGTTGAAGCAGCCATACTTTGCATAATTGATGCAGTGGAAATACATTATGCATTGCCACATAAATAATGAAGAAGGGTAAACAAATTATCCTTAGAACACATTAAAACCGTTTTAAACGCAGAAAAAAATGAAAAAAAATGTCAAAAGAATCAGGTGCACCTCAATGACAGTTTTCATGCATTTAAGGATAAATGTTGCAGTATATGCTCAGGGCGCATTCAGAAGAAATCACTAGGAGGTGCTGATATGTTCTAATGGTGCCCAACAATTTCAGTAACTTGATGCTTAGCGGCTACTTTAATCTGCTGATTTTATATGATATGGGCTAAATTAATTTAAAGAGCATACTGCAATATATTATTACATGCACTACACCAGACTAGCTAAAGGTTTTGCAAATAAATTGCACTAATGATACCAAACCTTCAATTACCACTATGGTAAATCGGGTGTTCGATTTTACTGTTGTGTAGGTGGCAGAGCGGCACAGTTGACACACTCTTTCTGGGTGTAATTTGGCCTGCCATCCTATGTCCGGCACCTCTTTTATTCTCTCCCCCACGTGACTGCGGGGGTCATACCACTATTCACTGTTTACTTGGGGCCACCACCAGAACACTGCTGTCCCGGCACTCTAAATGGTGGGACCTGACATGCAATAACCACACCATGGCAACACTTTCAACAGAAAAATAGCTTATTTGGCTGGAATTGGTGATTGTGCACCAATACCGAAAGGGTTTCCCATATTTCAGGTAGTGTCCTGCAGATATAACGTGCTAGGATGTCACTGTCAAAATGTGTCTGCATAATGCAAGAAACTCTGAAGAACCACTACTGTGTATTGCGTAATCCCAAATAGAACAGAAATCATTTTCCAACCAAATCGGATTATCAAAACTGCATTCAAACGACCACATTGAATGATGGTGAACTTTTAGGTGGTATACAAATTTCCAATTTAGAATAAATTCAACAATGAGTGCTGAGGTTGCAGAGGATTGGCGGTCAGTGTTTTACCCCAAACTATAACTTCGTAGGATCCATTTCTTACTCGAAGATCACTGCCTGAAACTTACAATTTTTAAATGGTGACGAAGGTGAGCCTGTAGAGCAAACAAAAGTGTACAGAGTTTCAAAAGTTGGACATGATGGATAACTTCAATGGGCTAAGGGAATTTACTCCTTAGCAGTGCTCTAATTTGTGAAGCTGCTTGCCACAAAGGATAGTTCTACAGAAATAGGTGATTATTTGAAGCCCTTTCTACGTACACCCCAGAGTCCCTCTTGCTCTCTTATATGCTGGGCAATTCTGATGAGTTACATTATAGACCAGCAGAATAATGGGCAAACAGAGTAGCCTCTACAGAGCGGGTGTAATATGGTATTTGTGGCCTACTCACACTGCATCCTATTAGCTTTTTCGCTGTCGCTAGGACTAAGGACCCATGGCCTGAACCTGAATGTGTGCCAGAACACCCTCAAAAGGGAGAGGAAATAGAACTGCATACCAGCTGAAGGCCCAGTGTTCCTTGGTGGTGGGGGTACAAAATGCAGATCATCTGTTGGGTGGATTATCTGAAAATATGGACACATTTAAAACATTTACACATTACAATACAGCTACTTCCTGATGAAGGAATACAGAGCTGTGAAATGTTTGGATTGAAAACTTTAATAGCTATAGCAATTAATTGTGTATGTCAAGATTATGGTAGTAAAAACTTGTAAAAAGGATTACTATTAAGATCGAATGTTGCAAGATTTTATTGCCAAAGGACTTATGTAAATAATGAACTCTAAACAATGTGAAAACCTTGGGGCAGAGATTGGTGTTTTGACCGATTTTGTCTACATCATTTTTGGGGGGGATTTGTTCACTCTTGTTGAAGGACCAAGATAGTTCAGTCAAACAACAAATAATAATCAAAGAATCTTAAAAAAGAGGGGTGTGACTAGGACACATATAAATAGCAATAGTGTGTCTTGTCTCTTGCACAGAGTCACAATGTACTCGAAAGCTATTCATTCTCTGTTAGGACTGATGTGCAACTTAGAATTATTTGGGATATTATTTACTTTCTTGAGTGAATCTGTAAGAATCTCAAGGTATATTCACTTTAGATGGTCTTAACACGAACAACTGAAATACCTGAAATAATGCTAATGATTCAAAATCTCCTGAGGGTTTTTATCTCAGCTAAAAATGCATAGACTTTTCAGGTTCACACATACATTGAATGAATAGGGCAATCATTTCACATTATGAATTTTCCAGGCTATTGCAAATGGTAACTGACATACTATCTATTGGGCTGAAAAATGCAAAATCTAACATTTCATATGCAGAAAGAAATGTCTAATGGCTAACCTTTAATAAACCTAGTCATTAATTTGCAAAAATGAATACCTGCCAGTCCCATTTCAAGCCAGACTATGATGATTTTCGTCAGAAGAAGGGCGGGGGAGTAAACCAATTGTTCCAAGATGGCTGGTAGCTAGAGCACAATGTCTGGGTAATCTGCATGCCCAGTGACACTTGCAGTAATGTTTTGCATAGTGAGATGGGGAAAACCTTCCACTAAATTTGGTCAGGATGAATGATTGTATTTTACTGATCCAGCCACAATGGGACAGTTCTCAACATCAGATTCATGATAAGTAGTGCAGTGAGACTTTTCAAGTTTCTGCTCACGGAAGGTTTGCCTGCAATGTGACATTATTGTGCTGATGTTCCACCCCATCTTTTTTTCAATCCCACATTTGTTGCTTCTATTTGCTTACTCCTACATCAGCTGTCGCTTGTGAAAACCCAAGAGTGAAATGTGGGAACTGATGCAGTTCCTGTAGCTTGTTTTTGCTATATTTGGGGGCAACAGAGGTCTTTCTCAATGTGTGCTCTCCCCTTCTACTGACGCATGCTGGATGCAGGTCTGATGACAATCCTGTGGCGAAGCAAGTTAGTTTCCATTTTAGAATGTACATTTTAGCTTTACTTCTTTTTCTAATGGTGACTTTTTACATGTTTTTACACAAGCACGATAATGTGCTGAGAAGACACTGTACATGCAGCTTATTCCTAGTAAGTGTTTATGTCATGTAATCTGTACACTCTGTCCAAGGCTATGCACATCGAACCAGATGCCCTTGTATTCTGATTGGCCACTGGAGACAACACTAAGCCTCCAGACAAACCATCACATCAGTTCCGCACCTTTGACACAGTGCAATATGAACAGTGCTTTTATTATATAAACTGCCTCTGTGCTACATTCAGCAGAGGAGCACTTCTGCTGGGATTATCCTGTAACATGGTGCACTGTGACTGAGATACAACTCTTCTGACTCTGCTGCCCATCCTGCAAAGGACGATAGCCTACACTACATCAGACCGGCTTCCTGGCACATCATACCCAGATATGGGGAGGTAGGATAGGGTAGTCTTTCCCTAAAACTTTTGTCGTCCTCCTACATTTTTGCTGATCTTGATTTTGCTGACCTTAGGACTCTGTGCACTTTACCACTGCTAACGCCTGCTCGAGTATTTGTGCTCTCTCCTTAAAACATTGTAACATTGGCTTATCCCCAACTAGCATATTTAATTTACTTATAAGTCCCTAGTAAAGTGGTACTATATGTGACTAGGACCTGTAAATTGAATGCTGCTAGTGGGGCTGCACCACTGAACATGCCACCCACTTAAGTAGCCCTTTCAAACATGTCTGAGACCTGCCATTGCAGCCTGTAAGTGCAGTTTCTACCTAGCAAAATAACCCTTTTGCGAGGCCCAAACCTTCCTTTTTAATACATATAAGTCACCCATATGGGGGCCATTGACAGCCCAGAGGGCAGGGTTCAATGTATTTCAAAAGTAGGACATGCACTTTTAAGTTTTAGAAGTCCTGGTAGTGAAAAACACTTAAATTTGTTTTTAAATACCGCAAGGCCTACTTCTCCCATAGACTAACATAGGAGGTACCTAATTACATCTTATAACCATGATTTCCAAATGGGAGTACATAAACAGTTCATGTTTGCTGCCTATGGGATCCTAATTTAAAATCCTAAATTATGGTGAAGTCGAATTTAAAAATGCCACTTTTGGAAAGTTGGCATTTTCTTGCATCAGTCAATTTTTACCCTGTATACTGTATCTGGTCACATGACTGGGGGGTGGTGACAGTCGGGGTTTGTGACAGTGCTAGCACAGGTGTTTTAATAAAAATTATTAATGAGTGTTTATGTATTTTGAATAATAAGTTTATGTAGAAAATAAAATGATGGAAAAAAATAATGCACACATTTGAAAATGTGATTACAAAGAATGGCCACCAATGTTAAAGAAATGTACTAATCAATGATTTAATATTATGAAAATGTTGAATATATGTTAGACTAATGCAGTAATATGTCATAATAAAGGTTATGAAGTAAGCATTAGCTTTATTAATTGTAGGCCTTAACTTAGTTTTGGCCTGCCTGCTGGGCCTCATGTAAAAGCTGTATTTCTTAGCGTTTAATAAAATACTTGACCAAGAAGGTTAAACTGTGAATTTCTATTCTATTGTTTAAATGTGCTCATAACGGAAGCTTCTCGTGTGAAGTGACTGCTAGGAGATAATGTTCTTGCTAATGCAACATTTTATGTGTAATGTGTGTGAGACTGACTTTTCCAGGACAACAACAATGAAGATACTGACTAGAGTCGAAGCTGCAACAATATTGTTACCTGACAAGCCGGATGATGAGGACACTGCAAGACGAACCAATCAACAATATGTGAACAGAGTAATATTAGAATTCATAGATTTGGGATATAAGTTTTATTGGACAGAGTGTGAGCATACGATTAACTGACCAATAGGGATATGGGGGGTAGTTTAGGTAACTTTGACTTAACAACACCGCAGAGCGAGAAGAGGGTCATTCTGAGAGAGGACAGCTTACTGCCCATTTTTCAAGAGGTTACTATTTTCCTAGGCGTCTTGACAAGAGACGTGCTTAATCTTTAATGCTTAAAGACTTTGCCTTTTCCTAAATTCTGATGCTTAATCCTGATGCCTTGCTGGTCGTCTGATGTCCTGAGGACGAAGACTCATTCTGCTTTGCTGATCCATTCTGAGGATAGGTATATCCAAATTGTGATTATTATGCATATTAGATTTTTCTTTCTAGGTACCAACTGCACTATTTTGATAGAGCCGTAGTTAGATGTTTTCAAAATTTGTGTTACTAAATTATTTTGCATAAAGCCCGACATGCCGATGCTAATCTGATGTTAGTTAAGGATTCTCAATAATGACTTATGATAACAGGGACTAATGGTTGACGATTTTCTTTGCTGAACTTCATGTACATCATAACATTGACGCAGCTAATTTTGCTATTGATTTGCACAATAACTTTAGAATGTGTTGTTGTTCAAGCTTTGATTAGATTACGTTTCTGCCGCTGCCTTGGACAACCAACGTTATTTCTCTATGTGTTTCATCTGATTTTGAGATTAATCTACATGACCTTAGCATTGTTAATATAGGGAAATAAATATTCTAACCTTTTACTAAAGGTGTGGTTATTCATGACTGAAAGGTCATGGTGCGTGACAATTATTGACTCCACTGATTATTGATTTTGAGGATTGCTAATGATTATTGATTATTGTGTATTGATTATTGATTATGTACTGGATCCATGGTAAGAACTTCTTAATTGTGAGTCAAAAGGTTCATCATCCCCTTGTAAGTTTACTTATTAAGGTCAGACATGCTAGCAACAGCCACACATAACAGGGACATTAAGTGTGCTGGATGGGCCATCACTGGCAGGATGGGAGGGAGAAGCTGGGCACAGCACTCATACACCTGAATAGGCAGTGTCCTGCATCCACACAAAGGGCTGCATACCCCCCCCCAGTTTGTCTGGGGCCAGGACAGGGAAGACAAGTTGCCTGGGGACTACAAAGTGAAGCCTCTTAAAGCTTCTCCCCCACTTCAAAGGCAGAACTGGGTGTGAATATTGGGCCTCAGACACCACCACTTCAGTACACTTCTGGACTACTGCCTTGTTGTGCTGCTGCTTTGCTGTGGTGGCTTGCTACCTGCATCCCTCCTCTCTGGGTGAGGACTTGACCTACGTCTCGTGAGCCCAGAGTAACTCCAAGGGCTAGCTGACTATCCTCTTGATCTGAAGCCTCAGGGACATAACAGGCTTCCAACAACCTTGCACCTGCACCTGCACCTGGACTCTGCCATCTGTGAGTCTACACTGACAAGTGGTGCCACCCCAGTCCTGGACCCTTGGAAGGGGGCTTAAGGTGCTTTACCAGCCTCAATGGATCCAGTGGAACTGACACATCCCCTCTACTGCCCAGCGTAACCCCGAGCAAAACCAACTCATCTCCACTGCTGTGTAGCTTGAACCCATTGCAAAGACCTGTATTGCCTCCACATGCCTGCATCACATTAGGAACTGCAGCTGTGTGACATCGGTGGAAGCCTCAAAGATGATGCTGTACTCAACTTCGCAGTCTTACAGCTTCTGATAACCAAAGCATCGCCCCAACTGCGTGATGCATCCCCGACACCAGACTCCATTTTGTAAGCCCTTATCGATGAGATCTTCGACATCAACGCAACATGACCTCGCACCACAGCCTTGTCGCTTCCCAGAAGCGATGCAGCGCCTTGGCTGCGTGACATGTCTTTGACGCAGATCCTAGAAATGCTCCGCAAACCAGGACTGAAGGCACTTTGATCAGCTGGCATAAGTGGGTACCTGAAGCCTGACTTCACTTCATCGCTGCTGGCCTGTACTTGTGACTTTTCCCAGTTCAGTGTCACCAGATAGCCCCAGTTGAATCTTTATGCCTTTCGGTGGCATTTTCATTAACAACTTTACAATTACATATCTCCCGTTCTACTGACTAGATTTTTGTTGTTTTTGGTCCTGTTTTATTGATTAAAATTTACTCCGTTTTTCCAACTCTGTGGTGGGTTACCCATGTGATGTGTTGTCACTGTGTCACTGTTTGAAGTGTGGCACAAATACTTTACACAATGCCTAGGAGTTAAGCCTGACTGCTCTATGACAAGTTACCCAAGAGTTAAGCAGAGGTTAATTTAAGGGTTGCTTGTGATTTCACCCTGGGATGAATTGTCATTGCTATTTGAGAAAGGTTTCACCCCCACCCCTCAACCAACAACCCACTTTTTTACTCTAATGTCCAGCAGTGAGGATCTGGACTTGTGCAGTGCCTTATGGTAATCTGTGCTACACTACCACCCCACATAAACAAGCTAAGACCAAACTCTCCTTGATTGGCCATTTTGACTTTTTTCAAAATTTTCTTTTTGGTTGTGCCTGATTCTACCTTTACAAGTATGGGGTTTGAGCTGGTAAACATGGAATCCTACACTGTGGCCCAGCTGAAAGAGTTCGGTAAGGGGAGGAGACTTCCAGCCAAGCGTACCACCAGGAAACTGCAAAAAGTGCTGAAGGCCTGGGGAGAAGATTACCAGTCATTTGCTACAGCAACTGAAGGAGAGGATGAGATGGACAGGCAAGGAGCAGTTGTAGTGTATCTTCCTGAAGTTTGTCCCCAGTGGAGCTAGTGGAAAGCAGGGAGGAGAGAGTTCAGGCTGGAGATGGCCAAGCTCAGGATTGAAGAAAACAGACTAGCCATGTAGGAGAAACTAGCTTTGATGCGTTTGGCTCATGAAAGGAGCCTTAGGGAGCTGGAACAGAAAGGCATATTCCAGCAGCTTTGGTAACACCATTACCTAAGTGTCTAAAGGAGATGATATTGATTAATGATTTTCTGCCTATGAGGTAGCCTTGGGGGTTCACAAGATCCCAGAATGTGGGTTGGTTTGTGGAAACAAGCCTACAGCATCATAGGCACATGTCTTATTTTAGACGTTGGTGAGCAAACCATGTACACCCACATGAGAGCCATCTTGATTGCTAAGTTTGGGTTGATCCCTAAAAAGTACCACCAAAGTTTTAGGGACAGCCAGAAGCTCCCCAAGCAGCCCTTAGTGGGTTTTATGGACTACTCTAGCAAGGCACTGAATGGCTGGGTGCGGGGCAGCAAATGTAATGAATATGGTGGGTTATACATTCCATTTTGAGAGAACACATGCTCAGTATTTGTTTTCCAGTGCTGTGCCAGCACCTAATAGACAGTAAGCTAACTGATTCCAGAAAGCTTGCTGACAAGGTGGACCTCTGGGCCAGCACCAGAGTTTCCAAAAAAAAAGGTGGTGTAGGGTCCCACAAGAAGACAGAGGGGGAGGAAAACTTAAAAAAAAGGAATTCTCAAAAGGCCCTCAAAACTATTCCCAAAGGAACAGTGGTAACCCGTCCCAGTCTGAGCCTAAAAAGAAAGGGCTCTTTAATAAGCAGATAGGAAGGTTTGTCCCCAGTGCACAGACTACTACAAGTATTGGCAGTCCAAGGACGACTCCAAGTGTTCCAAGAAGGCACAGCTACCCACTGGTGGGCAGACACCTGGGTTGGCGAGTGTAGCACTTGTGGAGAAGGTAGTCCCGGTAAGATGGAAGATAAGGAGATGGTGTCAAAAGGCCATATGCCTGCCAGTACTTCTAAGTACAGGCAGTGGGTTACCATCAAAGGGCAACGGGTGGATGCTTTGAGGCACACAGGAGCCCACATGACTACTGTAAGGTGTCAGCTGGTGATCTCAGAGTAGGTCCTACCTAACCCATCCACCAAGCCACAGTCTCGGACAATCATGAGAGTCATCTACCGGTGGCTGTAAATCCCTATGACTGAGGGATGGGTCTCAGGTTCTCTAAAAGTAGCTGTGCACTCTGCCATTTTCTGTAGATTATCTGTTAGACAATGACCTGGAGCACACTAACTGGAGGAAGATAGAGTTCAGGTCACACTTGAGATGTTGGGATTGACTGAATGGGTCTTATTGACCACATGGTCCATTGCTGTCCACCAAGGGAGTCAAGGGTGCCTGCAGCCTGGAACAATGGACCAGACAGATTCCATGAAGCGTAGGGGCAAGGGGCACAGAAACCAGCTCCCCAATCCAGGTTGATGAGGCACTTGAGGAAGATGCCCCCAAACCAACCAAGGGGGACAGTGCTGCCCTGGATAAACTGTCTGAGCATGGTGGTTAGGGAGGATGAGCCCACCAGTGAGGAATTCTGCAAGGAGTGCCCCACTTCAGAGCGCTTGAGGCAGCACACTGGGGCACAGGCAGCAGTTGACACCCCTGGGGATCACCTGGTCCATTGAGGGAATCACCTCCTGTATAACAAGTCTAAGATTCCTGGACTTGCAGTAGTTTGTGTGCTGGTGGCCTCGCAGTGTTACAGGGCCTTCCTATTGGTTTGGCTCATAACAGCCCCCTAGCAGGACATCTGCAGCATGACAAGACCTCTGCAAGGCTTGTTGCCCAATTCTATTGGCCCCGGAAGATGACGGCCTCAGATTCATTCTGTAGGTCCTGTCCCACCTGCCAGACAAGCGGGAAGTCAGAGAAAAATCTGAAAGCTGCCCTGACCCCTTTGCCTGCTGTTGGCACTACCCTTTGAGAGGGTTGGCATCAACATAGTTGAAGCCTTGGATGCCAAGACAGATTTAGGCACCTGGTTCATCCTGATCTTGGTGGACTATGTCACTCACCACCCAGAGGCCATCCCTCTGAGGTTGGTGACTGCTCCTCCGGTGGCCAGGGCTCTAATGGGAATCTTTACTCGTGTGAGTAAAGAGGTAATATCTGACAGAAGCACTAACATCATGTTGACATACATAAAATCCATGTGGGAAGAGTGTGGAGTAGCTTATAAGATCTCCACACTTAATCATCCCCAAACCAATGGTCCTGTAGGGGGATTCAACAAGACTTTGGATGGCATGACAATGTGCCTACCTGAGCCCATGAGGCGTAAGAGGGACGTCCTTCTACCATGCCTTCTTTTTGCCTTCAGGGAGGTGCCACAGAGGGGGTTGGGTTCAGCCCCTTTTAACTCTTCTATGACCACCCTGTTAGGGGACCACTTAGCCTTGTGACAGAGGGATGGGAGCAAACTCCCAGGAATTCCTCAAAGGAGCTACATGCCGTCCCTCCGTAACCAGATGCACCGCTTCTGGAAAAAGGCAAAAATCAACCTTGAGGCCAAGCAAGAGATTATTACGCTCTGGTATAATCAGAAGGCCACTCTGGTACAGTGTCAACATGGCCAGAAGATGTGGGATATGGAGCATATGGAGCCCAGAGCTCACCAGCATAATTGGACAGGCCCATATGAGGTGAAGGAGCTGAGGGGGATCTGGTGTCTCTCATGACCCCTAGAAACCTGATCAGGGTGCTCCATGTAAACTGCCTAAGACCACACTTTGAGCTGTCCAAAGTGAGCATGTTCCGGGTGACAAATGAGGGAGTGGAAGAGAAAAATGAGCCTCTTCCTGACCTCCTGGCTGCCAAAGAGCACAATGGGTCAGTGGAGTCATTGGAGGGTGTTAACCTCTCCCCTACCCTAACCACACGCCCCGAGCAGCAGAGTGACTGTTGCCAGTTGCTGGGGCAGTTTGCCTCTCTGATCTCTCTCATCCATGAACTCACACACCTGCACATCCATGTCAGGAACAGGGAGTAGGCTTTATGCTAGTCTTAGGACTGCATCAGTCATGACTGGGACTTGAATGGGAAAGGCACAGGTGGAGCCAAGCTTCACAATGCAAATCATGAACAGGGAATAGTCGTCTGTCTTTTTTTTACTCTTAGAAGGACTCCTTCATGGAACATAAGTTTGTCCACAAAGGGATCTGCAAGGTAAGTATTAAACATACTGCGCTCCCCAGTGTGAAGTTATGGGATCTGGAAGAGTTCATGTATCCTACTTTGATCCCACATTTGGCAAAGGGACTCATAACTAGGTTGGCAGGCCGACCGTCGGCCCACCAGCCCCGTGGGGGAAGACAGCTGCAGAGCTGGCGGTCTCTCCCTCAACCCCATTACGATGTTTCCACTGGGCTTACCGGCGGAAACCTCCATATTAGGAGGTTTCCACCAGTCAGCCCAGTGGAAACATGGTGGCGGGATAGGTTTCTGCTCCTCATGGAGCCAAGGCCAATGCCGTTGCACAAAGGGGGATCTAAGCACCCCTAGAATGTGCACAGTCTGACTTAGCAAACAGTGCTTGTTCCAAAGGTGCTGGGCAGGGGGGGCCTGCTCTGTTCACGACATAGTTGTGGGCAGTGAAGGGGCCCCCCCTGTGGGATCCTGCCATGAAAAGGCTGACAGAAAGTGGACTCGTGATCAGCATGGCAGTGCTGAACTCAGCACCGCCATGGCTGACCACGACTCTGACTGCTGCCACCCCGCTGGGATCCATGATCCTGGCAGTGGTCCGACAGCCAGGGTCATAATCTGGCAATCAGACCACCAGGAGTGCGGCAGTCCAACTACCACTGCAGCTTTGATAGTCCTCAGACCGCCAAAGTCGTAATGAGGGCCAAAGTCTTCACATTGTAACATTATGTTTGACAGTAGAAATAACGACCAAAACCTGTGAGAGATAATTCTGCTAACTAAGAGAGAAGACAAATTATTTGTGGAGGAGGCATGATCTGTGGCTCAAAATAAATGCAAAAAATCGGGATAGCCGGTCCCGTTTATCAGGTATGGTGCTCTCCTGCAGTGAATTGGGGGTTCCTGGTCTGGGTGAATCAGCCCGTTTAATTAACTTTGGGAATGCATTGCTATATAACAATAGGAAAATACCCAAACTCCATGGAAGAAGATACAATTATTTTCTTTCATCAACAAGACGACAACTCAACATGTTTCCATGATCAAGTCTGGAACAGGTCGTAACAGGCTGAAACTCGTCGGGTTGTACACTTGTTGGTTAAATAAAATAATTGCATCTACCTCCACGGAGTGTGTGTATTTCTTTTCTGCTACATAGCAGTACATTTCAGAATTTATAATTACATATGAATATACATTGAAATGTAAAAATAAAGGTAGTACATTTTTTGTTAATATAATATTTAGCAATGAATTTAAATAGAGTACAAATATATAGTAAATGATATTTAATTAAAGAAAATTATTTTTTTTAAATAAAAACTAATACTAATAATAACTTAAAGAGTTTTAATATATACACACAGGATAGAAATCAATAAAAATAATTACTTACAATTAAAATACACTGTAAAATAAAATGTTGAAAATATTTTAAAAAACAAAAGCAACTCAAATGTAAAAAAAATCTAATGTCAATATATATATATATATATATATATATATATATATATATATATATATATATATAAAACTACAAATAATTATTAAAAATAGATATATATTTAACAAAAAGGGAAACATAGTTCTCTATTTCCAAAGTAATATACATAAAAAAGTGAAATAAAAATTACAAATACAAAATAAATATCAAACATCTAAACTACAATAAAATAAAAATAAAACAACATCCTTGAATAAAACTAAATTGACATTCCAAATTCAATCAAAAAATAAAAAGTATGAAATTTGGAAGAATCAAATTAACCACTCCCACTCTTGACCTGAAAAACAGTAGGGAAAGTACTCCATTTTGGAAGGATCAAATTTACTATTCCCACTCCAACCTCAGCAATAGTAGGGAAAGTGTTTGACTTTGGAGGAGGGGAGCCACAGATTTATTGTTCCAACTCATACCTAAGCAACAGTGGGGAAAGTGATGGACTTTGGGGCTGAGAGGATTAGTCATATTTACTATTTCCACTTCAACCTAAGCTAATTTGTGAAAGTATTCGACTTTGGAGGAGTTCAATTTACTATTACCACTCCAACCTAGGCAACATTGGAGAAAGTATTTTGGAGAGGTCACTTTACTATTCACACATTAAC
This sequence comes from Pleurodeles waltl, assembly GCF_031143425.1. Classification (NCBI taxonomy): domain Eukaryota; kingdom Metazoa; phylum Chordata; class Amphibia; order Caudata; family Salamandridae; genus Pleurodeles; species Pleurodeles waltl. Next base: position 579,075,309 of record NC_090444.1, on the reverse strand, counting down.
ACAGTACCAAGAGAGAAAGGGCTGAAAAAGTATTTATTATTATATAGTTTGTTTAAAAAAAACACACCACAAATTATAAAAACAAATAAAATATTAATTAAAAAGTCACATTAATTTTTCATAAAAAACTATTTATATAAACTCTAAAAACTCTTAAAATGTACATAAACAAGTAATTAATACAAATGACCAATGTAAACATGATTTACCAATTAAACACAAACACATTCAAATAAAAATACTTGCCATTCCACCCTCTACAAATACCAACAACCTTCCAAAAACAAAGTGAAAGGACTCTAAATCATAAAAAAATTAGAAACATAGTAAACCTAAAAACAGAAAAAGACATAGCACATTAAAATAAAAGTGGCAAATGAATGTCATTGTTTAAATATTTTACATAATTATGATGTAATTATCCAATTAAAAATAAATAAAAACATAAATAATGATTTCCCAACAATTCATTAAAAGTAATTACATAACATAACAACTAAACATTTAAAATATTTATTGATCTAATTAACCAATTAAATTTAACAAATTGTAAAAAAATGTATGACAAATTAAAATATATATTAATATATTTTCCATCTATATCCCCTACATATCAAACAACCCACAAATAATTACAGTAAACTTAAAAACAATGCTTTAAAAATTACTGAAACTATAAACACCTACTAAATAATATTGACAACTAATATTAACATATTATTAGCTTAAAAAATCAAAATCACAAAACATTATAAAATAATACAAAATCAATATCACCTAAAACTATATTGAAAAAAATGACATTCTGAGGGTGCTGGAGTGCTACAATATTAGCCTTGGCTTCCTTAAGGGAGCCAAGACCAATATTGTAGCACTGTTCGTGCCAGGCAGCCCAGAGGGGAATGGTGCACTACTATGTTCCTGACAGTCAGCCTGGCGGGAACATTGTAATACGCTTGGGGTGGAACGTCACCACCATGGCGGTGGCGTCCTCCCCGCGAGCTGATGTCGCACATCTCCTTGGGAGCCGACACACACTCAGTGTCTGGTGTTTACTGGTACTTTATCTTATATATGATTTTTCAAGTTTGGGGTCCTGAAGGATGAGTGGGCTAACCACCCTAAACCAGAGTACATTACTGTGTACTATTCATCTACCGAATAGGAGAGGTATGCTTCTGATCATATGGGCAACGGTCATCAGATAGATAAGTATACCAATAATTTTATCAATAAAATATTTTATTGAAGCTTCAGTAGAGTAAGGAATTAAGATACTTGCACAACAAATATATGAAAACATGTAAAAGAGGGCTCATGGAATATTACAGTACTTGCATGGTCTCCATCAGAGGATGGGGAAGGGGACGAGGCCACAACATACCACCGCCAACTAAATTAGGCCACATTAAATAACCCCTCACCAACTTGAGATACTGTATTTGTTGTTTTTCCACTGCAATAAACAATTAACATTGAAATCTGGCATCCCACCCCAGAGGCTCCCGAGGCAATGCTCTTGAAATATGCCAAAGCATCCTTGGATTTTAGCTTCCTGCCCCCTTCTGTAACCATCAACTCTGTCCTAATTCGGGAACCATTTTTGTGTTCAGAGACAGCAATTCCTCCAGTACATGGAGGCTTCTTTAGACTTTGTCATGCTGTTCTCGATTCCGCCAGGTCAGCAGAGGAATGTACTCCAATGTCCTGGCAGAGTACACCCCACCATCGATAGAGATCTCTATCATGCAGGGAGAGATCTCTGTGCATTAAGTATGCCACTGCCACAGCTGCTGCACTGAAGGCACAAATGCATTGAAGCTTTGCTTTGCTGTCACACAGCAAAGTTTTTGTTTTTCAAAAGCAAAGAGTTCCAAAACAGAGTATGTTGTCGGGAAAATGAAAAATGAATGTTCCTTGACATCCTGTGAATGTTTTCCTTGTTAAGGGTCACTAATTCAATTTCCTGTTCAGGATCACCAACCTTTCCCTGGCAACCCAGAATAAGAAAAATATTGATGAAACGCCTGCCCTAAATAAGACAGATGATGTGATATCCATTGAGCTGTGGCCCAATGAGCGATTGATCAAAGGTTTTCGTTCGTGGAACCAGTACCAGCTCTACCATCAGAAATATGGCTATTCCCCCAACTCTAAACAGAGTGGGGGAAGTGGGAGTTTGGCAGGCAGAGTAGTATGTCTGCTAAACTCTATATATGCCCCACAGCCTGCTGTAAGACTTGACCAAGTGAAAATTTAAGAAAATGTCTAGTGGAGGCTCTCATGCATGTCACAAGTGGCCACTGTATCGATTACATGACTGTAGGCCCGCTCTGAAGTAACCGGCAGTGGAGTAAAACAAACCAATATACTTGCTAAAAAAATCCCAGATGTAAGGTGAAGAACTACTGAACCTGTGAACCACATTGTGATGTTGCAAGAGAGTAAACCCTGTACTTATTCATCACAGTGAGTGTACTGCACTACAACACACCACATCAATCGGTAGTTGCTTGATAATAATGGTCTAATGGGAATCTGAAATTCAAGAAGAAAGATGATGTATATTTGCGTTATACTCTGCTTTCACACGGCCGACAGGACCAAAAATCAGTGTAGGCATGATGAAGTAATTCACAGCGTCCTAAAATGCATGGAGACAAAAATATACATTTTTTATATATATTTTAAAATTGAACATTGAGAAAGTGATAAGTGGTGTTCTTATACTGTTAGTCAAGCACTGGATGTTTGCACAAACTAATGTTTCTGTTTCATTTTGTTATACAGTGCAACATCACCTAGAAAGAAAAAAATAACCACTTCACCAGCCAGAGGTTAGATTGGCACAACACTCTGAATAGCCATAAAAGAATGTTCTAAGAGCTTTCTGAAATCTGAGAAATTGTGGAAAAGGCACCTGACCTCAAGATTTCCTACAGACTTGTGAAAATGACACAACAAACTGATCTGCCTATCTTAACTGATGACTTGGTCTGTAAGGGTGGAGTCACTGAGTATCTTGTAAACCAGACACATCAATTTGAATGAAACACACTCCTTGGTAGGAAACTAATGTAAGGAGGCCAGGGTCAGAGACCCCCACATCACAAGTTGTGGGGTTTGGCAGAAGCCAAACCTCCACAATGCCACCTGACCTGCCGGTGCGGTCACACCGTCGCGGCCAGTGGTGAGCACCTCCAACCCGGCAGCAGGCCTCAGCCTGCCGGCCGGATTACAAGACTGCAGACCACCAGGCTTTCCATGGCGTTCACCTCACCACGAAAACCCTGGCGGAAATGCATCTGCCAACAGGAATCCCCATTCCTGTCGCCAGCACACGCACCCCCAAACGTCCACACACATGCAGAAACCCCCCCTCCATCCATCCACACACTTACAAACAACCCCCACCCCTTCACGCATGCATGCATTTACATACACACCCCTTGGCATAAACATACATTCACATAGACACCCCCACACACACCCATTCACTCGCATACATGCAGACACACACCCCACTCCCTCGCATACATGCAGACACCCCCCATTCACACATACATACATGCACACAAACATTCACATTCAATCACCTACACGCACGCATTCACCACCCTCTCCCCCTGCACCGCACCACATACTCGCACCCACAAGCACTCCCCAACCGTACACATCCATTTACACACCACACATACGCACCCCTCATCCGCACACTTGCACAGACAACCCCACTCAATCACTCACTAACACACACTCATACACCCCCATTCGTACACATACACTCACACATCACACACATGCACCCAACACTGCCCCCCCCTTTCGGATGACCACTTACCTTCTCCATCGTGGAGGTTATCCGGGAGGGGATGAGTATTGGCGGTCCAGCATCGCCAGCGCCACCACGCTAGCAAGACTCCGCCAAGCCGTATTACGGCTCGTAATACTGTGGGAGGAGTCTTGCTGGCGTGGATGTGCTGGCGATTCAACCGCCTCTTCAGACTCGGAAGTCCTCCAATGACTCCTTGTAGGAAGTTGGCTCTGTATGTGCTATTTCAAAGTAAGGAATAGCATGCACAGAGTCCAAGGGTTCCCCTTAGAGGTAAGATAGTGGCAAAAAGAGATAATACTAATGCTCTATTTTGTGGTAGTGTGGTCGAGCAGTAGGCTTATCCAAGGAGTAGTGTTAAGCATTTGTTGTACATACACATAGACAATAAATGAGGTACACACACTCAGAGACAAATCCAGCCAATAGGTTTTTGTATAGAAAAATATCTTTTCTTAGTTTATTTTAAGAACCACAGGTTCAAATTCTACATGTAATATCTCATTCGAAAGGTATTGCAGGTAAGTACTTTAGGAACTTCAAATCATCAAAATTGCATGTATACTTTTCAAGTTATTCACAAATAGCTGTTTTAAAAGTGGACACTTAGTGCAATTTTCACAGTTCCTAGGGGAGGTAAGTATTTGTTAGGTTAACCAGGTAAGTAAGACACTTACAGGGCTTAGTTCTTGGTCCAAGGTAGCCCACCGTTGGGGGTTCAGAGCAACCCCAAAGTCACCACACCAGCAGCTCAGGGCCGGTCAGGTGCAGAGTTCAAAGTGGTGCCCAAAACACATAGGCTAGAATGGAGAGAAGGGGGTGCCCCGGTTCCGGTCTGCTTGCAGGTAAGTACCCGCGTCTTCGGAGGGCAGACCAGAGGGGTTTTGTAGGGCACCGGGGGGGACACAAGCCCACACAGAAATTTCACCCTCAGCAGCGCGGGGGCGGCCGGGTGCAGTGTAGAAACAAGCGTCGGGTTTGTAATGGAAGTCAATGGGAGATCTAGGGATCTCTTCAGCGCTGCAGGCAGGCAAGGGGGGGGGTTCCTCGGGGAAACCTCCACTTGATCAAGGGAGAGGGACTCCTGGGGGTCACTCCTCCAGTGAAAGTCCGGTCCTTCAGGTCCTGGGGGCTGCGGGTGCAGGGTCTCTCCCAGGTGTCGGGACTTAGGATTCAAAGAGTCGCGGTCAGGGGAAGCCTCGGGATTCCCTCTGCAGGCGGCGCTGTGGGGGCTCAGGGGGGACAGGTTTTGGTACTCACAGTCTTAGAGTAGTCCTGGGGTCCCTCCTGAGGTGTTGGATCGCCACCAGCCGAGTCGGGGTCGCCGGGTGCAGTGTTGCAAGTCTCACGCTTCTTGCGGGGAGCTTGCAGGGTTCTTTAAAGCTGCTGGAAACAAAGTTGCAGCTTTTCTTGGAGCAGGTCCGCTGTCCTCAGGAGTTTCTTGTCTTTTCGAAGCAGGGGCAGTCCTCAGAGGATGTCGAGGTCGCTGGTCCCTTTGGAAGGCGTCGCTGGAGCAGGATCTTTGGAAGGCAGGAGACAGGCCGGTGAGTTTCTGGAGCCAAGGCAGTTGTCGTCTTCTGGTCTTCCTCTGCAGGGGTTTTCAGCTAGGCAGTCCTTCTTCTTGTAGTTGCAGGAATCTAATTTTCTAGGGTTCAGGGTAGCCCTTAAATACTAAATTTAAGGGCGTGTTTAGGTCTGGGGGGTTAGTAGCCAATGGCTACTAGCCCTGAGGGTGGGTACACCCTCTTTGTGCCTCCTCCCAAGGGGAGGGGGACACAATCCTAACCCTATTGGGGGAATCCTCCATCTGCAAGATGGAGGATTTCTAAAAGTTAGAGTCACCTCAGCTCAGGACACCTTAGGGGCTGTCCTGACTGGCCAGTGACTCCTCCTTGTTTTTCTCATTATTTTCTCCGGCCTTGCCGCCAAAAGTGGGGCCTGGCCGGAGGGGGCGGGCAACTCCACTAGCTGGAGTGTCCTGCTGGGTTGGCACAAAGGAGGTGAGCCTTTGAGGCTCACCGCCAGGTGTGACAATTCCTGCCTGGGGGAGGTGTTAGCATCTCCACCCAGTGCAGGCTTTGTTACTGGCCTCAGAGTGACAAAGGCACTCTCCCCATGGGGCCAGCAACATGTCTCGGTTTGTGGCAGGCTGCTAAAACTAGTCAGCCTACACAGATAGTCGGTTAAGTTTCAGGGGGCACCTCTAAGGTGCCCTCTGGGGTGTATTTTACAATAAAATGTACACTGGTATCAGTGTGCATTTATTGTGCTGAGAAGTTTGATACCAAACTTCCCAGTTTTCAGTGTAGCCATTATGGTGCTGTGGAGTTCGTGTTTGACGGACTCCCAGACCATATACTCTTATGGCTACCCTGCACTTACAATGTCTAAGGTTTTGTTTAGACACTGTAGGGGTACCATGCTCATGCACTGGTACCCTCACCTATGGTATAGTGCACCCTGCCTTAGGGCTGTAAGGCCGGCTAGAGGGGTGTCTTACCTATACTGCATAGGCAGTGAGAGGCTGGCATGGCACCCTGAGGGGAGTGCCATGTCGACTTACTCGTTTTGTCCTCACTAGCACACACAAGCTGGCAAGCAGAGTGTCTGTGCTGAGTGAGAGGTCTTCAGGGTGGCATAAGACATGCTGCAGCCCTTAGAGACCTTCCTTGGCATCAGGGCCCTTGGTACTAGAAGTACCAGTTACAAGGGACTTATCTGGATGCCAGGGTCTGCCAATTGTGGATACAAAAGTACAGGTTAGGGAAAGAACACTGGTGCTGGGGCCTGGTTAGCAGGCCTCAGCACACTTTCAATTGTAAACATAGCATCAGCAAAGGCAAAAAGTCAGGGGGCAACCATGCCAAGGAGGCATTTCCTTACACAACCCCCCCCCAAACGAAAGAGGATGAGACTAACCTTTCCCAAGAGAGTCTTCATTTTCTAAGTGGAAGAACCTGGAAAGGCCATCTGCATTGGCATGGGCAGTCCCAGGTCTGTGTTCCACTATAAAGTCCATTCCCTGTAGGGAGATGGACCACCTCAACAGTTTAGGATTTTCACCTTTCATTTGCATCAGCCATTTGAGAGGTCTGTGGTCAGTTTGAACTAGGAAGTGAGTCCCAAAGAGGTATGGTCTCAGCTTCTTCAGGGACCAAACCACAGCAAAGGCCTCCCTCTCAATGGCACTCCAACGCTGCTCCCTGGGGAGTAACCTCCTGCTAATGAAAGCAACAGGCTGGTCAAGGCCATCATCATTTGTTTGGGACAAAACTGCCCCTATCCCATGTTCAGAGGCATCAGTCTGCACAATGAACTGCTTAGAATAATCTGGAGCTTTTAGAACTGGTGCTGAGCACATTGCTTGTTTCAGGGTGTCAAAGGCCTGTTGGCATTCCACAGTCCAGTTCACTTTCTTGGGCATTTTCTTGGAGGTGAGTTCAGTGAGGGCTGTCACAATGGATCCATATCCCTTCACAAACCTCCTGTAATACCCAGTCAAGCCAAGGAATGCCCTGACTTGAGTCTGGGTTTTTGGAGCTACCCAGTCCAGAATAGTCTGGATCTTGGGTTGGAGTGGCTGAACTTGGCCTCCACCTACAAGGTGTCCCAAGTAAACCACAGTTCCCTGCCCTATCTGGCATTTGGATGCCTTGATAGAGAGGCCTGCAGATTGCAGAGCCTTCAAAACCTTCTTCAGGTGGACCAGGTGATCCTGCCAGGTGGAGCTAAAGACAGCAATATCATCAAGATAAGCTGTGCTAAAGGACTCCAAGCCAGCAAGGACTTGATTCACCAACCTTTGGAAGGTGGCAGGGGCATTCTTTAAACCAAAGGGCATAACAGTAAACTGATAATGCCCATCAGGTGTGGAGAATGCTGTTTTCTCTTTTGCTCCAGGTGCCATTTTTATTTGCCAGTACCCTGCTGTCAAGTCAAAGGTACTTAAGAATTTGGCAGCACCTAATTTGTCTATGAGCTCATCAGCTCTTGGAATTGGATGAGCATCTGTTTTGGTGACAGAATTGAGCCCTCTGTAGTCCACACAAAACCTCATCTCTTTCTTTCCATCTTTGGTGTGAGGTTTGGGGACTAAGACCACTGGGCTAGCCCAGGGGCTGTCAGAGCGCTCAATTACTCCCAATTCCAGCATCTTGTGGACTTCCACCTTGATGCTTTCCTTAACATGGTCAGATTGTCTAAAGATTTTGTTCTTGACAGGCATGCTGTCTCCTGTGTCCACATCATGGGTACACAGGTGTGTCTGACCAGGGGTTAAGGAGAAGAGTTCAGGAAACTGTTGTAGGACTCTCCTACAATCAGCTTGCTGTTGGCCAGACAGGGTGTCTGAGTAGATCACTCCATCTACTGTGCCATCTTTTGGGTCTGATGACAGAAGATCAGGGAGAGGTTCACTCTCTGCCTCCTGATCCTCATCTGTTACCATCAACAGATTCACATCAGCCCTGTCATGGAAGAGCTTAAGGCGGTTCACATGGATCACCCTCTTGGGGCTCCTGCTTGTGCCCAGGTCCACCAGGTAGGTGACCTGACTCTTCCTTTCTAGCACTGGGTAAGGGCCACTCCATTTGTCCTGGAGTGCCCTGGGAGCCACAGGCTCCAGAACCCAGACTTTCTGCCCTGGTTGGAACTCAACCAGTGCAGCCTTTTGGTCATACCAAAACTTCTGGAGCTGTTGGCTGGCCTCAAGGTTTTTGGTTGCCTTTTCCATGTACTCTGCCATTCTAGAGCGAAGGCCAAGTACATAGTCCACTATGTCCTGTTTAGGCTCATGGAGAGGTCTCTCCCAGCCTTCTTTAACAAGGGCAAGTGGTCCCCTTACAGGATGACCAAACAGAAGTTCAAAGGGTGAGAATCCTACTCCCTTCTGTGGCACCTCTCTGTAAGCGAAAAGCAGACATGGCAAGAGGACATCCCATCTCCTTTTGAGTTTTTCTGGGAGCCCCATGATCATGCCTTTTAATGTCTTGTTGAATCTCTCAACCAAGCCATTAGTTTGTGGATGGTATGGTGTAGTGAATTTATAAGTCACTCCACACTCATTCCACATGTGCTTTAGGTATGCTGACATGAAGTTGGTACCTCTGTCAGACACCACCTCCTTAGGGAAACCCACTCTGGTAAAGATACCAATGAGGGCCTTGGCTACTGCAGGGGCAGTAGTCGACCTAAGGGGAATAGCTTCAGGATACCTGGTAGCATGATCCACTACTACCAGGATATACATATTTCCTGAGGCTGTGGGAGGTTCCAGTGGACCAACTATGTCCACACCCACTCTTTCAAAGGGGACCCCCACCACTGGAAGTGGAATGAGGGGGGCCTTTGGATGTCCACCTGTCTTACCACTGGCTTGACAGGTGGGGCAGGAGAGGCAAAACTCCTTAACCATGTTGGACATATTGGGCCAGTAGAAGTGGTTGACTAACCTCTCCCACGTCTTGGTTTGTCCCAAATGTCCAGCAAGGGGAATGTCATGGGCCAATGTTAGGATGAACTTCCTGAACAGCTGAGGCACTACCACTCTCCTAGTGGCGCCAGGTTTGGGGTCTCTGGCCTCAGTGTACAGGAGTCCATCTTCCCAATAGACCCTATGCGTTCCATTTTTCTTGCCTTTGGACTCTTCGGCAGCTTGCTGCCTAAGGCCTTCAAGAGAGGGACAGGTTTCTTGTCCCTTACACAGCTCCTCCCTTGAGGGTCCCCCTGGGCCTAAGAGCTCAACCTGATAAGGTTCAAGCTCCAAAGGCTCAGTTCCCTCAGAGGGCAGAACTTCTTCCTGAGAAGAGAGGTTCCCTTTCTTTTGCTGTGTTGTAGTTGGTTTCCCAACTGACTTTCCTGTTCTCTTGGTAGGCTGGGCCATTCTTCCAGACTCCAGCTCTACTTGTTCACCCTGTGCCTTGCATTGTGCTCTTGTTTTCACACACACCAGTTCAGGGATACCCAGCATTGCTGCATGGGTTTTTAGTTCTACCTCAGCCCATGCTGAGGACTCCAGGTCATTTCCAAGCAGACAGTCCACTGGGATATTTGAGGAGACCACCACCTGTTTCAGGCCATTGACCCCTCCCCATTCTAAAGTAACCATTGCCATGGGATGTACTTTTCTCTGATTGTCAGCGTTGGTGACTGTGTAAGTTTTTCCAGTCAGGTATTGGCCAGGGGAAACCAGTTTCTCTGTCACCATGGTGACACTGGCACCTGTATCCCTCAGGCCCTCTATTCTAGTCCCATTAATTAAGAGTTGCTGTCTGTATTTTTGCATGTTAGGCGGCCAGACAGCTAGTGTGGCTAAATCCACCCCACCCTCAGAAACTAGAGTAGCTTCAGTGTGGACCCTGATTTGCTCTGGGCACACTGTTGATCCCACTTGGAGACTAGCCATACCAGTGTTACCTGGATGGGAGTTTGGAGTGGAACCTTTCTTGGGACAGGCCTTGTCTCCAGTTTGGTGTCCATGCTGTTTACAGCCATGACACCAGGCCTTTTTGGGATCAAAGTTTTTACCCTTGTACCCATTGTTTTGTGAAGAGGCTCTGGGCCCACCCTCCTGTGCAGGTTTTTGGGGGCCTGTAGAAGACTCTTTACTATTTTTAGTTTTGGCTGTCTCATCACCCTTCCCCTGGGGAGTCTTTGTGACCCCTTTCTTTTGGTCACCCCCTGTTGAAGTCTTGGACACCCTTGTCTTGACCCAATGGTCCGCCTTCTTTCCCAATTCTTGGGGAGAAATTGGTCCTAGGTCTACCAGATGCTGATACAGTTTATCATTGAAACAATTACTTAACAGGTGTTCTTTCACAAATAAATTGTACAGCCCATCATAATTACTTACACCACTGCCTTGAATCCAACCATCTAGTGTTTTCACTGAGTAGTCAACAAAGTCAACCCAGGTCTGGCTCGAGGATTTTTGAGCCCCCCTGAATCTAATCCTGTACTCCTCAGTGGAGAATCCAAAGCCCTCAATCAGGGTACCCTTCATGAGGTCATAAGATTCTGCATCTTTTCCAGAGAGTGTGAGGAGTCTATCCCTACACTTTCCAGTGAACATTTCCCAAAGGAGAGCACCCCAGTGAGATCTGTTCACTTTTCTGGTTACACAAGCCCTCTCAAAAGCTGTGAACCATTTGGTGATGTCATCACCATCTTCATATTTTGTCACAATCCCTTTGGGGATTTTTAACATGTCAGGAGAATCTCTGACCCTATTTATATTGCTGCCACCATTGATGGGTCCTAGGCCCATCTCTTGTCTTTCCCTTTCTATGGCTAGGAGCTGTCTCTCTAAAGCCAATCTTTTGGCCATCCTGGCTAACAGGAGGTCATCTTCACTGAGAGCATCCTCAGTGATTTCAGAAATGTGGGACCCTCCTGTGAGGGACTCACTATTTCTGACTAACACAGTTGGAGACAGGACTTGAGGGGTCCTGTTCTCCCTATTTAGGACTGGAGGAGGGACATTGGCCTCCAAGTAACTAATTTCTTCCTCTGTGATGTCATCATCAGAGGGGTTGGCTTTTTCAAACTCTGCCAACAGCTCCTGGAGCTGAATTTTGGTAGGTCTGGAGCCAATGGTTATTTTTTTGATATTACAGAGAGACCTTAGCTCCCTCATCTTAAGATGGAGGTAAGGTGTGGTGTCGAGTTCCACCACATTCATCTCTGTATCAGACATTATTTTGCTAAAAGTTGGAAGACTTTTTAAAGAATCTAAAACTGTTTCTAGAATCTAATTTCAAACCTTTAACAAACTTTTAAACTCTAAAAGACAATGCTAAACAGGGACTTAACACACAAGGCCCTGGCAGGACTTTTAAGAATTTAGAAAAATTTCAAATTGCAAAAAATGAATTTCTAATGACAATTTTGGAATTTGTCGTGTGATCAGGTATTGGCTGAGTAGTCCAGCAAATGCAAAGTCTTGTATCCCACCGCTGCCACCAATGTAGGAAGTTGGCTCTGTATGTGCTATTTCAAAGTAAGGAATAGCATGCACAGAGTCCAAGGGTTCCCCTTAGAGGTAAGATAGTGGCAAAAAGAGATAATACTAATGCTCTATTTTGTGGTAGTGTGGTCGAGCAGTAGGCTTATCCAAGGAGTAGTGTTAAGCATTTGTTGTACATACACATAGACAATAAATGAGGTACACACACTCAGAGACAAATCCAGCCAATAGGTTTTTGTATAGAAAAATATCTTTTCTTAGTTTATTTTAAGAACCACAGGTTCAAATTCTACATGTAATATCTCATTCGAAAGGTATTGCAGGTAAGTACTTTAGGAACTTCAAATCATCAAAATTGCATGTATACTTTTCAAGTTATTCACAAATAGCTGTTTTAAAAGTGGACACTTAGTGCAATTTTCACAGTTCCTAGGGGAGGTAAGTATTTGTTAGGTTAACCAGGTAAGTAAGACACTTACAGGGCTTAGTTCTTGGTCCAAGGTAGCCCACCGTTGGGGGTTCAGAGCAACCCCAAAGTCACCACACCAGCAGCTCAGGGCCGGTCAGGTGCAGAGTTCAAAGTGGTGCCCAAAACACATAGGCTAGAATGGAGAGAAGGGGGTGCCCCGGTTCCGGTCTGCTTGCAGGTAAGTACCCGCGTCTTCGGAGGGCAGACCAGAGGGGTTTTGTAGGGCACCGGGGGGGACACAAGCCCACACAGAAATTTCACCCTCAGCAGCGCGGGGGCAGCCGGGTGCAGTGTAGAAACAAGCGTCGGGTTTGTAATGGAAGTCAATGGGAGATCTAGGGATCTCTTCAGCGCTGCAGGCAGGCAAGGGGGGGGGTTCCTCGGGGAAACCTCCACTTGATCAAGGGAGAGGGACTCCTGGGGGTCACTCCTCCAGTGAAAGTCCGGTCCTTCAGGTCCTGGGGGCTGCGGGTGCAGGGTCTCTCCCAGGTGTCGGGACTTAGGATTCAAAGAGTCGCGGTCAGGGGAAGCCTCGGGATTCCCTCTGCAGGCGGCGCTGTGGGGGCTCAGGGGGGACAGGTTTTGGTACTCACAGTCTTAGAGTAGTCCTGGGGTCCCTCCTGAGGTGTTGGATCGCCACCAGCCGAGTCGGGGTCGCCGGGTGCAGTGTTGCAAGTCTCACGCTTCTTGCGGGGAGCTTGCAGGGTTCTTTAAAGCTGCTGGAAACAAAGTTGCAGCTTTTCTTGGAGCAGGTCCGCTGTCCTCGGGAGTTTCTTGTCTTTTCGAAGCAGGGGCAGTCCTCAGAGGATGTCGAGGTCGCTGGTCCCTTTGGAAGGCGTCGCTGGAGCAGGATCTTTGGAAGGCAGGAGACAGGCCGGTGAGTTTCTGGAGCCAAGGCAGTTGTCGTCTTCTGGTCTTCCTCTGCAGGGGTTTTCAGCTAGGCAGTCCTTCTTCTTGTAGTTGCAGGAATCTAATTTTCTAGGGTTCAGGGTAGCCCTTAAATACTAAATTTAAGGGCGTGTTTAGGTCTGGGGGGTTAGTAGCCAATGGCTACTAGCCCTGAGGGTGGGTACACCCTCTTTGTGCCTCCTCCCAAGGGGAGGGGGACACAATCCTAACCCTATTGGGGGAATCCTCCATCTGCAAGATGGAGGATTTCTAAAAGTTAGAGTCACCTCAGCTCAGGACACCTTAGGGGCTGTCCTGACTGGCCAGTGACTCCTCCTTGTTTTTCTCATTATTTTCTCCGGTCTTGCCGCCAAAAGTGGGGCCTGGCCGGAGGGGGCGGGCAACTCCACTAGCTGGAGTGTCCTGCTGGGTTGGCACAAAGGAGGTGAGCCTTTGAGGCTCACCGCCAGGTGTGACAATTCCTGCCTGGGGGAGGTGTTAGCATCTCCACCCAGTGCAGGCTTTGTTACTGGCCTCAGAGTGACAAAGGCACTCTCCCCATGGGGCCAGCAACATGTCTCGGTTTGTGGCAGGCTGCTAAAACTAGTCAGCCTACACAGATAGTCGGTTAAGTTTCAGGGGGCACCTCTAAGGTGCCCTCTGGGGTGTATTTTACAATAAAATGTACACTGGTATCAGTGTGCATTTATTGTGCTGAGAAGTTTGATACCAAACTTCCCAGTTTTCAGTGTAGCCATTATGGTGCTGTGGAGTTCGTGTTTGACGGACTCCCAGACCATATACTCTTATGGCTACCCTGCACTTACAATGTCTAAGGTTTTGTTTAGACACTGTAGGGGTACCATGCTCATGCACTGGTACCCTCACCTATGGTATAGTGCACCCTGCCTTAGGGCTGTAAGGCCGGCTAGAGGGGTGTCTTACCTATACTGCATAGGCAGTGAGAGGCTGGCATGGCACCCTGAGGGGAGTGCCATGTCGACTTACTCGTTTTGTCCTCACTAGCACACACAAGCTGGCAAGCAGAGTGTCTGTGCTGAGTGAGAGGTCTTCAGGGTGGCATAAGACATGCTGCAGCCCTTAGAGACCTTCCTTGGCATCAGGGCCCTTGGTACTAGAAGTACCAGTTACAAGGGACTTATCTGGATGCCAGGGTCTGCCAATTGTGGATACAAAAGTACAGGTTAGGGAAAGAACACTGGTGCTGGGGCCTGGTTAGCAGGCCTCAGCACACTTTCAATTGTAAACATAGCATCAGCAAAGGCAAAAAGTCAGGGGGGCAACCATGCCAAGGAGGCATTTCCTTACACTCCTAATATGGCGGTCAGCAGACTGTTGGCTGCAGTGGCTTCAGCGGTCTTACAAAAAGACCACTGAAGTCAAAATGAAGGCCATGGTTCTTCATTTAAAGCCCCAAACTAATCTGGCTGCATAATTCCGCATCAGTTGCAAATTCTATAAAGGGTTGTAACCACTCTTTTAGGTCCGAATCCCCAGATTGTTCAGATGCAGTTCCATGCTAGGTGTCTTTTAGCACGGAGTGGACCACAAACGTTGTAGTGTAGCAGAAGGCCTGATTTAGAACCCCAGGTACTGGTTACTCAGTCACAAAGGTGACAGATATCCTGTCCACCGAAATCTAAATCCCATAGAATATAACAGGATCAGATTTCAGTGGATGGGATATCCGTCACCGTTGTGACGGATTAACAGCCCGCCAAGTTCTAAATCAGGCCCATAAATTAGACCATGCATCTGACAAGTTAGACGGAGGACGAAAAGGAATCAAGCAGGGGACAGTTAGTACGGGCAGTGATTAATTTGTCTTACTTTAAGAAGCTGGCGAAAGAGGAATTTGTCTGAAGAGAGGTGCACTGGACGTGTGAATTACTAAGAATACAGTACATTAATTGACAGCTGTTCCCAGAATCATCTGTTGGGAACAGCCGTCCCTTAATGTAATGCATTCTAGGTGGCTCAAATTATATGTTAGATTAATTGCACTTTGTTTGTTGTCAATTGTTAACTTATGCCCATGGAAATACCTGCTTGGAGGGGTGGCACTATCCTCTTTGCACAAGGAAATTGGAACTGAAAGAGTCAGGAGGCATGCAAGAAAGTACTAGCAGCTCCGTGGAGAGGCCCCGAGAAACATCTAAGTGGTGAGGCATGCTAGTTGAGAGATCAAGAGCACAAGGGTGCATGGGGGCACACAACATGGATGTAGGACCCAAAAAGCGCACACCCTAAGGTGACAGCTCTGCAGTGGGGTGGAAAGAGGTGGAAAGGGGGAGTGCAGGCACCCACTATAGTGAGTGCATTCACTTTGTGCCACAGATACCAGTATGAAGGCCAGAAACATAGGGACATCTGGCTACAGCCTAGGATTCACCAAGTGGTGGCAGAGGGTGGTGGTCATGGCAGTAACAGGGTAGAAGTATATGGAGCACCCTCTGCTTCACTGAGAAAGGCCTGAGTCAGACCAAGAGGAGAACAAATGGTAGAGTGCACAAGGAGAGAGGTATGCCAAGTTTAGTGGCAGCTGAAGCAAAACAGGCAGTGGTGAAGAAGATAGACCCAGCAACAGAAGGTATGGAGCAAGGAACCAAAGGGAAAAAGAACATGGGCAGGGTCACAGAACAGCTAGGAGGATGCATGGCGAACAGTTAGTATAACACAGAAAAGTTGGGAGACTCGTTATCCTAAGAGGTAAGTGAGTTTGAAGATGAGGTAGGGCTGCCAGCCTAATAGGGGGCTGATGAGGGGAGTGGCAAGAAATTTTGGTGGTGCCTAAGAAGGTTGGACGGGGTATGGCTTATCCACTTGCTTACAGGAGCAATTGCAACAAACGGAGAGTGGTGAGCCATAGCTCATGTTGAAGGGGGGGAGAGCCAAGCTAAGAGAAGTGACTGCTGTCACAGGAAGTGTGTCAGAATGAGAGGCTACTAGCAACAAAAGGCCAAGATTGGTGGGGTGTCTGTGAACCATGGAGGTGGGACAGGAACCTAAGTATGACAGTAACTGGTAGGGACCCTGGTGGAAATGGAGCGTAGAGGGAAAAAGATGGCAGGAAAGTGGGCAGGGAAAACAGGTATAGGGTGCTTGTAGTGGGGGATTTATGTCAAGAAAGGAGGCTAGCATTATGCATAAACCTTTATTCACCACTTCTCAGCAGCAACCTTTAATAGAACCATAACACTACATATACGTCCCATATACTCCATTCTTTTCCTCTTTTGTTTGCTGCTTCTGAACACATAAGTATTACACTTCATTATTATAAAATGTTAGATAAATGTTTATTTTTTAAATGTAGAGTGCTACATGTATCTATGTTTTAACCTTCTACCCAGTTTTTGGGTAATTAATTATATTTATTAGCATAGGTTAAATATTTTAGAAGTTAAAGCTTCAATACAGTAAAACGGGTTTTCATTAAAAGAAACTAATTTAAATGATGGTAGGAATAAGATTTTACGATGTCTTAACATTTTGAATGAATTTATGTGGCGAATAATAAAATTCAATATTATTATTGTGTTTTCAAAAAGGATGCACTTGAGCAGTTACTGAAATGAACTGCATTGCAGTGAATCATGCACACTATTGCATGCTAAATTAAAGAATTGACTGATGCGCATTCACTGTCATTATGTAGGAGTTAGATCTATTTCCATAAGGAATAGTTAGTATCATGTCAACAGTGCAGGTGTTTTCTAAAGGCGGAAGGGCCTTCAATTTAGATGTGATTATGCAATGCCAAGCATAGTGGCTGCTTCGCAGGGCACAATTGAGGATTTGATGTCAGTTTAAGCAAAGTGTACTGAAAAGTAGACGGTTGAGAGCAGAGCTATAGGGGAATGCAAACATTTTAAAACAAGTGTGAGAAATTTAATTTTGCCATAAACAAAAACTGAGATTCAAAACTATTTGAAGAAAATATAATTTCAGAAAAAAAAACTATCTATACAATATGACACATCATGTCACAGGAAGTGCAGGCGGAGGTAATTAAAAGATTAATAAACAAGGAAATAGGGGACACGGTACAGGAAACTTTAAGGAATTTAATAAAATAAGGTAAAAGAAAGGGAAAGATAGTGGACAATGGGGAATTTTGGTCACTATCAGAGGAAGAAGAAACCTCAAATAGAGGACGGGGGGTAAATGTTTGAAAAAAAGGAGACATAGGAATGAAAGGGAAGTTTCAGACGAGAGAGGAGTCTCAAACGACTCACATTTCGATGGTATCCAAAGTGGCACACAAGGAAGGAAAGAAATCCATGCAAAAGAAAAAGAATAGAGCAAGATCTTGATGCAGATGTGGATGAATATATCCTAGACCAGGGATATGACAAAGGATTCAATGAATTTGCTAGTAGCAAAAGTTAATATAAAATCATTAAAAAAAGAAGTAAGAGATCCTTAGGGTCAGTCATTATTTAACCCATCCTAGATAAGACACTCACATAGTTGAGAGTGGTGGCCTGTGAGCCATCTAGATGAAACATACAATTTTGGATTAGAAAACCATTAGAAAGAGGAGAGGGAAATCTCATGAGATCGGAATGCTCGTTCCTTGGACTGAGGTTAAAGAGACAATGACCCCTAATTTGGACCTGGATCTTATTACTTACCTATTTAAATTGGGCAGAGACCCTAGAAAGTGCACAAAACGTCCTAAAACAATGTGAAGATAAACTGCTTGGTATCTTGGTAATATTAGCACACATTTTCGGTACGGTGGAGCAGTCACATGTCAATGGTACAGAATGAACATAATTCTCCTAATATGCAGGAGTCGAAGAGCTATGTGCTTTCTAGGCAATGCAAATGTGGGTTTCATTTCCCAAAGGCAGAAAGCAGTATTGTTGAGAATCAGCCCCAAAATAAGGGGCCAGTACAGAGTTAAGCGAAGAATCTAAGGGGCTTCCATTTGGAGAAGGTTTAGTTAAAACTCTAGGGAAACATGTACAAACCTTCACTGCCGTAGATAAGGCACACTCATCTATGAGGAAAGTATTTGGAGAAGGTAATTTATATGGAAAGGTCAGCAGGAGGGCAAACTTTTGGCTGTACATACTACAGAAGCCCTTATGGGCACGGAAGCCATTATAGTCAAGGAAGGGGAAATTATAGAGGACAGGCATATTCAGGTAGCTTTTACCCTCAGAGAGGGAGAGACGGAAGGAACAGAATGACCCGAGCGAATTCCCAGGGTTCTTATGCAGGATCAAATGCATTACAAGGCGAGTATGAAGAAAGGTATTGGTTTTCCCCAGATAAACATGCAATGGGGATTAGAAATTTCATAAAAGAATGGAAGGAAATAACAAATGATTCATGGGTATGGGAACAGTAAGTATTAGGTTATGTAACAGAATTTAAATCAAAACCCCATCAAATGAAGGGAGCAAGAGAGTTAGGTTTTCAGGACAACGTAAAGAGAATTTTTGCAGAAGAAATACAATGAATGATGATAAAAGAAGCAATAATACAAGTAAGAGAGGATCAGAAAGGTTTTGTCAGTACTCTAATTATGGTACAGAAAAAAGATAAGGGGCTTGATTTAGAGTTTGGTGGATGGGGTTACTCTGTCACAAACGTGACAGATATCCAATCTGCCATCTTACAATCCCAATATAGCCTATAGAGATCAAAATACGGTGGACAGGATATCCGTCATGTTTGTGACAGAGTAAACAGTCCGCAAAACTCCAAATCAGGCCCTTAGGTTGGAGACCACTAATCAATTGCAGGGAATTCAATTATTTTACAACTTACAGACACTTGAAGATGGAGGGTATACATCTGCCAAGAGATATTTGATAGACCAGGATTGGATGGTGAAAATAGATGTACAAGATGCATATTTTTCAAAACTAATTGCACAGGAGAGCCAAAGGTTTCTGCAACTAAGATGGAATGGCCAGTTGTACCTGTTCCAGTGTCTTCCCTTTGGTCTTTCGTTAGAACTTTGGTATTTTTCAAAAGTGAAACACACAGTAGTGGGGTTTCTCAGAGAATGAGGAGTGAGAATAATAATTCACTCAGGCAACATACTGATAATGAACCAGGATGTAGAGGTTTTAAAAGCATAGATTCAGATGACAAAGGACACTTTAGAAAGGTTGGGATTTTTAATAAATCTGTAGAAGTCAATCCTCACACCATCACAGAGGTTGACATTTTTAGGATTTGTGGTAGACACAGTGAACATCCAACTTCAGTTACCAGAGAGAAAAATAATATTAATAAAGAGGGAAGTATAGTGTTTAATGAGAAAGGAATGAGTGAGTATGAGAGAGCTAGCAAGAGTGATTGGAAAACTGTCATCTTTAATACAGAACTTTTTTCCAGGGCCTTTAAATTACATAGCTTTGCAATGTTGCAAAAGATTTGGCTTAGCCAGAGGCTATGGTATGGAGACAGGGTGAGGTTGACACAGGATGCCAGGAGCATTTGAAATGGTGGTTAGAAAGTTTACAGGCATGGAATGGTTGAGCAATTTTTGTACCTATCCCAGATTATGTATTAGAAACAGATGCAAGTAATTTAGGTTGGGGAGCAGACTGAAGGCACCGTTAACAGGAGGAAAGTGGAAATTAGAAAAGAAGAAGGATAATTTCAATTGTTTGGAGATGAAGGCAGAAGAACTAGCAATTCGCAGTTTCAGAAAACAAGTCCTGGGTTGCTCTGTGCTGTTGAAAATGGACAACAGTTCAACTGTAACTCACATAAACAAGTTGGGATGAAGCAAATCAAAGGGATTGTCAGAGTTAGCAAAAGAAATTTGAGAATTTTGTTTAGAACAAAAAATAAGCATGAAAGTACAGTATTTACCAGAGAAGGAGAATATAGTGGCAGATTGGAATTCATGTCATGTGTTGGATCACAGCAATTGGAAATAATGCCAACAGCATTTCAGAAAATTCAGAAGAGAATTTGTCCGTTGAAGGGGGATCTATTTGCATCTTGGTAAACAAATCAGTTAGTGAAGTATGTGTGTTGGAGGCCAGATCCTGGTGCAACGGCAGTGGTTCCATTCAGTCTGAATGTGCAGATTATGAAAGGATATACTTCCTCACCATTTTCAATGATTCAGAGAGTTCCGATGCAAGTGAGAAGGCAGAAATGCCAGTTAGTGTAACACCATTTTGGATAACTCAGGCTAGGTACTCCTCAATGATGGAGTTGGCAATAAGTGATCCATTATCGAGTCAGACAGGCAGAGGGCTTTTAAAGGATATTGACAGAAGGGAGCATCCTTTGTGGAGTCAGGTGTGCTCAATCTTCTAGTATGGAAAGTTTTAGGAGATGTGACAGAATCAAAGAATTAGCAGGAGGGGCTTTAGTATTATTACCTGAGTCATTAGCACCTGGAACAAGGAAAAGGTATAAAAGTGCATGGAACAACTGGGTACGTTGGTGCATGGAAAGCAGTTAGGATCCGTGAAGGCAGATGAACTTATGATTTCTAATTGCTTTGCAGACATACATGAAAAAGGATTGAGTTAAAGGACAGTAAATTGTTACAGATCAGCTACAGCGGCTGGGCATTCTCTTGTGAGTGGCATGTCCATGGAAATACGTCTATTTATACGTAGAATAGCCAAAGGAATTAGAATTAAGAACTCACCCAGTGCAAATTATACAAAACGTTGGATATTCGGTCTGATATTTACATTGTTTCAAAACTGGCCAAGTATTAAGTATTTAGATAAGAGGAAATTGACATGGAAGTTAACAATGTTACTGTGCATGATCTTTTAAAAAGGTTTCAGATGTGAGACCATTAGAAGTAATAAGTAGGTTCTTTCAACCAAACGGGTGTTATTTGAAATATGGAAAGGAATATTAAATAGGTCAGAGGTTGTTTTCTATCCAAGGTTTGACGAACATCCAAATTTGTGTGTGATGAGGTGCACTAAAGAGTATGAAGAGAGAATAAGTGAGCACAGCAATGCACGAGTAGATCAGTTGTTGATACCTATGTGAGACCACTTAGTACAGTTTCTAATGCGACAACTGCAAGATGAGAGGAATACAATGAGAGAAGCAGGAGTGGATTTAGCATAGCGAGTACTGAAAATGACGAATGTAGCGAATTGGTGCTTATTTGTTAAGGCAATAAGACATTTATTTTTCATGTGCTCTTATTTTCTGATGAAATGCTGCAATTGTTCGCACCATAGTGATTCTGCAGAATATGTAAGTTCATATGCAAAGGTAATGCATGAAAGCCCTTGATTTGGAGTTGAGCCAGAAAAGACATTCCCGTTTTACTGGGTCCATTACTCTCTTGATTTTGCTGCCTACTTTGGACTTGCAATAATTTCATATTTTTGCATTCTCTGTATAACCTTACATTGAGATCGTTCATAACATTGTCTCTGTACTGCTTTATTTTTTAATTCTGTGATAAAACCTCTTAGCTTTTTCTATTAATCTAGAAATCAATTATTCAGTGGGCCCATTTACTTACTGAAATTGTATTTTCTTATTTTTTATATTTGGGAGGTGACAACGTGGGGACACATCATCTCATGATCCACAAGGATCCTTATCTCCGATCCACAAGACCGGTCTATCCCTACAGGGCATCGGGCATGTCTCTGAGAGGCTGGAAGGGTGGGAGCCACTTTGTTACAAGGGGCCGGTTTTGCAGCAATGCATCTGTTTTAAAAGCACTGCAGAGTTCCTTGTATATCCAACAGTTTTCAGGCAACAATAAAAGTGCCAAGATAACTATGGTGATCAACGTACCTGCTAGTGGCAATTTTGACTCATCTTAGGTAGCACAGAGGGTCAATATGCCTGCTACAAAGAACGTGTACTATGTAGATCACAGAACAGTATTTTATGTGTATGCTCAGTGGGATTCAAAGAGCTCCTTTTGTTATTGTGCAGTACATAAATCACAATCTTAATCTAGCATAGTAAGCATGAACTAACCTCAAAGAGCTACGTGCAAACTTCATGGTACAGGTTAAAAAGATATGTTTTTCCCAGTCCATGATTATCTTAATTTTGCTAGGGTAGAAATAAATTATTAGTAAAGTAAACCGTAACCACTGTGTTACTTTCTGAATCCTGAGTTTATGCTTTCCCAGACCAAACACTCCTAAAAATGCCTACCAGTATGGATGACATATCAATCCTACACCTAGTAGTCCCCTTAGTCACCATTTTCTATACACTGATTTGCACATGGATGATTCATTGTCTCTGTATGTGTGTGTGATGTAAAGTGCCCCACCACTATGTGCTGGTAAGAGAGATGCTATAAAAGAAATGAAATACATGTTAGAGTGGCTATGAAGAGATGAGAGGCACTGTTAGACAGGGATGGTGAGGGAATCACTGAAGAACCTCAGAAAAGACTGCCGTATCCTGGTGCACGGTAAGGTCATGCTTTCAAAACGAGTACAATGGAATATGTAAGGGAAAATGTGTTGTAGAATACACCATTTTTGCCTTTTCCCAAAATGTTATTTGGGGCGAGAATCACCAAGCCCCATTGTAATGCCCAGACTCGCTCTCTATGCAGCATGTGGGACTGGTCTGTCAAATTTGCCCGGGCTTCTTTGAGTTCCCAGTCTGGCCCTGCCGATCCAGCAAATGTGGGAACTCTGATTGCAGTAACTTTTGGAGTGTCTAAAATTGGGGGATAAATGGCTCATGATGTTCAGACAGGATTGAAGGCATTTGCCATTAATGGGGGACAGGATGTACTTGATAATGGTGATGAAAGTACTGACAGATTGAAGGAGTAAGAGGGAAGGGTACACTCTTCTGCCAGTTTTGGGAATCTGGGTAAGGTGGGAGGCACTGCAACAATCTTTGTCAGGCTGTTAGAAAGAATTGCCCAATCATAATGTACACCTCACTTGCTCAGAATCTGGCTAGTCATGGCCACTGCCTGGGTCCAGTGATTTGTAACCACTATGTCTGCCGCAATGTTGATCCTGGGGCTGGGCAGTGCCACCTTCTCTGGGTGGAAGAAGGGACAAATGTAACCAAAACTTTCTTAATGGTGCCTCGTTGCCCACTTGGAACTCTGAGGTCCAATTGGCATGCAAGGAAAGGGCCAGGGGAAGCCTGGCTCTCTTACGTTACTTTGCACAATAAAGTGAACAAGTCAGGCTCACGCTCAGTTGGTTAGATATTCATGGCACCCAGGCACTTGTCCTTGACCTTGGGGCTGGTTCACACTCCAACAACTAAGTGGGTAGCACAAAGCTGATAACAGTAGGGTACCACTTCCTGTGCAGCGCCTTGCACAGACGAGCTTAATTATGCACCGCAAAGCACTTTAATGTAATGATGCAGTGATGGAAATAATAGCACTAAAATCTCTAAAGCTATTTTCTGTCCTACAAATACAAAATGAAAAGAAGCAATTACATAAAGGTCGTACGTGCTATATTCGTGGAATATTGTAGTACATAATCCACACATTCTACTTGCAGCCAATTTTCTTCCCAAATCATTTGATTCTGCGTTTTCTGTACAAGTCTCAAAGGGTTTGGATAGAACTCATACAGTGTTGAATTGCATTGTATCAAGCAATAAACAGAAAATCCGCGCACGCCTAAACATTAATACAACTATGAACCAATATGCTTGAGTCAGAACATATTATATGGGCAATTTGATGTACGCAGGCCTTCTTAAATGATGCTTACCCAGTGTAACGTGAAATTAAATTTATAATCGTGCGCTATTATAGTGAATTACACTTATTTAATGCTGTGAGTGCCAAACCGTGCTGCAGCATAAAGCTTCCCGTGCGTCCATTTTAAATCAAAACACTTAAGTATAGCCGTAAAAATAGAAGGGGCCCTGCTTCAAAGCACTCATTTTGAATTAGTATTTGCTCTGAGCTATCCCCTGGGTGTGCAGAGTAATATCCCGTCGTAGCACTCTGTCACTTTCCCATCCACCGTTCAACAGATTCCACATGTAAAATTTACACAATGTTCCATCAGCGTTTGCATATCAGATGTGGTCATCGAATCTTGTAAACTTGCTTACCATAGGGAGAGAAAGCGCTCCGACGCAGAACAAGACATTCATAAAGATAGCAGAAAGAATGCATTTTTCACGATGACAAACGTCTTTCCATTTCAAAATGATGATAGATTGGATTACAAGCGCTATAGTTTTGAAAAAAAAATGTTAGTTGTATTCCAAGGTGCTTACTAGGAGTGGCTCGTGTTCTTGCGATATGTGTGGTGCCTCTGCCTCCTTTTACTGCACAAAGCGGAATTGTACGTTGTTCGGCTAACACAGCGCACCTACTCTTATCCCCAAGTAAGTACCACAAGTTGTGGCAACATTTATTTAGTGAAATAGGACCAGTAATTATCCAAAATACTTTTCTCTATCATTTACCATATGTCTGTAGGGCACAGTATGGGGAAAACTTAGGACAGGACTTTGATCTTAGATACATTTTGAAATATATATTCTTAGTTTTCTAGTGTTCTTGAGTGTACCTTTTCAGGATGGAAGAGGGTTTGGGTTCCGCTAAATATCCCTTTTATACCTCACAGGTTAGATAGTTAATATCTGAGTCATGTTGCCCAATGCTCAATAATTGTAGGCCAAGAGTTTTCTTGTCTGCAGCTGGCATACTGACACATTTTTTTGCCAGAAGGTTTGGAAAATATATTCCCGGGCTGGGCTTTGGAAAGGAATCTAGAAAAAAAGATCAGTGCTTTGCCATTGTTACAAGATGTTCACCTTTATTTAGAGACACTGAAAACCTGCCATGATCAGCTGTCTAAGACCTACATGAAATGCATTTGGTGATCTTATGCTAGCCTTTTGTGAGTGTGGTGTGCCTAGTTTAGTATTATTGTACCTAAGTGATCAAATCCAAATGCCCTTGTGTGTAGCAGAGTTCTTTCTTTCTTGGGAAAGCTAAAATGTTCACCTTTCTGCATACTGAAGCCACTAAACTGGCGACAGTAACATGCTCTGAATAAAATGTATAGGCCTGTTTTTACAAAGACAGTAGTAAGTCTAGATTTACTTCTACGCCTGAGAGTAGATTTACTTCCTTCTGGAATTTATGAAAATTCCCAAGAGTCCACAAGGAAAGCTACACTTGGTGAGATTTCCATTAGGACTGCTGGGACATCATTCGATTTTCTCATTGGGAACCAATCTCCACTGTCTGAAGTTTTCTATGGTGGAGAACTCTGTAGGGCGTAGGGGTAGGATTGCCTAAAGAAAGTCACATTAAAAGAAATTGCACAAAGAAAATATGATTACCTTTGGAAACACCTCTTCCCCTACAACCCTTCCAAAGGAGTGTTTAATTCCCCTTCCCACAGTGGAAAGACAGTGAAATCTGCATTCTGCTTAGCTGGAACGCACTTACCATTTGTAAATTCCTGTCTAGCATACATTAGGTAAATCTCGTTGTAAACTTATGTTTACAACCAAATTTAGATTGTGGATCGCTCCATCATCTTTCTCCTCCCAGGACAGCTCTATTCCTGTATCCCTGCCATTAATCGTTATCAGAGCACTAGGCTGTCACTGAGAACCAGCAACATATTAATACAGTAGCCCCCCGCAAGATATCTGCAAGAGTACAGAACACCCCATTCAACTGCCTTGAATTCAGTAGTGTAAACCATGGGAAAGAAGTATTTATCCCCACACTTCTAAAGCGTTTCTGTATGCTTTGAAGCTTCATTGACCTCTGACAGCATTGTTGCTAAACTTAGGGCTCATTCAGATAAATGTAAATTAATTATTACATATTCACTTAACATTCAACAGCAGAAATGACAGGACATTTGTAAATGGGCCTAAAAAGGTGAAACATGAAGTCAGATTTACCTTACTTAGCTGCTTCCACTTAACATGAAAAATTGTGCCCCTCAGTCAACCATACCAAGTTAATGAGATATCTATGTGTTTTTATGTAGAATGAAGTCAACTCATACATGTGACCTCTGCCCAAGCAAATGGCCATCGTAGCATTATAAAGGCAACACAACAATAGGACGGGAGGGGGCTATGTTTGTTACTGTGACATTCACTAGTAAATTCTACTACTCTTTACTAATTGTTTTGAGGAATAGATGCAATCCAGATGGTATGTCATTTCAGCTTTTTGGGTCATTCTGCGTAAATGTTAGCACAAGGAGCTAAATGACTTTGGAAGTGGCCCAAGCTGAAAGGGCAAGTAGTGGATTGAGGTGGGGAGCAATAAGAAGCTCCGGTGCCTCAAGGTTGTCATCAGTCACGTTACCTTTTCACTTGCAAAATGTCCTGGAAGCATTCTAGAGTCACAGGACAATCTCCTGGAACAGGAGTTACATCACAATATAATGTAAGTGGAAGGATAGCCATGGGGCCATTCAACATGTTGGGTTAGGTCACCTACCAATGTCATCCTAGTACAGAATTTTTAAAAATATGCTTGGTCAACTAGCACTTTAGAACTAGCATAGATCGTAATGAAGGAAGGCTCCCTTTGTGCTGCATGAAGAAATTCTGTTGCTACTCATGGGACAATTTGAAGGAATGTTTCTCCAGCTTACTTGCATCTATGCTACCAGGGCCTAAGGGGCATATTTACGAGGTCCTTGTGTCGCCCTAGCATCATTTTTTTTACGTTAAGGTGGCAACAAGGAGGCCTTTTCCCCGTGCCAGATTTACAAAGTGGCTCAATGCAAGCATTGCGCCACTTTCTAACCCCTTGTGCCACATTATGAATGTGCCAGGCATAATGTATGCAAGGGGGGTGTTCCCACTAGAAGGCCCAGAAAAATGATGCAGTAAAATTTACGAGATTTCACTGCACGAGATTTCACTGCACTGCATTTTTTCTGTCTCAGAGTGACACTCCAATTGTTTCCAACGGGCCTCCCCACGTATTGCTGGACTAGCTCCATAATTTTTGGCGTTAGTCGAACAATGCACCACAATAGCATCAAAAATGTTGATGCTATTGTGCTGACATGCGCAATGGTGCGCCGTATTGTAAATAAGGCGCTACCATGGTGATGTTAGGGGGACGCAAGAAAAGTGGTGCACCATAGTTGATGCGCCACTTTCTTGTAAATATGCCCCTAAATTTCAGAGCAATGTACACCAGTCTCCTGACTTAGGTCTGTAGGGACTGTTATAACTGTATTGGATGTGATTCCTGTGAAGAATAAGCTGATACAAATTTGATGTGACTGCAGAACTGCAGTGGCACAAGTGAGTAAAGAAGAATGGACTTGAAAGGAGCCTAACTAATTAGGAGGGGTTGAGATTAATTCAAGCAATGTGTCAGTCACTTCTGCTATTGTCGAAATAAGGATTCTCGAGTAGGAAATTAGAAAGTGTGTTCTAAACTTGCTATACCAAAGGACTTACGCTGCACCTTACAGATAAAAAAGACGTGGACCAAAAAGGGCGGGGCAGTGGTCTAGAAATTCGTGCTGTACTGTCAAATTGGGGCATACTTTCCGCTGATTTCCTTGTGGGTGAGCCCCTCCGCAGTGGCACAGACAAGCTAAAATTCAAGGACACTGGGCCCAGTAATTGCTACCATCGCTCACTTCTTGTGCTGAAAATATAGCATAGCTTTAGACGTGCAAGACCAATTTTGTACACAGCTGCTCCATGACTCCGTATGACTGTTACACATCGCAGATAAAGAAAACTTAAACACTGCACTGTTGTTAAAAATATCTCATATGCAATATTACGCTGCATATGCCATTTAAGTTCACCTCTTACAATGCAAACATCATCAGTTGACTCCTCTTTAAAATATCTTTCTTTGAGGATATAGTTAATCGCTTTTAAATCAGTCTTTTGATCAAAGGAGCCCTACTACAAGAGGCCATCTTGCTGTAACCCAATATGTTGCTTCACTCTGGTATTTACTTTAGAGGACAGCTGGAATCAATACACACAGAGTTACCTTATTATTACCTAATAAAAACAAAAAGCCAGACCTATTGGACTTGCCAGGGTTTGTAGAAATATCCAGCAGTCAGAGAACTCCATTTGCACTTCCTCAACCATCTTCAGCTAGACCCCAAGATGTACGAATGAGAGATCAGAAGTGAGGACTTTTGAGTCTCAGGGATACAATGCCTGAGCTTTCAGTGCAGTAAGAAAGCCACCTTAGGGTCAGTTCTCCAAAATGAAATGGCCAAAAAGTTCTTTTTTTCTGAAATCGCAACACTTCAGTGGCACAATTTAATGCTGCCTGGAGCATACAACATCCTTGTAACATTGCTGCAGAAGGATGGACGATGACATTGCCTTCCAGTGCCTCTCAGGGACATTTTACGAAGCAATAAAAGACCATTTAGTTTAGACCTGCATTTGGACCCTTATAAGGCACCATTAGGTGAGCTGTGCGGTTTCTGAACACGTGTGCTTTATATAAATTATGTCTCTCTTCCCAGACTAGCGCTTAGAATACATACTTTCGTGATTCATACCGCATAATATTTACTATATGTGCCACCAATGTCAATTAATGTATGTTTCTAAAAGCAAAGCCGAGAATTAAACGTGTGCTAATACGTTTTGTCCATTTCAAACAAGTGTTTTAAAGCTTTTTATTTGCTGATCTTGGTGTGAGTTTTGTAGCTGATTTGCTTTCTTACTCCCAGTGCTTAATTTGTAGAAAAGTGCCGGTGCTCAGAGCTCTCTGAAACACGCGGCTGCTGAAGTTAAATGTGCGAGCACGGTATACGGAGGCAGCATAATCCTGAAGCCATCTCGGGCCTCCTTAATCCATTTAAAGTCACTCCCAGCGCTTTAGCTCACTCTTGCAGCGTTCTGCTGTCTCCCTTTGTGACGCTTTTTCGTTTTTCCCTTTCTCCGTCTTTCCCATATGTGTATTTCGCTCGCAGCAAATGCTTGAGGCAGAAGACTAAGCCCCGGCCCTCAAAAAGAAGTGCCGGTGCTCAGCACCCGAAACAACAAGCACAAATTAGGCACTGCTTACTCCTATCCTCTTACCCATCTTTGCCCGGATTTATTTTTTAAGTTGGAATCCTGCATATGTGTTCGCCATTAACCCATGAGGAAATGCGAGCAATGACCACTGCAGGGTCTTATTACTTTAACAACGTCTTATTTTCCTTACTATTCACTGTTCCCTTCTGGGTATCCTTCTTATTCAGTCGCACGCAATGGGAACATTTTTTCATGGGTGGCAACAAAACACCTTACTGATTCAGGTTTTAGGACAACACACCCGAAATATGGCCTAATCTTTTAGTGATCAGAATATTTAATACACTCATTTGTTTAATCCAGATTAGTGACTAACGGGATTTGATAAACACAAAACAAAGAAGTTAATTCTTGCCTATGAAATATCAGTAAAATCAATTACTAGGAACAATGGCGAAGACATGCTATGACAATTGTTGAAAAAAAACTTTTAATAAATTGTCTTCGACAAAATAAAAAATGCAGTTCTTGTTTAGAAACAGAGGCCTAGATTTACAAACATTTCACGCAACGCAGCGCAGAGAGGGAAGTTGCTGTGCTGTGGTGCGTGAAAGGTAGAGAGTCCTACTGCGCCATATTTTCAAACAAATGGCACAGTTGTGCGATTTAGGCAACCTAGTATCAACACAGGCGCCCTTGCGCCATTATGCAAGAGTGCTTGCGTATGGTCAAGAGAATGTGTGGTACCTTCCTGCACAAAAACTATCCTTGGAGGGTTTTCTTCTTCCTTGTCTGTGTAATGCAGAATGCAACACACATGCAATGACAAAATAACGAGGAGAAATAAAGCCTCAGGCAGGTGCATAATTCTGATGCAAACTTACACCTGCAACATTTGGTAAACATGGGTTTGCGTCACAATCCATGGATGGATGCACAGGGACACCCGTGCACCACCCATGGACAGCTCCCCTGATGCAAAGTAACATAAGGAAGTGTAATGTGCTGCATTGTGTTACTTTTTTTTCTACAAAGCAACTTAAATTGACATTACATTGCTTTGTAAATAGTAAAATTGATTTTGTGTTGGGTCTACATCAAGAAAGTGACACACACCTGCGGCAAAATCTTTGTAAATCTGGGCAAGAACATCCAAATCCTCATTTATGCTCTCACTGCAGCAAGTCTGGATACCACAGGACCACAAGTTACAGCTATTGCAGCTGTTTTGCTACTTTGTACCTGAATCTGAGTAATGACATCTCTAGATGTTTTTTTGAAGGGGCAACTAAGGGACCAATGCTAAAACTGGCAGGGCCAACCACAACAAGTGATCATGAAGATTGGGTAAGTGTGAGATATACATATATATAGGATAAAGTACCCCTGCTGTATATTATTAGGATTTTGAAAGTCACTGAGGAGTTCCATAACCATATAGAGAAACAAGGCTGAAAAATGAGTTCTTTTATAAGGTTACGGACATCCATGGTTACTTATAATATCCTTATCATGTACTCCAAGGGGTACTTTATCCCATACAATACATGGTCACACCATCACCTTTCCCTAAATCACTTAAAACCTTGGTGCGTTGATCTTTCATATGAAAGAGTGAGCATGTTTGCAAACACGAAGAATAAAAATAAAACCTCTAGTGCAAAATTAAACACATCATAAACCTTATAGATATTTGTTTCTAACAGATATAAGAAATAGTTCAATACAAGTCCGTTTTTTTTTTTTTTTTAAAGCTAGAAAGTGTAGAAACATCCAGCTTTTATTATCTGAGGTCTTTTCTTTATAATCGGCGACTAGGTGCAATACAAGTTGCAGATTATAAAGAAATTTGAGCCTGTTGTTTATACAAGGATTACAAAATCCCATGTATTACATGTAAATAATCATACAAAATACTTTAACATTTTTAGGCAGACTGTGAATCAAACATTACTATAGTCTGTGGAAGAAGCAAGGTCTTCACAGTGTCTCAATCACTCCCGTCCTCCTTTCCACACAACTCTCTTTTGGAGTCCATTTGTTAGATATCTATACTCTTTTCCTTCTTATAGCTCTCTGAAACAATTAATTTGCATATCTCACACCTCATTTCGTTCCTCTTCAGCAACCTCTTACTTTCTCTCCTGCACGTACGTCCTTGCATCTCCTTCACTTCGCTAAACCCCCACATACACATAATGTACCTACTCACCTGTATACATTTTCATTAACTTTCACTCTGCCAATATTTTAAAAGCTCTGTACTTCTTTCATACTCTTTTCACATATACTCATGCTTACAGTTGGCACACCTGCCCATTGGTCTGTGTGCTCTGCAGTGAGGCCAAAGATTGCATAAGCATGTATTCTGAACCACTTTATGACAGACACCGTGACACACGTCCACTGAATTCGGCCTCGACTCCCAAGCTGTCAGGTGTGGGCCACTCACAACCTAAACTCACACAGCTACATAGGGAGGATGCTTTTCACACTACATACTATCCATGATAATAATGTGTTGCACACAAAAAACTACAGACACACAATATCATGGACAATGCAAATACTTTTGGGGAAAGCAAGAGTAAGTAAAATGTGAAATGTAAGCAGGAACAACATAGCTGGTCCAGGCTGAGATGGCAGTGTCTGTTTTAGCTGGCTGCAGTTGTTGCCTGAGGTGGGGCACAAAACGGGGTCAGGACATTTACTTACAGAGGGGGCACTATAACTACAAATTGGTGGCTCCCACTAAGTTCATCCTCCTTGATTCCTTCATTGCGGGGTCCAAGAAAAAAAGAGGTCCCAAATGAGCGATTTCCATGTTAATTCCCATAGGAGACTTTGTTCTCTTCCCAAAAAAATGGTTGAATGAAATTACACCAAAATTGACAAAAAAATGTCAACTTTAATCATAAAGCATGCTTTTGTGATTTGGTGTAAATCGTTCACTCATTTTTTAGAAACTAGTATTGAAAGAGGGGCTAGGGTTAGGCACGAAGGGGCAAACTCTCACAGAACATTTGGCATAAATGGATGATTGGGCTCAAGGAACCCCAAAATTCAAAAAATGGCAACTCAAGATTGTTTAATGAAGCTTTTTCTCCGATCTGAGTGGCTGGCCAGAATGTGAAACTAAATGATGCAGCTGTAGCATGAATTATACAATTATTGAAAAATTACCATACAACACACTTTATATACCATAAGGGCCAGTGCGTTCATAGTCTCCAAGGTAGAGCAACCCAGAATAAATCCCCTTTGCCCCAGTGGTTTCAAATGTCCATTATCCAAGTATATAAATCTTGTAAAAGTAGCTTAATATATTATTTTGCATCAGGGAGAAGAACGTAAATGGGTCTGTAGTGAACTTGATTATTCTGAACTCCATACGTATGAAAGAGAAATACATCTGACACTTTCTATGAGTTTGATAGTGGAGCTTCTGAGCTCAGCAGCTCCCCTTCCTTGAGGAAGGAGGCTGAGGTAGGATAACCCTAAAACATTGCCATTCGAAATCCCTCTGCACCCAGTATCTTGGAGTCATTCATTTATTCTAAAAACATTCTCTGAATCATTGCTGAAGATTCTGATGATAAGCACGAGTATTCAACAATCTGAACCTCAGAAGTCAGCTCATACATACATTGCTTGATCCGATTGACACAGTTCTTCAATGTAACTCCATTTCTGGTTATATAAGGATTATATTAAAACTTTATTTCTCTCACAAATTGGCACATCATAACCTCTTATCGGAATAAAATAGCTTTGTTAATTGTTAAACTAGTAGTGCTTATCATTTCACATACCTTTTTGATCATTTTTGTTTCACTCCTGAAAGCACATTATTTCCCTTGACTGTATCTGGAGTGCTGTTCCACGTCTGGAACTTACTGAGCAGTTCCTTTCCTTTATTTCTCAGGTACCTAGTATACCACATTTTACCACTATCGTCAATCTTTTCAACCTTGATACCAAAGTAACTCTTTTCTACCAGTTCTAGGGAATAACGTTGCTAACAGATCTGATAGCAGGTGAGACTATGGAGTTACTGAGGGGTTCTCAACCATTTCATTACTATCGAGCTCCACTGCGGTATTTGATGGCAGTGAGTTTAATATTTTTTCAGCAGCATCTGTATTTGAGTTAGCCAGTGAATTATTTGTGGAGGTCTTCTGGCTTTTATCGTGATCCAGCATTAGACTTTTAGCCACACTGTTTCTTAAATTGAGTATGACAACTGATTTGTCACATGCCAATCAAAATCTTGACACCTTGCTCAACAAACAGGCTAATGGAAATTAAGGGCCTGATATAGGTCTTGGCAGAGGGAATACTCTGTCACAAACGTGACGGATATCCTGCCCGCCGTATTACGATCCCCATTGGATAGAATATGATCATAATATGGCGGCTGGGATCCTCGTCAAGTCTGTTACTAATACTATCCTATTAAAAAACACATATACATTTTGAAATCAGGTGTGAGTGTATAAAGTGTGGTAGACCAGAACCTAGCACCATTTGTGGTGGACACAAAAGAGACTGTAGCTAGGTAAAAGCTGGTGATCAATTCTAGCTAAATGTTTTTAGCTTCAGACTAAAAGAAAATTCCGTGGACCAGAGATCGTTAGTGAGTAAAGCCTGGGAGCACTAGCCCAGAAGGGCTCCAGGAGGTTGGGCATAAACTTTGAGATGCTCCACTACATACGCAAGTTTCCCACCAAAAGGCCCGGTCTGGAAAGTCCCCTAATATAGCAAATGGCAAATCTGCTGTTACACTATATTGGAGCTCGACACTGTCATGTATTTAAATATGCGCAGCTTAGGGACCCATCACGAAATAGACAGTAATTAGTTATTGGATATTTTTTCCTCTCTGATTTATCATGGACACATCTCCGGCACTAGCTGGGGATAAGATACAATACTGAAAGATGGACCAATAACTCCACTGCATCTTCCTTCCACGAGCGCTCAGACCTTCTTCTGGCAACTACTATCGGCTGCCAAAGAAAACATTCCTTTATAAGAGAAGAAACAATGCTTTTAAAAATTAATGGCTCCAGTTCTAAACAGGACAGAACAGACTGCAGTACTGCGGTTACAGCTGAAAGAAGGAAGAGTCTTCGGGAGTAAAGTCATAAAAAGATGTTCAGTGACATCCTGAGCATTATTTTGTATATGCTTTCGTTCCACAAAAATTGGCAACATGGAAAAAGTGATAGCAAACCCCTTCTGCCTTAATTGTCTAGAAATAGACTGCGGTTTAAGATAGCTCAGAGTCTTCAGGTACTTTCTGTAGAGATCTATGTTACAGTGTAATTCTGCCACAATAACTCAGAGGGTTAATGTACATGCTGGGAAGTACGAAATGTGTGTAATCTCTGGCCATTGACTGGAATCATTAAAGAGCTCAGATGGTTGATGTGTCTGCTGCAGAGAATTACATGTCACATGTAGGTCATAGCTTTTGATTTTACCTAAGCTAGATCAGTGGGTTGATCTTTTTTCATTTGATTTTTTTTGCAGTGATTCTTCTTTCATGCAGTCCACGATTTACAATCAGGTAAAATAGTTCACTGACTGCAAACATCAAAAAGAACAAGTGATGGACGGAATGCTGAACAATATCAAGCATTTACCCCCAGTACAGAGATGTGGGCCTAAATCCATCGTTTTTTTGCCACCCATGCCATTCCAGTTTGGACCCAGCCATATGCAAATCAGCCTTGACCCTGCACCCCATGGGAATAGTCCAGCCCGAACTGCCAAGCCAGGTCCTCCCTGGACTGGAAACAAGCATCCTAGGACCGGTTTCAGGGTATCATCCTTCATCAGCCAGGCTAGCTTGACTCCAGTGGCATGAGGAGCAAGGGACCCACGTCTGGGCATACCCTTCCCACTTTGGACGACAAACACAAAAAGAACAAGTGATGGACGGAATGCTGAACAATGTCAAACATTCACCCCCAGTACACAGATCTGGGACTAAATCCATCGTTTTTTTGCCACCCATGTCATTCCAGTTTGGACCCAGCCATATGCAAATCCGTCTTGACCCTGCTCTCCATGGAAACAGTCCAGCCCGAACTGCCAAGCAAACATAGGCATGTCATCTTTAAGTCTTAATTTTGAATCCTTCAAGTTTTAACTCATCCTAACATTATTTACCTTTAAAAAATGGGCTCAGATCGCAGGTTATGAATACTTATAAAGTGCCAAAAGCATTCACTTTGTATTGTGAATAATAAAAAGTTATTAGTGTAACTACCCACAGAGACATATCTGACATTGATACAAAGCAAACACGTACTAATACAGACTGCTTAACTCAAAAACAATTTTGAATCTTGAAAATGTGTTAAGTGACATTGAGTGTACCTTAGATTGTTACTAAAACTGGAGGCAAGTTCCAGCTGAGCTCCGTTTGACCTCCAAGTTATGATAACAGTCAACGCAGACAAAATAAATTAGTGAGTGTCTCCAAAATGGGCCATGCTGGACTGCTCTGCTCTGACGCCTAGAAGCCGCTCTCTGCACAGTGAAGCAAACTGAATGTACCTGTAACCCCCTAAATCAGCCTTCTCAAATGAGTAGCTTGCGAGCTACTGGTAGCTCTCCTGGGTCCTGTAAGTAGCTCTCCTGTGAGCAGCCCACCCTATGAAATTACAAGCTTTTGCTTGGATAAATTACTATCTGCATGCAAAAATGGAAAAGCTGATATTTGAGTGATAAATCATAAAGGTTGGAGAGACAATACTAAAATTATTATCTTGGTTCTTGGATGCTCAATGTATGTCCATCATGTATTAACTTGGTAGATGCATTCCAAATTAATAAAGCTATTTACACAATACAGCAGGCAATCTTGCCTGATACACTACAGTAATTACTGCTGGCAATTCTGCATGGGGTGGTCGCTAATGTAATCTTTTCTCATGTGGCTACTATTACCACTATAGTTTTATTAGTAGCTCAATATGATATTCATTGAACATAAGAAAAGGTTGGAGACCCCTACTCTAAGTGTATCCGAGTGTCAACACACATATTTGGGACACAGTGAGAATGAATCACTAGGGCTGGGACAGTTTCAAGTTCTGGCTCTAAAGAAACTGCTGAAAACCAGCATCTCAGTGGTTCCCACGATATGCTAGGTATGTACCCAGTGCATCTCCCATAAGTATAAATATGGTAATTTGTGCCTCTGTGCCAATCATTGGGGACAGTCAAGCAAAGCCAGTCGAAGATGCTGTAGACAGAACATTTGTCTAAACATGTAAAGTCTAGAAAGGCACACTACTCACATTCAGTGCATCTGCGGCAGGTCTGATTTCCTACATTATGCAACTTGTCAAAACGGAATTGATCTTGTGTGGTTGAATTTAAATTGGCTGGTAGCTATAAATTCAACGTCTGCATTGACATACAAGAATGTCGGCTAGATACTAAGTGAAAGCTGGATAAAAGAGTTTGCCAGAGTAGGGTCTACGCATTACTGCATGTTGGTGTACACAGGAAGGAATACATTGACAATATTTATCACATATTCTTCCATCTGCTGCATCATTTACATACGCACCTATCCCAAAAAACGGATACGTTTCGAGATCAAAAGTTACAAAAAGTGTGCAATATATTGTGCAGGGCAGAGGCTCACACATTTCAAAGACTATTACATTTTAGTTGTAGATTTCTGAGGCTAATCTTTTTGCACATGCCCCAACAGTAGCAATGTCTCTAATTAATTGACTATGAAAGAGTTCTCTTTCTGCAGCATGTATAAACTAACACTGACATATTTAAATGCAAGTCAAACCGGATGGAAATAATGACTGCTTAAATGTTGAGGCGATGTATTGGACATTATTCGTACAAGTTATTGTTACAACACAGACTATGCACTCCACAGAGGGTATTTATTTTAAGAGGGCACCAGGAGTACAGAAAATTCCCTAACATTTTATTTCTGTCTTTTAAGTCTCACATATTGAATCATGCCTCGTATTGAAACACTTACATCGTACATATATAATATATAAACTGATGATCAGAAAAGTTGTGTCTAAATGCGAAGAGGAGCTTGTTGCAGCCCAAAAGCATGGGCGCCGTCAAGCCAAGACTGACAGAAGGCTAAAGCTCAGAAAAAAAGGGATGCTTTATAACTTTAAGTGCTGTTAATAAATTGCTGTTTTTTCGCTTTCATTTACGTCAGAATCATTAAATGTTTGTTCAATTTGATCTGGTGAATCAGTATAGTTTTCAATATGATCTAGTGATATGTATACTTTTTTTACAAATCTTTGAATTTTGCACACCACTGAGACCCCAATGTGTGATAAAATAACAAAATAGCCAAATTAAACTGCTTCCGGAATGCACTCCATATTGTTCCATAACTTGTCGATTCTTTGGCGCATATTTTAGCCAACCTTGTTGCCCATCCCACTACTGTATAATTGTAGTGACTCTAATTATAATCTAACAAAAACATATACAACCTCCTTTCATTGCAATTCACAGATCAAGCACCTTTTAGCTTAGAAAGTACATCTGTTTCACTGGTACATTTCTTCCAAAGTCTGCTCTACTGGCACTATAATTCAGAAGCCCCATTTATTTCGCTTTTAATGTCAGCCACCAATATATTTCATTAGCGA
The DNA here is from genome assembly GCF_031143425.1 of Pleurodeles waltl. Classification (NCBI taxonomy): domain Eukaryota; kingdom Metazoa; phylum Chordata; class Amphibia; order Caudata; family Salamandridae; genus Pleurodeles; species Pleurodeles waltl. The sequence goes on along the minus strand of NC_090444.1, from coordinate 579,037,537 downwards.
AACCAATTAGAAGTTGCAGTCCATTAGCTTTCAATAAGACATAGATCAATTCTTCAAGAACAGTTTGTTGTTGGGAAAGGTCAGTGGGGATTTAAATAAACTTTGTGGCTTATTTTGTGATAAGAAAATTGCTTTTGTATACTAAACCTACTACGGTTCATTAGATAATTCTTATGTTAACAGAGAAAGACAGCCATTAGAAAGAAGATAAGTGCCAGGATGAATATACAAAATATATCAAATGGCGCTATATGTAGGTTATCATGTTTATGGAAAAGGGGACATTGAATGGATGGGTTCCGCTCATCTGTCATACAGTGCAGCACTTGTACCTGGTAGGAGGCTGAAAAGGAGCAATTACATCTGCTATTCGACATGTTTGCAGGTCCTTAGCAATGTTATTAGCTGTTGCAATTGTCCAGTTGAAGTTACTCACTTTAGTGAACATGGTAGATGAATGGCAGAGTGGACTCTCTGTGATTCAAACCTGAGTCATTCAAAGCTGGACACCTCCTTCTGCTGGCCATATCCTAAAATATATATTTTTCACATCAAGGGAATGATTGGTCCTATTCCCGGAGGTATGCTTCTAATACTCAGAAATATTAGAAGCATTGCAGGAGCAGGCCCACTTCCAAACTCAGCTGTAAACACAGAAGAAAGACTGCCTTTTCCTGTGTCAATTGGGTACAGCTTGAAGGCAGCAATCTATTATCTATTTTGCCTTAAGAGAAACGTCTGTCTGCTATTCATACTTCTATACTGGAGGCAGTCTTTCTGTCACGTCTATACTGGGAATTAGGAATTGTGGATACAAACAAACACTTCTGTTCTGCAGAGGCTGGCCCTCACCAAAAAGCTCATAATAATGATATAAAAAAGCTATGCTGCCCTGTAGGATTTGTCCAACCTGTTCGTTCATAACATCAAGACAAGTACCTCCCACCTTAGTGGGTTCTCAGCTCCCCTTACTGGTAGGACACTGTACTGCTCTGTGAGGGGGAGATTTCCTTCAAGCAGCTTTACATATATATTTTAAATGCTGTATCATATTGCCCAGATTTGAACTACCTTGAAGGACTTCTAGGGGCATATATATTTACAATAAAATGGTGCAGAGCATTGCAGCAAGTGGCCTTGCTCTGCTGCCTTACACCACGGTGACCATATTTATGAAATGCAGTGCATTTCTGTCCTTTCCCCCTGTGCAGGCACACAATTTGTTGCCTAGCGCCAATGCAGGCACCATTATACCTTGTTGCAAGGGTGCCTGCGTTGAAAGCAGGATTGTTTTTCTGCAGAAAGGGGCACTTTCCTGTAAAAAAACAATCCACTGAGGCGTTTTCCTTTTGCAGCACACATAGAAAGAGGAAAAACGAGGAGAAATAAATATATTTCTTCTATCTGTGCCTGCCCTGGGGAGGCATAAGATCTTAATGCATTCTCCAGTTCACATTGCCTTGTAAATCAGGGAATGTGTCAAAACTCATGGGTGTTGTATGGAAAAACCACTGCAACGCCAATGGAATGATCCCCGACACCGTGTAAGAGACTTGTGTTGCATTGCCTTACACCATATCAATGAGGCCGTATAGTGCCACTGAAAGTGACTTTAGGTGGCCTAGTAGATATGGGTCTGCACTCTATGCCGTTGGAGCGTCAAAAAAAGTGATGCATCAGCAAGGCTTGTAAATATGCCTCTTAATGTTTTCAAATACACTACAGACTACTATCCTAACCACAAGGCAAAATCTTCCAAGTATGTGACTCTAGTTCAAATATTTTGTTAAGGAATAAAAAGTGCCAGTCCCCAAAAATGAGTGCTGTGGGTCACACCTATAACCACTGGCTCAAATTAAGCACTGACCTCAATCCTGACCCTAAGTGCTATGTTCTATTCCACACATAGCTCTACCAAGTATCTATAAACCTCTTTTAAAAGACACCAATCCCAAACTGCAGCATCACCCAACTACTACTAAGACCCAGAAACAACAGCTCTGCCTAATCCACTTTAAGCCAGATATACAGCACCCACTGCTATTAAAATATTCTCCTCGACCAATAGCTCTTGTAAAGTGTGTTGCAGTCCTCACAGGCAGCTCCCTTGCTATTTTAATACCAGAAACTCACAGATCTATTGATGAACCTCAATACTGACCTACAACAACTGCTAGTCTGCTGATAGTTGTGCTTGTAAATAGCTCTGCCAAAAGGCCTCAGTATATAACTGCAACACCCCTTAATATTCCCATGGAGTAACTTAGACTGCTGTTCCAAAGACCCTTGTACACTGCCACCCAAATCAGCCTCTTTAGACCACCTCGACCTAAGGAAACTCATTAAAAGAGAAAAAAACGTGATTGATGGAAACGCTTGTATCAGTCCTAAACATTGGGACGCCCTCTGGACAGCATTTCATTCCATTAATTTCAGAACTAGTAAATTACAGAAGGGAAACAGCCATGAGCAAATCAGTCCTGACCCTGCTCTAAAATGAGCCGCGTAGCCTCCACTGCTAGGCCAGAAAGGAATGGACAGTATTGAGGTAAAATGCAGACCTAGTAATTCTCTGACGTCATTATGGCTTAGGCCTCTGCTTCCAAGGATAATTTCAAACCGAAGAAGATCAAATGATGAAATAGCTCCAGAGTGGCAGGGAGAAGATAGACAACCCAAAAGGTATGCTTAGCCATCAGTGGCCTGTAGGTCGAGTTTGTGTGGCTTAGTGCCTAAAATGTTTTTGTACAAAAAAGAGACTACTTTTGTACTCTTAGCCGCTATCACCAAACTAGCCTCAGGAGTGAAGGGAGAACATACCTATTGCACTCTATTCGAATAAAGGAAAATTTTATTTAGAATTTTATGGCAAGTTAGTATTTCTATTGCAAGCTGTAGCTGAAAGTACCCATTTTACAGTCATTGCAGTCTTGGTGTGCTGTTGAAATAAAAAAGGGTCTTAACATCCCTATAGACAGGGCTGGGTTATTTCAGTACTTACTTTTTGGGGAGCTTGATTTTTTTCAGTTTTTCTTCGGCATGTTCATCAGCGATGCCCACGTGACAGCCGAGCGCAAGAAGTGTCCTAATAATGTAAATGAAGAAGAAGTCAGGCAAGTATTTTCAGACATCATTATGTTTAATTTTAAGTGTTGCAAAACAGAAACGAGATAGATGAAAGTGAGGCAGTGGAAAGCTAGTGGCAAAGATTGCAGTGACGCAGATGAATCCTTGTTCGCTGACCTTTTATTGTACGTGTAGTAAATATAGGCCCTCATTTATGGGGATTTGGTGAAGGGCATCGCAGCAAGTCACCTTGCTGCGCTGCCCTAAGCCAAAGTGAAAAGGTAGGATTACACCGTATTTACGCAGTACAGTGCATCTTTGTCCTTTCCCCCTGTGTTGGCACAAATGCGGCAGCCTAGCGTCTGAAAGATTATTTTTGTGCAGGAAGGGGCAACTGCCTGCCCCAAAACAATTGTGAGAGGCGTTTTCCTCTTTCCATGTGTACTACAGAACTCCCATTGCAACGCCCATGGAATACTTCTCGAGCACAGAGTAAATCAACAAAGCAAATTGCGCTGCCTTGCCTTACTCCATATCTATAAGGCCATTCAAAGCCACATAAAATAGCTTTGCGTGGCCTCATAGGTATGATTTTGTAGTTTGCACCGCCTGAGCATCACAAAAAAGTGATGCTCCAGTGGCGAAATGGGCTCATAAATATTCCTGTTAGAAATGGGGTCTTTGCATGACAGTTCAAGCAAGGACTTTCACTCTAGTAAGGGTAAAAGAGAATCACCCTCAGCTAACCCCTGCTTACCCCCTTGGCAGCTTAGCAGAGCAGTAGGCCTAACTTCAGAGTGCTAGGTGTAAAGTATTTGTACCAACACACACAGTAACTTAATGGAAACTCTACAAATTGACACAACACAGGTTTAGAAAAATAGGAAATATTTATCTAAACAAGACCAAAACGACAAAAAATCCACATACACAAGTCAAGTTATTAATAAAAATGCAAAAAGAGTCTTTAAGTAGTTTTAAACACACACTAACACTGTTAGCGTGAAAAAGTACCTTGAGTGCGTCAAAAATAACCCCGCACGGGCGAGTGTGCGTCAAAAAGGGCTTGCGATGTGTCAATTCCACTCACGAGCGGGACCTTGCGGTGTTTCTCCTTTCGTTGGGTCGGGGCACATCGTTTCTTCTCTCCACAGGAGAGCGATGCGTCGATCCGGTCAGCACTCTCGGGCCCAGGCAGCCCTTGCGTTGTTTTTATATGCCCAGCAGTACTTGCGTCGGAAATCCAGCCACACGATGATCCGAAAACCATGCGGTGCGGGTTGCAATCTCCCAGCCTCCGTCAGCGATGCTGCGTGTCGTTTCTCCTGCTCCGTGCGTCGATTCTCCGGTCGCATTTCCGGCGAGCGTCGATTTTCAGCCACGGAGCCGGCGGCGCGTCGTTTCTTCAGCCGCAGATCGGAGTTTCGTCAATCTTTTTCCCCCACAGCGCTCTGTGCGTGGATTTCCTTTTTTTAGGCTGCCAGCTTCTCCTTTCAGGGTCCCAGGAACTGGATGGGCACCACAGGGCAGAGTAGGAGTCTCTCCAGAGACTCCAGGTGCTGGCAGATAGAAGTCTTTGCTGTCCCTGAGACTCAAACAACAGGAGGTAAGCTCTAAATCAAGCCCTTGGAGAGTTCTTCTCAAGATGGAAGGCACACAAAGTCCAGTCTTTTCCCTCTTACTCTGGCAGAATCAGCAACTGCAGGATAGCTCCACAAAGCACAGTCACAGGTAGGGCAGCTCTTCTACCTCAGCTCTTCAGCTCTTCTCCAGGCAGAGGTTCCTCTTGTTTCCAGAAGTGTTTCTAAAGTCTGTGATTTTGGGTACCCTTCTTATACCCAATTTCTCCTTTGAAGTAGGCCTACTTCAAAGTAAAGTCTCTTTTGAATGTTAAATCCTGCCTTGCCCAGGCCAGGCCCCAGACACTCACCAGGGGGTTGGAGACTGCATTGTGTGAGGGCAGACACAGCCCTTTCAGGTGTGAGTGACCACTCCTTCCCTCCCTCCTAGCACAGATGGCTCATCAGGATATGGAGGCTACACCCCAGCTCCCTTTGTGTCTGTCTAGTGTGAGGTGCAACCAGCCCAACTGTCAAGCTGACCCAGACAGGGAATCCACAAACAGACAGAGTCCAGAAATGGTATAAGCAAGAAAATGCTCACTTTCCAAAAGTGGCATTTTCAAACACACAATCTTAAAATAAACTTTACTAAAAGATGTATTTTTAAATTGTGCGCTCAGAGACCCCAAACTCCACATGTCCATCCGCTCCCAAAGGGAATCTACACTTTAATCAGATTTAAAGGTAACCCCCACGTTAACCTGTGAGAGGGACAGGCCTTGCAACAGTGAAAAACAAATTTAGCAATATTTCACTGTCAGGACACATAAACCACATTACCATATGTCCTACCTTAACCATACATTGCACCCTTCCCTTGGGGCTACCTAGGGCCTATATTAGGGGTGCCTTACAGTTAAGAAATGGGAAGGTTTAGGCCTGGCAAGTGGGTACACTTGCCAAGTCGAATTTACAGTTCAAAACTGCACACACAGACACTGCAATGGCAGGTCTGAGACATGATTACAAAGCTACTTATGTGGGTGGCACAACCAGCGCTGCAGGCCCACTAGTAGCATTTGATTTACAGGCCCTGGCACCTCCAGTGCACTTTACTAGGGACATACACATTTTGTAAAGGAGCACTTGCACTTTAGCACTGGTTAGCAGTGGTAAAGTGCCCAGAGTAACAAAAACCACGCCAAGGATAAAAAGTCTAACAATTCCCCATTTTCTTCTGCAAATGCCACTCACCATTTAAACATTATTAGCTTAAGTGCTATTACAAATACTGAAAAAAAAGTCTAAAAAATTAAAAAATATAATTGATGTACACTGATTAGGATCTGAAGATACACTGCTGATTGTGACGTCCCGTCCTACTACATTTTGACCTACTGCTACAGAACACAGTAAGAAACTAACGATTTAGAAGGAATGATAATATTAGACCTTTTATACATTTCCTTGTAACAGTTTGCACTTTCCAAAGTCACCAAGTTTATTGAAAAATATTTAATGCCCATATTTGTATACAAGGGAAAAACCAGAGATTGAAATCAGAAGTAGTTACAAAGGTTTGATATTTTTTTCAACAGTTCGAATGAGAATATTAACAATTTGGAAAATTGTCATGAAATACACTCCAAGAAGTCCTACGTGTGGCAATTTCAGTAAAGTGAGTAATAAATATGGAATAACTTAAATAATCTTATCATCACTGTCAGTGGCATGGAGGCTGGAGGCGACGTATTAAACACATGCTATTCTTTCTGACTATTCAAAAACAAGATGAACTCGGATAACCCAGTTGAAAAAATATACTCGCCCACATTTCCACTGAAAGGAAGAGTCCCTCACATTCAAACACTGTCAACAACGTATTGAACCTCTGTTTTGAACCCCTGGAATCATTACAATCATATAAACTATGAATGTGCCAGTATGCCAACGCAGATTAATGATATTTCAGTGTCGCCTCTAAAAGACATAGAAAAACTAAAATCCTTCCTCTGAACTTGAAAATTGAATGTCAAACATTTCACGGAAACTAAACCTATTCAAAACGAACGATCTTCTCCACAGAGGGCAGGCGAGACCATACGTCCAACGTTTTCCCGGTAAGGTTAGAATCCATTAAATATGAAACCAATATGTGTGAAACGTTCCTTGACACTGAGTCATTTAGGGGTCGCAGCTGTGACCCCTGGCTTGCCCCTTTCGACCCCTGGCACTGTCTTTGCGACCCTTGGCTTCAGAGATGACAAAAGCAGTGCCAGAAATACAGTGGTAGCACGTTGTTATGGATGTTGTTCTCTTTGTTTTCCCTCATTTTTTTCTCATACTAATAGTGAACAATGCATAATTAGTCACTATTAGTGCAATAAAAAATTGGGTACAATTAGCTGAATTAGACCGTCCCTCACAGCTGAGATAAGCAAAAAATATTGCTTTTAAATTTATTTTGTGCGCTGTAGGAAGGTACCCTCTTTTTGGAATGTTACCCCCAATTTCTGCCTGATGTCAGTGTGTTTGATTGTGTTGACTGGGATCCCACTAACCAGGACCCCAGTGATTATGCTTGCTCTCCTCTAAAGTTTGTCACTGCATACTGGTAACCCAGTATTTCACCCACAATTGGCATACTGGGCCCCCTTATAAGTCATGGTAAGTTATGATAACTAGGTACACAGGGCATTGGGGATCCAGGGGATCTCTATGGGCTGCAGCATTTCTTTTGCCACCAATAGGGAGCCAATGCAAAGGCTTCTACAGGACTGCCATTGCAGCCTGCGTGAAATGATGCATGCATCCTTTCACTGCCATTTACACTGCACCAGGTCACTTATAAGTCACCCATATTGCAGGCCTTCCAGTCCTGAAGCCTGGGTGCAGAGTACCTGTGTGTGAGGGCACCCCTGCACTAGCAGAGGTGCCCCTACAACCTCCAGGGCCATTTTCCCAGAGTTTGTGAGTGCGGTGATGCCATTTTACGCATGCACTGGACATAGGTCACTACCTATGTTCAGCTTATGGCCATGTTTGGTATCAAACATGTTGAAATCATACCCCAAGGCTTTTGCAAGCATTAGTTGTATGATTCCATGCACTTTGGGGGCTCCTTAGAGGACCCCAGTACTGCCATTACAGCCTTCTGCTTTTTGGCCATGCAGCCCCAGCTGCTGCCACCTCACAGACAGGTTTCTGCCTTCCTGCCGCTAAAGCAGTTCAAGCCCAGTAAGGCAGAACAAAGAATTTCCTTTGGGAGAGGGGTGTTACACCCTCTCCCTTAGAAATAGGTGTTACAGGCATGGGAGGAGTAGCCTCCCAGAGCCTCTGGAAATGCTTTGAAGGGCATAGATGGTGCCCTCCTTGCATAATCCAGTCTACACCAGTTCAGGGACCTCCAGTCCCTGCTCTAGCATGAAACTGGACAAAGGAAAGGGGAGTGACCACTCCCCTGTCCATCACCACCCCAGGGGAGGTGCTCAGAGCTCATCCAGAGGGTCCCTGGGTTTTGTCATCTTGGATTCCAAGATGGCAGGGAACTACTGGAGCATCTGAGTGGCTAGTGCCAGCAGGTGATGTCAGAGCCCTAACCGGATAGGTGCTTACCTGTGTAGCTGATCAATCCCCCTTTCAGGGCTATATAAGATCTCTCTCTTGGGTTGTACTTCAGATTCGGAGTGCAAGACTCCAGCAGAAATCCTCTGCATCCTTTACTTCACCTTCTTACCAAAGAAACTGCATCTGGACCCTCCAGGAACTCTACAAACTGCAACAAAGAAGCAAAGATGACTTCTGAAACATTGTATCTTTAGCTCCTGCCAACAACTGCAACTGTTTCCAGGTCATGCATCCTCCGAGGACTGCCTGTCTTCAGCCTGCACCAGAATAGCAAAGGAATCTCCCTTGAAGTGAAGGAGTCACTTGCCTGCTTCAGCAGGCACACCTCTGCAGTGAGGACTGGTGGCGTGGGTCCCCTCTCCTGAAGAAGTGCCTAGATCCAGCATCACGGTGGTGGACTGAAGTGGTCCCAACAGTCCTGATGCCCACCTTTCCAACTGTGGTGGAGGTAAAAGGTTGTCCCCATGCAAGACAGTACCTCGGTGCACCGCGTGGTTTGCAGTTGCAAAGGCTTGTTGGCATCCTCCCACAAAGTTCTTTGTGCACCGTGCAGCTCCAGCCCACAGCACTCTATCCTGCGACGCACAGCTTCCTGAGTGGTTCTCCGGGCGTGGGATCCCTTTGCGTAGTGCTGCGTGAGCCTCCTTTTGCACCGTCTATGTCCACGAGATGTGGGACTCCTGTCTTCTGAGGGCTCTCTGAGTTGCTGAGAGCCTCCTCTCACTCATCCTCCTGAGTAGAGTCCACCAGGTCCCTCCTGGTCCTGGACAGTGCCATTTTCCGCTAACTACATGCTTTGCGTGTGCCAAGGCTCGTTGACAGAATCCAGCAACGCAAACCAGACTGCATTCATTCATCCAGCGTGTGTGTGTAACTGTGAATGGGTGTATGTGTAAGTATGTGTGTGTGAGTGGAACCAAAGGTCAAAATGGGTGTGTGATGTAAATTTTGCTACCCCTAGCATTTTGGTGATTTTATGTTCATGCCTCCTGTTATAAATCACATAGGAAAAAAGAAAACACAAAAGGGGAACAGGCTGTTTATGTTCCAGCATGCATTAGGCGTAATGGACATTGAAAGCATGCCATGCTTAAGCTTCAGCATAATGCCAGCCGCCATTGCTGCAGCATGCTTTTCATTAGTGAGTCTGCATTTACAACACAAGTGAGTTTGCTTTTATAACACACCGTGCAATACTGTGCCTCACAAGACATGTAAAATGCAACTACCACTGCCTTCTCTTACATAGCTCTCATTTAGTCGCCTCTCCGGACAGATCGGTGGTAGCAGAAAACAAAAGCACTTCCCAATTTGACTATAACAGCACTGTGTACCATGGCCTGCCAAAACATCACACTTGACTTCAAGCGATCTAATGGCCAGAGCTCGGCCTCATGTACCTTAAAAACACCACACTGGCTTCTCAACAACAGTCCGCAAGCCCCTCTGCCTATAGAAGCAACGAAACACCCCGAAAACAAAATATGACAAGTCCCTCCACCTCCTGAGCCCATTTGAATAAAACTTGTTCCAGATTCCCTGAACTTGTTCCAATTCAGAAAGAGAGAAACACTTTGCAGTCCATTTACCCTGGCTATGGAAAATGTTTTCTCGATTTACTCAACAGAAGGCATTCACAGGTCTTCAGAAAAAGAGTAAAACTAATTCTCCATCCAGCCTGGACTCCGAACCATAAAACATAAAGAAACGATTCTCAGAACTGAGTCATATATGCATTTACTTCATTCATATTTTTATTCATCTGTTTACTTGTGGGCCTGATGGTTCATTCAGTGTTGTATTCATTTGTTCTTTCAAACTTTCATTAAACTATAGGCACGGTTGTGCTCTGTCAAAAAGGGCACTTTGTTTTCATAGTGGAGATGCTTTGCCTTTAAAAAAGATCTCATGATTACTACTACTACTAATTAATAAATGTATTTAGTGCCTCATATCCTTAAGAAAATCTAGGTGCTGGTCATTGCCTTATAGACTCATAAGTGTAGCTTACAATGAGATTAGTGAAAGAGGTGAGTTTGCCTTAATTTTGTACAGTGGTCAAATGCACATATAGTCTGTGCTTAATTTGAGCTTGTTGTTTCCGGTGCTGAGCACCGGCACTTATTTCTGAGGGCCGGGGCTTATTCTTCTGCCTCAAGCATTTTCTGCGAGCAAAAGACACATATGGGAAAGACTGAGGAAGGGAAAAACGAAAAAGTGTCACAAAGGGAGAAATTAGAAAGCTGCAAGAGTGAGCTGAAGGGGCAGGTAGTGGCTTTATATGGATTGAAGAGGCCCGAGATGGCTTCAGGATTACGCCGCCTCAGTATTCAGTGTTCACACAATTAATTGCAGCAGCCGCAGGTTTAAGAGGAGGGCTTTGGGCACAGGCACCTTTTTATTTACAAATTAAGCACTACATACAGTGCTTAGATTATTTGGAAGTTTATTCAATGCTTTGGTCCTGCCGCAGAGAACCGTTTTTCTCTGGGGTAGGCTGGAGGAAGTTAAAGGCAAGACTTTCCATCTTAAAATGGATTCATCTTCAGACATGTACCATTGTGGGTTTGTTCTTGAATGAGATACGCTCTCTTAATAAACTCTTTCTAATTCTGAGTATACACTGTACCAAGTTAACAATGGCCAGTCAGATGACCTCCGAGGTCAGTCGCTGGAAAAAGACTAGTGAAAGTCTACATTGCCTCATGTTTAAAGTGCAAAGTATCGGAAACATATCCCGTTTCCTAAGAACTAAGTATAATTTGCAAAAAATGAATGATTATCACTCGGGCAACACAGAATCTTCAGAAATCAAGAGCCATACTTTAGGAATGAAACAAGGAGATGAACAAGATTTAAATGAAAACTAGTAAGATCAAATTGATCACAAAAGAGATATAAGGTTCCATAAAGGCCGAGGTCACTAAAATAGAATGCGCTGTAACTGAAGGTTTACACTAGTCTCCAGCAGCCTTTACATCCTCAAAATGGTTAAAGAATAGATGTTTAAGAGTAGCCTTAGGAGAGGCATTGATAGACTCAAGGTTATGAAAGAATTTAGGGGCACCTAACTGGCCACATACGTTTTTAATAAAAGAAATCCAGGGAATACTTGGCACATTGCTTAAAGACAGTCACAAATTATCAGTCTTGTAAAACTGGCTTCTGGCTTTGCATAGATTGTAACCCACAGCAGTAAAGGATGTATTTTAATTAGGTCTTCCAGATGGGACAATACAGGTAGAGCAACTTTTGTGAGACACCCACCAACCTTCTTATGAAGATATTTTAGGCTTTTGCAAACTACGTATGTCCACGTATCCCCAAAAACCTGAACCTAAAGTGGTCACAGATAAACATGTATTATATCTCTTACAGGTTTAACACTTGATTTAGCTGCAAACCTAAAAATAGCTTTTAGCGTGTGACAAACTCTAGGTTCCTAATAGTACAAAAATGCCCCAACTAAGAGCAGAATATAAGGGTATCTCTAAGTAGGTAAAAGTCTAAACATTCCCATCCATTGTTCCACACGTCAAATAATAGGTATTTTTACCAATGTGGGCCAACAAATCAAAGGGAAAGATTTCATTAAGTTTGTCATCAGATCCAAACGGTACATAAAGCAAATGCATGAAATATTTTCTGCAAGCCATTGACAGTTCTTGCCATCAAGACTGCATCAGCCAAGTAAAGCAGAACTGGGTTTGAGCATGTGCCCAACGGCGGCATGTTCTGTCCTTTTTTTTTTTTTTAAAGATGTTTTTTATTGAGTCAAATACAAGAACATTAACTTAACATTGCCAGGACAGAGATATGCAGTTGTGAATATATATGCATAAGGAATATTGTACTTATAAATGCATATTCAACATGTACATGAATTAGGCATATACAGCAATATAGTATCAAAGACTCCAAGTTTGAATAAAGAAAGAAGAAAGAGAGAGGGAGAGGGAAAAGAGCTATAGGGATAGAAAAGAGAATCAAGTGACAGCGAATGTAAGATGAAATAAGTATATATAAGAAGAAAAACAGGAAATATATTTACTTTTTTTTAAAAGAAGGATAAAAATCAATTTCCTTTGCAGTGCGTGAGAGATAGTTATTTAGTGGCAACCATAGCTGATGACGTGTGAAGAAAGTTCATGTTGAATCATGCTTGTAGCTGTCAAGTCTATGATGATAACATACATAACTCCACCACTGTCTGAGAGTAATGTTCTCCGAAGATTTCCAGTTAGAAGTAATAATAGAGATTGCAATAGAAAGCAAAAGGTTCACTAATTTTCCAAGAGGCCTGAATGAACTCCAGATATCGTGTATGCCACCCAAAAACAGTAATTCATATGACATTGGTAAGGAGATCTGAGCTATTGCTGAAATGCGAGACCATATTGAGGACCAAAAAGTAGATAGGGATGGACAGGAAAAAAACATGTGAAAGTCAGTACCCTGCTGAGTGTGGCAGCGCCAACAATTGTCATTTTGTGCAAGTTTGAGTTTGTAAAGGCGTACAGGAGTGTAGAAAAGTCTATTATAAAACAAATATAGGGTCTGTGTGAGGCTTGCAGTGCGTGCAGTGGAATGTATCTTATACCATATTCTATCCCATAAAGAAGTTGGCCAAACAACACCAAGATCTGATTCCCACAATGTCTCAATAGGTGATTTGAGTCTAGGTGAAACAGTCGTTCTTAAAAGTTTATAAATTCCAGCTGCCCTAGGATAATTAGAAGTTACAATCGGGTGTGGAGATGATGCAAGAGAAGAATGATTATGATGTATAAGTTTATTGAGGGCCTCTTGGACTAGAGTAGAAAGAATGATATATTGGGATTTGAGTAGATGTTCTGTCCTTTTGCTATTAAGAAATTCTCTAGGCCATTAAAGTAAAAGGTAAGAAGAAAGGGTCCCAGTACACAACACTAGGAGAATCCCGTATTGATATTAAAAGAATCAGAGTACTCCCCGTTAGGACCAAAATGAACCTTTGTTGAAACATCAGAATGCACTTGCCTTAAAAGGCAGACTATTGGATCCCCACCACCATTGATATCATAATAAATTACAGTTTTGAATGATTTACGCAACCAGTGGCACAGCTCGGATCCATAAATACACAGTGTATGGAGCCTTTCTTTGTCATCATGTGAGCAAGAACAGATTCAGGCACTGTTCTACAGTCTCAGGTTCTTGCCAAAAAATCATATTAGAGATCTGCTAAAATACAATTCTGCTCAGCACAAACTCCCAAGCACACCAGCGGAATTCGTCACACGATTTTAACAGTGGAGGCCATAAGAAAAAATATTGGGGCACTAATAGCTTTGGACCAAGACCGAGGCAAACGGCTCCCAACTGCAGCCCTTAAAACATCCGGTATAATAGGTATCCGTAAATAAATGTCACTTTTTCTTCCACATTCACCAGGGCACCTTCCATCTTTGCCAGCAACCCTAGGCACGTCAACCTGAAAAGTAGCTGACTGAGATAGGGAATAAACGTTATTCATATGATGCACCCACCTAAATACCGGTATTCTTTGGATAGATATTGCGTCTTTATAGACTGTACACGGTGACATTACTGCAAATTTATTGCACCTTTCCATGCACCAACCTCTGATATGGATCAACTTTAATCACTGCTGTTAATGCACTAGAACTAAAACCAGCAACTTTATGGATATCGCATCTCAGCCAGATAAACCTGCGATGTAAGACTTTCCCATCTAGAGGATTTAGCTATTCCTGTATTACTTATCTGCGTGGCTGCCATCAAATCTGTGTCAGCCAAGCAGCACAGGCTGCAATTAGGAGTACGAATCTGTTCCCGGATGTTAGAAACAGCTGTTCCGTGTTGCAATCACAAAATAAGTCAAATGTGAAGATATTTACAGTGTACTAGCAAGGGCTTTAGGGTATAATTTAGAAAGTGAATAACATTTTACATGTGCTCCAGTATGAGTCATCCTCCAGTCAATGTACCATATCGTTTTATGGTTTCATCAAAGTATTTCTCTCTCTCTCTCTCTCTCTCTCTCTCTCTCTCTCTCTCTGTCACTCACACACACACACTCTCTCTCTCTCACACACACACACACACAAAGCTACTGTATGTGTGCAGGTGTTTTTATTTACTCTGGTTGCATCTGTATTCCGCGTTTCAAGAAAGGTGTAAAATGTATGAAGGAGTAACAAGTGCTTTTCTGTCAGAATTTCGAGATTTCAACAACGACATACAAAATATTGTGAAAATTACTATGAATAACAAAATATAGGGAAGTTCAATGTATTTAAATAAGTGTATGTTTATTATTCTTAACTCCGCAATTGAACCTCGGTGATATACACATTCAACGTATGTAGATGTGTAGCTAATAATGGTAAATCTCTCCATAGGTATATATACTTACATTCACAATATTTTGATACTAGATATTCTGGACACAATATTTTTATGGTGCTATATTTTGTGTTTCATATGCTCATATACAACCTTCTGACTTGATATGCTTGTTCGTGCTTTTTTCCTGGGTCTCTTCTATTTTTTGTTTAATTCCAATTAGTTTGTAATTGAGTTAAAGGTTGGCTCATGCTTGCTTCTCCGAACATATGTGATATCACTTCCACCTGAAGGTTGTGACCTCTGCAGGCTGAGGTCATCACTCTCCCTCCTGGCCCAACCGAAGATGGGATGTGCACCTGTGTGCGCTGTAGGCACTGGCTTCCCTCGTGACAGTGTTTATTACTTAGTTACTCTTTACAATCATGAATCGCCTTGATTTACTAGTTGATCATTTATAATTTAGTGTACCGATCTGTGACATCACACACATTCCTCTTGCAGTCTTTAACCTAAGCAATGGGTGTAGCCAGGATTGATTATCAAAGACAAATGAGAGCTGTTCCTTGCCTTAAAAAAATGTGAAGGACTTAGCCCATTCTGCAGGGACATCTGCAAACTTTTTTGCTTTCACCCTTTAGATTTGTGAAATGTTTTTGCTGGCTTCTAGGATGCCGCACACTTCGCCACTGCTAACCTGTGCTAATGTGCTTTTGCTTTCTCCTTTAAACTTGGGGAAAATAGGTTTACACCCAATTGGCACATTTAATTTACTTGTAAGTTACTTGCAAGTCCCCAGTAAAGTGGTACTAAATGTACCCAGGACTTGTGAATTAAAGGTTTCTAGTGGGACTGCAGCGCTTATTGCACCCTCCACTTAAAAAGCCTTTTAAACATGTCTCAGGCCTGCCATTGCTGCCTGTGTGTGTAGTTTAAGCTGTCATGTGACCTGGCAAAATAAACCTTTTCCAATCCTAATCCTTCCTTTTAATACATATAAGCTACCTCTACAGTAGGCCCTTAACAGCCCATAGGGCAGCATGCAGTGTATTTAAAAAGTTGAACATGTACTTGTAAATTTTACATGTTCATTTTTCACTACTGCAAGGCCTGCCTCCCCCATATTGGGTAACATTGAGTTACCTTATGACATATATTGTGATAACTTTCAATTTGAATAAGAATAACATGTTTGGTGTCTGAGAAACTGCAATTAAAATCCTCTTTAATGGTAAAGTCAGATTTTAAATTACAATTTTGAAAATGGCACCTTTAGAAAGTTGGCATTTCTTCTTCTAACCATTTGGTGCCTTCAGCCTGTTCTTGGGTCACATGACTGGGTGTAGTTGGCAGTTGGACTTTGCTTATTCCTCCCAGACAACCACACAATAGAGGGATTAGTTGTGCCCGGATGGGCCAGCAACTTGCAGGATGGTGGGGCGGAGGTCAGGACAGCCCCACTCGGAACTGACTAGGATGTGCCCTTCCTCCACACAAAAGGCTGGTCACCACCAAATTGTTCATGCAGCCAGCTTGGATCTAGGGCATGAAACTTCAAACACTTCTAAGAGAAATCTCTAGAAGTTTTGACTGCTTCAAAATGAGCACCAGATGTAAATATTGAACCCTCAGACCCAACCTTTCTGTATACACCTGGACCTCTGTTACTCATCATGCCAGGTGATGATGAGGACCTTCTCTTACCTTATTTCAACTGGCAGAACAACATACCTGGGGTTTTTATAAACCAATACAACCATTTTGATTTATTTATTTATTTATTGATATATTGCAGCTTATCACAAAAGTAGGCCATCTTGGCACTGATAAACCTAATTGACATCTGCATGGGAAATACAATTAGACCTACTGGAAAAGTCAAGTTTTTAGGTTTGAACATACAAAAAGTGGATTGTTGGTGATGAGACAAAGGAAGAGTATTTCAATTTTTGACTGCCTAATGGGAGAAAGAGCGACATTCACATCACAACTCATATCACCTTCTATATTTTACCCAGTGCTGTTTAAAGTAGGTGCCCTTCCAGTACTAAATCTATGGTAGCCATCATGCACACACCCTTGCACTATGGATCAAGAGGGTGTGCCTGGCACAAGGCTGTCTGAAGTGTACTAAGTAGGAGATAAAGGATCATACCTATCTAGATATGGCTGTGTTCTGCTTTCACCCTTTCACACTATGTAGCATGTAAAATTTGGCTGCTGGGCTATGCTGCGTTATTTCTTGGTAAATGTGCCCCTTGTTTGCACCCAAGTAGGGTTTATCATGGTTTATCTAAAGAAGGTTTCAACCTTCCATATAATGAGAGTGCCAGTAGACTTTCCTTGTCTTTTCAGAAGCCTGCAGCTTTGTCTGTTCAATGACACATTTCACCTATTATGTACTACAAATATCAGCCATTTTTTGTTATAAAATGCATATTTAATAACATCAAAAGATCTCTTACACTTAGAAGTCTAATTGGTTGCTTCGATGGTGGACAGGTAAATACCACTTACTTTAATGTCTCCAGGGACATCTGTAAATTGTAGTTGCGCTCCTGCTCCGGAAGTTTGGAGAATTCCACCAGGCATGGGTGCTGTCTCTTGTTATCATCTCTAATCTGCACAATGGAAAAAAACGAATGGTTATCTGCATGAAATTGGATGAAAAATGAAAATTGCATTCACAATCTAATTAACAATTTGGTATATCTGTAACACAAATGGGAAATTGAATGCAGACAAGTCTTTGGAATGAGATACAGGACCGATTTTGACACTTGCGAACTTGTGATAATTACTGCCTAGCAACTGCAGTTAAAGCTTCAATATGGAGCCTTCCTGCATTAAATGACTTATGATAGTTTGTTCAGTATCCGTTCAGGAAAAAAATATTATTCAACTGAAGTGGTATTGCCAAATAATTTTAAAATGTCAAAAGAGCTATATAGGAATGTCAAATGTTTTGGACATGTCGGTACTTACTTTATTTCTCTCCATAAGATTTTATTAACTCTGCTGAAAGCTATGTATTTTCCATTGTGATTGCTGAACCATTCTACTTTTTAAGCGCTGTACATTATTCGTAATCTTGCATTTCCAAGAATCGTTGGGTGGATAATTTTCATTCACAATAGGTATAAATGAGAATTCCACAGGCTAAAATGTGCAAAGTTGAAAACTTTACAACTTCGTGAAGTAGCAAAGTTTAACCAACATTATTCTGGTTCACCTACGAAGGAATTTTTCATTAAAAATTAAACATTTTGTTATGATTTCTTTAGCGAAAAGTCTTTTGTGGGGAAATTTTTATAGCTCAAATCGCACATTTTTCAGTAATTTATATGTTCTCGTTTATAGACCCAGTCAACATGAACTTTATGAAACTCCTAAAGTGGCAAAGTTATAAAAATACATTCACCTTAGCAAGGTTTCACTCTGCTAGCAGTATGTACATTTAGGTTTGAGAAACAGTGTCTGAGGTGATAAAATGCATGCTATATGAATTTGTTTATAATGTGCAGGGCTAAGGTTTAAATCCTTAGAGGGTTTCCTAAGCCTTTCATAATTCTAAGACTGAAAAAAATGAGTAGCACGGAATTCTAAATATATGTTGTTTAAACACCATGAGAAGATAACGTTTGTGATGTGCTCCCTATAAATAGCCAGCATGATTTGTGTTCGAGCTAAATCTTGCTGCTAAAAACACACAGAAGTTGATATTTCTCAAATATTTCTAAAAAGCATTTTGTACAGCGGATTTCTCACAAGTGATTAGGCAACACATAAATCATAATTTACAAAATGGTTTTATTTATTGACATGCTTTGAAACTCCTTTCTGATCCATGGTTAAATGCAACATTTGCCAAACTGAATCTCCCAGAATGTAAACTTTTTCAAAGGGTAATAGTCAATAAATATATATTTACCGGGTGTGCTCCACGCGGAAATAGTGAGCATTCCTTGCCTACAGATACAACTGACTGAATTAGTTGCAATGATGTGCACTGCAGTATGAGGCAGCAGGATCAGAAGTTTCACAGATTTATGGGATACGATCATAAAAAGCCTTCTCTGCCATCTATCAGGGAACACCTCTGTGAGAAAGTGGATTGCTCGTTTACTGGGGTGTGAGGCCTGATCAAGTGTCAACCTCCATCCTTGTCAGAGAGAGGCACAAGCCAACCCTAAAATACTCTGTGCTCAACCCCCTGGTAGCTTGGAACAGAGCAGTCAGGTTTAATTCAGAGGCAATGTGAAAAGTATTTGTGCAACACTTCAAACAGTAATACAGTGAGAAAACACCACACAAAAAGAATTCCACTCCAAGTTAGAAAAATCGAGATATTTCTAATAAATAAAACAGGGCCAAAACAACATGAATCCAATCAATAGAACCAGAGATATGCAATTTGAAAGATTTCAGTCACAATACCACCAAAGAGCACACAGACTGTGGACATCTGGTCATGCTGGCCAGGACTAAGTCACAAGTTCAAACTGTTGGCGATGGAGCACAAGCCGGCTACAGTGACCCGGTGAGGCTGCAGTGCGAGGTCCAACATCAAAGATCCCCTTGAAAGGGTTTGCAATGCTAAGTCTGGCATCGAGGATGCATTGTGTAGTCGGGTGTACGCAGCAGAGGTTGTTTCCACTGGATTCAGAGGCAGACAGAGCACCTTAACCCCACTACCCAGGGTCCAGAACTGTGGTGTCACCACTTGGCAGGATGGACTCACAGACAGCAGAGTCCAGGTGCTGGGATCAAGGTTGTTGGAGCCTTATATCCGAGGCTCAAGTCAAGAGGCCAGCCCTTGGAGTCACTCTGGTGGTACTGGGTAGTACAGGGTTCAACAGATGCAGGTCTAGTCCTTGTCACCCAGGCTAGAGGGCAGTAGGTCAGCACAGCAGAGCATCAGTGGTTCAGAGAAGCAGACCAAGAGCGTGGCAGTCCTTTCCGCAGCACAGCAGTCATTCTTTGTGGCAGATTATCCACAGTTCCAGAAGTGTACTGAACAGTTGGTGTCTGAAGTACAGTATATATATCCAGTCGTGCCTCTGAAGTGGGGAGAGGCTTCTAGAAGCATGCCTTTTAAGTGTACAGGTGCTCTGCCCTCCTTGCCCTGGCTCCAGACTAACTACAGGGAGTATGCAGCCCTTTGTGTAGAGGCAAGACATGGACTATTCAAGTGTAATTGGGGCTGTGCCCAGCTCCTACCTCCCATGCCAGTGATGGCCTATCCAGCCACATCTAAGCTCCATACTGTGTGTGGCTGTCTAGGAGGAATAATCCAAGCTCAACTGTCAAATACACACAGTCATTTGAACCAGAGACAGGCTGCAGGCATCAAATGGCTAAGACAGGAAAGTGTCAAATGTCAACTTTCTAAAAGTGGCATTTTCAAAATAGTAATTTAAAATCAGAATTTACCATAAGTTAGGGTTTTTCATTACAATTCCAAAGACATCAAACATGAACAAATTATTGGTTCCCATTTGGAAATTAGAGTTTATTAAATGTAACAAGGTAACTCCAAAGTTATCCTATGGAAGAGGTGGGCCTTGCAGTAGTGAAAAACACATGTAAGAATTTATGACTACCAGGATATGTAAAACTTAAAAGTATGTGTCCTACTTTTTAAATCCATTGCACCCAGCACTCCGGGCTATCCATGGCTTACCCTAGGGGTGACATATGTATTAAAAAGAAGGTTTAGGCCCTCCAAAAGGTTTCTTTTGCCAGGTTGAAATGGCAGTTTAAAAAAATGCACACACAGGTTGCAATGGCAGACTTGAGACATGTTTAAAGTGCCAAATAGATAGGTGGCACAAGCTGTGCTGCAGACCCCCTGTAGCACTTAATTTACATGCCCTGGGCTCTGGTAGTGCCACTTTACTAGGCACTTACAAATAAAGTATATATCCAAATTGAGTATGTCAGTTCTACCATGTTTTATAGAAAGAGCACAGGCGTTTTACCACTGATCCTAAAGCCAGCAAAACAGGAGGTCCGAGGGCAAACAGAGGGAAAACCACACCAAGAATGCCAGGTCTAACAACCTCCAGTGCTTGTTTTTTGTAAGGATAGTTTGCAGGTTCTCACTTCCATTATCAGTGGATAATTCCTTGACAACCAACTTATGTGTCCAAAGACGGTGCATTATCAGGGTGAAAGGCAATTAGTTCATGATAATGCCTTTTATATTGCCTTTTAACGTAGCATACAAAAGGCTCACTAGGAGCAGCAGAGGCTTAGGACACTCGATCTGAGGCTTTATTTTATATTTAAACATCTTTGCGAATTGCATGTTAATTGGCAGGAGGAATATTGCTACACCAATTTCTTCAGACTTGCATACAACAGGCTTTTCTCTGAGTGTTTTCTCCCAATGGTGAGGGAATTAACAGATGTAAAGATCCACCCGGGAAGGTGTTAGTTACTGTTAATTGACAACAATAGACCCATGCTGAAGGTGAGTATGCATCATGAAGGAAAATAGCAACTAACACACAGTTAAAGTTCAACAGTTTGGGGGCAGTATGGCTATTAGTACCCTTTCAATAAACTTCAATCTTTAAAACAAGCAGAAAAGTCAGCTGCACATGCTTCTTTTATGTTAATTTTTATGTTTTGTTGCTTAGAATTAGCTTGTAGCCAAACAAAAGTAATTAAAATCAGTATTCCAGGTTTTCTGATTGGCTGACCAGATCTAAGCATTCCAGAAAGGATGGTAATGCTAATGAGCATGCTCAATTAGAGCCATCATATTGACCAGCACATTTTGAACATGTATGTTCTTTTTTTAAATAGAACCATTTTATTATTTTCATTACAAACAACAAAAAGTAATACATATATGGCCCTTCCCACACTTCTCATGTCTCTTCATACTTGTGCCCTAGTCTGGCTAGAAATTAAAACATTAAGGTGTTCCAGGCTCATCCTATGTCCACCATTTATTCCACACTTTCTGACATTTACTGGCATCCCCTTGCTCTGTACAAGGCCTCTTCCATCTTGGCACATCAGTTCATGTCATTTGTCCAGGTCACCAGGGATGGAGCAGCCAGAGAGTTCCATTGCCTGGCTATGTTTCTCTTTTCCACAAGTGTGCCTAACCCAACCAGGGTCTTATCCCCAGGAGGCCCCCTAGTTTATCCAGGATACCCAATAAAGCAATCTTGGGCTGTACTTCAATGTGTGTATCCACCAGGTGGGACAGGGTGGACATGATTGTCTCCCGATACTTATATCTAATGGGGCAGGACCACACCATATGGTAGAAATCGCCCTTAAGGTTCCGAGATCTGGAACAGACTGGGGACGCACACGTTCGGACCTTCCACAGATGGAGGGGCATAACATATGCCTGGTGTAGATATTTGAACTGTATAAGTCGGAGTCTTGCTGAGATGGCCAGCACCAGAGTGCCATACACACCTCCCATCAGTTGGACTCATCTAGGTCTACCATCCATATCTCCCATTTCATTTTTAAGGGACTCAATAGGTCTGGGGATTTTGATATTAAGGGCTGTGAGATCCCTTCTTGTCCCAGAGGACCCATGAGCAAGTGTCACTCCAGTGGATTATACTCTGAAACGTTATTCAGGTCACCCTTATATTCTTGAAATGCATGTCTAAGTTGTAAGTAGCAGAAGAACTGGAAGGCGGGCATCTGGAATTCCTCACAGAGGACTTGAAAGGATTTATTATACATTCGACCCCAGACATCCGCAAGGAGCATGATCCCAATATAAACCCATCCCCTAAAGCCCTCCAATTTTGCCACCTGAGATGGCCACCTGCCCTTCCACAGGGGAGTTTCTAGGGTGAGTTTGTGATCCCATCCAATCCAGCCCAGTGCTGCCCTCCATACCCAGAAACCACCTTTGTCAAAATGACAGGTGGTATGGGTGCTCCATAAAGAATAGCTGTAATGTTGTTAAAGTCTAGTACGGTCAGTTCCCCCTAATACGTCGGACCTCACCAAACCCCATGCATCCAATTGTTGATGATCAGAAGCTGGGTAGGCCATTAACCTCTTAGCTGCTGGGCCTTCCCCATCCCCCCCGGTGCTGAGTCCTTTTTTGGCTATTTGGGGTAGTTTGCGCTTAGGCCTTCATAACTTTTTGTCCACATAAGCTATCCACGCCAAATTTGCGTCCTTTTTTTCCAACATCCTAGGCATTCTAATGGAACCCAGAGTTTGTGGTTTCCCCTGGAGGAGACCAAGAAATTAGCCAAAATACAGTGAAAATGTCGTTTTTTTAAAAAAAATGGGAAAAAAGGGCTGCCGAAGAAGGCTTGTGTTTTTTTCCCTGAAAAGGGTTTCTGGTGCTAAAATCACCATCTTCCCACCTTTCAGGAACGGGCAGACTTGAATCAGAAAACCACATTTTTCAACACAATTTTGGCATTTTACTGGGACATACCCCATTTTCACTATTTTTGGTGCTTTCAGCCTCCTTCCAGTTAGGGTGTGAAACCAACGCTGGATCCCGGTAAGCTAAACATTTCTAAAAAAGTAGACAAAATTCTGAATTCAGCAAGGGGTCATTTGTGTAGATCCTACAAGGTTTTCCTACAGAAAATAACAGCTGAAATAAAAAAATATTGAAAGTGAGGTGAAAAAAAACAGCCATTTTTCTCCACGCTTTACTCTGTAACTTTTTCCTGCAATGTCAGATTTTTTAAAGCAATATACCGTTACGTGTGCTGGACTCTTCCGGTTGCGAGGATATATAGGACTTGTAGGTTCATCAAGATCCCTAGGTACTAAGAGCCAATAAATGAGGTGCACCTTGCAATGGGTTTTCATTCTATACCGGGTATACAGCAATTCATTTGCTGAAATATAAAGAGTGAAAAATAGGTATCAACCAAACCTTTGTATTTTCAAAATGGGCATAAGATAAGGTGTTGAGAAGCAGTGGTTATTTGCACATGTCTGAATTCCGGGGTGCCCATACTAGCATGTGAATTACAGGCCATTTCTCAAATAGACGTCTTTTTTACACACTGTCTCACATTTGGAAGGAAAAAATGTAGAGAAAGACAAGGGGCAATAACACTTGTTTTGCTATTCTGTGTTCCCCCAAGTCTACCGATAAAAATGGTACCTCACTTGCGTGGGTAGGCTTAATGCTCAAGACTGGAAACGCAACATGGACACATCACATTTTTACATTGAAATCTGACGTGTTTTTTACGAAGTGCCTAGCTGGAGATGTTGGCCTCTAGCTCAGCCGACACCTAGGGAAACCTAGCAAACCTTGGCATTTTTTAAAACTAGACACCTAGGGGAATCCAAGATGAGGTGACTTGTGGGGCTCTGACCAGGTTCTGTTACCCAGAATCATTTGCAAACCTCAATATTTGGCTAAAAAAACACATTTTCCTCACATTTCGGTGACAGAAAGTTCTGGAATCCTAGAGGAGCCACAAATTTCCTTCCACCCAGTGTTCCCCCAAGTCTCCCGATAAAATTGATACCTCACTTGTGTGGGTAGGCCTAGCGCCCGTGACAGGAAATGCCCCAAAGCAAAACGTGGACACATCCCATTTTTTGACAGAAAACAGAGGTGTTTTTTGCAGAGTGCCTACCTGTGGATTTTGGCCTCTAGCTCAGCCGGCACCTAGGGAAACCTACCAAACCTGTGCATTTTTGAAAACTAGAGACCTAGGGGAATCTAAGATGGGGTGACTTGTGGGGCTCTGACCAGGTTCTGTTACCCAGAATCCTTTGCAAACCTCAAAATGTGGCTAAAAAAACACATTTTCCTCACATTTCGGTGACAGAAAGTTCTGGAATCTGAGAGGAGCCACAAATTTCCTTCCACCCAGCGTTCCCCCAAGTCTCCCGATAAAAATGGTACCTCACTTGCGTGGGTAGGCCTAGCGCCCACGAATGGAAATGGCCCAAAACACAACGTGGACACATCACATTTTTTCACATAAAACAGAGGTGTTTTTTGCAAAGTGCCTATCTGTAGATTTTGGCCTCTAGTTCAGCCGGCACCTAGGGAAACCTATCAAACCTGTGCTTTTTTGAAAACTAGAGACCTAGGGGAATCCAAGATGGGGTGACTTGTGGGGCTCTGACCAGGTTCTGTTACCCAGAATCCTTTGCAAACCTCACAATTTGGCTAAAAAAACACATTTTCCTCACATTTTCGGTGACAGAAAGTTCTGGAATCTGAGAGGAGCCACAAATTTCCTTCCACCCAGCGTTCCACCAAGTCTCCCGATAAAAATGGTACCTCACTTGTGTGGGTAGGCCTGGTGCCCGCGACAGGAATAGATCACACAACTGTCAATGTTGGTCCTTACATGAGGCAGCTGTTGACCCTGGGGTGATCCATTCCTGACGCAGGCACTAGGTGTAGGCACTGAAGTGGGGTAGTGTTTTTATCAGGACAGGTGAGGAATCACTGGGTGGTAGGAATTTTGTGGATCACAGCATATTCCTGTAGTTTGTGTGACAGAAATGCGAGAAAAATAGAGTGTTTATTCAACATTTCAGCTTTGCAGGGTATTCTGGGTAAGAAAACTTTGGGGAATCCACACAAGTCACACCTCTGTGGACTCCCCCGAATGTCTAGTTTCCAGAAATGTTTGGGTTTAGTGTGTTTCTCTATATGGCCGCCGAACCCAGGACCAAAAACACAGGTGTCTGCCTTACAAAACCAGTTTGTTTTGCGATAGATCATTTTGATGTCTCCACAATCCGATTTGGGCGGTGGAATTTGGGGCTGAACTAAATTGGGGAGCTCCCAAGAGAGCACTCTCTCTCTCTGCTTGCCGCCGCATTCACCTGCTCTCTGGGTTGGGCTAACCCAGTATTACCCCGTTGCACAGACTGTGCTTGCGAAGGGACAGCAGGACTGTCCTCATCACCTCCCTCATAATTTACTGGAAGAGGAGTTATCGAATGGGACTCCTCCGACTGAAAAATCACTCCCAGAGTCTGCGCCATTGTCCTATCCCTCAGATGCTGTCTCAGCATCTTATGTCTCAGTCTCTGATCCTATGTCAGAGCTGTCCTCTATAACCCAAGTGACGGCAGCGGTCATCCATCAAGATGCCATCTCTGCTATTGGCTAAACTGTTGCTCTAAAACACTAGCCTACGTAGACAGTCACAAAATCGATGGTGTGTGTGAGATACGTGCAACAGTAGAGGCCACCTTACCTGCGCTTCTTCCCTCAATCAGCACGTTCTTTCAAGACACTCAAAAAACACCTTGTCACATACCATTCATCACAGTCTTTAGCACTTCCTGCGCCCAGTCCAACAATCATTATTGGTGCTCCCACTCCCTCCTCCTCGGATTCCCTCATTACCACCCAGCAAAAGTGCCCTTCATCTCTCCATAGCCGCCCTCCACCCCGCACATACATTTCATTTGTATTATAGCGCAGGTAATGGCTGACTTTACTAATGTACTCAGCTATTTACATAAAATACAGATTTGCTCTTTGCAGTAGGAATATAAACCTTCTGCGCTTCTTTATGGCACTAAAACTGCCACTAGACAAGTCTGACCCTTTTGTAGCAGAAACATAATCACAATACTTACTTGACTTTTTTATTGCTGCCTAAAAGCTACAGTTGAAAAGCGTCAGTTGAAGTATGTGCATTGCTTTGAAGACGCAAGCTGCGACTGCAAGACAACTGGTGGCAAATATATATATATATATATATATATATATATATATATATATATCACTTTTATATGTGGGTCTGGTTTTCCTGGGGGCCGATCGCAGCCCCCAGGGAAACCACACACGTATTGACAAAAGTGATTTATATATATATATATATATATATATATATATATATATATATATATATATATATCTACATAGATATATCTATAGATAGATCTATATATATATATACATATATATATGTATCTATACACATATATATATATATATGTATCTATATATATCTAGAGATCTATCTATAGATATATCCATGTAGATAGATATATCTACATAGATATATCTACCTATATATAGATCTATATATATATATATATATATATATATATATATATATATATATATATATATATATATATATATAGGAATACTTTTCTTCATCAAAGCGTGCTCATAGACGGGCTCCAGATGGCCCTAGAGGGGTGGTGCGGCGGCAACCGGCAGAGCACTCCGGTTAATCTGAATTAGACATCAAATACAACTTCCATAGTTACCGCACACTCAGGAGATCAAAAGTAGAAAATGTTTATTTTAACACAACGCATTTCGGCTGACAACAGCCTTGCTCACGTGAGCGGCGTGCTGACGTCACAAAGGGGCGGGTGGGGGGCGGGGGGAGACACGGAAAAGCTTCAGTGTCTCCCGGGGAATAAAAAAAATAATAATAGGATTTATTAACCCCCTCCCTGGTGTCGGCCACTGGTCGTGACCCGCACCCAAGGGGTTAACACAGGCACATGTCGGAAATCCCAAGAACTCCCTTATACACTGTGCACACGCAATTGCCAAGTGCTACTTTTGGAGGTTTGTGTGACCGTATGAACTGTCTCTACATAGCTGCCAAAGATGTAAATCAAGATTGCAGAATGTCGAGTGGATAATTTTGTAGGGCATACATGAATCCCGACAGTGCCATTATTTTAAACAGGGCTATTCTACCCATAAGATTAGGGCTAGTTTATCTCAATGGACAAGATCTTCAGGGACCTTTTACACTAACAGGCGTAGGTTGAGGCTCCAGGTAAGACCCAGACCCATAAACCCAGAGATACTTGAAACTCAGTCTGTGCATGGGAATCCCAGGATGCCAGATTTCATCCCGGTGGTCCCCCTCTAAGTGTCCCAATTTACTTTCAGGCCACAAGCTACTACGAATGTCTCACTAATACAAAGTAGCCAAAGTCCTGTCTCAGTCAGACGTGAGAGAAACAATAAGACGACATCTGCATATAAAGACATCTGGGCTTCAGTCGCTAGTCTTCAGTCGAAGCCCCACATCTGGGCATTGCAGCAGACCTAGACCACCACTAGAAGTTCAATAGCCAGTGCAAACAGTAAGAGGGACAAAGGGCAACACTGTCTTGTTCCCTGCCAAATTGTGAATTTAGGAGATAGAACCCCATCTATGCACACCTGAACCGTTGGGGAAGCATAGAAGACCCATGTGTAAGCCCTGAATTTGGACTCAAACCCCATAATGGTGAGAGTCTCATTGAGGAAAGCCTGGTGCACCGAGTCAAACGCCTTTTCAATGTCTATCAACAACATAGCTGCTGCCCCCAAGCAATTTGATCTAGGCTAATGCCAGGTGTACCCTCCGGATTCAGTGACATGTACTCCGACGAGGGATAAGCCCACATTATCCTGGGTGGACCAGTTGGGGTATTACCTGTAGAAAGCAGTTAGCCAGGAGTTTAACCTCTGAATTGATGAGAGAAATGGGCCTGTTTGAGGTAAGATGGTGTGGCGGTCTCCCCAGTACGGGCAGGACGACTAGATGGCCAGGTCAATATCGAAAGGGAAGTAGTCCCTCTCAACTGCCTCAATGAATAAGTCTAGGATGGGGGGGGATCTCCGGTCAGGGACGTAGGTATCAGTCTACTGGAAAATCATCCAGGCCAGACGTTTTCCCAGAATTAAGGGCTGAAAGAGCTTCACCGAATTCCTCAAGTGTGGATGCATGTCCCAATGCAGCCCTCTCCACTGTGGTCAGACGGGACAGCAAGAGGTTAGTGACAAAAGGGTAGGTGGATTCACAGCCTGGGCGTACCTGTTCTGTGTACAGCTTTTCGTAATATTGGGAGAAGACCACTGCAATCCCCTTGGAATCCTCCATTATTCACCCAGCCCCATCCAGTATGCAGGAGGTCACCCTCGACTCGGCTTCCATGGTGGCCAGCCCATGCAGGAGCTTACCGGACTTGTCCACCTATTCAAACACCCTCTGAACAGATGCAATTCAGCATTTGTGTGCTTCCTCCAGACAGAACTGCTGAATGGACAACCTATAAAACGTCAACTGGCAGTGCATCAGGTCCCTGTGGGTATACAGGTCCTCCCTCTCTTGCGCCAGGATGGAGGATTCTAGATCTTTAATGTGGGACATTCACTTGCGGTCCCTCCCCAGGCACAAGAGTGGACAATACCTCTCACTGTGGTCTTGCACGCCCCCACAGCATCCGGGGTGAGTCTAGAAATACTTTCAGTGCCTCAGCCAAATAATCAGACAAGTGTTTGTCAGTAGGGAGCCAGGCATTAAATCACCACAGTGGGCATTCCCCCATGTCTGGTATCCCGAAGTGAAGCATTACCAGAGCGTGGTCTGAAATCCCTCTGGGAGGATCCTTGACTCCGTGGTGTGCAGAAGGTCCGAGGCAGGGAGGAACAGGTAGTCTATGCAGGACAGTGAACCATATGCAGCCGAGGCACGAGTGTATTTGCATCGGTCAGGGTTCCAGATGTGCCAAGAGTTGGTAAGTCCTAGCCCCGCCTCCCAGTCAGCTGACCCTTCCGTTGTTGAGGGGGGGACCCGACTGCCTTCACCAGTCCCACTTGTACAGGATGTCACTGAAGTCAACCCCTCACTTCTGTCACCCCAGGTGGCAAGAAGCTGAGCAACCAAGTATGGCTCTGCAATGTGGACTGATGTGTGGCCGGCGGAATGTATACATTAATCAATTAGTCTTGGAGGCCCATCCCTGGCCATCAGTCGACCCATGCCAGAGCCCCTCGACCATCCAAGTGTCCCTGAGGAACCAGTTGGTCCTTCCGCTTCCCTTCAGATTCCATAGATGCTTTTGCATCTGAGTGACCTCCTCGCTCCAAATGAAATTGTTTTCAGAACCACTTTTCCTTTGTCCCACCAACTCATGGCCTTTAGTTTTTGAGGACTGCTAACTGCCACCATGGGGTTTGATTCATAGACAATGGCTGCTGTTCAGTGATCCAGGTCCAGGCCTCCTCCGGGGAGTCAAAGAACACATATTTGGAGTTGTGGATTACATGCAACCTGCTCGTAAATCTGGGGCAGCGTCAAAATCAATGGGTGTTGAGATGGAACGCCCACTGCAACACCTTTGGACGCCCCTCTGATGCAGAAGACTGTGTTGGAGGGTTCATGTTTACAAGGAGCCGTAAAGCCACAAAAAGTGGCGTTACAAGTCCGTGTAAATTTGGAGCAGTGACTAGGGCCACCAGAGCATCGCCAAAAGTGATGCTCCAGTGGCGATAGGGCCTTGTAAATCTGGCCCTTAGTCTGGGCAAATTGGGCCCTGTTGTGGCCCATTCCACTGGTTCCTTTGGGTCATATGGTTGAGGAGGGGTGCGTGGCATCGGTACCTGGCTAGAGGGGTGTCCCCAGGCCTTTGTGGATGGGCATTAGTGTCCAGAGAAGGAAGTGGGTCCAACCCACTTGCTCTGGGTCGATCACCAGTAGGTGCTACTGGGGTGGGGGATGAGGAGATGGGCAATCAGTCAAATCTCTGCACAGGGCTGGGCCTCACTGAAATGATGAAAAATCAGAAGTGCAGTGATGGGGGGGGGGGAGATTAGGTCTGTCCCCGCCTCTGTCCTGGGCTCACCCCTGTACCTGAAGGCCTCACTTGAGGTCTAGCCCTGTGGTTTCAAAGCAATAGCTGCACTTGCTTAGTAGGCCAGGCCACCCTCTCACTTGGGGGGGCTCGGCCCACAGATTTTGCCTCTCCGCACCACAGCCCTGAGCAGGCATGGGAGCAGAAGCTGCCTCTTTCTCAGTGACCCCTGTCTTCTTGGGAGGGCCCGGGCACTGTCACCACTGTTACCACAAGCATCATGGCCCTCCGACTGCAGACCCAGCCCCTCTCTTGAGAGGCCCGCCTCTTTCTTATGCTGCCTTCTGGGGCTCTCACATCCCTCAAAGGGACCATGCCATTATCTCCTCCGCTCAATTTTAGGGGGCTGTGGTCTACACTGGGCCACAGCAGCTAGGGCATGGCTGCTGCATGTTGGGCATGGACCTGGGTTCCCCTGTCACCCCCAGTCTGCCATCTTGAAAGACCACGGCAGCCCTGCATCACCATTCAAACCTCTAACATCCTGCAGCCTGCAACTCTGCAGGCATGCTGGGGGTCTCTCATGTAGCCAGGGAGCTTCTGAGGCCATCTGCTGACCTACTGGGACATGCCAGCATCAGGAAAATGTGGTCACTCTGAGTTGTCAAGTGAGAGCTCATCGAAGCTCGCTATAGTAAAGTGGAATGTTATGTGATATGGTTGGGCATCGTTATCATGTAATATTATACCCAATACCCTAAAGATGGTCCTTGGATTCACTCTATTAAATCCTTAGCTCAGTCCTGGTAGAGTGACAAAGAGCAATCAGGCTTTACTAAAGGAAGATGTATTAAGCATTCGGTGTACCAACATGGACGATAAGTAATTGACACGACTTGATAGAAATCCGACACTAAATTTATAAAAATAAAGTGTATTTTTATCTTAATTTAGACACCAAAACAAATGGAATAGCATACATATAAGTGGAGTAGTAGATATTAGAAGCAATATTAAATCAGTGCAAAATAATGCATGAAAAATATAACATTGCAGTCAATTTGATAAACCACTGGTCACAACCGGCCACTTTGAGGTCAAGTTATGTGGAACCCTTACAGGGTTAAGGTTGTGTGGCCCCTAGGACCAGGCCATGATAGTCAGTCCAATTTTACCTAGCCCATTGAGTCCAGGTGCAGAGTTGTCCTGGCTGTCCGTGGTGCTGAACAGGAGCCGCAGGTGGTGCTGATTTTACCACTTACAGGTTGCTTCAAGAAACAAGATGCAAAAACACAACAGCGGCTCAGTTGCTGAGGATGGATGGATGTTGCACGGTGGTGCCTGTACTTGCAGCAGCATGTGTGTGGGTTGTATACCAGACTGGTGACCAACAAGCCTTGGCAGCAGTAAAAATAATGAAAAGCTTCTGGAACGTCACTGGGTCTGGTGGAGTGATGTAGCGGCCTAAAACTTTGCGGCAGGTGAGACTACAACTCCCACAATGTACTGGACCACCTGGATTTGTGCAATCCCACAGGGGGCCCAATGGCCAGCAATTCTTTGGACTCTGTGAGTGTTTTTACATGTAGTTTGCAGGGGATTAGTGCTACTAGTTCAGTGAAGACTGAAAGTGCTTCTGGCTTCCACAGGGGTCCCTCTCATTAGGAGTTCTGATTTTGAGGCAAGTACGAGGGTCGTTCACACAGTTCCAAGTCTGTTGCCACAGGGACAGAGTATCTCTTTTTTACTTTGGTGCTGTAGGCAAAGTCCTGTTGTCGACAACACAGGGCTCCTCTTGCTCCTTCCTTGAAGTAAGATTTTCAAATCTGAAGTTCTGATGTAATGGGTGTCCTTTAAATCCTAGATTTAGAGGAGTTAGTGGTGTGGAGGCTAGTAGCCACTGGGCATCTAGCACCTGCAGCTAATCCGCCCCAGATGATGTGACCACATCTGGTGGACTGGGTTACCTTTTTTATTCAGAACCCTCTATTCAGCCACTCCTAAACTTGGGAGGAAACTAAAGTCAGTGCACAGACTTAGGAGGTCACCATGGAGGAGTGGTCAGACTTCTGGGGGTGTACACCACCTTGCATATCCAATTTGCCACCTGTCCCATCGAAAATGTGCCTGGGGCAGGGATAGGGCTGTTTCCTCCACTAGGAGTCTGCCCTGATGCATATCCGAAGCAGTGCAGCCTTTGAAGCTCATCACCTTGATGTGCCAATTCACTTCTAGGGAGGAGGGAGGTGTGATGTCCTTCCTGCCCAAGTCATTGTTCCTAACTCCTGGGAGTGATCACACTCCCTGGCAGGAGGTCAGAATCTTACCTTGGTGGCAGGAGGTGGGGAAAAGTGTGGGCTGGTCACCCAGAGTACAGTAAAGCTGAGGCAACCAGGTGGGCAACCTCTAAGGTTACCACCTGAGTGCATGTCACGTAACCCAGGGCATGAGACTCATGTCAGGGGTGAGAAGGCATGTTGTTTCATATCAAACATGATATATTTTAGTGCTACCATAAAGGAACTTCTAATCTGGAGGGTGCCTGGTTGGCAGCTCATGATCCTATGGACCATGGCACAAACGAGTGCTGCAGCCCCGGAGACCCCTCTGCCACCTATGCCACGAGTACCCCTTGTACCATATACTAGGAGGTTTAAGGGGGTAAAGCCTTTGCCAGTTTGAGATTACCAAGTTGAACATAACAGTTTTGGAAGAGAGCGCATGCACTGGGGCTAGGTATCAGAGTCATAACTATCAGCTTGGGGCAAAAAGTTGGGGTGACCATGCAAAAGGGGGCACTTTCCTACACTTGCCCGTCATCTTGGCCATCTAGGCCACGCCCCTGAACATACATGTTCTTATATGTTATGAGTGAACTTATTTTACAATTAACAGGTAGTTGGCTCAAAGATAGCACAAAGTACCATGCATTCCAATATTTTGTATCCCAGTTCATTTACACATATCACCTCATCTTAGCCAAATTTCATTAACAGCATTAGTGTGCCTGTGTTGTTGGGAAACAAAATGCATACAAGGAGGATGTAAATTTCAAATGTAAAAAGTGGTACCATTTCTTGCTAGTCACCAGAATGGAAAAACAATTTAGGGATGTCTGGCCTTGAATTTGATCTCTGGTATGTTGAAAAAGCTGCCATGCGAGGTCGGAGCTCATCCAAAGGCAGTTACAGGATTGAGATCACCAGGGTCCCAGGAGCAGCTGAAATCGGGGATGTGGTCTGACCTTTGTTCCGTATTTCCTTGAGAAGCTTGACATCTTCAACTTTGGAGTGCTGCCGGCCCAAGCCCTACTGCATTACATAGGCATACTCCTCTGAGGAGTAGATTTTCAGGCAAAGCTACTCCTGAGATCTTGAAGTGGCAGCAGGAAAACTTGAAACAACTGCAAAATCTAAACCTGACTGCAACCCAGATAACGGGGCTAACCAATGAAGCCTCATCCACCATTCAAAATATACATGGGAATCATGAATGGCAAAATTTAATTACTGGCCTATTTTATGTAATTCTTTGCATGAGGGGGTGGAATATCCCTGACAAAAAGCTGACAATGGCACATTGGAGGTTATTATTAATGCATATGGGTAATCCCTTGAAAATTGTGAGAAAAATTGGATCTACCCATGGGAGGTGTCAGCCTTCACACACACATCACGAAAGTACTAATACTTCATGAGTGCTCCTACAAAGTCTATGGTTTCTTAATCAAATTTATGTGAAAAGTTTGCACTATTTGTCACTATTTTCTTTTTATCTCCATGGGAGAACACCCCCCACAAAACATCCCTCCAACAATAAATCAGGCTGTTCGCTTTGCTCACTTGCTGCAATCAGGAGCAAGTATTAGGCCTCACCACATTCAGAGATCACCAGCCACTAGTGGCCAGATGCCTAGTGTTGAGGAAAGTCTGTGGTTGGTAGATTTCCTTCGGTGCCTCTGACCCCAGACTCAGTAAACTCAACTATTCACATCCCCAGATTAATTGGATTTGAAAGCAAAAATCCAGAAAATTCCATTGTGTGTTCTTGGACATTTCCTTTTGCGGACAGTAAGACCATCCCCAAAGGTTCCAGAACTTTCTCTGAAAGAAAATATGAGCAATTTCTGTGATTTTTGCCAAAGTTTGACATTTACAGAGCATTCTAGGCAAGAAAACGTAGAGGGATCGATGCAAAACACCCTCCTGGAATTCCCCTGGTGCCTGGTTTTCATAATGTCTGCAGTTGACAAGTTTCCTTTTGTGCTGGCCAAATCCAGGCCCAAAGGCCACAGCTACCCTCATCTCATGAGTCAATGTAATTCAAATCAAAGTCTTCATGCTGCTGTGGTGTGTTTTGCTGCATTTCTTGACCCATGGTCTAGGCTCACTCACATATGATGGGTGCTGTTTTTATTGGGAGAAGTGTTTAAATGCAGAACAGCAGAACATTTATTATTATCTGATGCATTTCTATACACTTTTGACTTTCAAATGTAAGCCAGAGTGAAACAAAACACATTTTATTAAACGTCCTCAAAATCGCCAGATCTTAAGGGAAATCCCAAATTCATAATAATATAAATAACCCCTTTTTCTAAACCCAAATCTTTGGGCACATCTCAAGAATGCACAGCTTTGTATCATAGCAAATTTGTATTAATTAATCTTTGCCTTATGAATTAATGCATGGTCAAAACACGATGAAAAATCATCGTAAGCAGCAGCTTGATTGAAGACTCTGGTTATTGCATGTTTTTGGACAACTGACAATCACTTTATAAGACTTCTTTTTTTACATTTCTCTTCTTTTTTTAATTTATTTTTTTATTTATTCATTTTTTGCCAGGATCGAGTAACACAGAAACAAAAAATGATAAATTGTCACTTTCAGTGAAAATAAAAAGTTGTGTATAATCATTCAACAGAAAAATTAAACCATAAACAAATAAACAAATTCATCCAGGCTTATCTAAGAAATAATGCCCCCAGATCAGGGGGAACTTTTTACCACTACCTACTCTGCTAGCATATCTCATTTCCTGAACCCTGACTTGCGTCATCTTACAACGCCATTCTTGACTAGTGGGAGACAGCTTAGAGCGCCAATTTCTTAACAGAAGAGATCTAGCAACCACAGTGGCGATAAATACGAGCTTCTCCCACCTAGAAGGGAGCCTTGCCTCAGGGTCGTAACCCAAGCTCATCAGCCAAATGCTGGGAGATATGGAAACTGTCGCCATAGTTGTTAACATCTCAAAAATTCCAGCCCAATATCCCTGTATACATCGGCATGTCACAATCACATGAGTCCAGCCTGCCACCCCTACTTCCTTACAAGGAAAACACATATCGGATAGCCGGTACCCATGTGAGACAGGGCCTGCGGGGTTCGATACAATAACCATTTGCTGAAAAATATAATTTGGTGCCAGTATGCCCCTCTAAGAACTGAGAAATTGAGACGATTAATGGTCTCCCAGCATTCACTTGAAAGCGCTAAGCCCTCCTGACGAGCCCATTTCCTTTGAGCTTTTATCCCAAGATCTGCTATGTCCCTGTCTGCCAGAAGCCTTCTCCGTGCCCCCGCAGTCCTTATCCCAGGAGGATCCACCAATTCTGAGACCAACGACTGGGCGTTAATAATAGAATTGACATCTAAATCCCTTAAAATATGTAATAAAATATTATAGGATCCAACCAAAAGTAAGTCATTTTTGACAGCAGACAGAATATTTAATGGAGTTTCCCAGATGTCATTGGCACGAAAATCCCCAATTTTACTGAACCCATAGTGCTCCCATCTCCTTACTAAGGCCCTGGTTCCAACCCTGCCGGGCGGCGGTACCCATCCGCCAGGCAGGAACCGGCATTTGGCCGCCATGCGGCCAAAATACTGCTTCCCCCATTCTGACATTCCCGCTGGGCCGGCGGGCGCTAACCAAGTTAGCGCCGGCCAGCCCAGCGGGAATGGGGACCGCAACACAGGAGCTGGCTCCGAATGGAGCCGGCGGTGTTGCGGCGGTGCGACGGGTGCAGTTGCACCCGTCGCGCTTTTCACTGTCTGCTAGGCAGACAGTGAAAAGCTTCATGGGGCCCTGTTAGGGGGCCCCTGCACTGCCCATGCCAGTGGCATGGGCAGTGCAGGGGCCCCCAGGGGCCCCATGACACCCCTTACCGCCAGCCTCTTCCTGGCGGTGAAAACCGCCAGAAACAGGCTGGCGGTAAGGGGGTCAGAATCCCCAGGGCAGCGCTGCTTGCAGCGCTGCCCTGGCGGATTCGCCCAGCCGGGGCAAAAACGGCGGGAAACCGCCGGCCCCGGTTTTCCAGAATGGGCTTGTTGGCGGTGCTTCCGTCATTCCGTCATTCGTGGCCCTGGCGGTCTTGGACCGCCAGGGTCAGAATGACCCCCTAAGTCTTCATTAAGCTGAGCACCAGAGTGCACTAAGATCTGTGTAAGAGGAGTGTGAAAATGTAAAAATGGGATCAAATGTTTTCTAAAAAAGTCTGATCTTCTCCGAAAAAACCATTTGAAAATCTTATAGCAAACTTTTTTAGGCGATTTCGCCAAGAGTGCTGGGTTCCGAATATTATGCTCCCTACATATTAAATCCCGAAAATCAGTAAAAAACCTACAACCTGCCAAATGATCCATTTTAAAGCTAGCACAGTAATGTGCAAAAAAAGCAAAATAATAGTCTTTGAAATTCGGCAAAGCTAATACCCCCTTTTCTTTATCTGCATATAGTATACTTAATGCGGCTCGAGCCTTCTGGTTTTGCCAAATAAAAGGGCGAAATATGGACTCCAGTTTTCTAAAAAAGTTTTGCGTTAGAACACATGGGATGGCCGCAAACAAAAAATTGAAGAGCTGTAAGATCGACATTTTAATTAACGCAATTCGACCTAGTATAGAAAGGGGAAGGGACCCCCAGCGGGCCAGCAGAGCCTGAGTTTTCTGAAGTAATGGAGCAAAATTTAGATCGTTCAGGTCTCCTATATTGTCTGAGAAATAAATCCCTAAATATCTCTTTGGATTGGCATTCACACAACATCTTAATTCAGGAAGCAGATTGATAGGAGAGGTGCTGCAAAGAATAATATCGGTCTTGCTCATATTGATCTTATAGCCACCAATTTGCTCAAATTCATTAAATACATTAAAAACCGCTTCCTGAGAAGTACGTTCTTTATCTAAAAACATGATGATGTCATCCGCATAGAGTTTGATCTTTCCCATTGACTTTAAAGGAGGTTGAATCTGAATGTGTTGTCTAATTTTAATGGCTAGAGGCTCAATAAAAAGAGCAAATACTATGGGGGATAAAGGGCAACCCTGCCTAGTCCCTCGTTGTATTTGAAGTTCGCCGACGCACTTTGAGTTTATAATAATATTGGCTTCCGAATTTAAGTACAACCTTTGAATTAGTGCAGTAACCTGAGAGGGCACCTTGTAGCTGGACAATACTGCAAAAAGCTTGTCCCATACAACCAAGTCAAATGCTTTTTCCGCGTCTATCAAAAGAATGATGGCAGGGACTTTATTAGAAGCAAAATAATCAAGAGCCTCAGCCAAAAAATGTGTATTAGTAGCAAGTTGCCGGCCAGCTATAAACCCATTTTGATTGGGATGCACCAGTTTGTTCACTACCCCATTAAGCCTATTGGACAAAAGTTTTGTAAAAATTTTGTAATCTGTGTTTAAGAATGAAATTGGACGATATGCATTGGGGTCCTCCCTGTCCTTGTTTTTCTTAGGAAAGCTAACCACGTTTCCTGAATGCCAGGTCTTAGGAATCTGCTCGCCCATCAGTAGGCCATTAATTAAGGCCAAAAAAAACGTTATATGTCTTCAATCAGAAGAGTCTGTCAAACTTATCATTATTACTTTTGTAGACCTGCATTCAGTGCAAAAACGCACAGATGAAAACAGACACCTAGCTCTATTTTTCCTACTAATGGTCATTATTTTTCATTTCAGTGATTAGGGAGTTTAGGAAAACCATGAGTGAGTCTACAATACAGACTCCTTACAGACTTCAGAACTTTGCAGAAATGTACAGCTTTCCTGTTTATCCCATGTATTTAGCACCTCTTCCCCCCATAATCGGCAAGAATATAAAAACTGCAAATAATCAAAACATTGACCACCCCTTAGAAAATCGAAATAACTGTGCTAAAAAAAAAAAAAAATTGTAATAAAAAACTTTGCCTGTTACTGAAAGCTGGGAAGAGGGTGATCTTAGGACAGTAGATATTTTGTTAAAGTCATTTTTGAGAAAAAGGCACACTTTTTTGCAATTATTGCTATTTTATTGCTCCTACTGGGGAAACTATAAACCCTGGGTACATTTAGAATCCTCAACAGGTAAGAAAAAAATACACTTGGCCTGGATATCATATGTGGAAAGGTTATAAAGGCTTAAACACAAATTGCCCCAAATATGATGGAAGGGCTCAGTACAATGCTCAAAACTTTCCAACAGTTTGTTTTTATTTGGGCACCTTTATCTTGTGATCTTGTTTTCGTTTTCCTTGGATTCATAATGGTTGTAATGTTTTATGAAGTTTTGGGTGTGTAATATATCCTCAGGTCTATCAGGTCTGTAATATATATCAGGTCATCTAGCGCCTTTTAGGTTAACAGAGGTGATGTCGTTTTTCTAGAACGAGGATTGTGATATTGGGCAATCCAGACAATACAGTCAGTGTATGTAGATGAAAATATCAACACTGATAATGGTAATCCCTTGTAGCTCCTAAAGGACTGGAGCAGCGTAATTGTGGCTACACCACTACATGTTTCAGAGGTAATACAAAAAAGTAACCAACATCATATATCTTGTGTATATAACATTATTAATGTAAACTGAAGCACACAAACATACTATTGAAGGTGTATTCAATGTAGAAATTAGAGTTTTCAATATAGATGTGTACTAATGTTTACCTTTGACATGGGGATTGTAGTTCTCCTTCACATTTACACTTATATTTTGATATGTTTCATTTATCAAAAGCACATTGCATATGTAATCATAAATTCATTTATCCATGTTTTGCATTTATTTTGATATCATGCTTCCACCTGTAATTGTTTATTAAGAGTGCTCATTGAAAATGATTTACTATGTTGATATAACTAGGTCTTAATTTTAACATGAGATGTATTTTTTCGTGCTTTGCATGTTTTTGTCTTCTTCAGGTGTGCAATTGCTATCTCTTAGTTAGAGGAAGGAGTACTGAAATAGAGAGGCCTGACAAAAAAAAACTTTTGGCAAGAACAGGACAATTTAATGAGAAGAAGAAGCCTCCCATTCATCGTGAATCTGGTATGAAGGTGTTCAAGGCTAACTTGGTCACCTGAGCTCTGTGGGATTGAAACATTGGCACGCGTTGCAAGTCTGCTCCATTAGAAAGAAAAATAATTGGGCTTCTGGTGACGTGTTTGGAGATATGAATGCTCCTGGAACTTTCCACCTTAACTGTTAAATTCATGGCAGATCTTTTGGACTTCCTGACATAGAGTGAGTAGTTTTATGCTTACACTGATTTCCCTTTTAGAAGACTTCTATTGGAGTCTTATGATGCTGACCCCTACCTTGCTTTATCCCCGAGTCCCTTGAGACTTTATTCCTATTTAGCTTAGAACCCAAATAGATGTGCTTAATTCTGTTTAGGTTTACAAGGAGCAATGTCAATTCCTTTAAGGAGTGTTAATTCTTGTTTCTTAGTATCTGTATTACCGTGGCTGTGACTCTTGAATGTCTTATGCTATTGAGACTACATTTATTCTGGTGTTTCAGTTTGCTGGTTCTGATTTTGTGTTCTTACAATTTGATTCTGATATGCAGCTATATTAGATTAATTACAAATTTATAATACACCTACTAAACTTTCCATTGCGATTCCTGGTCCTTATTGTGTGGCCAAATGGCCATCAGAAAATAGTATATTGTTGATCTGTTGTTAACTTCCTTACCTCCCAGTCTACTCCAGGGTCCATCAGATGAAGATTGACTTCCACTTCCTTGCGCGCCCCTGCAGGCCCTCTAGTATGGTATTTTAAAATACTTCTGCCACTGATGAGTCTCCAAAGCTAAGCCTTTTGTAATGTCTTAATCCCACAAGTCGAAATCATGTTGATCTATTAACTGTGCTCAACCAGCATTAACTGGTGGTACCCCTCATTCAAATCAAACTTGGTGAACCAGTGGGCACCATTTAGGTCTGCCAGTATGTTATCGATAGTTGTGGCAATGTGGAGCTCTCTCTTTAATAGCCTGATTTGTAAGGCTCATGTCAATAAAGTTCAATACTGCTCCTTGCTTCTTGTCACTACCATGGGTGAAATTCACAGTGTTCAGCCAAATACTTTTATAATTATGCTTTGTTGTTCAAGTCTGTTTTGTTCCACTTCCTGTGGACTGAGTTGGAATGGGTTTCAATGATGACAAATAGCAACTGATTTTATTGTTGCTTCAATGGACAATTTTACCTTTTTAATTTTTAGGCATCCAAGTCTGTGAAATGGATGGCTGAATTTCCTCAACATTTTCTCCATGTCCAATGTGTTTACATGTTTGGAAAAGAAAGACAAGTTCCAGTTCCTACAATTTACACAGCTTAAAAAGGTACTAGTATCGTCATCTGTGATACAAATCTTTGCCTGTGTGGGCTTGACTTTGTCTGTGTGGACTTGTCTCAATGCTGCTCTCTAGTTTCAAATGTTTCCACTAGGTTTAGCGGTGCCATGCCACAATAGGCATATATCATTGTATTCATAGGCATCAGACATAGCTATGGTTTGAGTTGTGCATACTGATACTGGTCTGTAATCCCCAGAATCAAACAAAACCTAAAACGTAAACTCCAGACCCTGTATCTGAACTTGATACTTTTTTTGCGGTGGTCTACATGTGTCCAAACTCTCTACAATTGCAAAGACAACAATCTCCTTATCTTTCCCTGGGCCAGGTGTTGATGCTTGACTACTGAATGGGCGTAGACAGTCAATCTATTATTGTGAAATAGTGTGAATTGTACTTAACTTGTTATTTCTTCTAAGTTCGGTTTTGTTCCTTCTTCCACCCCACATACCCTTTAAAATTGGTGTTGTTAGTCACAGCTCAAACCCACTTTAAATTGGGCAGGGCATGCATTTACAGACTGACAGTCACCTTTTCAATAACGACATGTTGGTTATATCTCATTGCCCTCTATTTAACTGAGTTGCAGTGCTTTTGTAAAGAGTTTCCCCTGGACAGCACCTACTATCTCCGATTGGTCGGGATTCTTCTAGCACTTTTTTGATGGTCATTTCTGCCAGGGCACACATTTAAAAGGTTCAATCCTTGAATATTAAAGGTTATGGGACTGACCTAGGGAAAGGATGGCAGACACTGTCATGCTTCATTCTTGGGGCATATTTAAGTGCCCCTAGCGCCACCTTAGCGCCAACATAGTGTAATTTATTTTATGCTAAGGCGGCACTAAAGTGGCCTTTTCCCCACACCATATTTACACAGTGGCACAATGCATGCATTGCGCCACTTTGTAAACCTTTGCAACACATTATGCCTGCCCCAGGCATAATGTATGCTAGGGCGGCATTCCCCGTTGAAGGATCAGTAAAAACGACGCAAGGAAATCTAAGAGATGTTGCTGCTACTCCTGCAGAGTACATCAATAGCGTAAAATAAATGACGCTATTGCCCCCTACCCTGCGCCATGGTGAACCATATTTTAAAAACAGCACACATGATGACGGCAGAGGGGCAGTAAAGAGAGCAAGGAAAGTAGCGCTGCACTGGGTGCAGCACCACTTTTCTTAAATCTGCCCCAAGGTGTTTCAGCGGCGACAGCACTGAAGAACAGTAATCTCCCACATGGGCATAGAAACCACCAATAACTTCTCCTCTCTATTTTGCCTACCTGGTGATGGACTTTTACAATTAGGCTTAAGTGTGGATTGAAAAAAAGAAGAAACAGCTTGAACATTTCTCCACATAATTTAGTAGCAATGATCTTTTAACAACTCTATATTTTTCACAGGCGACCTTAATCAGACATGCCATCTAAACCCACTATCTGGGGACTGGTGTGGCAGAAGATGATGCCAATTTGCTAAATGATTACATTGGAGTGGAGGTAGTTCCTAGTAAGTGCATGGGGAGAGATATAGTTACAAGTGGAGTCATGTTCCTGCCAGGTGCTACTAATAGAGACCCACATTGACATCATTTGGGTTTGAGCCACATCTTTCTCATTGTTCACTTCATAATTATCTGCCATCTTTCTTGTGTACTTTTCTAACCAGGATGTCAATATAGATTCTTAGTTCTGTCCTAATTGAGAGAAGGACATGTCCGCATGCTGCAAAAGGGAAAGAGTCTAGGCAAAAGGGGTGCCAAGAGGAACAGAAAGGTGCTTCAGGACAACATTGAGGGCATCACCAAGCCTCCCAATTGCCGCCTAGCATGCCATGGAGGACTCAAGTGCATCTCCAGCCTCATCCATGAAGAGATCTGCAATGTGTTCAACGTTTTTCTGAAGGATGTGATATGAGTCTCATCTCCTACAACGAGCATGCCAAAGTGGTAATCTCTCCATGTGCTCTGTCATTTAGGTTGTTGGCTGTTGTGGCTTCTGCTGAGCACCTCATTATTCTGTGGTTTCATTAACTTGCACTCCCCTTCTTGTCCCTTACCCCACACCTCTCGTTTTAATTATTGCAATTCTTATTGTGTGTTTTACAATATATTTTGATCTACCAATTTACATGTTTCTGTATTTTTCTCTTGTTTTTAAGTTCTTTCCTACCTTCTCTTGTAGGTGAAGACTGCACATTCCTATTTTCTTGGAGAGCAGTAAATCATTAGCACTGTGTCCAGACTTGGCTGTTTTTTGTCCTTCCGCAGTGGGCACTCTACCCACAGTGATCCTATAACCTCACCACAGCCCCTTCCTGTACCGAGATGTGGACCACTGCCAGTAGGGGGCACTAAGGGTTTAGTTGTGAGGCACTCTGTCATGAAAGTCGACTGGGAATAGCCAACTTTAGCACCCCATACAACGCCTGATCCTATCACCTACAGCAGTCCTGGGCCTGACTGATGGATGTCAGGAGTGCGATGCCTGTGTGGCACTGAGGCTGGCTTCCCTTCACAAGTATATGGTGGCAGCATGAATTGCACCGGTACAACACCAGACTGCATATGCAGGTACACAGGAACAGGCATGTGTGCACCATTCCCCTTTCATTTACATGCCACGCTGTGCTGAGCGCTGTGGGTGTAGAAGTGTGTGTGAAGTAAGGCAAATATGCCAGATAACACCCTACATTATGTTCAATACTGCTTTAGCTAATCTTAACTTAGCTTGGTTTAATAAGGTAATATGCATACCCCCGCCTCCATCCCACCCATCACAGTTTATGGAGAGCTGGGCCATTCTCTCAAATTTGGTTACTTGATGGACCT
This sequence comes from Pleurodeles waltl, assembly GCF_031143425.1. Taxonomy (NCBI): domain Eukaryota; kingdom Metazoa; phylum Chordata; class Amphibia; order Caudata; family Salamandridae; genus Pleurodeles; species Pleurodeles waltl. Next base: position 578,993,914 of record NC_090444.1, on the reverse strand, counting down.
TTCTTCTTGAGAGAGGTGACTGGAGTTAGCATTAATCAAAACAATTTCCAATTAGCAGTGTAACACATTAGTCTACACAATGAGGACCAGAAATCAGGAATAAAGTTAAGGAGTTTTGTTGCAAGTTAACAGTCAGGTTAATATAAATCAGTCTAAAAAACATGCTGTAAAGATACAAGATTACAACAGGGTAACCAAATCTCATAAAGATGTTTAGGCAAATCAGCATAAGACAAACCAGAAGTTCAGTTACAGCAATAAAGAAAATTAGCAATTAAATCTGGTGCCCAGAGAAAAGTCTTTGATCTTTTCTACTAAACATGAGTAATGTCTAAAGTCATCTAGCTTAGGACCTAAGTAAATTAAAATGAACAAATCAGGAAGGATCTCAAATAGTCAGGGAAAATGTTCCATAAGGAGAAACATTTATATGTGCTTGCATATCAGAGAAGGTGTCAGTAATTCAGAAGCTCGGTCAAGAGTCTTCTAGAGAATAATTAAGTGATAGCTTAAGAGGCAAAACGAGAAAGAATATAGGTCTGCACCTCTCAAAGTCCAAAGGAATATTCACCCACATCAGCTGGTGAGAGGACTAGTTAATACCATACAAATATTTTCAGTAACAACCTCGTTCACGCCCATTCTATTGTTCTCTCTATTCTCACGTTGTGAACTGCAACAATTGTGTATTCTCCCAGACCAGTGCTGAGTACGATGTCAGCCTTAGTCATCCGCGACTCTTCGATACATTACTGAATAGAAACTGTCAGCTAACACTCCATTTCTCCATGTTACTCATCAAGGTCTCTTTCTAGCACAAGTACAGTGTAACATCTATCCTCAAGCTAACAATTCATGTGAATGTTTCTGCAAAGAAAAAGCAGAAATGTAAAATAACGCTTAATGTTGAAAGAAATTCAGGCCTACCCATGTCAAGTTCAAACGCATAATTCACTGGTGCACATTTAATACGTGTCAGTTGTGCACCTATATCTACAAATATATGAGAATATCAGTGCATGAATTCAAATTAAACACAATAAGTATTTAGGTAAACGCAATGGAACTCTGAATAGACGGGTATAAATGCAACTGAAAACGACATTTAAAATGCATATGTGAAAACATTAGTGCACAGGTTTGCATGAACATTTCTCTTTTCTAATGTAAGTACAATTTAATAATGTGAGGATGGCTCCATTTCAAAAGATTAAATTTAGTTTATTAAGGTTACGGCACACAGGTTATATGGTATTCTACTTCTACAGTGAATGCACTCCTGTATTGAGTTCAAGTGCAACACTTTATATCAATAAGGCTAGAACACACAAAGAATATAGTGCTAAGTGCAGATATATATTGTGTACTTGTGACATGTAAGGGTGGAGCCAAAATTACGCTGCTCCACAGTTATTTTGAGGTAGTGTAATACCCACACACTGTGGAGCAGACCGAAGGACACTGCCTCTATTAATGAAAGTGTTACATTTTCACATCTGGCTGTGCTCCGCAATTTTTTTTTCAGAATGGTTTATCAGTTTCTAACCCGCCAATAACAGAGTGACAGTCTAAAATGGGATGGACATTTGTCCTGAAAGAGTTGACGCACCACTGACCCGCGAAGTCACATGGCATTTCCTGTCACATAGCAGACACCAACGCAGTGCATAATCATTGAAGCAAGACACAGAATCAGGAGCTCCATTGCTTAACGATGAAACACTCCAGCATGAGTATTTCATTCTCTGCATTTTCTCCATAATTTCTTTTATTAGCATAAAAGAGTAGCCAGCTTCAAATTTAGAAATGCCAACAGAATGTGCCATATTAGATAGCCAGAAAGATGACTGTTTCCTTTGTTAATCACTTTGAGCATGTGCTTAACTGTGAACACAAATACATGTAAAGGTAGGTGACACATTTAACTGACTTTTTACAATTTCACATTGTATTGCCCACAATCCATTCAGTATCACACACCCCTAATTACAGGACATCAAATCATACATATCATCTAACCTCTCAGTCCAGGTGCGTAACATAGGCACCTGCAGCCCCTGTGGCACCCAAAACTTCAAAGGGCCCCATAGAGCAGGCCAGTGAATATCTCCGAGATATGGAAAACTCAGTAGACCCTCTTTGCACTCTGTGGGCTGGGGAGGGGCAATTATTTTGTGTTATGCCACTTCCCCTACCACTACCCCCACTCACAGCTCACTGACTGCAGACGTTTTCCTCACTTTTCACCTTGCAACATATAGGAGACCATGTTTAAAAGTGCCTTGCAGCATATGCTAGGTCACATTTGGCGCTATAGAAATCTCCAAAAACAGAAAAATGCTTCCACATGATACCACATGAATGTCATATTAGGAACAAGTATGGGATGTCTGCCTGACAGTACGGTAATTACTGTGAACTAATCTTAGTTACTAACCATTTCACAGAAACACATTTAATACCATTCAGTGTGCAATGCTCGCATATACTCCGCATGTATTAGAGTGCACAGAATTTTCCCCTTTAACTATTCTGATAAATATTTGCTATAGCCATAAGAGGAGCTATTTCAAATGAGTGTTTCTGACTGGATTCAAAATTGGTCACATGCACAAGAAGATCACATGCAATATGGCACATGGTTTTGGTATTGCAATCAGAGATGAGACAAAAGAAGCACAATTTGGGGCTTTCAACCCTATCTGTTTAAACTGAAGATAGCTTTCTGGAGGATATTCCAAAACACCCTCTCAGAAGAAATGTTGTCAAACAGTTGCCTGTACCTCTCACCTCAGCGCAATATAAAAATTAAGTCCTTGTTTTTGCACGATAGGCTTTTTTTACAAGACTTTGCATTAATCTCCCGTAATTATCACCGAAGCTATAACGACCTTTTAGTGATTAATTTATTTTTACACTGGGATGCTATGTTTTTGAATTCCACGTTATTGCAATCATATCTCACAGCCAGGTAATGAGAACACTTGTCAATTTCTTTGCTGATTTTCAGTTCTGGAATTTACTATATACAATCTAATCTTTCTCAATCCTTTGGGTTCTGGCTTGACCATCCAAAGCTCCTTCAGGAATGACTAGGCAGAGAGCTCAATTTCTTCTTCCCCTTCACCTCAATAGACTCCTGCCTCGCTCCCTTTCAGCTCTGTATTTCTTCACCACCACCTCCATTAATTCTTCTTTGAAAAAGCTTAAAGTTTTGCAATTTCTTCAGTTACCTTCGCCAAAGCATGGTGTAGAGTCCAGCTGGACTCATTCTAGTCTTTCTGCCAGCCACTCTGCTGAGGGCTGGTCTTACAGATATAACCCACACCCGCCCAACACAGGCGTCACCAGTCAGGTGACCCTGCCAATAAAAGAGGCCAGGCGCACGTGCCTGTGGCCAGTTCAGTACTACCCTACCACCGTGTCTGCGTCCCTTCCTTTACTAGCATGAGGGCCTAGGGCCCCACATTACACATGGGACATCATCCGATCTAACTCTGTACCCAAATCTCAAACCTGCCTGCTAAAAGACCCATCACATACACACCTGGCCACCACGCCTTAATAAGCACCTTTCCTCTCTACTGTCCTAAGGTAGCCATTTCCAGTTTATAAACAAAAGTTTGATTATCATTATTATTATTATCATTATTAACAATAATAGTAGTACTAGTAGTAGTAGTAGCAGCGACAGCAGTACTAGCAGTAATAATGATAATAATAACAACAATAATAGTAATAAAAATAATAATAATATAATTCAGTCCTTCCTCTTAAATGTTCCTTGTGAAAAAAATCTGCCTGTGCTTCATGAAAAAAATCTGGTCCAATAGGAATGAACTTCCAATTTCCAGATCAAGACAACATCCCTAATTTACGAAAATCGAACATCTGGTTTCTAACTTACATGCAGCACAGAAATGGGCGCACAGTGAGATTTGGAGCCTGCCTAGATGTACTAAATAAAAATGGAAGTCTTCTTGTTCATTCTTATGGTTTTGCTAGGGGCGTCCAACATAGATGAACAAGGGGCACTTCTATCTGTTGTATCCGTCCCATGGAAGTGTGGTTTAAGTGCTAGCAGTGGAACTCATTCTTGGGGGCAGGGTCTATTATCTTCAAGTCCTCCTGCTATTTATATTGTGTGCAATGCTCAACACATCGCCCCAATCTATTCAAAATCTACAGTGAGCTGTTGGAGGATCTTAAGTGTTTATATGCATCACTACACTACTGATGCCTAATTATATTGCAAGTTGCCAAATGTACAGGAATCTAAACACTTGTCAGTTGTATCAGGCACATAGAGGGCACACGCTCACCTTTTAAATGTAGCTGCATTTAACAACATTTGTTTACCACATACCTTAAAGCTTTGAACATCGTCGCCTTTCTGTATTAACTGTTAACTCATCCACACTAGTTCAGGCTTTTCAGTTCCTATGTACAATAGACCCAGTTCTAAGTTGTCATCCCGACTTTAAAATGTTGCATCTAAAGCCATAGGCCCATATTTATGAAACATGATGCACAAATGTCAAAATGTTTAATGTGAGCTAACGTCATTCCCTAGAGCCATCCTTGCGCCATATTTAAAAACATGATGCACTGTGGTGCTAAGGAATGGTTAGTGTAAAAAAAAATGACGTTAACCATTGTTACATTCCTTAAGGAAAAATTACGCGAGTGCTGCAAAAGTGGCGCTAGACCGTTTTGCGGCACATATTTATCATGCAAAACTGGTTAGCACCATTTTGTACCGCACTAGCATAAAAATAAAACGCACAGGCAAAAAAAAACATTTGAAAACACAAGATGGAGAATGCAGGCCAGGAGAGACCCAAGGGAGACCTGAATCACACAAGAATCAGCCAGGAGGGTCCAGCAAAGTCCCAAGAGAAGAGAAGAGGAGGCACAGGTGTCGCTTTAGTGAGGAAGAGCATGACATCCTGGTCAGAGAGGTGACGGAGCACCAACTGCAGCTCTTTGTCACTTCCAAATTGGCAGTCAGTCCCGCCTTCTGTACTTTGTGGCTGTTGTTGTGGTGTTTGGGGGTGCTACAGTGCTGGCGGAGGGATCTGTTGTCATCGCTGACGACTGAGGCGAGTGCCAAGCAGGAGCAGTAACACTTCCATGTTGTCCTGGAGGTTTCAAACGCTCCTTTTGTGTGTTTTCCTTAAGTGGTGGTGTGTGGACCTCTTTTTAATGCCTGGTCTGATCAGGCATTAAAAGTTGATGCTAATCAGCCTTTGTGTAATTTTTTGGGTCCGCTTCCTTAGTGTGCGTTGTTTTTGCATCGGGAGATAAATTGTTTGTAAGAGAAGTACTACCTTGCATATCATTGTCGCAATACTATGCAAGATGGCTTGGAGCTCCTAAAAAAATGACACTAACTCAGATATTTTGACGCTAGACAGGTCTAGCAGTAAAATATAAAGATGGGGTAAAGTTAGTGCTGCTTTCTCATAAAAAGAGAATGACGCAAAGGCGGCACAAACTTTCCATAAACATGGGCCATAGTTCTAAAGACATCTGCATCACCTTTCCGAAACTTACCATTTTAGAACACTTTGGGCCTGATTACGACCGTGGCAGAGGCAATTACTCCATCCCAAAAGTGACGGATATCCCGTCCGCTGTTTTACAAGTTCCATAGAATATAATGGAACTTGTAATACAGCGGTCAGGATATCCGTCACATTTGGGACCTTTGTCTTGCGACCACTTACGGTTGTCTTCTTCTCCATTCCTTACTCAAGTCACTAGCATTCAAAGGAAAACTGACTGCAGCACCTTACTGGAGAATTATCTGCAACTCTCTGGGTTTTTGTTCTTTCCAAAGCTTGCAGCTTCAGTTTATATTACCATCTTTTTTTTTACTTAAAAAAATATATTTTTATTGAACAGAATCATATAACAATCCGCCATCCAAGATGTATTGACACTTGAATACAGCAACAGATGTATATAGGTCACAATTTACAATTTAGAACAGTTGATCTCAGCTGGACACAAATAGAAAGGACTGAAAATAATGTAAAGAAAGATTCTAAAGTGCCTTCATGCCAGCTTCCTAGTTAACACTAACAGGTATAGCTACTTATTCTAATATCAGCAAATCACAAGGTAAAGTGGTATCACACCATTGTAGAGATGGTAAGGGGCAAATGCATAGCCGACTGCATTGCAGCAGCCGTCTCCTTCAACTAGACCAACATATTAACACCTAAAAATAGAGTAAAATGACAACATGCCAGTGTCCCTCCTTTGTGCAACTAGTGATATGTCAGTGAAGCACAGAGGGCAAATAGACCATTTCAGTGCCCCCCCACACACATCCTCTTATACCAATACTGATGTAGAAATGTGCAAGAAAGAATAAAAGACTAAAAAACCCAGCGATTGCATGAATCTAGAACACATGCGAGTAGAGATACATAAAAGGGCTTATATCACAGGTAGTGTCCAGCATCCTCTCGAACTCATCTTGATCCTGAAAAGCCACCCAGAGACAGCTCATAGGGCCTACAATAGCACAGCGGATAGACTAGGACACAGCACATGAGGCTTGCAATCTTTTAAGTTCTCCTACCTGACTTGCATATGCCTCTTCAGCTGAGCATATGCCTCTTCGCCTGAGCATTTTATTTACCCACTCCTGAAATACTGGAGCCCTGGATGATCTCCAGTTCTGCAGAATCAGAGACCAGCCACTGATGAGGCAATTGAAACAAATACCAAACTCTATTTATCCATGTTCGACCTCTGGACCTTGCTAGCCAAGTCAAAGAGTACCCCCTCCGGGGCTAACTTTGTCCAGAGCACAAGGCTAAGAGCAGCAAAGATTACCTGCCAAAACTGCTCCAACCTCTGTCAGGTAAAAAAGATATGCAACCAGTCCCCACCCTCAAAAGTGCTGGCAGTGGAAGCACCAATCTTCCACCTACTGAAACATTCTATGGAGGGCCTCAGGAGTATAATAAGCCATCCAACGAGATAAGGAGATAATTTTAAAATTAGCAGCCCTCAATGCCTTTGGCCTAGTATTGAAATGAAATTCCATTTAGCCTCCAAGATAGAACATTGTGTGGAGAGGCACATTTTTTCCAAAAAACTTCCCAGTTGAGACCTCTCGGCTTCTCCACGGAGTAGTGTATCGCAGTTGTTACCCCCTTTAACTTCGACCCCACAAGTGACTGTATGACAGAATGGGGGTCAGATGTAACATTCGAGCACTGGTCTTTCAAAAAAGAAAAAAATATTCTGAAAAAAGGAACAGCTGCTTACAGGAATTCCCGCATCAGGCCTGAAATTCCTGCTATGTGATACACTACCCCTTAACAAAAATGGCTGAGTTCTCTAAGGGCCACATGTACTAACGATTTTGTACGTCGCAAAAAGCGAATCTGGCTGTTTGTGACGTGCAAAATGCACTTCCCGATGCACAAACCCAGTTTTGAGATTTGGTAAACTTTTTATAGAATCGCAAAACGGGATTGCGACTCGCAGTTAGGAAGGGGTGTTCCCTTCCTAATTTAGACTCGCTATCCCATGTATGATTGTTTTGTGACCGGGAATGTGGTCGCAAGACAATTGCAGTTAGCACCAGTGTCACACTGGTGCTAACACATTCGCAAACGGGAAGGGGGCCCCACAGGAGCCCTTTGTGAATGTCACTGAAAAAATGAAGCAAAAACGTTTCATTTTTTGTTTTTGCAATGCATCTTGTTTCCCTTTAAGGAAAACAGGCTGCAGTACAATAAAAACTGCTTTATTTAAAAGCAGTCACAGACATGGTGCTCTGCTGTCTCCAGCAGGCCACCATCCCCATGAGGGCCGACATTCCCAAGGGGGTCTCAAATTGCGACCTACCTCATGAATAATTATGAGGTGGGCATTTGCGACCCCCTTGCGAGTCGTAAATAGTGTCATACACTACATACATATTGTAGTATACAACATACGGTTTTGCGACTCGCAATTCGCGAGTCACAAACAAAAACTTTGATACATGTAGCCCTAAATCCCTTACTATTCCAAAACCCTGCCTGGCTCTGTTGTACTGGCAACCCTGCATATCTACACTCCTGCAATGTAATATACAAGATACCTCCTACAATACCTTTGGCTTGACAAAATGCCTGGAAACAAACACACATCTCTTGAAGCCCCTTATATCTGGTTTTCTTGGGTACCTTGCCAATTTTAATAGACATTGGCAATAGATTCCCCGCTTCCTGGATCATTCTATTCGTAAAAAAAAGATTGACTGACCTATCTTGATCTATTGATCTAGCTAGCAGCTTGAGTAGAGCAGCATCATAATATGTCTGGACATAGGGTAGTGCCAGCCCTCCCTGACTGGTATCAAGCTTAAGTACCGATAGTTTAACCCTAGAGGCCTTCTTGTAAAAAGTGCATCTATTTCAGCAAAATTACTCTTTTTGATTTTGATGGGGACATTCATAAAAGGTAAGAGCAGCACTAGTAGAATTGACATTTTAACAAGGACCACTCTACCCACTAATGTTAAGGGAAGCAGAGCTCATCTCTCTAGCAAGCCCCTTATCTTCTAGAGCATTGCCGTATAATTCAAGCAAAAAAGCTCAGCACTGTTTCTTGTTACAAAGATCCCCAGGTAACAGATCAGTTTTGTAGAACAGGCCTGTTGCTGCAAGCCTGGAGGGAGTTTACTAGGTGAAGAATTGGATAAATGCAATACAGTTTTAGCCTGATTAATTTTGTAACCCTGATCTCCTTGAACTGTGCAAACTCCTTAAAGGCCTCCTGAACATTCTGCTCCTCAGACCTAAGATATAAAATTATGCCGTCCACAAACATTTTTAGCTTTGGCATCCCATCCAATTGGGTGATGATTGCCTGATTCGCCCGGATCCTAGCAGCTAAGGGCTTTTTAACAACAGTAAATAAACTTAGGGACAGAGGACCACTGTCTCAAACCCCTATTTATAGTCACCATCCCTGCCAAATCGGCATTCACATAAATATGAGCTAGTGCCCCTAGATGAAGATTCTGCAGCATCACGAGGAACCCTGCAGGGAAGCCAAACATTCCCATACCATAGAACTGCGCATCCCAGTTCACCAAGTCGAATGCTTTTTCTGCATCAACCATTATTAATACAGCACAAGTCTGATTAGCAGAAAAATATTCTGATTAGCAGAAAAAATATTCTATCTAGTGCCTGTAGCAGGAACACCATTTTCACCGACATGTGCTAGCCCGCAACAAACCCTATCTGGTCATGATGTATGAGTGCCTGGGCTGCCAGGGTTACCCATCTCACTCAAACTTTAATTAGCAATTACTAGTCCATATTTAAAAGACTAAGGCCCTCATTATAACATTGGCGGTACATACCGACTACCGCGACGGCCGCCAAAATACCATCGCTGCGCCTACCAGCCACCAGCCGGATTATGACCACTGCCGGATTTCTGCCAAAAGGATGGCAGAAATCCGGCTGTGGTCATGCCGGCAGATTGAGGTAAGGTGGCGCTGCTGCCAGCAGCAGCAGTGCCACGCCAGTAGACCGCCGCCGACCGTATCATGACCCATGATACGGCCTGGCAGTGTTCGGCTGGCAGACGCTGCTGCTGGCAGCAGCACCCCGTCCTGTCTCCTGCCGGAGGACGCCCTGACATCAGGTAAGTTGGCTGCTCTGACAGGGGAGGGGTGTGAGGGGGTGTTGTGTGTGTGTGGGAATGTGTGTGTATGTTGGTGCATGCGTGTATGCCGGTGTGTGATGCTTGTTGTCTGTGTGTGCGTGTATGGATTTGTGAGTGTGTGTATGTTGTGCTGTGTGCATGCGTGTATGCATGTATGTTTGTCAGTCTGTGTGGATGTGTGTGAATAGATGTATGCATGCGTGGATGAATGTGGGTATGAGTGTGTGTATACGTGTGTTTGTTGGTGAGTGAAGGTGCGTGTATGTCGTGGGGGGGGTCTGGAGATGTAGGGGTGGGGGGGAAACCAAGTGAGGGGGCAGGGAAGACCCCTATCAGTGACAGGGAAGGAATTTCATGTCACTGATAGTACCTACCGCCATGGTTATCAGGTCGGTAAGGAAGCCACGAAAACCATGGCGGTAGGCGGGGTCAAAATCCCACGGGTGGTCATTACCGCCATGGTGGAAAGTGTGGTACATTGGCGGTTTGGATTAAGCCAAACCGCCAATGTCTTATTATGGGAAAAAGTACCGCCAGCCTGTTGGCAGTAATTTTCTCCATTTTACCGCTGTCCGCCGGGGTCATAATGACCCCCTAATTGGATAGTAAGAATTAACATCTTTAGGGCACTTGTCTTTCTTTAAAAAACTGATGATGGAGGACTCCTTAAAGGACAGTGGGATTTCCGGGCCATCTTTAACAAAATTAAACAACTCAGTTAAAAATGGCACAAGTTCACTGGCGAAAACTTTAAAAAACTCAAATAGGAATCCATCATCACCACAAGCATTCCCAATAGGCATTGTGGCACTGGCTTCATGGACCTCATTCCCCAATGTATTCAAAGTCTTCTGTAGCTGACTGACAAAAGCATTCTCACACTTCAGGCAAGCAGACCAAGCTAAAACTTTCCAGATCATCTGGCTTTCCTCATAGACCCGCTGCTACAATGCCTTAAAGCTATTGACCTCTTCAATGATGAAAAATTCTCTTAGCTCGCATCTGGCCTCACACTCAAATGGAGCTCCATATGATCATGATGCCCCTGATAGTTAATCTTGGCCTGGAGAGCAGCGTCTACTGCAGCTTGTAGCTCAGCAATTCACTTTGCCCGCTGCTTTGAAAGCTGCACCTTTTAAGCAATACCAGCCCGAGTTGTGGCCTTAAAGGCTTTCCTAACTGAAAAACATGGATCCGTTCCCTAAGTCAAAGCCAAGAAGTCGCAAATAAAGGCTCTCATAGATTGCGATCCAGCTGCCACCTGGACATCTCCGTCTTCTTAATTTCTGAACTCAAGACTGACAATACAGAGGGAATGGTCAGAGAATGAGTTTGCCCAGATAACTGAGTTGGTCCACTTATGAATGAGAAACTAAAAAGTAGTAAATTCGGGAAGGGGTATGAAAGCGACATGAGAAGCAAGTATGTTGTGAGCAGGTGGGATGGTCAGCATGCCAAGGATCAAGCAGTTTGGCCTCTTGTTTCAGGGCCTCCAACACGCTTTTCGTATGAGGTTTATTGTATCCCTCGCCAGATCCTGGATAAAGTTAAAATCACGCCCTAACACTATAAGGCCAGCCATCCCTAAAGCAATATCATAGACCTGCCTTTATGGTTCAGGGTCATCCCAAACTGGTGCATAGTAGTTGACCAAATTCAAAGGATTACCTGCACGCTAGCTTCCAACCCCATCAATACAACAGTCTCTTCGTGAATAAAGGCATAACCCCCAGCTTTTACTAAAGCATAGACAATCAGACATGATTTTATCCATTGTCACTGTAGATGGCGAAATTCCTCCATAATAGATAACAAGAATTAAGCAATCAGACATGATTCTGCTCCTTTTAACTAAGCCAGCTCCCCACGACCTAGCTCCAACCCCTCACCCCTCAGTGGCCAAGAAAAATAAAAAATAAAATGAAAGGAAAAGGCCCAACCCCAGTGAGAGGGGAATTGCCCACAATACCCCTCCCAAGGTAGCGCTAGCTACACTAGGTGCCATGACTTGGCACCATGTTACGGTCATTTCCTCCCCCTCATCAGCATCACTCAACATCCACACTTGCAGAGAAGAAATCAACAACCTACAAACAGAAACCCCCTCGCTCAAAAAAGACCCAGCTCATCACACTTAACTGCCCAGAAATCTGCTGCAGTAGCTCCTGAGTGTCTGCCACATTAACAAATAAATGGAACTGGCCCTTCACCAAGACTTTCAATTTAGGCTGCTGGACAATTGACGCTGCTTCTGCTTGACTGCCTTGGCTAAGACCAGTGCTTTAACTCAGTACTCCAGGAAATTAACCAAGATGGTATGTGGAAATTCAGAGTTCAAAAGGCGTTGCCCTGGGACATGATGTGCTCTAGCTATTTTTAGATCACCAGTATTTTTGAGAACAGTCTTGATAAATGTTTGGATAATACAAAGCTTGTTGGCCTTCGCATCGCTCATGAATTCCAATTGTGAATGGTTTTCAAGTTCCTCAATCTTATATTCCAGTAGCATCACTTGCTTCTGGAACTGACTGGCTTGTTTCTGCAAGGTAGAAACTTGATCATCCAAATCCGATATTCTTGACTCCACCTCCTTCAGCCTTATTAGGAACTAGGCAATCATATCTTCAATTTTAGAGAGTCGTGCATGTAGAGATGCTAATTCAGATACTTGAGTAGCCTTAAGGTCTCTGACCTCTTCCAAGATGAGATTAAGAATGATTTTAGCACCCCATTGATTTGTAACTGATTTGGGGCACAGCTCTTGTAGAACCTCCTGCTGCGTTTCCCCCAAAGGGCAAGAAGTCGACCGAACTCTTCTCAGCAGAAGTGATAAGCAGAGGGCCACTGGAAAGCATTGCCTTGGCAGCAGGGTCACACTCTTGACGAGAACTCACGCTCACCAAAGAATCAGGGGCTGATGTACTGGGAGAGGACTGAGAGATCAAGGTTTGAGGTGCCTCTAATGCTCCCATAATAGCTTTGGCCTTCAAAAACAAAGGATAGTCCTTTGGTTTAGCCTGACTTTGGTTGGCCCCGAAGATACCCCATTTGGGGCCCTAACAATCACAGGGGCAAAATGTAGCGCAAAGGGTTGCAGAGTGGTGCAATGCAATGCACGCAACATTTTTGGCCTTTTAACGTCACATTAGCGTAAAAAGACGACGCTATTATGGAGTTGGAATGGCGCTAGGGGCCCTTAAATATGCCCCATAGAATTAGTCAGGAGATTTATCCACTCTGGCTGTGATCTTTAAGTCCACCCCTGCCTGAACTAAGACACCATTTGTCTGTGCCAGGTCCTGCATTGAAAGATTTTGTCCTCAGAGCTCACTGAGGTTGTGGCCATCCTAAGCTCCATTTGCTGCTGGGAACAATGAGCTGCCCGTGCCATGACTGCCCTGTGCATTTTTTGACTCTCTGCACCAGAGCTTGGCCTTCCCGGTTACCAGCCTATGCTGCCTTAAAAAGCTTCTGCATAGTTCACCATGGTTTGAACTCCTTTCACGTTCCACCTAGACTTGGCCCCGGATGTTTCAAATTGCTGAGGGTTTCATTCTTCAAAAACAAGGTAGCAAGGTAGCAGCCCTCAACAGGGTGTACGAGCTGCACCTAGAGAATTACACCCAGCCTACAGCACACTTGTCCCCTGGCAGCTGAGTTAATTTGCCCCTGGACGGCAGAGATCGCCAAAGTCTGCCTGGCGGGTCGCCTCAGCATGTCAGTCCCACCTCACCAAATATGCTGCATGCACCACCAAACTCTTTTACAGCACTAGGGGCATATATGCGCAAACATTTGCCTGCGGTCCTCACATCCCCTCAGTCCAAGCAGTGTACCTCAGAACCTCGGGTCCTCATGGAAAAATGCAGTTAATAGCTCAGGCGTCAGCCTCCAGCCCCAGTAGAGAGCAGGGTCACCACAGCTGTGGAACCTTTCTCAGTCTCAAAGGCCCTTTCCTTCAAGGAGCCTCAGGGAGCAGCCACTGCTCCCAGGCACTGGGTATCAAGCACCAGGTGTCAGCCAACACTGCGGCAGCCCCCATTCTCCACTACAGGATGAGTTGCCTGAGGACGCAGTCACACTATCATGGAGGAGCGGTTCCAATGCGAGTTTCAAACCTCCCTGGCAGAGCTCCAGGAAGGAGGAGTAAGGAGCATAACAGGAGAGAGGGTCTACGAGTGATTAAGGGGCTGGTCGTGCGAGATCCGCCTGCTGCAGTCCACTCTTGCATCCCATTACCATCTTCTTATGCCGCCACACTTATCTAAAACTAGTTTAAAATATTGTATGGCTAATTCAGCTCTGACCACTGTTTAGAAAACCCTACAGTGAAGACACCTAAAATCACAGACTACTTCCAGTCCCTTCCGAAGCTTAAAATTCCCTAAAACCCCCACACCCTATGGCTCAGCCTGTTCTTGCTCTCTCTCTAATAATTAGTGATAGACCTACATACTCAGCCAACACACCTAGGTTGAGGGCCTCCTACTCCTTCTCTTCCTAGAAATATCGGAATACTAATTATTATGTTCAGGATTAGGATTTGGTACTTTAAGGTGCATCTACTCTAGGTCGTGCCCTTTTACTTAGTTAAATGATATATTTTTAACATTGAGATAAAGCTACAGAGTAAACGTAGGAGGTAACTGTTGATGACGCAGAAATGAAGGTTTTACATTTATTAGTGCATAAACGTAGTGCTGCAATCATGTGTGACTTTAACCGAACTAATAAAGATTGTACGGGGCCAAAATGTGCCCTCAGAGTAGTTTGCCAACATTTATAAACGTGCTTTATATAACGTGATGTATTAGAATTGCACTAATCTGACATAATCGTAAACGTGTGCTATGATTTGCTTGTTTGAAATGTCTTAGCTTAGCATAACTTTAGTGGAGGCTTTGGCCTAGTTGCCTTGTCTCACGATTTAGATGCTCGTATTTTTCCAATGTGCTAATAAACGTGTATTCTTGCTTGAAGCTGTACTTTTCCAGTGAGATCGGTTCACATGCTTATCTTAAGGTTTCGTGCCAGCCTGGCATCTTCTTCTTTGCTCCAAGGTCAATCTGCAGGTGCGGACAATGGAAGCTCTGAAAGTGAGTTAATTGGTAAAATATGTTGCAACTTACGTTCCCGACTCCAAGGATAATGTATGCTTAGGTAAAAGCTTGAGAACTGTTGTTTTTGATTGGACAATTTGAAGCCAACCTATGAACCCTCCAATGGAAGACCCTACTGGATTTGAACTGTTGTCTATTTAAACCAGGTGCACAAGAGGAAAGTGGCCCCATTACGAACTTTACCAGCCATTTTGAGAGACATTACGAGAGACATCGCCCATACCCGCCATTTTGCAGGACATTGGCCATTATGGCCCATCTTGCTGACTTCGTCATTTTGCCGTCTTCTAGAGACTTTTAAGTAATTCTCGCCCTAGAGACTTTAACTTTGATTTGTCCCTTTGCATGAAGTATTAGTTTTATCTTGCCGCTGTGAGGCAATTGACCCGTCCACCCTGCCCCTTTGCCCCGTCCCATGCTGATCGGAACCGGTACCTGTGAGACGAAGACTTCCTTGAATGCTGATTGAATTTGGTAAATATGAAAGGAAATTGTACAATTGCATTGTGTTTTCTTTTTAGGTAACCAACTGCTGATTTTTGATAAGAGCCCTAGTTAGGAGTTTTCTAAATTAATGTTGCTAAATTGTTTTTGCATGAAGACCCACATGCTGATGCTAATTTGAAGTTAGATGAGGATTCATTTGATGCACGATGCAATTTGAGACCTTGTTATGCTGACTAAATGTATGCAATTAGCCCATTACAGATTGTAGTTTTAGTGGTTTGCGTTGCCATCATAGAAGGCATTGTTATTCAAATGCTGCATAGATTGCATCTGTTTCGCCGCTATGGACAGCTATTAATGTTCATTTACATATATCATTTGGTGTTGAGACACATTTATATTGTGCTAGCTTTGTTAATATAGGGAAATAAATGCATTAACTTTGAATAAACTGGTGTGGTTATTCATGACCGAAAGGTCATGGTTTCGCCGAAATGTATTCTGGATTAATTGTGAAGTGTTATGTTGATCAGGGCATTGCTTATGTTCGTTATTGATTATTGATTGTTGATTTGGATTGATTACTCCTGGGTAAAGAGAGTCCCACTTGGTCAAAAGATTCATCGACCCAAGAGCGTCCAAATACAGGTAAATTATTAGGCTGGAACGCTCTATCAGTAGATGGTAGCAGAGGACGGTTTCGCCCTTTGGGACCTCTTACTCTTAAAGTACATGGTGTCGAATTAACGGTTTCGACTTTTGGGACCCCATTCGAGACATACATGGTGTTGAATTAACGGTTTCGACTTTTGAGATCCCACTTGAGAAGTTGAATTAGATTTTTCTTGGGTAAAACAGATTGAGAGAATGATGATGGGCTAAGTCCCCCGCGACTTTCCCGGGATCTCGGAGCTTGCGAATGGAAAGAATGGAGGTGTGGAATCGGCGTTGGTGGTACTAGTGACGGTATGAGTGAAGTTAGGGTTTTGCGCTTGCACAGCTTATTGCCGCAGATTGTGTGAAAAGGTTGCGAGGATTTTAGAGAATAGCGGAGGTGCGACTCCGAGTGTAGAAGTAGAGAAGTCGTCGAACTTCATAGAGAATAGCGGAGGTGCGACTCCGAGTGTGAGAGTAGGGAAGTCGTCGAACTTCACGTGTATGTGGCGCTTTGTGCAGAAAAAGGTCCACGTGGTTGTTGTTGTTGAGACGGGCCCTGCGAGGTCAAGAGACTCCGGAGTATGTTGAAAAGTGTATGAGACACTTGTTTATGTTGTGGTCTGGTCGGTTTAATAGGTTGACCGGGCGTGGTCAACGAGTCGGTACGTGTGTTAAGGGAGTGAAAGAAACTTCGACTTCGGGCTTTGACAAATTCTAAGTGCACTAGAATAGATCACTGACAAGTTGAGAGCAGAGTCTGCGGGTCAGATTTGCTTGCGAAAGTGGGGACCGAGAAAGATGGAATAACTGCCGAGGCTAGCGAAAAATCCCTAAGGTCCTAAAGCGATTGTGTTACCCCTCCTGTAGTAAACCGACAGATCTGTTTTATATTTTTGGTTGCTCGCGATACATGCTAGAAGTTGTTACGAGAGGAGCTGAGTGAAGGAGGACAAGCCGCGAGGCTTTGTCAGCCGCAGTGTGTGTGAGTGTGACGTCACTAGGAGCCGCGCTGGGATAGGTTGGTTGCAGAGAAGGGTCGCGCACGGATTGGACGCAGTCCGTGGGGCTCGATTGGAAGGGGAAAGGCAAGCGAAGAGTATTCCGGGAATTAAAGTCACCTATTGATTACAAATTTTGTGAAATAAAAGACGAGAAAATGAAATTTTTTAAAGCGTTAAAGAGTGCGATGAAGGGAGAGTCTTACATTAAAGCGAGCGTAGGAGAGGAGACGCCACCCGAAGGTACACCAGCTTACATTGTAATGGAGGAAAAAGGGGTAGCTCCGTGTCTTTGGCTAAAACAATGGCACAAGCTGACAGAGAAACATGGGAGCGTAGCGTTCCCGATCCATGGGACCTTCAATATAAGGATCCTAGAGAATTTGAGATTCGCGATGTACGACATGAAGGTACCTCCAAGGCCAGCACAGTTTGAGGCTTTAGCAATTTGGGAACTAATGGCTAGACAGCAACAGCAAAAGAAGTTCGAGACCAGGATGAGAAAGGTAGAAAAGACACTAGCGGACGCTAGGTGGGACAATGCACAGAAGGTGTGGAGGTCAGATGTATTGCAGGGGATAAAATTGTTTCCCGCAATTGCTAAGGAAGAAGAAGAGACAGGCAAGAAAGCTACCTGCAAGACAAATAGGAGGTGTTCCAAAGATAGAGAAGAAGAGTCAGATGATGAGGAGTTCATCATCCAATTGCTGAACGACCGTCCACCACCTTATGCAGAGAGTGGACAAGGTCCAAGTACCAGTTCTGCCCCTCTGGCACCGGTACAGAATAATGAAACTCCGAATTCAGAAATGCCATCGGGATCTAAGGACCCGAGTTTACTGTTCACCCCGCAGATACCGCAGGTTAGGAGAATATATCCAGATGTGCCCATATTGAAACCAGCAGAAAATTATCAGCCGCAGGTCCCAAGGTACTACAGCAGTGACAACAGTGCAGGAATGATTCTAGATCCAACCGTAATGGGAGTACAGAATGGTTGCAACCCAACATTGGCACAAGCTGAATCAACTCAGTTTTTGATGCCTCAAAAGCAGATGCAGGGGGGAACCGCACATGCTCAGATGACGGGGAGTCAGATGGGCATGCCGGCAATGATGACCCATGGTGTGGGAATGAACATGCCTCAGAACCTGGGGAATGGACAGAACCCAGATGCGATAACTCTACCCATTACTGTAGGTCCACCGGTACCTTTGTACACCCAGCCTAACTTAGGTATGAGTGGTCAGGGATCAATGCTGCAGAATGGGACGGAGAGGAGGTGCATAGAAAACACTCCAGAGACAACTCCGATAACGGCTCTGCCAACTGGATCTGGGTCCTTGATGGAGTTTAGTCCCATATGTGCTCAGTCGACAGTGGTGAGGTCGAGTCCCCCACTGATGATACCGCTAACATCCAACACTGAAAAGTTGCCGCAACCATCAATGGCAGTCGATGTGAATGCTACACTGATGGGGTTGAATGCGCAACAGCTGACACAGTGGTTCAACAGTCTGAATTCCACACAAAGCTCAGCCAGTGGGAAGGGAGAAGACTATCTGAATAGGGTCAGGTTGAACATGGAAGCACAAGAATTGGTGGAAGGGACTATGGGTTTGAATAGGTTAGAGTCCTACTCGGAAGAAGAGCTGAGGTATCTATGTCCCAGGATTACGAGAGAAGTGAACAAGGTACACAGAAGGCTGCAAGAAATAGCTGACAAAAACGGGATTGAGATAGACAAGACAAAACACTTGAGCAGGAGCTATAGATTGGATTTCGGGACCACAGACTTTGAGCACATGAGGTCAGCAGGCATGAAAACGCACCTTAGAGAATTGCTGCAGAGTGCACAAGTGTGGGGCTGCCTAGACAAATGGGAGAGCAGATGGGCAAGGAAAAAGGAAAAGAAGAAAGACAATGTCCCAGAGCATAAGGAGAAAAGACCACAGAGTAGTGATGCAATAGCCATGTTACCAATGAGGGAGACAGCAGGGGGAAAATTAGTGCATGTACCGTGGCACAGAAGCGACATTCAGTCTTTTACGGATGATTTTCCCAAACTGAGAGAGAAACCGATTGAATGGTATCAACAGACTGATAGGTTTGTGAAGCTTGCAAAATGTCTTTGGGAAGACCTGAACACCCTCTTTGAGATTGTGGTTCCGGCAGATTTGTGGGAAGAATGCAAAAGGGCTGTAGGTTGGCCAACAAGTGAACCAGAGAGAGACAGGGATACGGGTGCACCATCACATATGGTGATGAGCTTGTACCACAAGGTGATTGAGCACTTGAAGACGAAGGTTGCCGCGAAAAATGTGGATTGGCAGAAGATTGATCGAACTGCCCAAGAGGCTAAAGAGTCGATTCATGGTTACTATGAGAGATTGTTGAAGGCGTTCAAGAACTACAGTGGCACAGAAACAATAGAGGCGAAGGACATGCTTCATTTTGTGTTTAGGTTTGTGGAAGGGCTGAGACCAGAGATAAGTCAGATGATAAAGACGCATTTGATTTGTTGGCAGTCGAAACCTATTGATGAGGTGTTGAATTATGCGAAATACTGTAGCGACGAAATTGAAGTGAAACAGAAAAGGTTGAAAGAGAAAGTGATGATGATGCAGCTTAAAGCTGCTCAGACAGGTTTGCAAGGGTTGCAAGGGTTCCAACAGCAGGTACCGCAGCCGCAGCCGCAGTCGCAGGGAAATATGGTGTTTCAGCCACAGGCGAGAGGCAGAGGCAGAGGAGGTTTTGTGAATAATGGTCCGGATTTGAATACTGTTGTGACTCCGAATGGTGTGCAGGCAATGAAAAGGGTGATGCCGTGTCACGTGTGCGGAATCGTCGGACATTGGAAACGCGAGTGCCCAATGATGGTGCAGGAAGGTGCAGGTGTTGGTCAGCAAAACAATGATGTCAATGCATTCCAGACAATGAGGGGACCGAAAATGAGAGGTCCAAACCCAAATTTTCAGACCATAAATCAGCTGCAAGGATTACAGCCTATGCAGCCGCAGCAGATGCAAATGCCCCGTATGCAGGTGACGCAAATGCAGCCAATGCAACAGCAGTTTCCCATGGTACCTAATCAGCAAATGCAAATACCTTTGGCACCAATGAATCAGCAGCAAGTGATGGTTCCTCCACAGGTCTCGAGTCAGGTGATGAGTACAAATGGCACAGTACAACAGTTTCCATTACACAGTGAGAATGGAATAAACGATGTATGGGAGAGTGAAAGTTCAGATGAGGAAGGAAATTGTGTGCTTGCAGCATCCTTGGAAGTTGATCAAAAGGGTCCATATGTAGAGGGAAGAGTCATGGGTCATCGTGTTTCATTCTTAGTTGACACAGGAGCCACACGTTCAACTGTTAGGAGCATTGAAGTACCAAATTTGCCCCTCTCAGGGAGAACAGTTCAAGTGGTGGGAGTAGCAAACAGGTACCTGACGAACCCAATCACAGATCCAGTACCAATCAGCATTGGTAACTACCAAGGGTTACATAATTTTGTGGTATGTGACTCAAGCCCGATAGCACTGTTAGGGAGAGACCTATTGTGCAAATTGGGATGTTCGATTATGTGTTCGTACGATGGAATTAGAATTCAGACGAGCAGTGATGGGGAAGAAGAGGACAGTGTAGAAGGGGAGGAGATGGAAATTGTCGATGAAAAATATCCTCTGATTAACCTTCTTCCGATGTTAACTGAAGAAGATATTCCAGTTGAATTGCGAGAAACAGTTGGAAAAGAAGTGTGGGATATGACAGGAAAGGAGGTGGGATTGGTGAAAGGAGTGGAACCAGTGAAAGTGACCGTAAAACCCAATGTAACCTTTCCCCAGACCCCACAATACCACATGGCACAAGACACCCTCATGAAAGTCGCCCAACTCATTGACGAGTTTGTAAAACAGGGAGTACTGAAAGAAGTGTTGAGCAGTCCATGTAATTCACCAATCATGGGACTAATAAAGCCGAGTGGAAAGGTCCGAATTGTGCAGGACTTGAGGAAAATAAATGACATCATAGTCAAATGCTGCCCTGTAGTACCGAATCCAGCTGTGATAATGTTCCAAGTCCCTTGCGATGCCGAGTGGTTCTCAGTCATCGACTTGTCACAAGCATTCTTTTCAGTGCCTCTTCATGAGGACAGCCAATTTCTCTTTTGTTTCAAATTCTTAGACAGAGTCTACAGTTGGTGTCGAATTCCTCAAGGGTTTTCTGAGTCACTGTCAATTTTCAATCAGATTCTAAAGAAAGACTTGGAAGCGTTAGAATTACCATTCGAGTCAACCCTAGTGCAGTACATTGATGACTTACTGATTGCAGCTAAGACAGAAAGTGGCTGCACAACTGATACCATTGCCCTACTGAACCATTTGGGAAGGAATGGACACAAGGTGTCTCCTTCAAAGTTGCAGTTCTGTCAGAAGAAAGTGAAATACTTGGGTCACCAAATAGAGAAAGGGTCACGGAGAATAATGAAGGAAAGAATAACAAGTGTACTTCAAATGAGTCCACCAAAGACAAGGAGGGAGGTGAGGAAGTTTTTGGGGATGGTGAGCTACTGCCGCCAGTGGATTCCCAACTTCTCGACTCTGGCAAAGCCTTTACTGAAACTGACCCAGAAGGATGCATTGGATGAAATTGAGCTGAAAGGAGATGAGATGGATGCTTTTATTGAATTGAAAGAATGCATGTGCAGGGCTCCAGCTTTAGGTATGCCTGATTACACAAAGCCTTTCACATTGTTTTGTCATGAACGTGATGCATGTTCTTTGTCTGTCTTGACCCAAGCCCATGGTGGCGTAAACAGACCAGTAGCATATTTTTCAGCTACTTTGGATCCGGTCGCAGCAGCACTTCCAGGGTGTTTGCGCGCCGTAGCAGCAGTTGGTATCAGCCTCACTCAGAGTGAAGGAATAGTGATGGGACATCCATTAACAGTCATGGTCCCTCACTCAGTTGAGATACTTTTGACCCGCTCCCGAACACAACACATGACTGGAGCAAGACTCACAAGGTATGAAACAATAATTCTGGGCTCACCGAATGTGCAGCTGAAAAGGTGCACTACGTTGAATCCAGCAACCTTGCTACCCAGAGAAAATGCTGAAATTGAGAACGCTGAAGACGTCGAGCATGACTGCCTTCAGGTGATTGAATTTTGCACAAAACCCCGACCTGACATCAAGGATACTAAGCTTGATGAAAATGACCAAATTGTTTTCGTTGATGGGTCATGTTTAAGAGATGCATTGGGAATATTGAAAGCAGGATATGCTGTATGTACTGTAACAGGTGTCTTGGAAGCGTCCTGGCTTCAAGGAGTCTATTCTGCACAAGTAGCAGAGCTTGTAGCCCTTACCAAAGCATGTCAACTGTCTACATTGATGAAGGTCACCATTTACACTGATAGTCAGTATGGGTTTGGAATTGTGCACAACTTTGGGCAACTATGGTCACAGAGAGGTTTCCTGACTTCTTCAGGGTCCCCAGTGAAAAACGGGGAGAGAATAAGGGAATTGTTACACGCCATTCAAATGCCAGCCGAAATTGCAGTGGTAAAGCGTAGTGCTCATACAAAAGGACAGGACTATGTTTCTCTGGGAAATGCATATGCGGATCAAGTCGCAAGATTTTGTGCCTTGAACTGTATACTGCTCAGGGATGTATGGAATTCGATAAGTGAGCCAGAGCTCGAACCAGCTGAAGCATTTGCCTTGAAGGTCGTGGATACAATGGATGAACTAAAAGCATTGCAGAATAGCGTCAGGGAGGAGGAAAGAGTTTCCTGGATTAAATCACAATGTACACAGAGACCAGATGAGTTATGGGTTTCAAATGAGGGAAAATATGTTTTACCAAATTGTCTCTTATCGCAGCTAGCGCGGTTCTATCATGGGCAGGCTCACCTAGGGAGAGATGCCATGATAAGATTGTTCAAAACTGATTGGTTTAACCCCAGATTTCGTCAAGCTGCAGAAGCAGTTTGCCATCGTTGTGTCATTTGCCAGCAGATGAACCCAGGAAAGGGAACGGTTGTGAACGCGAGCCACATTGGCAGGGCGAGTGGCCCGTTCAGCAGAATGCAGATGGACTTTATTGAGATGCCTGTGCATGGAGGTCTGAAGTATGTGTTGGTGATTGTGTGCATTTTTAGTCACTGGATTGAAGCATACCCTACACGTAGAAATGACAGCCTTACAGTTTCAAAACTATTGTTGAGGGAGTTGATACCACGTTTCGGATTCCCGATCTCTTTAGAATCAGATAGGGGAAGTCACTTCAATAACGAGGTGATAAAGTTACTTTGCGCAGCGCTGAACATTGAGCAAAAACTGCATTGTAGCTATCGCCCTGAAGCCTCAGGACTGGTGGAGCAAATGAATGGTACACTGAAATCAAGAATAGCGAAAAAATGTGCATCAACAAATTTGAAATGGCCTGACGCATTACCTTTGGTGTTAATGTCAATGAGAAACACCCCTGACAGAAAGACTGGACTGTCTCCGCACGAAATTCTCATGGGCAGGGCCATGAGACTTCCTGCAGTTCCCGCAAACGCGCTTTTGAATATTACAGATGATATGGTGTTAGACTACTGCAAAGGTCTGGCTGACGTGGTTCGCTCTTTCTCTCACCAGGTGGAAGCAACCACCTTGCCACCGATCCAAGGTCCAGGACACACACTGAAAGCAGGTGACTGGGTCGTGGTAAAGAAGCACGTGAGGAAGTCGTGTCTGGAACCCCGTTGGAAAGGCCCTTTCCAAGTGATCCTGACGACAACTACCGCTGTGAAGTGTGCGGGGGTTCCCAACTGGATTCACGCCAGTCACACAAAGAAAGTGTTGTGTCCCACAGATGAGGAAGTTGAAGCGCTGAAACTGCCAGTACCTGATAATAAAGTGTCGAGCGCTGAGACAGAGCAAAACAGAACTGGAAGTGAACAGGCAGACATAGAGGAGAGAGAAATATTCTCTGAGGACGAAACAGATTCTCTTGGGGAAGACCAAGGAGAAACCTCAGACAGCGACGAAGCAGCTGAAGGTAACAAAGAGCCTGAAGCAGCTGAAAGTGACACAGAGCCTGAAGAAAGTAACGGTGACAGAGGGCTCGAAAGAGGTAAAAAAGCAGGAGAGCCTGACCAGAGGAGGGCTTTCCCAGAAGCAGACGGTACCGAAAAAGAAAAGGAAAACGTGATTGCCTCCACAGAAGAAGGGGACAAGACAGAACAGAACGAAACTGTTCAAACTTCTTCAGAAGAGATCGCAGGTCCATCAAATGGACACAGTGCAAAGAAAAGACAAAGTAGATCGCCAGTAAAACTAGGAACTAGAGAAAAGTTGACTGACGAAGGGCCAAAAGTGAAAGAGAAAAGAAAGGAAGTGTCTGTCGTGGTACCAACCTCAAGTGAAGGAAAAGACTTGACCAAAGAGGAAAGTACCAGTGAGGCAGAATCAAAGAGAGAGGCAAAATTGAAAAGGAAAAGGATACCAAACAGGAGATATTCCGGTCCAGAATGGGCATATGTAGTCAATGACGATTGGACTGACGAATTTGTATCTCTTAGCCTCGAGAACGAAGAAGAAGAGATACCAATAGAAAAGAAAAGTTTTATGGACACTGTTGATTGAAAAGCCGATAAATGACATTGCTTGCTATAATCTAACGTGATACAATCAGCTGAGACATTGCTAAACCGGATGAGACATTTGCTAACTTGATAAGACTTTGAAAACTTGATTGACTCTTAAACACGATTAGAGACAACGTTGCCAACTGAAAAAAAAAAAAAAAAAAAAAAAGAGAGAGTGAGTTATTGAACTTTGAAAAAAAAAAAAAAAAAACGAGTTATTGCCGAATTGAGACTGAGTTATTGCCGAATTGAGACTGAGTTATTGCCGAATTGAGACAAATGCTGCTAACCGATAAGTGACTCGGCTTCTGAAGAAAACTGTGTGAACATTGCGCTCGTTCAGCTTTGTAACAAATTGCTAAATCGTTTCTTTTTACAGGTGCTTCTAGCTCTCTGATTCTATACAGATCATGACTAGGTACGCTACACAGAACAGTAGAATGAAATATTGTAAATATGCGTGTATAGGCTCGATAACTGCATGTGTACTAATAATAATGATAATAGTGCTTGCAATGCATGGTAAGAGTGAGAATGAGAAAATTGATGCTTCTACTTATGCTCCTGTTACTGTCACTGAACTAACTGCATTGAAAAGACTAGAATTAGATGAGAGACACTTGCATGATAAAAAGGAGCTTTCGTATAATGTTTTCTATCGCTTGCTAACAGAATATGTTGAGACTATGGATGCGAAAGATTGTTATGTGTGTACACAGATACCGACATCGGTAACGGAAGGGGTGACTTATCATCACATGCCTCTTACATATGGGATTACATGTAGTATAGTAACTTCTAGGTTTTATGGTCAAACCAACATACAGTATTTTTATTCAAATTATGATGTTACCTTTGCATATGTTCCTATAATCACGCAGCTAAGCCAGATTGCTAAAGATTGGGATGCTAAAATAATGAGGGAATTTTTCGAGCCAATGCAACCTTTTGAAACAGCTCACGCACATAGGGAAAATCTTACCTGCTCGCTATCTGCAGTAGAAATAAGCTTTTTAGATCGCACAGATGATAGAAGGGCACAAATGAATGCGAAATTAGAAAAAGAGCTACATAAGAGGACTTCAGTAGATAATTATGCTTTTGCTGCAATAAAGACACAAGGGAGAATAGCTTTAGATGCTTGGCATGTAGGGAAATTTTGTATATATCGAGGTGAATCTTATTATGGTAACATTTTTGTAGGAGCAAGTGAGTGTAAACATATGTTTATCTTTAAGGCCAAATGGACATTCATGCTGAACGGACTTGATCCTGTCATACCAGGTGTATATTACATTTGTGGGCATAATGCCTATTATCGTCTTCCAAAGGGATGGTGGGGGAGATGTTATTTGGGTATAGTGTTCCCAAAGGTTTATCAACTGGATGACCTATCGATGATTCCAAAGACATCTGGATCCCATCGTATCCAGAAAAGAGAGACCGCAGCTGCTGTGGTAGGAGATATATTTGGAGCCATGATTCCTTCATTGGGAGTTGTGTTGAATTCCATCAAAATAAGAAAGTTGTCTACTGTAGTGGATAACATGTTGACAAAGTTTTCAGGTGCTATAATCCTGATAGATGCTGAACTTGCAGCGGAAAGAGCTATGACTCTTCAAAATAGGCTTGCCTTAGACATTCTTTTAGCAAAGGATGGCGGCGTTTGCAAAATGCTTGGTGCGCGACACTGTTGTACGTATATTCCAGACAACAGTGCAAAGATTAAAACAATGCTTGCTAATCTAACAAAAGAGAGTGCAGACTTGAAGGAATTGAAAGAACCAGGAGTGTGGGAGAAGGTTGGAAAGGGACTTGCTTCAGTGGGAAATTGGCTTGGTGGCATTTGGAATGGAATATTGCTAAAAATAATACAGGGAATATTAATAGTACTGATTTGTATATTTGGAATTTGGGGAATAAAAAGAGGAATATTAATGATAATGGAAAGAATTAAAAGAAGGAAGGAAGAGAAAATGATGAAAAGAATGGCAGAAGAATACAAAGCAAGGACAAGGGGAACTAAAAGGCAAAGAGAACTGACAGAATTTTAATGGAATAAAATTTGTGGGAATAGTTTGTGTGATGACAAGTAGTCATCAGAGGAGGGATTGATGACGCAGAAATGAAGGTTTTACATTTATTAGTGCATAAACGTAGTGCTGCAATCATGTGTGACTTTAACCGAACTAATAAAGATTGTACGGGGACAAAATGTGCCCTCAGAGTAGTTTGCCAACATTTATAAACGTGCTTTATATAACGTGATGTATTAGAATTGCACTAATCTGACATAATCGAAAACGTGTGCTATGATTTGCTTGTTTGAAATGTCTTAGCTTAGCATAACTTTGGTGGAGGCTTTGGCCTAGTTGCCTTGTCTCACGATTTAGATGCTCGTATTTTTCCAATGTGCTAATAAACGTGTATTCTTGCTTGAAGCTGTACTTTTCCAGTGAGATCGGTTCACATGCTTATCTTAAGGTTTCGTGCCAGCCTGGCATCTTCTTCTTTGCTCCAAGGTCAATCTGCAGGTGCGGACAATGGAAGCTCTGAAAGTGAGTTAATTGGTAAAATATGTTGCAACTTACGTTCCCGACTCCAAGGATAATGTATGCTTAGGTAAAAGCTTGAGAACTGTTGTTTTTGATTGGACAATTTGAAGCCAACCTATGAACCCTCCAATGGAAGACCCTACTGGATTTGAACTGTTGTCTATTTAAACCAGGTGCACAAGAGGAAAGTGGCCCCATTACGAACTTTACCAGCCATTTTGAGAGACATTACGAGAGACATCGCCCATACCCGCCATTTTGCAGGACATTGGCCATTATGGCCCATCTTGCTGACTTCGTCATTTTGCCGTCTTCTAGAGACTTTTAAGTAATTCTCGCCCTAGAGACTTTAACTTTGATTTGTCCCTTTGCATGAAGTATTAGTTTTATCTTGCCGCTGTGAGGCAATTGCCCCGTCCACCCTGCCCCTTTGCCCCGTCCCATGCTGATCGGAACCGGTACCTGTGAGACGAAGACTTCCTTGAATGCTGATTGAATTTGGTAAATATGAAAGGAAATTGTACAATTGCATTGTGTTTTCTTTTTAGGTAACCAACTGCTGATTTTTTATAAGAGCCCTAGTTAGGAGTTTTCTAAATTAATGTTGCTAAATTGTTTTTGCATGAAGACCCACATGCTGATGCTAATTTGAGGTTAGATGAGGATTCATTTGATGCACGATGCAATTTGAGACCTTGTTATGCTGACTAAATGTATGCAATTAGCCCATTACAGATTGTAGTTTTAGTGGTTTGCCTTGCCATCATAGAAGGCATTTTTATTCAAATGCTGCATAGATTGCATCTGTTTCGCCGCTATGGACAGCTATTAATGTTCATTTACATATATCATTTGGTGTTGAGACACATTTATATTGTGCTAGCTTTGTTAATATAGGGAAATAAATGCATTAACTTTGAATAAACTGGTGTGGTTATTCATGACCGAAAGGTCATGGTTTCGCCGAAATGTATTCTGGATTAATTGTGAAGTGTTATGTTGATCAGGGCATTGCTTATGTTCGTTATTGATTATTGATTGTTGATTTGGATTGATTACTCCTGGGTAAAGAGAGTCCCACTTGGTCAAAAGATTCATCGACCCAAGAGCGTCCAAATACAGGTAAATTATTAGGCTGGAACGCTCTATCACTGTCAAATACATGTGTGACTATTGATTAGAATTATCCGACTTTTTCTGTTTGAACAATTCACTTCCTTATCAATCAAGATCCTCATTTATAACTGCAGGAATATGATAAAGTTTCAGGTCACATTTAATGGACATGGTTCTGTGAAATCAAAAGATGTGACTAATAATCTGTCACTGTAGTTTCCGTCAGAAAAGTGCGATCAAAAACAGAGGAGATAAACAGGACGAACAATGAAACTAATCTAAAAGTGCTTCTAACACACAAAATAAAAGTTTATGGACACAGTCAATACTTTTTAAGTGTATTCTTAGTTATTTCCCTTTTTCTCCTTTACCCTTAATCACTGCATCTAAGGACAGTCTGAGGATGTTCATGTGTTCTGTGTTATACCAATTATTATCTCCCATTTTATGCCAGCACCCACACTCAGTAATTTTTATCAGGTAGCCCCCTACATCTTTGTTTTGATGCATGTTCTGCTTGTGCAGGTCATTTCTTCTGTTATTGTCTAATTGTGTCTCTATACGAGAAGAACAATGTTTGCGTGCTCCATCCGTGTATGCTAAATCTGCAAGCTCGTAGCTCTTATATTGAACACTTATTGTCAGAGGGTCATGTCTAGTCTATATGAATAAATACATATAATCAAAGTAAACATCTGTTCCAAATGTGTGCATTGCTGTATTAGACATAATCAACACGTTCTGTGGCTGAAGATTTCTCATTCTTGCAACCTAAAAATGCCTTATCGGCTAAGAATTAAGGCAGCAGAAGGCAGATGAGACAGTCCTGCATTAGTCCAGCACTAAAAACGTTAACTGGACGAGAACTGAAGCATATTTTATAAAAGTAAAGGGTCAAAGAGATCAATTTAAACTAGTTAAACTCTGCCTAGCAGCGACAGACTGGTAAACAAGGCAACCAAGGACATCGTTTTTCTGTAACCTTGTATTTTTCAAAGAGCAGCATACCCAGCTCCCTGCTGTCTGCGAGAGTGCATGTGCACAACTTTCACTCATAAACCTACTGCTTCAAAGGCACTGTGGGAGAGCAATGAGACAGTCAGCGACTGCCAAAACCACCAGAGTATTGCACATATTCAGCAGGGGTGACACCAATTTGCACCAATGACAAAAAACCTTAGGTGCACAACCTCTACTGATTGCACCTCTGAGCGGTTGCCCCCGCTTGGTAAGAGGGCAGTGTAAAACTGGCTTAACAAACAGAGGTCAGTGCAGACAATAGCATGTCAGGGTACACCTTGCTTATTAGGCAATGTGTAAGGTGGCACGGCAGTGTGTCCGTTATATACTGGGGCAATGTCTGGAAATCTGTAATCTAAACAATACTCTTATCAGTTCTCATACAGTAAGATACCTGTACCTGAAGGTACTATGTAAACTGACCCATTGGTAGCACTCTGAGTAACAGCTCTGGCATGTTGAGCCCTCCTTTGACACAGCGCTGAGCACCAAGACATAGTGAGCATCTCCCAGGCAGAAAAAGCCAACTTTGCCTTTTTGACCATCGTCTGTAATGTGACAACATGGCATATTGGGGCGCACTTGATGATATTTAAACATCACCGCAGTTGAGTTGGCATATTGGGCACCATATTTACTTAACAAATACCTGAGTATCATTAGCCACACCTCAAAATAATTGAACCACACTCTGATATATGTTAAATACACCCTGGCGTATGAAGACAGCAACAATAACACAATTTCATTTTTTTTTTAAATTGGTGACACGTACGCTGTCTCAGGAGCGTAGCTTCTGGGGGGAGTGTTTGGGGTGTTACACCCCCCTAATTAATCCAGTTTCAGGCAAATGGTTGGGCAGGTCTGGCTTTAGCGCTGGTGGCACATGGTGCAGCAATCTTTTTTGACACCTCCCACCCCATGACCACCTCCTCGGATTCCTTCACTACCACTGGCAAAAGTGTCCTTCATCTCTCCATATCTCCTCTCACATACATTTAATTTGTTTTAAAGCTCTTGTAAAGGCTGGCTTTGCTAATCCACATAAAATAAAGTTATGTTCTTTGCATCTGGCAAATTAACCTTGTGCGCTACTTTATGGTGTTAGAGTGTGAAAATTACGAATAAAAATTGCGTGAGTAACTGAAAGAAAAACATGCGTTTAAATGTGCATGGCTGAAATTAAAATGAGGCCTACACTGATAATTGACACAGATATTTCGCAAATGAAAACAAATCACTGTCTAATTAAATATATTTTGTTTTACTGAGAGTAATGAAAAGTAATAATTACATGTTCAGAAACAAAATAGTTTGAGTTTTATGACATTTTGTACACTGCACATTTTACTGCCTGTTTGAAAAGGCCTATGTTAAGCTAATTCAGATTGAAATAAATGAGATGCTTAGAAAATGCTGTTCTTGTGATGTATATTTTGATTTATTTAGTTCCTGTTAGATAGTGTTCCACAGAAAACACTGGCTTTCAGTGGTCATATGTAGTTTGAACCATTTTATTTCTGAAAATGGAAACTGGTGATGGCAGTGAAAGAGGCTGAACCAATGAGGGAGAAAAGAAATGCAACACAAAGAAACGTGGTTTAGATTTAATTGGTTTAAGCGGCACAATCATTGATGCAGGAAATTATCCACAGCACCAGGGAATCTATCCTCAGCAACAGGGACACGTTGCTTCAGAATCAAGCAAGAGGTAGAGGTTGTGGTGGAAATGGAGGTGGTATTTGCGTCGATTCAAATATGACGGTCAATTCAGGTGATATGCAGGCAATGAAAAGGATGTTACCTTGTCACAGTTGCGGTTTTTGGAGCATTGGAAGCATGAGTGTCCAATGTTGGTACAGAAGACATGGTTACTCTGATGATTGAAAACAATCAGTTTCAAAATTTAAGAGGTACGAGAATGAGGGGTCCTAATTTGAATGTCCAAAATAATCATATGCAGATTCCTCAGTAAATGCAAAGTTTTCAACCAATGCAGCAAATACAAATGCCACGTTTTCAGGTGCCACAGTCACAGTTAATTCAGGCTCAGGTAAAAATGGTACCAAAGCAACAAATGCAAATACCCCAAGCTCCAATGATGCAACAGCAGATGATGCTTCCTCAGCAGAACACAGGTCAAAAGTTAAATCACAGTAATCATATAGTTCAACAGTTCACACTTCACAGTGAGGATGAATTGAATGATGTAGTGATGAGTGATGCGATGATGGGTGAGAGTGAACATTTGGATGAAGAAGAATGCATGTTAGCAGCTTCGTTAGAAACGGATCAAGAGGGTCCTTATGTAAATGGAAAGCTAATGGGTCATGATGCCTCTTTCCTGGTTGATACCGGAGGTACACGCTCTACAGGGAAAACAGCAGAAGTTCCTAATGTGCCACTTTCCGGGAAAATAATCCAGATTGTAGGAGTTGTGAATCAGTTTCTGACAAGCCCAATTACTGAACCAGTCCCTGTTAAAATTGGAAACTTTGAAGCACTACACAAATTTGTAGTTTGCAACTTGAGTTCAGTTTCCTTGTTAGTAAGAGATCTATTGTGCAAAACAAAATGTTCGATTACCTGTTCAAATGATGAAATTGCTATTCAGACGAATAGTGATGATGATGATGATTCAGCTATGCAAACTGAATGTGATTCAGTGAATAAAGAGTTTCCACTGATTAGTTTCTATACTGCTTTCACAGTAAAAGACCTGCTAACTGATTTACAGGATACATTTAATTTAAAAGTTTGGGATTTTTCTGGAATAGATATTGGTCCGGTCAAAGGAGTAGAACCAGTTGAAGTCACAGTCAAACCTAATGTTGTTTTTCCACAGATACCGCAATATCACATGGCGCCAGATACAATTGAAGGAGTCATTCCTGTAATTAAAGATTTTGTGAAGCAGAGAGTTCTAAAAAAAGTGCTGAACAGTCCAGGTAATCCTAATTTGCAAACTATTCCTCCAGTTACACAAAGAGATGTCAGGATGTTGGTTGCTTTTGATGATGCTCGTATGAAATATTTTACTGAGTTGAGAGAGAGTTTGTGCAGAGCACCAGCTTTGAGAATGCCTGACTACACAAAACCATCTATATTGTTTTGTAATGAGAAAGATTTATGCACTTTTTCAGTCCTCACACAGGTACATGGTGGCATACAACACTCGTAGCATATTTTTCTGCTACTTTGGATCCAGACGCAGCAGCTTTACCTGACTGTTTGACAGCTGTGGCAGCGGTTGGTACTTCTATATCACCATGTAAAGTTATTGTGATGGGACATCCATTAACTGTTTCGGTCCCTCACTCGGTTGAAGTCTTTCTTTCCAGGACTAAAACCCAGTATTTAACAAATGCAAGGCTTACTAAGTATGAGCTGATAATATTGGGCTCTCCAAATGTTACATTGAAAAGATGTACAGTACTTAACCCAGCAACCTTACACCCAGTTGACAATGTTGAAAATGAGAATCAGAAAGAAGTTGAACATGACTGTCTGGAAATTACTGAATTGTGTACAAAACCCAGACCTAAAGATACCCCCTGCTAAAAGACAATGATGAAATTATTTTTGTTGATGGTTCCTGGTTAAGAGATAATGTGGGGACATTGAAAGCTGGCTATGCTGTGTGCACACTTTCTGGGATACTCAAAGCTTCATGGCTTCAAAGAGTATTTTCTGCCCAAGTTCCTCAATTAGTTGCCCTTACTAGAGCCTGTTGTAGTATCGCACAACTTAAAGTTACAATTCTTATGGATAGCCAGTATGGATTTGGAATTGTCCATTACTTTGGCCAGTTGTGGTCACAGAGAGGTTTCATGACCTCTTCTGGTACACGAATTAGAAATGGTGATAGATTTCATGATTTGTTACAAGCCCTACAATTACCTGAGAAGATTGCTGTGATCAAATGCAATGCACATATGAAATCAAATGATTTTGTTTCAAAAGGAAATGTTTATGCACATCAGGTTGCTAAATATTGCACCTTGAATTGTATTTCAATTAATTAAGTACGTCAGAACTTTGAAAATGATTAAACAAATGCAAATTATTAGTTAACTGCAATTGATATGTGCGATGAAATTAAATCTGTCCAAGAAAATGTGTCTGATGAAGAGAAGAAAGAATGGATCATATTAAAATGTGTTCAAAGAGATGGAGATGATCTTTGGGTCTCAATTGAAGGATAGGTAGTTTTGCCAAACTGTCAACAGACCCAAATGGCGAGACACTATCATGGTCAAGCACATATTGGCAGAGATACAATGATTTGAACTTTTAAAAAGTTTTGGTTTAATCCGAAGTTTAGACTGGTTGCCGAAGCAATTATTCACAGATGTGTCATATGCCAACAAAATAATGTGAGAAAAAGAACAGTTGTCAATTTGAGTCACAATGGAAGAGCAGAAGGGCCATTTAACAGAATGCTAATGGATTTCATTGAGATGCCTGTGTGTGGTGGTTTGAGATTTGTGTAGGTAATGTTTGTATTTTTGGTCACTGATTGAAGCTTACCTTGCACGTAGAAATGATAGTCTCACAGTAACAAAGCTTTTGCTTAGAGAACTGATAGCAAGGTTCGGATTTCCAGCCTCTTTAGAATCACCTAAATGAAGCCACTTCAGTAACGAAGTGATCAAATTACTATGTTCAGCCTTAAACATTGAGAAGAAGTTGCACTGTGGTTATTGGCCTGAAGCATCTGGATTGGAAGAGCAAATGAATGGTACACTGAAAGTACGACGTGCAAAGATGTGTGCATCTACAAATCTGAAATGGCCAGATGCATTGCCTTTGGTTTTGATGAGCATGAGAAACACACCAGATAGGAAGACATGACTGTCTCCCCATGAAAGCCTCATGGGTAGAGCAATGAGGTTGCCAGCTGTTCCTGCAAAGGCTCTTGTGACTATAACAGATGATATGGTGGTGGATTACTGCAAGAATCTAGCTGATTTGCTTTGCTCTTTCTCTCATCAGGTGGAAGCGATAAGCTTGCAACCATTCCAGGACCAGAGTCACAGTCTGTGAGCTGACAACTGGGTGGTGGTCAAGAAGCACGTGAGAATAACTTGTCTGGAACATAGGT
This sequence comes from Pleurodeles waltl, assembly GCF_031143425.1. Taxonomy (NCBI): domain Eukaryota; kingdom Metazoa; phylum Chordata; class Amphibia; order Caudata; family Salamandridae; genus Pleurodeles; species Pleurodeles waltl. Next base: position 578,959,562 of record NC_090444.1, on the reverse strand, counting down.
GGAAGGGTCCGTATCAAGTCGTACTTGTGACTACGACTGCTGTGAAGTGCATTGGGATTCCAAACTGGATTCATGCCAGCCACACAATGAAAGTGCCTATCCACAAGAAGATGAAAATTAGTTTTTGAGAGTACCAACAACTATTGAGCAGTCTCAAGAAGCAAGAAGAGAGACTGTGGAAACAGAAACAGAGACAATACAAACTGGTGAAGATCCAGGTACACCTCTAAGAGATGAAATAGAGGTTCCTGAAGTTGCTCAAGTTAGGTCAGAGGAGAACTCTCCCAGAAGCAGACAAGTGGGAAGATCAGTTGAAATGAATTACGCTTCCTGAAGAAGCAGCTGATGAGGGAGTTGAGTTGGATCAAAGTCATACAGAATGATTCCTCCTGAATTGGCAAATGGTGCAGGTGCATCAAGTCAAAGGGAAAATCCTGCTGAAGCAAGAAGAGCTATAAGTCCAGTTTTGCAAAAGACACAGATGAACATCTGAGTGAAGGAGAAATAAGTGCAAATTGAAAATCGAAAAGAAAAAGAGTTGCAAGTCGAAGATACTCTGGTCCTGAATGGGCCTACTGTGCAGCGGATGAGTGGCAACGAGAAATGTTGTCTTTTTTTTTTATCTTGAATTTCAAGATCAAGATTTTTAAACTTTAGTTTGTTTTTAATTGAAATTTGAAACCAAAGTGTCAGCTGAACAAGAAGAACATTACATGCTACAAGTGCAAATCAAAATTGTTCTTTAATAGACTATGATATACTGAAAGAAACTTGAAACCGATTTTTGACAAACTGAATTGATTTTGACAAGCTGCTAAATCAGTTTTTGTCAACAATTCTGAAGAAGAGTCCAAAAGCTGTAAATAACTACAAACAAAATTATTTTTGTTTTTGATTTTTGGCTGCAGAGTTAAATATTTTTTCTTTTCTTCTACTTTCTGATTCTTTACAGGATGGAAAATGATCACAATAGAGTGAAAACTAATAGGTACTGCAAGTGTATGTGTATTGCTATAGGAATTGTATGTGTGCTACTGTGTTTGTTGTTGATTGTGATCCTAAGTATTCATCACACACCTGAAAATAGTTATATTAGTTCTGTAGAGACTACTACACTTTCAAAGTTAGAAAAAGCTTAATAGGGATGAGAGAAACTTACATTTAGACCACTTACACGGAGATCTTTCTTCTAATGTTTTCTATTCCTTGTTGTATGAATGTGTTAAGACGATGAATGTGAGAGTGTTATGTTTGTACGCAAATCCCTTCATCAGTGCAAGAAGGAGTAACATACCATAGTTTGCCACTAACATATGGAATTAGTTGTAGTCTTCTACTAACAAGGCTTTGTAAACAGGAATACATTCAGTATTTCTACTCTAATCTAGATGTAGTTTTTTCTTTTGTTACGATTAATCAGCATTTGAGTAACACTGCCAAAAAAGAAACATTGACATTGTGGTAGGTTTCTTTGAGCCTACACTAACATTTGGGACAGCCTGTGCACATCGTAACAACCTTACATGCTTGCATTCACCAGTAGAAAAGTCCTTTTTAGATCAAACGGATGACAGGAGAAAAGCTTTGAAGGAGAAAATAGAGAAAGGTTTATTGAAAAGGACATATAAAAATTACTATGAATCTAGTGAAACTAAAACCCAAGGGAAGTTACTTTAGATGTGCAATATGTAGAAAAGCTTTGCATTTATAGACCACAATCTATATTTGACACTAATTTTGTTGGAACGAGTGAATGCAGACATGTATTTCTTTTTAAGTATTCATGGTACTTTATGCTAAATGGCCAGGACCCTGTTATTCCTGGAGTGTATTACATATGTGGAAAGAATGCTTATAACTGTCTCCCAAGGGGATGGTATAAGAATTGCTATTTGAGAATTAAAAGTATTTTATCTTTAACTAACTGAGAGTAATGAAAAATAATAATGACATTCAAAAAATAATTAATTTGAGTTTTATGAAATGTTGTACATTGCACATTTTACAGCATGTTTGAAAAGGCCTATGTTAAGCTAATTCAGAATGAAATAAATGAGATCCTTAGAAAATGCTGATGGCAGTGGAAAGTTTTCTGTTCTTTCTGAAACATCATGTGTGATGATCTAATGTTTGAGAGAAATGTTCTTGTGCTGTATATTTTGATACATTTATGTAGTTCCTGATAGATAGTTCCACAGAAAACAATGGCTTTCAGAAGTCTTATGTAGTTTGAAACATTTTACTTCTGCAAACGGAAACTGGTGATGGCAGTGAAAGAAGCTGAACCAATGAGGGAGAAAAGAACACAAGAAATGCAACATGAAGAAATGTGCTTTAGTTCTAATTGGTTCTATCCAAAACCATCTACTGCCTACAGTCTAAACCAATGGTATAGTGGTTAGTTACTTTCTGGGATTTTAATATTGTGATGTTAGCTCAGACGTGGGGGAGTTTTTGCTTTGTCCATTGCTGTGTTCAGATGTGCTTTTATTTCTGTTAGTGAAATAATGTGCCATGTGCCACTGACTAAGGCCAAATATTACTGAACTGCTCCCATATATGTCACTGTCCACTGAAGGTGATCAGAAGATGCTTCACTAAAGACGACTTCGCTGCCTTCTGAACCCATTAAGGAGATGTATAACATAGATTGTGCATTTGTCTTTCTTGCAGGTTTGAAATTTTTCTCTTCTAGAAACCCAACCGCTATTTTTGACAGCGCCATAGATAGATGTTTTCCAAATTAGTTTCTGTTTTCTTTTCTTTTTTGCATTAAGTCCAACACACTTAATCTAATTAGGGTAATATTTAGAATGTAACATTCTGAATTTGGCTGTGCAAAATAACTGATTGTCAATAATACAGCTGGGGTAACTCAATGTATTCAGTCTCCACTGTGCATCTGATATTGCTGTTATTCTGTATGGTGATTCTTGAGTGCCTAATGATTCAGATTCTGTCAAAGCTGAGATTCTTTAGAAGGTTTGGTCAACCTGTGTTATTCATGTACTATTACAATCCAGTTTTGCCCTTGGTTTACGTGATCTTTGCAATGTTAATCTAAAGGGCAATACATGTTTGAACTTTACTAAACTGGTGTGGTGATTCATGGCCAAATGGGTCATGGTGTGTTTAAATTACTGACTCTAATGTTGATTAATGATGGTATTGTTTTGTTCTGTTTATTGTTGACTTTGTTTTGTTCAGAGCCAAACACTCACACCTATCGGAGTCCAAAGGTTAATTCAACCTCATGAGGGTAGATGCTTGGTTACCCTTACGTGTCTCCTTATAAAATTCATTATCAAAACAAATATAAGGTAGAACGCGCCCACAATGGTGAGTCAAAACTGCCACTGGACAAAACGCTGATCTCTCGCTCTATGGCAAGAACATTAATCACAAGAGTTATCTTGATTTTTTAAATGCTTCCTGAAGGCGGGACACACAAGGAACTTTTCAGCAGGTGCTTTTAATTCACAAGTTTCGTAAGTTATGGCTAAACACAGTGTCCCCCGGAGAGGGAGAGTGTTTTATGTGCCTTCAGTTGGGCATGGTGACGTGTCTGTTGGATTTCACCAGGAATTTTGACATACACACAGACAAAAGGCACATACATACACTCTCCCTCTCTGTTTTTAAAGTCTTAAATGTTGGTTACTTTACAAAATAGTGTGTTGTCCCTCAATTAGTGCCCCTACCAATCTGCATTCCTGTCCCTTTCCACTGCCCCTTATGCCCCTCTCATATGCCCTGCTTGTCGTATAATGTATTTTAACATTATATGCCTGAGTGATTATTGGAAAGCTCACACCCTCCCTATCTCACCGACCAAGCTAATCCACTGCTGTGGCTATTAACCGATACAGGAACACCAATGGACATTATGGGACATTAAATTATTTAAAGTGGTTATTCCTCTCAGCATAAGAATTCCGATGGCTATTTTCTCAAAGGGCGATACACCTTATCAGATAGGCACCTCTACACCTGAGGCTAAAATATTTGCCTGCTGCACATCAAACTGTTCACACCAGGAATAATATTTCATATAGCCACATACATGAGTTACCAACTAGTAAAAAAATATATTTCTTATATAAAAAATGAAGTTTTTTTAACAATCATTATTTATTTTCTGTACTTTTTAAATAATAATTGTTTCGCACAGGACTGTCCAAACACTGTCATTAAACATATGGTCAGTACATTACCATGGCCTCTTGGTACTTGATGCTAACAACTAAAACAGCACGGAAATATTTTAGCCACTATGAGGATCAAAATCGTGGCATCTCTATAAAACAAAAAAAGTAGGGATTACATGTATTAAACACAATTTTGGTCATATTTACTGCTACCCTTTCTTATTTTACAGTTTAGCAGAATAATCATGTGAACTCTATGGACCCAATTCACAGCGAGATTACACGTGTAAGGCTGATGTACAAATGCAAATTGCTTAATTTATGAGTGCAAGGTATTCACAAAAAGGTCAGAAATGTACTTCTGCCAGCAACAGGAGCAAATCCCATTCCTGGCTCAGAAAGGAAAACGAAAACCCCTAGAATTAGTGGGGCTGTAAGGAAGGGGTACCATACACGGAAAATATATTTTACCATCAAGAAAAAAATATAACATTGCACAACATTGCACAACAGTGGTGGTGTTTCAGCAGGCATACTGTTACAATTCAGCTTACAATTCCACAGGTCGAAATCTCTAGACAGTGGTGAAAAAAGGAACTCTCAAATCTTTTTCAGGAGTGCGACTGGAAATGTGTGACTTGTTTACAGACATTTTATGATTTCTGGAAAGGACAATATCTGCATCCCTGCAAGAGAATCAATCTGCAGATGCAGATTTACAAATTCCTTTCTGAATAGACCTGTATATCACTGAGTTGTAAGACTAACACTTGGAATTAGGTTGAAGGCAACACTTTGCTGGAAAACATGTTTTATTGAAAATCCAGACAGAAATGGAAGTTACAAATATAAATTACTTACCGGACCATACTGCCAGCCAAGCTCAATTTTGTTCATGACCCACAGCTCATGTATATTCTCTGCTAGCTTTTCTCGGATTCTTTCTAAGTGAGGAGGCAACACAATCTGCAAATGAGAAATGTTAAAACACTGAATACATTCTCTTTCCCAAGTGCACTGTTAAGCTGCAAGAGCAGAGGAAAGTGTTGACGAGTCAACTATAGGTTACACAGAGAAGGCACAGTAAATAGCAGTACACTCACTTCCCTCTCATGATAACTGATGAGTGAAGACTTGGTATCAGTGTAAAATTGCATTTATTGTTGTGTGAGTTATTTTTGCTCAATTACATATCCATATTACGGAAGCCACTGAAAGAATGTAAGGTGTTTCAAATGATATCGTCTGTGACTGGGAAGGCTACAATCCTCTCACTCTTAGCAGCAATTGGCTAATAACTTCCTCTATCCATGGCAATACCCACCAAACACTTCATACACATAAACAAAGTCAATTTCCTGAAAAATATCTCTGGAACTCCATCATCATTAATTCATTCATCAAACTATTTCTCTGAAAAATGATATTAAATTAACCCACTGTCTCTTTCTAGATGCAGAAATGTATCTTGTAGCCATTTCAAAGATCTAGCTTTGTGAGACACTGTGTCCTTTCATGAATCCCTTCATCCTTGATGGACACTCATTTGTCACCTAGAACTGGTCCCCAGGAGACAGGGGTGGATTTGCATTATGGCCTCAGGAACTTTTTCATACTCTGTTCTAGCCTTCTCATATGTCTAATACAAAAATGCTTCCTAATATCCATGATAATTGTGTATAGAATTACCGGAAACGTACTGTTCTCCTTCCTTTAGACCCAACCATGATGGGTGGTGAACGTTTGACTTATTAGCTGTATGTGTTTGGCATCCCTATCAAATAATTTACTTTTAGGTGAGATCATAATTTGTAGGGTGCATCCCATCAATCTGCTTCTTGTGTTGCACATCAATCTTCCTCTAGCTGTGCTGAAAGTTAACAGGGGTACAACTTGGGATTAATGACGTCATGTTCATTCTCTTTTCTTTAAGGGCAATATCTAGGAGTTGATTTAGATTTGTACTATTGAATACTGGCACCAACAATATCATGGCATTCTAATATTGCGGACAGAATATTGAGGGACAAAACACTGAGAGGTAAGTATAGATTTAATATTGCTAGCTCCACATTTACACACCTTGAAGATATATGTATTGCATAGGCACTGACATGTGGAGTTAGGTATAGAACATCTAGGCTTACCTGTCAATATTACATTTTTATATTCTGTCCTCAATATTCTTACCCACCAATAATGTTGAATCAATATTCACGGGGCGTCCAGACTTAGGGTAAATATGCAACTGATCAATTCTCCCCTCATATTTTTACCTGACCAACATCTGGAAGAACAAATATCTTTTCTTTGGAAAATCTATCATCCTGCAGGATTTCATTCAGTGGAAATACCATCTGCAGACAGATTCTGGGACTCAGGATTTGCCATTTCTGATCACAGATGCCACCCTTTGTGTGTGTAAATGTAACTTACATAGTGCATGTAGATTGTTGGATTGTTGTGAATTTCCCCCCTAACCAGGTCTCAACGTCTGCCGTTTTAGTAGATTGATGTTAATCTCAAATTCTATGCAGCTGTACCAAATTGATAGCTCACACCACCAGATCTGTAATTATGGTCTGATGGTTTGTTTTAGGGTTGGATTATTTGCCCCATATAAATGCATTGTTATTTTAGGGTGTGCTGTTTTTTTGCACAAGGATTTGTTTTGCCCATTCCACAGACATTTATCACCAGAAACTTTAAAAAAATCCATTTACACAAAGTTGGACCGCTTGAGAGTTCATTTACCAACCTCACTGGCCAGGCCAGACTGGCCAAACCAGGCATCGGGTGATTCCCAGAAGGCTGGATAGGTGTGGGGAGGTGGATTATGCCTCAGCTGCAGAGCTCAGTGTCTTGCAAATTGTTATGGGTTTAAAAGCACCTGCTGCAGAGTTCCTTTCAGATCCAGCAGTTTTCAGGCAACAAACAAAATGACAAGATAATGTTGGTGATTAATGTTCCTGCTGGAGAGGGATGGGAGTTTTGACTAGTGGCAGTTTTCACTCATCTAAAATAGCGCACAGGGTTGCCATGCCTGTTGCAAAGAACGTGTACTATGCAGATCACAGAACTGTATTTGATGTGGTTACTACTTTTGTCATAGAGATCATTTTGTTAATTGAGTTCGTAAACTACAACCATAATATAGCAAAGTGAGCTATAAACTGCCATCAAACAGCTGCATGGCCAAGGGAGCCCAAATGGAGGACGCATAATCTCGCTGCTCCGCAACGCCCTGCAAAATCCTGCGAATTGTGGCAGTCGCAGTGGACGATCAGCACTGTTGTGGCTTGAGTACTACCAAAATGCCCCCTCGCCACTTTTCTGGTACCGTCTTGCACTGTTAGAGGTGGTGCGATGACGGGGTGGAGGGCGGCATGAGTTAGGGCCTCCGTGGCCTGAGATGATGGGTAACTGGCGGCAGCAAAGAAGGCGTGGCCCAGTTGAACTGGGCTGGAAAGAGCAGAAGGACCGAGAGAGCGGAGGAGGAATGGGAGGCCCAATGACTGGGGAACTGGACCCGATGCTGCGCAGAGGCAGCAGAGTGAGCAGTGAGGCGACGCCTGCACTGAGGCAGCAGAGGCCTATAGAGGAGGGCAAACCGGCATGTTGATAGTTGTTGTCAACACTTGGGAGTGGAGGTGTGCTCCCGACCCACAGGGACCCACCCACTGGATCCAGGCGATGGCCGTGAGTGCAGAGCTGTGAGTTGCGGGGCTATGTAATACTGCTGTAAGTGGCGCGTGGCGGAGGCCAACTGGGCAGGCTGGATGGACCACTGGAGCGACTGTGAAAGCAGAGTTGGGCTTCACTGCCCCCACAGAAGGAGGGATGAACTGAATGGGATGACGGGGAAACGTAGATCCCCAATCTCAAGCCACGGACCACTGCTGCATGGAGTGCATGCCCTGCTGAGACCCTGGCACCTTCACGCTACTTCACTGGTGCAGGTGGCCACATGCGGAAACTGACTGTGTCCATGGGGGACGTAACAGATAGTGGCTCCCTCGTGGGGCTCTGGCGGCTTGCTGGCATGAGACGATGCCTGCTCAACCTTGGTATATGCCCTTGGTCGTGGCAGGACTAAGTACTTGGGAAGAGAGGCGCCGTACTACCCCACTACAAGAGGCACTGAAAACTTTGGTGGACCCAAGAGGGGTGAGTACGTGGAGCTGGCATTAGACTGTAACCTTTGATCACTGTGGGATGGCGCGGCTCCGCCGCTGTTCTGTGTGATGGATGGCCCTCCGGGGGCCCTACATAGCAGACACTGTGACACTGATTTACTGAACAGGGGTGAGACATTGGTGCAAGGGTGTGGCCTCCAACGATGACTGCCATGGGGAAACAAAAGCCAAAAGTGCAGGGACAGCAGGAAACCATCCCCAATGACCTGTAAGGCACTCCAGCCCTGAGAATGAATGCAGATTCCATGACACAGGAAATGCGTAACACCCTCAAAAAAATATTGAGAGCCATTGAGGACTCCAAGCTTACCCTGCAGCAAGACATAGGCAAAGTCACTGCTGAGCTTGGTTTACTATGTGTGGACAATCAGAAGCTTTCAGATAAGGTGAGGGATGTTGAGTACTTGGTAACTGACCTACAACCATCCCATCAAGTGCTGAAACTCCAAGTGTCGCAACTAGTGGACAGAATAAACCAACTGGAGCGTAGAGCAGAGACCGCTGAAGGGCGCAGTCAACATAATAACATCCATATTGACGTTTGCTGGAGGGCGTGGAAGGAAAGAACATGGTGGAATTCCTGGAGCCATAGCTGCGGACTCTCATGGACGTGGGCAGCCTCATACCCGTCTTTGCTCTTGAGAGAGGGCACTTCTTCACTATCGCAACCGTGATCTGCTGTTGCAGAAGGCACATGAGGCTGGAGTCTTTGGAGTGGGGGTGGATTGCAGGGGGAAACAGGCCAATTTGTTCCCAGATTTCACAGAGGCTGTGCAGTCCAAACGTGCCACCTTCCTGACGGTGAAAAGAGCACTTCGAGATGAGAAGATATTTTACGCCTTGCCTTGCTCTTCCTCTTTAGACTGAAGTTGATGGTGGATGGAACCACACATTTCTGCCAGGACCCTGAGGAGGCCTGGGCATGGTTGGAAAAATACAAATCTGGCACAGACAGATCCCAGATGGAGGTGGCTGAGAACACCCATTGCGAAAGAAGAAGATCCAGGAGCTGTGCTCACCGAACTCAGCTCACCAAGCCCACACTGACCCAGTCTGAGGAGGGGAAACTGCAGGCAATGGCCTCACTGACTGAAGCTAATGTATCAGATAAGGAGGAGGAGAGGAGTGACCCTGGCCATGATACGGACGACCATGTGTCCGGCTCTGACTCTCAAGCTGGTACACTGGAGGACTGCCCTCATGTGACACACAGTCCTCCCAAGGCATTTTTTAGATGAACTATGATGAACCTGCTGAGCACTGCCACCGATTGCACATGCTGGAACATATCCTGAAGGGGTTGTGCAAGGTGGCGGAGCGATACCTCAGTTGGCAACCTGCAACACACCCCTTCCTTTCTCTTCAACACAGAGGAGGTGGTTTTGTTTTACCACACATTACAGCTATTATGCACAGTTTGGGTGGCCAGCCATTGCTGGACTGTCCTTGGGTGGGGAGTTGGGATTTTGTTTATTTTTATGTTCTACATGGTCTCTGGTGGAAATGTGCTTGTTGTATTGTGTTGCTTGGTTGGGAGGTGGGACTGCTGGGTGGTTTAGTTGCCAGCAGAATGTAAGATTAATTTCTATATGATTGAGCCACCAGCACTCACATTGATGGCCTGGAATGTATGGGGGTTGGGATCCGTGGCTAAAAGGTATAAAATCTTGTCCTACCTGAAGAGACGGGGGATGCATGTGGCAATGCTACAGGAAAAGAACCTCACACAGGTAGAGGTGGACTGTCTACGTCAGCCTAGAGGGGGCAATTGTTTACGACTGTTTACCTTTTGTACCCCTGTGGTGCATTGATCTGGGTGAGGGCCGGGATCCCCCTGGATGTAACGAAGGTGGTGGTGGATGATGACTGGTGGTATGTCGTTGTAGAGGGTCGCTTGCATCGTAAGCCCATCATTCTGGGAACGGTATATGCCCCCAATCAAGACCAGACCTACATACCTTAACTACCTGTGTGGCCACGTTCACTGGGGGATCAATCTTCATAGGAGGAGATTTTAACGGTGTCCTAGACACAGACTTAGACTGTTCCTTCCCACCTATATGGGGGTTCTCGCTATTAAAGTGGCCGTGAGGCTATCTGCATGGTTGGCCAATTCAGCCACAGATGATGTGTGCCATACGCACCACCCACTGGATAGAGATTACTCATATTACTCACACCTCCACCATGTCCACACTAGAATAGACAGATTTGTTTGCACCAGATCACTTTGGGGGCAGATACAACATTCAAAATATCTGGGCCACACATTCTCAGACCACAGCTCGCTCCTGATCCACTTGCAGAGTCCTGCCCCCCATCCCGACCCGGCATTTGCAGACAGCGGCGCTAGAGGATGTAATTTTTTTAGGTACACTGACCTCGACATTGGTGGAATAGTGTTCTCTAAACATAGGGTCGGCCTCTCAGAGAGGAGTAGAATGGGAGGCCTTCAAGGTGGTGGTATGGGAACACGGTATTGGCCATGCTGTGGGTATCAAGCGATACCTGGAGTAGACCTTTGTCGATTTGCGGATAAGTTGCACAACCTCGATAATGCACTGGGAATGGATTCCATGGCCCTATAACGCTTATTGGACATCCGCGAGAAACACACAGCAGCTCTTGAAAGACTTAGATGCCATGACTACGCAGGATATATAAACAGGGTACATGAAGAGGAGGGCAAAGCCGGATGGTTACTGGCCTGGATTGCTCACACCAATTCAGTGGGGACACTGATTACCGAGATCAAAATGTCAAACTGCTCATTGGTACACTCACTTATGCATATTAATGCAGCGTTCCTGGACTATTACCTGACGCTCTATGCCCCCCCCGGAGATGCCCTTACCAGATGCATTGAGTGATATCTTGGGCAAATCGCAACTGAGGGTCCTCCCAGAGGAGGCCCATGCTCCATTGGGAGCAGCGGCGACGGAAGGCAAGATAAAGATAGCTCTTAGAGACCTAGCAGCAGGCAAAACACCCTGGACGGATGGCCTCCCACCAGAACTTTACAAAATATTTGTAGGCACATTAGCCCCGAAACTAGCTGAAATGTATGCAAAAGCCTACAAGAGAGGCTTCTTGCCTGCAACGACCAGGGACGTCCTGGTAGCCCCCCTCCCTAAGACTACCGACCAAAACGCAGTGGTTACAGACTTCCGACCTCTTTCTATGCTCAACACAGATTTTAAAGTCCTAAGTAAGTTTTTAGCCAATAGGCTGCTGCCACATATGCAGGCTTTGATTCACAGTGATCAATGTCGGTTCATACCTACCTGGAACACCTCACATAATCTACGAAGATTGCATTCTGTACTATACGATCACCCCCATCCGCTTGACTCTAAAGTGATGGTAGTGTCAGTCAACTTGGAGAAGGCCTTTGACACAGTGAGGTGGGATTATCTAGAAGTTACCATGTTTCACATGGGGATAGGACAGACATGTATCAACTGGTTTTACGTTGCTGTATGCCTCTCTGACGGTGAGAGTTAAGACTGGGCGACAGGTCTCTGACATGTACGACATCCACAGCGGTTCCAGACAGGGGTGGCCACTCTCCCCTTTATTGTTTGCTATAGCAATGGAACCGTTCGTGGAGTGGTTCAGTAGAGGATACATAAAGGAGGCGCAGAGATGGGAAGCTGGCACTTCCTTGGGTGCTCCAAGCGCTGGAGGAGATTGATGGAGTTTGGTCTGTATTCGAAGGAAGGAAGACGTGTGCGTTCCAAGTGGTTGTGGGTTCTGCCCCACCCTCTACCTGCCCAGCGGATGTTACATGGGCACCTCACACATCTAAATACCTCGGTATCCAAATTTACGATGATGAGGTGGATATTAGGGAGGGCAACCTGGGAAAGATCTAATGATCTCTCCGTTCATGCATCAGTTTTTGGCACTCCCTTAGTCTACCCTTCATGGCATGAGTCTCATTATCCAAGATGATTGTGCTCCTGAGACTTCTGTATTTTTTTGTTAACATGCCAGTGATGATCTCCGTGGCATGGTTCAGGTCTTTAGACACGCTCCTTAGGGAACGTAAATGGGATGGTGGGTGTCAAAGGGTCGTTCTTACTACTTTTCGCCTCCCCCCGCAGTGGGAGAACTGGAAGTACCAGATTTTTTACTTTATTATATAGCGGCACAGTTCCAATGGCCAGCACAGTAGCTTAACAATACTGGTCTGACGGAATTGGACTGGGACTGTGGTGGACGGGGCACCAACAGCAGACTACTTAGGCCGCAACTCAAAGCTCCCCGGGCTGGGGTCTTACTGAGTACAACCTTCATGGCCTGGCAAGGGCACTTAGACGAACAGGTGTCTTGATCCCCTATTCCTCTGCGGTCCCTCTGGTGGGGCTTCCACTCCACAACCCCCCCTGCTGTTTTACACAGAGACAAATGGACTTCTGGACCATGGTGGGATTGAACACAGTGGGCGACTGCTCCTCACAGGGAAGACTAGAATCCTTTGATGATCTCATGGAACAGACTGACCTCTCTCGAGGTCAGTTTCTGAGGTATGAGGCCCTGGTTCGATCCATGCAGGACTTTTAGGGGGAGGGCATGGTAGAACCCCCCAAACATGCTGTATTCCAAACAATGCTTACGATGGGTGGCGGCTCCCACTTGGTGACATGGCTGTATAGAGCACTGAACAGTATGGTGGGTAGGCCACTACATTCCCTTAGAGCTCATTGGGTTGCGGACCTGTGCAGGGAGCTGTTGGATGAAGAGTGGGGCCGGGTAAATGCATATGCATCCGTGGGTGTCTCGGAATACACGCCTTAAGCTTATCCAGTTCAATTTCACACATTGAACATACCTCACCCCCCATTAACTTCAAGACATATACTGAGGTAAACTCCAGAGTTGCCCTAGATGCCCAACCCTAGATGCAGAGCTTGGCCACATGACTTGGAGATGCCCCACTTTAATGGTCTATTGGAATTCGGTCATTGCACGCCTTAACACGACCCTGGATAGGTCACTGCCTATTACTATAGAGGTCTGCCTGTTGGGCTTGCTGGTTAGAACACCCTCTAAACAGGTGGGGAACAGATTTGGATAACTGGCTTTGGTGCTGGCACAGCGTAGAACAGCTCTGTCTTGGAAGGTTCCCGCTTGCCCACATATATACTGGAGGTTACACGCTGGGCCCGAGCGGAAGAGCGGGCATTAATGAGGGAGGCGTTCAAGCGATTAAGACGTCGCCCCATAGCTCACCTCTCGTCTGAATTAGTGGATGAATGGGAATCTCTTGATAAAGCCGATGATGCTTCCTCAGAAACTAGTACTGAAACTGTGAATGTTGAGCCTAACCCTGGTGAAGGGAAACGGGGGGACACACTGAATAAAGGTTTATCGTCACAGCAAGGCGGGGAACCATGAGCAAGGGTCATGGAGTACCTCGTCTGTTGCCGCTCTTAGGCGCTCTAGTACACCAATTAGTTGTGTGCCACTGCTGCTGTCAGCTGCCCCCTATCGCCCACACTTGCTGCTTCAGCACTGACTTACTGCGCATTGTTGTCAACGTATGAGTGCATAGACCCCCAAGGCCACATATTACTAGGACACAGTTACTTATTTTTGTAGTTTTGTAATCTACCCATATGGATAACACTTCGCTATATATTGAGATATGGCATGATTACATTTTGAAAAGTCAGCAACTCCACCTCGAAGGTCAGGGAAATTCAGCAGCCTTGAATTATCCTAAGAACACGGCAGCCACAATCTGCCCAGTGGGGTACCTACACATTAGACTGAAGCAATGTATACGAGGTACACTGAAAATGTAAATTATTAAGGATGCTCCCCAATGTATATGCACACAAACATACTGTATACTGATGACTGATTTACATATTAAAAATGCCAAACAATATATATTTAACAAAAAACACAGCTGAAGGCAAACTGCATGATACAGGATAGTTATGTCTTTTCCCAGTTTTTCATTTTCCTTATGTTGCTAAAAAGGGGTTGTCTGGATACAAATAAATTATTATTAGTAATGCCACCTTTAACCACTGAGTTACGTTTTGAATCATGAGTTTGTGCTTCTCCAGACCAAGCACTGTTAAACTATTCCTACAAATATAGATGACAATTGAATCCTACACCTTGTAGTCACCTTTGTCTTATGTAAAATGTTCTGTACACTGATTTACACAAGCACGATTCTTTGTCTTTGTGTGTGTGTGTGTGATGTAAAGTGCTCTGACACCCTACACTGGTATGAGAGGTGCTATACAACAAATGAAATACATGTGAAAGAGGGACTAAGGAGAAATGAAGTGCAGTGTTGTAGAGTAAGTGTGAGGGAATCTGTGGAGGAGGTGATGGGGGGCACCCAAGAAGACTGTTGCACCGAGAGCACCTAGCGCTAAGGCTGGCCCTACAGAGCCCCTTATTGGGGTGGAGGATGCTAACATTCCTCGAAATGATCTATCATTGTATTCTCATTTTCAAGGCTGTGCTTAACAGTGAACTTGTGCACTTATGTTATATTTGAATTCATGTTCCATGCTTGACATCTTATTTTTGTGTTCTCCATAAGAATGTTTGTGGGTATGACTGGGTATCCTGGTGTACGGTTAGGTCATCATTTACCATGCTTTAAAAGCTAAATACAATTTTAAACATATTGAAAAATGTATTACAATGCACCATTTTTGCATTTTTTTCCTGAATTTTTTGGGGGAACCCCCCCCCCCCCAACCAGCCTTGTAGTGGTCAACTTCGCTCACAGCGCTCACTCGCTATGCACTGTACAGGGGCTGGTCTGACAAAATTTGGCAGGGCTGCTTTGGATTCCCAGTGCAGCCCTGTTACTGGCTCAGTCAATCCCATGTACTGCTACAATACATTATACTCTTTGTTTCACAGTAAGGTCAGCCAGCTTGGACTTCAGTCCATTCACTTATTTCATATCTCTCGGAAATGCCTTTAAACATACATCCTTACCTGACTGGTATCAACTGGAACTGGTGTAAATGCTGCTTGGGTAAGAGAGGTGGTAGGTCCAAGCAGGTCCCGGGCGCTGTTCTGATCCTGTTTGTATTCTCTACTGTGCTCCACTTTTAACTTCTCCTTTGGTAAGATGGCTTCAAAGCAAGGAGCATACCCGGGTGGAGGTAAGAATTTGAATTCCCCGTGACGGCCACCAAGTAAAAAACGTACCCTATAAAATAAAGTTTACAAAGAAATGTCACTACAAGACATTATAAATTGAACTAATGTAGATATAAGAGTGAGCAGGGCAGAACATGCGTGACGTAATTTCTGAAAACATTCATTAGCCTCTTTATGTAGCGGTGATTATAAGTCACTGATAGTATGGCCAGAAAACACCTTCTCCTTTGCTAAATTTGTGAAATCTTTTTCCTGCTTCAGCTTGAAGGGGGTTAATGAGCAAAAAAATTATCCTAAATATTTAGTGATGTCATGGAAGACAACAATAAACAGGAAAGGTAAACAGTTATATGATAAAATAAATATAGTATTGCAAACGAACATCACAATTAAGTAGCAAATCAAATAACAGATCATGCGGGATGTGACTCTACTAGCAATGGTTACCAGCCAGGAAGTGATGTCATGGAAAAGACTAACCCATGGCTATGGAAAGTGCTACTGTTTCTCAGCGTGTCCCACATCAGAGGATTGCTCGGGACAGAGGTGTCCGTGCGTCTTTCGTGTTGTCACTAGAGTGCTTAATGCAGGTACAGGCCATGACTAGTATAATCTACCCCTGGTGGGGTATAGGGGTAACTCACTGTTTAAACACGGAGTGGGCCGGTGTCCTCTCTAAAAAACAGCTCTTCTTTCCTGAAGTAACACCACGTACACAAAATTTCAGCCGCTATGTTCTGCTATATAGAACCTCCATTTTGATATGAGGATTCAGCAAAGCCTAATAAATTGGATGTCAAAACCTTTCAGGAGTCCTGGGATAAATACGGACTATTGTACTACTATATGGTTGGGTCCTTTTACCACTGCTATCATGTGACCTGAGCTACTATGAGTCCAAGGCTTCTCCAGGAAGTAGACTAAGCATGAACAATTACCCAATAGAGGAAAATAATGACTAACCAATGAAATACTTAGGTCATCATCTACAAGAATCTGACGCATCGGCTCAATAACTCAGATTTCTTGGGCTGCCCTCCGATCTCCCAACGACGCCATGGATGTGCTGTATTTACAATAAAGAGCTCTATGGCGCACGTTTTCACAGATGTGTCAGAAATTCTGACGCATCTGTTGGTGCTAACCTCACGTATTGTTGCACTAGCGTCAAAAATATGACCCTACTACAGCAATGCGAGAAGGCCCCCACAGAGAAAAGCCCTATCTCAATTTTATGCCTGCTCTGAGCAGGCAGTAAAATTCTGATGCAGTGAAGTTGCAGAATGATGCAGGAAAATGTTGTAAATTTCACTGCATCAGTTCTGCATGTCTTTTCCCGTGGGAACGCCTACCATGCATACATTATACTTGGCGCAGGTATAATGTGATGCAAGGGTTTACAAACTCACGCATTGGGCCCAATGCACCAGTTTCTAAATGTGGAGCACTGCTAAAACCACTGCTGTGTCAAAAAAAAAATTATGCAACGGTGGCGCAAAGGCATTGTAAATGGGGCCCTAAGGCTGTAAGGCTGGCCTCATTTACAAGGCCTTTGCGCCACCATTGTGTAATTTTTTTGACAGGCAGGCAGGTTTCATCACTTCATAAACTCGGCACAAATCAAGATTACAATGCAAACTTGCAGTTGGGTGATTAAGGCTATAGGTGCACACTCCCAAAGCAATGCAGAGAACATCATGGTCCCAACATTGGGTTTCCAACTTGACTAAAAAAATGGTATATAAAGAATTCCCTCTACGTGCTTTGTTGAATCGTTAGGAAATATGAACATTTTAAAAACACAGCTTAGTTACAGCTTCATGCAGCCCACTCTTCCAGAAAAAAGAAAGTTTGAACAGCCACGCTTGAGACACCGGGAGTTGGCTGCTTTGATCAGTCAAAACAGGCTTCTAAACTAATGTTTGTTCTGTTATGGGAAATTTGTAGAGCGCAGGCTGAAAAGCAGGGGTGACGTGACTGACCTAGTGTCGAGACTAGGTAAAGAGACATGTCCTCAGTTTCTTGTGAAATTTAGGACCTGAGGAGGTGACTCTGATGTGCAGTGGTAGGTCCTTCTAGACTTTGGCAGTTAAGCAGGAGAAGGTATGGCTACCAAATTGTGTTCTACTTACGAAGGGGTTGTTTGCAAGTAGGAGTCCGGCTGAGCGGAGGTGTTGGGTAGGTATGTGAATGTTTCCGACTCTGCTTTCTTTTCACACATGTGCAACAGAAAGACATGAATAACAGCAAATGTTGGGAGTTATTTTCGCGACCAATGCTTAACTTAATTTGTCCTGGAGGGTGACAGAGGGTGGGCACCGGCACTCATTATTGGGACTAGAAATTATTTTTCATCATCAAGCTCTGACCCAGTGTAAGAAAGAGAAGGACAGAAAAGAAAGGTAAGCAGTTAGAAGGGAGTAACAAGGCTGGCAAAGCACCTGCAAGATTGAGGTAACAACATTAATGGGCATATTTTTATAAGTCCATAGAGTCACCTTGCGCTGCCCTAGCCTAAATTGTTTTACATTAAGGCGGCGTTAAGGAGGCCTTTCTCCCACGTCGTATTTACAAAGTGGTGCAATGATTGCATTGCTTCACTTTGTACACCCTTGTGCAACGTTATGCCTGCACCAGGTATAATGTGTGCAAGGGGGGCGTTCCGACACAGGGAGGGACGAAAAAAAGGTGCAGTGAAATTTACAACCTTTCACTGTGCCATTTTTTCCACCATTTTTAATGCCTGCTCAGAGCAGGTGTTAAAACCACACACCCATTTTAATCAATGGGCATCGTTGTGCTTTGTTGCACTAGAGTCAAAATATTTGACACTAATGCAGCAAAGCGCTTCAGTAGCATAAACAATTTAGACGCTACTGTCCAACAACTGCCATGGTGCGCCGCATTGTATATAAGGCGCAACCATGATGTCGTTAGATGGGGCAGGGCCGGCGCATGAAAAGTGGCACACTGGGACCGATGTGATTGTAATTATGCCCCCTAGTTTAGGATGATGGAAGAAAGAGGCAGGAGATTAATGCTGGGTAAATTAGGTATTCGGAAAACCTGGAATTCGGGTACGAACAGGAAAACTTTGGACCCTCGACTTACATTTTTTTTTAAACAAACTAGGCGCTAGTTTCTTCAAGCAGCATGGAAGCATGATAAATGCTCTCTTATAGGCAAAAGACTGGTTGAGAAACGAGAATTATACTAACTTAATTCCGGCTGAGAAGCTGACCACTGGGAAGAAGAGCCCGTCCGTATTGAAGTTCTCAAACATTCCTTGAACCGGCTGCCCATTAATCCGGAAGGAAATGCTCGGGGCGCTCAGATCCAGGCAGCAACTGATGACATCTTCGGCCCGGAGTAGGTGCTGGTTCGGTGAGCTTACAGTTCTCGCGATACAGCCTAGAAAAGTAAACAAGTTCACAAAAACAGTGAGCATGGAGCTTGCTAATGAACAAAACTGCAATACGATGAAAAAATATTAATTATTCATGCATTCACTTAGCAATTTCGGCAATCAGGCTCATCAAGCTTTTCAGAAATGACTCTTTTGTTCCACATTGGAAGTGGCATAATGAAGATTTTGGCATTCCTTCTTAGTTAAATAAGACATGTTGTGGTATGTTGTAATACTGCCTTCCTAATGTCTCTGGAATGGTCTGATTGATAAGCAGCTAAGGGCACTCTAAAATATTAAAATCTTTGTGCAAACATTCATGGTAACAGCAGGATGCATTTTCTAGTCACATGCTGACAAAAATACTGAACCTCTGACCCTGTCATATTATTTAGTGTGGCAGGTTCTCAGTTCTAAAGGTCAAAGCATAGGATGAAAGCTTGGAAACAAGGGTCAAGTGGTCCTTGAAACAGACCACTGAAATGTTGAGTTCAAAATAGAGATCTAACTACTATTTGAAGGACTAAGGCCAATATTTATACTCGGTTCGCAATGAATTAGAGTAATTTTTTTTACGCTAATTCAGCGCAAACCTAACTCCATATTTATACTTTGGCGCGAGACACACGTCTAGCACCAAAGTTATGAAGTTAATGTTGTTTTCTGGAGGGGAAAACCTACCTTGTGTCAATGAGATGCAAGGTAGGCGTTCCCATCCAGAAAAGGACGATATGGCCTTTGCACCATATTTATCCCCTGTGCTAAAATCCAGCATGGGGGATGGGGACCTTAAATAATGGCGCTAAGCTTGCTTAACACCATTATTTAACGCCTGGGTCTGGGCAGGCGTAAGGGGACCTGTAGGCATATTTCCATGGTCAGAGACCATGGAAATTGCCCACAGGTGCCCTTCCCTGGCTCCAGGGACAACCCCACCCACCCACACCAGGAGGACACCTAAGGATGGGGGACCCATCCCAGGTAAGTCCAGTTAAGTATTTTTTTTTCCCAACACCGTTCAGGGGCCCTGACTTGGGGCCCCCTGCATGGCACAGGCCCCAATGGCCATGCCCAGGGGACTTTTGTCCCCTGGGCATGGCCATTGGGGTGGTGGGCATGGCTCCTGTCTTTACTAAGACAGGAGCCATGTCAGTGGGGGTTGTGTGCCAGAAAACGGTGCTACGCAGCTTAGAGGCTCTTTTTTTTGCCTCTTAACAGTGTAGCACCATAATTCTGTGCACAAGCCCCGGTTCCCCCTGCGCCTCCCCAGCCCGGCGTCTTGGAATGGCGCTAGCCGGCGCTGTACTTTTTCATACAAAACTACGCGAATGCAGTTTTGCATGAAAAAGTATAAATCTGCCACTAATTTGATCCGCTGTTATACATAGGATCTCCAGTTACAGTTTATCCGTCAATAAGGAATATAGGGGCATATTTTCAAGCCCCTAGTGCCTCCTTGCGCTGCCCTAGCGTCATTCTTTTTACTCTAAGGCGGCATCAAGAAGGCCTTTTCCACACGCCAGATTTACAAAGTGG
The DNA here is from genome assembly GCF_031143425.1 of Pleurodeles waltl. Classification (NCBI taxonomy): domain Eukaryota; kingdom Metazoa; phylum Chordata; class Amphibia; order Caudata; family Salamandridae; genus Pleurodeles; species Pleurodeles waltl. The sequence continues at coordinate 578,939,130 of NC_090444.1, read as the reverse complement.
CACAAAGTGGCGCAATGCAAGCATTGTGCCACTTTGTAACCCCTTGCGCCACATTATGCCTGCCCCAGACATAATGCATGCAAGGAGTTGTTCCCCCATTAGGAGGCCCAAAAAAATGACACAGTGAAATTTACCATTTCACTGCGCCATTTTTCCCGTCATTGTTGGGCCTCCCGACGCATTGGTGCACTAGTGCTATAATTGTTGGTGCTAGTCGAACAATACAACACAGTAGCGTAAAAAAATGTGATGCTATTGTGCTCACGTGCGCCATGGTGCACCGTATTGTAACTATGGTGCTACCATGGTGATGTTAGGGGGGGACAAGAAAAGTGATGCACCATAGCTGATGCGCCACTTTCTTGTAAATATGCTCCATAGTGTAGTGCATTCAAACCACAAAGGCCCTGATTACAAGTGCAGGGGTAAATCGAGATAACACACCTTGTTGACTTTCAAGCAGCAGCAGCATAGATGGGAACCTAGGAAGAGGGGACTTTTGGGATCCAAAGTTTTCTTTTTAATTTGAAAATATCATGGCCCTTATTACCAGTGCGCCTCTGGGAAGGAGATTATTTTCATACCATTAAAAATCTGATAACACAGTCATCGGAATTTGAAAGGTGCAATAATTATCGCCTGTTACAAGTTGTGTGTGCCCTTTAAAGTGTAGCACACCGACTTCCGCATGTTTTGCTCTCTTGACGGGCCTTTTCTTCGCAATGAATTTTGACAGATCTGACCTGCCGGAATATATCACGGGAAACCTCTGAGGATATGATAAATATGACCAAACACATCTTTGAACAGGGACTGGAATTATCCCTCATTTGAGCCACATTAAACTGGAACTTGTTCCTAACAAATTAGCTGTTGATGTGAGTTGCCAAGAGATCCTCGGAAGCCCTACAGATACGTTTATTTTCATCCAGAGACTTCCCTTGGTAAAAGCACTCAAATGACTTGACGAAAGTCTGCGGCAAAATCAGGAATTACTTGGAGAACAGGACATGGAATATTTACTGGAAACCGATGGGAATGGGCAGCATTTTGCCTGTCCCAGAGTTGACAGAGGCTATTGTATTGTTAACTCCAGGATTCAGGAAATATCAGACCCATTCCCCGGGCCAGTCGTAATGAAGGCCATTGTTTACCATGTTTTGCTTCATAGGGTACTACCATGGGCTTTGCACTGAAATTTAAATGAGGACAGTGCAGTTTCTGCATGAATCTGGTCTTCACCAATGCCTACTTACTAGCTGGGTCCATCATGTCAGCCTTCAAACTGTTAACATAGGTGGAAACCGAAGGGGTGGGCATTGCACAATCATTACCTCCTTTTTCTGAATGAAAGGACTCTGTACACCCTACACCTCACTGTGTTAGTGAGTTGGTTATGCATTCTCTGGACTTCTTGCAGGAGATTCTGCTACAACTGCATATGTCAAGCACAGGTCATAACCTCTGCCTTGACATGGCTGAAGGTTCTGTTCAAGTCCTTAAACCCTAATGGTATAATAATGTGGTATAGCCTGTTGTATTTTTCAATCAAAATGTCTAGTTTGAGCCATTGTTTAATGAATCTAAGCTAGACCGTATGTCTGATAGGATGTTGTCCTTATAAGCCCATGCCTAATCACTTCTATGCAGCCATCAGTCGTGGAGATATATCAATAAAACATGGGGTTTATCTGTCACACCTGTCTTGGAAAATGTTTTGTGAATTTATAGCTGTTCATCACCTTGAGCAGGTGTTCCCACACTCAAAGATCCACAACACATTCCTGTGAGATTTACCCTCACATAAAATTATACCATTCTGTTTAACAAGACTGGAAATGGGAAAAGGGAGAACAATATGGGACACGGCATGCCTTGAAAAAGTTTATTTTCACACACTCTTAAGGATTAATTGGTAGGTGATTGAATCATGGATCTGCAAGGGTGAGCTGGTCACGTGCTGATTAATGCTGTGAAAGTAGTAATGTCACAGTGACAGCATTTTTTTACCATTACTGAAAGAAAAAATACCTTGTTAACATTTAAGAGCGTGCAGGTGTGTGATTTAGAATATCCCATCTGATGGCTCCTTTTACATTAACTGAGATGCTAAGGGAGTTAGCACTAATAAAGCAATTCAATTTTCATGGAGCCTACTTGCCCACACAATAAGGACCAAGAATTAGTGACTGAAGTTAAATGATTCTTTTATAAATTAATAATTAGTCCAGTATATATGCATGTGAGGAGAATATTAAAAAGATATAATATTACAGCTGGCAAGCTGAAATATCATAATATGTTTAGTCTCAGTAGGATAAGATACAAAATAATCACAGCCACAGTAATAAAGAATCTGAGAATTAGAAATAGGTGTTCCTTAAAGAAACTTGATTCTCTCTCTTAATCATAAATAAGTTCTAAGGTCATCCAATCAAGGTTCTAAGTTTAGAATAAGGATGGTTTATAGAGTGGGGTCTCAGGAGAATTCAGAAATAGAAGGTGTAATCATAGTGAAGACTCCAGTAGAAGTCTTCCAGAATTGCATTAAGTGTTTAGCATGAAGCTTCACATTTGCAAGAATAAAGGCAGCAGAGAGGTCTGTACCCCTCAAAGGCTAAGGGACCTGCTATAATGTCTTACAATGTGAAATATAGTTAAAAACAATAAAATGTCAACAACAATCATATCTCTTCCCACCCCTTCAGGAATCAATCATTTCACTTCCCATGGTGTGCATTTGCAACATCACCTGAATTTCCCATCCCATAGAACTTGGACAGTTACTGCAACCTTGACCGTCCCCTGTTCCTGATACACAAGGATAGGAGGTTTCATCTGCTCAATAGGTCATCACATTTCTTCTTCTCAGGCCTTGCTATCAATAAACTAATACATACCGCAATACTCCTTTCTCTAGCCAATGAAATCATGAGAACGTAATGGAAAAAGAAAGAACACGCTAACACGGCAAAATACATTTAAAAAATAAAGCCTTTAGTCAGGCTTACTTTGACTAAACACTAAATGTGCATTTCGAATATACGATTATACATGCATACATACAACTTTCAAAATAAATGCAGAACTTGAACAAAAGAAATGCATGTTACTTCTGCAAAAAAGTGTAAATGTGACAATGAGTAATGAATACACAAAAGCAATTTAAATGAATATTAGTGCACATGTTTATAAAGTTTCACTTTCTCAATAGTTACATTTCATTAATGCATTTAAATGTTCACACATGTTAATACTATTTAAGGCATAGAGTAAATATAATGTAAAAAGCAAATGCAAAATTGCACAGTGATAACGTGTAAAGGATGAAGTTTAAATTGCATAACTCCAATCCTGCCTCTGATGGTGATATTAGTCATCCCAATAACACACATATGAATCCTTTTCAGGTGAGATCAAGTCAAAGCCTTAAAGTTCTCAACAACTTTCGTCTAGCATTTTTCAGGTGTTTCATGGCATCCTAAAATCTACACTGATTCTCCACCACTTCCATATCCCTTCTAGTTTTTTTAATCCCTTCCTATGTTGTGTTTCCTTCCTTGCTTTTATACTCTTGTATCCTTTAGAGATAATGAACAGACATCTCATGCAAATGGCAATAACAATAAGAGGTCTAAAGACAGAACTCACTATTACACATCCTAGGTTTCCAACCCATTTGCCAATCCTGAAAACCCATCTGCATGTGCTTCTCAAACACCTGTAGCTTCTAATTCCTTCAAATCTCATTTTAGATCAGTAATGTTCTTGATATATTTTTTTAAGTCCTAACTCTTGCCAGGGCCATAGGTGCGGCATTCTTGGACCTTTAACATTTTGCAGACTCCGCCCTCTGTCACAAGAAGGATGGCTAACACAAGACGTTTTTGCAAAACCATGAATCTCATAGCTATCATTTTAGTATCTACAGCCAATAAGGAACCTGCTGTACTTACGGACAATTTATCCACTATGGTGGACAATCTGTTAATCTTGCGATCCTTCAAGATTATACCTACAGATGCAATCACTGCACAAACAAATGTCTCTCACAATTTCAGCACCACTGCCACCTCGTTTAGTTCTAGTTTTTGTTTCCCACACAGGATCATTCAAATGTTCCACATAATAAATCTTTGTGAAATCTACACCTAAATAACAAGTACCATACCATACCCTGGGCAATTTGAAGTATGCATGCTCTCCGCAAACAAAATAAACTCCAGGAATAACGGGCTCTTGTCCTCCCAAGAACAGAAGCCATGTTCCTACATATTAAAAAATATGGTCACAATAATTTCTACCCATGTGCATAGTGTTAAGGGAGGAATTATCTCTACTCACACATATTTCCCTGTGTGTTGCCCATCAGAGCAGACATAACTCCTATGTCTTGATGTTTTGCTTCTTCCTTATCCCACTGTCCTTTATATCTCTGATCCCATCCTGTTTTCTGCCTTGCATCTATTGGTCTCTTCCTGTCTTTTTTTCTCAGCCTCAGTTAATGAACCTGTTAAATTGGTTCTGTGAGCATAAGCCATGTCCAGTGTCAAATTTGGTTTAAGGAAACAGTTAACTGTCTCAATTGTCATAGCATTAGGATGACGATTCAAATACTTGAACAAAGGAACTTCAGAAAATACAAAATCATAATTCGAGTAATAATATTGAAAACATAACCTTTTCATAAAACAGACTTTACAGAAGGCTACCAGTAACATCATATGTAAGAGAAATATGGTGATTGATAATTCCCTCTGCTGCAGGTAACTGTGTACAGACATAACAGTCCTTTTATAGTGTCAACTCATTCATAAAGCAATTGTAATTAGGCTTTTAAAAATAATATCCTCTAGATGAATCTACATGCAAATCTTTATAATCTAGTTAATGCAAACTATTATTTGTAGGACTCATGGTCTTAGTTGTAGCACTGGGCTTAAGGTCAGCTACTGTGGAATATGTAGGTGAAGATAATCCCACAAGGAGAATAATTAGCACTGCCACAATGACAAACAAAACCTCTGTTGATCTATATCTACATCTATTTGTGTTATTCGTTTCCATGACTTCTCTAGAATCAGGCCATTGGTTAGAGATTAGCAGCAACAGGGACTTCTCTGTTTGTTTCCACTTGTGCAAATGACAAAACAAAGTTCAAACATAGTGCAATGAAATTATTTACATAGTCCAATGAGAGTGCAAGTTCAAACTCAGTTCAGGTTGCAACTCTGGTGCACAGAGGCTCAACTGGGATCTCACTCTTTTTCCCCACATCACAGATTTCTCATTCATAATAGTTATCAGCAAAATATGTCCATTCAGGAGATGAGTACCTCAGACATGGCACTCTAGCTCCTTTTGAGCGCCTAAGTACAGGTTGTCCACTTTTACTGTCACTTAGCCCAGAATCCTCAGTTTCCTGCTGGAGAGCACTCAGTCCTTGTTCCTGGTAATCATAATCTCTCTCTTTCTTCCCTTCTTGGCCAATGGCCCTCAGTCTTTACTCAGTGTGACAAATCACTAGGTCCTTCATCAGAGTCTGAGTCTGGCTCAGGTAGCGGTTCAGGCCAAGACTCCTCAACTGTCAGTTCATCAAGACCTCCCTTCAGGTTGAGGATGTGCTGTCACAGGCTCTTGCCAGGTCTCAATACTATGTGCATCCTCTTCTTGCTGTCTCTCAGTTGTGGATTGCACTTCAGGAAGACATGCTGTCACATCATCAAGAGGACACTCCACTCTATGAGTGTGGGCTGCATGAATCCAGTTGGGAAGACTTCCACACTTAGCAGCAGAATCCATCAATAGGATGACCTGGTACGGTACACACCACCTCGGCTCCAGACCTGTCTTCCAAACATATTTTTTCACCAAGACCCAGTCGCCAGTTCTGAAGTCATGGCACTGCTCAAGATGCAGAAAGGCAACAATAGCTTCAACCTAGACCACACCAGCTAGTTCCTTCCAAGTGTCAAGAACAATGCTATCAGTAATGTTCACAAATGTATTTTCAGGCACTGCATGCAGTCTCTTTGCTCTGCCTATGATTATCTAATGAGGGGACAAACCTGTTTTTCTGTCGGGGCTATTACGAAGACTCATTATGTGTAGTGATGTGTAGGTATAACTGATGGAACCCTCTTGGCTCCTGAGCGACTCCGTAGAACTGTGACATAAGTTTTAGAAAGCGGTGAACTGAACGCTGGTTTAGAATGTTGAGTTTGCGGTTACAAGCAGGCGAATAAAGACGTGTAGTACACGGCTCCATTTGTGGCGCAGATATTGGAAGTACCTCGGCTGGGGAAGATGCTACAATCAGCACAAGAGGCAAAGTGTCTGGCCTCTTCAAATATGTTGAGGCACACACTATGCCCAATCTAGCTTTCAATATTCCATTTACCTGCTCTACAATGCCAGAAGCCTCTAGTGAAAACTGCAATGCAATCTCTGCTCCACTTATAAAACTGCACACAACATTTTCAGGACCTCATTATTGAAATGAGTCACTCGGTCTGACTCCAGTGAAGTCGGGACAACTAGGTATCAACTACCTCAAAAACAACTTGGCTACAGAGAGACTGTCATTTCTCCTAGTCAGATAGGCCTCCACCTAACATGAGAAGATGCACACAATCACTGGGACATATCTGAGCCCACTGAACACCGGCATTTCGATGAAATCCATCTGTATTCTCTTGAATGGCCCTCCTGATCTTCCTACATGACTCAATGTCACTGGAGCTCTTCTCCTTACATTCATCTGTTGACACAACACATCTGTGGCACAATTCGTCAGTCACCAATCTAAATCGTGGGTTAAACTAATGCTGTATTAATAACCTAACCATGGCATTCCTCCTACTATGTGCGAGTCCCTAGAAATGTCTTGCTGTTTGGGATTGCATGCTGTCTGGCAACACTGGTCTGCCATCTATAAAAACCCACATATCATCATCTCTCTTCACACATCTTGCTCTGATCCAACCCTGCTGTTCTGCCTCTGACACTTCCTCCTGCAATCTCTTCACTTCCTCTCAGGTATCAGTTGTTGACAACAAAAAGTTATAGTTAATCTCACCTTTAGATTCATTTACATATTCACTTGAATGTTCATGACCCATGAGCACAGCGTTGTGCAACTTCATCAGCATAACCGTTGTCCACTGTCAATTAATCTTTACTACTACGGTAAGCTGGACATTTCACAACTGCAGCTGGCAGCTGTAGAGCTTCAAACAATCTCATGACATATTCCCTGTTGCGGATAGGGGATTCACATGATGTCATAAATCCTCTTTGTGACCACAACTGTCCGAAGTCATGAACGACACCAAATTGATAATGATTATCTGTAAATATAGTGACTCCCAGCTGTTCACAGACATGGCAAGCTCTAGTAAGAGCTATCAGTTCAGCCACTTGTTCAGAGAACACCCCTCGAAGACAGGAGGATTTGACTACCCCTGTAACTGTACAGACTGCATAAGCAGCTTTCAAGTTTCTTTTACTGCCTCTTAAACATGACCCATCGACAAACAGTATGTAATCAGATTCTAGTAGTGGCTCATCTCGAATATCTTGTCTTGACTTGGTGAAAGTCCAATGACATTGAGACAATAATGCTCAACCTCCCCATCCTCATTTTCATTCTCAGGGAGAGGCATCAAAGTAGCAGGATTCAAGGAGGCACATCTCTTAAATGTGACATTCTCTGCATCATCTATAATCTGTTTATATTTTGTCAATTAACTATTTGTCAAGTCCTGTGTGTGGGTACATGTCAACAAAATCTCAACCAAATGTGGCACAAGAACAGTTAGAGGATGTGCTGACACCAACTGCTGCCATGGCGATAAAGCACAGAGACAGTCCTGCGGCTACAGGATCAAGAGTAGTAGAAAAGTACATGTTACTTACCGTCGGTAACAATATATCTGGTAGAGACATATTCAAGTTGCAGATTTCTTACCTTAGAATTTTCCCCAGGCGTCAGACTGGATCTGGAGATTTTTCTTCGAGCAGTCCCCCTCCACGCCATTAGGTGGGCATCGTTGGCCTTGTGGTTGCCATGATGATGTTGCAGTCGGATATCGCCACCATTCTGGTGCGCTGACGTCAGTTCTTTTCTTTCTGCACCAGTCTACGGGCAGATCCGAAGAGGAGCTACCCCAGTCATTTTTTAACTAACTGCAACACTTTTGTCAATTCATTTTTTATGAGGTTTGGCTGAGTAGAGGGATGTCCCTTAAGAACGGATTCAAGCCCTGCGACTCCTGTCACCAAATGATGTAGGTGACAGATTCACACCTCGTGCCTCTGGTGTCTGGAGGGTCACCACGACCCAAAATTGTGCTTCAAGTCAACGTTGTTCTCGGTCTCGCTTGAAAGGAAGGTCAGGATACCGGTCATGGGGTCATCACCACTCTTCGTCGTCTAAGTCATCTGGAAATTCAAGTAAGAAGAAGAAGAAGAAGTCAAAGGAGACCAAAAGTTCTTCGACCTCGCCCCGTCGCTTGCATGATGCAACGCTGGAAGAGCGTTGACGCTCTACGTCTACTTCTATGTGCCTCTCCGACTTTCTGGGAGCTGGTGCAACCTCTGCCCAACTAAAGGAATTTTATGAGGCAATGCACCTCATATTTGGGCAGACCGACCTACCCTTGGAGCCTTCAGGCCCAGGGGAGTTGATAGGGATGCCCTTGGGTTCCAAATCGACAGCTTCTGCCCTGACTCCATAGGGCACCTCAGGATCTGCTTCCGGATCCGTCCCGATGCTGGTCGTACCAAAGCAACTTTCCCCGGTGTCGAGATGATGCATGGCCATGGGGTTGCAGAAGTCTTTGCAGAACTTGGAAAGAAGGTTGCAGTAGGGGCTTACCTACTGATTACAGTCTTGCTTCTGGTTCCAGCGAAGAACAGCAGCTGTTCCCGTGTCAAGGTTGCAGAAGTGTCTTGCAGAGGAGGGTTGCAGATGGTTCCTGATGTCTTGCAGACAAATCTGGAGTCCTACCCTTACGGGAGCCCTTAAGTAACTCAGGAAGGGTGTTGGACACTAACTGCAATGACCCACCTATCAGAGGGGGTCAGGGACGTCACCCGGCTGGACTAAACAGTCAAACGCTTCCAGGGGCCTCTGTTCATCTATTTTCAAGATGGCAGAATCAAGTGGCCACCTGGCGGAGTTCTGTGCACCTCCCTAGGGAAGGAGCTGGACAGAGGGGTGGTCTCTTCCCTGTCCTTTCTGGGGTTTCATGCCAGAGCAGGAACTGGGGTTCAAATATGCCCTTGAAAGCAGTCTGGTGCTGCTCAGAGGCACCCCCACCAACACCTATTTCTAAAGAAGAGGTGCTCACACCTCTATCTTACAGGAAATTCTTTGTTGTGCCTTTCCCTGCCCGAGATAGGCTCAGTATCAGGAAGGCAGAACAGTGTCTGGGGGCGGACGACGCAAGGGCTGGCATGCAGACCCTGCAAAGCTGTACAAGCAGACTTTGGGGGACCCCTAGGGAACCCCCAGAGTATATGGTATATGTGTCCACTACATACCTTAATTTGTATTTGTATAATTTATAAAGTGCATATGACCCAAGGGGTGGAAAAAAGAGGGATCTCCGAAATGTGCTTAAGCAAACGCCACAAATACAGGCAGCAAAGACCTGAGGAAGATAAAGCGCCAGTAAGCCTGGTTTCTAAGTAAACAGCCATGTCTTGAGTTGTTTGCAGAATGCCAGGTGTGCCTCTGTCCTACGAATAGTGTCCGGAAGGGGGTTCCATAATTTCGCCACTGCCATGGAGAAGGCTTGATCACCCCCATCTGACATTATTGGTCCAAGGGATACCAACCAGAAAAAGCCCTGCTGATCTCAGGGGATGACTGGGCACATATCAGTTCATAGCCGCCCTAAGAAATCCTGAGCTCTGAAAATATAGGGCCTTATGCACCAAGCAGAGGGCTTTAAAAGCCACCTGTTTCCTGACTGGAAGCCAGTGCAGCTGATGCAGCCAATCTGAGACACAGACATGTCTAGGCAATTCAAGAACTAAGCGCACCCCTCGCATTTTGGATCATTTGTAATTTGCTCAAGGAAAGATGATTGATATTAAGATACACTGCATTACAATAGTCCAACCGAAATGTAATAAGGGCTTGGACTACTGCGATCCCTTATTCTCGAGGAAGCAGAGGGAGGATTTTCCTCCGGATCAGCCAGAAACATGCGCTGACCGTCCTGTTCACCTGGATGTCAAATGACAGAAGATTTTCAAACCAAACCTCCAGGTTTTGTACTACTGAAACAGGAACAGGTAAGGTGCCACAGCTCTCTGGCCACCACTGCTCATTTCAGATGGTATTATTCGTCCCCAAAACTACAATCTCTGTTGTTTCACCATTCATTTTGAGCCAGTTCATCTTCATCCAACCACTCACCTTCTGCATGCATGCCTGAAATCTAGCAGCCGCTCTATCCCTATTATCCATGGTGGAACTGATGATCTGGGTATAATCGGGATAAGATGACAAATGGAAGCCGAATGAGCGAACAAGATTTGCCAAGGCAGCTACATATAGGCTGGACAGGGTGGGGCTCAAAGAGGACCCTTGAGGAACTCTACAAGGAAGCTGGAAAGGGGGAGCCCTAAAATCTCCACATCTCACAATATTATATCTACCATTCAGAAAAGATTCCAAGAGTTTCAGTGTCCCCTTTTCGACCCCAGCCTACTTAAGCCCGTGCACCATACAAACTGGAGAGATGCTGTCAAATGCCACTGAGAGATCCAGCAGCACCTGACTGGTGCCGCCCCCCGTCCACCTGCTTATGGATAGGGTCTACCATAGCGATGAGGGAAGATTCCGTACTATGGTCCATTCTGAGAAGGGTCAAGGAGATCATTGTCAAGGAGATATTTAGAGAGAGCCCAGTTCATATGCCTCTGTAAGATCTCGGCTGGGGAAGGCAAGAGAGAGATGGGACGTACATTCTTCAGATCAGTAGGATCACCCTCTGCCTTCTTCTTCAGCGGACTTACCACTGCTTTCTTCCACACCTGAGGGAAGACCCCTGACTCCAGCACCTTGGCAAACTCCTGTTCCAGGCCTCTGTAACAAAATCTGGAATTGCCTGGAGCATCCTAGGTGGACACTGATCATCTGGAGTGCCTGAGGAGATGGTTGCAGGCAAGGACTTGATCTTAATAGCCAGCAGAGGGGGGAAGTGACCCAGACAAAAAAGGACCAGCAGGGGCCCATTCATCATCCCACCTTCCACACCCGGGGAAGGGTCAGGCTGGTCCTCCAAAGGAGTCGGAAATCTGCAAACCTTGTATCTGTAGCAAAAGGTGCATGCACCATTTCACGCAGGCTGCAATGGCAGGCCTGTAGTCACAGTTTGCATAGGCCTCCATGGGTGGCACAATACATGCTGCAGCCCATGGAGGACCCCTGGTGTACCAATGCCCTGGGTACCTAAGTACCATATACTAGGGATTTACATGGGTGCGTCAGTATGCCAATTGTGCAGTATAAATGTTACCTTACAACTAAATTTGGGGGGAGAGAGCACTGACACTGGGGACGTGGTTAGCAGGATCCCAGTGTACTACAGTCTAAACACACTGACACCAGGCAAAAAGTAGGGGTAACAATGCCAGAAAGGTCATTCTTTCCTACAGGTTCAACAATGCAATGGTGTCTTGTTTGAAAGCTTCTTGAGCGTCAGTCACCACTAACAGGTCATTAATATACTGAATTAGGACAGAGTTACAGGGCATAATTAGAGCCTCAAGATTATTTTTGACAATCTCTTAAAGATTGAAGGAATCTCTGTATACCCTTGTGGGGCTCGGCACGTGCCTAAACACGATTCTAGAACCGGAAGGCGATGAGGTACTGACTGTCCTCATGCAAGGGAACAGAGCAAAATGCCTGACACAAATCGATTACTTGAACCAGTCAGCATCACATGGAATTTCAAACAAAATCACAGCTGGATTCTGTACCACTGGACAACATGGAACAATGGTACTATTAATCCTTCTCAGGTCCTGCACTATGCTATATTTACAGCTAGACTTCTGCAAGCCCATAATGGGTGAGTTACATGGACTCCCCATTTTCTCCTTCAAAATGCCTTGTATTATCATTGAATCAATCACTGGAGATTATACTGTGGGGTTGTTGGGTATTCAACATTGGGTTTTACTTTTATGTGGACAGCCTCAACTCCCTTTATGAAACCAATATCTTTTCCTGAAAAGTCCTAGACATCAGGCTTCACTGTTTCCTTAAGGTCCAGAGGTGAATTCTCAGATGTCATTATGGGATACAACAAAACCTCTGGCCTGTGACTCATCAGTTTAAAGTCTACATCTTCATCATGGGTCTGGAATTCGACTCCTTTCGTGGTACAAGAGATAGTGCAGTTTAATTTCCACGATAAATCATGCCCTTGTAAGCTCACAGAACTTGAATCACAGACCACAAACTGATGATTCTTCTCAAATGACCCTATTTTAACAGATACTTTTGTTGCAGAGTTTGACATTTGCTTATTTGTGACTCCTACAACTTGGATTCTTTTTCCCGAGACTGGCATGTTGGAACTTCCACTGTCCTAACAGTAGAGCGGATGGCACCAGTGTGACCAACCACGTCACAAACCAGGACACAAAATCTCCCATGTCTTTAGCTTTGAGAGTCTACTTTCCACTGTGCTGCTTAAACACCTACAACAAGCTCCCATAATAGGGATGCACTGACTCTTTGGACTCTTGAGCCATCCTCTCAATCGCAACAAAATCAATGGCTTTAGATGGTATTTTTCCTCTCAAAAAGGTTATCACCAGCTGATACTTTTTCATCACCGATGGTGATAGGGCATGTGATAGCAGATTTCTCTAAGGCTCCTTCTTTGGCCACTTTATAGCCACTTTACATTCTGCACACAAATTACTCAGTACCAAGGTGTCAAAGAAGGTATTCAAATCCACCCACAAAAAAACTTGTGAAATCTTCACAAATCTCTCAACCTGTGTATGCCATTCCACTGGCTTTTCTCTAAATTTGTGTAAATCATTTGTGAATGATGCAAGATCACTCCTATTCCAAGACACATAGGCAAAACCTCCAGCAGGCACTTCCTTCAATGGAAAATTTGAAGTGCCCTCTCCATCCATTAAAGATGGAGGCGGCTCCCCCTTTGTTTTCTTTTGTTCTTTCTTCTTTGCCTTTCTGCCATCCTACTTATCTAGCTCACTCCATTTTCAGATGCTACTAATTAATTATTTCATTTGCATTTACATTCCTGATGTTCTCATACTGTGAATGTCATCCTCATCAAAACAAACATGATAGCTTTTCTGCAATGGCTTGGTTGGCTTAGTTCTACATCATAATTGCGGCCGAATTCAGAAGATTTATCATGAGCTTGTCCTGCAGGCTTAGTGATGTCTTTAAACATGGATACAAATTTGTTCACTTGCTAGGAATCTAATTGTGAAAGAGCACGGTTTCCTTGTATCATCTCATTCAGTTCTAACATTAGTCTTACTACATCCACTGCATTTTCCCTCACCAGGGACTGAATTATTTCTCTGTCTAATCCTGAGCCTTCACTTTCTCTTTGGGACCCATTGAAAAATCTAATCAAATTATCTAGTACTCGGGAATTAGTACAAGTCTGTACCACAGAGGTATTGGACACTATCCTTTCTCTGGTACTACTGTTGATGTCACTCTGAGGTGAATTCTAAACAAACATGTTAGAATTTTGTGATCTTTTGTGATCTTTGAGTCGACTCTCCTACAATCCTGTCTGATTCATGGTAAATGCTGTAGCAGCAACATAAGGGGTATTCACCTGAGTCAGGACTAAAGGTCCTCACATTCATGGGAGCACAGGAGGATTAACTGACTCCAGCAGGGACTGTCAAAGTATGTGTCAAAGTATGTGTCACGGTTCCTGCCGACTCCAGTTTATACAAAGGAACATGGGACCAATAGTGACCGGAACAGAGATTGCATCCAGGGCTTTGGGAACAGTGGAGTTAACAGGGGCATTAATCCCTGAACTCTGTCCCATCAGGTTTTGACTCATATTTACTGGTGCGATGGCCATTGCAGAGTTTCCACTGGCAACTGCAACATTTGTTTCCTTGGGTTGGGCCATACTATATGGCGGTGGACACATTGGTGACAACACATCTAGGAAATCATTACTAAAACCACTATCACTGTCTTTGCCTGTACTTTCTGGGTTTCTTGTCTTATCCTCCTTCTCCTTCCCTTTCTTTTCTTTCTTTTTCTCAGGTTCTTTACTCGTCGATGCAGGGTACAGTCTCGTTCCCTATACTACATTATTCATGACATGTTAAATGGCATGTATGTTTATTTAGCTTCTTTACTTCCTCTTTCTACGTATGATGCAGAATGAATTACATATATAAAGAGAAAATTGCCTCTTAGGATTGTTTCTTTACAGGAAGGTATACATCATGCATGAAAACAATCCCATGTGTAACCCAGGTAACCTTGCACCATGGTGCAAGGTACATGCATTGGTGCTAGGCAGCCTCAAGTGCACTGAAGAGTGTCATATCTTAGTAGATATTACACTGTTCAGCTCACTCATTAATGCAGCACAGCAACTCTGATTGCCGTCCTGGGTTGAGTGAACGTTTATTAAATGTGTCTTGCTCTTTCATGTTTATTGCAGACAGAGAAAAAAAGCTGGATCTACTGTGAAACACAACAAAAAATAGTTGCCAATTGTTTGCCAAAAGATATCAGGATCTGTTTCATATAAATCAAATTTAAAATAATCTGTGCTGAAACATGCAGAGATTTGATCTTTTCTGTAACGATCTATAGTATAGAAAAAAATCCTGAATTCTTTTCATTTTATAAAAACATAGGAGAAGAAGGAAAATGCTAATTTTATTTTTAAAACCACAGCAGTACTAATGCATTCCTAACATGTCTTTCACCCTGGCAGTTGGCTCTGACAGCAGGCATTGTATCATCTAACTTTAATAACTTATTACATTTAAGGGCTACCTCAAGACTATTTTCATGACAACTCGCCTTTAGTAAGGAAAATAGAGACAGACTGTTACTCAAGAATTGCCTTTGCCAGCTCATTCATATACATGTATATATTTTCACTTTAAAAACCAAAGGTCAAAGAGAGGTTAGAGTTAGGTTCTGAATTTGCACGCACAAAACCATAGAAATTCAGCAAGTAACTATAACTTGTGCACTAAGATAACTATAACTCACGCCCTCGCCATGCACAGTTATCTCATCAATAATTTTACTGCTAATGTTACATTGATACTATTAATGATTTTATAGAAGATGTCATTGGTGCTGTAATATCTGGGGTAATTAGCAGTGTATGGCGAGTGCACAAGTTATAGTTACCCTAGGGCACTGGTTTTTTCAGTGAATTTCTATGTTTTTTTAACATTAAGGGGGTCATTCCAACCCTGGCGGTCATCGACGCCAGGGTGGATGACCACGGAAGCACCGCCAACAGGCTGGCGGTGCTTCCCTGCCCATTGCCGCGGTCAGAAAAGGGGATCCGACGGTTTCCCGCCGGATTTCCCCTGTCTGGGCTCAATCTCCATGGCGGCGATGGAGATTCCGACCCCCTTCCCGCCACCCTGTTTCTGGCGGTTGTTACCGCCAGGAACAGGATGGCGGGAACGGGTGTCGTGGGGCCCCTGGGGGCCCCTGCACTGCCCATGCCACTGGCATGGGCAGTGCAGGGGCCCCCTAACAGGGCCCCAGCATGAGCAGACAGTGAAAATCGCGATGGGTGCAACTGCACCCGTCACACCCCTGCAACACCGCCGGCTCCATTCGGAGCCGGCCTCTGTGTTGCAGGGCCTTTCCCGCTGGGCCGGCGGGCGCTCCTTTGGCGGGCGCCCGCCGGCCAAGCGGGAAAGCCAGAATGGCCGCCGCTGTCTTTTGACCGCGGTGCGGCCAGATGGCGGTGACCGCATGTGTCTAAGTCATTTCAATTACTTTCCGTTAATTCAACCATTTCCATGCAAGGCCTTTTGCCGTGCACTGCGGGGGTTGGCTGCAGGGCCTACCCCTATATACACCCAACCCTGCACAACGCACGGCCTCTGATCACAGGCCAGGCCCTGCCTTTTATCCCCTACATACACCCAAGCCCGCACAATGCCTGGCCTCTGGCCGTGCGCAGCAGGAGTAAGCCGAAGGACCTATCCCCTAAAATGACCAAACCCCGCACCACGTACAGCAGGGTTTGGCCACAGGGCATGGCCTGCAGCCACGCCCTGAAGCCTACCCCATATATACACCCAGCCCCGCACAGCCATTGGCCAGGCCCTGCACCCAAAACCCCATTAAGCACTCACACGGCCACGCTCAGCCTTGGGAAACAAAAGAAAAGGGGTTAGGGTAGGAATATCCTAACCCCACAGCCTTGGTTCTAGGGCTGCCCTGGGATCCCGCCAGGGCAATTAAGCTTTTCTAAAAAATCTTGCCACAAATTTGCCAATCCACAGCAAAAATTAAAACAAAAAAGAAGAAAGATCTCTGAGACTGTATATAAAAAGTCCCTGAGTTTGCAAGGTCCCAGGGGCATCACAGTAATTGTGATAAAGCTGGAGGGGTCACATGGGGTCCCCCTCTAAGGGCTCTTTTTCTGCCCTGGGGGTCACCACCTCCCTAGGGCTTTATTAAACAAAGGAAGGGGAGCCACATGGACCCCCCTTCATTGAGCTCAATAAGCCCCAGGGACCACCATCTACCTGGGGCTTTATTCAATAAAAGAGTGGTGGGCCATGGACCCCCACCTAGGGCTTAAAGATGCACTATAGACCCACTTCCCCATGGGAAAATAAACACTAGTGGGGGGTCGCGCTGATGCCCCTGGGCCCCAGGGATCACCAACTTCCTAGGGCCAAACTTTGAAATTGAATTGAAAAAGGGGGCTACACAGCTATCTCCTGAGGATGGGCACATCAGGGGATACTAGGAGCTGGCCCTGGGGGTCGGGGGTAGCTCCCAGGGCCATTAATGGCTCCGGGAGGGTGAACCGTGTGTCCCCTCCTCTTTTTTGCACAGGCCGTCCCCGTGGAGGTGGTGGTCCCCAGGGCCGTAAAAGCCAGGGAAGGGGCACGTGACCCTCCTTCCTTTAAAAAAAATTAAATGGTCGGTCAGTGTCGGTCTCCCACACTAATTTTCATTTAGCCCCAGGAAGGTGGTGGTCCCTTGGACTGCAAACAGCTCCAGGAGGTGGTGGTCCCATGGCTCTTAAAAGGCTTACGAGGGACCCACACCCCCTTGTTGTCCCCTTTTGTATTTTGTAATTGTATTTATATAGCACTTACTAACCCTGAAAAGGCGTCAAAGTGCTTTTTGGCAAGTAACACACTAATCTGGAACCCAAAAGAGGGAAATATGAGTTAATTTGAGTGGTGGACACGTGAATCTCTTAGTTGGATTGAACAGAATAATGGGATAGAAGAGGGAAGAATTTAGAAGGAGTTCATTGGGAGATCATAGTAGTACAATGAGATTTAGAATGAGTAAAGTAGAGATGGAGGACTGAAGAGTCTGTAGAAAGGGATTAATTGAAGCTTTAAGGTAAGTCTTCAGTGACCAACACAAGTAACCAATCAATCAATCAATCACAGCTAATCACCCAATACGCTTGCAGGTCCCGGAGGCTTATTTGAACAACAAGGTCTTGAGAGCCATTCGGAATTCCGGAAGTGAAGTGAGGTGATGGTCAAGAGGTGCGTGGGGATGCTGTTCCAGGTTTTTGCTGTGATGTGAGAGAAGGAGCATCCTCCACTTCTGTTTTGTAGATGTGGTGAATATGGGAAAGTGAAAGGGAGGCAGCAACGGTAGGAATCTATGGGACAAAAGAGTGAGGAGCCTGCGACAAACTGAACAATGGAGCCACAACAGTAGTTTGCATTCTGTAAACATGTAATGGGTCCATGTGATTTGTCCAGTATGTGCCTATTTCTCCTATGATACAGCATTATTCCAAAGGGCTGGCCCCCCACTGAAATGGCATCCACCTGTCCTGTGTGGAGGGATAGGTGGAAGTGAGGTAATTCCGCTGATGTTGTGCGCTGTGGCAGGAGGTGATAAGGAACTGCTGTGCAATTCCTCATTGGTTAATATTGAGCTCTATGGGGTACAGTGGCCAATGGTGATCTACGCCGGCAGTGATGGTATGCACCACCACGGACGTGACCGCCATTTTCTATCTGACTCCTCACTTGTTACCTGACCTTCCATAGGAGAGGACCTACACTGCATGTGCTCCTGTGACCTGTGTCTGGAATCTACCATGGCCCATGTGACCTGGGAAAGGGCCCCAGCCTTCACTTCCGAGGAGTTGGAGAGACTGGTGGATGGGGTCCTACCCGAATACGGACTGCTGTAGGGGCCTCCAGACCACCAGGCGAGTACACTGTGGGCATGATGCATGTGGCACGCATGTATGGAGGTGTGTGTGATGGCTCCGTGTAAGGGGGGAGGGATGTCCTCCTGGCTGGGTACACAGTGAGTGCTGGGCTATGTGTGTTCCAATAGTGTTATAAACGGGTATGGTGGGCCATATGTGTAACTGGCTGGACTATTTGTCTAATGGTGTTTTCCTGTGTGTATTGCCTCTGCAGGTCAGCGCCCTTCAAAAGAAGGGTATATGGCGTACCATCGCCAAGGAGGTGCAGACCCTGGGTCTCTATGGCCGGTGGAGTACCCACTATCGCAAACGGTGGGAGGATCTGAGACGCTGGACACGGAAGACGGTGGAGGCCCAGCTGGGGATGGCCTCCCAACGAGGAAGGGGTGCCCATCAAACCCTGACCCCCCTGATGGCCCGCATACTGGCGGTGGCCTATCCAGAGCTGGATGGGCACTTGAGAGCATCACAGCAGCTACAAGGGGGTGAGTACAGTGGCTATCATTACAACTTATGCCTGGTGGGATGGTATCCAGGTGGTGGTTGTGTGTCCTTGTGTGCCCCTAGGCCAGGCCAGACTTAGCAGCGTGAGTCCTTTTGTGGCTTGGGGTCTGAAGGGATAATACTGCCTACCTAGCTTGTTAGCATCCTCAACTGGCCGGGGCTACGTGAGTCCCAGGTGTGCTGCAGTTGGCGGTGTGTGCCCCTTCTCATGCCTTGGTAGCTAGCAATATCAGTGGTGGTGCAATGCACAGTGCGTAGGCCTGTTCCCTGTGTGTGAGGGTGCTGTGTACGACAACGGTGGTGTTGGTGCAGTCATTGACCCGGTGTATCCTTTGTCTCTCTCCCCACCTTTCTTGTTTTGTCATCCTGTCCTTATGTGCATTAGCATCATCTGGCGGAGGAGCAGAGGCACCAGTGAGGGAGGGAGCTACATCCTACAGGACCCTGGAGGCAGAGTCCACCAACGCTGAGGGCACCAGGGGGACGGAGGCCGAGGGGAGCACCACGGTGGAGACTGGAGGGGACAATATAGACTCAGATACCTCCTCCGATGGAAACTCCCTGGTGGTGGTGGACAATTCTGTAACCACCCCAGCTACAGGTACAGGCGCCATTCCCGTACCAGCACTGTCCTCCCAGCAGCTCCTCATCGAGTTTCCCATGCCCGCTCAGCCAGGAGGGTGGGCATCTCCTTTGCCCCAGGCATCTCAGGTCCTGCCCCAGTGAGCCCTGCTGCCCTGAGTGAGGAGGCAATTGGCTTCCTGAGATCCATCTCAGACGGGCACTCAACCATTGTGAATGCCATCCCAGGGCTGGCAGCGCAGGTGCAACAATCTAATGCATTCCTGGGGGGCATTCACAGTGGGTTGGCGGACCAACACAGATTGATCTGGGATCTGGCCTCCTCTCTGATGGCAGCAATTGTCCCTGTTTCCACCGTCCCCCCTCCAACTTCCACCTCCCAGTACCATTCTCCTCAACCCCAACCCATCCCAAGCACACAGCAGGATGGGCATGCACACAGGACAACACCCAAGAGTGTCACAGGCAAACACAAGCACCACACTTCTTCCCACCACACTCACACAAACAACATCAAGTTGCAGACACAACATTCATTATTTCCACTGTCTCCCCCTCTTCCTCCTCCTCCACCTCCCACCCAGTTACGTCCACACACACACCTGCATGCACTACATCATCATCCACTACCTGCATCATCACCACACCAAGCAGAACACACACCTCACTGGCAGACACCTCCATAACATCTATGCACACGTCCCCTGTGTCCTCTCCCATTGTGTCTGTCCCCACCAAAGAACACAAAAGCAAGCACTCAGACACCCAACAGCCATCCACCTCACAACAGCATACAGTCCATGCATCTGCACCCAAATCTAGCAGACACCTCCAACAACCACTCCCTCATCCTCCACTCCCATTACTTCTCCCTCTTCCCGCCCCAATGTCCCGAAAAAACGTTTCCTTTCCACCATTGACCTCTTCCCTATCTCTCCCCACCGTCCTGCACGTATGGCCAGGGTATCAATAACCCAGCCAAGCACCTCAGCCACACAGTCCACGGGCCAGTTCCATCCGCACCTACTCCTGGTGGAAAGGATTCCAGGCCACAAATACTGAAGGGGAAGGAGACTGCACCAGCCGCACCTACTCCTGGTGGAAAGGATTCCAGGCCACAAGTACTGAAGGGGAAGGAGACTGCACCTGCCATCCAAAAGGGGAAGAAGCCTGCACGAGCAGGCAAGAAGGGAAGGAGCCTGCACCAGCAGCTGTCACAGAGCCCCCACCACCAACCGTGGTTGTGCAGACATCACAGGGTGGAGGGGTTGAGTAGAAGCCTCCCACTACCACCACCACAGTGCAGCCATCGGAGGGTGCAGGGGCTGTGCAGGAGCCTCCCACTACTACCACCACCACAGAGCAGCCAACGGAGGGTGCAGCGGCTGTGCAGGAGCCTCCCAATACCACCACCACCACCACCACAGTACAGCCATCGGAGGGTGCAGGGGCTGTGTAGGAGCCTCCCACTACCACCACCACAGTGCAGCCATCGGATGGTGCAGGGGTTGAGCAGGAGCCTCCCACTACCACCTACACCACCACCACAGTGCAGTCGTCACCGCTGGCGGACTCAATGTGATCCTGCCTCTATGAGCTGCTGTGCGGCCCGTCCCCTCCAGAACCAGTGGGGAAGACACCCACTCCAGAGACTGTGGTGTTGCACTCCCCAGGACCAAGCACAGGGCATGTGGCCCCCTCCAGAACCAGTGGGGAAGACACCCACTCCAGAGACTGTGGCCTATCACTCCCCAGGACCAAGCACAGGACATGTTGCCCCCTCCAGAACCAGTGGGGAAGACACTCACTCCAGGGACTGTGGCCTATCACTTCCCAGGACCAATCACAGGGCATGGTACCCCCTCCAGAACCAGTGGGGAAGATGCGCACTCCAGAGACTGTGGCCTATCACTCCCCAGGACCAAGCACAGTGCATGTTACCCCCTCCAGAACCAGTGAGGAAGACACCCACTCCAGAGACTGTGACCTATATCTCCCCAGGACCAAGCACAGGGCATGTTGCCCCCTCCAGAATCAGTGGGGAAGACACCCACTCCAGAGACTGTGGCCTTGCACTCCCCAGGATCAAGCAAGGGCATGTTAGCACAGGGCATGTTGCCCCCTCCAGAACCAGTGGGCTTGTTTCCACATCCGGCTGAGGTGCCCCCTTCCCCTCCCCCTGAGGTGCCTGCCTATTTGCCAACTGATGTCCCTGCAGTGTTCTCTCTGTATTGATGCAGGTAACAAGTGGGGACTTGGACTTTGCCCTGTGGCCATGTGGCCCACGCGAACTGAGGACTGGGCAGTGTCCCTTTTTTGTACATTTGTGCATACCTTTGGCATTGGCACAATTATTATTTATATTGTGTTGATCTTATTACAATCACTTTAGTAAATTCCTGTTGTTCTTGCATTATTCAGCTGATTTACTGGGATTAACTTGTTTTCCTAGGCAGCTGGTTGTGTGTATGGTATGTGTGTCTGGGGTTTGTATGGTGCATGTGTGTGTCACTCTTGTTTCCTACCCCCACCTTTGTGTGCTAGGTAGCTGTACTCACCGTTATCGTCTTTACCGGCGTTGGTGTTCGTGGTGGAGCAGGACGTAGAATATCATCGGGAACACTTGCAGTTCTGGTTCCATGGCGGTGTGGTTCTTCCCTGTGTCTCCAATGGTGAGTCCTTTCACTTCTGTGCAGTGTTCCCGCCAGGCTTTTGATGTCATTGGTACCACCCCGGAAAAGGTGGGGGATTGTCTTGTCATAATATGGTGGGCAGAACTCTGACTTCTGCCTGGCTGTAGGCAGCTACTGCTGCGGTGCCTGTTGTTTCCGCCCTGGCGGTCGGTGTGGTACATTGGCTGTCTTTCGGAGATCTTTCCGCGGTGGTCATAATTTGGCGGTGGTTACCACCACTTTATCACCAACCGCTAGGGTCGTAAATCGACACACCCAAAATGGCACTGGCAGTCCCAGGCCTCAAATCTATCTCAAGGACTTGATACACATAAAATGGTTCCAAGACCCTAACTAAGTGAGCCAACTTGGGTGTATTGAGTCCATTGCCTAGTTGTTGATGCCATGGACTACTGGTGAAATTTTAGGTGTAAGGTGTCTGCAGGCCTGGAATACAGCCTGCAGACTACAGCAAACGTACATCTTTTTATACTTTTACTTCATTATTTTGGGAGCCTCACTGGAGGCTCTCAAGGTTGGCATGGGGTTCAGGGTGGGATCACTATGCCCCCTTATGTGTATTTTTTCAAAACCTGGGCACTGGGTCTCCTGTCGAGCAATGGTGGTAGTAAGACAAACAATTTGCTTGCAGCCAACCAATCCCAGATTTCAGGCCCATAAACTCTATTTGTGGGCCTGGGCCCATAACAGACAATGAGAGAAAAAAGTTCCATCATCTAATGAGAAGCCTTTAGTTTTTTTTAAGTATAGTCAGCAGACAGTCGTTGGATTTGCCCACTGGCTGTCCACGGTCTAAATTAGCTAAGATTTAGAAAAGTATTAACCCTTTCAAGCACACCCAGTACAAAAAAAACCATTTGTTTTAACCCTCTAGCTGCTGAACCTTTTTTGGCTATTTGGGGTAGTTCGCGTTTATGCCTTCATAACTTTTTGTCCACATAAGCTATCCATCCCAAAAGTTGCATCCATTTTTACCAACATCCCAGGGATTCTAAAGGTACCCAGAGTTTGTGGGTTCCCTTGCAGGAGACGAAGAAATTAGCCAAAATACAGCTAAAATGTTTTGGGTTTTTTTCAGAAAAATGGGAAAAAAGGGCTGCAAAAGAAAGCATGTGGTTGTTTTCCCTGAAAATAGTAACAAAGGGTTTGCGGTGCTAAAATCACCATCTTCCCAGCTTTCAGGAACAGGCAGACTTAAATCAGAAAACCACATTTTCAACACAATTTTGGCATTGTACTGGGCCATACCCTATTTTTACTATTGTTTGTGCTTTCAGCCTTCTTCCAGTTAGTGATAGAAATGGGTATGAAACCAATGCTGGATCCTGGATAGCTAAACATTTCTGAAAAGTATACAAAACTCTGAATTCAGCAAGGGGTCATTTGTGTAGATCCTTCAAGGTTTTCCTACAGAAAGTAACAGCTAAAATAAAATAAATATTGAAATTGAGGTGAAAAAAGATCAATTTCTGTAACTTTTTCCATCAATAGCAGATTTTTGAAAGCAATATATTATTGCGTCTGCTGGACTCTTCTGTTTGCGGGGATATATAGGGCTTGTAGGTTCATAAAAAACCCTAGGTACCCGGAGACAATAAATGAGCTGCACCTTGCAATGGGTTTTTATTGACTACCTGGTATACAGCAATTCATTTGGTGAAGTATAAAGAGTCAAAAATAGGTACCAAGGAAACCCTTGTATTTCCAAAATGGGCATAAGATAAGGTGTTGAAAATTAGTGGTTATTTGCAATTCTCTGAATTGCGGGTTCCCCATACTAGCATGTGAATTACAGGGCATTCATCAAATAGACTTCTTTTTTACACACTGTCTTAAATTTGGAAGGAAAAAATGTGGAGAAAGACAAGGGACAATAACACTTTTTCTTCTATTCTGTGTTCCCCCAAGTCTCCTGATACAAATGGTACCTCACTTGTGTGGGTAGGCCTAATGCCAGCGGCAGGAAACGCAACATGGAGACATCACATTTTCACATTGAAATCTGACGTGTTTTTTGGAAAGTGCCTAGCTGTGGATTGTGGCCTCTAGTTCAGCCGGCACCTAGGGAAACTTAGCAAACCTCTGCTTATTTGAAAACTAGACACCTAGGGGAATCTCGTGGGGCTCTCACCAGGTTCTGTTACCCATAATTCTTTGCAAACCTCAAAATTTGGACCAAAAAAAAAATGTTGTCCTCACATTTCGGTGATGGAAAATTCTAAATTCTGAGGGGAGCCACACATTTCCTTCCACCCAGCATTCCCCCAAGTAATCCGAGAAAAATGCCCATGACAGGAAATGCCCCAAAAAACAACGTGGACACATCACATTTTCCTAAAGAAAACTGACCAGTTTTTTTGTAAAGTGCTTAGCTGTGGATTTTGGCCTCTAGCTCAGCCGGCACCTAGGGAAACCTAGCAAACCTATATATTTTTTTTAACTAGACACCTAGGGGAATTCAGAACTGGGTGACTTGTGCGGCTCTCACCAGGTTCTGTTACCCAGAATCCTTTGCAAACCTCAACATTTGGCAAAAACACTTTGCCCTCAGATTTCTGTGCTGCAAAGTTCTAGAATCTGAGAGGAGCCACAAACTTCCTCCCACCCTGCATTACCCAAAGGCTCCCGATAAAAATGGTGCCTCACTTGTGTGGGTAGGGCTAGTGCCCGTGACAGGAAATGCCCCAAAACCTGACGTGGACACATCACATTTTCCCTAAGAAAACTGGCACGTTTTTTGCAAAGTGCCTAGCTGTGGTCTTTGGCCTCTAGCTCAGCCGCACCTAGGGAAACCTAGCAAACCTATACATATTTGAAAACTAGACATCTAGGGGAATTCAGAATGGGGTGACTTGTGGGGCTCTCATCAGGTTCTGTTACCCAGAATCCTTTGCAAACCTCACAATTTGGCAAAAAAACAGTTTTTCCTCACATTTCGGTGATGGAAAGTTCTGGAATCTGAGGGGAGCTACAAACTTTCTTCCACTCAGCATTCCCCCACATCTCACAATAAAAATGGCACCTCATTTGTGTGGGTAGGCGTAGTGTCCACAACAGGAAACAACCCAAAACCCAACACAGACACATAAAATCTTTATATTGAAAACTGACGTGTTTTTTGGAAAGTGCCTAGCTGTTGATTTTGGTCTCTAGCTCAGCCGGGTACTTAGGAAAACCTACCAAACCTGAGCATTTTTGAAAACTAGACACCTGGGGAAACCCAGAATGGGGTAATTTGTAACACTCTCACCAGGTTCTGTTACCCAGAATCCTTTGGAAACCTCAACATTTGGCAAAAAACACTTTTTCCTCATATTTCGATGAGAGAAAGTTCTGGAATCTGAGAGTAGCCACAAATTTTCTTCCACCCAGCATTCCCCCAAGTCTCCCGTTAAAAATGGTACCTCATGTGTGTGGGCAGGCCTAGCGCCCGTGTCAGGGATGGATCACACAACGGTCAATGTTAGTCCATACATGAGGACAACTGTTGACCCTGGGGTGATCCATTCCTGATGCAAGCACTAGGTAGAGGCACTCAAGTGGGGTAGCGTTTTTATCAAGACAGTGGGGAAACACTGCGTGGCAGGAATTTTGTGGATCCCAGCATATTCCTGTAGTTTGTGTGACAGAAATGCAAGAAAAAATGAGTTTTTATTCAACATTTCACCTTTGCAGGGTATTCTGGGTAAGAAAACTTTGGGGAATCCATACAAGTCACATTTCAGTGGACTCCCCCGGATGTCTAGTTTCCTGAAATGTCTGGGTTTGGTAGGTTTCCCTACATGGCTGCCAAGCCTGGACCAAAAACGCAGGTGCCTGCCTTACAAAACCAGGTTGTTTTGTGATAGATAATTTTGATGTCTCCGCAATACGATTTGGGCAGTGAAATTTGGGGCTGAACTAAATTGGGGAGCTCCCAAAAGAGCACTCTCTCTATGCTTGCTGCCACATGCACCTGCTTTCTGGGTTGGGCTAGCCCGCTATTGTCCCGCTGCACAGAGTGTGCTTGCGAAGGGGCAGCAGGACTGTCCTCATCACCTCCCTCATAATCACTGGAAGAGGAGTTGTCGGAAAAATCACTCCAAGAGTCTGCACCATTGTTCTAACCCTCAGATGCTGTCTCAGTATCTGATCCTACATCAGAGCTAATTTATGGCATCAAAACTGACACTAGACAAAAGTCAGGCCCTTTTGTAGCAGAAACATAATCACAAAAGTTATTTGACTTTTTTATTGCTGCCTAAAAGCTACAGTTGAAACGCGTCAGTTGAAGTATATGTATGTATATCTATCTATCTATCTATCTATCTATCTATCTATCTATCTATCTATCTATCTATCTATCTATCTATCTATATATATATATAGATAGATATATATATATAGATATACATAAATGTATATAGATATATCTATCTATATAGATATGTATATCTATACATAGATATATATATCTATATATAAATCTATACATATATATAGATCAATATGTTTTTTAATAGCTGTATGGAAACCATATTAAAAAACATAATTTCCCCCACAAGGGGTCGCCCTGCTCACGAGCGACCCACTGTCAATTTAGTTTGAAAAAAAATATACGTATTTTTTGAACCCATGGGGGGCGCGATTGTGCCTCCCCCTGCCCCCACCCCCTCCCAGGGTAAATGTACTTTTAAAAAAAATATATGCCCGGGGTGTGGGGCTTTCAGTCTCCAGAGGAAGCCGACCCTCCCCAAGTGAAATCCATGGTGTCTAGTGGGGTTTCCTGGCCAACGAGGGCCAGGAAACCATTTCAGGAAGGCCTTGTTTTAAAGGGGAGAATCCCCCTTTCAAACAAGGCTTTCCCGAATGGTGGGGAGGCCCGTTTGGGCCCGTTTTCCCCACTGGAGCAGGAAGTGGCCTTACCTCCGCCTCTGCCTCCTGCTCCAGTGGGGAAAACAGATTGTGATGTCAGCGTGTCTCCCGATGGGTAAGTACATTTTTAAAAAATCATACGGTACAATGTACCGGAGGATTTTTTACCCCCCCTCCCTGGTGTCGCGACCCGCACCAGGGAGGTAGTGTGGGTATCGGCAATTGGCCAACGGCCGCACTGAAGAGGTTCAAAAGCACTAAACACATTTACTCAAAACCAACAAAAGCACACAATCTGAGTAAAATTCTACTTACACGCCAAGTTTCATGTAAAACCGTTCAGCAGTATTGACTCTAGGCACAAACAGTGTTTCCAGTATAAGCAATGATAGGAAAACACGTAGATTAACATTCCCCTTAACGTTTTTCCTCTGCCACTTATCTGCATATATTTTGGAATGCCAGCCTTAGCTGATTAGGCTAAGCATGTGCCAAATATCATGTAGACCCGTCAATGTGCACCAAAGTTATAGGCAAATGAAAAAAATGACTTTTCAATAGAAAGTGCGAATGAATAGTAGCAACTGCCACTGTGTCATTGGGAGTGACATCATAATGCAGAGTGTCTTTGAAATGTCACCAGAAGTTTGAGGTTGATAACATAGGACCATGTTATTCATGTTACCTGTTAGGTTTTTTAATTCTATATGTTTATTTTGGGTGTGGTAAGCTTAAAAAAGGTTTTTTAAAAGAGGGACATGCTTATTGAACATTATGCCCCTCATTGAGACTTCAGCGGATGAGAAAGGCCGTACGCCAAAGTTCCACGGTCGGGTTACAGCCAGTGGGGTCCACTTCCCGTGGGCTCCTATTAAGAGTTTCCCGCTAGGTCAGCAGGAGGAACTCAAGCTGGAAACATGCCACAACATTGACGCCAGGTCATAATAGAGCCGGCGGCAATGTTGCAGTGACTAGGGTGCACCAGCTCCCATCGTGCTTTTCCCTGCCTGCAAAACTAGACAGTGAAAAGCGTGATTGGGCTGGCCAGGAAGGACCCTGCACTGCCCATGCCAAGTGCATGGGCAGTGCAGGGGCCCCCATGGGGCACCCTTCTAGCCCGTCTCTGCCAGCATTTACATGGCGGTGCTACAGCTATGCAATCATTGGCAGAGAAGGGACTCGTAATCCTCCGGGCAGCATTGCCCTGGTGGATTAGGACCACTAGCACTGCCAGCCCCTCCAGTGGAGGAGAAGTGGCGGTGCTGGCGGTCTGACCGCTGCGCAACCGCCACAGTCGTAATGTGGCTGTTGGACCGCCACATTGGTAGCTGTCCAACTGCACTCGCCCTGGCAGTCTTAAGACTGCCAAGGCCGTAATGAGGGGCTATATGTGAAATACTAGACTGGCCTGATTGATTGGCAGTAAAAAGAATAGAACCATATGCAGTTAAGAATGCAGTGTTTTTCAGAATAACAGCATTTGCATTTCTAAAACACTGATTCTGTCTGCTGAAGTTAGAGACTGATAAAGCTAGCCTCTTTAAGGTGCAGTTAACCATGAGCTCTGATTGGAATTAGAGTGTTTATGTTGTGTTTACCTTTTATTAATAGACTGTTGAATTTTTCTAACTGACCCAAAATACAAGTGTAGGAAGCTGGCTCTGTATATACTATATCAAAATGTGATATAGTGTGCACAGAGTCCAGGGGTTCCCCAGAGGCTAAACAGAAGCTAAATAGATAATACCAATGCTCTCTTTTGAGGTAGTGTGGTCAAGCAGTTAGGTTTATCAGAGAGTAGTGCAAAGGATATGTTAGACACACAGACATTAAAGGAAGCACACACTCAATGACTAACTCTAGGACAATGGTTTTTGTATAGCAAAAATATATTTTGTTAGTTTATTTCTAGAACCACTGTCGCACAGGTTCTCATTATCCTAATAAGACTACTGGATTCGGGCAGCAGAATCACTTGTATTGCAGGGGACTGAGTCTGATCCCACACCATGTGACACCTGTAGGCCTAGTCCGGGTTTGTTCCAGCTAACTAGCAGTGCCTCATCTCCACCCAAGAGCAGGGATGATTGGGCAACAGGGAGCATGACATAAAGTACTCCTCAGAGGAATCGTGGTCACTCAGATCTCATCTGTTTTTCTCAGTTACATTAGTCTCACATTTGCAAGGACAACTGGAGAGTTTAATAAGGTTTTATTGAAGCAACTGCATCTTAGATAATAAAGCATGTATTGCAATAACTAGGATGATGAAGCACAACAAGATTACAACTGTGACAAGGAGAGTAAAACAGAAAAATAACGCTACCATTGTGTCACTAAGATTGTGAAGGATAGT
This sequence comes from Pleurodeles waltl, assembly GCF_031143425.1. NCBI lineage: Eukaryota > Metazoa > Chordata > Amphibia > Caudata > Salamandridae > Pleurodeles > Pleurodeles waltl. Next base: position 578,909,683 of record NC_090444.1, on the reverse strand, counting down.
TCCTACCCAGGCTATGTTAGAGCACAGCATGTTACGCTCTAATTCTGCCCTTCAGGTTCCCCCTGGGAAGACATCATCCCTCATACCTGAGTAAGAGGCCTGTAGTCTAGATAAGGATCTGCAGTGAAGCACTCAGCAATCAGCATACAGTCAAGGTCAACTGGCTGGAATCTCCCTGTGACCTACATGGGTCAAAGTAGTGTTTTTATAATAAAACAGCTGATGTTCCAAGAAAGGATCCCTACGTAAGAGTGTGTATGTTTCTGTGAACATTGGAGACAAAGTGTACCACTTTTGCCGACAACCTATCTTACTGCAGCCTTGAGAAAAGCACAGAGGGAGATAAATGTCTTGTTTAGGAACGCAGTGCTGACCTAGGCTAAGAACAGCTAGACAGACAAAATAAAACAAGAAGGCAAATGTGGCTATTGTTAAAATAATATAAAAAAGCTAGAGTAAAACATATCTAGGTTAAAGTGCACAGCTAAACTAACATGTCTAAAACTATAGCTAAAATGGCTACACAACACCACAAGATTCAAGTTGCAGGTAAGTACATGATTAAATAAGTATTCACCATATGTATCAATACCACTTTGATTAGAATTCACAAGTTATACAGTTTTTAAATGAATGGCAATATTCTGTTTTAAAAGTTGACACTGCAACTTTCAGAAACAGTTCCTGGGGGGAAGAAAAGTTAGTATAGTTTTGAGGTAAGTACTTGAATTACAGTTCCAGTCTCCAGGGTTTAGGAAGTCCACAGGTTGGGGTTCAAGTTAACTTCAAACACCCACCACCAGCAATGTAGGGCCGGCTGGGTGCAGAAGTCAAAGATGAGGAAAATTAAACGTGGGCTCCTATGGAGGCTGGGGGCACTCGGAATCAGGCCTGCTTGCAGGTAAGTACCTGCATCTTCGGAGGGCAGACCTGGGGGATTTAGAGGAGCACCAAGGAGGGCCACAGGTAAGCACCAAACACACACCCTTAGAGGCACAGGGGCGGCCGGGTGCAGCGCCGGGCTCCCAATGTTTTCCTATAGGGGGACCCCGGGGGTCACTTAGATGCTGCAGGCTTAGTTCAGGGGGTTGGTTCTGGAAAACCAAGGGCTGGACAAGGAGGAGGGCTGCCTGTTGGATGTTGCTGTACTGGAGTTCGGATTCCCCAAGGCCAGGGGGCTGCTTGCTGCACCGGAGTTCGGATTCCCCAAGGCCAGGGTGCTGCAGGTGCAGATTACCTTGTGCGGACTGGTATCTTCATCCGGTTATGTCGCGGTCAGGGGGGTCCTCCAGATACAGGCTGCAGGCATTGTCGTGTTGGACAGGAGGGGTCAACCCAGGGTGGTATATGCTCGGAATCACCTGAGGACCACCACTAGTTGGCTGCGCCACCTGGACAGGAGCAATGGGTGTCAAATGCAGAGTGGACAGGACTTGCAGATAAGGGGGGGTTCTAGAGTCGTTAGATGGTGTTTCTTCTTGGACAGGGCTGCTGTCCAAGGGAATTCTTGGTCCTCTGTGATGCAGGCAGTCCTCTGGAGGCTTCTCAGAGGTCATTGTTCCTGCAGGATGTGTCACTTTCTTTTTCGCAGGGCTTTTGAAGCAGGAGAAAGGCTGGTAAGGCTGGAGCAAGGTCAGTTTGCATCTTCAGTCTTCTCTGCCGGGGCTTCAGCTTAGCAGTCCTTCTTTCTTCTTTCTTCTTGTGAGGTCACCAGGAATATGATGAAATGGGTTCAGGGGAACCTTTAAATCCTGGATCTAGGGGTGTTACAGGGGTCAGTGGGCAGTAGCCAATGGCTACTGTCCCTGAGGGTGGCTACACCCTTTTTTGTGTCCACTCCCTTTGGGAAGGGGGACACAAACCTAACCCTATGGGTTCATGTCCTCTAAACTAAGATGGAGAACTTTGCAAGGAGGGTGTCACCTCAGCTCTGTAACCCTTAGGGGTGGTCCCAGCTGAGGTGGGCACTCCTCACTGCTTTCCCTAATGTTCCCGCTGGATTTGCCACCAAAAGTGGGGCTTTGTCTGCAGGGCATGCAACTCCACTAGCTGGAGTGCCCTAGGGCACTGTAACAAGAGGCCTGAGCCTTTGAGGCTCCCTGCAAGATGTGACAGTTCCAGTAGGGGTGTGAAGCACCTCCACCCAGGATAGGCTTTATTTCTGGCCACCAAGAGCACAAAGGCTCTCACACCATGTGATGAGACACTTGTCTGAAAGTGGCAGAATGGCACAGAGTGGTCAGTCCTGCACTAGCAGTTTGGCTAGCATACAGGGGGCACCTCTAAGATGCCCTCTGGGTGCATTTCTCAAAAAATCCAACACTGGCATCAGTGTGGGTTTATTGTGCTGAGAAGTTTAATACCAAACTTCCCAGTATTCAGTGAAGCCACCATGGAGCTGTTTAGTTCGTAATGACAAACACCTAGCCCATGTATACAATATGGTCACAATGCACTTACAATGTCTAAGAATGGACTTAAGACACTGTATGGGCATATTGCTCATGCAGCTATGCCCTCACCTGTGGTATAGTGCACCATGCCTAAGGTCTGTAAGGCCTGCTGGAGGGGTGACTTACCTATGCCGCAAGAAGTGGTTAGTGGGCATGGCACCCTGAGAGGGTCCTATGTCGACTTTGCCTTTTTCTCCCCACCAGCATATACAAGCTGCAAAGGCATGTGCTTGATGAGGGGTCGCCAAGGGTGGCATAATATATGCTGCAGACCTTGGAGACCCTCCCTGGCCACAAGGTCCTTGATACCATGGGTACCCTTTACAAGGGACTTAACTGTGTGCCAGGGGTGTGTCAGTTGTGAAAACAAAGGTACAGTTTTTGGGAAAGAACATTGGTGCTGGGGGCCTGGTTGGCAGGATCCCAGAACACTATCAGTCAAGGTTGGCCTCAATATCAGGCAAACTGTGAATGGGTAACCATGCCAACAAGGGCACTTTCCTACAATAAGTAATAGAACCAAGCATTGGCAAAGAGTGCAGGCCTCACCTGTGAAACGGGTTCCAGTGCTAAAAGTTTGTTTGTCCTCGATAGCTGCTGCAAATACGCTCGCACCAGAAGAGGCCATTTTTTAAAGATGTTTCTTAAAATGTAACAGGATAGATTCATAGATGGGAGCTGTGGACACATCCTCAGTGGCCATCTTTGAATCTATTTTGTTATATTTTGAGAATCCCCATTTATAAATGTCCACAGCAAACATGCATACATTTATGCTGGCTACCCTTGATGCCCAACATGCATGCATGCACATGCACACACACAGAATTGGTAGAAAAAATAAGCTGGCCACAGGCTGGTGGGAAGAGGCATTCAGCTGCAGAAACAGAGTTAGTAAAAAGGGCCTGGGAAGAGAGGGCCTTGGGGGTAATGGAGATAAAGAAAAAGAGACTAAAGTACCTCTTATGTACTGTGATGCGAGATCTGACCTCATCAGTGGAATTATATTTGCCATTCAATTAAGATATGGTGAGACCAAAATGCTCCTAGGTTGGATACACGCAATAACAGGAGGGAAGAAATCGAATCAGGAGTATGATAGTGAGATGGATAAGAAATACATCTAATCATAATTAAGGTGCTGATCCAGTGTCACCTCTATGTATTACACTACTTACAATTAAGTCTTCAACAACAGAAGGCGAAATTGAAAAATAGATTATGGTTCAAACGCATCTCCCACATTTTCTAAGGAGAAATCAAATCAACACTTTTAAATCAACAGTTTGCCCCATTTTGTCACACATTAAGGCCCTCATTACAACACTGGAGGTCGGTGATAAAGCGGCGGCAATACCGCCAACAGGCCGGCGGTATTGACAAAAATGGAATTATGACCACGGCGGAAACCGCTCAGACAGACAGACACTTTAACACACCTACCGCCACAGCGGTATCAACAAGCACCACGGTGGTAACCACCAACAGCCAGACAGAAGAAAATGTACCACCCACACTATTACAACCGGGCCAATCCGCCACCTTTTCCGGGGCGGTACCAATGACATCAAAAGCATGGCAGAAACATAACACAGAAGTCAAAGGACTCACCTCTGGAAACTCAGGGAACAACCACTACGCCTTGAAGCCCGAGCTGCACATATTTCCGATGCTCGTCTACCTTTTCCTGCATTATGAACACCAATGCCGGCGAAGATGACCACGTGAGTACTGCCGCCTAGCCGCCTAACACTTAAGGGAGTGGGGAGGAACCTGTGGTGTCGTTGTGGTGCCATGGGTGTAGTGTGAGTGGTGTGGGTGAGGGTGTGTGGGGTGCTGTGTTGGGGTGTGTGATGTAAGGTGAGTGGAAGGTGTACAGGTGATGGTGGTGTGTGTCTGTGGTCTTGTCTGTGGTCTTGCTATCTCTCTTGTGGCAATTGTTTGTATTTGTAAAGGGTTGTGGGTAGTGTGGGTGGGTTTTTTATAGTGGTGTGTGGGTGTGGTGTGTGTATGTGTGTCAGGTGCATGTTATTCAAATTGTCCAATGTAGTGTTGTTTTGTATGTGTGTGTGTATTTTGAGCGCCAATGGTTTACCGCCATTGAATGTCCGCTGCGGTGATTCGTGGGTCATAACGCTGTGGGTGTAGTTCTGTTGGCGTAACAGTGTGGGTTTTGATCCCCGCCAGTTTATCACTGACCTTTGGGCTGATGGACTTGTGTGTGTGGCTCTATAGTGCCGGATTGCTATGTGTGGGTCATAATATGGGTGGCGGTAAATGAGTCTCAGAAGCATACTATATAAGTATAGAATAACCAACGGCGAAGTAAAAGGTCTAATCAGGTTAAATCGTACAAGCATTAGGCACACCAATATTTCAGTGGCAGAAATACAAAAGATAAGAAACAACACTTGGTGGTCAGAATTCAAATTACGATCTTCCTGTCTAATCATTTGAAAATGAATTAACTCAGAATATTCTGATTAAGCTATGGGGAAACCTAGAGATTTCTCCAGATATGCAGGAAATGGATAACAGTCTAAAGTGTCAGAATAACAGAAGTCTCAGTAGAAGTTCTGCAAGAGAGATATGCGTAGCATGAAGCCACTCAGAAATTAAGAATAGTGAGGCCTTTACCCCTCTAAGTCTCAAGGGAATCTACTCTTGGCAAAGGTTAGAAAGGGTCTACTTCACCTAACTAACTGAACACTGTTTTTGACTTTGCAGTACCTTCGAGAATTCACGTCATCACCACCAGTAGTTTCCCATCTTCCACGCACAGTTTGGAATTTGCAAATCCCATTAGACTTTCATACCACAAACTAACCATCATGACGACCTTGGATACCTCCCTGGTTCAGGAGCTCACAAAGGAGTTATTTTTTTCTCATCCGCTCGTTAGTGCTCCTTGTACTTGCCAACATATCCTCCCGTACCCATTTATCTCACATACACAACATGCCTTTCATTAACTGTAGACTTGTGCAGACACACCTAAAAATAAAGAATAAAGCAACGCAAACAAAACACCATGTTGAAGGTTAAGCATCAGAAAATATTTCAGGCCTTCAGTTGAGTCAACTTAACAAGCAGTTCAATGCACATGCAAATGCATGGGCATAAGTGCATTTTGCCCCATAAGTATAAAACATGGCAAATAACTGTGACTATAAAACCTTTAACTGTAATTTCATAATTCAAATACACTGAATATAAATGCATACATGTATTATATTTCAGTCTATTAATGACATTATCAAAACTTGCATATAACTTTCCTATATTATTACTCGTGTGAGCCCGATGATGAATATGATTTTGATTCACCATTCAGCATTAATACATTAGAGCACATGTTATATATGTTGGTTATTACATTTTTTATATCATTTCTACAGCACATAATTGCACAGCCAAGTTATGTTTTCTCAACAAGTAACATATAATCTAGTTTCATATTGCCCATGTCAAGGTTCTGATGACGTTAAAACATGGGGCTTTATGTTTTTTGTTGTCACAAGAACTACTTGACAGTTATACACGACTATGTTAAGAGTAATCACTCATGTATCCTCTACATAGTAAACTTGCAAACACAGACACATCAAAGTTTCAGATACAGGTCACACACACACACACATACATGCGCGGATACAAGAAAAATCATGCACACCTGCTGAAACCGACACAGCCTCCTTATATACAAGCTTAGTATTGCCTGAGGTAACGGTAATTCAATATCTATGTTGGTTTAAACACACTTTATTTTTACAATTTCAGTCCTGCCATACATTGTCTCAGACTGATGTTTGACAGCAGTCAGATTTTGCTTCCATCAATACCTTGTCTTTTTGCAAACAAACCTCTAGTGAATAGAAAACTGGAAGCAAGACATAATGAAAGCATTGTATGTATTGATTTCTGAAAAATGTTAATATTGAACTTTTTCATTTCTCTTGGTCAGTAGGTTGTTGGATATAAAGATTAAAGTCAAATGTTTGCATTGGTAATTCATAAATAAATATTATGCTTGTAATAGTTTTACGGCAATAGTTATGAGCAGTAACACTCAACTTCTTTTATTTATGTATTTCGGAAGCCTCTTGGACATAACCATCAATGTAAAATGTTTGACCGAAAAAACAAATTCATAAATAAATAGTACATTAATAATTGTTTTGCCATAATGGTTGAGTAAAGAGATGCTAACACACTTCAAAGTATAATTGCTACTTGACTTCAAAATGGTGGCACCCTGCTATATCCTTTTTGTATAACTTTATAGATTATTATATAATAATGTACTATACTACAATATGTTATTTAACATAGTATAATATATAATGTAATATAATATAATATAATATAATATAATATAATATAATATAATATAATATAATTAGGATAAAGTACCTCCCCCATATCTTATATGGATATTGCAAGTCACAAAAGAGTTCTGTCACCATATAGAGAAATGAAGGCCGAGTTCTTTTATGAGGTCATGGAACTCTGAGCTAACTTGCAATAGCCTTATAATGTATTTCAGCTGTACTTTATTCCTTATGATACATGGCCACACGTCACGCTTTCCATAAAATGCTTAAATCTATGCTGTGCTACCTCTTCATGTAAAAGAGATAGGATGTTTGTAAAGATGAAGAAAGAAATTTGAATCTCTACTGCAACAATAAAAACACCAAAACAATTAGATATTTGCTGCAAAAATATTTTAAATTAGTTTAATACAACTCCAATTAGTGTGTAGAAACATGCAGATAAATGCTATCTTATAATTACCCAGAGAGTGGACAACTAAACATGTTACCATTAATTTCTCCTTTCTGCTTATCACTGTTCATCTAGAAAAACAGAGCAGAATAAGGAAAAACTACATTTTCTTGCCTGTTTGAAACTGCAGCTATAATTAGGCTATGTGACCTGCCTTTCCCCTTGGCTGCTAGCTCTGGCAGTAAGCATTATGATATCAGAATTCAGCCGCTGCATTATTTATTTATTACAATCGGCCAGGTGCATAATAAGTCCTCAGTAACAGGGAAATTAGCGACAAGCTTCTATACAGGCATTGCAGGCTCCCATGTAATATAATTAAGGCTCCCAGTTTTCAGTTCTCACTGGTTTTTACAGATAAATACAGACAGAAAACAATGTGTTTCCTGTCTGCATTTTTTTTAAAGCAGAAAAATACTGAAAATTGCGCTTCTTGTAAGTGGCTGTCCACGCTGTCTTTTAGAGCAGATAGACAGCACAAATAACTGAAAAGCAAGATAATACCTCCTTAAATACAGGAATATGTGAATATATATGTATATATGTACAGGGAGTGCAGAATTATTAGGCAAGTTGTATTTTTGAGGATTAATTTTATTATTGAACAACAACCATGTTCTCAATGAACCCAAAAAACTCATTAATATCAAAGCTGAATATTTTTGGAAGCAGTTTTTAGTTTGTTTTTAGTTTTAGCTATGTTAGGGGGATATCTGTGTGTGCAGGTGACTATTACTGTGCATAATTATTAGGCAACTTAACAAAAAACAAATATATACCCATTTCAATTATTTATTATTACCAGTGAAACCAATATAACATCTCAACATTCACAAATATACATTTCTGACATTCAAAAACAAAACAAAAACAAATCAGTGACCAATATAGCCACCTTTCTTTGCAAGGACACTCAAAAGCCTGCCATCCATGGATTCTGTCAGTGTTTTGATCTGTTCACCATCAACATTGCGTGCAGCAGCAACCACAGCCTCCCAGACACTGTTCAGAGAGGTGTACTGTTTTCCCTCCTTGTAAATCTCACATTTGATGATGGACCACAGGTTCTCAATGGGGTTCAGATCAGGAGAACAAGGAGGCCATGTCATTAGATTTCCTTCTTTTATACCCTTTCTTGCCAGCCACGCTGTGGAGTACTTGGACGCGTGTGATGGAGCATTGTCCTGCATGAAAATCATGTTTTTCTTGAAGGATGCAGACTTCTTCCTGTACCACTGCTTGAAGAAGGTGTCTTCCAGGAACTGGCAGTAGGACTGGGAGTTGAGCTTGACTCCATCCTCAACCCGAAAAGGCCCCACAATTCATCTTTGATGATACCAGCCCAAACCAGTACTCCACCTCCACCTTGCTGGCGTCTGAGTCGGACTGGAGCTCTCTGCCCTTTACCAATCCAGCCACGGGCCCATCCATCTGGCCCATCAAGACTCACTCTCATTTCATCAGTCCATAAAACCTTAGAAAAATCAGTCTTGAGATATTTCTTGGCCCAGTCTTGACGTTTCAGCTTGTGTGTCTTGTTCAGTGGTGGTCGTCTTTCAGCCTTTCTTACCTTGGCCATGTCTCTGAGTATTGCACACCTTGTGCTTTTGGGCACTCCAGTGATGTTGCAGCTCTGAAATATGGCCAAACTGGTGGCAAGTGGCATCGTGGCAGCTGCACGCTTGACTTTTCTCAGTTCATGGGCAGTTATTTTGCGCCTTGGTTTTTCCACACGCTTCTTGCGACCCGGTTGACTATTTTGAATGAAACGCTTGATTGTTCGATGATCACGCTTCAGAAGCTTTGCAATTTTAAGAGTGCTGCATCCCTCTGCAAGATATCTCACTATTTTTGACTTTTCTGAGCCTGTCAAGTCCTTCTTTTGACCCATTTTGCCAAAGGAAAGGAAGTTGCCTAATAATTATGCACACCTGATATAGGGTGTTGATGTCATTAGACCACACCCCTTCTCATTACAGAGATGCACATCACCTAATATGCTTAATTGGTAGTAGGCTTTCGAGCCTATACAGCTTGGAGTAAGACAACATGCATAAAGAGGATGATGTGGTCAAAATACTCATTTGCCTAATAATTCTGCACTCACTGTATTGGTAAAATGTACCTGTGGGTGTACTGCATTTTAAATATGGCAGCTCATTTTGCCAAAAATTTGACCATAGTATGAATACATGTTCATCTGTAAAATAAATGTAGAAATATACCATTTTGCGACTCCATTTATTCCAGAGAAACAAAATAAATATGAATTAATACCAATAAAATGGCTAAACAATAAATATGGATAAATACAGAAAGAAATATAAAATAAAAAAAAATACCATAAAATCGGGAGCCCTAAATATAATATAATATAATATAATATAATATAATATAATATAATATAATATAATATAATATAATATAATATAATAAATGGAAGCATGCAATTGCAGCATAAAGCCTATCTCTAATTTCCTTATTAAAGATGACTTGTGATGTTTATAGTCACATGTAATAAAGAAATGACATAGCTGCTCAACTGTAACAGTCATTATATTTGAGTTCTGATATCAAAATGCCTATTGCAAGAGGTGGCAGCTAAGGTGAAATGCAGGTCAGAGAGTAAAATGCCATCTGGAGTTTACATAAGGAAATGGGGAACTGACCTTTCCTTCTTCTGCTATGGTTTTCTAAAATCAAAATTGATTATCATAAAGGATATATTAATGGCTACATGTTTATCTTTGCATGCTACAGGTTATTACAGGAAAGATAGAGGGCCACATGAAGGAACTTCAGGTTTTGCGGCTCCCAAATTGCGAGCCATAGCGATGCAGAACAGTGTCAATGACACTGTTTGCGGTTCCCAATGGGGTCGCAAATGACCGATCTCATGAATATTCATGAGGTAGGTCGCACTTTGCGACCCCATTGGGAAAGGCCACCCTCAAAGGGATAGTGGCCTGCTGGAGACAACAGACCACCATGTCTGTGACTACTTTTAAATAAAGCATTTTTTAAATGCAGCCCGTTTTGAGATGCATTTCAAAAACAAAAAATGAAAAGTTTAATTTTTTTGCTCTGAAAAAATATTTTCACTGCCATTCACAAAGGAGAAGGGGTCCCCTGGGGACCCCTTCTCGTTTGCAAATGGGTTAGCACCAGTTTGAAACTGGTGCTAGCTGTGATTGTTTTGCGACCGCATTCGCTGTCACAAAACAATCTTACATGGGACTGCAACTCGCAATTAGGATGGGAACACCCCTTCCTAATTGCGACTCGCAAACCCTTTTAAATAGATTACCGAATCACAAAAATGGGTCTATAAATCCCAAATAACATTTTCCACGTCGCAAGGGGCCTGATTCGCCGTTTGCGACGTGGAAAATGCTTCGTACGTATGGCCCAGAATCTCTACATGTGTTAACACAATTTATTCCACAGCAGTTTTACCCTGACCTCCTCTTCCAACTCCCTATTCATCTGTGGACCTATGAGTAGATGTAGCTGTCATAAAGCAGTTTGCATGGGAGAGCTGATTGTAACATAGTAATGATGGGTTAACTTTGGAACAAGGTACAATGGTTTTTGCCTCTTGATAAGACCCTGATCCCACTCATTTAACTGTTAAACATGCATGAGACATATAATTATGTGACTTTTGAGCAGAGTTTAATGAATTCATACACAACTAAGGGTCTTGCGGGAGTGTTCAGAGACATTGAAGCATAGCTCCAAAACACATAGAAACACAACATAAATGCATCCAGTCTGGGGGTAAACCAATTAGTACTTTGGTACATCCACCAAATCCAAGCAAAGATCTCCTAATCCTGAAAAAACCCTTTTATTTTAAGGACCATATGGTGGCATGCTTCATTACAGGGTCCCTCCTCACACTCTTTACCCAACAGTTCGGGTGTGGGCTACAACTCCCACACGTGGAGGAGCACTTTGATTTTGTATCCAATGTGAGCCATAAAGGGTGGGAGAGGATAGCAAAGTGTGAAGTGACCAAATGTGCAAATAAATACCTCTTTGTGGAGTAAAAATGCTTTTTTATCAATTCTCCCGAAGGAGTGTATTAAAAACCAAAGGTGATATGACTTCAACTCAACCATGATACTCGGGTAAACATGTTTCTGTCAATCTAATACCCTTATTCTAGATGTGTCGCATTCATCAGGACCAAACTCATATCACTCTGTGGACAAAATCTGTGATAAGAATCAAAAATAAAAATCATACAAACAGTAAGCCACGTAGATTGTAAGAAGATTCACCACAGTTGTCAAAAAGAGACAAAACTCAGATACTAGAGAAAAAACACCTTCAATATATTGTCATATCTGCAACCATATTGTGTACATATGTGTAAACCATTCCATCATTATCTGTGCTCCACATGCATATAGTGTTTTGTTCAAACTGAGTATTACAAAACTTCAGCAATACGTATGTTCTACCTTCGCCGCAAGCGTCAGGTTCATGTCCTGAGAGAATTTCTCGGAGAGTGTAGGTCTAGGGCTGTTTTCTTTAGACCACAGTAATACATATAGGAGATGCATACTATGCCTCCCCTATTCCCGTCACCTTCACTCTAGCGGGGTTTACTTACTCACACAAGGCCAGAATATTCACACTAATCAAAATGCCACTTCATCTCTTATTGTCACTGGTGAATTACAGTTAACAATTGATAGAGAGCAAGTTAAACATCCATTCCATGGTCATTCAAGTTTTGCACACACCCTGCCATCTTCTTAAATGATGTAACCCCACAGGCATAAACCACCTTAAACCTTTACAACTCCACTCCAAACTCCCAGAGCCATATTGTTATATCCTACCAATGTACATTACATGCTCACGGACATATAAAAACAATCAAAACTCACCCTCAGTGGTCACTGCACTACAGTTGCGCAGGATGAGGAGCCAAATGCTGCAACTTGGCTTCGCTACTAATAAAGCCTCCTCCCTACTTTGTCAAGACGCGCAAAGATTGTGTCTATGACAGATTCATTTGAAATATAGGTCCCTGCCTGATCTACCCTGATCTTTCAAGTCCTTATATCAACTACAACCTTTCTTGTCGTAGCACACCTCCATTGTGTCTCCAGTGGGACTTATGTAGTTCTAACAATTCTCTATCCTTTTGGCTGTATTGCACATTCTTTCTATTTAATGTATTATTATTAGCAGTTAAATAGCAGGTAGAAACCCCCCATACATAGCATCTGCTCTTCAGGAAACACCCTAGCAAAGAGAAGAGCCTTCTCATTTCTATAAACACTATTGAATAAAAAAGGAAAGAGGGAGAAAAAAACACAGGTGGGGCGAGTTTTTGTTTACGCCACAGCACAAAAATGGGGTTTGGTTAATGTACCAAACTAGCAAATGGTTTAACCCCAGACTGGATGCATTTATGTTTTGCTTCTACACATTTGAATGAAGTCATCAAATGATCATTTACATTTTTTCCAAAATGAGCAAACTCTCTCCACCTGTAGAGGCCACTCCACACACAACCATATTTCACAATTTCCCACAACATGTTTGGCTGACTTTGTTGCATTCTCAGTCATATACAAAGACTCAAGACCATATAGTTGGAAAAATTATGTTATTTGGCTGTAAAACACACTCCTTACATACACCAACACTCTGAGAGTCCACCTTTATGCCCTCAGCAAGACACCAGACCAAGAAGGCTGATGTTCTCCCTAGCAAAACTCAACTATGGGAGCAGAAGGAACTCATTTATTCTCGTAACATTTAGAAGTACTACAGCTCATTCACCCAAACTTGCCCAACTCTGGACTCAACAGAACAAACAAGGATCCTCTATTAAAGAAATAGGAACCATCACTAAGCATTACAATGAAGAGACCTGTTGTTACACAGATCTACAAAAAAAGGTCACCTGACTACCTTGTGATCCATATGCTGTGGAGAGCAATATAAACCACACAAACCACAGAAACAGCAGAAATTAGCTATAAAGGTTTTCTCCTTGGCTGGTAAAGTTTTACTCAGTTTGCAAAAAAGCAGTCGTGACACTGCATTCCTAATCAAAGGGTGTTTACCTTTTGGAAGTTAATATTAATTATGGGTATGGTGTGTATGAGTAAAACAAACAAAAGTCCAATCTGAGAGCCAAGTTTTTTTATACAATAAAATGTCGAGACACAGTGGCGGTCATTCTGACCTTGGCGGACGGCGGAGGCCGTCCGCCAAGGTACCGCCGTCAGAACACCGCACCGCGGTCAAAAGACCGCGGCGGTGATTCTGAGATTTGCCCGGGGCTGGCGGGCGGCCGCCAAAAGACCGCCTGCCAGCCCGGGGCAAATCAACCTTCCCACTAGGATGCCGGCTCAGAATTGAGCCGGCGGAGTGGGAAGGTGCGACGGGTGCAGTTGCACCCGTCGCGTATTTCAGTGTCTGCTAAGCAGACACTGAAATACGTTGTGGGGCCCTCTTATGGGGGCCCCGCGGCACCCCCTACCGCCATCCTGTTCCTGGCGGGTGAACCGCCAGGAACAGGATGGCGGTAGGGGGTGTCAGAATCCCCATGGCGGCGGAGCGTGCTCCGCCGCCATGGAGGATTCTGACGGGCAGCGGAAAGTCGGCGGTACACCGCCGGCTTTCCGCTTCTGGCCGCGGCTGTACCGCCGCGGTCAGAATGCCAGGCGGAGCACCGCCGGCCTGTTGGCGGTGCTACCGCCAACCTCCGCCATGGCGGTAATTACCGCCGGGGTCAGAATGACCCCCAGTGCCTTTTACTTGAGAGCAGAACTGACCTTTTGGTTGGGTAAGATATTCATTACTGATTCATTTTTTAAATTGACTCCGTTTCCTGCCGAACGAAACCTCTGTTATCCTTACAGATCTGTCTGTCTTATTTCATTACAGTTAGCGGCAGAGAGCTACTGGGAGTACAGCACGGCATTAGTATTCTATGCCTGCTGAGCTGTGGCGAGAAGAGAAGCCTTGGATTTCAAATGACTTCTAGCAATGCTTGAGATGGCATTTCAAAGAATAAATGAAGAAATAAATTCTGTCCTTGCCTGGGAGGCTGAACCGAAGCATGGGGAGTAATATTAAAATATATACATTGAATAATGTTTCAATGCCTTTACAAAAAGTGAAAAACAGATTGAAGAAGTGAGGCAGCTGAAAAACAGGCTAAATTAATTGGAAATGGAAGGAATTTCCGCTGAACATAAAATTCCATTGGCATGAATTGCTAATTTGGAGCATCCTGCAGGGTGCATAATGGAAATAAATCATTAACAATCTGCCCATCTCATAGGGTAGGAGGTAAGACATTTGATGATTCTTTGACACATACTATAAAACAATGCAGTTCCAAACTAAATAATCAATGTTCTCAAAAATGTGTGAGGAGTGGAGATGAAGAAAATCCAGATTCTCAAATTCGGTTTGTATGATCTGTCACTAGTGTGCAGCAGGATGGCAAGGTAATGTATTAAGCAGACTTCATGGAGTGCAACCTGAATATCGAAACCAGAACATCAACAGTACACAATATCAAATCTGAAATATCAATAGGTAAGTATAGATTTTCTATACCAAACTCCACATGCACATACCTCTTCAAGGTCCATGCACGTGAAGCTAGGAACAGTAAATCTATACCTCCCTATATCCACCTTACTTTCGGTATTTTGTCTCTCAGAAGTCTGTCCTCATTATTTTTATACCACAATATTCTGGGCTGATACTTAGTAGTACAACCAGACTTCCTGATTCCACTCCAGGTAATTTCCTTCAGAAGCAGCCATCTAATGCAACAGACCAGCTAGTTGTTTGGAAATGGCAGCCATGATCTGAAAACAGCATAAGGAAAGACCAATCACCTTGGCATAACAAAGAAATTCTTCATCGAACACTTCCCTTTACTATAGAGACAAACAACTGTAATGAAAGAAGCTGTATAGGAATTACTGGAAGTTTGGATTGGCAACCAGAAGGACTAGCAAAACTAGCACAAAGGGTTTAAAGGTGGGTACCGTTTAGGAAAAGATGTTTTGATTAGGAAAAATAATTTAGGTGGAGTGTCAAAATCAGTACCTTTTATGCATCAATGCCACATTTTGAGATATAAAGGCTTTTTTCATAAGCGGAAAACCAGTAGCTCATATAAAACAAAAAACGCATTTAAATAAAGGAATTTTGAAGTAAGTATTGTGATCAAATGAATTCGAATTTTTAAGGGGAAAGAGGATTTCAAGGGCACTATTCCTTTTTTTTTCTTCAAATGAATTCAACCCAAATGAAACTTCTACTCAAGAAAAAGCATCCTAATTCTTGTGATTCCACTCTGTGGCTCACACCTGTGCCCACGACCAGTACACCTGTCACAGAATGTTGTCCCGATGGTTAACAAGGAGCTCTCCTGTTCAGGCCAGGTTCCTTTGCTGCTAAGAAACTACTTTTACTATCTTCGGGTGTTAAATAGAATTTTTTCATTTACATTTTATTTCTCATCCAGTCATGGTTGTGAACGCTCAGATTTACTTTGGAAGATCGGTTCATATGTGACCCCAAAGGAAAACCATATTTAAGCCTTAAAACATTTAAGCCTGAACCATAAGAACTTTATTTCACTAACAAAAATGTCAAAATATTTCAGAAATACTATAGCAGTTGCGCTGGTTACCAATCATTGGTGAATTTCCTTTAAAACATATCATATAATGCACCGGATACACTGCAATCAGGGCCCGGGACATCTGAGGAAAAGAATTGTAAACTAATTCCTTTTTATCGGCCTGATTACCTTCAAAGGGTTATAACATGATAACTGTGAAAAATTGAGTTTGGGCAGACATCAGAATTTCAAGCTGCGCAAGGGCTTCTCTCCCATGACAGGGCATGTACGTGAAATTGTTCAGTTGCTGAGCTAGTAGTACCGGGGCAATTGGGCAAGGGTAAAATATGCAGATGATCATTAGATTGACAATGGGTTTGTGTGAGGAGGGTTGTTAGGGAGAGAAGTGTCCTTGTCCCCTGCTTACCTTTCATCGTCTGTATCAATCTAGTCCCAAAATGAGATCATTGAAGGTGGCTGAGTGGTGGAGCAAGTGTTTCTGTCCTTCTGTCCACCAATGCATCAAATACTTTCTGAAAAGGTTTTGGATCATTTGTAGAATGACAAAACTAGTGGTAACCATTGTTAAAAAAAACAAGAGTACTGGTATCCAGTAGACAGGAATGTAATAAATTACAAAGCAACCATGGTGGCTGCAGAAACTATAATACAGCTTGAGGGAAGGGGCAAAGATGTTCCCTCATTTACATGGGGTCACAACACCACACAAATAAGGGCAAGCCCAATAGGACTGAGTGTATGTTGGTACAATCAGCTTTAAAGAAGAGGTGACACAATCATCTGTGGCCCCTTCTGTAACACTAAAATACCCAGGATGCTCAAAAAGGCCTCTACTGCACCCCTAAGACACTTTGTGTAATGCAGTCCCAGATAATACCTGAGGCTGCACAGTCACACAAGGGTATTGATATCTAATTCACTGATCCTCTCAGTAAAAGGAACTAATTAAAATTTCTAAATAGAAACCTCTCTCCTTTCTCTCAACTTCAGAGTTTTGGTCTCTGTTATACCTGACAGCCTAATGGTGGTCTTCCCCCAAACTTTTTGCCTGCTTTTCTCCCAATTTACCGATTTCTTTTTGTTGACATTAGGACTCTGAGCACTTTACCACTGCTGACCAGTGCTAAAGTGCATGTGCTCACTACCTAAAACATGGTTTGATTCGTATATACCTAACTTGTTTATTTAATTTACTTATACGCCTCTAGTAAAGTGCAGTACATGTGCCCAGGGCCTGTAAATTTAATACTACTAGTGGTCCTGCAGCACCGCTCGTGCAACCCACTTAAGTAGCACTTAAAAACATGTCCTAGGTCTGCCATTGCATCCTGAAGGCAGTGTTACACTGCTGTGTCGCCTTGGCATTTAAACCCCCTTCCTAAGCCTTGAACTCTCCTCTGATTACACATATCGCCCCCTAAGGTAGGCCCTAGGTAGCCCATGGTGTAGGGTGCTGTGCAAATAAAAGGCCTGACATATACGTTTAAGATTTACGTGTCCTGGTAGTGAAGAACTCTCAAATTCATTTTTTATTACTGCAAGGCCTACCTCTCTCATAGAAGAACACCGGGGATTCCTTATTACTTTTAATAAGTTGTAATACCTGTTTGGGAAGGGGTAGATCTATCATTATTAGTACCTATGGAATTGTAATGGTAAATCCTCTTTAATGGTAAAGTTGGATTTATTGTTACAATTCTGAAAAGGCCACTTTTCGAAAGATGGCATTTTCCTACTCTTAGTCCTGTGCGCCTGCAGCCTGTCTCCAGTATACATCGTGGGTGGGAGGACAGCTGGGCTTGTGCATACCCTCTAGACCATCACACACAAAGGGAGTTAAGGTGTGACTGATGGGCCATCAACATCCTGATGGGCTATCTTGGGCAGGAAGGGAGGGAGGAGTTGGCCACAGCCTTACATTTACACCTGAGTATACTGTGTCCTGACGTCATACAAATGACTGCTTAACCACATGCAGTGAGTCTGGAGCCAGGGCAGGAAGGGAGGACCTCTGTGCACTTCAAAGCCCCTCTTTGAAGTCTCCCCCACTTCAAAGGCACCACTGGGTATAAGAATTGGACTTCTCACTCTACAAACTCAGTACATTTCAGGACCCGTGGGTACTCTGCCAGAAAGAAGGACTGCTGTGCTGCTACAAGGACTGCAACTCTGATGGACTGCTGCTCTGGAAAACCTGCTTTTCTGCTCTGCTGACCTGCTGCCTGCTGCCCTCCTTGCTTGGGTGAGAAGGACTGGACCCACATCTCTTGAATCCAGAGCCAGAGTGACTCCAAGGGCTTGCTGGTTTGCCTCCTGTTCTTCTGAAGTCTCAGGTACACAAAAGACTTTCAACTTATTACCTACAGCACCTGGACTCTACCTTCTGAGAGTCCTGCCAAGTGGTGCTAGTCCAGTCCTCGGCCTTTGGAAGAGGGTAAAACATGTTGCAATTGGGGTGGGCAAATTGGGAGTGGGCAGGTTGCATGTCAACAATTTTACTTCCCTTACACTATGCCTAACTCTATCTCCCCCTTTGTGGGAGAAACCACTATTATGCTACCAGATTTGCTGGAGCATATTCCTTCTCAGGATTATACTTTGGACGGAGGCAATAAATCTTTTTACTCAGCATAAGGGTGTGGAGACATAGACATCAACTTAATAACATGGGCAAAAGAAAACTCTACGAATTAGCAAATTCAAACCAGACACATTATATTGTTCTAGCTGCATTAACAACTCCAGTAACGATAGGGCCAGTTGTTCTTTCTATGCTCCAGGCATGACAGGGAATAGTACCCACAACAGAATGTTCAGAAAGTCCTGAATACTCTAGTTGCATCAAACAATGCACATGAGTTTGTAAGCCCGAGTGGTGCAGAAATAGAGTGAATTAATTCTCTTCTGAGACCATTAACTCCTACACTCAACTTTAATGACAAGTGAAACAGGATTTACTCTTGATGTGAGGTTTCCTCAGAGATCCTCCACCTTAATTTGTGCCAAGATCGGAGCAGACACCAGATACTAACTGCAATAACCCACAAAGAAGAATACCCTTTAACACACCAGAAGACATGTCTATTGCAAGTACCCCAAATCAGCTAATTGTAGGTCATACAAGAGCAGAAATGTTACAGAAAGATCGAGTAGGTTTGTGAGGTTGATTTGGAAAGGTCAAAGCTCTTAAAGAAAAGTTAGAGATTGGAGTTTAGTGACAATGATGTAGCAAACATGACACCTCCCAGAGTGAGACTGCAGACTAGAGTTAATCATGCATATCCAGAAATGGGGAGCATAAGAGAACTAGGAAGGCAAAGCGGCAAAGAAACGAGATCAGAAGACAAGAAAAATAGATGTGACTCTGGTAGGAGAAATCAAGCTGAGGCTAATGTAAAGATGTTTCCCAGGAGAGAAACTGCTGGTGGTGGTTATGTGCATTTACCTGGGAGTGGAAGTGATATTTTCTCATTCACATATGATCGCCTGAAATTGAGTTAAAAACCAGTGGTACAAGCAGACAGAAAGGTTTGGGAAACTTTCAAAATGTCTGTGAGAAGATTTGAATATCTTGTTAGACATTCTGGTTCAAGTGACTTGTGGATTGAGTGCAAGGTCTTTGCTGATTAGCCTGAAAGTGAGCCTTCAAGAGATCCAGTAACAGGTGCACTGTCTAAAGAGGTAATGAAAAAGTATTATAATGTAATTGACTTCTTAAAACACAAGGTGTCTCTCCAAAGGACATTGATTGGCTGAGAACTGACAGGACAACTCAAGAATCTAAATAGTCTATACATTCCTATTATGACAGACGGTTGCAAGCTTTCAAACATTACAGTGGTACTAAAACCATAGGAGCTAAAGATTTGGGTCATCTTGTGTTCAGATTCAGTATTGAAACCAGACATAAATGCTATGATACAGCAGCATTTTATTTGTTGACAAAACAAGCCAGTGGACAAGATCCTGAGGTATGCCAAATACTGCAGTGATAAGTTGGAATTAAAGCAGAACAGGTTGAAAAAGAAGGTGATGGTGATGCAATCACAAGCTGCCCAGAAAGTTAGTCAGAGCCTGCAGTTGGTGGTGAATACCAGTGGTATGCAAGGAGTGCAACAGCAGGGAGCTAATGTTCTCCAGCCGAAAGGTAGAGGTTGTGGTCTTCAGTAGATCCAAGTGGTGTTGTAAATGTCCAGACTTTGAAAAGAACCAATCCGTGTTACAGTTGTGGCCATTTGGGCCATTGAAGGAGGGACAGTCCCCTTAATAGTGTGAATAACCAGGTACAGAATATTGAAGCTGTTAAAGTGCAAGGTAATAATCAAATTCAAATGCAGAGAGTTTAGAGACCCCAAATGCAAAATGTAAATGTGTTCCAAGGACAGTAGCAGATGCACATACTGCAAGCACAAATGTCCCAGCAACAGACAAATATGTCCCAACAGAATTTAAATCAAGTTGCAAATGTAGATGTGAATCAGTTCTCATCACAGTTTCTTTTAATGGATTTGAGTGATGAGGATTTTCCAGAGATTCTTCAATTGGAGTGTTCAGATGAAGAGGATTTCCTGCTAGGTGCTTCTTTAGAAGTAGATCAACGTGGTCCCTATGTAAATGCCTATGTAATGAGTCACCATGTGTCATTTTTGACTGACACTGGGGGTACACGCTCCATTGTCAAAACAGCAGAAATACCAAATGTACCCCTTTAAGCAAGGGAAAAATCAGGCTGTAGGAGTTGCAAATAAACAATTGTCCAACCCAGTATCATGATATGTCTCTGAAAAATAGGTTCCTTTGAGGATGAGCATCAATTTGTGGTTAGCGATTCAAATCTTGTAGCTTGCTAAAAGGTGGCCTGTTGTGTAAGTAAAATATTTGCATTAGCTGCACACCCCTTGGAAGAGAAATCTAGACAAATGATGACATGTGCCATGTAAAATTGTAGATCAATACCCGAGAGTCACATTGTACCCAATGTTGACATGTAATGATTTGCCTAACGATTTAAAGACACACTGTCACTGGAAGTTTGGGATGTCACAGGAAAGGAGATAGTACTTATTAAAGGAGTTGAACCGGTAAAGATAACAGTGAAACCAATTGCGGTGCATCCGAAAATGATCCCATATAGCATGACACCCGAGACAATTGCAGGAATTACTCATCTGATAGATTGTTCAATTGAGCAGAGCATTCTGAAAAAGGTAAAGGAAAGTCCATGTAACTCCCACATTATGGGACTGAGGAAGCCCAATGGAAAGTACCACATATTCCAGGACCTTAGAAAAGTGAATTAAATAGTTGTTCCATGTTGTCCCATGGTATCGACTCCACTAGTAATTTTTTTTCAAATTCCATGTGAAGCAGAGTGATTCACCGTGATTGATCTGTGCCAAGCATTAGCATTCTTTTCCATTTTGTTGTATGAGGAGAGCGAGTTTCTCTTCGTGTTTCGGTTTGGCAGTCTGTGTTTTAGCATGGTGCTGAGTCTCCCAAGGGTATACTGAGCCAATCAATTTTAATCAGATCTTGAGAAAGAATCTGGAGTCACTTAAAATGCCCTACCATTCAGTTTTGGTCCAGTACACTGATGACCTATTAGTGGCATCAAACGCTAAAGAAGTCTATAGGAGAGATACAGTTGCCCCTTTGAACCATTTAGGAAAGACTGGATGTTGGAAATGGCCCTTTCTGCAGGGTTATCCCCAAACTTTTCACCCTTCTCCTCCTATTTTTCAGACCCTCTTCATGTTAGCTTTAGGACTCTGGGCACTTTACCACTGCTAATCAGTACTAAAGTGTTTGTGCTCTCTCCCCGAAAACTTGATATGATTGGCCTATACATGTTAGACACATATTTAATTTACTTGTAAGGCCCTTGTAAAGTCGTATACCAAATACCCAGGGCCTGTACATTGAAATCTACTAGTGGGGCTGCAGTGCTGATTGCGCCACCAACAGAAGTAGCCTTCTAAACCTGCCTCAGGCCAGCCATTAAAGGGACTGTGTGTGCAGTTTACTGACACATTGGCTTGCCAAGTCTAACTACTTGCCAAGGCCTAAGCTCCCCTTTTAGCACACCTAAGTCACCCCTCAGGATGGCCCTATGTAGCCCTACGGGCAGGGTACTGTGTATGTAAAAGGTGGGATGTGTACTTTTATGTTTTGTATGTCCTAGTAGTAACAAACAGCCTATTTCATTTTTCACTAGTGTGAGGGCTGCTCCTCTCATAGGGTAGCATTTTGAATTCCCTTATATATGTCTAAGTGGTAATTTCTGATCTAGAAGGAGTTGTGTGGGCATGGTTGGTATCTTTGGAATGATAGTGAGAAATCCTGATTACTGGTATAGTTGGATTTTATATTACTATTTCAGAAATGCCACTTTTAGAAAGTGGGCATTTCTCTGTGCGTATGAGTCTAGTGTTTTGCAGCCTGGCCCCCACCCACTTCTAGGGCAGAGTGACAGCTACACTTTGTGCTAGCTTTCCAGTTAGCCATCACACAGGAAGGGCTGGGTGCATCTGTATACTGATAGTCTTAATGGCCTGGGAGAGAGGGTAGCGAGGCACACTTACATGTCAATAGGTTGTTTCCCTGATTTACCCCCTACTGATGTCTGGAGCCAGGGCTGTGCTGAAAGGGGATGTGTTACACTTGAAAGGGTCTCTTTGAAGTCACACCCTGAACAAAGCCATTTTTGGAGTATAAGTAGAGGGGCTGTGACCACATCATTTTTAGAGCACTTTTGGAACTGGGGCTGAACCTCTGCCAGAAGGACTGTTGAGCTGCTCAAAGGAATCATCTGGACTGCTCTTCTTTTGCTGCCCTGTTGTCTGCTGGGTGACATAAAGGACTCACCAGATTGCTTTTCTGCTTGTCGCCCTGCTGCCAGCTGCTCCCTGACTTTGGTTTCCCTAGACACTTCTGGTGTTGTCAGGAGGAATTGCCATTGGGACTACTTGCTTTTTTGTGCCAACCTGCTTGCCAGTGGGAGAAACCGCCAAGCTGCCCAAGGAGACCAGTATGCTGTCATGCTGCATAGCTTTCTTGCTTTGTGACCAAGTGTGTTCCAGGGGACCTTATCATGGGGTGAGCATTTTTTTCTGACTCCTGTGTGCTTAAACCAGGGCATTAGTGAGCGCTTTAGATTGTCCATTCACTTTCTAATTCCTAGCACCTTATGAGCACTTTATAGGCTGCCCTAGGGCATGAAGAGTACTCAAACTGGTTAAGGAGTGTGTGAGGAGCACTTCATTCCCTATTAGCGGAGTGGGAGCACTTTATATTTTCCCTTCGTTTTTGGGCACCAGTGCATGCTGCGCACTGGATGTCATGAAGGAAGCGCACACTGACTTGCGCCTTGGCTCTTCCCCAAGCAAGTGGTGGGAGCACTGCTTTTTTTCCTTCTAGACAACTGTCACACTGTGAGATCCCCCGCAGTCAGACTCAGCGCTAAACTACAAAGCTCTCCAGGGGCAGCCGTGACTCAGGAGAAACCAGTTGGCCCGATCGTACGGCTGTGTAAGTCACAACTGCCATTTAGCCGCCGTGCTCACTGTTCCCATGTGAAACTCCTTGACATGCCATCCTTACAACCAAGGAAAGGGCAGTCCAGGCTGCAGAGGCTCCTCCGCCTGGCTCCAGACCAGCCAGGGTGCTGGCCTTCCAGGACAGATCAGACCGCCTGAGACTGGCCCAATCATGTTGACAGTCCATTGGGTGAGTGTGCCCTACAGGAGTAGGATAGCCATCTTGCGCTACCTTCACGGGCAGCACTGCTTCCTGCTGTCAAGAGGAAGCAACCTGCTAACCACAAAAGGCCCCAGGTGTGCTAAAATGGGGTAGGTGTGTTTCAGGCCCCTACTTTCAAAAGCTCATTGTTTCATTGGAAATGTGGCTCAGTATTGCAGGGCGGATCCTCAGCGGAGGCCCCATTCGCCACTGGGAAGTGACTTTATGTTACATTTCAGGGGCTTGCTATAATTTTCGCATTAGAGGTGGTAGGTACGCAGGAACTCCTGTGCCCTAGCTTTGTATACCAAAGTACAATGGTCACTCAGGCTCCCTAAAAACTACTGTAACGCTGCTGATAGGAGCGCAGGGCTCCCTGTGCTAATGCGGGCTTGCCATTTCTGATCTGTTCATGGTGACATTTTTGGGAGTTAGGCATTTGTGGTGATCCCTTATGTTTTTAAGTATTTTGTGCAAACCAAACTGCTGCATTGTTGGCGTAAATACTCACTGGTATATGTTGTGTTTCCTTGCATTGGTCAGGATAGCAAATTTGATATAAGTGCAGTACAGTATACATAGTATTTATGATTCACATCATGGTGATCTATGTTTTATGTACAATATACACTATATATATTTTTATATACTTCTGTGTGGAGTCTCTTTTGTGGTGTCTTTACTGTTCACTAGTGTGAGTGTGTAGTGCAAAAACTTTACACATTGCCTCTGTGGATTAACATAACTGCTGTGCACCAAGCACCCAGGGGGTAACCACAGCTTATTGTTGGTGTGTAACTTACTTACCCTGTCTAAGACTGTGGTCCCTACTTCAACAGGGTGCATTTCCCTAACAACTAGAGACCCAACTTCTAATAATGGACATAAAGTTTATTTGACTAAATTGCAGTATTGTAGGGCAGAAGTTTTGTATCTAGGTCACCAGATTGACAAAGGTGTAAGGATAGTGTCCAAAAAAAGATTCTCAGCATTTTTTTAAATGAATGCCTCAACCACTCAGAAAGAAGTCAGGATGTTCCTGGGAATTGTTAGTTATTGCTATCAGTGGATTCCAAACGTTTTCCTTTAGGCCAAGCCTTTCCAGAGGCTGACACACGAAAATGTGCCTTCACAGAGCTGAGAGAAAATCTCTGTTGTGCCCCTGCTCTGAGAATGATTATTATAAATGTTTGTCTTTGTTCTGCTGTGAGAGAGAGACATACACTCTCTCAGTTTTGACTCAGCTGCTTGGAAACACAAACAAACCTTTGGCTTATGTTTTTTGTCCCTCTTGATCGTGTGTCTTCAGCTTTGCCTTGCTGTTTAAAGGCTGTTGCTGTAGTGAGCATCAGCACAGAACAGTGCAAAGGCATTATTATGGGTCATCTTTTGAACTTTTTTGTACCCCATTCAGTGGAAATTCTGTAACTCAAGCCAAACCCAAGATCTGACTAGAGCTCATTTGACCAAATATGAGTAAACAATTCTTTCCACCCCCTAACGTGAATTTAAAGCATTGCACTGTGTTGAATCCTGCCAATTTAATACCTGCTCCTGTAGAAATTATAAATGATTGAACTGATGAGGTTGAGCATGATCATCTCAATGTTACTGAATTAAGCACCAAGCCAAGACCTGACTTTTGAGATGTTCTCCTTGCTGAAAATTATTAGGTCATGTTTGTTGATGGCTCCTGTTTAAAAAACAAAGACGGGATCCCGAGAACTGGTTCTGCAGTTTGCACAGTCTCAGGTGAGATCAAAGCCTCCTAGCTTGAAGGAGTCTTTTCTGCCCTAGTAGCTGAATTATTTGCCCTTACCAGAGCATGCTGTGTTTCTTCACAGCTGAAAGTGACAATTTTCACTGACAGTCAATGTGGCTTTCTGTCGTTCAAGACTTCAGTCAGTTGTGGTCCCAGAAAGGCTTTATGACCTATTCTGGCTCACCCATCAGGAACGGGGATAAAGATTACAACTTGTTGAATGCATTACAATTTCTTGCTCAAATTGTGGTTGTGAAGTGCTCTGCACACCGCAAGACCACTGATTATGTACCACTAGGAAATAAGTATGCAGATGAAGTGGCAAGGTATTGCGCCTTAAGCTGTATTTTCTTTAATCAAGAATGATGCAATGAATCAAGTGATGAGACAAGTCAAAATTTCCTGTTAACAGCTGTTGAAACATGGGAGGAAGTTAAAAGATTGTAGGAAGAAGTAACAGAGGAAGAACAGCAGGGTTGGATAATGACTAGATGAGTTAAATGAAATGAAGGTGATATTTGGGTCCAAGTGATGGGAGAGCTGTGTTACCAATCAGTCTGTTACCACCCATGGCTAGACACTATCATGGATAGACTCATGTAAGTCGTGATGCAATGATTAGGACTTTTAGGCAGACATGGTTTAATTCAAGATTCAGATTTATAGCAGATGCCGTGTGTCACAGGTGTGTTGTATGCTAGCAGAAGAATGTAGGGAAACATGCAGTAGTCACACTGAGTCAGCAGTAAATGGAGTTGGACTTTATTGAGCTACTCGGATGAAACAGTCGGAAATATATCTTGGTCATTGTCTGTGTTTTCTCTTATTGGGTTGAAGCTTACCTGGCCCCACAGTAGCAAAGCTGTTTCTTAGAGAGTTCATTCCATGTTTTGGAATAATGACTTCTCTAGGGTCAGGCCAAGAGACACACTTCAGTAGTGAAGTCCTGAAATTATGACGAGCAAAAACTACATAACAGTTACAGACCTGAGGCTTCTGGATTAGTGGAGTAGGTTAACAGAACTCTGAAGTCAATACTTGCAAAAGTATGTGTATCCACCTCTTTGAAATGGCCAGACACATTGCCCCTTGTTTTGACGAGTATGCACAGTACTCCTGACAGAAAGACTGGTTTGTCCCCCATTAAATCATCACGAGGAGAGCCATGAGTTTGCCAGCAGTGTCTGTGAATGTAATTGTAAATATTCCAGATGACTTTCTACTGGATTATTGCAAAGGCCTAGCTGACTTTTTTCATTCTGTGTCTCATGAGGGTGGAGAAGCTACCATACAGCCACAGCAGGAGCTCTGCTAAGACCTGTGTCTAGGCAACTGGGTCATGGTTAAGAAGTATGTGAGAAATTCCTGCTTAGAACCACATTAGAAGGTGCCCCACAGGGTAGTGTTGGCCACTATGACAGCTGTTAAGGGTACTGCTCTCCCTAACTGGGTACATGCGAGCCATACTCGCAAATTTCCAGGGTCCTATGTAGTACCTGTCCCAGAAGGATAGATTACAATGAGACAGAGGGATAAGGTTAGTCAAGCTGTTGGGGATGGACAAGTGGCAGATATAGCACAATTGTGTTCTGAGGGGGTGTGAGTCAGTCAATAGTAGTGGTTGGTATAGAAGGGTTGAGCGAGAATCCGTTAGCTCGGCAAAGCTCAGATTCTAACCAGTGACAATTGGCCAAGTGAGCAAATTGTGCTACCTGTACAAGTACCCCCAATGATTGCTGAAACAACTGAGGAGTTGAGTCAAAGTGGCAATTATGCTGAGGGTCAAGAAATTTGGAGATCTAAGAGAAGAAGAGTACCCAGTCAAAAGTATTCAGCACCTGAATGGACATACTTTGCAGCAAATTAATGGGAAAAGGAGTTTACAACCTTTTGTTTTAACAATACTAATCTAGTTCAACATTCTTAAATTGTGATTGTGGTGGAGTTGTACCGCTTGATGAACAAAGACATTATATCCAGGAAGTAATTATTAGTGACTACAAGTTGTACTTTTATTAGAGATATCTGAACTTCTATTAGAGGTTTTTTGAACATTCGCTAGAGAAACACTTGATACATTTTCTAGGAGATTAAGAAAACCTTTTATGAAATAATTTGAACTCTTGCATAAGAAACTATTTTCGATATTACCTTGTCTAAAAAATAATAAAAGACTGAAAGAGGCAGTTGATATTTTTGCTGCCACAATTTGCGTTTTATATTTCTGTAATTTGGATTTTTGAATTTGGGATTATGGTCTGAAATGAGAGAACTCATGGACTCTAGTGGAAACAAAAAGATTAAGTCTAGGTATGTGTAAGATTGTTAGCTGTGGCAGCCATAATGATTATATTATTACTCATTGGATTAAGGTCACCAACATCTAGTGATTTGGAAAACGTTAAATCCACAAGTATCCTGAGTTTTGCAAGCCAAATAGCAAATCAAAAGTCTTTCCTTAGTGAGAAAGAATTACTTGCAGGTGGATCCAGAAGTGATTTGTCTACAACAAATTATTAAATGACAGGCCTTGAAAAATCATAAAAATGTTACTAGGCCTGCAGGTCAGTAACTTGAATAATCTACTCGACCTAATTGTAATGTACTTGACCCGTAAATGGGTCTCAAAATGTGTGATTCTAGCCAAATATTTTAGTTTACAGTCACCTTTTTCTTCATTCTCACATCTGAGTGCACCTGAGAAATATGTGAGCCCACATAAAGGGGACATATGGTCCATGACTTGCTTCTTAATTTACTAATAACATTGCCATCAGGGCAGGACTGCTTCTCAGTTTATGTTTAAACCTCACTTTTAATATATATTTATATATTACCAACACATGATGTGGTAGCACACTGTCATTTACAGACAGTAAACTTCCAAGAAATGTCCAAATACCTTTCCATTATCTTGTAGCTTTACTGATAAAAACTATATAGTGTATTAACATTAATCTGTGAAAACTGGGTTTCAGAAAACATTTGAACATCACCAAGTAAAGGGTTCTAATGTGTATTCATTGTATTAAAATATTTTTTCATTTTTCATCTGTGTGATGAAAAATGAAACAGAAAATGGGCTTTCATAACTACTGAAATATATTCAGAAATATTTGTACAGTTGCCTTAGTTATTTAAATGGTGTGTGTTAGGAAATACCTGGCACTCTAGAGCCTTTCATTTCACACTCTTTGTGCAGCAGGTCAAATAAGTCACCATCCCGGAACTCTGCAGTCAGTAGCAAAATTAATTGTAAGAAGCCAAACTGACTTTTGACCTTGGTCTCTGAACATAGAGCAAATGTGACAAGATAAGAACAAGATTTAAAGGCCTTTTTATTGCTCTTTCATTTTTTAACTGAACAGAATGCCTGTTCTTTGTCAACTGCTAGAAGGGGCAAGTAGGTCTCAAAATAGCTCAACCTGGTTAAATATGACTCGCCATAGCAAGTGGGCGAGTAGATTTTTCAAGGCCTGAATGAGTATATGAATGCCATGAAAGTTAGAAATGATGTGTTCACCTAGTTGCCTTCATCAATTAGTGAGGGAATCATTAATTGTAGTTGCCCCTAAACCTGTAGCTAGCACTTTTATATCAGCAGGCATATTATCAATATTATTATACAAATTATGATCTTTTTTTCTCAATTGCCCCAGTCATGAAACACTTGAGCAGCATTGCTAAGGTGAAAAACATTGATACAGTGGAAGGATTCTTTGAACCAACAATAACTTTTGGTACAGTCTATGCCCATAGAAACAATGTGACCTGTATTCTTAACCCAGGAGAAAAATAATTTAGAAGACCAGTTGAAGGTAGAAGATGAAAATGGAAGCTAGGATAGAAAAAGAAGTAGTGCTACAAAGCTGGGGAAAAGAAGAAACTCATTCATACTGTCAACACCAGGGCAGTGCGCGCTCTATTGGCGACTAGAATGCAAAAACCCAGCACTCTCAAAACAATGTAATTTATGCATTGTGCTGATATGTTGTTGTTTAACCTTTTGCATTGCAGAGTTCAATCCTGAAGACTTATTTTTAATGTGCTTACAAATGCTGTTCATTTGCAATGTATTGCTGCAGGTTTTTAGAGTGTGTTAGGGTGTGGTCCCTTTCCAGGGCCTTCTAGAGACTTTTCCTACAACATGCCTGGGTGTGGTTGTGGGCTGGGCCAAGACTCTATAAAAAGGAGCCAGCCCAGCTCCAGGTGCTCACTATTCAGAGGTCCCGGTGCAGAGCAGCAGCTACTTCCTGAGCTCCTGTCCCGGTGGCCTATTTGATCTTCCAGACATCTGACTTTCATTCTTCATTTGGAGATCCTTGTTCTGGGCGGTAAGACGGTGGTTGGGCTGGCCTCCTGACGCCGTTATCGAGAACTCTCATGTTCTTGGGCCTAATTCTTTTATGATTTGACAGAGTACTTTGGGTGTGTGAAATATGCGCGTGAGTGTTTGTGACATTTGCAGGGTGACTTGCGAATCGGCAAGATGCATGATTCGTTTCATGATAATTTAATCTTGTTAATTATTGCACGCTATCATTTCTTGACATTTACATGGTGGCTTAAGAATCGGCAAGATGCGCGATTCGTTTTATGGTGTTTTAACTTTGTTGTTCATTGCGCGCTACCATTTCTTGACATTTACATAGTGGCTTAAGAATCGGCAAAAGACGCGCGATTCGTTTCATTGTACTTTGATCTTGTTATTCATTGTGAGCTGGTATTTCTTGGCATTTACATCGTGGTTTACGAATCGGCAAGACGCACAATTCTCTCCTCGAGTTTAATTCATGTTGTTTATTGTATGCCATTATTCTAAGATATTTATCATGTAATATTCGAGTTGACAAGTTATGTGATTTGTTTTTCCTGAATCCATATTGTGTTATTCATGGTGCATAATCCTTTTATGGTGTTTAATATATATATATATATATATATATATATATATATATATATATATATAATTCTACAATATATGCGCAATTTGTGTTGAAACATTTTAAGAGTACACAGAAGATCAGAGTGTCTAGATGCAATATTTTATGGTCCTAGTATGCATTCTCAAAAAAGGATTTATATGACTGGTTTAAAATTTAGTCAGAACGTTTTTCTGATTCTCATGTAAAGGAAAGTACTTGAATAAGAAAGTTTTCATTTAATCCATCTTGATTCCCTTACAGGTATCCGGCCATCTTGAAACTTAGTCATTTTAAACTTCATTCTTAGATTGTTCATGTTTTCAGAATGACTATGCTTAGATTCATAGTCTAGTATTGATTTCAGGAGATATAGGGGGTCATTCTGACCCTGGCGGGCCAACGACCGCAGAAGCACCGCCAACAGGCTGGCGGTGCTTCCTGGCCAATTCTGACCGCGGCGGTAAAGCCGCGGTCAGAAAAGGGAAACCGGCGGTTTCCTGCCGGTTTTCCCCTGGCCATAGGAATCCTCCATGGCGGCGCTGCAAGCAGCGCTGCCATGGGGATTCCGACCCCCTTCCCGCCATCCTGTTCCTGGCATTTCTTACCGCCAGGAACAGGATGGCGGGAACGGGTGTCGTGGGGCCCCTGGGGGCCCCTGCACTGCCCATGCCACTGGCATGGGCAGTGCAGGGGCCCCCTAACAGGGCCCCATAATGATTTTCAGTGTCTGCTTAGCAGACACTGAAAATCGCAACGGGTGCCACTGCACCCGTCGCACCCCAGCAACGATGAAGCCGGCTCCGAATGGGTCTTTCCCGCTGGGCGGGCGGGCGGCCTTTTGGTGGTCGCCCGCCCGCCCAGCGGGAAAGTCAGAATGACCGCCGCGGTCATTTGACCGCGGTGCGTTCTTCTGGCGGGGGAACTTTGGCGGGCGGCCTCCGCCGCCCGCCGAAGTTGGAATGACCCCCATAATTTTCATATTGTGTGTTCTAACCTTTTTCTTACTACAGGTCTCCTTCCCAGTTGTTTCCCTTCCTAATCCCCTCTTCCCCTCTTGAACTCTCTTAGCCTCTGTGATTTATCTATCTGAGTCTTGGAGCTGTTCAGTGGTGGACGTGTTGGGAACGTGCGCAGACCCCGAGGATCTGGTGACTCTGACACATTAGCAGGGTGTCAAGGATCCCTTACCTTAGATTGGCAACATGTAGGGAAGTTGTGTGTATAGACCTAAATTGAAAACTGACACAATTGCAGTAGGGCCTAGTGAATGTAGACATGTGTTTTTGTTTAAAAAGTGTTTGGACTTTTATGTAAGCTGGACAAGGCTCTGCTATACCAGATGTGGAAAACATGTCTATTACAATCTGCTGAAAGGCTGGTATGGTACTTGTTATCTAGGAGCACTCCTTCCAAAGATTTATCATGAGAAGCATTTCAAAGATCCTGCCTGGGATGAAAAATCAAACACCAGAGTTGAAAGAGGTTCCAGTGCTTCAGAGATAGTAGGGGATATTTTTGGTGGCATAATTCCATCTGTGGGAGTGATCTTGAATGATCACAAGCTAAAGAAATTGTCAACAATTGTAGATGAGCTTTCCAAAGATACGGCAGGTACCTTCTTGTTAGTAGATATAGAAATGGTTGCCATGTCTTGTGTAACCATCCTTCTTGCAAAAGAGGGTGGAGTTTGCACAATATTGCAAGTTCAACAGTGCTGCAGCTACATACCTGACAATAGTAGGGAGCTGAAAAATAATATTGTGAATTTAACAGACCTGAAAAAGGACCTGAAGGAGTTAGAAGCAAAAGGTTCCTGGGAAGCAATGGGTAGTAGTTTTTCGGCCGCTGGAAGGTGGTTTGGAAGTTTAGGAAAAGGACTTGTTGGTACTATCCTAAAACCTATATTGATAATTGCCTTGTCTGCCTTTGTTGCAGTGGTCTCTATAAATTGATGAAGATGCTGAAAGATATGAGAACAAGCAGAGGAGAAAGAGAAGAGGAGTTTAAAATGGAGACTAAATGATGCATATACTACAGTGACATTAAGCAGTTAGAAGAATCCAGAAGATTTGTCTGGAATGACATCTTAAATTTTGAGCTGTCTTTTTCAGAATGAGAGAATGAAAGTTGATATGATGGCTTGATTTGCCATCAGAAGGGGGACTGGTGTAGCAGAAATTTTAGTACTGTACCTGACACTACATCTATACTGACAACGTTTGTATTTTGTTAATTAAAGCAATAATAGTTTAGTTGTAAAGTACTGCACTGAAAGTCACATTAATGTGCATTCATTGTAAAATGGGCCATTGTAAAGCATGTGGTATAGCGTTTAAATTTCATGTTTAATCAATTAAGTCTACTTGCTCCTTGTAGCCTGCTCATGAAATTCACTCCATTTTGAATTCTTTCTTAAAACCTAACATGATAGAGGTGCCCCCACTTCACAGGCATGCTGTGAGCAGCTGGCCAATTATTTCCTTGGGAAGGTCAAACTCATATATGACTCTGTCAGGGCTGGCTGAACATCCTGCTAAGCATACAGATAGGGCTTTTACTGAAAAGTAGGGAAAAATGGTTGCATCACTAAATAGTGACGACATGCTGACAATAGCGAGCTCAGTAAAGTCTGGATCGCCTTTGGATCTGACCCCCATAGATATTCTGTTGAAAGGAGGAAACACCAATGCATCAGTCTTAATGGATATGTACCATCTATCTCTGAAAAGGGCTGTGTTCCGTCTGCAAGGAAACATGCGATCATACGTCTGTTATTAAAGAATCCATCTCTGGACCCCGATTGGGTGGAAAATTATATGCCCATTTCCTTACTTCCTGGGGTCAGTAAAATTCTGGAAAAGTCAATTATTTGCCAGTTTTCTGGAGACCAACAATTTACTTCACAGAACGCAAACGGTTTTTGTTCTGGTTGCAGTACAGAATCAGCACAGAAGACCTCAAAAAGGTATTGGATCAGGGAGGATCTGCTGTGCTTGTTCTTCATGACTTGAGCACAACCTTTGACACAATCTCACATCCAGTTTTAGGTTATAAACTACAAGAGGTTGGGGTGACGGGTAAGGCATTAAAGTGTCTGGCCTCTTTTCTAGAGAATAGGAGTTTTCAGGTGAGCGAGGGGACTTTTCTCTCAGAGACAAATCAGCTTAATTGCAAAGTGCCCCAGGGCTCTTCACTGAGCCCTAAGCTCTTTAATGTGTACCTCTGCCTTTTATTTTCTACAATGCAGGTTTCACCATGGTGTCTTATGCAGATACTCTCCTTGTCACCAAACATGGACTTAACATCGGAAAGCCTCACCTCCCATCTAGAAGAGGTGTCCAGTTAGATGACAACGAGCTGCCTTAAGTTAAACAGGGAAAAAAACAGAGGTTATGGTGATCTGAATAACCCTCGCTATGGATCCAACTTAGTTGGCCCCGTGTCTAGGAGAGCAGCTCCTCGCTAAGCCTGAGATAAAGAGTTTGGGTGTTATATTAGATAAAGATCTGCTAATGGCCTTGCAGGCAAGGAGAGTAGCAGGACCATACTTTGGCCTTCTCAGGGCCCTTAGAAAGACACTTTAGTGGCTCCCTTTGGAATCTAGAAGGATAGCACTTCAATATCTTGTACTGTCTCCCCTTGATAATGGCAACTCTCTCTCTCTCTCCTTCTTTTGTCATCAAAAAGCTACAGGTTATTCAGAATGCGATGTTGCGGATACTACCGGGCCTCTCTAAGTTTCAATCAGCTTGCCTGGCTCTTGCCAAGCTGCATTAGTTGCTGATAGAAAAAAAGGTCACATTCAAAAGCCTTTGCATTGCCAACAGAGCTAAATACTCATCCGGTCCTCACATCCTTCGGCATCTTGCCCTTCCTTATAGGGCTTCTAGAGCTCTGAGATCGAATGACGTCTCCCTGTTAGCTACTCTCAGAATTAAGAGAGCAAGAGGAGGTGGTCATTGTTTTACTTTTTTGGTGCCCAGACTCTGGAATGCGCTCCCCACTCACCTTAGGAACAGTAGAAATCTCCTAAGTTTTAGGAAACAACTTAAGACCTATTTTTTAAACTAATATTCCAGTCTCCTCACTAGTTCTGTTAGCGCTGAGAAGCCCAGTTTGGGGAGCCATGCACTCTACTTTTACTACTACTACTACTGCTAATAATAATAATAATAATAATAATAATAATAATTGTTGTTATATTTCATATTGTTAATTAATACACTGTACTAAAATTATAATGATTTTCAAGAGAGAAATGTTTAAAATGTAACATGCAAAGGTTGGAGATTGTAGTTCTTCACCACACTCAATTAAACGTATTGACAAAGTTATTTCATTTTAAATCTACTGTAACATGAACACTGACAAAGCTTATTAATGTTGAATTCTTAATTTTTAATGTTAAATGTGCCTTATTAGCATAAATGAATGTGCTGTTTTAATTCATTTTGCTTAGCCTAAGTGAGGCCTGCTAGGCTCTGCTTCCTGACTGTGCATAAAATGTTTAGCCATTCTTGCTAATGTGAACTTTCCTTTCAGACTTGGTTCTCATGAGAATGCTAACTTTGTAATAGATGTTTTATTGTTTTACACATAGGGGGTGATTCTGACCGCGGCGGACGGCGGTCGCCGCCCGCCACGCGGTTCCCGCCGAAAGACCGCGGCGGTCATTCTGGCTTTCCCACTGGGCTGGCGGGCGATCGCCGAAAGTCCGCCCGCCAGCCCAGCGGGAAACACCCTTCCCACGAGGACGCCGGCTCAGAATTGAGCCGGCGGTGTGGGAAGGTGCGACGGGTGCAGTTGCACCCGTCGCGAATTTCAGTGTCTGCTAGGCAGACACTGAAATTCTTTTTGGGGCCCTCTTACGGGGGCCCCTGCAGTGCCCATGCCATTGGCATGGGCACTGCAGGGGCCCCCAGGGGCCCCGCGGCACCCCCTACCGCCATCCTGTTCCCGGCGGGAGAACCGCCAGGAACTGGATGGCAGTAGGGGGTGTCAGAATCCCCATGGCGGCGGAGCGCACTCTGCCGCCATGGAGGATTCTCAAGGGCAGCGGAAAGTCGGCGGGACACCGCCGACTTTCCGTTTCTGGCCTCGGCTGAACCGCCGCGGTCAGAATGCCCAGCGGTGCACCGCCAGCCTGTTGGCGGTGCTACCGCCGACCTCCGCCATGGCGGTAATTACCGCCAGGGTCAGAATGACCCCCATAGTGAGCTGAGAAACTAACCTTGAACACAGTACATTCAGGAACTGTGGAATGGATTATGTTTCAACCCACATGGATGAGCTATAATGGAATGTTTTCTACATGTAGCTAATGGGAACTTTTGGTGATGTTGCAGTCTGTCGCATGACCGATTTCCATTGGACAATAACACCTCTTCATCATGTGGAGTGATGGATGAAAGATTCACTTTGCACTATGAACTTTAATATACTGTTCCCACTTGGATCAGTGACAGTTTCTCTCCAGACCCTACTGCAGCAGCCCCGCTCCATCCTATCTTTCTGTCTGAGCCCCCTGGACTCTGAGGTGTAGTACTCTCTACTCTTGCTCCTTTGAAATGCCTTGCTGAGACTTACAAGATTTTTCCCCTGATCCAGAGAAGACTCTTGGTTGAGCTTCTGAAATGCTGATGCCTTCCCTTTTCCTTTTACCTGCTTTATGCCAATCTGAGTTAGTACCCTAGATTTTCCTTTTCCCAAATTCTTTTTGCCTTTTAGTGTTTTGGCCTTATTGCCCACATGGGTTTAATTAATGTTAACATGGATTTGCCAATTCATAGTTTTACCCCTGCCCAGGTTACTAAATTGCTGAATCTAAATTGTAGAGTATAGACTGCTAAATGATTAACAGAATTAGACTGCGTTTGTTTCCTCCTGTTCAAATGTTCTTATTGCTGTTATGTGTAGCATTTATTGTGTGCTTAGTCTTTTTGATGTTACTTTGCTTGAACTTCTTTAGGAAGTTTGGACAACCTATAATGATTCTGTACATTTACAGACTTGTCTTGAGAATTATCAACATTAAACTGAGCCTTAATCTGTAATCGAAACCCTTGGACTTTATTTCAGGCTGGAGTTTCCTTGTATGGGCACTTTGGTCATACCTTCAATTTAATTTGATTTGCTGTGACATTTGATGCCTATTTCTCCACACACTTGTGCTAGGTGAATAGATTTATCAACCTCATCCAAAGCATAATCCTGAGAAAGATAGACAACGTATCGCCTCATTTGCTCCTCGCATCTTGTTCTCAACCTCAACGCAACTATAAACCAAGATACTGTTCCAGGAGGCCACAGCTGGTCCCTGTATGTTTTACGCTTCATGGCTGTCAGCCTGACTTTTCAGATTTGACCTGGTCCGGCATGACTGGATAGCCGTGGTTGGCACTTTACACCTTTTGGTCCTATTTCCCATAAAACTTTCAAATTCAATATCCGCAATTTTTATTAATTGTATTTTTTATTGTTTTTTTTTATATTTATTAAAAATCACTCTATTTTTCTAATCCTACTATGGGCTCCTTTTGAGGTGTGTTTTCACTATGTTACTGTTTGAAGTCCTGCACAATAATTTACACACTGCTTTTAAGTTAAGCCTGACGGTTCTGTGCCAAGTTACCAGGAGGTTGAGCATAGGTTAATATGGGGTTTGCTTGTGCCTTACCCTGATTACTGTGGTTACTCCATCCTATTCAAGCAACAACCCAATGTCCTACAGGTATCCTGCTGGGGAGCCAGGGCCCAATCAGAATCAGCCAGCAAGGACAATCTCCTCACTGACATTTAATGGACTTCTGCACTGGATAGTGGCTGAGCTTGGTGATTCGAACAGTTGGCAAGTTATTGCCACGCAGAACAGAGCATGATATTTTCATGGCATGCAAACCAGCTCTTCCCAGATGTTGTTGCTTGTCAGATCTTGCACTTGATCTGTTTTCCTGCCCAGAAACCAAAGACCATCTGCAACCTGTCCCCAAACAACTGTCTAGAATGCGACACAGAACAATCACTAGTGGCTGGGATTATTTCGAACATTTTTTCCATTACTTTCATTGATGGAAAGGCCTTTCAGGCACTCTGTCTCTCTGGCATTGACAGATGATCCGATTTGAAAGGGAGGGTGCTTTTTTTTTTTTTTTTTTAATTCTCTCACCACCCACAAAATAAAAATATATGGCCTACACTCTGTCCCTCTGAGGCTCGCTTATTTGGTAGTAGCAAAGTATGATAATGTCCTACAATCCAGTCCAGTACTCATCACTTGCTCTCTGTTGCAAAAACGAAATAGGGCTGAGAGTACTAGTTGGTACCCAAAGTGCAAGCTGCAGTGGCAATGTATCAGAGAAGCCTAACTCAGGTTTGTCCTTGTGTAGGAAGTCAGTCTTTTGAGCTGCAGTCACTTTGCCCCCATGAATCCACATCCACAAAACACATGGACTCCTAATACTGAATACCTATGTACATAGAGCATGCACATCACTGAAAGACCTAGATTATGAGCAAATTAATGGATTTTCCAAGACACTGTCAGCAGACACCTATCAGGTGGCTGCATTTTAAATTGCCTCTGCAACTGCAAGTTCATTAGCCACCAAAAACTGCCAGATTCCCAATAACTTGGTGAGTGAGCAGACAGCTCTCTCTATAAGGGGCGGAGGTGCACTTTGTGTGTGTGCTCCAGTACAGTAGGGTCTATTGTTCTGCTAGGGGACAGAACAAACCTCTGGAGAACTTCCAGCATACTCGAGGGAGCCAAGACCACTGGAAGAAAATAGACAGAAGTCCTGTAAATCAAATTAGGTTAGGAGGCAAAGCAGTCCATATAGCACAGAGAGCTTCATTCAATTACTCTGAAAGCTGTCAATTCATGTCTGCACACAGATCATCTCCACATTTTAGTTCTTCTCAACTACAGCATGCATTTGAAAATAATGTTTTTTCTACCAGACTTTCTAGAGAATGGTGTTTCAGGTGCATTTACACAGTACAGGCATTTTCTTAGAATCTTTGGTTAAAAAGATTTTGCTATTTTTTACCTGCCCACAGATGAAGGCCATCAAACCCGTAAGAGTAAAGATCATCACCAACGCCATTTCCTCCCCATTCTTCACCACCCACAGGATATGGCGAGTAACCTTCAGTTGAAGCCCAGCCAACCCTCAGGTGAGTTACTTCTGCTGTCACAAAGGGCTCCATGTGATCAACTATTAATTCGTAGTACCATTTCCGATATTGGGCAGAGCCTTCGCTGGTGCCAAGGAAGATATTGGGCCTCATACTAGAAATAAAAAAGAAAAGGGACATTAAACCACCATATGCAAATAGCAAAAGAAGCACATTTGTATCAAAACCACATTTTGCAGAATTTTTAGTAGTCGGTGACACACAAACAAAGCTTTACTTTAATTTCCTTCTTTTTTAGTTTTTTTTATCCTCTGTGATTTCTTGGGTGCTAACATCTGGCGCTGGAGACACTTTATAAAGCTAAACCATCATATGTAATCGACTCAACATTTTTCTTCCTGGTTGTGTAAATATCTGGCAGGTACTGCTTTACATAACATCTGTCCAGTTCTCAATGGGGTTGTTGGTGGTAGGTAAGTGACAGCATATTAGCAGGGATTGTTGGAAAGTGGGTTATGGTAATAGAAGAATGCACCTACCACTGGCAATAAGGCCACTGACACAAAATAGGGTCATTAAAGGTCTCAGTAAATTCTCCCCTTGCTCAACCCTTGGTAGCTGTAACCGAGCAGGCACGCCTAAGGAGCAAGAGTATAAAGCATTCAAAAACACCAATACAGCAAATAAATAAAACACAACACACAATACAAATCCCACACCAGCTTATAAAAATAGGTTATATTGTTATGAGTAAATAGACACCAAAACGACAAAAATCTAATGTAGGGAACAGGAGATATTAATTTTTTAAGAATAAACATTTATAGTGCTTAAAACACAAAGCGCCAAGTCAGGACATCTGGTCGCAGTAGACTGGGACAAAGTCAAAGTTTGGGGCCGACCGCGATGGAGCCTTAGCCAGATACACTAAGCGGGAGGCCTCGGTCAAAATTTTACCTTCACACTCGGAAATCTTTCTGGAGCTATTTCTTCCGAGGGCCCTCGCTGCTCTTCACCAGGCCAGATTCAGTGAGGGTTTGCCAACTTCACTTTCCTGGTCAAATCCTGGAAGCTTTGTAGCGGGATGAACTTGAAATCCAGGCTGGGTCGAGGTGAGGGTTCACCAGCTTAACTTCCCGGGTCGGGTTCCCTTGACTTCCTGAAGTCCTCCTTGCAGGTTCAAAGGGCTCAAAACACAACTCCAAGGGTCTGGAATCTCCTGGATGGTTCTTGGAAGGTTTGGATCACAATTCCCACAATGCATCTGGCCAAATCCTTAAAAGTCCCCTGGATGCACTCCAGGCTGAGGTCACTTGCTAGAGATAATGCAGGTGAAGCTCTGTTAACCTGTAACTGCAGGGAGTCCACTCCATAGTTCTTCTTGAAGCAAGGCACAGTCCCCAGGGCTGTACTACCAGATTGTGCAGCAGGTGCTCTTCACTCAGAAGTACAGGCCAAGGGTCCAGATCCAGATTTCCCCAGTACATTCATTCTTTCTCTAGTAGTTTCAGGCAGAACTGAAATGCTATGCACCTCTTTCATATTTATTCATAGCTCCTGGTCATCAGGAAAAAGGGGGCACCCTTGACCAATAAATTGCAGGGTGACACCAGGTGCATGCCCACTTCCTCCAGAGTGTAGCATATTCCTGTCCCAGAAAGCAGCATTGTTCCAAAATCCATGATGGTAGAAATGTCAGCAGAACAGTTAGAGCTAACTAAACCAACACCAACTGAGGCTCATTTCTATAGCTCTCCTCCCCCTGAAATCTGCAAATTCCTTCCTCAAGCCTGTATCTGACTGAGGGATACAGGGTGTGGGGGTAAATGGCCTGGCATACCCTGCGTGTCCTGCTCTCTTTTGAGGCTGGATGGTTTATTACCCCTCCCCCTGCTCTGGCATTCCTGTGCAGCTGCAGAGCTCCATTGAGCAGATAGCCTCTCCCCTGGACAGCCACTTTTCACCCAAACAAAGCACCTTGCTAATTCTGTTAGCACTGACCAATCAGTGGGGATCTCCAGAAGGCTGGATTTTGGCTTACAGAAAGAAAGAAAAGACTCAAAACTTATTTTCTGTACAAATTGCTGAAGTTATCAAAACAAATCTTTTAAGCCCTGGAATTACATTTCTTCATCTTTCCTAACAATATTTACAATCAAATACAATACTGCAATGTTGGCCTACGGAGTCCAGTATCTACAATGGGGGGGGAATTAAATTAGCAGTTTTCCCTCACCAGGGTTTATAAAACATCTTTTATAAATACCCTGCTTATAGTTACATGTCCATGCACCCCTGGGGCACTAGGAGAGACCCTGGGGGTACCTGGTATGCAAAATAGTGCAGATTATCACTTTTAAAGAACCTGTAGCAAAGTCGAATTGGGACACCATTTCCATTTAAATGCAGTCTGCATAGTCAGGCTGCAATTTTTTTTAAATGACAGAAAACCTCTAGCAGTGTCCACATGCAAAGGGAAGCAAGATTTCTAGGTCTCCAACTTCCATGTCCTATTATGTACTAGGGACTTGTAGACAGATTGTACCCACTTACCCTATAAGCCACCAGGGGCTTACAGGGTCTGTCAGGACAATTGTAAGGGTACCCTAATACCTAGTGTACTCTACTACATGAGTGTGTCTTTTAACATGGCACTGGCCAAACCTGATGATCTCTCGGATGATAGGGGGAGCTGGGTGGTGGGTCCTAGACAAATAGCAAAATACCATCACATACACAGATACTAAGAGTAGTCCACTCTAAAATTGAAATCCTCTGTGCAAGTAGCGTTCCTGGAGTTGCCGGACCAGTGGGTCAAGGGCTATAATGAAAAGAAAGGGTGACAATGGGCAGTCCTGACAAGTCCCCCTCGTCACCAAAAACATATGCAAGGGAGCCGTTTACCCTTAGCCGGGCTACAGGGTTAGATGATAGGAGCATGATTAGATCAAGAAAGTCACAGGGGGGTCCTAGGTCAGTCAAGGTTGCCTTCAGGAATGGCTATTCGAGCGAATCAAATGCCTTCCAGATGTCAAGAAGTGTGACAGCTGCAGGGAGAGTCGGGGAGATTTCGTTCAGGACAGCAAATATGGTGGTAGAGCAGTGCAGTACAAAACGTATCTGGATGGGAGATATGATGTGTTCCATCAGAAGAGGGTATCATAGTAGGACTCTTGCTCTAGGCAAGACTGCTGGTTTAAGGATGACAGTACTTATCTTTGTAGGCGACTACGCCAGTTCTACAACAAGTCGCAACTGTCGTCCCAACCTTCCCGGCTCACAAGCAGCACCTCACCAGAAACCCAAACAGTAAAAGGTGATTTGTGGCAGCCTGTAGCCTGTACGCATCGACTCAAAAGTGTGACATCTCAGGGAGTGTCGTGGTGAAACAGAGATTACCCCTTTCTCACATTAACAACATGACTCAATCAAACACAGGCAATGAAGAAGATGCAGTAAAGTTTCAATAGTTTTTATTTTAGCAAAACTGCAATCTGCGATAAGTTGCATGGGCTGCAATGATTAGGATAATGAACAGTGCAAGAAACAGCATGGTAAACACAAGAGTCATTAATGCAAAGACCCCTACCATCTTGCAATATCATGAAATGACATGCAGTGTGTAATATGTCCTAATACCCTAGCATGATAAACCTACCCTCTAACCTAAAGGAGAGCTAGGTATGTTAAACCTAATCTGACAATGCCATGTTCATGAGAAGAGCCTCCAACCATTGTTACCGTGGAATGAGGTCTCTAGCTCAGACTCCGGAGGGACACGAAGACTGGGTCAGCGTCAAGGCGACATGCAGCATCTATAGCAGCGATGGCATCCAGTCGGAATCCCTCTGACTATCAGTTTAAGTGGGGAGTATTTAAACAGATCTACTTGAACCCCTGACGTAGGTTTGTTCACAAACAATAGATAAGAAGGTGTGCTTGGGACGATAATTAATATAAAGAATTTCTTTGAAAGCATGAGGAGGGAAAGTACCTAAAGTGAAGACCTACAGTTTTTTTGTCTTTGTTGATTGATATTGACGCCTTAGCGCGGTGGCACTGATAACGCAAACTAAAACAGGGCCTAATTAAAAACAAGGCAGCCATATTAAAATATTTAATTAAATAAATGTGCTAAAACAGAGCAAGCTAAGAAGGGTAAAAGTCCCTGGGTGACGGGGGCACGAGCCTGCAAGCCAAAGGCCAGGCTAACTCCTGTTTCCCATTAAAACCAACTAAGATTCACTACAAGAGAGACATGTGGTAATGACCTTAGCTAGTACTTTGTTATCGTGATTGAGGAGGAAGAGTACGTACTTGAATATACATAAATATAACGGCTTGCCAGGTTTCACAAGCTAAGTGATCATGGCTTCTCGAAAGGTGGAGGGGAGGGTTTCAGTCTCAAGTGATTCTGCATATACTTTCAACAGGTGGGGGTCTAAATGTGATTGTGAGCTTTATAAAAGCTAACCGTAAGGCGATCAAGTCCTGGGGCCTTGGAATCATCCAGGGCATCAGTTGCTTGCACAATCTCTTCTTGTGTGATAGCGACCATCAGGAATTGCTGCTGTCCCTCCATCAACCATACCATTGCCACCTCCGCTAGGTACGCAGCGATCGCATTGGTATCATCTGCAGTTCACACAGTTTAGAGTTGTTGGTAGCATGCCAGGAATGTTTGGACAACACCAGTGCAATCCACTACAGTTGTTTCCTCATCAGTGAGGACGCTTGTCACATAGGTGCCATGGAGGTTAGGACGCAGTAACCAAGCTAATGTGCAGCCCTGTCTCTCTCCTTTGCCATTTTGCCACTTGTGTGCATATTTCTGAAAAAGGCTACCTCGTGCTTAGCTAAAACTCTAAATTC
Organism: Pleurodeles waltl; assembly: GCF_031143425.1. Lineage (NCBI taxonomy): Eukaryota > Metazoa > Chordata > Amphibia > Caudata > Salamandridae > Pleurodeles > Pleurodeles waltl. The sequence continues at coordinate 578,866,369 of NC_090444.1, read as the reverse complement.
ATTAAACAGAACTGAACGCCTATGTAGTTGGGTGTTTTGCACGTGCCCCATAGAGTCCAGATTAATGTCCCACAGTTCCCATCCTACTCGGGACAAGTCACTGCAAATGCTCTTGAAGACACCTGCGTGTTTGGCCATGCAGACTTCACAGATGTATGCCTTAAATGCCTCCCACAAAGTGGCATTCCCAGTGACAGATCCAGTGTTCAGTTCAAAGTATTTATTGATGGTATCCCGTAGTTTAGACCTAAAAACCGAGTCATGTAATGCGTTTTCAGGGAAACGCCATTGTCGAGTTGGTCCGCTCAGGCATGGAATGTTTAGAGTCATCTTAACTGGGGCATGGTCCTATAAGGTGCAGGGTAAATGCGTCACATCTACCAGCCACAAAAGCGCTCCTCGTGAAATGAACCAATAGTCTTTTCGGATACATCCACCAGGTGGAGCAGAGCAAATTGTGTAGTCTGTCATGTGGGAGTGATGAGTGCGTCTTGCATCTGTAGGCTGAAAAGTGCCTACTATGTCTTGAAAAACATGCAGAGCATGGGGTTTAGCATGAACAGTTGTGATGGTAGAGACTAGGGTAGAATAACATGGAATATTTCCCTGATGTTCCAAGTTAAACATGTCAATTTCAGCCCCTATTTGCCCTAGGTTGGGTCCCCATGTAGCACATTGAGTAGGATAGCATCAGGGTGTAGCATAGCAACATTGCAATGACCAAACAAAAAACTTTCTGTACAACTGTAAACCATCCCCCCACCCACACCACTGCAAAAAACAACTGGCGAATCCCAATCAAACAAACACATAATACTGTTCTGTAACTCAGCACGATGCGTTAGGAGTGTCGGTTTGTGGAAAGAAATCTGCACCATGGAGTGGCAGACAAACCTCCTGAATTGTTCAGCATGCCCAGTGACATGAAGTCTGTTCAATGGAGGTCCACTGAGGTTCAGTTAGTTCCATTCCATAAAGTGGTTCATGGGTGGCTGCCATAGCAGCAATGGTAGGTGATTTGTTGAGAGTGGTGCGATGTGAAGATCTGTCTCATCCACGGTGCTGCCTGCAAAATTGGGCAGCATCTGCTGGGGTGTTGAAAATTCACTGTTGACCATTGACCTCCACACGGATGCATGCTGCGTAGAGCATGCTGCACTTGAGACCCTGCTTCTGGGGAATATTTTTCACATCTGAGAATTTATGCTGTGTCTCCTGCATAGCAAGCGTGAAATCAGGAAACAGGGACAATGTTGAGCTCTGATATTGGAGGGGCTGTGCTCCCGGGGCAGGTGCAACACTGTGTCCCTGTCCCTACAGTAAGCCTGCTATGATCGGAGGGGTTTGGTGCACCAGGAGGAGGATGTGGGCCCAGTGACCTATAAGCTCTCTCTACTACAAATGTGTCAACAAAATAATACCTGCTGAAGAGTTCTGTGAGCATTTTTTCAACTAACACGTCAGGATGACCAATATTCATGGATTCGGCTACCCCCAGAATCTGCAGGTTAATATGACGAGATTGCACCTCCAATTCCTCAATTTTGGCCACTATCGACTTGAGTAAGGGCTCTGACTTTTCCAGAGGCTCAATGACATTGGTGGAGTCATCTTCCATCTCAGTGATTCTGCATTCTGCTCCTTTGAGGCACACAGTGTAGTGTTCTATACTTTTGCCCATATGGCCTAAGCGGCTGTTAAGGGTGTCAAATAAGGCGTTGATCGATCTGAAGCTGGTGGGTAGTTCTGCCATTATGGCAACTGCGCCATACAGGGACAGCACAGCAGGATCATCGGGAGCAGTCTCCTCTATATCAGGAAAGGAATGCTGGTGCCTCAGACCCTTGGACTGGTCAAACGAGTTCCTTTTGTTTAGGGTCCCCAGACCCCATGGTGCCCACTACAGTGGTAGTCCATCAATGAACCTGTGGGTGAAATGTGGGAGTTGGGCTCTCATTAGGTAACAGAAAGGGGTTGCTGCGGCAGGATCCAATTTAGCAGCTGCCAGCTTCAGGCATTTATCATTGGAAGCTTGAGAGGAATGTCATGGGAGTGCTGTAACATGATGTCCGGGCCTCTACTGTCTCGATGGCAATTATGTAGTAGCAAACCCCTCCAAATATCAGGCATCGGCAGCATCAGGGTGCGCTTCCAGACTCATCGTGGGGTGTGTGGGTAGCTCTGATGGTCACATTCCACTGATGTTGTGTAGGGCACAGCAGTGAGGTGCATCAGTGCTGTGTGGTGTTTCTAGCCACTCTTCCCCAGGCTATATAACTTTAGGTGGTTTGAGTGAAGTAGATGGGGGGGAGTCGCTGCACCAGGAAATGTTCTGTATGCCCCAGTTGTGATGCAGTCACTGTGAGCGGGATCAGCACCAGCCCACTGCGACAGCAGTGTAGGAGCACCTGGGTGCATGAATTGCACTCTGCATGGCTGCATCTCACAGTGACGCCGCCCTTCAGTACTGCAGATGCAGCCCAGGCACCTCACAGGCATGTCACAGCAGATCGAAGCCCAGGCCTGCTGGTCGCTTCTACAGCAGTGGCAGAGCAAAGCTGGCTCAGTGGGATTGGTTGTTGGTCGATGGGCACTGCAGCCCCGCCCTCAGGCTTACCCTGTAATTGCGGGGCCTCTGAGGGCCACATCAGGCTGCAGCATTCACCAGCTTGTTGTGTGCTCAGATCTATGACCCCAGCATCCGTGCACACAGCCACCTGCTGTGGAGGGCGTCATCTGTGCAGTGGGCTGTCCGCAGCATGTGGATTGTTGCAGATTAGTGCTGAACAATGACAAGTTTTGGCATTTGGCCCCAAAGATTGAAGGCCATGAGGCCATCTTGGTCGCTGGCTTGGACATGCTCCCGAACCAGATATTTTTTAAGCGTACCAGTGGTCCAAAGAACCAATACCTGCTACTAAAAAATGAAACTTCAAAGTTTAAAAAAAGGTCTACTTTATTAAAAGCAATCACAGACATTGTGGCTTGCTGACCCCAGCAGAACGCCAACTCTGTGATGGCATAATTCCTAGTGGGTCACAAATTACAACCTACCTCATTAATATTCATGAGGTAGGTCAATTGCAAAACCATTAGGAATCGCTAAATGAAACTCTGTGGGCTTCATACATTACGAAATCAAAATCTCTATAATTTGTACATATGGCACAAACTTATTATAATGCTAAAGTGAGTAAAAAGGTTGACAAATATATTGATTGTAACTAGGCAGCACAAAATAATATTAGTGATCCTTATGGTATTTTGAGTGGTTAGTAAGTAAAAAGAATGTCTTCTCTCCTCCTCAGAAGAGGTATTGTTTCTGCATCACAGAAAATGTCTGAGAATCCCTGTAGTCCTATTGATAGGTTTAGGCACAAGGAAAGGTTTAGAAATCTCAGGAATGTAGAATGTAAATATGGGTGACAACCTCGAGCAATCTACTGTTATTCCACCCATCTGTCACTCTTCAAGCCTGTGAACACTATGCATAGTGTCAGTTAGAGTAATCTGGTAAACCCCGAGCGAAATATACTGATGTGATTCTAACCTTACCACATTCGAGAGGTGCTTTATTACCCCACACTTGGCCATACGCTGGGGATTAATTTGCAGCAACTGGATTGTACTAAAATATAACATTTATATAGCGCATTAACACCATTGGTATGGCTCCGAAGAGATGACATTGCAGCAGGTTTTCCATTGTGATTGGCACCTGTCTGTCAAGTTACCACTAACTATTTGCTGTATTTCTGCGATGTAAAGTGTTATTACCGTATCAGCGAAAGATTTATAGAAATGGTAGAATTGTATCTGTCACTACCACCGCACTTTAAACGAGGCCGGTAATCTCTTTGGATTTACGCAAAACTCACATACTCTCTGAAATTAAACCAGGGGGTTGTCATTGAGCCCACATTCACCTGCTCACGTGATTGACAAGCCGAGTCTGAAGAAGCAGGTCTCTTCCTGGGAGGAGATTATCACAGATCAGGTGCTGATTGGATCGCACGGCCACCCCATGGCACACACAAAGGGAGCACAGAACATCCAGAACCTACAAAACAAAGCAATTTTTACTTAATTCGCAATTCATCAGTAAGAAAAGTATGAACACTCGATTTTAAAATGTAACATTTCGTTTTTAAGTGGGAACGAGTAATTTTCTACACTGTGCCGGCAAATTAATTTGCGGAAGAGGCACTGCTTTGCAGTCGAGTTAGAAACACATTATTAACGTCCTAGAGGAAGTGCGGCTTAAGAACAGCATTTGAATCTAGAACACAGGATTATAGCGACATTTATATGCAGATCGCTCGCTTTCAGGGTCTTTACCATAGTTCCAATCAAAAGCATTTCTGGAAAACATTTCTCAAGAGCAGAGGTTATTAAATTGAGATAGAAAGACCCGAGAACTGCAGGGTCGGACCGACCCATAGGGCAATATGGCAGTGCCCAAAGTGACGATCTGACAAAGTCACAGTGTGGGCCGTTTATCTGGCTAAGTGTGGGCCTGTTTTATGCTGTGGTGAGCCATTTACTTCTCCCGTATTACCTCAAACTCTGCCCGCAGCAAGCACAAACGCATGCACTCGCACATATCTCTGATATCACCACAAACACTGGCTGCAGCAAGCACACATTCACGCTGTCACCCTCTTAATGTAAATCACACATAAAGCTAGTCTTTACAAGCTGATAACTGACCAGATCTGCAATTGTAGAGCACTTTTTAGCTATCTGATTTTCTAATGGAGGCTGGTTTTGTTTTGGTGCCTGGGTCTGTTTTCTGTCCCAGTCCAACCCTGATAAGAAGTGAGAGGCTGCCTAATTGCGAAACACAAATGAGTAAGACAAAGCTTGAGACACAAATACGTTCCTGGCAAATTTAGCCTACAAAGATAAATATATGTAAGCTTGTTTGTGGATTCCTTGTCACCAAGGAGGAAGTGCTTCAGTCCAGGGATTTTGTTTAAAAATGTAATGCCTTCTTATATGTCATTGATACAATAATTTTTTTTAGCCTTCTCCAGGTCATTTGACCAAATGTGATGCAAACATCTGAAAACAAGAAAAACACATTACTGGCACTATGTTTTTGGATGACAGTGAATCACCTGGTAAATTTAGGGAGCTCGAGAAGCCAAGCAGGGATGTAAAGAAAGAAAAGCAGTGATTCGAGAAAGACCATTACTAGTTTGTGTACACCGTACTTATTTCCACAATTTGAAGATGCACGCCAACATCAGCCATGCTCATCAAAAGCTATTCAATCAAACAGGCAAGCGTTGCTTTAATTTAAATTGACAGCAGAGACTTTCTCCAGAGTTGGGGGTAAATGCCCAGATTTGTGGTAGGCAAGTTTACCTTGATTTACCTGCAAAGGGGCTTCATTTCCATGTTCCCATAGTATATTTTGTGAATCACATTTGTTTTGCGATGCGCTGATCACAGACAAAGCCTCACAAAGTACACAATGTATAATTATGTTGCTGGCAAGTTGTCTAGAAAGATGGACCAGTATCTGGCTAACTGAGCTAAAGGCATTAAAAAAGCTATCTATGTGGTTTAACCTATGCCTTGGTGCTGAACCGCCTTCTGCTCACTTTCAGCTACAGGTTAAAGTGCTCTACATAAAGGAGATGGAGGCTGTGAATTGGTAATGGCATCCTTTTCCGACCACTGTGCATGTGCACAAGACGTAAGTGTAGTAGTTCCTGCTCACATTGTGCATGCTCACCATTTTCTATGCAATTTACACATTAGTCCTCAGTGAAGAGAAGTCACAAAATGATAGGATTATCTAATTTCCTTTCCTCTTATCTGCTTATGTACTAAATTACCGGAGAAAGGCAGTTAGCTTCCCTTTCATTGCAGAAAGATGCTACTCTGCTTTTACTGAACACTGTTAATTTAAAGTCCTGTTCTTGCCTTCTCCTGAAAGACCAATCAATTGACTGCTGCGAGAAATTTGTGTTGGGGGTCTCATTTACAATATTTTGGAGCAGGGCTGTGCTGCTAGGCTTCTTGCTGCGCTGCCCTGCATCAAAAGAAAAGGGCAGGAATGAGGCGTATTAATGAAATATGGTACATTCCTGTCCTCTTCCATTGCGCTGGCGCATAATTGGCACCATGGTGCAGGGGTGTCTGCGTTGTAGGAATGATTGTTTTTGCACAGGAAGGGATGCCTTCCTGCACAAAATCAATCAATGGGAGTGTTTTACTCTTTGTGTGCGTGCTGCAGAATGCTGCACACATAGAGGAAAAAAACAAGTTATTTCTCCTCGTTACGCCTCCTCTGGGTAGGCGTAGGCTTTTGATGCATTTACAGGTTTACAGAACCTTGTAAATCTGGGAACGCATCTACATCCATGGATGTAGTGTGGGAACACCCCATTGCAACGTCCATGGAACGTCTCTTTGATGCGCAGTAAGATAACACAGCAGCATGTCCTGCGTTGTCTTACTCCATATCTGCACGTCAATGAAAAGCTATGCACAGTGGCCTTCTAAATATGGGCCTGCAGCTTGCGCTGCCAGTGCATTACAAAAAGTGACACACCGTCAGCATAGAGGTCTTGTAAATAAGCCCCTGGTCTCTAGTTGGCAGAGGTATGCACCCTGTCCAAGTAGGGACCACAATCTCAGTCAGGGAAAGGAGAGTCAGATACACAACCTAAATTAACCTGTGCTCACCCTCTGGTAGCTTGGCACAGCACAGACCAGGCAGGCTTAACGTAAGAGGCAATGTGCAAAGTATTTGTGCAGCACCTAAATTACAGGAACACAGTGAAAGAGACCACAAAAAGACTCAACAGGTTAGGAAGATAGGGGATATTTATCTGATTAAAACAAGGCCAAAATGACAAACATTCAATAAGTAGATCCTAAGATATGCAATTTTGAAGATTTTGGTGAAAATCGCACAAGGAAGCGTAAAACGCCAGCGGTGGTTATCTGGTCACACCAGACTGGGACGAAGTCACAAGTTCATGCTAACCGCGATGGAGTGTGAGCAGGCTACGGGCGCTCAGTTAAGCCCGCAGAACACAGTACTTTAAATCCTGGTGCGCAGCCTGCACTGTGTTGCTTTGAGAGGCTCCATGTTGCTTTGCAGCAGTTCTGATAAAAACACAGATGGAAGAGCACCTTAGGCACCTTCTAACGGTCCAGGACTGGGGTGGCACCACTTGGCAGGGTAGAGTCACAGATGTCAGAGTCCCGGTGCTGTAGCAGGTGAGTTGCAGCAGTCTTTGATGTCCCTGAAACTGCAGAAGAATGGGGACGCAAGCCAACAAGGCCTAAGAGATTCTTGGGTTCAAGGATGTAGAGAGCAAATTCAGTCCCTCTTACTGCAGTACAAAAGCAGCAGGCACCAGGCCAACAGAGCAGAGCAAACAGTGAAGTGGCAGTCCTTCCTAGAGCATCAGTAGTAGCCAACATAGCAGAGCCAGTCACAAAGTGGCAGTCCCTCCTACAACAGCAGCAGTATGTCAACACAGCAATGGAGTTGCAGAGTGACAGTCCCTCTGGGCAGCACAGTCCTTCTTCCTGGCATTTTTCTTGGTTCCAATAGTATCTGATTTGGTGGGGCTTCGGGTGCAGTATTTATACTGTGATACCCTAGCTCTGGAAGTTGAGAGAAGCTTCCAGAGGCAGGCCTTTGAAATGTACAGATGCCCTGCCTCCTCTGTCCTGGCTCCAACCTGGCTGGAGTGACAATACAGGGTCATTAAGCCCTATGTGGGTAGACAGGACAAGTTTATTCAGGTGTAAGTGAGGTAGTGCTAAGCTCTGCTCCCCATTAAGCCAGTTAATAGCCTGTTGAGGCCCATTAATGTCCATCAAGTCACGACTAATCTCCCATTGTGTGTGGCTGTCTAGAGGGAATACACAAAGCCCAGCTGTCACCCAACACAGACAAATATTCAGAGGCAGGCAGAGGCACCAAATGGTTAAAGTAAGAAAATGACAACTTCCTAAAAGTGGTATTTTTAGACCTACAACTTAAAATCCAACTTTACCATAAGTTGTACTTTTAATTTGTGTGTCCAGAGACAGCAAACTCCACATTTCTATATTTTTCCAATTGGGTGTTCCACTTGATAAAATGTTTTAAGGTAATCACAATGTTATCCTATGGGAGAGATGGGCCTTACAATGGTGAAAAACTAATTTAGCAGTTTTTCACCACCTGGACATGTTAAACTTAAAAGTACATGTCCAACCTTTTAAATACACTGCACCTTGCTGTTGGGGCTAACTAGGGCCTACCTTAGGAGTTATTTACAATTTTGACAACTGGGGTCTTTTGCTTCTGATGTCCTGGTGCCACCATATTGCAAACTCTCAAACTGAGAACCGTGTGCCCCTTTGAGCACTGGACTCTCAGGGTAGTGAGACAAAGCTGTTCAAAGCCTACTCATGGAGGTGCTCTGACTAGGAACTCCGGCAGCCCAACAAATAGCATTCCATTTATCAATGCCAGAGCGTTTTCTTAAACAAGGAAAAGGAGTTTAATACACACACAACCAAATACTATTCTCACAATTACAAATATGTACACAATTGCAGGTTGAAAACCCAATGGAAACCCCCTCTAACGGGTGTCAGAAAGGAAAAGGGGTGCACTACAGAAAGCTCACAGAATTCAACAACCCCTCTCAATGCCGACTAGACCTTGTAGATTCGGGAGACATTAAACTGTTTGCCTACCGGCAGACTATATCCCCCAACCGCAATAACTCCTTATATGCCAAGAGCAATCATGTGGCATGCATTATAAAATTCCGCTTCTCTGAACTAGGCTCCTTCCACTCTGACCTGTTTTCAAGACTTTAAAGAAACACCCCTATGGTGGCTGAAGCGAGAAAACTGTCTGATCCTCCTTGTTGTCCCTTGCGAGAAAATACTGCCAGTGCCTGTCAGAGAAAGGCAGCTAATTACCTTATGAAGATTTCATGCATGCTCATTTTCTTTCCCAGAAGAAAACTAATCTCCCTAAATGGGTCTGTTCACAGGGTGCTTTGTACTGCTAGTTGGCCAACAGAGTAAATAAACCGGCCCACCACAGTAGCTCAAAGCATGAATTTCATTAAGGCTCGCTCACAAAAATGGGCCCAATTTTAAAAGTACTTAAAGAACGCATGCAGAGCATAACTAACTTTGGATATGCATTAGTGGCCTAGATAATGTATAGAAAAGGATACATGAATTGCCTGGTATCACATATCACTAAAATGTTAAGGTTTAGGCATATTTTGTCCAAAGTGAAGAAACAGTATAAACTAGTGGTATTCAAACAGTGCAGCAAGACTCCCTGGAGGGGCCACACATGCATCTCCGTAGGACAAACATGACAATGAAACAACAAAGAAACTTGCTTATAACTTTCATTGTATTATTTTGTAGATATTCCTCGTCATTTTATGTGGGGCGAAATTGTTAAAGGCAGCAGGGCTCGTCCCACAAACATTTTGTTTTCAGTGTATAAATTAGTGTCTAATACCGGAAAACTGTTAGTAACTTAGTTAACCGTAAAAGCAGTGAAGCTGGGTAGGGAAGCTGAATCATTGTGCCTAGAAAGCACTTTGCAATACTTTTTTCAGCTGTCTGCAGACGTTCTGAACCATTTTACACCAAATGCATATTACATCCTGGAATCTGTATATTCATGTTTTAATGTATAGAGAAGAGCAGACTGGTTGTGGCCTCGAGGGGCATAGTAGGGCTTTTTGTAGGGAGTTTCGTATGAACAGGTTTGATGAACAGGCACTAAATATGGCTTTTAAGAATGGGATAGGATAAGGTTTCTATGGGGGGGCTGGATAGGGGTATCATACTGAACTGGGCTTTTATCCATGAGGATAAAAATTGAGCTTTCGAAATGGGACTGGATGGACATCTCAACAGTGACTGGATGAGTATCTTCAGAGGAGAATAGTGGACTGTGATTTCATGAGCAGGGCTCTTTGTTCGATTTCAGAGTAGGGCTTAGCTATGACATGAAAGAAACACTAATGCGGGTTTGAAGAGGCGGATGCAAAATGGTTTTTAGATGTTTTATCCGTGGGTTTTTGCAAAGGTGATATGGATGAAATTTTACAAATGGGATTTGGCTAGGACTTTGAAGAAGGGGTATGGATGGCCTGTTGTACAAAATTTTGCAATGGACTTTATCCATGATGTCTAGATAGATCTGTGTGGGAGGTGGTTTGTATGGGGCTTGTGGAGGGTGTGAAAACAGGGCTTTGTAAAGGAACTTAATTTAATTTTTACTTCCATTTATTTTGTGCAGTGTCTGTATTTAGTCAGATACACTGACTTGGGACATCACTGAATAATAAGTAAGAGGATGAGGAAGTGGCCTAAGGAGTTAATGGCACATTTGCTTAATGGTAATGAGACCATTAAGCCATAATCTGTGTCCCATTCCTTACATTTCCTTCCTATCAGTGTGTATTGCCTTCATACTGGTACTGTTGGTATGATAAATACAGGAGGAGTGGGTGTCTACCTGCTTTATGACTTCTACTCAGGGTTATCTTACTGAGGAAAACAAAGCAGTGATGGATTCATTACTTGAATTAATCTCACTCACTGGTAATTACTCTGGGACACAACCCAGTCCATTGTTTTTTTGCCCTCTAAGCCACATCCGACAGGAAACAGCTATATACCAATCAGCCTTAGTCCTGCTCTCACAGTAACAGTCCAGCTTGAACTGCCAGACCAGGTCCCCTCAGGAAAAGAACACAAACAACACCAGGCTGTTTTAGTCCTAAGCAGGATTCACCAGTGGGGTGCAGCTTGAGATCTATAGCTCAGTAAGTATGGGACCCAAAGATGGGATACCCATCACATTTAGGGCATAGCACTTTGGAAATCAGGGCAAGGGTGAAGTTATCAAATAAAGCTATAATTAAGAAAAAACATAGAAAGGCCTAATTGAGAGGTGCAACGAAGGCGACTAGGAAGATTTCAGGACCCAACAGATGGGACATTGTGTTGCTTTAGATTTTCAGGTGTCAAGGAAGAGTTACCACCAGTGCTTAGTTTAAAAATGTAAGTGCCAGAGCAAAAGGTATCACTTAGGAGGCCCCTCCAGCTTGCACCACCCACTTTCCCTGCCAGGGCTACCAAATGCCCTTACCAATGATCTAGACCCCCAGTTATAATTATATTTTTACTCTACAATAAATTGCTAAACTCACGTCCTGTTGAAAGTAGGCAGACAGCACCACCATGTGGTGGAGTGTGATTAAAAAGTACCCGTGTTAATAATTTATTGCCGGTGCTGAGCATCAGAAAACACTGGCACAGTTTAAGTACTGGTTATCCCTACTTAGGAGTGGTCAAATTAATATAATTTAAAATGGAAAAAACGTTTTACTGTACTATTCAACAGAGCAGAAATGTGATTTGTCACTGTATAATACCCACTTTATATATACAAAATCTGGAATAATGCCACACCCTAAAGGAAGTGTGACTTAAAATACACCAGCCAAAGAACTATACCTTGCAAAGTTTTGCTGCAAGCATAAACTCTTCTTGGGTTCCTGATGACACACAGTAGGATAAAGAAGCTGACATGCTTTGAGAGTAATGATATTTATCTAATGAGCTATCTTTTTACAACTAAGGCACAGATTTATGTTGTGGAAGTGTGGCGGTACTCCTACTTCATGAATTAAAAAAATATGAATTTAATGGAATAATTCAAGTCAGCAATTGTATTGGTGTTGGTGTAGGTTTAAATCACAGCAAAGTTTCTACACCAACTGCTCCATCCCACCAACTCATCAAGTTATCCCCAAGAAACTATAATTCATGACTGTACATGCACAATTTTGTTGTCAATGATGTCATTTCAGATGTTGCAATGATGTTATGAACGATGTCATAGAAAAACCCATGAGTTATGTAAAATGTGAGGTAATCAGCAGTGCATGGCAAGGATGCAAGTTATAGTTAATTTAGGACACAAGTTATAGTTACATGGAATAACTATAACTACTGAATTTCAGTGATTTTGTTAGTTTAAAATGTTACATTTTAACTGACAGTTTCATCACACTATAACGTTTATTTAACCTTTGTTTTGTTCAGTGAATTTCTAGGTTCTTTTAAACGTAAAGTAAGATATTATTTCAATTCCTAACTATAACATCAGTTTAATCTTTAGAAGAGAGAAGGGGGTGAGGTATATTTTATCTCCTCCATTCTCTTGCCTTCTTGAGTCATGTGTAAATAAAGAAATTATCTTGAGGCTTTAGTAAGATCAAGCACATGAAGAATAGAAGTAAGAAGACGATCACTTGACCCCAGGATAGAGATGGGCAAGCCAGCAGATTTGTAGTGCAAGCTGAACAAGAACCTAGCCAGGGGTCTGGCTTGGCCATAGCAGCCGAAGCATGGGCCAAGTCATTGCACGATTTGGCCTGCAAATCAGGCAACTAATATCAAGTCAAAATACAAAAGAATGTCTTTATAATGGAAAAATAAAATTGTTTCTGAACATAAACTCAGATACATTCAAGAAAACATCTGGACTATGGCTTCATTGTCATGAGGCAGCCAAAAAAGATATCGATTTGTCATGTGCGCTCTATTAGTGTCCAATTTTGTTATATATAAAGCAACATTTTTGCTTAGTAAACCATACATGAGAGATATTTTTTATGTCACATTTCAGCAACTTCACTGTACTCTCAAGAAATTTGCCGCACTCAACTAAAATGATTTACTCCAGTGTCATCAAGGGCCTCATTCCGACCCTGGCGGTCCGGGGACGGAGGAAGCACCGCCAACAGGCTGGCGGTGCTTCTTGGGCAATTGTGACCGCGGCGGTAAAGCCGCGGTAAGAAAAGGGCAACCGGCGGTTTCCCGCCGGTTTACCCCTGCCCCAAAGAATCCTCCATGGCGGCGCTGCTCGCAGCACCGCCATGGGGATTCCGACCCCCTTCCCGCCATCCTGGTGGATGGCGGGAACGGGTGTCGTGGGGCCCCTGGGGGCCCCATAATGATTTTCAGTGTCTGCCTAGCAGACACTGAAAATCCCGACAGGTGCCACTGCACCCGTCGCACCCCTTCAACTCCGCCGGCTCCATTCGGAGCCGGCTTCATTGTTGAAGGGGCTTTCCCGCTGGGCCGGCGGGCGGCCTTCTGGCGGTCGCCCGCCGGCCCAGCGGGAAAGTCAGAATGACCGCCGCGGTCATTTGACCGCGGTACGGTCTTCTGGCGGTTCGACCCCCCAACAAGTGTTTTAGTAATTTGTAAAGGGGTACCTCCACAGCTTAATAAACACACTGTAGTTAGATCGAGGTACTCCCCAGAAAAATGCTTATTAAATTCAAGCACTAATAAACAATTTTAAAGTTAAAAAAACATAATATGTATGAACTTGTGAGGCATGAAGCATCTAGGAAATACAGCATTGCAATCAAAAGTCAAGGTTCTTGATTAACCAGGACCGATGTGCAATTTCAGTCTGACAGCAACTAATAGAGTTTGGATAGGCCAAGTGGATTGTACGGGTCAATGTTTTTTACCTTCTGACTTAATGTACATTTTGAAGCTCTAACTCCTCTAGAGGAGAAAGATAAGAAGCTGAAGCTGGCTAGGTCCCTCAAAGTCAGATGCATCATTATAGGCTCCCATGGAAGGCTCTAGTTTTGAAGCCACTGATGTTGATTTGTCACTGGGATAGATTTGTGGCCTTTGTTAGATTTTTCATCCTTTGAGTGGTCTCCCTTAACTTTTTGCCTCTGTTTCCCAGGTTGTTGATGTGTGCTGGACTCTGTTGTTGCTGTTTTAGTTACTCTGGGTACTTTACAGCTGCTAACCAGTGCTAAAGTGCAAGTGCTCCTATACAAAATGTGTATGTAATTGGCTTATCCATGATTGGCATATTTGCTTTACTAGTAAGTCCCTAGTAAAGTGCACTAGAGGGCCTGTAAATCAAATGCTACTAGTGGGCCTGCAGCACTGGTTGTGCCACCCGCCTAAGTAGCTCTGTAATCATGTCTCAGACCTGCCACTGCAGTGTCTGTGTGTGCAGTTTTTAACTGTAAATTCGACTTGGCAAGTGTACCCACTTACCAGGCCTAAACCTTCCCTTTTCTTATATGTAAGGCACCTCTAAGGTAGGCCCCAGGTAGCCCCAAGGGCAGGGTGCAGTGTATGGTTAAGGTAGGGCATATAGTAATGTGTTTTATATCTCCCGACGATGAAATATTGCTAAATTCGTTTTTCACTGTTGCAAGGCCTGTCCCTCTTATAGGCTAACATGGGGGCTACCTTTAAATATTAATAAGGTGTAGATTCCCTTTGGGAGCAGATAGACATCTGGAATTTGGGCTCTCTGAGCTCACAATTTAAAAATACATCTTTTAGTAAAGTTGATTTTTAGATTGTATGTTTGAAAATGCCACTTTTAGAAAGTGAGCATTTTCTTGCTTAAACCATTTCTGTGACTCTGCCTGTTTGTGGATTCCCTGTCTGGGTCAGTTTGACAGTTGGGCTGGCTGCACCTCTCACTAGACAGTGACACAAAGGGAGCTGGGGTATAGTCTGCATTTCCTGATGAGCCACCTGTGCTAGGAGGGAGGAAAGGAGTGGTCACTCACACCTGCCCTCACACAATGCAGTCTCCAACCCCTTGGTGTGTGTCTGGGGCCTGGCCTGGGCAAGGCAGGATTTCACAAACAAAAGAGACTTTCCTTTGTCACTTCAAAGGACAAAATGGGTATAAGAAGGGCACTCAAAACCACAGACTTTAGAACACTTCTGGAAACCAAGAGAAACCTCTGCCTGGAGAAGAGCTGAAGAGCTGGGGAAGAAGAGCTGCCGTGACTGTGCTTTGTGGAGCTATCCTGCAGTTGCTGCTTCTGCCTGTGCTAGAGGACAAAGACTGGACTTTGTGTTGCCTTCCTTCTGGTGAAGATCTCCAAGGGCTTGATTTAGAGCTTGCCTCCTGTTATTTGAAGTCTCAGGGACAGCAAGGACTTCTCTCTGCCAGCACCTGGAGTCTCTGGAGAGACTCCTACCCTGCCAAGTGGTGCCCATCCAGTTCCTGGGACCCTGAAAGGAGAAGCTGGCAGCCAAAGAGTGAGAAATGCACGCAAAGAATGACGCAACTCCGATCTGCGGCTGAAAAATCAATGCGCCGCCGGCTTTGCGGCTGAAAATCGACGCTCGCCTGCAACGCGACCTGAAGATCAACATCAGGGGCTGGAGAAATGACGCACAGCATCGCTTACGGAGGCTGGTGAGATCACAACCTGTGCTGCATGGTTTTCGGATCATTGTGTGGCTGAATTTCTGACGCAAACACCACTGAGCGTGTAAAAACAACGCAAGGCCTGCTTGGACCTGAGAGTGCTGACCGTATCGACTCATCGATCTCCTGCGGAGAGAAGAAACGATGCACTCTGACCCAACTAAAGGAGAAACGACACAAGGTCTCGCTCGTGAGTGAAATCGACGCATCGCAAGCCCTTTTTGACGCACACTCGCCCGTGCAGGGCTATTTTTGACGCACTCAAGGTACATTTTCATGCTAACAGCATTAGTGTATGTTTATAATTACATGAAGACTCTTTTTGGTTTTTAATTGATAACTTGACTTGTGTACTGTGGATTTTTGTTGTTTGGTCTTGTTTTGTTAAGATAAATATTTTCTATTTTTCTAAACCTGTGTTGTGTCATTTTGTTGTGTTTTTATTAAGTTACTGTGTGTGTACAAATACTTCACACCTAGCACTCTGAAGTTAAGCCTACTGCTTGTGCCAAGCTACCAAGGGGGTAAGCAGGGGTTAGCTGAGGGTGATTCTCTTTTACCCTGACTAGATTAAGGGTCCTTGCTTGGACAGGGGGTAACCTGACTGCCAACCAAAGACCCCATTTCTAACAGCCTTGCTCTGCTGTTAGGATTTAACGCCAGTTAAGAAAAAGCGGAATGCTGCAGGCATGCAGGGCTCCACGAGCCCAGGTATCTTCATGACAATGATTCTTAGAAATCTTTCTCTTCACAACAAAAAGTTCTGAGTAAGTCAACCCTGGATTTCTTGCCCATCTAGGATGCAGTCTTCCTGGGGATGCCTACCATGTTGTTCCAATCCTCTAGAAGTAAAGAAATATTAACTCTAAAATGTCTTCTACAACTGGGAGGTGTTCACCTAGTCAAGCCTGCAGCCTCCGGTTCCTTAGGGCAGGCTTCTAGGCACAAGGTCTCTTTTCAGACAGAGTTTCTCAGGGCCCAGTTCACAGAGTCATGCTGGGCTTTCTCAGGGTAAGGACTCCCTCTGCTTTTTGTGTCCCTGTAGCAGGTAACATACATTTTGCCTTAGGAAAGTGGTTCCAGTCTTTGGGTGCCAGCAGGAGCCAGGTGTCCTTTAGTCTTCTTTATTCCTGTAGCCAGACAGAGTCAACTTCTTTCAGGATGCTTCGTCCCAGGTCCAGGGATGTTATGGGGAGATGGTGAGGAGCTGCCAGTCTTAGTCTGTGTACTAATCAGTGATTGGACAATTCTCCTTACCCAATACTGTCTATTGTCTTTTAGATTGCCCACCCACTTCTCAAGCACTTTCACTTTCAGTTTATTACAAACCCTACCCAAACCTCTAAATCAAGACGGGCCTAGCCCTTCGTTCAGCCCCAGGAACCTAGTCCCTTCTTCAATTCATTACACTACAGAGATGAGGTGTCCTCCACTGTGTTGTTCTACCACAGTTTTTTTGTTCTGTTAGTGCACATACAGAAATCCTAGGGTGGCTCTGGAAATCAATGGTTACCATTTATGACAGCCCTTAATGGGATCTCTAGTTCAAAAGAGATACAGTAAAGCCTGCCCTCTGTGTTCGTATCTCCTAAAGGGTCTTTTACTCTTAGTGTCTTGGAGCCTCTGTATAGCAGACCCTCACACCTTTTAACTCTTGGCTCTTAGCATAGTGAGGCAGGGCAGTCCAAAGTTCAATCAGAAAGGATCAGTGGGCTAGAAACCCAGAACTCAGAAACACAGAAAATAATAGTCAGTAAATCAGATCATGAGGTAAGAAGGGTGACTGTGCACTTCAGTGTGGCTTGAAGGATGCTAAACTTGGGCCTCTTCTTCGTTTGGTAAACAAATACCATGAATTCCTAAGAAGGGGCTCGTTCAAAGCTTTCAAAATAGCTCTTCTTGAGCTAGTAGTCTGGCCATGAGATATTATCCAAGGTTCCCAATCCAAGATGTAGTAGACTTTTCAGTGATGTTAGTTCCTGTCTAAATACAGCAGAAGGCAATTATGAGAGGGAGACACTTTGTAAGCATTAGTTCCCTGATTTTTCATTGCTGTCTTCACCCCTTTTGATACTATTTATGTCCATGATTTTTTTTGCTTTTAGTAGGTGGATTTTGTTTTCTGGCTTCTACGTCTGGATATTATGCCCGGCTCTTTTCACATAAACTATTATGTGCACAGTTGCAGTCAAGTAGGAGACTCAATATACATTCTCAGCATCCAATCCTTGATAGGCACAATCAAGGATCTCAGTACACAGCCCAAAGACTAAAGGTTTTCACATATAAAAACAAAGGCCTACAAATTTTGACATAATATTTCCTTATTTTAAACAGGTTGCTTAGCAACCAACCATGATTCTCAAAGGAGAAGGTCCAGTGCTGTCAAATCCATTACAAAAAATGATCCGGAGAGTAGTCTGAGCTACAATATTTTTGGCACGCTCAGGATTTTTTGAAGCATTGCATCTGCCTCAAATGTAACTTTTGCTTGATTTTTGCTTTAATCCTTTGATGCAGACTGATAATTTAATAACATTTATACAGTGTGCATTCCACTGTCTGTCCTTGTGGCACCACACACCGCTTTGATGAGGCCTATGCATGTACTTGCTACTTCACCCACTACACAGATCGCATTTACCTGGTGTCTCTAGTCTCCAACTCTTCTGTCACAAGGGTGTGCAGGAGATCACCGCCTCAAAAGGGCATGGCACATGTTGCAGGGGTGGGGGTACATAGATAAAGGGAGTAATTACTCTTGGTTTCCAGAGAGACCACACCTATGCTTCCCACACCTTTCAATTGCGTACGAATTGCACTGGCTCATTCCAAGTTCCCACTGGGGGATCCAACATGTATGAGCTCTGCTGGGGATGTGGGGGTATCGTTCTTTGGTTGTTTTTGAAACAGAAAATTATTAGTCAAAAAACAGAAACATAATAGGAGACCCAGCAAGACTAAACAACCTAGCTCCATAGGAGCTAAATATACAGTTATCTATGTAAGTATTGTTTATAGGTAGTACAAAATCATCAATGTAGGAGGTCCCAACCTCGCCTAGCTCTTCCAGCAGCGGATGCCTTAATTTCCCTTGAATGGGCAAACTATGTTCAGAGTTATGTGATCTGCCAGCGGGTGCAGCAGTGCATTTAACTCTTACAACCACGCAGCTCAAAGCATGCCTCTTATTAAGGTCTGGCCTAGAGAAGAGCGCCAAATTATGAACTATATAAATGAATCAAGATATACCAAAACTGATGTCAATTTGTCTACCATACTTAATAATTAGTATACAAGGTGGCAACCTTGACTCTTGTTTCATATTCCAATCTAGAAATACAGTAAAGCAGAATTTTCACATGCAATAAACAGTAAAGTATTACACATGTTAGACTATATCCAAAACGGCATGGTGCTGTCCTTTTTAATCAATAAAACAATCATATTATTTTTAAGTCTAGTCTCCATCTAATACAGTTCTGCCTGTATGCAGATGTGGGTTAAGTCAGACAAAAGTCTTCCTCACTCAGCCTTCTTGTGTACGCCCATGTGTGCAAGTGTTCACATGCAGCCTGATCAGAGCTCCTTAGTCCAACTGCACAACAGCTGACCTTTTTTTAAAAGGTAGGCTCTGAAGATAATATCTCAAATCTGTTTTACCAAGAGCATGACAGTGAGTGAGAACTATATCCAGTAAATAATAATATCACATTAAACCAGTCCGATAATATGAATGAAAAGTTCATCTTGAAAAAAAAAGAATAATGGTTAGTAAACGAGAATGCACAACACTTTTTTTTATGTTACAGCCGCTACATTTTGGTGATGTCTCAGCATCTCATTGATGATAACTAATTTAAATTGACTGGCAAACAAAGTGGCGTTTTAGCACTGGATTAGAGGTCTGCATGATACATATTATGATGTGAAGCTGCCACAAAGAGACATTCATTTACATGTTCTTTATTTAGTTCAAGCAGAAAAGGAAGCATTGTGTACCTGCTGCATTCACCAAATTTGGTTTCAAACTTTGAAACACTGTTTGTTAGCTAAGGGGGCTGTACTTCGGATGATTAATCAATTGCCATTGTTTAGCCAGTGTCTCTGGAACAATGGCTAAGCCGGAGACAACCATTTGGCTTGAGAAAGTCTTGAAGCTTCTTTGGCTTGCCCTCTTCTCCCCAGGCAGATATTAGTGGGGACCAAAACAGAGTGCTTAATTTGTGCTTGTTGTTTCCGGTGCTGAGCACCAGCACTTATTTTTGAGGGCCGGGGCTTATTCTTCTGCCACAACAAGTGCTTAATTTGTGAATAAAAAGGTGCCGGTGCCCAAAGCCCTCGTCTTAAACAAGTGGCTGCTGCAGTTAAATGTGCAAGCATGGAATACTGAGGCGGCGTTATCCTGAAGTCATCTCGGGCCTCTTCAATCCATATAAAGCCACTCCCTGCCCCTTCAGCTCACTCTTGCAGCTTTCTAACGTCTTCCTCTGTGGCGCTTTTTTGTTTTTTCTTCCTCCATCTTTCCCATATGTGTTTTTTGCTCGCAATTACGCACCGCCAAAACATATGACCACATGGAAAAGGCCAACAGAAGGGAGATTAACAAACAATGCAGAAGCCATCTATCATTTACAGCCCTGTTCTTTGTCCTAGTCTGAATTTGACTTAATGTGTGAACAGCAGTTCTCTAGATAGAGAGTACCATTAAAAATGAAGTGAGAAACAGTACAATCTCTTTGTTGCCACTGCTTGCTACCTCTGAGGCTGCTTGCTCAGTCCCTAACAAGTTCATTCCTCTGACAACCATGGTGAGGAGTATATTCTGCGAACACCTTGAGGGGGGAAATATTTAGGATTCATAGAGGCCACAGAATGTAGGCTATCTGAAACTTCTCCCATAATAAGCTGGGCACGCACATTCTCTTCTTGCTTGTCTTACAAACCTAGACTCATTTAAAAAGGATTATCAAAAGAAAAGAAAGATGTAGCACAACCCAGAGAAATCAAAATATTGCACATCTGCCATATGCCAGTTTATCTTTATCTATAAACCATCAGACAGAACTTCAATTTTTCATGATGATGTCAGATGCCAGAGCCATCACTCCCTAGTCTGTCTTCCCCATATCAGTCCCTAGGTATGGCTCCTCCCAATTTAGAGACAAGGGCAAAGGGACAACAGGTAGCTAACACATGCTGGAAAGCCACATATCCTCACCAACCAACTCTGTAGCCAGGCCAAAAGTAGAACAGAGACTGGGAAGCCAGAACTGGGGTGAGGAAGGCAAGGACTTGGAGTAATGAAGATTACTGGTGAGTAAGCAGACATTAAACACCAAAATGACTCCGTTATGTCCATCACATGGTTCCTGACTTTATACTGACTTGACCACAAAATTACCTGAACACACCCATCAAACTTTCACTCTTTTGGAGACAAGTGTCATCATTTTTATCACTTCCCAAGGAGGAAACAGCAATATTCACAAAAAGCTAAGGTAGAATAATGTTTAACTTTTCATCTTTAATCGCTTGAAACAGTAACTGTTGGGGGAAAAGGTATTTTCTTGCCAGTGAAAGCCTTCTAAACATGAAGATGTCTTGCCAGGTATGTTGCCAATGTAACAAAATGTCTCTCTCTCTCAGTAACAAAGATTTGAAGAAAGAAAGGGAATGGAGTGAGCTGTAACCATTTTCTGTGTGACTCCTGGGTGAGCAGCTACAATTTTCCTATGATTTCTTAGTTTTCTATGATGAAGCCCAGTATCTGCTTCAACATTTCTAGTCTCTCTCAATAGGCGGTTGTCTGATAGGAATGTCAATGCAAAAAATATTGTGTTGACAGAATATTGTGTCAAAAATGTTGAGGACAAAAATATAGAGAAGGTAAGTGCAAATATGTAAGTATAGATTTACTATTCTTAACTCCACATCTATGTACCTTGAAGACATACATATTATGAAGGTACACGTGTGAAATTAAGTATAGTAAAGCTTTGCTTACCCATAGAAACTTACCTTCACAATAGATTTGTCCTCACTATTCATGACATGATATTTTGGCTACACAATATTCTGGAAATAATATTCTGTCAAAAAAATCATGGGGTGGATTAAAGCACTAACTGGAAATTTGTTCCATATTTATCCTGGATGAAGGTCACATTAGGCTCAAAATTATTTTGTTGCTGTTAATACTGTTTGCTAAACAAAACCACTGATTTCCTTTGTTGTAACAGGACATCATTCACCAGCTCCAGTGAAATAGGACACAGAAGCAGCATATTACACATTGTAAGAGTATATTAATTTACAATATATCTTGATTGCTCTTCTCAGTGCTGTTTTACAGCAACAAAATTCAATATATGTATTTTATCTACATTTTATCAGTATAAATGCTCAGTTCCCTCAGTTTGACTCCTAGTAGAAGAAAGGCACATTTCTAAATTCGCCTGTATCACCCACAACACCCGGCACTTTGGCAACCCGAAATAACTGAAACTAAATCCACTCCTCCGCTGAAAGTTGCTCTTTCTGTAGTGCAGAGACCATACCTTTAGAATTACCCAGATCAAAAATACAAAATAAATCTCTCACTATTTCACTGGAAGTGGTCGCATAATCTGGAACTCGATTCTCCCAGTGATACCCACATATTCTTCATTTGAATCATCAAGAAGGACCTAATAGTTACTGATTCAAAGATTCCTCGTAAGATAACAACCTCTTCTGCTCTACTATTGTAGTCCTTTGTAAATACAACTTTTATCTGATGCTATGGAACTGACTCAATATTGAAGACATTTTCCTCCCAATTCTACCCTTATTTATAGTGTTCAGCTTGCTTCTGTCAAGAGATCTGCCACTCCTGGGCCTGATTCGTACTATATAGAACAGCAAAATAAATAAATGCATAGAATACCAACATTCTTTTTTGCTGCAATACAAAAAAGCATCACTAATGATT
Organism: Pleurodeles waltl; assembly: GCF_031143425.1. Taxonomy (NCBI): domain Eukaryota; kingdom Metazoa; phylum Chordata; class Amphibia; order Caudata; family Salamandridae; genus Pleurodeles; species Pleurodeles waltl. The sequence goes on along the minus strand of NC_090444.1, from coordinate 578,844,110 downwards.
GCACAAATATGAAGAAAAGTAGCACACCCTTAAGATGTTTCACATGATGCTAAATAGCACCACACTACAAATAAGAACCACCAAATCCCCAGGACTCACATAATGCAAATCTCATCCTTTGAAGGTAGGTCTTGCAAGTCTCACATTACATCTTAATGACATGAACAACTTTGAGCATTGCTCGCAATTAACAATTATGGGGCAAGGGGATGATTTTGGAATAGAGGGAAGGATCAGCCAAAAGGTGCTGTAGGAGAATTGTAATATGCCTGTGGTAAAACAAAAATGCAAATCTGCACACTCGATGGACCAGATGTGCTATGCATTTCTACAGTCACAAATGCTCCGATTTAGCGTTTGCAACCATAAAAATGATTTTTCAGATGTACTCAAATTACGTTTTACAAGTCTGAAACGTTTCTACGATTCCTAAAATGAGACTGTAAATGGTTACCAACTTGGTATCTGAAATGGACGTGTTACCTCTAAATACCAAAATCGTTATGCTATATACAACATGATAAATTGACCAAGACTCAATCAAAGGATGAGGTAAGCCAGTCTTAAATGGGGAGGGGTGCCTTTCAGACCCCATCACCTTTGTGAATTAAAAAAAAAAAATTGTAGGTGAACAAGCAGTGGTCCATGGAACAACTACAAACTCTCAAACAAATAAAACATTTTTTTTAAATGCTGGCCCGTTTCTTTTAAGGGAAACAGGGTGCAATTTGTGATCTGGACAAAAAAGAAGGAGTGTGGATTAGTGGGGAAACAGGCGCTCAAGGAAAAATACTTGGCCACAAAGTCATTGAATTGTGCCCTCACAAGGGACCACACCCATCCCTCCACCGTTTACAAAGTAAACAAATCACATAAAGATTCCATACGTGAGGCACTCAAAAAACAATCATAACATAGGTATGAAGTTTCATTTGTCTCTCACTTAGGATATTAAGAGTGTTTTTTCTTGGGTCTAACTTTTGGTTCACTATTTTCAAAATATATTTTTCATTGGTTCTAGTTTTTGGTCTTTCACAATAGAGGATTTTGGTGATTTTTTCGATGTGGTTTTGGTAGCACATTTTATTCTGGTGTGGCTTGGGTGTTTCCGTTTTTTTCAGCTGTGTTTTTTCACTCTTCCTTGTGCTTGAGATTTTCCTCCTTCTTCTCCTGGCTTGTATCTTATATATTATTGGGTATTGTTACCCGTATTGGTTACTTGTAATTTATGTTCTCTACTCAAATGTTGTATCTATGCAATTTTCTAGCCCTGAAGAAGTCGTGTGGGATTTGGTCCTGTGACGAAACACGTGTTGGCTTGTTTTGCATTTCAAGATCCGTTGTGCGTCTGAAATTATCATGTGAAGCTTCAGCGATTGGACATTGTGGTGACTCCATTTTCAGATGAACTGTTCATTGTAATAAATTTGGAGTTAACTGGATCGGTTACACATTGACTGGTGATACTAATTTTGGGATTGTGTAATTACTTTACTACATTATTTGTTACACCTTCATATATACTTATACCTATGTTATGATTGTCTTTTGAGTGCCTCACGTATGTAATCTTTATGCAATTTGTGATCTACCTCATTAATATTTATGAGGTAGGTCAGATTGCAGCCACCTATGATTCATAATTTTAATAACTTAGCCTATTAGTACCGAGGTCGGTTGTTAAAATTATTCACAGGTCACAAAACAAAAATACTGGTCAGTATTTGCGATCAGTATTTTGCAATCTTATTTTTACATCCTTTTCTTTGTTTGCCAACAAATTCGGAAATGGGCGTTTTTGATTACTACAAGACATAAAGCCATATAGACATAAAGCAAGGGTGTTATCAACAATTTCAGAGTATAAAGAACCAACACCACAAATTCAAAGTAAAGCATTTTCCTTGGGATGTTTTACCCTACCTTGTGATTTCTTCCATGCTTGTCCAAAAGATAGATGATCGACTTAATGTGTCCTTCTTTGATGATATTTAGGGCTTCTGGACTCTCCACCAAAACACAGTGTAAAACTTCTAGAATTCCTGAAAAATATCAAATCTTACATCATATATCCATAGCTTTTTACTCTGGAGCCTTATTTCAGAATTATGAGGCTGACACATAAGGCAAAGCCCTTGCGTAATTTCAGTGTGTGAAATATTCAACAAAAAGTCAAACAAATATAAAAGACAAATACACTGATATATACAAAGATCATTACTTTTCATTGTTTCATGTCCAACAACTTTCATGATCTACTAATCAATTTATTTTTCCCAACATCTTAATAAAATACTTGTGTGACATCAGTTGACATCAATAGGGATAGAATCACATTTTAAATTTCAAAAACTCTTACAAAAAAAGCAAGAAATGCACAAGAACCTCACACTTATTTACCTCTGTCTATGAGAAATAAAATATCACAGCACTTGAGAATGTTAATTGTAGGAAAGTGCCACCTTTCTAGCATAGTTACCCCCACTTTTTGCCTGATGTCAGTGTGTTTAGACTGTAGTTCACTGGGATCCTGCTAATCAAGACCCCAGTATCTGTGCTCTCTCCTCTAAATTTAGTTACTGGTAAACCATTTACACCCACAATTGGCATACTGGTGCACCTTTGTAAGTCCCTAATATATGGTACTTAGGTACCCAGGACATTGGTACAACAGGGGTCCCCCATGAGCTGCAGCATGTATTGTGCCACCCATGGGGGCCCATTCAAACTGTGTCTCAGGTCTGTCATTGCAGCCTGTGTGAAATGGTGCATGCACGCTTTCACCACAGATATAAGGCTTGCCTTATATCATGGTCACTGCACTTAAACGCAGTAAGTCACCCCTCTGGTAGGCCCTTCAGCCCAAGGGCAGGGTGCATGTCCCATAAGTGTGAGGGTACCCCTGCATGGGCAGGGTGTCCCACTGACCCCAGGCTCCATTTCCTGGACTCTGTAAGTGAAGGGAAGCCATCTTACGGTATGTAGTGGACACTGGGCAACACAAGTGGTCCAACTAAATAATGGCTTCTCCGAAACCAGGTATGTTTGGTACAGATTCCAGTGCTAGTTGCATTATACCATGTACTTTGGGGGGTCTTTAGAAGATCCCACAGTTCTACCTGCGCAGCTTTGTGGGGTCTAGCTGCCAGCCCACGCTGCTGCTGACCCTAGTCACTGTTCTGGCCTCCTGCTGGCGAGCCTGACTCAGGGAGAGAAAGAACAAATAATTTCTTCCAAGGGAGAAGTGTGACCATCACCCACTGTGTATTATGTGTCTAAGGGCTGAGGTGGGGTAGCCTCTAAATGCCACCAGACTACTTTGAAGGGCACATTTGGTGCCCACCTTGCATAATCTGGTTTGCACCAGTTCAGGAACCTCCAGTTCTGCTCTGGCACGAAACTGCACAAAAGACAGGGGAGTGACCACCCCCATGTCCAGCTTCTCCCTTAGGGAGGTCCACGGAGCTCTGATAGGTGACTGCTTGATTCTGCCACCTTGGAAACAAGGTGGGTAGAGGCCCCTGGAAGCATCTGACTGGTTAGACCAGGTCGATGATGTGCTGCCCCCCTCCAATAGGTGGGTCACTTCAGAGGGTGACCAACCCCTTTTAGGGTTACTGAAGGGCCACCCCCCTCCCCCGGATGAGTCCTCAGATTTGTCGGGCAAGACTCTACAAGGAACTCTCTGCACAACATCTTCTGCTCTTGGCCTCTGGATCTGCTGCTGGTCTGATTTGAAGCCAAAACACGTCTGCTTCTGGCTCCCATTGCAACATTGTCTCTACTAATCCTGCAAGAATTTTGCATCATCCAAGGCTGTGCATCCTCCAGGGTCACAAGAACTCTGTTTGCAGCAGGAAGAAAGAAGGAATCTCCCTTGGAGTGAAGGAGTCACTCCCCTGTATCTGCAGGCACCTTATGAAAACGTCATCTGGCCGGTGTGGTTTGTTGTTCTTACCAACCTGAGAGACTGTGGGCCTCTGCTCCTACCCCTGGTCTGGAACCCCTGTGCACTGCGTCTGTTGTTCTTGCCAAGGCTCGTTGACTCTTCCATAGGAGATCTTCAGACACCAAGAAGCCCCGGCCTCCAGCACTCTGCAACTCAAAGATCAGCCCCTGTCCTGCAACTTCTGTTTTGTTGTGCTACTGAGGCCTCCTTGTTACTTCCTGTCTCCATCGTCTGTGGGTCACTCTTGGGGGCTCCAATGACTTCTGCTGGCTCTCCTTCATGCTGAAGGCCAGCCCTCCCTGACCCCCCTCAAGGGTAGGGCCTCCTGAACGATGCTGGTCCCCAAAACTCTGCAAATACCTTTTCAGCTCCTGCTCGCATTTGCCAGTTCTTGTTGATGGCCTGGCTGGTCATTGGCCCTCCTGCAATCTGGCGACAGTCAAGGAACAGCTCAGAGGTGACTCCTGGGATCTTCTGCAGCTACTGGACCCCGCAGCTGGACTTTTTCCTCCATCGACTTGCAAAAAAAAAACTTCACCTCTAGGAGGGTGGGCTTTGCCATCTGCACCACCTGGGCACCTCTAGGGTGCTGGACTCCGTCCCCTTCATTTTCAGGTCCTCCACGTCTATAACCCATTCCTGGGTTCCACCGACCTGGACATTCCAAGGCTTCCACTGACTTCAAAGAGAGTCCCTTCTCCCCTCTGCATCAAGGTTCCCTGGTGTAGGTACTCCTGTCTTCTGGGTAGCCTGGGTTGTCTTCTGGGTAACCTCTCCAACCTTCCTCTTGTCTGTTGGTTTTCTCATGGTCCAGTGAGAAGAGCCCTAAATCACACAAACTCTAAACACTACTCCCTATGTCAGTCTATGGGATGACTGGGTATGTAACTACCTTTTACCTTTTACCTGGTCGCTGGGGACACTTACCGTACTTACCTCTGGTGTTTTCATCTACCCCCAGTCCTTAGCTAACTAAGGCTGGGTTCATTATTTCACATTCCACTTACTTAGTATACGGCTTTGTACCCCTCATCGGCCCAGGTACACTTTATTCTATTTCTGTTGGCTGTTGTGTGTATATATTGTGTGTAGATATCTCCAAAGGGAGATATACCAATGCTAGTCTAGTAGTAGTGCTGTATTTTTGCAGCACTTGTGTGGTTCTTGCTTGTGAGTGAGTTACTGGCTGACTCAGTAGAGGGTGCCACACCATAGGTTTACATCATAAACTGAGCGATCCTTCTATATTGATCAAAACTCAGTTTTAAAGCACATTACAAAGTCTAAGCATAGCACATACTATAATAGACGGATATGTCAGGTTAGTTGTCTACCAGTCCAAAACAGCAAACATTAACATAATTACAACGAATATTTTAGGTGATACTTTTTCTTCCTCACCACCCATGTTTGGTTCCTACATGTAATTTTCTGCACAAGACTGGATTTTATCATCATAAAGAAGTTATGAGGAACATATATGAACAAATTACTGAAGGCAACAGAGGCTGTTGAGCCCATTCCAGATTCATGGAAAGGCGCTGAGATCCATATGAAGGGACTGCGAAGTCTGTCAGGAATTTACTCTTTATGCAGAAAAGCTCAGCTATAATCTTAAACCTAATAGGTCTTTAAACCCTTTTAGAGAGGCTTGCCCAGTTTTGTACAAAATATGGGCTAGAAATAATACTGCCAAATCAAATTTTATAGAGTTTAACCCTTATATGCCACTGAGGGGTCAGATTAGTATGAACAATTACTCACAAAAGACATAGCTGCAAAGGTTTCAGATTGCTATGTGCGACATTTTCATAATTTCAGTGTAATTATGAGTGACATTTCAACTACTATGAGTGACACTTTCTCTCAAGCAACAATCAAGTAATGAAGACAAGGGAAACATATAAATATCAGAAATTACATCCACTTGAACAATCTTCAAATCTCTGTGGTTCGGTTGGCTGGGATATGAGTGATGAATTGAGTGATAGGACTCTTTGAAAAATAAGACAATTGGAGTGCCAGCAATACTTTTAATTGGAGGGAGCCCACGGCATCCTGTGCATGAGGGAAGTCAAGCTCTCTCAGATCTCACACAGTTGTGTCATTTGCATGCCAGCTCTGACATTTTTGTCTTTTTCTGCATTCCACAGTTTGATGATTCCATTATCTCTTTTCACCAGGAATCCTCAAATTAAATAGTGCCTGTGTCACTATAGCTCTTAAATGCCCTCAGTACTAAGGGTTCACTGAAGCAGCCATTCGGGCAGCACAGAGCCAGCCCAAAAGAACCATAGACCAGCCATTCCCGGATGAAGGACCTTATGTTTGAAGAGCAGGGTTGTACACCAGCGCCACCTTGTGGCCTGTGATAAACATAAACAGTACTCGGAGCTCGGCTAGCAAAGTGAGAAACAAACTGCACGGTTTGATTGCACTTCAGGACATGGTTCTTTTGTGTGACAATCTCAGGCATTGTGGTAACACAGGAAAATGACATAAAATACGTTATTTTAACGTGAGATACGTGCAACATGGCAGGGCTGAATACAGAGTGTACAAATTAGACCATCTGGGTATTTGACTTTCAAGTTCTTATACTTGGTCGTCCACAATAGCCAAACGTGACCTTCTTCTGAAACACAGAGTGGCCGTAATTTTGAAGTTTGCTAATCATTTAACTGCTTTTGCGCTATCCCCTACCCTAGAGATTAATAGAGCATAATCTATTAAGTAAGCGCTGAACTGCTCGAAGTTATGGGGCTATAATGAGACCGAAGTGCTGGAAAGGACAGGAAACACATTTATTAAAGCATTATTAAAGGTTCCAGCAAGCGCCCCACACTCCCAATAAAGCTCAACTATGCTCCAAGACTTACCGATTTTGTAGCTAATTTGAAACCTCCTCTGTACTGGATACAAATCTAGCCAGTTTGTGAATTGTGCCCTTTTAAAGAAGCACTTTGTGATGATGAGACTGCACTTAAGATTTCTTTTGTAGTGGAGTAGCCCAATTTAGCCTCCATCCTTCACACATGATCATTGTGCAATTTTGCATTTATTTATGACATTTTACATTTAATCGCATTAATGAAATGTAACTATTGAGAAACTGAAGCTTTATAAACGTGTGCACTAATGTTTATTTAAATTGTTTTCATGTATTCATTACTCATGTTCATTGTTGGGACGGTAAGTCTTCTGCATGTCCCTGGAGAGCATGCTTCCTCTGCCTCATGGTAATCTACAGGCAAGTCACTTAAAAGTTACTGTATGGTTTCTGGATCCCTACCTCAGTGAACATGACAAACATGTATGTCCACTGAAGATCTCCCTGTTTACATGGACTGAGACCCTTGAGCTTAGCTCTGAGGTCGAGGGGGGGCATGCACAATCTACCCCTATTTCAAAGAAAGTGGCTACTGTCCTCTCTACCAAGGATGTGGTACACTGACAGTGGTGGTAGCAATAAATCTATAGTCAGGGATACCTGTATCCTTAAACCCTGGGTGGAGGGGGGCACTAGCCACCCTCCTGATCAAATATGTGCAGTCTTCTTTGCCTGTGGTCCTGTTGCTTTTGTCTACCTGGGATGTGTGTTTGTGAGCCAGTAGGTTCCCTAAGGGAGAATGGTGAGGTGAGCCATTGTGTTTAATGTGAGCTGAGCAGTTCTGCTTGACATTCCAGCTCCCCGTGCCCCTCCTTATTCCTTGGAGAAGCATGGTGGGCTGGGGTAGACACTTGCCCTTATCTGTGTTTAGCAGCAGTAACTGCTTTGAGGACCCTCCCCACTATTCTGTTTGATGATAGTCAGTGCCTCCTAGCCTGCAGTTAATTAAAATTCCTCTCTGGGGAATTGCAAACAGCTGCTCAAGATAAGGAAGCCTGTAGCACATCAACAGAGACAGAGGGAGATGGGGAAGCTTGAAGGTGAGATTACTTTGACCAGACCCCTCCCCTCCGCTGTTGGAGCCTGTGAAACTTACAGTTACAACCTGTAGCTGGGGAAGAGTATCCTGTGGTACATCCCCCCACCTTTCTCTAAGTGATACATGGGAGTTCCAGGGTGTACAGGAACTCTGGTCAGCTAATACCCTCCTACAGCTAGCCAGTAGCTAATGATCTAGTGGGACTCCAGTAAACTGTGCCAAGACATCAGGCACCTGTGATCAGATCTCTGACGCCACCAGAGCAGTGTCCTTGCTTAGGACGGGAGGGCACTTCCATTCTTTGGGTTGTGGGTTCTGGGCTGATCTGGAATGTTTGACTTTACATTATAGCCTTAGAACCCGCCGTAGCGGGCTCTACCTGCTATTAAAGGCCTCTCCTGCGTTAAATGCCCGAGCCGAAGGCGAGGGCATTTAACAAGGGAAAGGGCCTTTAATAGCCGGTAGAGCCCGCTACGGCGGGTTCTAAGGCTATTAGAACATTCTGCCACTCAGGGCAGAATGTTCTATTAAATAAAACAAATTGCTCACGGAGCCCGAGGCCGTGAGGCTTTGTTCACAGCTATTGCTGTGAACAAAGCGAACATTGGAATGTTGGCGCTTCGGGCTTTTACCAGCCAGTAAAAGTCTGCAGCACTCCATTGTCTTTAATGGGCATGCCAACATTCCAATGTTCTAATATATGTTGAAACTACACCATTGCCGTACAAGGATTGGTATCATGGCTCCTGCGAATGAGAGCAACAGTGTGAAACATGGTTTGCAATTATACAATGCTAATTGTGTGTCTACATGATAACTGTGTTTGTATAGTGGTTAGCATCTAGGCGCTATAATACTGTTTGGGCTCAGAACTCTAGCCCTGAGGGTGGTAGAGATGTCTGGTTTTCACTGTTTATCCTAGTTTCATGTGTAGTATATTTCTCTTGTGTGTATTAAAGTAATTTTCTTTTTAAAAAGTAAAGCACTGACTGGACATTGATCTTATTAGCTGGTAATACAATGTACCCTGTATTCTTAATGTCTAAACCTACCTCACCTCCTTGAGTAAGCTATGGACTGCGCTGTCTCGCTACCCTGAGAGAGTCAAGTGCTGCAGGGGTGTATATGGTTAACCAGTTTTGAGTCCACTAGTAGGGAGGTTCCAGGACACAAGTGGGGGAAACTCCAGTTATTGCGATTGCAGCGGGTTAGCCCCTGAGTGGCCTGGTGCCCAGGAAACCGGGTCTAACATTCATATTTACATTTTAAGTAGCATTTGCAGAAGTAACACGCATTTCTTTTGATCATGTTCTGCATTTATTTCAAAAGATTTATGTGTGCATGTACAATCATATATTCCAAATGCACATTAAATGTTTAGACAAAGTTAGCCTGACTAAAGGCCTTAATTTGAAAATGTTTTTTTCTTGTTTAGCGTGTTCCTTCTTTTGCAGGGGTGTTTTCATGATTTTGTTAGCTAGAGAAAGGTGTATTGGTGTATGTATTAGTTTATTGATAGCAAGGCCTGGGAAGAAAAATCTTGGATAGAGATGTGAAGACCTAATGAGCAGATGAAACTTCAATCGCCGATTCCTGGTCCTTAGTGTGTGGCCAAATGGCCTTCACAAAAATTGGACTGTTTTATTATTATATTACTAACTCGCTTGGCGTCTCAGTCAGCTTAAAAATATCCATCAGATGAGAGTTTGTAAATCACGCACCTGGACGCTCTCAGTGGCTTACGTGAAATCCTCGTTAAACAATCTGGGTTTGGGTGTATATTGGTCAGATTCCATATCGATTCCTTGTTTTGGTCGAAAAGTACTGAAAACTAGATACTGGGAAGTCACAATGGGTGATTTGTTAATATCTCCTTTCTTTGATAGGGGCGTAGCTACCACTGGGGCAAACACTGCATCTCACTGGGGCCCAGATGTGGAGGGAGCCCAGGCTGCCCTGCAACAGCTGATGTTATTTCAGAGGCTGCCTGTTCTGGAAGGTTTTTTTTGGACACAGCTTTCCAGGGGCTTGGCTCTGTTTACTTTTCAGGGAAGGGGCACAGAGGGAGAAGAGAATAAAGGAACAATAAAGAAGAGAGAGGGAAGGGATGAAAGAAAAGGAGAAAATGAAAAAACAGGGAAGTGGGTAAAAAAAGATGACAGAATGGGAGAAGGAATATAATTGAGCAAAAAAGAGAAAGGAGCTAAGATTGATCAAAGTGGGCAAGGAAAAAGGAAAAGAAAGGAACCAGAAATAAGGGGAGAAGAGAGGAACGAGATGAGGATGCACAAGAGACAAAATAGAGACAGACTGAGAAACTGGATACAGAGGAGAGTATAAATTGCATGAAGTAGATAGATGGAAAGGAGAGCGGGTGAGATAGGGAGACGAGTAGAATGAGGTTCCCGGAGACCCGTAAATTACATAGCTGTAGCAGGTGCAGTGATATCGGGTCTAGGGTGTGATGGGTGTACTGCACCTCAATTGTAGCAGTATTTTAAACCAGCTGAGTCCTAGTATCATTGCGTGCACTAGGGCCCAGGACCCACAGGCCACTCCACTGTTGACTAGTAACGTCTCAGACCGTTTTTCAATATTTAAGAGTGATTTTCTGCGTTGTCAATGCTTGATTGCAAAGGCTTCAGTCAGGCCAGGAAGTGCGCAGTTGATAATACAGTAAGGCCCATATTTATACTTTTTTAGCGCCGCATTTGCGCCGCTTTTTGATGCAAAAGCAGCGCAAACTTACAAAATACAATTGTATTTTGTGAGTTTGCGCCGATTCTGCGTCAAAAAATGACCCAAACGCGGCGCTAAAAAAGTATAAATATGGGCCTAAATACGGCGCTGGAAACAGGCCAGCTATTCCAGTAGAAAATACAGATAGTTACAGCTTTTTCAAAGAAGCACTTATCCATTTTTTGTTGCATTTGTTTAACTAGCATTACATGGTAAACATGCCAGGCGCTGACATGATTCATGAGGACATACATGCAATACAATTAATTACTGCATGTGCAAGGTCTAGTAGTTCAAAATAATCCGAGGACCATTCACCCCAAGAACCATTCTGAAAGCCACAATATCAAAATAAGAGAGATGGGTGCATAAAATACTGTAAGAAATAATGGACTTCGCAAAGCAAACATTCCTGCACCTATCCTGTACAATTAGGTAAGCAAAGTGTTGAGCAAGCATTATTATAAACCAGTTTTTGAAATAGCTGGAGAACATGAAACCAGCGGTGGTTCGGTGGGTGAGAAAGTGACAATTACCGCAAAAGAATCATGGCTGCCTCCCGAAATGGTTTGAAGACAAAGTCGACTTACATATGATTGTTGGATTTGCGTCTTCAAATCCAATTTTATCAACCACACAAAGCAGTAAACGAGTTTCTGACATGAGCGTTTAACACTTAAGAGAAGCAGATGCAGTAACATCAAAGGGTCAGTCCCTATGAATATTTAAGGAAAGGGCTGATAGTGGTTCACCACAAACATCACCATATTCAGATTTGCGTCATCATGAAATAAGGTAATAATGACTCCAAAAAAAAAACGACTTGCTTCTGAGCACTTCTATTGAATAGCTTCATTCTACTACGTCCCTTCATCATAAAATCAAAGGACCTGCAGTTTCAATCTTATACAAATGAATCTGCGTGTCAAAGACCTGATTTTTACACTCGGTTTGGATCAAGTTGCTGATTACAGAAATACCAGCAGTCTCAATCTTACCAGAAGGAAGGCAGAGGTACGATTTACAGGTTCAAACAAAAACGGACAATAACGCTAGTCCTTAATCTCCTATGTGCTTCCCCACCCGTTTTACCAAAAAGTAGTATAATCTGAAGGAAATTTGGACCATGAAACATAATTTGAGGACCACGTTTGATCATAGGTGTGCACTGCTTTCTTCCCCAAATTATAATTAAGATAAAAACAGACACTTCCTTAAACTGACCAAAAACACCTTTGCAGCTTTATTGGCACTGCCGAATTGTGCAGGAGTCTACAGGGCTTTTTCTCTGTAGCGTGTGCCCTTCAAATGAATACATAAACAAATATAGTATATAAACGGGTTATCAAATACCATATATACAATTCTCCTTTGCTGGAATAGAAATATATGCATTATTATGGCATGCTCACAGCTCATTTCGAAAAGTCAATAACCAGTGCGGAAGTAGTGAAATTGTGTCACTAAGGTCATTGACCCCAACACCACACTGATCACTACAAAACTGTACAGCATGGACAGAATGGAATGATAGCAACTTTCTGAGTTAAAGGGAAGTTCCAATTCAAACACAAATTAACAACCAAATCAGTATTCTGAGTAATGTGGTGTAGTCACCTCCCTGGACTATTCATAAAGTGAACTCTGGATAAAGTTGTACCTGGAAAATGGTGCGGTAATAGGGAATTACTTCTGGAAATCAGAGTGATAAAACGGATATCCTTAGGCATTCCAAATTACATAGGGGAGAACTCATACTAGCACGGAAACTACTGCATTGGGATTTTTGCCTGACTCAAAATGAGGGCCTATGTATAGTGTTGCCATCTGGATGGTTTTATACAAGCAGGACAGCATTGTAATGTCACTCCCAGTAAAAAAATTAAAAAATCACCTAAAGCCGGTATTTTTCCCTACTAGTACATACCCTGAACAGTAAATGTAATAAGAAAATGCTTTAAAATGTCATCTGCAGCTGTCATAATTACCCCTGACTGATACGTAAAGTAAACAAAGACAAAGGACATGCTAAAAATGAATACGGACCAGTTCATATAAAGTTCTACTAAGGAATCATGTCAGGGCCTTTGCAGACTGTTAAAACGTGAACAGACGGCAGGTATTTTTCATGCAGATTGGTATCGCTTCGGGCTTTTATAACAGCTGATGTTAAGTGTAGTCATCCCAATCCCCTAAATAGCAACATAGGCCAAAGGTAAATGCAATTGTTTGGAAGCACTAAACTCCTTCATGGCCTAAAAAGAAACTACTAGCAACAACAGTAAATAATAACTATCCATTGTCATAGATCAGGCACATCACTATGAGGGACAGATGGTGTTCGCCATGATGAATTTCGCACATCAATGGCAATTAAGCAGTTTGCATCTTAGTTCTTAGAAAACTAGGCTCTCAAAAAGCCAAAGGAAATTGTTCTTTCCCACCACGATATTAGAGCCACTGACAAGAAAACAGGATCCAAATTACATGTGCAAACGATTAGCACAATGAGGGAAGTATCCAAATCCTCAGATGGTTGAGATTTCCACCCAGTAATTCACATGCTGATGGAAGACAAATAAAAGGTCACATAATCCCACATTTGGGCCTGTTTGTTTTGTTTTTCATTCCAGCATATTGTAATGTAATTCATGATTTTTGTGTTTCTCATATTGTGCCTAATTTTTTAATTACACTCAAAAATTCTTGTGCCATTTTTCTAACCGGAATCAAAATATCTTGCAAGAATTGTGAAACTAGGATGTGCGTCACGAAGCTAGGAGCTGCGTGAGCAGAGTCCACCAAAGGAAAAAATAAATTGGTCAGTAAATAAAACATGAAAGATTTGCAATAATGACGATGTTAAAAAATCTTTTGTATGGAAATGCTGTGATGACATGCCACATACCAAACCATTCCCTGTTATAGTGCGTAATTTGAAATGGTGGTTGCAGGTGGGACCCATCCCCTGATTTTTAGGGACACACTTATTCTTCTTCATCAAACGTTAGCCCAGAACAAAAGAGAGAACAACACGAAGGGGGATAAGAAGGTTGAAGTGATAGAAGCATTAAGAGTGAAAAAGAAAGAAAGAAGAGCTGAAAAAGAACCTGCAAGAGTGAGATAACGGAGCAGGGAGCGTGTGGTGGTGGATGGGTGGAATCCAAACTATACACAGCTTTGGTATTCAGCACCAGCCCTCCGTTAGGACCACCCACAATCTTCTGAGCAAAGCTTTGATCCCTAACAGTTCTCTTCTACAAATTAAGCACTGCACTTATGAAAGGAATCAAGGTAACCAGAGTTTCCCTGTAGCAGTCGTAGATATACAGATCTGATCTCTAGTGTGATTTATGTATTAAACAGCAGACCTCATGGGCAGTTTTCACACAAATGCCCCCATGTGTAATTTATGTAATTTAATGAAAATTAATCTTGCTACGAGTGAAATCAATTACATACATTCTCCTGCCCCAGTGCATTTAAAGCTTCAAGATTACCACAAGTCAACTGACCCGCTGGACTGACTGTGGCATGACAAAGATGCGTAACTGCTCATTACCTCTTTTAAAGAACTTAGCTCATAATGACTCGAAGCCACAGATGCCCTAAGAATAAATAGAACGTTTCATTTGTCCTGTTTTGCCCATCTACTACGTGTCTGGTCTACTAATTCCTGGCTAGGTATAAGTTTCAGTCTCTCCTTCACTGCCCAGAATGCCTCACTTCATTTAATACATTCTCTTCTTCCTTCACTGCCCAGAATGCCTCACTTCATTTAATACATTCTCTTCTTCCTTCATTGCCCAGAATGCCTCACTTCATTTAATACATTCTCTTCTTCCTTCACTGCCCAGAATGCCTCACTTCATTTAATACATTCTCTTCTTCCTTCAGTGCCCAGAATGCCTCACTTCATTTAATACATTCTCTTCTTCCTTCACTGCCCAGAATGCCTCACTTCATTTAATACATTCTCTTCTTCCTTCATTGCCCAGAATGCCTCACTTCATTTAATACATTCTCTTCTTCCTTCAGTGCCCAGAATGCCTCACTTCATTTAATACATTCTCTTCTTCCTTCATTGCCCAGAATGCCTCACTTCATTTAATACATTCTCTTCTTCCTTCAGTGCCCAGAATGCCTCACTTCATTTAATACATTCTCTTCTTCCTTCACTGCCCAGAATGCCTCACTTCATTTAATACATTCTCTTCTTCCTTCATTGCCCAGAATGCCTCACTTCATTTAATACATTCTCTTCTTCCTTCAGTGCCCAGAATGCCCTGCATGATTACAAGTTGGGGAGGACCCGTTTTCGATGCAATAAGTATTGCATCTGATAAACTGTGATGTTCAAAAAATTGTAGGTGTGATACTTATCACCTGTTCCAACTTTTAGCTGCAAAATGAGAAGCTAGCAGTACCTTCTTACTCAGTCATGACTCGCAGGCATAATGAATGACTTTCAGTCAAAAGATCCAATAGCAGCATACAAATGAATAAATATAACAGATAAGGAGCTGTCATGACTAGAAACTGAGAGTTCGCTTCTAGAACGCCGCAAGAAAGGGCAATTCTCCCAGTAGTCACTGTGACACCCTTCACACAATAATTTGTGTGAACAGTGACAAGTGTCTCCTTTAGAAGTTCATAGCTAGGAGGAAAAATTCATGAAGTTAAACAACCTAATATGGCAATCTTTGTAATTTGTACTTAAAAATAAATTATTTCATTGTGATGACAGAAAAACACCAAACTCAACCTAACATCAGGAGAAAATAACATCCAAAGAGCTACAATGAATAGGTCTATAAAGAAAAAGATCTAGACTTTTGGAAGAAATAAACAGGAACACAAATCAATAGCAATGGGCAATGAGTGCGGCAACTGACACCACAGGGAGAAACCTGCAACATCTTTTATTAGGATAAAACTATAAACTTCTAATGGACTGATTGATTACTACCGTGTAAAAGGACATTTGTAAGGTTAAGTTCTGCCTCTGTTTGAGAATTCATGGTGAAAATTCTACCTAGAAGAAGATGCCCAGGTTGACATCCAGTGCACCAGGCAGCATTCGGAAACCCTGAATACACCCCTTGCACTCCTCACTTCCCAGGGGAAACCCCTCTGGATAAGCTGGCATGCACAAGCATTGGACCTGTTCAGGCAGTGTGGAGCTCTGTGTCTGAAACAGCATGGATTCCAGCATTCTACTTATGCGAAACACCTAGGAAACCTCTTCCCTTCTGAGCCCAGGTGGTCTTAAGTCAAGATTTGGAACTATCCTCCATTCAACTTTAACATGAGCAAGACAGTGAAAATTAGGAGAGATAATGAGGACTGAACCTTGTCAGGAATCCGGGCCAGAGAGTTCCATGGAAGACAGTGTACTGGGCTACAACTGTAACAAATTATGTTTTCACCACTGGTGTCCTGAGGCATTCGTACTGCTGAGCCCCTAACTGTGAACTATGTCCCCCGGTTGAGCATATGACTCTCAGGGTAGTGAGGTAGGCCAAGACTTACTATGGGGGGTGCTGTGGGCTACAGACTCAGCACTCGGTAATACAAGCAACACCTAACAAATCGTTGTCCAGTCAGTGTTCCTTCTTATGAAAAAGAAAAGTACTTTATTACACACACTAATAAATACTGTATACACATTTACAAAAATATGCAGAATGACCAGTGGAACTACTTATAGTGACACCGGCCTCACAGATCTCACAGATCAGGTATCTCCCTAAATGTACCCTGTGCCCTCTGCATTGGAGACGGCTCTAACCATCAGCCCATCAACAAGCCCTAAACCCCAATATAGTTGTCGCAGTTAAAACCAGATAGATCTACTGGCTTTGTCGGAGTATCATCACAATAATTAAAATAGAACTATGAAATCACAGCACAATGCACTCAATAAAAAAATATTTCAGGTAGTACAAGCTGGAAAACACCCACAGCCTCTAAAAACAAAGGTCCTATCATCCCAGAACCCTAGGAGTACATGTTCCAGCTCTAAAAATGCTTGATAACTAGCCAAACACTCTCCATTAGGTCAAATATGCATTGTTCTTGAGAGTTAGGATGACAAGAATCAAATAATGACAGGGGTTCCTGCTGTCACCTGGGGGCTCACAGCTACTTTTCATTGCCTTTTCACTCAATTAACAGCAATAGCGATGCCCATGTCCTTATGGGCAACGGACAATAAAATACACAAATTTTCATAGGGAGGTACAGTGCGTTATGGGCATGCACTCACCCGAGGAATTGATCTCGCAAAAGATGGGCACTCCGGTAAATATTTTCCTTATAGATAGATTTTTTTTCTAACTAAATGTGTCCACTGGTGCTTTCTGTTTCTCCTGTGGGTGCCACTGCCCCTTTTGTGCCCCATCTCCCTGGATGCTCGTTGTCGGGACATGTGGTAAACCAAGCCCAAATGGCCAAGCTGGCCAAATCTGCTTCCCACCCAACATACTCTTCTGTGGAGGCAGAGGAACAAGCTGAATTGCCTGCTCTTCCTGGCTGATTCCTGCCTCATTCCTCGTCATTGAAAAAGGTAGCGTGCGCAGTGCATTTGTACCGGGGGGGAGCCCTATCCTGAAACGATCCCTCGCCTGACAAGTCCATGTGGTCTCCAGGCAAAAATAACATTCAACGGGGCTCCCCTCAGGAAAATGGTGCAGAGGCATTGATAAGACTGCTTAGTGCTCTTGCGCACTGGCCCTCCCAGAGGCGAAATCGGTTACGGACAGTGGAGATTATGATTCCACAGGGCCTGTCCTCTGTAGGGATTCAAATACAGAACCATGGAGACAGAAAATCCAACAGTTAGCCTGAAGAACCAGTTTTTGTTCACCTGCTTCACAGAATGGACTGTCCTGTAGACCACTAAGGCCAGTGGACACCCCATAATATTAAGGAAACAAACAAAGATTGCTTCACAGGCCTTGGTGTTGGATTTGCATGTTATTTTCTGTTTTGTTCCTGGTGGTGAGCTCCATCTTTCAGGAGTGTTCATCTTGGGCCTCTTGGCCTCTAATTTCTTTCATGTCTTTGCAAATTTTTAACTTCTCTCCTTTCAATAAGAGAGCTCACAGGGCCTGCTCTTGTGGCCATTTAGCTCCTCGTGGCCTATTGTAGGCCTCTCCTGTAGATCCTGCGCCTTGGTGTCTCATTCCAACAGTAGTGGCTGTGCAGGATGCAGGGCCTGTTCCTTTTGGCTTCTGGTACTTCTCTGACCCGGGGCATACTTCAGCAGCACCCCACAGCTCTCAAGGATTGTTACCCCCACTGCCTGCATTCCTCAGGACCCACAGACTTCCGGCCACTCGCGGGGCAAACTGTGCCCAGCTGCAATTAAGGGGATCCCACTTTATGGCTCACTCCCACAGGACAAGTTCAGCCCACAGAAGTTCCAGGGGAATTCCTCTCCTCCAGGTACTCCTGCATGTTCACCCCTCCTCTGTCCCTTAGGTGGACTGGGGATGCCAGTGCTACTGACCTTGGAATCAGAGACCCATGATGTACATGTGCTAATTGCTAGAACATTAACACTGTGCATACTAACCACACTTAGCTGAGGCCAACATGGTATTGAACACAGTAGCATGCAGTCGCGGCTGACGACAGGGCAAAGTGGCGGGGCGGGGAGGAACAAAAGTAAAAAAATAGATATATAAAAAGAACTTACCTTGACCGCACTGCCGCATCGCCATACTGCCGCTCACTGCTGAACTTCAGGCACAGGCTCCCAGCCTGCCTTGCAGCCAATCCTGACTCTGCTCAGAGCAGCATTAGGATTGGATGGACTGCCCTGGCTTGGCACTCCGACACCAACTACTCTCTCCAACCCAGCAACACAGTACCAGGTTGGAGACAGCCCTGCGCCCATGTGTGTTTGGCTGGCCAGAGATGGCCGGCCAAACAAACATGCGCACTGAGGGAGAGTGCTAGCACTCCCCCTCCCTGCCTGTCATCCCCCATGGCCCTGCCCCTTTAAAAATAAAACTATAATAAACATTATTATCACATAATAATGAACACAATTATCGTTTTATTTTTAAAGGTTTTCAGCTGCTGCTGCTGCTGGCGGGGGAGGGAGGCAACGCTTCTCCACCATAGCGGAGGAGCCACCCCTGGTAGCATGCCTTGCGAAATGTGGAAACACAGTTTATTAAATTAGCACTGTGCTTAACAATTGCTCTTTATTTATAAATGTTGTGGGAATGCGTAATCCAAGCGAGAGGTGTTTCCTTCACAGGTGTGCATGTTTCAGGTTTCCGTAGTGCAGAGGAAATGTTGATGTGCGCAGAAAATGTCTTTTCTACCATTAAAATTAGCATGCACAATTAAATGTTCGCCCCAAGGAACGATTAGAAAGGCTCAGGAGCAGTGCAAATAAGACATTCAAGATAATTGCTTAGCTGGTAAGAAAAGATACTCCCCATTGAGAAGTTTTACTGCCATGTTTACCAATGCACACAAAATAGACATCAGGCAGTGCTTAATTTGTTAAAGAGTGAGGGAGCCCAAAGCTTCGCTCAGAAACTGGCAGCTGGGGCAAATAAGCTGCGGTGCTCCGCATACCAAGGTCGGTAGTCTTCAGTCTGCTGCCAGACACTCCCGTCCCCTTTTTGTCACTCTTGTAGGATCTTGCTTTCTGTTTGTGATGGTGTTGCCATCTTTTCTACCCTTATCTTTCGTATCTGTATATTTTCCCTCTTGTGCACTTGTTAAATATTTGATAACGGAAAAATAAGTGCTGGTCCCTTAAGAATAAGTGCCCCCCACCAAAAACCACTGGCTCAAATTTAGCACTGAATTCAGGTAATGTAAAGATCTTCTGTGTCTGATACTGGTGCAGTGTAGAGCAATGTGCTGCTAGCAGCAACAGGGTCAGACTGGGGAACCAAAAGCAGTCCTGGCAAAAATGCTAAAGCCAGCCCGTCTCCTTCCGTCTCCTCTCGCTATTTCTCTCTTTCTTTCCATCCATCAATTTGCTCTCTCTTTCTCACCTCTCTTTTCTGCCTCTCTGATCACTGTTTTTCTCTCTAGCTTCTGTCTCCCTTCATCTCTTCCCCTCCCTCTTCCCTGTGGAAGACTCCTCTGCCTGCTGGATTTAACCCCAGGGAGTTGGGAAAGTGACAGACGCACCTGGATCGGCCCTGAGCTTTCACAACCGGGCGCCAAGGGCCCCAGCCCACCAGGAAATGGCAAGATGGAATAAAAGGCCTATCCAGCCCTGAGCCACGATAACTTCAAAATGATAACATTGCAAGGGAACAGCTATGAAGTGCAGATTCATAAAATATGTAGCACACTCGAAAGTGCAAACACATACCTATGTTTTATAGCAGTGTTTCTTACGCTGTGGTCCAGGGACCCCTGGGGGTCCATGACTCCTACTCAGAGGTCTGCAAATGCTTATAAAATTACAACACATTAACAGATTAATAGATTGTATTTAAATAACGGACTAACGTGTAAACTTGGAATTAACATTTTTAAATGTTCTGTAAATCTGAAGGAATTTGAAACTGGGGACTGAAATGAACTTGGTCTCCCCGGATTAATTTGTGGGAGTAGAGCAAGTACATTAACAGACTATAGTACGGATGATGGGTAACCTCAATTGAATTTAGAAAAGCTCCCACCGTCCTATTAATATTACAATTTGTTTTTTTACATTAGTTTGCGGATAAAATATTTCAGAATGTATGTATTTCTTTGAGACATGCATGTTACTGTATTTGTGTGTATCGTTTTGCAGTTTAAATCATCAAAATTGCTTGGGCTGGTTTTCCTGGAGCCAGTAATGACTCATAATAACTCCGTTCCCAGATTCCCAAAATGATTCAGTGGGGGGCCTCGGATTCCAGTAATGATTAACCGTAGTCCAAAAAAGTCAAAAGGTTCAGCATCACTGATTTATAAAGTTTTCCACATTGTTGATGACTTCCAAAAGTTCAAATGTTTCAGATTCCATACTGCAGGCATGCTCTAGGAAAAACTCAAATTTCCAGATTTCATTGGTGCATGCTTCTCACTTATCTCCCTATTCCTTCCGGTTGTCCGAATCATTGAAAAAACTTGCAGTTAAAATGTAAAGGTAATGGTACAATTGCAGAATTATTTTCCTTCTTTTGTTTCCTGAAGAAAATGTTACCATGAGATTAGTTCCTTTGTTTATGGCCGCTCAAAATATCATGGGATTTGAGGCTCTTTCACCCACGTAGGGCAACACTTATGCTAAGTAAATGACATTTGAAACACTCAGTCTACAGCACTGATATTTATACAGCTCAAACATAGCTAGAAAGCAATAAAGCACTATTAATTACACAGCTGGTTGAGATACGACATATCATGTGCATCAAGTGAGAATTGCGCAAATACATTTGATGCATTACATTTCCATTTTAGGGATATTAAACAACTTGCCCAGAAACACACAACGTGGAGCTAAGCACTGAGGCCAGGATTCAAACCTGGCTCCCTATGTCAGCATTCCTAGCAACTCTAGCTACTAAGCCACATCTCCTCCCCTGTTGATGCAGGGCATCTTTTTGCACTAATCAAACAGACTATACAACGTCCAATTTTAATTCTCCTACGTAGACATTTCCCTCAGATTAAATGTAATCTTTTCGGAAGGTAGATGTTCTGTTCAGAGGGGGTGATGCCCTCACCTAAAAGGGGCCCTGAAGAAGGATTGTATTTATAGGTTTTGGTTGGGAGAATGGATGCATAGTTATATCATGTGGGCCTAAATTCAATGTTGTAAATATAGTGTGGAGGGCTCTGCCTGCCATTAGGTATGGTTAGAAACACTTCAAAAGTGTTGGGCTCTTCTTGACCACTAACCGGTCAGTTTGCACCAAGATCTTGCTGCTTACCCGACTGCCAATGCGAAGCTGCAGTGAACCTGATTCTTCACGATACAGCACCAACGCCCTGGGTTGCCTGCCAATGTGAACATCCTGCAATGACCATCCGCGACACCCAACAGGATCATCACGCTACAGTGAGGACCAACTGCGATACCCGACCTGCTCTTCATGTTACAGCGACGACTACCCATGACAACTCTTTGAGCTGGACTTTTGAAGGTAACTTTTTCAGCAGCACTAAACTGGTCACTGTATCCGGCCAGCAGTCCATCACAGTCGGCCTTTCACCCGGTCTCACTCAACCAGATGACCACGAGTGGTGCTTTGCACCTTTAGGTGGTATACTTACCTCTTTAAAACTGCATTTCTCCAGTTCTACTGATTGATTTTTTGTTGTTTTGATCTCAAATAAGTTATAAAATTTCACTCTATTTTTATTTATTGGTGTGGGATTTTTCTTGTGTTGTGTTTTCACTTTATTACTGTTTGAATTATTGCAGCAATACTTTACACATTGCCTTTAAGTTTAGTCTGATTGCGTTTGTGCCAAGCTACTAGAGGTTGAGCACAGGTTAACATGGGGTTTGCTTGTGTTTCACCCTGACAGGAAATGTCATTGCTGCTTGATTAGGGTTTCACCTCCTCAACTAAACCTGATTTCCAACAGCACCCCATGTTGTCCCTCATGCTGTCCAACAGCACCTCTTCTTGTCCCGAGCCCCATGCTGGTGGCATCCTAGGCAACTACCTAGTATACTCTGCCTAAGAAATTGACCCTGCTCGCTCCTGTGTCTCATATGGGTCACACCACTCTCTCTTGTCTCCTATACTCTCTGGGCCTCTTTTTATCATTTGTCCTCCAACATCTTCTTTAATGCATGATCCTCAAAAGTTCCTTTTCACTTCTCCATCTCCCTTTCATTCTGACATGCCAATGTATTCAAACTTGTCAAAGTTTTATTTGCACACTCATTTCTGTAGATCCAGTGACATCCTTCCCTCATATTTTTCACCAAGCTCACCACACACGTACACTACTCTTCCTATAGTCATTTCAAAAGATTATGTTATAGTTTCTTTCATCACATCTTCCTTTCATATATGTATTCTTGCCTCATGTTTTTTCACATACTTCTAAGATCATCCTTTCTGTGCCGCTTCCTGCTCTTTTTTTGTCCATTTCTTGACTACAATTCTTATTTTACATTTAAAACAGCTGTAAGGAAATACAAAGTACTCCACTCCAAAATAAATACTATACTAAGTAAGACCCCAAAAAGGAACAAAAAAAGAACATTGGTAAGAATGAAAGGAAAAAAAAAATCAAATAAGGAACAAAAAAGCCATCTCACTTAACAAATACAGGGTAAGTGAGGTCTAAGATAACTTATCCCCACACATAGGTGGTCATTATGAGTCTGGCGGTCGCATGACCACCAGACTCGCAGTGACGGTCCCACCGCCACCAAGCTGGCGGTGGGACCATCACATTATGACAGCCACGGTCGGACACCAATACCACCAGGCTGCTGTAAGCCGGCAGCCTGGCGGTCCCGGTGGTTTTCTGCTTGAAGCATCGCCCTAGGGATTAGAAGTCCCCATCTGAAAACCTTTCCATGCACTTTGCTTGGGCAGTACAGGGGCCCCCATGCACAGCCCCATCGTACATTCCACTGCCCGAATTACAGGCAGTGGAATGTGCAATGGGTGCTTCCTGCACCCGCTGCACCGCCACATTGGCACCGGCTCCATTAGGAGCTGGCGTCAATGTTAGGGCCCTGTTCACCGCAGGGCCGGCGGGCAGAAACACCGCCTGCAGTGAAGTCCTATTAGGGCTGGCTAGGTTCATGCCGAACAGGCGGTCTGAGGGCACAAAGAGTTTGGCGGGGTGGGACATAATATACACCCAAAAAACAATGGATTTAGCCACCAACCTCAAACATTTAATCCCAGAATCATAACCTAGATAAAAGCATTCCAATCGTCATCATAGTAGAGTGGAGAAAAGAAGTATACCACACACAAGAGGAAGATAGTGAAAATTCACACAATCTCAAAATGGAACCCAAATCTCGTTGACAACCTGGATTTGATCTTGAACCTTATAAATCCGGCATTCATACGTAGCTAACTGGTAAAGTTTAGCTAGCCATTCTTGATGTGTGGGCACCTATGCTGTACGCCAAGGCTGTAATATGCAGACCTTAGCCACCATAAGGGCCATCGACATCCATCTTCACCAATGAGAAGTCGAACTATCTGAAGCAACAAAATCTTGTAACATGGCCAGCTAGTCTGACTCTTCGAAAGGAACACAACTAGTTGAGTGTAACATCTCCCATACAAAAAGCCAATATATAACAAATACTAGGCATAACCAAAGTATGTGATACATAGCAAGATCCCTCAAGAAAACCAACTCGGAGATGGTATCGACAGGGGACTCTAAGCAATAAAGTGCACGTGTATTTCTAAATTCCTTACTGGTTGTGTGAGCAATCCTTTGTCACCATGATTTGCTGGAAAGGCAGAATTTGCCACCCATTGGCTCAACTGTGCTTGCTCATAATGGTGCAATTTCAGACAAAGCAGAGCATATTCTGTCTGCATTGTAAGATTCATATTAAGATCATATTTTGCTCGCTCCAAAACAAGCAAGCCGCTGTAGGATGCCGTACATAAGTCTTGTAAGATCATGTATCACCTTCTCTAATCAAGTTTGCTTATCATGTGTGCCCCGCATGTGGGTCACTGAATCATGCATGCCTCTTAAGGTGGCCTTCCATGCTCCCCATAACATCTGTTCAGAAGTTGTAAAGGGTTTGTTATCTAATAGAAATTGACGTAAGTGACCAATAAAATTATTTTTGCTCTCCGGAGTACAATAATGTGAGAGATTCAGCTGCCAGCATTTAGATACTGGAGACACATGCCCTAGATTCAATTCCAGCACTGTCAGGACATGATCAGAGATTCCCCCAGGTTCAATAGTACGAGCACTCAGGTAGACCAGTGAGGCATCAACCATTAAAAAGAAGTCTATCCAGGAGCAAGTCCCATGACCACAGGAAATAAATGTATGCTCCCTATCTCTTAGATCCTTCAAGCCATGATCACTCAGCACAAGATTGTTCTATCCCTTGCATTAGCCCTGTCCACCAGGCCAGAGTGATCCAAACGATGATCAAGTGCCCTATTCCAGTCCCCTCCAATTAATGTCTTGGTGTGACCAAACTCTATCAACGGTCTAGATAATGGTGAGAAAAAGATGCCCAATCATGGCTGGGGCAAACACTGCCCAACAATCAGAATTTGATTCATAGTTTTAAATTTTACAAAAACATATTGGCTCATCAGGTCTGTCCATAGCTCAAGAATAGTGACCGGTACAGATTTGTGAAACAAGATGGCAATTCCACAGGTTTTCAAAGATGTCTGAATATCAGAAAGAGCGTTGGGCAATAAACCACTACTAACAACTCAATCCACACAATCCCTCATCAATCTGCTTGATTCTAGGGCTGAAAGGTGTCTCGTATAATAAGGTGATGTCTGGGGTTTTCGAGGCAATGTAAAATAGCACCTTCTTCCTCTTAATGTAGTGTGTGAGGCCAATAACGTTAAGAGTGTGCTTAATCTTTTGAGCTGTGATTGCAATGATATGAATCAAGAATAAAATTAAACTAATCGCAGTGTGGAGGTGATAGACTAGTATTAAATGTAGGGAGAGTACAGCAATGACTAATATAGACCCTATTAAATGACATGCAATTGGGTCTGAAACAGTAAATGTGCAAGGACCTCAAAGGTGTACGACACCAGATATTGGTTAATATTTGTATGAAACTCAAGAATTTAATAGTCTTAATAAGAAGAAAGGCGAAAAAAGGAGTGGACAAGGTTAAAAAAAAAACTACTCGAAACAGGCGAGTGAACCTTCCTACTCACTGCCACTCCAACACCACCCACCAAAAGTATACTTCTTATTATATAACAGGACCACTCCAGACCCCAAAGCTCCCTCAGATCTCACCACACCAAGGACATTTATGACACTCATCATCAACAAGTGGAAAAGACGAATGAGGCAAGAAGATACACCAGCTTTGGAAGAATCATACTCCAACACAAATAGCTCCCTTGTGATCGCAAAAAGGGCAACATTCTCATTTACACTCTCACACCCTTACCACTCAATGAAATGCTCGTCTCACCAACACAATCACATTAACTTCCTTTTTTCAAATGTTCCTTCCTGCCAAACACAATTACTTTGCCTTTCTTGAACACCTAACCTCCCTTACAATGTACATTTGCATGCTCATTTCCCTCGGTTTCTCCCACTTGTTTCTTCCACTTTTTTATTTTCTCTCTTACAACAAAAGCACATACTCTACGTTAAATAATTATTTATGAAAAATATGTTGGTGAAAACACAGTAGTGTTCCATACTTAGGCAATATCGAATTAGAGGCCCCACTGATGGGGTCTTAAGATAAAATGTTATGCTGTATTGAAGAATTAAATCAATGCACTTATGATTTCAAGATGAAATATGGATTTGACATTTAGGTGAGAAACTGGAGCATAATGAACGTTTGGGGCCATTTACAAATTGCTGGAGTTTGTCTTGTTTCTTTGGTTTTCCGTGTCCTGAAAAGTAGCATTAACCTAGTTAGTTATTGTTATTAAGAGCAGCCCAGTGACAGCCTAAATGACTTTGCTCTAAAAGGCAAACAGGAGCCAACATCTTTGAAAAGGTTTTGAAAGTGAGCACACTAGGCACAGCATAATTGCAGCCTCGGTGTGGGCCACCACTGATCTGGTGCTTTGGTAATGCCAGTGGCTTATTCAATCTGAGTATATTAAACGCACTGACTAGCAAACTAAAGCTAACACATAGGTCAAGAAGAATTATCATAGGATGATGTCCATCATCTGGGAAGTTACCACTCTTCTGGGAATTAGAGCCAGCACCAATCCATGTACTTTTTCAAGACAGGAAACAGTGAGTTTTGGCGCCTTTATTAGCAACCAGATTTCTTCTTAGGAATTGTATGGCAAACTAAACACTGTTGGAGTTGGGCTGATATGAAGGTTAGCAGTGTGAGAGACAATAACGGTAGTACAGACTGAGCAGCCAGTCAGTGCTTTTGGGAAAACATTGATTACAAACAAAATCTGCAGACTGGTAACAGAAAACTCGAGTTGGTGGAGTTGACAGGCTGGTCACTGAGGGTTGGAGATTACGCTGTCCTAATTAAAACAGTTCCCTGAAAATATTTCAAGAACCTAATCTTATTTTACCAAAGAGATAATAGTTTCCAGTCTGTTATAGCTCCTGGCAGGTATGTTTCTAGTAGCTAATCCTGTATTGCCATAAATTAGTTTCACTTTGTTAATTTCTTTATAATACTATTGAAGTAACTGCATTTCCTTTTCTTAGCATGCATAGCATTTTACTTCAATTAACTCTCGCCTTCATTTTGTTTTCATTCATTTAAATTCCTCTGTGAATCATGGATCTACAAGTGTAGATCTATGACTGATTTTGTGGAGCTGGGGGTTACTGGATGTCTTTAAATGTCAAAGCTTTGTTTTACTCCAAACGCTTTCCACAAGCTGTGTTTCCGATTGTTTTGAGACACTTGTTTCAGTGACAGGAACATGGGGGAAAGGAAGAACAATCCAACCACCATGCATAAACGTTACAGTTGTTGGTTCGGACCCAAAACGTGGGTTTGAGATGATCTGTTTGAGTCCATGCTCTGTTCACATGCAATGACATTTTAATTTAGCTATCATAGACCAAGACAAAGAGCATCAATCCATTGATTCAGGAGAGCCGGTTCTAGACTAGATTATTAGGATAACTACTGTATATGTAAATGAGGTTCCATTTACATTGAATATGTGTATATATTATGCAGACATAATGAACATCTATAGCCTCTTCGACCTACACTGGGCATGCCACCCTTATCAGCTGTAACCCACCTATATTTTTTGGGCGGTTGCAGCATCTTTGGTTAAGGTAGTAGAAGAATCCAAATGGGATAACTGCCATTAACACTTCTGATGACGCAGAGAGGAAGGTTTTACATTTATTAGCGCATAAACGTAGTGTAGCAATAATCAAGTGTGACTTTAATCGAACTAAATAAGATTGTACGGGGACAAAATGTGCCCTCAGAGTAGTTTGCCAACATTTATAAGCGGGCTTTATATAACGTGATGTATTAGAATTGCACTAGTTTGACATAATCGTAAACGTGTGCCATGATTTGCTTGTTAGAAATGCTTTAGCTTAGCATAACTTTAGTGGAGGCTTTGGCCTAGTTGCCATGTCTCACGATTTAGATGCTCGTATTTTTCCAATGTGCTAATAAACGTGTATTCTTGCTTGAAGCTGTACTTTTCCAGTGAGATCGTTCACATGCTTATCTTAAGGTTTCGTGCCAGCCTGGCATCTTTTTTTCTTCACTCCAAGGTCAATCTGCAGGTGCAGACAATGGACGCTCTGAAAGTGAGTTAATTGATAAAATATGTTGCAACTTACGTTCCCGACTCCAAGGATAATGTATGCTCAGGTAAAAGCTTGAGAACTGTTGTTTTTGATTGGACAATTTGAAGCCAACCTATGAACCCTCCAATGGAAGACCCTACTGGATTTGAACTGTTGTCTATTTAAACCAGGCGTACGAGGAGAAAGTAGCCCATACCCGCCATTTTGCAGGACATTGCAGCCATTATGGCCCATCTTGCAGACTCCATCTTCTACGATGCCAATTGATGTTCGACGCCATTTTGAGAGACTTTGATGCTTTCTCTAATCGAGAGAAAGAGATTTTAAGTAATTCTCGCCCTAGAGACTTTAACTTTAATTTGTCCCTTTGCATGAAGTATTAGTTTTATCTTGCCGCCGTGAGGCATTTGCCCCGTCCACCCTGCCCCTTTGCCCTGTCCCATGCTGATCGAATCCGGTACCTGTGAGACGAAGACTTCCTTGAATGCTGATTGAATTTGGTAAATATGAAAGGAAAATTGTACAATTGCATTGTGTTTTCTTTTTAGGTAACCAACTGCTGATTTTTGATAAGAGCCCTAGTTAGGAGTTTTCCAAATTAATGTTGCTAAATTGTTTTTTGCATGAAGACCCACATGCCGATGCTAATTTGAGGTTAGATGAGGATTCATTTGATGCACGATGCAATTTGAGACCTTGTTATGCTGACTAAATGTATGCAATTAGCTCATTACAGATTATAGTTTTAGTGGTTTGTGTTGCTATTATCGAAGGCATTATTATTCAAATGCTGCATAGATTGCATCTGTTTCGCCGTTATGGACAGCTATTAATGTTCATCTACATATATCATTTGGTGTTGAGACACATCTACATTGTGCTAGCTTTGTTAATATAGGGAAATAAATTCATTAACTTTGCATAAACTGGTGTGGTTATTCATGACCGAAAGGTCATGGTTTCGCCGAAATGTTTTCTGGATTAATTGTGAAGTGTTATGTTGATCAGGGCATCGCTTATGTTCGTTATTGATTATTGATTGTTGTTTTGATTGATTACTCTCGAGTAAAGAGGGCCCAACTTGGTCAAAAGATTCATCGACCCAAGAGCGTCCAACTACAGGTAAATTATTAGGCTGGAACGCTCTATCAGTAGATGGTAGCAGAGGACGGTTCCGCCCTTTTGGGACCCCTTACTCTTAAAGTACATGGTGTTGAATTAACGGTTACGCCCTTTGAGACCCCACTCGAGAAGTTGAATTAGATTTTCTTGGATAAAACAGGTTGAGAGAATGATGATGGGCTAAGTCCCCCGCGACTTTCCCGGGATCTCGGAGCTTGCGAATGGAGAGAATGGAGGTGTGAGATCGGCGTTGGTGGTACTAGTGACGGTATGAGTGAAGTTAGGATTTTGTGCTTGCACAGCTTATTGCCGCAGATTGTGTGAAAAGGTTGCGAGGATTTTAGAGAATAGCGGAGGTGCGACTCCGAGTGTAGAAGTAGGGAAGTCGTCGAACTTCATAGAAAATAGCGGAGGTGCGACTCCGAGTGTGAGAGTAGGGAAGTCGTCGAACTTCATGTGCGTGTGGCGCTTTGTGCAGAAAAAGGTCCACGTGGTTGTTGTTGTTGAGACGGGCCCTGCGAGGTCAAGAGACTCCGGAGTATGTTGAAAAGTGTATGAGACACTTGTTTTATGTTGTGGTCTGCTCGGTTTAATAGGTTGACCGGGCGTGGTCAACGAGTCAGTACGTGTGTTAAGGGAGTGAAAGAAACTTCGACTTCGGGCTTTGACAAATTCTAAGTGCACTAGAATAGATCACTGACAAGTTGAGAGCAGAGTCTGCGGGTCAGATTTGCTTGCGAAAGTGGGGACCGAGAAAGATGGAATAACTGCCGAGGCTAGTGAAAAATCCCTAAGGTCCTGAAGCGATTGTGTTACCCTTCCTGTAGTAAACCGACAGATCTGTTTTATATTTTTGGTTGCTCGCGATACATGCTAGAAGTTGTTACGAGAGGAGCTGAGTGAAGGAGGACAAGCCGCGAGGCTTTGTCAGCCGCAGTGTGTGTGAGTGTGACGTCACTAGGAGCCGCGCTGGGATAGGTTGGTTGTAGAGAAGGGCCGTGCACGGATTGGACGCAGTCCGTGGGGCTCGATTGGAAGGGGAAAGGCAGGCGAAGAGTATTCCGGGAATTAAAGTCACCTATTGATTACATATTTTGTGAAATAAAAGACGAGAAAGTGAAATTTTTTAAAGCATTAAAGAGTGCGATGAAGGGAGAGTCTTACATTAAAGCGAGCGTAGGAGAGGAGACGCCACCCGAGGGTACACCAGCTTACATTGTAATGGAGGAAAAGGGGGTAGCTCCGTGCCTTTGGCTAAAGCAATGGCACAAGCTGACAGAGAAACATGGGAGCGTAGCGTTCCCGATCCATGGGACGTTCAATATAAGGATCCTAGAGAATTTGAGATTCGCGATGTACAACATGAAGGTACCTCCAAGGCCAGCACAGTTTGAGGCTCTAGCAATTTGGGAACTAATGGCTAGACAGCAACAGCAAAAGAAGTTCGAGACCAGGATGAGGAAGGTAGAAAAGGCACTAGCGGACGCTAGGTGGGACAATGCACAGAAGGTGTGGAGGTCAGATGTATTGCAGGGGATAAAATTGTTCCCCGCAATTGCTAAGGAAAAAGAAAAGACAGGCAGGAAAGCTACCTGTAAGACAAATAGGAGGTGTTCCAAAGATAGGGAAGACGAGTCAGATGATGAGGAGTTCATCATGCAATTGCTGAACGACCGTCCACCGCCTTATGCAGAGAGTGGACAAGGTCCAAGTACCAGTTCTGCCCCTCCGTCACCGGTACAGAATAACGAAACTCCGAATTCAGAAATGCCATCGGGATCTAAGGACCCGAGTTTACTGTTCACCCCGCAGATACCGCAGGTTAGGAGAATATATCCAGATGTACCCATATTGAAACCAGCAGAAAATTATCAGCCGCAGGTCCCAAGGTACTACAGCAGTGACAACAGTACGGGAATGATTCTAGATCCAACCGTAATGGGAGTACAGAATGGTTGCAACCCAACATTGGCACAAGCTGAATCAACTCAGTTTTTGATGCCTCAAAAGCAGATGCAGGGGGGAACCGCACATGCTCAGATGACGAGGAGTCAGATGGGCATGCCGGCAATGATGACCCATGGTGTGGGAATGAACATGCCTCAGAACCTGGGGAATGGACAGAACCCAGATGCGATAACTCTACCCATTACTGTAGGTCCACCGGTACCTTTGTACACTCAGCCTAACTTAGGTATGAGCGGTCAAGGATCAATGGTGCAGAATGGGATGGAGAGGAGGTGCATAGAAAACACTCCAGAGATAACCCCGATAGCGGCTCAGCCAACTGGATCTGGGTCCTTGATGGAGTTTAGTCCCATATGTGCTCAGTCGACAGTAGTGAGGTCGAGTCCCCCACTGATGATACCTCTAACATCGAACACTGAAAAGTTGCCGCAACCATCAATGGCAGTCGATGTGAATGCTACACTGATGGGGTTGAATGCGCAACAGCTGACACAGTGGTTCAACAGTCTGAATTCCACACAAAGCTCAACAAGTGGGAAGGGGGAAGACTACCTGAATAGGGTAAGGTTGAGCATGGAAGCAGAAGAGTTGGTGGAAGGGACTATGGGTGTGAATAGGCTAGAATCCTACTCGGAAGAAGAGCTGAGGTATCTATGTCCCAGGATTACGAGAGAAGTGAACAAGGTACACAGAAGGTTGCAAGAAATAGCTGACAAAAACGGGGTTGAGATAGACAAGACAAAACACTTGAGCAGGAGCTATAGATTGGATTTCGGGACCACAGACTTTGAACACATGAGGTCAGCAGGCATGAAGACACACCTTAGAGAATTGCTGCAGAGTGCACAAGTGTGGAGGTGCTTAGACAAATGGGAAAGCAGGTGGGCAAAGAAAAAGGAAAAGAAGAAAGACAATGTCCCAGAGCACAAGGAGAAAAGATCACAGAGTAGTGATGCAGTAACCATGTTACCAATGAGGGAGACAGCAGGGGGAAAATTAGTACATGTACCGTGGCACAGAAGTGACATTCAGTCTTTTACGGATGATTTTCCCAAACTGAGAGAGAAACCGATTGAATGGTATCAACAGACTGATAGGTTTGTGAAGCTTGCAAAATGTCTTTGGGAAGACCTGAACACCCTCTTTGAGATTGTGGTTCCGGCAGACTTGTGGGAAGAATGCAAAAGGGCTGTAGGTTGGCCGACAAGTGAACCAGAGAGGGACAGGGATACGGGTGCACCATCACCTATGGTGATGAGCTTGTACCACAAGGTGATTGAGCACTTGAAGACGAAGGTTGCCGCGAAAAATGTGGATTGGCAGAAGATTGATAGAACTGCCCAAGAGGCTAAAGAGTCGATTCATGGTTACTATGAGAGGTTGTTGAAGGCGTTCAAGAACTACAGTGGCACGGAAACAATAGAGGCGAAGGACATGCTTCATTTTGTGTTTAGATTTGTGGAAGGACTGAGACCAGAGATAAGTCAGATGATTAAGACGCATTTGATTTGTTGGCAGTCGAAACCGATTGATGAGGTGTTGAATTATGCGAAATACTGTAGCGATGAAATTGAAGTGAAACAGAAAAGGTTGAAAGAGAAAGTGATGATGATGCAGCTTAAAGCAGCTCAGACAGGTTTGCAAGGGTTGCAAGGGTTCCAACAGCAAGTACCGCAACTGCAGCCGCAGGGAAATATGGTGTTCCAGCCACAGGCGAGAGGCAGAGGCAGAGGAGGTTTTGTGAATAATGGTCCGGATTTGAATACTGTTGTGACTTCGAATGGTATGCAGGCAATGAAAAGGGTGATGCCGTGTCACGCGTGCGGAATTGTCGGACATTGGAAACGCGAGTGCCCAATGATGGTGCAGGAAGGTGCAGGTGTTGGTCAGCAAAACAATGATGTCAATGCATTCCAGACAATGAGGGGACCGAAAATGAGAGGTCCAAACCCAAATTTTCAGACCATAAATCAGTTGCAAGGGTTACAGCCTATGCAGCCGCAGCAGATGCACATGCCTCGTATGCAGATGACGCAAATGCAGCCAATGCAACAGCAGTTCCCCATGGTGCCTAATCAGCAAATGCAAATACCTTTGGCACCAATGAATCAGCAGCAAGTGATGGTTCCTCAACAGGTCTCGAGTCAGGTGATGAATACAAATGGCACAGTACAACAGTTTCCATTACACAGTCAGAGTGGAATAAACAATGTATGGGAGAGTGAAAGTTCAGATGAGGAGGGAAATTGTGTGCTTGCAGCATCCTTGGAAGTTGATCAAAAGGGTCCATATGTAGAGGGAAAAGTTATGGGTCATCGTGTTTCATTCTTGGTTGACACAGGAGCCACACGTTCAACTGTTAGGAGCATTGAAGTACCAAATTTGCCCCTCTCAGGGAGAACAGTTCAAGTGGTGGGAGTAGCAAACAGGTACCTGACGAACCCAATCACAGATCCAGTACCAATCAGCATTGGTAACTACCAAGGGTTACATAATTTTGTGGTATGTGACTCAAGCCCGATAGCACTGTTAGGGAGAGACCTATTGTGCAAAATGGGATGTTCGATTATGTGTTCGTACGATGGAATTAGAATTCAGATGAGCAGTGATGGGGAAGAAGAGGACAGTGTAGAAGGGGACGAGATGGAAATTGTCGATGAAAATTATCCTCTGATTACCCTTTTTCCGATGATAACTGAAGAAGATATTCCAGCTGAATTACGGAAAACAGTCGGAAAAGAAGTGTGGGATATGACAGGAAAGGAGGTGGGATTGGTGAAAGGAGTGGAACCAGTGAAAGTGACCGTAAAACCTAATGCAACCTTTCCCCAGACCCCACAATACCACATGGCACAAGACACCCTCATGAAAGTCGCCCAACTAATTGACGAGTTCGTAAAACAGGGAGTATTGAAAGAAGTGTTAAGCAGTCCATGTAATTCACCAATCATGGGACTAATAAAGCCGAGTGGAAAGGTCCGAATAGTGCAGGACTTGAGGAAAATAAATGACATCATAGTCAAATGCTGCCCTGTAGTACCAAATCCAGCAGTGATAATGTTTCAAATTCCTTGCGATGCCGAGTGGTTCTCAGTCATCGACTTGTCACAAGCTTTCTTTTCGGTGCCTCTTCATGAGGACAGCCAATTTCTCTTTTGTTTCAAATTCCTAGACAGAGTCTACAGTTGGTGTCGAATTCCTCAAGGGTTTTCTGAGTCACCGTCAATTTTCAATCAGATTCTAAAGAAAGACTTGGAAGCGTTAGAATTGCCATTCGAGTCAGTCCTAGTACAATACATTGATGACTTACTGATTGCAGCTAAGACAGAAAGTGGCTGCACAGCTGATACCATTGCCCTACTGAACCACTTGGGAAGGAATGGACACAAGGTGTCACCTTCAAAATTGCAGTTCTGTCAGAAGAAAGTGAAATATTTGGGTCACCAAATAGAGAAAGGGTCACGGAGAATAATGAAGGAAAGAATAACAAGTGTACTTCAAATGAGTGCACCAAAGACAAGGAGGGAGGTGAGGAAGTTTTTGGGGATGGTGAGCTACTGTCGCCAGTGGATTCCCAACTTCTCGACTCTAGCAAAGCCTTTACTGAAACTGACCCAGAAGGATGCATTGGATGAAATTGAGCTGAAAGGAGATGAGATGGATGCTTTTATTGAATTGAAAGAATGCATGTGCAGGGCTCCAGCTTTAGGTATGCCTGATTACACAAAGCCTTTCACATTGTTTTGTCATGAACGTGATGCATGTTCTTTGTCTGTCTTGACCCAAGCCCATGGTGGCGTAAACAGACCAGTAGCGTATTTTTCAGCTACTTTGGATCCGGTCACAGCAGCACTTCCAGGTTGTTTGCGCGCCGTAGCAGCAGTTGGTATCAGCCTCACTCAGAGTGAAGGAATAGTGATGGGACATCCATTAACAGTCATGGTCCCTCACTCAGTTGAAATACTTTTGACCCGCTCCCGAACTCAACACATGACTGGAGCAAGACTCACAAGATATGAAACGATAATTCTGGGCTCACCGAATGTGCAGGTGAAAAGGTGCACTACGTTGAATCCAGCAACCTTGCTTCCCGGAGAAAATGCTGAAATTGAGAACGCTGAAGACGTCGAGCATGACTGTCTTCAGGTGACTGAATTTTGCACAAAACCCCGACCTGACATCAAGGATACTAAGCTTGATGAAAATGACCAAATTATTTTTGTTGATGGGTCATGTTTAAGAGATGCAATGGGAATTTTGAAAGCAGGATATGCTGTATGTACTGTAACAGGTGTCTTGGAAGCGTCCTGGCTTCAAGGAGTCTATTCTGCACAAGTAGCAGAGCTTGTAGCCCTTACAAGAGCATGCCAACTGTCCACATTGATGAAGGTTACCATTTACACTGATAGTCAGTATGGGTTTGGAATTGTGCACGACTTTGGGCAATTATGGTCACAGAGAGGTTTCCTGACTTCTTCAGGGTCCCCAGTGAAAAACGGGGAGAGAATAAGGGAATTGTTACATGCCATTCAAATGCCAGCCGAAATTGCAATGGTAAAGTGTAGTGCTCATACAAAAGGACAGGACTATGTTTCCCTGGGAAATGCATATGCGGATCAAGTCGCAAGATTTTGTGCCTTGAACTGTATACTGCTCAGGGATGAATGGAATTCGATAAGTGAGCCAGAGCTTGAACCAGCTGAAGCATTTGCCTTAAAGGTCGTAGATACAATGGATGAACTAAAAGCATTACAGAATAGTGTCAGGGAGGATGAAAAGGCTTCCTGGATTAAATCACAATGTACACAGAGACCAGATGAGTTATGGGTTTCAAATGAGGGAAAATATGTTTTACCAAATTGTCTCTTATCGCAGCTAGCGCAGTTCTATCATGGGCAGGCTCACCTAGGGAGAGATGCCATGATAAGATTGTTCAACACTGATTGGTTTAACCCCAGATTTCGTCAAGCTGCAGAAGCAGTTTGCCATCGTTGTGTCATTTGTCAGCAGATGAACCCAGGAAAGGGAACAGTTGTGAATGCGAGCCACATTGGCAGGGCGAGTGGCCCGTTCAGCAGAATGCAGATGGACTTCATTGAGATGCCTGTGCATGGAGGTCTGAAGTATGTGTTGGTGATTGTGTGCATTTTTAGTCACTGGATTGAAGCATACCCCACACGTAGAAATGACAGCCTTACAGTTGCAAAACTATTGTTGAGGGAGTTGATACCACGTTTCGGATTCCCGATCTCTTTAGAATCAGATAGGGGAAGTCACTTCAATAACGAGGTGATAAAGTTACTTTGCGCAGCGCTGAACATTGAGCAAAAACTGCATTGTAGCTATCGCCCAGAAGCCTCAGGACTGGTGGAGCAAATGAATGGTACACTGAAATCAAGAATGGCGAAAATATGTGCATCGACAAATTTGAAATGGCCTGACGCATTGCCTTTGGTGTTAATGTCAATGAGAAACACCCCTGACAGAAAGACTGGACTGTCCCCGCACGAAATTCTCATGGGCAGGGCCATGAGACTTCCTGCAGTTCCCGCAAACGCGCTTTTGAATATTACAGATGATATGGTGTTAGACTACTGCAAAGGTCTGGCTGACGTGGTTCGCTCTTTCTCTCACCAGGTGGAAGCGACCACCTTGCCACCGATCCAAGGTCCAGGACACACACTGAAAGCAGGTGACTGGGTCGTGGTAAAGAAGCACGTGAGGAAGTCGTGTCTGGAACCCCGTTGGAAAGGCCCTTTCCAAGTGATCCTGACGACAACTACCGCTGTGAAGTGTGCGGGGGTTCCCAACTGGATTCACGCCAGTCACACAAAGAAAGTGTTGTGTCCCACCGATGAGGAAGTTGAAGCGCTGAAACTGCCAGTACCTGATAATAGAGTGCCGAGCGCTGAGACAGAGCAAAACAGAACTGGAAGCGAACAGGCAGACATAGAGGAGAGAGAAATATTCTCTGAGGACGAAACTGATTCTCTTGGGGAAGATCAAGGAGAAACCTCAGACAGCGACGAAGCAGCTGAGGGCGACAAAGAACCTGAAGCAGCTGAAGTTAACAAAGAACCTGAAGCAGCTGAAGGTGACAAAAAGCCTGAAGCAGCTGAAAGTGACACAGAGCCTGAAGAGAGTAACGGTGACAAAGGGCTCGAAAGAGTTGAAAAAGCAGGAGAGCCTGATCAGAGGAGGGCTTTCCCAGAAGCAGATGGTACCGAAAAAGAAAAGGAAAACGTGATTGTCTCCCCAGAACAAGGGGACAAGGCAGAACAGAACGAAACTGCTCAAACTTCATCAGAAGAGATCGCAGGTCCATCAAGTGGACACAGTGCAAAGAAAAGACAAAGTAGGTCACCAGTAAGACAAAGAACTAGAGAAAAGTTGAATGACGAAGGGCCAAAAGTGAAAGAGAAAAGAAAAGAAGTGTCTGTCGTGGTACCAACCTCAAGTGAAGGAAAAGACTTGACCAAAGAGGAAAGTACCAGTGAGGCAGAATCAAAGAGAGATGCAAAATTGAAAAGAAAAAGGATACCGAACAGAAGATATTCCGGTCCTGAATGGGAATATGTAGTCCATGACGATTGGACTGACAAATTTGTATCTCTTAGCCTCGAGAACGAAGAAGAAGAGATACCAATAGAAAAGAAAAGTTTTATGGACACTATTGATTGAAAAGCTGAGAAATGACATTGCTTGCTATAATCTAACGTGAGACAACCAGCTGAGACATTGCTAAACCGGATGAGACATTTGCTAACTTGATAAGACTTTGAAAACTTGATTGACTCTTAAACACGATTTGAGACAACGTTGCCAACTGAAAGAAAAAAAAAAGAGAGAGTGAGTTATTGAACTTTGAAAAAGAAAAAAAAAAAAACTGAGTTATTGCCGAATTGAGACTGAGTTATTGCCGAATTGAGACAAATGCTGCTAACCGATAATTGACTTGGCTTCTGAAGAAAACTGTGTGAACATTGCGCTCGTTCAGCTTTGTAACTGAATTGCTAAATCGTTTCTTTTACAGGTGCTTCTAGCTCTCTGATTCTATACAGATCATGACACAAAACAGTAGAATGAAATATTGTAAATATGTGTGTATAGGCTTGGTAATTGCATGTGTACTAATAATAATGGCAATAGTGCTTGGAATGCATGGTAAGGGTGAGAATGAGAAAATTGATGCTTCTACTTTTGCTCCTGTTACTGTCACTGAACTAACCGCACTGAAAAGACTAGAATTAGATGAGAGACACTTGCATGATAAAAAGGAGCTTTCGTATAATGTTTTCTATCGCTTGCTAACAGAATATGTTGAGACTATGGATGCGAAAGATTGTTATGTGTGTACACAGATACCGACATCGGTAACCGAAGGGGTGACTTATCATCACATGCCTCTTACATATGGGATTACATGTAGTATAGTAACTTCTAGATTTTATGGTCAAACCAACATACAGTATTTGTACTAAAATTATGATGTTACCTTTGCATATGTTCCTATAATCACGCAGCTAAGCCAGATTGCTAAAGATTGGGATGCTAAAATAATGAGAGAATTTTTCGAGCCAATGCAACCTTTTGAAACAGCTCACGCTCATAGGGAAAATCTTACCTGCTCGCTATCTGCAGTAGAAATAAGCTTTTTAGATCGCACAGATGATAGAAGGGCACAAATGAATGCGAAATTAGAAAAGGAGCTACATAAGAGGACTTCAGTAGATAATTATGCTTTTGCTGCAATAAAGACACAAGGGAGAATAGCTTTAGATGCTTGGCATGTAGGGAAATTTTGTATATATCGAGGTGAATCTTATTATGATAACATTTTTGTAGGAGCGAGTGAGTGTAAACATACGTTTATCTTTAAGGCCAAATGGACATTCATGCTGAACGGACTAGACCCTGTCATACCAGGTGTATATTACATTTGTGGGCATAATGCTTATTATCGTCTTCCAAAGGGATGGTGGGGGAGATGTTATTTGGGTATAGTGTTCCCAAAGGTTTATCAGCTGGATGACCTATCGATGATTCCAAAGACATCTGGATCCCATCGTATCCAGAAAAGAGAGACCGCAGCTGCTGTGGTAGGAGATATATTTGGAGCCATGATTCCTTCATGGGGAGTTGTGTTGAATTCCATCAAAATAAGAAAGTTGTCTACTATAGTGGATAACATGTTGACAAAGTTTTCAGGTGCTATAATCCTGATAGATGCTGAACTTGCAGCGGAAAGAGCTATGACTCTTCAAAATAGGCTTGCCTTAGACATTCTTTTAGCAAAGGATGGCGGCGTTTGCAAAATGCTGGGTGCACGACACTGTTGCACGTATATACCAGACAATAGTGCAAAGATTAAAACAATGCTTGCTAATCTAACAAAAGAGAGTGCAGACTTGAAGGAATTGAAAGAACCAGGAGTGTGGGAGAAGGTTGGAAAGGGACTTGCTTCAGTGGGAAATTGGCTTGGTGGCATTTGGAATGGAATATTACTAAAAATAATACAGGGAATTCTAATAGTTCTAATTTGCATATTTGGAATTTGGGGAATAAAAAGGGGAATATTAATGATCATGGAAAGAATTAAAAGAAGGAAGGAAGAGAAAATGATGAAAAGAATGGCAGAAGAATACAAAGCAAGGACAAGGGGAACTAAAAGGCAGAGGGAACTGACAGAATTTTAATGGAATAAAATTTGTGGGATTAGTTTTGTGTGATGACAAGTAGTCATCAGAGGAGGGATTGATGACGCAGAGATGAAGGTTTTACATTTATTAGCGCATAAACGTAGTGTAGCAATAATCAAGTGTGACTTTAATCGAACTAAATAAGATTGTACGGGGACAAAATGTGCCCTCAGAGTAGTTTGCCAACATTTATAAGCGTGCTTTATATAACGTGATGTATTAGAATTGCACTAGTTTGACATAATCGTAAACGTGTGCCATGATTTGCTTGTTAGAAATGCTTTAGCTTAGCATAACTTTAGTGGAGGCTTTGGCCTAGTTGCCATGTCTCACGATTTAGATGCTCGTATTTTTCCAATGTGCTAATAAACGTGTATTCTTGCTTGAAGCTGTACTTTTCCAGTGAGATCGTTCACATGCTTATCTTAAGGTTTCGTGCCAGCCTGGCATCTTTTTTTCTTCACTCCAAGGTCAATCTGCAGGTGCAGACAATGGACGCTCTGAAAGTGAGTTAATTGATAAAATATGTTGCAACTTACGTTCCCGACTCCAAGGATAATGTATGCTTAGGTAAAAGCTTGAGAACTGTTGTTTTTGATTGGACAATTTGAAGCCAACCTATGAACCCTCCAATGGAAGACCCTACTGGATTTGAACTGTTGTCTATTTAAACCAGGTGTACGAGGAGAAAGTAGCCCATACCCGCCATTTTGCAGGACATTGCAGCCATTATGGCCCATCTTGCAGACTCCATCTTCTACGATGCCAATTGATGTTCGACGCCATTTTGAGAGACTTTGATGCTTTCTCTAATCGAGAGAAAGAGATTTTAAGTAATTCTCGCCCTAGAGACTTTAACTTTAATTTGTCCCTTTGCATGAAGTATTAGTTTTATCTTGCCGCCGTGAGGCAATTGCCCCGTCCACCCTGCCCCTTTGCCCTGTCCCATGCTGATCGAATCCGGTACCTGTGAGACGAAGACTTCCTTGAATGCTGATTGAATTTGGTAAATATGAAAGGAAAATTGTACAATTGCATTGTGTTTTCTTTTTAGGTAACCAACTGCTGATTTTTGATAAGAGCCCTAGTTAGGAGTTTTCCAAATTAATGTTGCTAAATTGTTTTTTGCATGAAGACCCACATGCCGATGCTAATTTGAGGTTAGATGAGGATTCATTTGATGCACGATGCAATTTGAGACCTTGTTATGCTGACTAAATGTATGCAATTAGCTCATTACAGATTATAGTTTTAGTGGTTTGTGTTGCTATTATCGAAGGCATTATTATTCAAATGCTGCATAGATTGCATCTGTTTCGCCGTTATGGACAGCTATTAATGTTCATCTACATATATCATTTGGTGTTGAGACACATCTACATTGTGCTAGCTTTGTTAATATAGGGAAATAAATTCATTAACTTTGCATAAACTGGTGTGGTTATTCATGACCGAAAGGTCATGGTTTCGCCGAAATGTTTTCTGGATTAATTGTGAAGTGTTATGTTGATCAGGGCATCGCTTATGTTCGTTATTGATTATTGATTGTTGTTTTGATTGATTACTCTCGAGTAAAGAGGGCCCAACTTGGTCAAAAGATTCATCCACCCAAGAGCGTCCAACTACAGGTAAATTATTAGGCTGGAACGCTCTATCACTTCCAAGAAAAATAAAAGAACGCAATAACTTTCCCTTTACGTATATTCACTTTCCAAGTCAGTTGGGAGATGTCTGAAGTTCAATGACTGCACTCCAGCACTCTTTTACAAATGATAGCTAACTCAATTTGCAGATAAGTGCTTCCCTTCAGAATTAAATATTCTAATCACTCCATTTCTGGCCTCATCTCTCATCCTGTTAATTTGAAGAAAAACTAAACAATCTAAGGCCTAGCAGGGCACGCTTCTTCTGTCTAGTTATTTTCCAAACACGTTTCAAGCGCATCCTATTAAAATGAGTGGGCTTATCAAAGCCCATAACCGTTAAACTGCTATCGCTTGCCTTTAAACGCTTAAAGACCAACCACAATTCTAATTAAGAAATAATGAAGCACAGAGAGAAGGCACTCTGGGAACATGTTATCCTAAGCCGAGGATGGGGGAAGGGGCTGCAGCGGCCGTTAAGGTGGAGTATTCAATAAGCACAATAGCATGACAATGTGAAAATATCTCTAGAAAGATGTCTATATCTTTGTAAATATATATATATATATACATATATAAATATATGTATATATATATTTATAAGCATCACAGTCTTACCACCGTAAAGACGCTGTGCACTCCAATTGCAGTAATCACGTCGCATCAAACTATTTGTGGTGAAAAATACAGGATTATGGGCCAGATGTAGTAAACTCCAATTTTGTGACTTGCAAATTGCGAGTCTGACCGACTCGCAATTTAAAACTCGCAAAATTGGATGCAGAAAGGTGTCTCAGACACCTTCTGCGACTCGCTATGGGGTCGCAAAGACCCACCTCATCAATATTCATGAGATGGGTCGCAGTTTGCGACCCCATAGCAAGTCCCTGCACTCACAGGGATGGTTGCCTGCTGTAGTCAGCAGACCTCCATGTCTGTGACTGCTTTGTCAATAAAGCAGTTTTTTTTTCATTTTGCAGCCCGTTTTCCTTAAAGGACCACTGCCTGCTCTGAAAAAATAATTTTTTTCGGCATTCACAAATTCCTATTTGCGAGTCGCATTCCCAAATTGCGAGTCGGTACCGACTCGCAATTTGGCGATGAGCATTGCGTTCGGCCTTTTGCATGCCGCAAACTGCGTTTTTCGCAGTTTGCGACATGCAAAAGGCTTCGTACATCTGGCCCTTTATTATTTTATTCTCTTACAACAACAAAAAACAATGTGTTTCGACAGAAACACTGCCTTGATCACAGCAGTTTGTCTGCCGAAACACGTTGTCTTTAAGGTGGGAAGTAAGACTGTGATGCTAATATATCTGTTCTGTTTTAGGTCCCGGTGAGCGAGGAACATGTGATGCTGCAATATATATACCGCCAGTAGGTAGTTATAGTTAGAACCTAGGGCCAGATGCAAGAAACAAATAGCGAGTCGCAAACGGCAAAAATTGCCGTTTGCGACTCGCTATTCGCGTTTCCCAATGCAGAAATGCATATTGCGAGTCGGTAACGACTCGCAATATGCATTTCAGAATCGCAAATAGGAAGGGGTGTTCCCTTCCTATTTGCGATTCGGAGTGGTATGCAATACCATTTGCGACCGCATATGCGGTCGCAAATGGTGTCGCAGTTACCATCCACTTCAAGTGGATGGTATCCCACTCGCAAATTGGAAGGGGTCCCCATGGGACCCCTTCCACTTTGTGAATGGACCCTCAAATATTTTTTCAGGGTAGGTAGTGGTCCAAGGGACCACTACCTGCCCTGAAAAAAAACCGAAACTAAAGGTTTCGTTTTTTTTTTTAAGTGCAGCTCGTTTTCCTTTAAGGAAAACGGGCTACACTTAAAAAAAAAAAAATTGCTTTATTTAAAGCAGTCACGAACATGGAGGTCCGCTGACGACAGCAGGCCTCCATGTTTGCGAGTGCCTAGACTCGCTATGGGGCCGCAATTAGCGACCAACCTCATGAATATTAATGAGGTGGGTCATTGCGACCCCATAGCGAGTCGCAGACGGTGTCTGAGACACCGTACTGCATACCAATTTGCGAGTTGCAAATTGCGAGTCGCAGGGACTCGCAATTTGCAAGTCGCAAATTAGCATTTAGCTACATCTGGCCCCTAGTTTCCATTGAAAAAGTGTCTTTTGACTTGGCTATATCTCTTTGGCACTGTGAAGAATCTTCATGAAATTTTCCAAGTAAAGAGTGAAGTTGAATCTTGTTGTGCATGGAAAGTTTCAGGGTGATCCGTTAAGTGGGGGCAGAGAAAAGGGGGGGTAAAAAAAGTTTGTTTTCCATATTAATTCCCATAGGGATTTTGAATACGCCTGCATCCCGAACCGCTGGACGGAATTACACCAAATTTGGCAGGAAGGTAGCTTTTTTGTCCAGAAATAACGCTTTTTGTTATTTGGTGTAAATCTGTTCAGCAGTTTGAGATGATAAAGGAAATCCAAATTTGTATCTCTAGAAGCGCAAATACTTTGCAACGAATTTGCAATGATTAAAAAATGCACACACAAACAGAAGTGCTGTGATTGGCTGGCCACAACCTGTGCAGAAAGATGCAGCCGCTATTTTAAGTTACATGCATAATTCCCGGGGCTGAAAAACAAATCAGGAAAACTAGTATAAGGGGTCAGGCTGGATGTACTCTGAATCCTTGGATAGGATATAGGGGTATTTCTTGGACACAGTAGGGACATAAAACATCTACAAAGAGGTTTTTGTGCCCATGTGCAATATTCGGTGAATACTTCTCGCTGCATATCACGTCCCTGTGTAACCTTGCAATGAATGCACGAATAATGAAAAAAATAAAAATGGGAATCCCACTCACTCACTCGTGCATCTACTCATAGAAACACTTAGACACTTATGCACCAACTCACAGACCAGCTCAGATACTCATGCACCCACTCACAGACCCATACAGACACTAATGCATCCACTTAAAGACCCACTGAGGCAGTCATGCAACCACTGACAGACATTCTCAGACACTCATGCACCCACTGACAGACCCATTCAGACACTCATGCACCCACTCACAGATCCACTCAGACACTCATACACACACTCACAGATCCCCTCAGACACTCATGCACCCACTCACAGACTCATTTGGTCACTCATGCATCCACTCACGGATCCACAGAGGCACTCATGCACCCACTCACAGACCCACTCAGACACTCATGCACCCACTCACAGACCCACTGGGCAGCACTCATGCACCCACTGAGAGACCAACTCAGACACTCATGCACCCACTTACAGACCCACAAAGGCACTGATGCACCCACTCACAGACCCACTCATGCAGAGACCCACTCATAGGCCTACTAAGGCTCTCAAGCACCCACTAACAGACCCACTCAGACACTCAGGAGCCCATTCATAGACCCACTCAGAAACTCATGCATCCACTCACAGATCCACTGAGACACTCATTCACCCACTGT
This sequence comes from Pleurodeles waltl, assembly GCF_031143425.1. Classification (NCBI taxonomy): domain Eukaryota; kingdom Metazoa; phylum Chordata; class Amphibia; order Caudata; family Salamandridae; genus Pleurodeles; species Pleurodeles waltl. Next base: position 578,799,171 of record NC_090444.1, on the reverse strand, counting down.
GAGAGATTGCACTCACTCACAAATCCAATCAGGCTCATACTCCCACCTATAGACCTACTTACAGACTCATGCGCTCATTCACAGGCCCACTCAGACAATCATGCATAAACTCACAGATCCACTGAGGCACTCATGCATCCACGCACAGATCCACTGTGGCACCCATGCACCCACTCACAGATCCACTGAGGCACTCATGCACCGACTCACAGACCCACTTCGATACTCATGCACACACTCACAGACCCTCTCAGGTACTCATGCACCCACTCACAGACTCACTCAGACACTCATGCATCCCCTCACTGAACTTTTCAGACACACATGGATTCACTCACAGACCCACTCAGACATTCATGGACTGAGTTACAGTCCCACTCAGACAGTCACACACCCACTCATGCACCCACTCAGATACTTAAACACCCACTCACAGACCCACACAGACACTCATGCGCCCATTTACAGACCCACTCAGGCACTCATGAATCCATTCAGAGACCCACTCATTCACTCATGCACCCACTTACAGACTCAGAGAGGCACTGATGCACCCACTCACAGACCCATTCATGCAGAGACCCACCTATGCACCCACTCACAGACCTACTAAGGCTCTCAAGCACCCACTAACAGATCCACTGAGACACTCAAGAGCCCACTCAAAGACCCACTCAGAAACTCATGCACCCACTCACAGATCCACTGAGGCACTCATACACCCACTCACAGATCCACTGAGACACTCATACACCCACTGTGAGAGACTGCCCTCACTCACAAATCCAATCAGAGACTCATACTCCCACCTATAGACCTACTTACAGACTCATGCGCTCATTCACCAGCCCACTCAAACACTCATGCATCAACTCACAGATCCACTGAGGCACTCATGCATCCACGCACAGATCCACTGTGGCACACATGCACCCACTCATAGATCCACTGAGGCACTCATGCACCCACTCACAGACCCACTTCGATGCTCATGCACACACTCACAGACGCACTCAGGTACTCATGCACCCACTCACAGACTCACTCAGACACTCATGCATCCCCTCACTGAACTTCTCAGACACTCATGGATCCACTCACAGACCCACTCAGACATTCATGGACTGAGTTACAGTCCCACTCAGACAGTCTCACACCCACTCATGCACCCACTCGGATAATTAAACTCCCACTCACAGACCCACTAAGACACTCATGCGCCCATTTACAGACCCACTCAGGCACTCATGAATCCATTCAGAGACCCACTCATTCACTCATGCACCCTCTCAAAAATCCACTCATACTCAGATACAGTTGTTTAGACACTGATGCACTCCTTGTTATAAACAGAACCACTGAATTGAATGTGTGCTTTTGTTTTGGGTATTCACAACATATTCACAAATTTCAAAAAGCTGTAAAACAAAAGAGATTTTAAAATAAAATGAAATAGGATGGCTCTGTGAAGAGCCTTTGTGTTTATTGTGCTGTGGATATCTGTACATAAAACAGGATGCAGTGTTTATAGTTACTGAAAAATACCCTGTTTCATTTGTCTGTAAAATTAACTCCATCACTTCTATAGATTCCATCCATGTCAAAGCGCTTGCTGTTGTTGTAGATAGAGGTTATTTTATGGTCTCTGAGGAATGCAGAAACTGTTTTTTAAGGTGTTTCCTGACTTTGTCTATCCGTGTATAGAATTTGCTTGACCATTTCCATTTCTGCCTTTGACATATGTTGGGGAATACCAAGGCAGTCTGAGGCAAAAGTACCATTAGTTGAGCAAAGCTATCCTTCATTAGGATTTCCAGTCCTACCCTAATAACTGTGCCCATGTCATTGCCCCCAAGTGCACAATCATAAGGTCAGGGTGTTGGCAATCTGTAATGCTTTCAACCAAAGGCAGCAATCAATGCCACTTTAACCCTCTCTGGCCAATCCAAGTAATGTCCACATTTGGCAAACCCAGGTCCCTGTCAATGCCACTCTTTCTAGCACAATCTCTTGGCCAAAACACAAAGCTGTGACCCACAATCCACATTCTAAGCATTTTGAAGGCAAGCAGGAATAGCTCACAGGAGAAGACTACAGAAGAATGAGATATTATAAAAATGAAAGTCAGTTAAAATGCAGGCCATGAGTTGTTAAAAAAAGGATACATTTCATTAGATGGTGTTAATATGCAGGCACTTAAAATTAGGTTGTGACATTTAACAGTAAAAAAGTACATCTGTGTATGGATGTGGTTGAAATAAAAAATGTCATGTATTCTTGGATATGCTTACATTTGGAAAGATTCAAGCAAACCTGCTGCAGTTGAGTTGAACAATAATGTGCGTTTGTACAATATAATGTGAACTTCTGACCTACTGATTCTAGAGGATTTCTATGGAAACTCTGCTAAAGGAGTGTTGGGGTAAGGGTATTAATGAGACAATAGTCTGTTTTACTTAAATTAGAGTACTTTAGTATTATTATAGAATAATAAAGAAGTATTTTCCTTATAAGGAATGTTTACTTAAGTGTAATCTAGCTATAAAGTATACAAAATAGTAAGTTAAGTTTGTTTTTGAACCCCCATAAATCTTCACCAATTTATATGGGGCCACATAGGTCACAAAAATGTGTGAATAATTACAAATAGCCTACTGTATTGGGCTTGTTCACAGAACTGAAGAAGGAGTTAACACACAACAACCAATGGCAAGTGGAGTAAGAAATCTAAAATATGAAAGGCATGTGTTGCTTTGCTGCCTTCAGCGGTATCACAGAGTGGAAAGTTGAAAAGGATGCTGATAATGGTTACTTTGTATGATAGTGGTGTGCCATTCTTATGCTGAGTTTTAAAATTTTTGAGAGAGTTGAATCTATCTTACAAAAGCAGAAAAATACAATATTTGACCAACAAACTCAATTTACGCTGAATTAGATTGAACGTTAAAAAAAGCATTTTGGAAGTTATATGTATATCTCAGATTGATAACAATTACTGTGATATATACTTAAGTATTGTAACTCTATAACGAGATTTGTGACAGGTTGTGTTAATGTTGTTATATATTTAAAAATGGGTGACTGACTCTCTTTCTGGGTGTGAGAGCATTTTACTGTGTGTATAAGGATGAGAATACTTGTGTTGTAAATTGCTTTAACAATGTGTCATCCTAAAACTTTACACCGTACAAATGTTGTTTTAATGCATGGTGTGCGTACCGTAAAAATGGTTTCTAAAGTTTAAACTTCAAATTAAATATGCACTAGCACCTCTGCAAACTTTAACAGGTCCATGAGTGATGTGCTGAGCAACACCAAGGTTTTTGTTTGAATGCTAGGACTTGTAGTCTTCTTTATTTCATTATACAAGAACACTACAAGTCCCAGAATTCATAGTAAAAATACATACTGGACTGGAACTTTATATAATGCATCCAACTGTGAAACTTCGCAGCTATAAAATATAGACCCCTTAGGTAGAGTGTAAAAAAGTCATAGGGCAGGCATCTATGTGTTTTTATAGTAAGACACATCATTTTAAGTCAAACTGAGTGACGTGTACTTTGAGAGCCCTACACATAGTTAAATACACACTGTTTCCCCTATACTACAAGTTCTATACATAAGGAGAAATACATTCTTATTCTCCTAGCCTGTGAGACAAAGACAGAGCCATGTATGTATTCAGTGACATGACTATACAGGACTTATGTATGCAGCACTCAGATATGTAGCCAAGTACTGAGATAACCTACTCACCCAGCCAAACAAGTAGTCCTTTTTGATGACTCATGCCTACGAAAGCAGAGCCTGTCTGTGCAGTTTTAATACAAGATCATTTTGGCAGGAAAAGCCCTTTGCCAAGCCTTAACTCACCTTTTAGTACACATAATACACCTCTCAGGTAGGCTGTAGCTATGAAATTAAGCAGGGTGATTTGTGCTTAAAAAGTAAGATATGTCCTTTTGACTTTCACTAAGTTGCACATGCATTTGCAGACTCCTATGCAAAGTAATATACACAGTATACCATGAATAATGAAACTCACATACCTATTTTCAAAAGCATTTAGGCTCTCACACACCCAGTCACATAGCAACTAAATAACTTATTCATTCATGCAAACACTCATACAGAAGTTATGTATCCAGTAGTATAAGAGCCAGTTGCACACATAGCTACATATCCCTGTAGTCACCAACAGAGCTAGTAAGTTATTCCTACAGCCACTTACATTCACATTGAGAAACCCATAGAGTTACTCAAAGAAACAGTCATGTACTGACATACTTTCTAAAACTTCTGACATCACTCATATGGAGGGACTCATACACTCACCCAGATATATATCCAAGTACTGACACAACTTAGTCACCCATCCAGCTTAGTAGTCCTTTAAACATGGTCGAGGCCTGCTACTGCAGAGACTGACTGTGCAGGTTAACTGTCAGTTTGACTTGGGATGAAATAGTCCTTTGTCAGGAGTTAAACTCACCTTTTACTATATATGAACTCACCTGTCAAGTAGGCGGTAGATATGTAATAAAGCACATCGCTTTCTCCTTACAAGGGAAGGGATGTCCTTTTGAGTTTCACAAAGTTAGTCATACCCTTGCATACCCCTAAGATCAATACCGCCAACAATGAAACTCACATACATATTTCCAAAAGTTTAGAGCCTCTCACTCACCCAGTCAGGCAGTGAGATTTGCTTTTATACATTCAGTCACTTACTCTGAAACACGTTATGTATCCAGCAGTATCAGAGGCAGTTGCAGACACACATCCATACCCCCGTACTCACCTACACAGGCACTAAGCTATTTATTCAGACATTACCATACAGATTAAGCGACCCATAGAGTTTGTAAAAGAGACAGCCATATACTGGTGTACTTTCTAAAACATCTGGCGGCACTCCTGTAGAGAGACTCATACACTCATTCTGATCTTTAGCCAAGTACTGACACAAGTTAGTCAGGCTTCCAGACTAGTAGACCTTTAAACATAGGTGTGGCCTACCACTGCAGAGGCTGGCTGTGCATTATAACTGGTAGCTCAACTTGGCATGAAAAAGGCCTTTTCCAAAGCTTAAACTCACCTTCCAGTACACATAACTCACATCTAAAGTAGGCTGTAGTAATGCCATTTAGCAAAGTGCTTTGTCCATAAAAAGTAAGACATGTTCTTTTTAGTTTCACTATAATACATGTGCACTTGCAGATACATATTTTCAAAAGTATAGAGTCTCTTACCCACTCAGACATCAACAGAGGCACTCATACATTTACTTACATATTCAGAAAGTGGCTGTGTCCAGCAGTATCAAAGACATTTGTAAACACACGTATATACCCTCATGCATACATGTGCACACCCAGACACACTCATGTATACACTAAGAAACCCAGTGACATACTGATCCACACGTGTGTGCCTGCGTGTGTTTGAAAGTACGTGCAGATGTGTGTGTGAATGGATGTATGCATGCATGGAAGCATGAGGGAATGGGTGTGTGTATGCGTGTGTGTGTGTGTGTGTGTGTGAAGGGGGTGTGAATATGGGGGGTGATTTGGAGAGATAGGGTGGGTGGGGGTATACTTGGAGAGGAAGGGGGGTAGACCCCTATCAGTGACAGGGAAGGAATTAATGGCGTTACGAACATCACAGAAACCATGGCGGTAGGCAGGGTCATAATCCCCCAAGCGGAACAGTGAAGGCCACCGGGCTGCTCGGTGTGCTTCTGCCAACCCGCCAATGTCGTAATATGGCAGTGAGTACCACCAGCCTGTTGGCGGTACTTACCGCCATATTAACGCTGACTGCCGGGGTCGTAATGACCCCCATAATGAGGTGTACACGAACAAACCCAAGCACACACTTATGCACACACTGACACAGCCAGACACACAGCAATCTATACGCTAATTCACCCAGGCATACACTTAAACATACACTAACATGCCCAGGTACACTCAGTTGCATATAGTGTCACACCTACAGATACTCTAATGTATACACTGACACACCTAGGGACACAGTAATTCACAAACTCACACACCCAGTCACATACTGAACCATATACCAACACATCCAGGTGCATACTGATCTGTACAGTCACACACACACACAGAGAAAGTGATACATATGCTGACACACCTGTTTACATTCTAATGGATAGAGTAGCACACCGACTCAAACACTGATACATTCAGATGCACAACCAAACAAATAGTGATAGAGATGCTGAAATATACACATACATACGGATAAGTAAACTAACACAGAAAATGACACAGTTATGTATAGAGTGACAGACGCAGTCACACACTTCTCCATACAGTATCACACCTACTCATTTATGCATACAGTCACACAGTTTAACACAATCTGACACATATGCTTAGAAACTCAGGAAGACAGTGATTCCTACAGTAGTATAACATAATACAGACTAATGCAATATGCTGACTTATGACACAGAGATATAAACATATAAATTGATAGAGTTACAGTGCCTATAGTAATGTAAAATAACGACTTAATTAGTTAAGTGCATATGAAAATAAATGTAATAGTATGAACATAAAAGGTAAATGTACTCATTTGCTTTCTACTTCTAGTCATCTACTTCTCCTTAAAACAAGAGAACTACAATGCCTTGGAAAACTGAAAGAAAAGAGAAACAAAGTACAGGATACTATCTCCTCAAAACTGAGAATCAAAAGGACAAAATACAAAGAAAGCGGTGAAAGAGAAAAGAGCTGCTGGTAAGAAAACACATTTCTTAAAATAGTATGTGGAAAACTGCAAAGTTTCAAATAAACTGAGAAAGGAGAAAAAGTACAGCATGAAGAGCAAAAAATAATACAATAGAGGAGAAAGTTTAACCAGAAGACAGAGCAGTTTAAGGAAATCAGAGTTAGAATGTTCTGTGGTAGAGTAAATAACAATCTCTTAAGAACTGTGAAGAAGTATAAAAGGAGAAAAGTAGTCAGATAAAAGGAACATTGTGAGGCTTAAGTTGATAAGGCCTTTGCTCTCAAGAGGAAGCTACTTATTTTGATTGTAAACAGAATGAGAGCACTAGATAAAATAGTGTTGTCTATGGGGAAAAGGAGCCAAAAGAAAAGACTTGCCAATAGAAGTAACTTTTGTAAACTTTTCAGTGGCAAATGAAGACATACTTCTAGTACTGAGCCTTTCGTTACTGAAGAAAGCTACTTTGAAGAGAGCACATTAGTGCATGCAGGTGAAAAATTTGGAAGAAGTTATGAGATGTCCTATTCCAAAAGAGGAGATGGTACCAAGAAATGTAGAGGAAATGGTAGCTGAAGAGGCACAGGGTAAGGTGTATACAACCCCACTATACAAACTGAACTGTAGAAGTATTTGTAGTGTTCGGTAGGAATCTATTGATATATTGAGAAATTTCCTAAGTATATTTCCCTGCAGGATTCTGAAACAGAAAATAGATATGTTGCAAGGATTAGATCCATGCAAGTAAGGAAATATACTAATTTACAAGAACACTCAATAGCATGTCCATAAAAGAAAGTGTGCCAAAGCACCTTTCATCATTTCAGAATGTTAACTGTACACCATTCCAACATAAGACCTGTAGTTAGGAGGCTTTACTATGTCACAACCCAGCCCTACCTTTAGGAGAAATGAATAGAGCTCTTATGGATGGTACATTAGCAGAAGTGGAAAGATTTTGTGAAGATGATTAATTTAGTTTCTTTGGTCCTGAACATGAGTGTAAGGAAAATGAAGACTTGGTATCTGGAAGTGTAGAGGAACAGGACACACATATTAGTGTTGATACGTTTTGTGAAGAAAATTAAAAATTTAACACAGTTTCTTTGGAGAAACCAAAATGTGTTTGTTGTCAATGCAGTCAATACAACAGTCAAACTTGTAATGTTGCTCTGTAGTCAAAAACTGAAGAAGGTAACAGAGATAAGTGGCAAAAATGTACTGCTTCTTTATTTGTTCAGGAACAGTTTCATTGCTCCACTCAGCAAGTTATATGTAAGTACTGTTATGATAACTTGGAGAATAATAAAATGCCATCTAGAGCAGTATATAACAAGTTAGAACTAGTTTAAATTCCACAAGAACTTCAAGATTTAAATGTTTATGAATCAATTCTTATACAATGAAAACATCCTTTTCAAGCTATAGTTCAAATGGAACTGAAAAATGGGACATTACCTCCAACAGAGCAAAGAAAGATCGCAAAGGTAGAATTGCAGACTTGCCATTAGATTGCAAGCAGAATATTGAAACTATTGGGGTGCAGAGAGATTTTGATGAACCTCTTATTATTATTCTAGTCAATGGTGTCCCTACCAAGCCAAAAAAACGATGGCAAGAGTTGGTGGATGTTAGTAAAGTAAAAAAGCAACATCATAACTGGTACAAAATAATATTTATTTTAAAAATGTAGATGTTCTTCAAAAAATATAACACATATTGAGGATGACACATTAACAATTAACATCAAGACGTTAGATTGAAAAGGTGGCTCCAACCAGATCAGACGAAATGTATGAAGACTACAGCATTCATCCTCTGCAGTCTAAAGACATTATTGGTGCTGCTATTGACCTGTTTCAAATAGAACAAGTGAAGGTAGCTCCCATGAGTGTGTGGGAGAAAAGTTTAGAGGCTCGCTGTTTTCTACATTTGTTTCACACTGGAGTAGGTGGTAGGTATGATGACCGGCCTGTACAAATATCAGAAGCTGAGTACAGTATAATCTGAGGACCCTAGGTCTCACCAGTGTATTACCTATATATTCCATCTATTATTTGAGAGTGACTTGTCAGAACGATCGAACCCATATTCTAAAGACAGGAGTGAATCTGCAAAATCTCTCAGCAAGGAAATTTGTTGAGTAAGTTCAAGGAAAAAAGCAAAAAACCTGGAATACAACTTGATTAGTTTGATGGCATGCCAACATGGTATCAACAAATATTGGTATCACGGTGAGCTGAAATGCATGTTGATAAACCTAGGTGCGCCTACTTGGTTTCTAGCACTCAGTTATGCTGAGTATGCAAGGGATGACGTGCTTGAATTTTTGTGAGAAGTGGACTCAAACATTAAGGGCATCAAAGTGAAGACAGCTGGAGAAATTTGCTCCTTTGATCCTGTAAATGTTTGCAGATATTCTAACCACAGGTTTCACGTCATGATGTCTTTCATCTGAAACAAAAGTAATCCTCCTCTTGGTGAAATAACTGATTTCCTTTGATGTAAAGAGTGTCAAGCAAGAGGTTCTCTACATATTCACATGGTGTTATGGATAAAAGATGCACCAACATTTGGAACAGAGAGTGATGAGTCAGTCCTCCCTTTCATAGAACAGCATGTAACATGCGTCATCGCAAAAGACAATGGTAAGAAAGGCCTGAGACAACAAGTTCTGCGGTTTCAAACTCATAGATGTGCCAAATACTATCATCAGAAATACAGATGCAAAGGAAAATTTTACACAAGATGTAATTTTGGATTCATTTCACAAGGAAGAGTAAACAGCTTTTTATCTACAGTCAGACATACACTCACATGAAATCACTGAAAAACACATAAAACTGGAGAACAGAGGCCTCAAAGTTTATTACTGTCTATAATTCTGTCATTCTAAAAATGTGGAAGGTGAACATGTATATACAGTTTGTTGCAGACAACTCCAATGCTGTTGCTTGCTACATTACTTCATAAATAACAAAATCAGAGAAGTCAGAGATGAATGAGATGTGGGAGGAGATTTCTGCAGAAAATATTTTTACCAAGAAATTTCAGTTTCAGCTTGAAAATGCTTTCCCATAGAGAAAAAGGGTCTTATAGGTTCTCGGACAGGTTATGCTCAGCTAGTTTGTTCTCAAAGTCAAGGGGAATTGTTTGGGTTAGTCTAAGGATTGCAAACACGTGAAACTGAGTGTTAAAGTCTTTCCAGGAAATTCAGTATCCAGCAGAGTTTCAGCTGGAAAGTATAATCATTGTAAAATCTGATATGCCGGATATGTACTACCCAACAAGAAGTCTACATATAAAAAAAGTGTGCCTTTATGAAGTACTTCAATACTTCAGATGTAGAAGCAATGTAGCAGAAACATATAAGAAGGGAAATATGTGGTACCTGGATGTGACAGTTGTTTGGTCAAACACACCAAAGGCAATCTAATTAACAAGAGAAAATGTAGTTGTCGAACTGCAGACAAAAAAGAGTGTTTCTACGTGGCACATTTACAACTGTTAACGAAAACAAATCCATACTCTGTTTAATGTCTACACTTCAAGAGTGCTCCAACTTCAATGAACAATTATTAAAACTAGAGAAAGAAGATATTTTTGAAATTACAGCCATTGATAAAATGGAACATCAGGGAGTGACAATACTGCTAACTGAAAAACTACAAGCAAAACTGGATTACTTGGAGAAGTCTGTATCCTGGACTGCAGGATTAGGAAAGTGTTTACATGTGTGCAAAACTGTTGAGTAATTTTGCAGAGTAATTTAAATGTTGAAAAAGGGTTTGTAAATGGTGCAGTGGGTAAAGGTATTGATTTCCTTCACTTTCTAAAAAGAGATGAGGTTGAATATTTGGCAATAACATTTGATCAGACTGATGGTGTAGAGCACAATGGCAATTGTATTGTACATTTTTTGGTTGTAAAGGACTTATATGTCTGGCAGCAGTTCCCATTGTGTCTTGTGTATGCTGTAACTAACCATTAATCACAAGGTTGAAGTGTAGATGCAGATTTAATTAATACTGGTATTGTTACAATGTGTTAGAACATTGTACGGTTTGTTTTTAGTTACATTTGATGAAAGCAAAGTTAGTGCAGATTTAAGCTGTTTGAGCGAGTTTAATTGCTTAGGAAAATTAAATGCTCCTCACTTAGGTGGATATCATATTTATGAGAAACGGATAATCTGTCTGAAACAGAAGCTTACAAAAGAGTTGGTGATGTTCAAGAAAAGAAGAAAAACAGGAACAAGCTAGAGGGTGTTAATAAGAAGAAAGTGGAGAATGTGAGAGATATTGTAAGTTACCAGTTGGAAAACAGTTTGGGTGTCAACTGCTATGCAAAAGTTGTTCTCAATGTACTCGTTTGCCTCATGTTGTACATGGAATTCAATAAAAAGCAGATAAATGATTGTGTTCTACACTGTATCATTTGTTCAAATGTTTACTTAGTGAAAGGACTCTAATACATTCTGCTTCAGACATTCAAGACCATGAGGATCCACGCAGTGGATCTGTAGTATTTGCTCTCAGTAGCCAACAAGATGCACAATAATTTATAATGGTCATCCTTGGAGCATTAGAAGAAAAATAAGTAAAAATTGATGAGCTACTTGGACTGAGTTACAAAAATGGAACAATGATTGTGAAGATTGCTCTTTTACATCCTGTACTTGACATTACTGGATTGCAAGTCTGTGCCTTCTGCAAGATCGCCTAAAACGCAAACCATAATATGACATGCCCAAATTGTAGATCAGTTATTATGTCTATGGTACATCTATAAAGAACTGGAAAATACATTATATTAAACCTTACAATGATGCAGAGAAGATGGATTCAAATTGTAAACCAAAATTATAAATTGTAAAGCTGGACAAATATACATTTCTGCAAGAATGTGTACTTTTATAGCTATTATCTTTCAAAAAGGAATTAATATAGTATCTGTACACTACACAAGGCCTTGAAAAATCATAAAAATGTTATTCGACCTGCAGGTTGAGTAACTTGTATAATTCACTGGACCTAACTGTAATGTACTTGACCCATAAATGGGTCTCAAATTGTGTGACAACAGACAAATATTTTATTTTACATAGTCGCCTTTTTCTTCATTCTCACGAGTGCACGTTTAAATGTGTGAGTTCAGCATTTCTGCTGTACAAAAAACCTCTGATTAAATAGACAAAACATTTGCTCCATGTATAATAAGAATCTAGCCCACATACAGGGTACACATGATCTATGACTTGTCTCTTAGCTTACTAATAGCATTGCCATCAGGGCAGGAGTCTTTCTCAGTTTATGTTTAAACACTCTCTTCTAATAAACATATTACCAAATTTCCAAGAAATGTCAAAAGCCTTCCAGCTGACTTGCAGCTTTACTGATAAATATATATAGTGGATTAACAATAATCTGTAAATATTGGTTTCAGAAAACATATTTATCATTTACACATCACCAATTAAAGTGTTCTGAATTGTTTTCAAACTATTAAAATATGTTTTCCAGCACACAGAAGTATGAAAATGGGCTTTCACAACTACTCATATATTTTTTAATGTTTGTACAGTTGACTTAGTCATTTAAATGTTGTATGTGTTGTAACCCTATAGCCTTTCATTTCACACTGTTTACAGCAGGGCAGACAGTTCACATTACAAAATTCTGAAACTCTGCAGTCAAAAGGAAAAAAGACAAATAGACTTGTGACCTCTGTGTCTGAATACAGTAAATGTGACAAGAAGATGATTCAAAGGCGTCTTTATTCCTCCTTCACTTTCTGACTGAACAGAACACCTGTTCTTTGTCAATAGCTCAACCTGATAAAATATGACTTCCCACTGTCAGCGTTTTAGACAACATTTGGCCTACCAAGGGTGACGTCTTTAGAAAGTTTTCCAAAAATTTAAGAATCCCTTTATCTTGCAAAGGAGTTATATAACAACTAAACACAACCCTATCTAATGAAAGAGTGAAACTGGATGAACTGATACAAAAACAGCCATTCAAAGTACAAACTTGTCACCTCTTGTTTCTCCAAATAAATTTATATGCAATATTTTTGGGAAAAACGTAATGTATGACATTTCAACTGCAAGGATCATCAATGTTTTAGACATGATTCGGCCTACCAAGGATGATGCCTTAAAAAACATATCCAAAACACAAATCTCCTTTAAATGTATTAGTACTATTGTACCACGTATAACAATAGGAGTATTCATTTTTGGACAGATTGGAATAGATTAGCTCACAAATTGCATGTAAAACAATTATGAAATGTTTGTAGCGACTGTAATGCATTGCGTCACTTATTTGTACTGATGTACAAGTTACTTACCTTCGGTAACAATATATCTGGTAGAGACATATTGTAGTTGCAGATTCCTTACCTTAGAATTTTCCCCCAGGCGTCAGACTGAATCCGTAGATTTTTTTTCAAGCAATACCCTTGCGCATCGGTAGATGGTGTCGGTCGACTTGTTGGCATCGTTGTTGCCATGATGACATCAGTTGTAGTATATAGATGCTGCTTCAGCGCAGTGATGCCAGTTCTTTTCTTTCCACGCCACGCCACGCGCTGTTCGGGAGAGACCTACCCTTTGTAACTTTTTGATCGACTTTGACTCTTTTTTTGACTTTTTGTGAGTTTTTGGTGCATCGAGGGATGTCCCCAAGGACCGGCTTCAAACAGTGCGAGAGCTGTCACGCATGATTTCAGTGACGGATCGGTATCGGGTCTGTTTGTAGTGCCTGGAGCATGGCCACGACCCGAGGTCGTGCTCTAAGTGCCGGGCCATGCATCCGAAGGCCTTGAGGGAGCGGTCCCTCATGCTTATGGCAGCCTAGCACTCGACTCCGCGTTTGTCCCGATCTCGCTCAAGGGGAAGGTCTCAAGACTGCTCATGAAGCCACCACCACTCGTCTTCCTCGAAGTCCCTGGCTCAAGGTAAGAAGAAGTCAAAGACATCCCGTCACCCTTTGACTTCACTCCGTCGTTCGGCTGATGCGACACGGGAGGACCATCCACGCTCAAAGCCTCTGTGTTCGGAGCCTGCTTCTGGGTCCGCTCCGTGCCTCCCTGAGTTTCTGGGTGCCGGGGTGACCCCTGCCCAATTAAATGAGTTTTATGAGGCCATGCACCTCATTTTTGGGCAGCCTGACCCTGCTACGGCGCCTTCGGGCCCAAGGTGTTCAGTTGGGGGGGCCTTCGGCTTCTGCACCAACAGCTCCAGCCACAGATGTCCCCTCCAGATCCACTCTCAGATCCACACAGACGCTGGTCGTACCATTAAAACCTTCCCTGGCGCTGGTCCATTGTTGATGCTCCCGATGTCGGTGCTGCAAACCATCAACATCAACCCATTCCTGATCCCTGACGACTCGCCGCCTCCTTCTTCGATGGGGCCTATTCACCCCAGGTTGGATTCGGACCCTTATTCTTATGGGTTTGAATTTGGGGAAGGATTGATTATCAGGATGACCCTAACTTGGACTGGGCACAGGAGTGGTCTGGATACCTCTCCAGATACTGGCGTGCTGGCATGTTGTCTCCTCCTACCGTGGCTACGACAGAGGGAACCACTTATTCCATGTTGGTTAATAGAGCGGCTGAGGTCCCTATTGGTTGAGCTGCCTACTGTTCAGGTCTGGTCTGGTCTAACCTCCTGACGGAGGTGCTTCAACCAGGGGCTTCCAAATCTGAGCCTCTTCTTCCATTCAATGAACCCCTCTCCAATGTCCTTTTGGGTACTTGGTCCAGACCCAACAGAGGGGCTCCTGTGAACAGGACTATTCCATGCTACCATCGGCCCACCGTGAACGACCCTAAATTCCTGTCCCAAATCCCACGCCTGAGAGCCATGTCATCCAGGCATCCTCATTCTCGCTCACATTCCCTTCCGCACCTCTGGGTAGGGAATCAAAAAGGCTGGAACAATTTGGGAAGAAGATGTTTTCTTCCTCCAGTCTTGCGCAGCGGTCAGTGAACACTGCATGCCTTTTGGGCCGCTATACCCACTCTCTGTAGGATACGGTCACGCAAGTTCTGCTACAGATACTGGAGGAGTCCCATGTTATCATCTCCCAAGCTGTCACCAATTCACTATCAGATGTGGGCTGGACACGACAGACTCTCTATGTAGATCGGTTGCAATGCCGGTGGCCTGAGGCGCCACGGCTGGTTACGTACATCTGGTTTCTCCGGGGATGTCCAGCAGACTCTTATGGACATGCCCTTTGATGACTCCCTTCTCTTTGGAGACAAGGCAGTCGGCTTTGGAGAGGTTCAAGGACTCCTGGGCTACGGCTTGGTCCCTCGGGCATTCCACTGCCACTCATTCCCAACAGTTCACCTTTCACCCCTCTAGTGGTCTCTGTCACGTCCCTTTCCCAGCCACCGTGCGACCTATGCCGGGGACACAGAATCCCAGGAGGTCATTGGACAGGGAACCAGAGGTCCGCCCAGTCCACCCCTGCCCCTGCTGCAGCCTCCAAACCCTCCTATTCCATCCCCACACTCTGGTCCAGTTAGCGCCATGATTCGCCATCACCTGCCCCACTGGGAATCCATCACTATGGACAGGTGGGTTTTGCATATCGTTCAAAGGGGCTACTCCCTCCCCTTCAAATCTGCTCCACCACCCATGTCTCCATCAGTCAGCCGTATATCGGAGGATCATTTGGCACTTCTCCACCAGGAAGTTGCAGCTCTCTTTGCCAAGGGAGCCATAGAGAAGATCCATGCGCCAGAAGTAGGCCTTGGTTGTTATTCCCACTACTTTCTGGTGCTCAAAAAAGAAAATGGCTTATGTCCTATCCTAGACCTTCGGGCCTCAATCTCTTCCTCAAGAAGGAGAAATTCAAAATGCTCACCCTGGCTCAAGACCCAGAAGACTCGATTGCAGCGTTGGACTTACAGGGCGCTTATTTCCATTTTCCCATTCTGCCTGCCCACAGATGTTACTTACGATTTTTGGTAGGTCACGAGCACATTTAATTTACCGTGCTCAACTTTGGCCTTACCAGCGCCCCTCGGGTGTTCACAAAAGTGAGGACGGTGGTTGCAGGTCATCTGCGCAGGTAAGGGGTTTCAGTCTTCCGCTACCTTGACGACTTGCTGTTGAAGGCAGACTCACACCAGAAAGTTATCTCTCACCTTCAGACTACGGCGAACCTCCTGCATATGCTGGGGTTCACTATCAATGTGCCAAAGTCACACCTGACTCCCTCTCAGACGCTCCCTTTCATCGGAGATGTTCTGGACAGCATTTTCGGGCCTATCCTCCTGAAAAGCAAGTCCAGGCTATACAAGCTATGATTCCGATCTTTCAGCCTCTATCTTAGTTTTGGTGAGACTAGCTCTGAGGCTGCTGGGCCTCATGGCCCCCTGCATCTTGCTAGTAACACATGCCAGATGGCATAGGCAGGCTCTGCAGTGGAACTTGAAGTTCCCATGGGCGCAGCATCAGGGAAATCTCTCTGACATGGTCCAGATCTTGGAGAGGTCTGTGAAAGACCTGCAGTGGTGGTTTTTCAAAACCACATTGGGCCAACAACAGATATCTCTCTCCCTTCCCCAACCAGATCTCTCCATAGTGACGGACGCGTCCCTTCTGGGATGGGGCGGCCATATGGGAGAGCTGGAGATCAAAGGCCTCTGGCCTCCATCGGAGTCTGGGCTCCATATCAATCTTCTGGAGCTCCGGGGGATCAAGCTTGCGTTTAAAGCATTTCTTCCCCTCTTTCAAAGGGAAAGTAGTGCTCACGGACAACACTACCGCCATGTGGTACTGCAACAAACAAGGTGGAGTAGGGTCCTGGACCCTTCGTCAGGAGGCGCTACACCTCTGGACATGGCTGATACATCAGGACATTACCCTGGTGGTTCAACATCTGGAGGGCTCTCTGAATGCCAGAGCAGACAAACTTAGTCATCAATGCATAGCTCATCCGGAGGTGGCGCAAGGTCTCTTTCAGCAGTGGGGAGAGCCTTGGCTTGATCTGTTCGCCTCCGCAGAGAATGCGCAATGTCAGCTGTTTAGCACATTGGAGTTTTCAAGGCGGCACTCGTTTGGAGATGCTTTTCGTCTCGAGTGGGACTCCGGCCTCCTTTACACCTTTTCTGTTTCAGATTTTTTTTAAATATAATGCTAATTTATATTTATTTTCTTTTTCTTTTTCAACAGTGGTTGGAGTTACATCTCTTCAGATGTCTCAAGTTACTTGTAGTGCCACATGAGTATTTGTTGGAGGTACTCCTGCAGATGTTCTTCTCGCACAAAGAACACTTTACATGCTTTGCCACAGTTTACTGTTGCATAATAGGGATGCTAAAGAACTCCCCCACAATTTATTGCCACTTTGGCAACGGTTGGTCCTCCAAAGATATATGCTCAATAGCATGTGGCAACTTATTCTTTATGACAAAAGCTCACATTGTCATTGCGAAATAATGTGAAAAGCACCACAATTCAACACAGATAAAGAAAGGAGAAGGTCCTGAACTGACAGCAGGGTTTTTTTTAATAATCCTTAAGATTTTTTTTTCCCACTGTTCAAGGATGAAAGTTTATAAGGTACATCCATTATGGTGTACAAGCACAAAAGCTGAGTACAGTAAAACTGAAAAAAATAAATCATGTGGTATTATGTAAAATACTATTACAGCATAATAGCTGATTACAGTTTGGTATATAGTATGAACTTGTGTATTGTAGAAACTAAAACTTTGCAATGAGATTTAGCAAAAGTAATACTAGGTTATATTTCAGTTATATTTCTTTTTAAACAAATCAACAGCACTAGCAACTGTAGATAAAAAAAAATCCTAAATACTTATTTCTCAGAACTTTTACACATTAAAAATATAAACGTATAAACAAAGTAGAGTTTTCAGACAGCTATTCAGATTCTCTCAGAACAGAGAAAAGACATATCCAGTGCATCATCTGATAGACATTATACTTACAAAATTTTATTTAAAAAACCTCAGAAATTCACAGAAAAAAACACAAAGGTTACAGGGAAGTTGTAGTTAGAAGATAAAATATAAAAAAGCCTTAGAAATTCACTAAAAAACCAAAGGTTACAGGGATGTTATAGTTAGGAAGTAACTAACCTAACTAAGGACCTAACTGTAACTTATGCCCCTGCAATGCACTGCTTATGACCTCACATATCACATGCCAGTAACATAACTGATACTGATGTCATCACTATGACCTTACATATCAAGTAAGTAACATCACTGATACTGATGTCATCACTAGTGGCATCTCAAATGACATCATTGATGACATCACAATACCCCACTCCTCCATACAAACATCTCATACACTCATTCACACGTTTACACAACTATACACATCTCATTCACACACCCTTTACAATGCAAACAAAAACACGTACTGTTTGTAACATACACTCACACACCCTTTCAATTACTCATTTAGCCAGTGACACAACCATTCACTTCCCACACAATTAGCCACACACTGACTTATACACCCATACCACCAATCACACATCTATAGAACCACCTATATAACTAATACCACTAATACAAGAAATTACACTACTATTCTCTCACCCACCAGATACTCACACACCCGCTCACTTACTCATATCGATACGAACACATGTATAAAGTGACTGATACATTCACTCACACTCACTCATGCATGTAGTCACTCACACACCGACTAAGTCAATGATACAGAGACTCAAAAATCTTCTAACTTAATCATTCAATAACAGCACCACTTAGCAAGCCAAAGAAACACTCACTCATGCCCTCATTTCGAGTTTGGCGGACGGAAAAGACCGCTCAACCAACTCCTGAGGTCAGGTCACCGCCAGTGAGGTGACCTTCCTGCAGCCCCTATTAGGAGTTTCCTTCTGGGTCAGCAGGCGGAAACAGAGGGCCTGATTACAACTTTAGAGGAGGTGTTAATCCGTCCCAAAAGTGATGGTAAAGTGACGGATATACCACCAGCCGTATTACGAGTCCATTATATCCTAATGTAAAAGCTGGCGGAGAGGGGACTCTTGGATTAAGACTGCCAGCACTGCAAGGCTGTCAGCCAGTGAAAAAGTGGGAGTGCTGGTTCTCCGACCATGGCGCATTCGCCGTGGTCATAATGTGGAGGCTGGACTGCCACCGCAAGTCTAGTGGTCCTAGTACTGCCAGACTTGTAATGAGGGCCTCAGTCACTTAACATTATGACTACTCACAGAACCATTCACTCACACATAGAACTTTTTAAATATCCATATGTTCACCCATGGAAGCACACAGAAATGCATCCACTCAGTAAAACAGTACTAACACAACTAATAACACATTACAGCAACTCACACAACCACTCACACAACTACACACATACAAATAAAGACACTCATAATAACGTATGTATTTTCTTAGTATTTATCTTAAACTCTCGTAAACCTATTTAACACACATACACAGACTGGATAACTTCATCAGTGATGTCATTTCAGATGTCATCAGTGATTACGTTTGTGATGTCACTGACTATGTAATGAGTGATTTAATATGTGAGGTCATAAGCAGTGAATTGCAGGACATAAGTTATAGCTAGAACTGGTAACTATAACTGCTTATTTTCTATGGCTTTGTACAAGTAAAAACTGAGATTAACAATAACGTCACTGTCACCTTTGATTTTTCAGTGAATTTCAAAGGTTTTTTAAATTCTATTTCCAAACTATAACATCCCTGTAACCTTTGTCTTTTCAGTGAATCAATCTATCTATCTATCTATCTATCTATCTATCTATCTATCTATCTATCTATCTATCTATCTATCTATCTATCTATCTATCTATCTATCTATGTATACATTTATACATATCTTTATATATCCATATATATATATATATATATATATATATATATATATATATGTTTAAAAAGCCAAAGGGCCATGGTGTGCATTAATATTACCTTAGGGCATGAGATATAGTTATTTGAGCTAACCATAACTATGACTGCTGACTGCTATGGTTTTGTGCAAGTAAATTCAGATCCTAACTATACCATCCCTGTAACCTTTGGTTTTCTAATAATTTCTATGTTTTTTATCAATGATATTCCCTAACTATAACGTCCCTTGTTTTTTTCAGTGAATTTCTATGTTTTTTTTTAACATAAGGCAATTTTAATCACCATACGTTAATGCAAAACCACCCAACAACACAGGACCCTTGGTCATGGGCACCAGGTGTTGGCCTCAGGGCTGAGCGGCCAACCCTCTATAACCACCCAACCTCGCATGAATAGGTCTCTGAGTGGGCCTGTGTGTGTGTGCATGAGTACCTCAGTGGGACTGTGAGTCGGTGCATGGGTCTCCGAGTGGATGTATGAGTGGATGCATCTGGGTCTGTGAGTGGATGCATGACTGCCCTAAGCGGGTCTATGAGTAGGTGCGTCTGAGTGGGCAGTGAGTGGGTGCATGAGTGTCTGAGTGAGTCGGTGAATGGGTGTGTGAGTGTCTGAGTGGGTCTGTGAATGGGTGCATGAGGCTCACAGTGGGTCTGTGAGTGGGTGAGTGCCTGAGTGGGTCTGTGAGTGGGTGCATGAGAGTCTGAGTGGGTCTGTGAGTGGTGGATGAGTCTCTGAGTGAATATATGAGTGAATGAATGAGTGTCTGACTGAATCTGCAAATGTTTCTTTTATTTTTCTCAGCGTTATTAGCAAATTAGTTGCAATGTTACACAGGGGTGCTGCGCTGACACTCGCAACAAATTGGAAAATATCACGTGTGGGAAGAAAACCTGTTTCTCTACAAATTATACACCTCAGGGGTCCCTCAAAGACCAATATTTGCCAAACATACCTCTACGCTTACCCCTTATACCACTATTGATTTTGATTTTCAGCCCCGTTACCTAAAATGGTGGCCGCAAATTTCTCCTCAGGTTACAGCCACCCTATCACTGCATTCGTATTAGCGCACATATTTGCAACATCGCCACGATAATCGCAAAGTCATTGCAAAGAATTTGCTGCCCTAGATATACAAATTTCTCTTCCATTTAATATCTCGAAAACTGCTAAACTGTTTTACACCAAATAACAAAAAGGACAATTGTGGAACAAAATCTAGCTTTCTGCCAAATTTGGTGTAGTTCCATCCAGTGATTCGGGCTGTAGTCGTTTCAAAACTCTTAAGGGGAAACAAACTTTTATTGCCCCCCCCTTTTTTTCAACCCCCGCTTCACCCAGAAACTTTCCATGAGCAACAAGAATCACAAGCACAATACTACAGGTTATTTAGAATAAGTGTATTAATGTACACACATTCCCACATTTTTTACCAAGTGCAAATCTGAAATTTGAGTTTATTACCTCACTACAGGAAAAGTGACATGAGAAAACAACTTTTTTACTGACTCACAGATGGCACATAACAATTACTTTACAACGGAAAACAACTCTCCTAATAGTTATAAGGGTTGTCAATGCCATGCAGCAAACTTTTAAACCATTATGCAATTTCAACCTTTAGTGTTTTCAGGCAATTTATAAGGTGTGTAATATAATTTAGAACCTTACTACCTTACTTATGTATACCTCCACTTTAACCTTTGTCTTTTGTTCAGTGAATTGCTATGATTTGTTTTAATGTACACTACTATCTTAGTCACAGTCTATGGTTGGCCAGGAAAGGAGCATGAAACAATGTTTCCAATCTGCAAGCACAGGATACATACCTCGGAAGTCATCTAGTGTATGCAGTATATATTATTATATATATAAATATATATATATTTTCTTTTAATTTTGAAGGGAAGAGAGAAGGGGGGATGGGACAGGAGAGAAACCGAGCAGAGCCAAATGTAAAGTAAAGGAGAGAAGGGTAGCAGCAAGCATAAGGCTGGGAACCAGTAAGAGAGGGTTGGAGGAAGCAAGGGGAGAGGCAGGATATAGGAGGAAGAAGGGAGTGGTGCAGAATGATAGGTTAGGTACAAACATTCGTTGAAAGAGGGGAGCTGGAGAGGAGAAAGGGTTGAGGTTAGATCCTTGGAGAGCAGGGGAGATGGAGAAAAGAGGGCAGAGAGGAGGTGAAGGGGAGATCAGTCCGAGGGGTGGTGAAGGACCATTAGAGGCGGACTATCTGCAGAAGACAAGGTGGGAGATAAAAAATACAATAAGGAAGAAAGGGGTCTGGATGGCAGGTTAGATAGAGACTGCACAAGAAGGGTGGTGGTGATGGAGAAAAGGAAGGAAGAGTGGTGTGCAGTAGAGACCGGTGAAGAAAGGAGACAAAAGGTGGTTGAGGGATCTTAGACCTGACATCCTTGGGATGGTTTTACCCAGACATTTTGCCTTTCACCTACTCTTTTTCGCTGTATCTTTTTTTGGCCTTCGGACTCTGAGCACTTTACCACTGCTAACCCATGCTAAAGTACATGTGCTTCTCCCCTAAACATGGTAATATTGGTGTATCCACAATTGGCATATTCAGTTTGCTTGTAAGTCCCTTGAAAAGTGGTATACAATATACCCAGGGCCTGTAAATTAAATGCTACTAGTGGTCAATGCACCAGGCCCGACTGATGTGGAAGCAGTGCTACAGATATTGCTTGACAAATAATACGACTCATTCCCTGTCTAGGTCCCACTAAACACCAAATTGGACCTAGCAACGTAATTTTCTAAACCTGGCAATTACATTTAAAACCTCACTAAAAGTCAAATTGGACCTAGCAATGTTATTTTCCAGACCTAGCAATTAAATTGAAAACCTCTCAGACTGGAATAGATTTCCATCTCGATAAGATCAATATCACTAACATTTTTGAGTCACAAGAAAGGAATCACTCATTCCAAACTTTTTGAAAGGTTGAGATATTTTTAGTCCACCTGCCCATGGGTCTTCATGTTTTCATACAAACACCTTCATCCTGAAGATGGTCCCTTGGATGATCTCAATGTGAGACCGAAATGTCAACGCTTGACCCATCTTTCTCTGGGAATTGTTGTTTTTGCTAATGATGTTATGTTATTTTTGATGTACACTATTTTGAAATCTGGAAAGTGGGCATTAAGTACATTGCTATTTGTCTAATAATATGCAGGAATTACACATCACTGTATTATAAAGACAAAGCTGATGTAATAGAAAGAACAATCATCAAGTTGTTATGTTCTGTGATTAACTGATCAATATTGAATACATGATTGCCTAAGATACACCTGTCATTTCATTGTGAAGCAACCCTGGGGATTGTGATATAACTGTGTTTTATTCAAATCATATTTAATAGAAGCAGCATGTCATTGAATGACATCACCCTACTCTGTTGAACTAATTTAATTGTTTTTTACTAAATAAGATCACTTGTAGGCACTCTTACCTGCTACACTGTTTTTAGCCAATCCCAAAGGGGAAAATCGCGTTGCTCTTTTCCATTATTTGACTAGTGGGCCTGCAGCCCTTATTGTTTACCCACTTAAGGAGCACTGTAAACATGTCTCAAACATGCCATTGCAAAGCCTGTGTGTGCAGTTTAATTCCTACTTCGACTAGGCAACTAAAACCTCTTGCGTTGAACTCTCCTTTTCTTACACATAAGTGACACATACGGTAGCCCACAGAATAGGGTGCTATGTAAGTAAATGGCAGGACAGCTATTTTTAAACTCCCAAAGTTGTTTTTCATTACTGTGAGCCCTACTCCTCGCATAGTCCAGCATTGAGAATTCCTTAATGTACTTTAAAGCTGTAATTCCTGATCAGAAAGGAGTAGCTGATCATTTTTCAAATCATTGGAATGGTAATGATAAATCCTCTATACTGGTGAAGTTGGATTCATCATTCCTATTTCAGAAATGCCACTTTTAGAAGGTGAAACGAGAAATGTCAACACTAACTCATCAATATGTTCTATTTAAGTGAGGAAGTGGAAAACTTTCTCACTGTTTTATTAAACTATATCAATAAAATTATAACAATTATATTCAACAATAATATCAAACACAAAAGAACAACAGTGAATACACATTTTTTTTGAAAACTCAAAAATATTGTTTGCACCACAAAAAAGCATATATATCACATACATATATCCAATAACTTCATATATATACAATGAACACACCTTGATAAAAACTTGGTACCTGAACAGGTTCTCAACAAAGACAAAAAAAGAGCCCTAATATTTTACATTCATTTGCAGCTCTTAATTGTAGAGCACAGTCCAAAGGCACAACATTCTCAGTAATACATGTGGCAAATAACAGGGGTACTGTGTATTCCAGAACATCAGTTCTAATTCTCTCTGCTAGCCCAATAACCTTTACTTGTGCTCTTTAAGATCGCGTTTCAAACCCACACATCATAAGGGTTCTCCTCAGAACTCTTGGATACACTGAAAGGAAACAACATACAAATTACATTCAACACCTGTTGTGTCTTTTATCTACTGTCTGCTGATTTCAGCAGTCTACACGTTACCTCAAAATCAGAAGGAACTGGAAACAATGCCAGATCTGCACTGAATCCTAATGAAAGGGGGAACCTTCCTTTTTCGTAATGAATTCTGTAGCCTGTCACCAACCGCTATTCTTGAAATCAAAATCAAAATCAAAAATGATATGCCTAACGCACTCTGGCATGACTCAAATCGCCCAGGGCCCAACTGACAATTGCATTCCTGACTATAAAACAAGGTGCTGCCACCAACTATTGGATCAAAAATATAAATTTTCAGTGTTTCGTAAACCAATCCAAAAAAGGTTTGGAGTGTTGGTATGTGTAAGCTAATCACTACAACTTCAACTGTTAAGGTGATATACCATTAATTGACAGATCGCACAAAGATACAGTGTTTCATAGACCGTAATCGAAAGAGCTTTGGAGATCATGTCAGTACACTTTGACTCACGGCTACATCTTCAAAAGTTAGGTTGCAAAAAGATATGATTCAAGAAATTATTACTACAGCCGTGTCAGTGTACCAACAACACATCAATGTGATCCACATTTCTGCATATCGGTAGAAATGGACACCCCGAGCATACCCTCATGACACATATTTACGAATACCCACTGTTATCTTATTGTGAACACCGTTACACTAAACTCTGAATACAAAGAAAATCCTCCACATCAAAGGCACTTTTGGGTATAAGAGCCTGGGTCTCTGACCCCCTGAAAGCAGATCACTAATGGACCTGGGAAGAACTCTGCTGGAGTAAAGACTGCTGTGTTGTAAGGATTGCCACTCTGCCTAGGTTGACTGTTCCAAAGAGCTGCTTCTCTGCATTGCTGAGCTGCCTAGCTGTCTGCTGATCTCTGCCCTGCTGAGGACAAGGATAGGACCCATCTTGTTGACCCAGAGTGTCTCCAAGGACTGGCTGGCTTGCCTCCTGTTCTTTTGCAGTCTCAGGGATCATCAAAGACTGCTTGCTACCTTCTGCTGAAGCTGGACTCCCCCATCTGTGATACTTCCCTTGCCTGAGGTGCCCCTTTCTAGTCTTACACCTCAGAAGTGGGTTCTGCAGCTGAATCCTGCAAAACCCGATACATCACTTTGAGTGCATGTAAAATTTCACTGCATTGCTCCTTCAATGCAGAGACAGCTCGATGACATCCGATCCATAGCATGTGTGGCTTGACAATGATGCTCTCCGTGACTCGAAGACATTGCATCCCATTCATCTCAATGGAGTTTGATGCCGACACAGGACCCAACTGCGAGGATCGGAACTCAGTACTGTGCCCTCAATGTTGACGCATTCCTCCATCAAAGGTACTGGTTCAGTAGACTCTGCGTGGCTGTAGCCATTCTACCCTTCATCATGATCAGCCTGAACTTTGGATTTGTATCGGTCCCTCACAACCTCAAGTAACCTTTTCACCGCTAGTAATTTCTAAGCATTACTTTTGATTTAATCTTTACAAATTAATATCTCAACTTCTACTTATTGCGATTTTGTCATTTTGGTCTTGTTTTACTCAGATAAATATTAACTATTTTGCTAAATTTGTGTGGAGTCCTTTTTGTGGTGTTTTCATTGTGTTACTGTGTGTGGTTGTTGCACAAATACTTTTCACATTGCCTTTTAAGTTAAGCCTGGCTGCTCTGTCCCAAGCTACAAGAGGGTGAGCACAGGTTAATTTAGGGTGTGTATCTGACTTACCAGGACTAGGACTGCAGTCCCAACTTGGACAAGGTGCATACCCCTGCCAACTAGAGACCCAATTTCTAACAAGGGGGGGGGAAATTGAGGGAATATGGGGGACAGTGGTGTTCTAGGTATAGTAGGCAAGGTGAAAGTACTAGCTATTCAGAAAAGAAGGAGAGGGGCAAGAAGGGAAGGTTAGACAAAGAGAAAGTAGGGAAAAATGTGGAAAAATGTGGAAATAGAGGCTGGGATGGTCCAGGAGGAAGGAGAAATGGGGATTGACAGGGGACAGTGGTTAGGTATAAGTTCATAGTAGGAAATGAGTTAATCACATTGAACAATGTAATGAAGAGAACTAAGAAGGAATAGCAATTTATCCAGATTACAATTAAAGAGAAAGGCTTTTAATGTCTTGCGGATGGTTAGAAGGAAGAGAGTTCCAGTGGGCAGGAGCCCTTGAAATCATATTGTGCATAGTAAGAGATGCAACTCAGCAATTATGATGCAGGTTCACAAATCTTGTACATACCTAATCAGAGGATCACAGGACTTGGTAGGATCTTTATTGCTACCATCCATGTGCGTGTGTGTGTGTGTGTGTGTGTAGATTGAGTGATCCACTGCAGATGCAAAGTCAAATAAAAGAGTTTGAGACTATACAGAAATCCTGAAGAAACCCTCATCAAAACAATGCTAGAAAATGAAACCACACAATGCCAACTGCAATTAAATTTCAAATTGCATTTATATAGCGCTTACTATCCCAGTTGAGGCGCAGACGTACATACATTCTTTTGAAGTAACTACATAAAGATACTCAGGCCCTCATTACGACCCTGGTGGGCGGGGGAGAAGTGACGGTAATACCGCCAACAGGCCGGCGGAAAAAAATGGAATTATGACCATGGCGGTTACCACCATGGTCATCCGCCACTTCTCCACTCCGACCGCCAGGGCGGTGACGACCGCTGGGCTGGAGACTTTGGTATTCAGCCCAGCGGCTGTCACCAGACCGCCGGCGGTATCAGGACCCTGCATACCGCCATGGATTTTGGCTGGTTTGGAACCGCCACAAAATCCATGGCGGTAGGCACTATCAGTGCCAGGGAATTCGTTCCCAGGCACTGATAGGGGTCTCCCCAACCCCCCATCCCCCACACCCAAATCCTCCCCCCACAACCCTGACCCCCCTACAACTCCCCAAAGGTGGCAGGACCCCCTCCACCCCCACCCCCAACATTAACACACACCCCCCTCCCCATCCCCACCCCCAACATTAACACACACAGACCGCTACACGCACACATACACTACAACACATACCCGCACACATACAAACAGACATGCAAACATACCGACCGCACACATTTTCCTGACAAACAACACCCCCCCACATGCAGATATGCACCCACACACCCCCTCTACATACTCACACGCACACCCCCATACACACACAACACCCCCCACCTCTCTCCCCTAATGGATGATCACCTTACCTTTTCCGGTGATCCTCCGGGAGGGAACGGGATCCATGGGGGCTGCTCCGCCACCATCTCCCCATCACCTGAACACCGCTACACCGAATCCTGGGTTGGGATTCGGTGGGCGGTGTTCTGATGACGGGGCGGTGGAGGTGGAGCAGCCTCCACTTCCCCGCCGACTGCCAGTATGGCTGCTGGCGGCTCTCTGTCCGAAAAAGGACAGAGGGCTGCCAGCAGTCATAATGCGCTGCGTGGAAAACCGCCTGCACTGGCAGTCTTCAGCACCACAGCGGTCTTGGAAAAAGAGGTTGAAATGAGGCCCTCAATGTCAAAAGCACTTTTAGAATTATTAAAAGGCTATGCTACAGTCCCTTTAATGGTCTTGCGTCTGCTAACTGTAATGGTGTTACACTCTTCTCTCCCACATTTAAATGGTGTCTGATAAAGACAGCTGCAGAATGCAATCATGCAGCCATGTACTCCTGAACTGTAGATCAGGTTTGCCTTGCCTTCTAAATACAAATTTCAAAACCATTCCTATGTGGGTAATTCTTTCAACACCCTTAATTAGGATGCATCACATGTGTATGCTAATGGAATGGAATTGAAACTGTAATGTAGGTTAATCTACGACCAACTATGTTGCTCGACAGGCAAACTGCAGCATTTGTACTGTTACCAGTGCAGTGACAAATTCTTGGGCAGGCAGCATGGTGCTGCATTAAACCTACACATCCAGAAAGCATTCATTTATCCATTGTGCATGCATGTGAAAAGGAACAAAGCAGAGATTTTAGAGCACAGAAAGAGAAAGACAGATCTCGCCTGTGTGGCTCAGAATAAATGGGAAGATGGTGGGTTGTGGAAATGCCATAGCTATGCCATGCAAAAAAAGAGGGAGAACACGAGCGATTTTGAAAAAGAATGGAAATCTATTTTGACTGGGCAAATAAGAAAAATACTTTCATGAGTTTCAGCGTCTAACATGCTTTTGAACAGATTTTCCACTTTCCTTTATCTAACCATCCCGTCTTTTCTCTAAATACTTAGTAGTTTGTCAGAACAGCACTTAGAATTACCGGTTCGCTGCAGTTCTTAATTTTAGCCTGTGGTTTCTGGAGCTTGGCACTGGCACTTAATTGTCAGCACTGGCATTTATGACAGTCTTCCACATGGTGCAGCTGTTTGTTTCATTTAGAAACAAGAACAGTAACTGTTAGTTATTTAAATATACTCTATCAGGCCAACCAACTTCACCAAAAATCCCAGTGTGAAGAGGGGGCAGGGCCTTGTAGGGGGCATGGCCTTCTGCTGAGAAGCACCTAAGAGGCATTTTTGACCCCACCCTGTCTCCAAACCCCCTCCTCTAAAAACAAAAAACTGTCTGAGGCTGCTGTCAATGTTCAGGGGTGCTTTTACACCCATTAATGGATGTCAGCAGTTAAATGCCTCTGAATTTTTTTGCAAACCACTGTTTACAGTGGTTTTCAGCTTGTTTTCTCTGCCACCATATGATGTTGACTCTCACCGGATGGCCATGTTAGGGAGCCGATATTGTGTGTCATATGGTGGCACCGTGTGAGTTGGTAGGTCTCCACTATGAATGACTAATACCTGCTGTCAAAGCCATTCTTTTAGCTTTGGGAGCCTGGAAATCTCAGAACTGTCACACTTGTAGGAGTGTGATGGTTATTAGTTGTGCTGTTACAGTAACTGGCAGCACTGACAGCGGCAATGGGAGGTACAAGTGGAAGTGGCCCCCTGACTAGGGCACTGCCACTTTTGTTTTTCACAAATTAAGCACTGGTTATCTGCCTTCCCTGTCTGGCATCCTTTTCTCCTGTGCGGGCAGAGACATAGATATCAACAGTGCAACAGGTGCAGTGGTACATGGACCCAGAAGTATTAGGAGCCGCCTGAACTTTTGTGCTATGTTCTCCCATAATGAGTCATAGGCATGTGGAGGTTATCATATGGAAAGGTTTCAGTTCTACAAGGATCAGCGTATGAAACCACTGCTGTACTCTCTGCCAGACACGCTCCAATTGTCATTATTGGAACCCTCCATGCAGTTGGCACAGCTGCAGGACTCACAAATGAGTTCTACAATAATGAAAAGTGTAAGCATAACATAATATCTTTTTTTTCCCTTGTCTTTTAAACAAAATCCCACTGCTGTACCCAACCAAATATAATAAATAACACAGACACGCCCTAATAACTAAAAAAACTAAATTGTAAAAAACAAATGTTTACAAGTTGAGACCTAGGAAGTATAAAATACACTTGTGAAACCATGAGCATTAAACAATAAAACCATACAATGGTATGACAGATACATTTGGTAAAAATATCACAAATGTAAATGTACACTAATATCTGTAGCCCTCCTTGAGTTTCCGTGGTACATGTTTTTCATGGGTGGATCTCTGTGGATTTAGTTGTTCCATATTTTTAAACATCAGCTTGTTGTTCTCATTTATCACCTGACTGGATAACGAGTTTTCTCTTGTTCCAAACTAATTGAAAACATAATCTCTAACCTTAACAATGTTCCCAACATTCCACCAATAGCCACCCTCCACCATAACAGCATTGCCACACACCTTCTTCACAATGATCGGTTCACCATAACTGGTATCTCCTTTTTTAACAAATGTTTGACATTTGATGCGTACAACATCCCCAGGTTTGAAAATATGAATTCTGGTAGATTTGTTTAGATTGTACCTGTCTTTTCTTTCACTCCTCCCAGCATTTTTCTTTGGGCCACCTTATCTGTGACCTTACCCTCTACTGCTTTGGTTAACCAGGCAGGATATACTTTAGAGGTGGAACGTCATCCCCTGAGAAGCTCAAACAGGGATATTTTGGTGAGCAAAAGTGGTGTTGCGCAATAAAACCACAGCATAGATTTCATCATCTCTCCTACATCATACCTATTATCCTTAGCCTACTTAATACATTCTACCACCACTCTATTCATCCTTTCTACCAAACTACTGGTTTTTGGATGGTAGAGTGAACTTTTCAGATGCTTCACACCAGATTCTTCCAGGAAAGCTTCCATTTAGTGACTGACAAACTGGACTCCATTATCAGAGACTATGGACTCCTAGAACCCCACGCTCATGGAAACATCTCTGAGGAAATGTATAGCACTGCCAGCCATGGGATTGGGGAAAAAACTAACTTCTGGCCTTTTGCTGTTGTAATCCATCAACACAACTGCATAAAAAGGCCTACCATGTCAATGCCAACTTTCATCCATGGTTTCTTAGGAATAGGTGTAGGTTGTAAGGGTGGTGTCACCACCTTGACCCCCATCTCTGCTGTGCTACACACCACACACCTACTCACCACCATATCTACATCTACAGTTAACCAACATAGGACAAATGATACCTGGGGGAACACATTTAGTATTCCTCAACACCACACCATCTTCAATAAATAGTTCTTCATAGATTTTGGAGGAAGGGTGAATCTCGGCTCTCTGTCATTTCGCAAACCATTTCAGTGCAAATTTTGCTCTCATCAATATCTAATATTGCTATAAAACAATCTTCCTTATCCTCTTTCAGATCTTGTGCTTCTTGTTCGCAGACAGGTAACCTAGACAAAAAGTCTGCTGTGATATTTTCCTTACCTGGAAATGTATTTCACTTGGAAATCATATTGTAATAATTTCGTAGTGAAACATGCAATGCGTGGCATGGTGTGCTTAACCTTGTCCCCACACAAGATGTACACCAGAGGCTTATGATTTTTGTATTACATATTTCCTGCCCCACACATAACTCCTGAAATTCTCAATCGCCCAGTAACAAGCTAGCAATTCCTTCTCAGTTACTGAGTAATCCAGCTCAGGTTCACGTAATACTCTTGAAGTATAACTGATGACTGTTTCATCCTCTCTGGAACCTTGAGTCAGAACTGCATCCAACCTATACTTACTAGCATCCACCGTGATGGTGCCAACTTTCCCGGGGTCATATGGATTTAATGTTCTAGCATTTGCCAATTCCAGTGTAACACTGACAAATATGTTTTGACATTCACTATCCCAAAAAAAGGGAATCTTGTTTTTTTAGCATATTTAACAGAATTTTCACTTTGGTTGCATAATCTGATTATTAATTAATTATTAATTAATTATTAATCTGATTAATTGATTTAGCATAATATTCACACATCCCAATAAACAAATGTAATTCCTACTTATTTCTGGGTTTCGGAGAGTCTATCACTGCTTTAACCAACCCAAGTCTAGGTGCTATTTCTTTGCTTGTCACACAGTGAACCAAAAACTAAATTTCCCTATTCCAGAATTCACACTTCTCCTTCTTGACAATCACGCCATTCATTTGAAAAAGGTGGAGTACAGATCTAATAATCTTGTCATGAACTTCTAAATGCTTAGCATAAATCAAAACATTGTCTTGAAATGCTAAAACACCTTTAATATTTTCCAACAACTTGTGCATTATGCGCTGGAAAACCGAAGTGGCAGATGCCAAGCCAAACAGCATCCTGCAAAATTGGAATTAACCAAACGGTGAACTGAATGCTGTATAGTGCTGTGATTCTTCTTCCAAAACCACCTGGTGGTAAGCTGACGCCAGATCAATTTTAGAAAACCACTCTGCACCTTTGAGTTCCTCTAAAAGATCCTTAATCTTGGGTAGAAGATGCAAGTCCACCCAAATTTCGTTGTTAAGTCTTCTCAAATCCACACACAAGCACATGTCCCCATTTTGTTTCTGAGCAACAACTAAGGGCGAAAGCCACTAACTGGATTCTTTGGGTTCTATTACACCACTCTTTGGAAGCGTATTCATTTCACATTTGAGATCTTCTCTCAAACTGAACGAAACTGATCTGATTTTATGTTTCACAGGAATGTCACCTTGCTTAATTTTTATCCTATGTTTGAAACCCACAATTTTCCCTAGTCCTTCTGTGAAGACATTGGGGAATTCATCCTCAATGGAACCAAATACATAGAATCCTTAACTACTAGAAATTGTTCTCTAGTTCTGGGTTTCAGTATCATACCAAACAGACCTTGGTGGAACCACCCCAAAATATTCAAACCCTTAAAATGTCACAAATATTATGCCTTGGATCTTAAGCTCTTTAAACTCTAAAATGTCTTTAATAAAACCTTACAGTTCTATTTTCCTTCCTTCATACGAGACAGGTGTCCAGTCTGAGAGATACAATTTCATATTACTCCAGATGTTGTGAAATAGTTCTGATGTAATCATTGTAATAAATGCTCCTGAGTCAACCAATAAGTGTAAGGTTTTATCCCCACGGCAATGTCTACATAGGGATCCACACATTCATTTTGGTCTCTACAAACAATCTTATCTTCTGTGACTACTACAATCACGTCTGAAAAGCTTTTGCCATGAGTTCTTCTATATTTTCATCAACTTCATCCACTACACTATTAACTTTTGTTTGGCTATTTTGTGTACCCTGGCACACCTCAGCAAAGTGTTCAATTTTCCCACTCTTTCTACATGAGACATTCTTCACCGGACAAACTCTTCCTTCCTTGTTGTGTGGTGCATTACCACACCTAAAACTCATGTTAGTGCATTTAAAGAAACTTTTCTCAGATTTCTTTTGCTCATTTCTGTTTGTCTCTCCTGACTTTACTAGGTTTACATTGACATTACCATTCTCTTTTACAGCGGGACCTGCACGGAGTTCCCTCAGTGATATGTGTGCTAATTCAAAATTTTCTGCAACTTTAATTACTTCTTCCAATGATGGATTACCCATGGTTTTTGCTTACTGTGTTTGTCTGAGCAGTGATCAATAAACTGATCCCTTATCAATTGGTCATGGAAATCTCTGAAATTACATTGCGAACACAACTTCATAAGTGCACTAATATATGCATCAACATCCTAATTTTGTGTTTGTGAACGTTTGAAGAATTTGTGCCTCAAAACCACCAGACTGGGTTGCACATCAAACCTTGTAGCTAATTTTTTAGTAGCAACTTGATAGTCATCCAATTCTTCTTCAGTTTGAACTGAATTAGGTAGGGGTTTAAGAAATTCTCTACCTTCACAGCCCAAAGAATTCAGTAGCAATTATGTTTTTGTTTCCGGTCTGTAACGTGATGCACTAACAGCACCAAGATATGTTTAATCAAATCCATCAAACCATTGTTTCCATGGAATGGAGGGTGTTACATTTGTCTCTAAAAATGGTGGTGGTGGATTTACCGCTTGCATGACTCACAACGTGGTTCACACTAGCACCTACTATCAAAGTAAACTGTTGACTGTTCAAATAATTTTGATGTGACAAACTGTGTGTTTATATGTAAATAAACAATTGGTCTCCAAATAGGTTTATATGTAGGTGTGCGTATTACCACTGTGGCACACTTCTGAGCTATCGTTCCAAGTCTATCCTGGGTGTTCTCCTTTTGTCTTATGCCAGACAGTGAATGACATTGCTGCCAAACCAACAACAAAAATAAATAAAACAATTTAGAATAAAAATCTAAGGTGTGCACATCACCACTGGTCTTCAACCTGTGGTGTGCAGGGCATACCTAATATGCAGAGTTATCCTGTCTCATATAAATTGTTTTACTATCTTTTCAATTTGTCTTCCAAGTTTATAATCTTTTTATTTGTTTTATTTTAACAATGGTGTGCACATCATCGCAGTTGTGCACAAGCCTCCGTAGCAAAGTTGCATGTTATTTACTTCAATCAAGCGATCTGAAGCTCCTGTAAAAATGTCTTAAAAATAGCTGCTGTGCGCGTCTAATGGTGTACGCATTTCAGCTCTTTAGTCAGTTTCAAGCTCCTGTTTGCGTTACTATGTCCTCAAAATGGCTGCCGTGCGTGTCCAATGCTGTACGCGTTTTCAGCACCTAAAGCAATTTCAAGATGGCCACTGTAAACAGTCACTCTGCAAGTGTCTATTGTTGTAACAATGATTGCTATAACCACGCATGCGGGTAAACACTTGTGACTTGGGATCGTCGTAAAAGAATGTTACTGCTGTCGCAATGGGTTCCTTGCCTAATGCGATGAGCCTTTGGCGCAGGCATACTCACATCAGTCGTTCTCACCTTCCTACAGTTGTCAGAGTATTCCGCTTACTGCGTGGGTCTCAGCCAGGGGTCTCTCCTCGTCACCAATCTCAGATGTTATGTTCTCCCATAATGAGTCACAGATGCGTGGAGGTCATCATCGGTAAGATTTTATTTCTACAAGGATCAGCGTCCGAAACCTCTGATGTGCCCGCTAACAGAAGCTCTCCAACTGACATCCTTGGAACCCTCCATGCAGAGCGCACAGCTGCAGAACACACACAAATGCGTTCTACGATAATGGATCATGTGATCATAACATTGTATTATGGTAATTTTAATATTCAACCACCAGACAGATTGGCACATTTTCCTTGTTTGAACTAGAAGGAATTAAAACCTCGCAAAGCCACTGCTAGGGGCCAGGTCTTGAGGTGAAAAATCAACTGTTACCTCAGTCTTGCATAGTCGATTATGTTGTGGCATAACTGTGTGAAGGGGTTGACAAAAGAGTGCTGGAAACAAAACGTAAGTTGTAGGATGATGTTCGGATTTCATGCTTCATGAGTGGTGTGTCCAGGAATAACTACTCTTCGCCAAATGTGTAATTATCAACAAAATAGTACTGTAATCAAAACATGAGTAAAATGGTATTTATTTCCAAGTCACCACAGGTTCATTTAATTTGTACGTTGTGACCCAATAGAATGGTTCATTGTATGATAATGACATACAAAATTCTTTAGAGCGCTATTTGAGAACATTCTACATTCCTAACGTGTCTCTAGGTGTCGCACCCTGAGAAAACGATGGTCAAACATTATGCTTAGCCTAATGAATGGAAAATGGGTGTGTTTTCATAGACAAGAAATTGGGACTCACTGAAGAAAGACAGTGGATGCTTCACTTTAAACACCCTGTTTCATCACAAGGATATCTCCATAGTTCAAAGTCCTACAAGCATGGCATAGTCATCCTCTTTCGCAGAAATCAGAGCTTCGCAAGATAAAAACCGCTAGCCACTTTACAACAGGAGACACAGGTTCTATGCAAAAGCATCTGAAGAAATTAATCCATTTCAGTCCCTTTTCTACATCATTGACATACATGGGTTTTTGATGACCATTTCAGTCAGTGCTGTCTCCATTTCTAAAACCAATTGTACCAGACTCCTGTATTCTTGATGATTCCCGTTCTCCCCAGTTGCTAGTATCCGTGACAGAAAAAATTCATTTGATGAGAGGAAGTAGAGTCAGGGAAGGTTTACTGTGTGTGTTGTGGGTGACAGCAACAGGGAGTCTGTTGGAGTTTTTATGCCTGTGGAGCCGAAAGATTTTACTCATTACTAATTGTATGTTATTGTTAATCTGGGTGCTAATATGCTAAGTTGTGTTAATGTGTTCCATTACACATGTATGAAGAAGATACACGTTTGTTTAACTGCAGAACATTCATTAGCTTATAGTATATTAAAGTTTAAATCAAATAGATAGTTTTCACATTACAGCCACTTTAAGTATTTCACTGTAAGACAGAAAGTTGATTTCAAATCTACTTTCAAGTTTTCCTTCTCATTGTAGGTGCCTGTTAATCTGCATTATGTAGAAAAGTACCTCATTGTTTTGCTGGTATAAATGTTAAGCTAAATAGCAATAATTGGGGTCTTGAGAGTTACACCGTGCTTGGGGTTAAGAGGGATCCTCATATTTCGGCAGACAGGACAGAAAGATCAGAACCTATGGGTTTCTTCATGGCCGATGGACATGATAGATGCTCCCTCTACTTTAAAAGACGAGAACCACTGATGGCCGTAGATGATGAAGAGGAGCAGGTACCATCTGTGACCCTATATCACGTCTTGTAGAAAGAACCATCACTCAGGTCCAAGCAACCCAAAACACCACATGCACAAGAAGTAAACGTGATCCCACTGTGTGAGTTAATATTTATCAGTCCTGTTAGTCTAATCTTATGTCTGAATTACCAATACATCCATAACGAGTAGCGGTCACCCAGTCATCCCTATTCCTAAATCGTATAGGATTATTATTATGGACAACCACCAGTGTGAATATCATGATTGCAATTGGGCTCACTTATTAGGTATCCCTCAGGCCGTGATTACTGATCTCCCATAATCGAGCAGAAGGACATATTGAGTTGTAACATAAATAGTCAAACCAAGATATTAACTCCTGAAGCACTATTCTCATACCTTCTGCGCCTCGAGTGTTGTGCATAATGCAGGTCGCGCTCAGTAGTTAACTTGCTGAAAATCAATGAATGCTCCAATAAGCAAATTAGTTTTCACACCAAATCATCCTAATAGCACTATCAGCTAGTCACATATATGCCATGCTGAACTACATAAGCTGTGGCACGGAGTACTAATCATAGTATAAAGTTTTCCAAAACAATTGTAGCAGTGCCATATTTCTTCAATTACTCTGGTCTGGGGCAAGAATAGATCCCCTTACCCGATTACATACAGCTTGTACTCAGTAATTGCTATTACCTCCCCAAGTATCAGTCAGTGTGCCATCCTATACTACTACATGTCACTCTAAGTAGAGAGAACATCAAACACTACTGCCATGTTCGCATACAAGACGCAGCGTGGCCATGTCATGGAATATGTAATTTAATCTTGAATATGGCGGTACTACAAGTGTGCTTTGTGTGAGCCAATTAAAGGCTCATAAAATGTATTATAAAGAGCTACTGTATACTGGAGTCCCCCAGATCGAAAACGCTGCTGGCATGTTATCTGGAATAGCAGCTACTGCCCACGTGTGGGTAGCATATAACAGGGATAACCCATTGCCATTCGCATACGACTCATGTATCGACAAAGCTCAACAACGCTTAATACATTGTTGAGCGTGTCACTCCACACTCTTACATCCCCCTCTGATTAAACTCTACTGCAGTAAATAATACTGTCCCAAACTCACTACGTTCCCACCTATATATATATATTTATATATACATATATTTATATATATATATATATATGTTTAAATAAAATAATTAATCTATACGCAACATAATAGATTATCAAAATACCTGGGAAGAGTATTCTCAGTCCCTCATGCTATCTCTTAGGGTTGAATCTGGTGTTCTGCATGGGCGACACCTTAAGGTCTCCATTTATACCCCATTTGCATGCCACACATTCACTAAAGATAAAGAAAGGACGCTACATTCCCGGGACCCAATGAGAACCATATTGTATTTAGCACTAGACCACAAGTCCAATACAAATCAAGGAGGACTCCACAGTCAGAAGTAGAGGAAGGACCCAACAACCAGAGTCTACATAAGCACCATATTGAAATGGCATAAACTGTCCCTACTGTGAACTATCCATGGAAATACAGCATGTTAAAAGTAATTCCACCAAATTCATAACATATTGTATGTGCATGTGATCAGTTTGTAAAGTTTATTGTTAACCAGTATCAGAGCTGTGTACATCTATTACAC
The DNA here is from genome assembly GCF_031143425.1 of Pleurodeles waltl. NCBI lineage: Eukaryota > Metazoa > Chordata > Amphibia > Caudata > Salamandridae > Pleurodeles > Pleurodeles waltl. The sequence goes on along the minus strand of NC_090444.1, from coordinate 578,761,204 downwards.
TTGTTATATTAGTCCAGCATATGTAGTCATTATAGGATGGGATAAGATAATGTCTCAATTCTGATATACAAATTGTGTAAAACCATGAGGAATGGAGAAAGAGTGCCAAGACTGGGATTTATTGGTGACACTTGACAAGAAAGTAAGCAAATGCTTCCCCTAAGGTGTAAAAGAAAAGTGTAAAGGACAAGATACAGGAATCCTCAATGGTCAATTGTCTTAAATTGCATACAGGTTCTTCTTGTTAATAGAACAGTTATTTCTTCTGCAGTCTCTTTCGAGATGGCCTCCCTCGTTGATAACTGTGCGGTACACAAGACACCCGACTCGACTAGCACCACTGCACCGGGACGCCCCAGGGCAGGTAAAACTGTATCACTGGTCTTACTATGACTTTGCACCCCTAGCACACTACAATCCAGAGGGGGACCCCAGATAACTGTTTGCAAGGACCCCTTAGCAGCAAACGTACTTTGGAAACTTTATAGTGTAAAGATGCATTTGAGTAAATTGATCCCCAAAAGCACAGCTAGCCTCATGGCACATCTAGAGGCTAGATTACCGTTCCTAGAAAATTCAGTCCAGGCTGTGTCATTACTCACTTGGGTGAACATTTGGTGTTCGCGGCATACTTTCTTTTCACAGTTGATTTGGAAGACTGTCTAAAACAAGACCGAGCCCTTTCCATTCCCGGGATCGCCTGTGTGAAAAGCGGTTTTCTAGACATATGTTTGCCACATCTTTTTGACTACTCCAAAAAACTAGATAACAGGACCAAACATACAGTGAGATTACTCTTTACACAACACAAACAACAAGTCAGAGTTTTTAAAACATACTGCAAGAGTTCAGTCACCAGTTACTTAGAGCTTCAGCATGTCAAAGGGCCGGAACCCTATCTGACATGGGTTGCAAACACTGTTTATAGATTTTATCCGACTAGATTCAGACTTTAGACCCTGCACGTTATGGCAGCCTTTTCTAAAACATACTGCAAGAGTGCAGTCACTAGTTACTTAGAACTTACAGGTGTTGAAGGGCCGAAACCCTATCTAACATGGGTTGTGAACACTGTTTATAGATTTTATCTGACTAGGTTCAGACTTAACCCCCTGCACTTTATGGCAGCCATTCCGGACCAAGGTACCTGGTTTCACTCTTTATCGTCTTGTCCTTGCAACAAAATTTCCCGGCAATCTCTTAAACACTTTGGGGGTCATTCCAACTTTGGCGGGCGGCAGAGGCCGCCCGCCAAAGTTCCGCCGCCAGAAGACCACACCGCGGTCAAAAGACCGCGGCGGTCATTCTGGCTTTCCCGCTGGGCTGGCGGGCGACCGCCAAAAGGCCGCCCGCCCGCCCAGCGGGAAAGCACCAGCAATGAGGATGCCGGCTCCGAATGGAGCCGGCGGAGTTGCTGGTGTGCGACGGGTGCAGTTGCACCCGTCGCGATTTTCAGTGTCTGCCAAGCAGACACTGAAAATCAATGTGGGGCCCTGTTAGGGGGCCCCTGCAGTGCCCATGCCAGTGGCATGGGCACTGCAGGGGCCCCCAGGGGCCCCACGACACCCATTCCCGCCATCCTGTTCTGGCGGCGAAAACCGCCAGAAACAGGATGGCGGGAAGGGGGTCGGAATCCCCATGGCGGCGCTGCTTGCAGCGCCGCCGTGGAGGATTCCCTGGGGCCGCGGGAAACCGCTGGTTTCCCTTTTCTGACCGCGGATGTACCGCCGCAGTCAGAATGGCCCCAGAAGCACCGCCAGCCTGTTGGCGGTGCTTCCGCGGTCGTTGGCCCTGGTGGTCCATGACCGCCAGGGTCAGAATGACCCCCTTTATGTTCTTCTGCAAATTTCATGTGGGGCAAAGATGAATATACTTATGTGCTAATTGTGCACCTCTGTCTCAAGACACATCTTCAGCTCTTAGATACAGAATACTGTGCATGTGTCATAAAATTGTTTGTCACACTTTTAAACTTAGAAAATAAATGGACCTGGCTAATCTTGGTGAAACTCAAATTGCCTTATAATAGTGTTTCGTTTATACATAATTGGATCACTCTTGGTAAGCTATGTCTGAATGAAATATATTTTATGGTTCAAATTTCTTTATTGAGTTTCAACAGACAATATAAATAAGGGCAGAATCCCGCTCTCCAACAGCTAAAGGAACAAAGGAGGAAAGTAGTCCACGTCCCTTAGCCCCCTCTGAACCCAACCCTTTCCCTACCCACCTCCTCCTCAAGGTGCCTCTATGACCTACGAACATGGGGGAGTGCGTGGAATACTATTATTATGTCCCACTATCTCTTGTTGCACTGTGGACTGTCGCCTTCTGTGAGACGCAGGAGTCATAGGTATTTAGGGCAGGTCAGCTCTAATAATTTCCCAGCGAGTATGAATTATATTTTAGAGAGTTATTCATCCTTGGGATGTCATAAATCACATATGCATGTGTTTTATCTATGACGTTATTTATTCTTATGGCGTTTTTAATACCATTTAGGGTTGTGTTTTATGATTGTCATTGTGTAGATTATCCTTTTATGGCCTGAAAGCTGAACAAAAGATTTTGACTGACTAGCTAAGTAAAAGTGTTACTTTATTGCTACACAATACAAGTTGTAACAGTACTTATCTTCTTGAAAGTTTTCTGGTGCTGAAACATTATATAAACAGAGTAACTATTTTTCTAAACATTGGCCTTGAGTTCCTTCTTGAGTGTGTGTCTCATTTATTTACTCTGTGTTCAACAAATGCTTAGCACTACCCTCTGATAAGCCTACCAGCTCACACATTACCACAAAATGAGCTTTTGGGATAATCACTTTTATCCCTGTAAACCAATAAGGGTCGCCTGTGCTATCTGCATATTGTATTCCTACATTCCGAACACTGCATAGATTGCCAGCTTCCTACACACATACACTCACTCACTCATCTATATATAAGCTCACCCGTTAATACTTCTCCACCCACCCATTTTTACATTCTTACTCTCATATACACATCCACCCACCTACTTAACCATCTACTCAGCCATGCGGAGGGTCAAAGGAATCCACCAATAAACAAAGACTTTCACACCACCACTCCATCCGTCAGGTGTGGCTTTCAGAACAGAGGCAGTTCAATGAACGTAATACAGTATGTCAAAAGTGGCTTGCAGAACTGGAGTCAGTGCAGAAGAGCTGGTGGCAATCAGTGCTGAATAAAAAAGAGGTGGTTTGGTTTGCAGATGTAGCAAAACAGATGTGGCAAAACACCTTAGAAATGTTCTCCAGATATTCACACAATAAAGCAGACATAGTTTTGGCAGCTGGACACAAAAGTCCACATGCAGACCATCTGAACACATTGTTCCTGTCATAAGAGATTGCCTCCAAAACTGGGGACATTACACAGCATGCTGCAAACCATCAGCACAAAGCATAGGCAGTGCCAACTGCTATAAAAGGAAAAACCTATACTGACCTTGACAATGCTTGTCTGTGATATCTGTCACCTTGGAGAAGCCACTTGTATGACTAGAACACAAGGACTTAGTGACTCATCAAATCATTGAGACTTTTGAACAAGACAGTTGTCCATCTGGAAGACTCGAGTGGATGTGTAACCCTATGAACGTAGCGTCATGAGGATGTTTATTGAGGACTGAGTGATTTGTCAAATTATTAAGGCTCTTAAAACACAAAAAGAGAGTATCGGGAGTGGTTCACTTTCTTTGTCAAATTCTAAACCATCTAGTAAGACAAGAACGTCTTTCATGTCTTCAAGATATGTTGGTATTTGTCTTACAAATGGTTGCATAAACCAATCGCAAAACTCTAATCTCTTTTGGTTATTCCTTGACTGCCATGACCCACTTCCGGTTTTTGCCTTTTTTAGTCTTTGTTCTTGTCTTCTCTAACAGAGTGTGACTATAAGGGGTACCGCCCCCCTCCATTACTTCCCAGACCAGAGGCAATCCGCCTTGTCTCGCAGGGTAAGTCCACCTAGTTAGCGCCCCTGCCTGCTGCTCTATTGCTTGAGAATGTGTGTGTGACATTCATAGCATGTTTTTTGTCACATTTGTGTGCAGTGTTTATTTTTGATTGTAGTGGCACTTCCAATTCACCATTGTCTTTTATCTTCCCCTTAGGCCTCCCATAGAACAAAATGTTCAGGTAGGCCATCCATTTACTCACCTTATTTTCTAGGCATGCTTCTATGCCCCTTTGCTGATAGGGATCCCTGACCCTGACGAATGCCCCAGACCTTCCAGCTCATTGTGTGGGCAGAAACATGTTGGTCCCTCATTTTTAGACTCCATGAGTCATCGTCCTTACCATAGTTTTTACTCTTACCTATGAACACCTTTATTAAATTATTTCTACTTGAAGTAGGTGATTTGTAAGGTAATTTTATTGCATTTCTTATCTGGATCCCTGTAATATCCAGTCAGATTTAATCTCAGCACTCCCTCAGCAGTTCTTTTAACAACAAGGTTGAGTCTTCCCAGGTAGTATCATCTTACCTGGGTGGGGCTAGGTGGTCAAATGATGAAGCATGACACTATAATGTGTGTGAGACCACCTAGTCTGTAAAGGGAACTCCCTCCTAAAGACACAGCCACTTCCTACACTCCTCTCAATCTGATAAAGACGTGCTTAATTAGCACCTTTTGTGCTGGACACAATAGTCCAGTCCCCTCCAGTTAAACAATAACCCCCCCCACACCTTTAGTGTTTCGAAAATTATTAAGGCTTTCAATAGAGAAATACAAGTCCATTTGGATGATTCTAGTGGAATTTTAAATGTAAGAACGATTGATGTTTTGAATGCCAATTTGTGGGAGAATATGTTCTTGTCCTGAAGAAGGTGGTGATAAACTGTGAAGGCCATCAAAACGCTTCAACCAAGATGTGATATTGAATTTGTTGGGTAGCACATTATATTTGACTGGGACCTTTATGTATATGTCATGTAGCATGCATAACATCATTGGATCAGCAAAGTTGTAATAGACAATTATGTGTTATCTTATGTGTCTTTCGCGTTTCTTAAGACTGTTTCTTCTTTTATATTTCTTTTATATTTATGAAAATATTTTCACATTCAGCATTTTTAGGGCTGAATGTGGGGATTGTTTTAGAAATTGTGAACAATTTGAGCAAATTATCTGTATTTGACTTGTCTAAAAAATCAATTTTGTGATTAAAGGGCACGCTTTCATGTTCATTGTTTTGAGTTTGTGAGCCTAATACTGTCGTAGTACTGATCTGAGTATTACTGTGCTGCTGAGTGTTATGGTGTTAGGTGAGAATGGGTGCAAGGAACATGTGATCATATAGCGCACACCCATGGGGAAGTTTGGTTTCTGATTAAATATTGTGCTCCATCCCCTTGTTGTGAGGGGCCCTATTCTCTGTTACTGTTCCTGAACATTTCTTCACCAGAAATGTGGAAGAGGTCTTGACCACACAAGCTTTGATAAATTAGACAGAGTTTTGTGATCTGATTCACTTCTCCACTGGAATCCATAGTACATTTTGTAGTTCCGGTGCAATATGACTTTAGCAAACATAGTACATGCTTTCACAGTCTTGAATTGCTGAAACCATTTAATTAGATAAACAGGAAGGCCCAGCAAATTACCTTTACATAGTAAAGTCTAGAGCCTACTTGGGTTAAAAGGGGCTGTAGCTTATGGGGTTGATCCAGATAAGAAAAACTCTTTTAAAGTCCGGTCAAAGGGAAAAAACTGGTCTTATATGAATAAGTCACGTGAAGGGGTAAGATACTGATTGATTATTCTCCAGGTCTAACTTGTGTGTCACCTTTGTAAGCTAAGAAAGAAACCTATAGACTCTAATGAGTGCAGGCAATAGGCACAAATATATATATTTTTTTAAATAGGTAACAATATGAATCCTTGCAGCAAAACCACAAGGTATTTTTTCATCAGCTGTTTGCAAAGATGAAGGGCCTTATTTATACTTTTTGGTGCAAAACTGCACTAACGCAGTTTTTCACCAAAATATTTTGCACCGGCTTGCACCATTTTTTAGCACCAGCTGGGCACCATATTTATGGAATGGTGCAAGCCGGTGCAAAGGGTAGGCTAGCGTAAAACAAAAATGACGTTAGGCAGGTTAGAGTCCAAATAAATGACTCTAACCAGATTAGCTTTATTTTTTGATGCTTAGGGGCATATTTATACTCTGTTTGCACCGAATTAGCGTCATTTTGTTTTACTCTAATTCAGTGCAAAACTAACTCCATATTTATACTTTGGTGCTATACCCGTCTAGCGCCAAATTTATTGATTTAAAGTCATTTTTTGGAAGTGGAAACCTACCTTGCCTTAATGAGATGCAAGGTAGGTGTTCCAGTGCAAAAAATGACTCTATGGCCTTAACGCCATATTTATACTCCCATGCAAAAATGGTGCAAGGGAGGGAGGAGGGGTCAAAAAATGAGGCAAAGCTTGCTTTGCCCCATTTTTTAAAGCCTGGTTCAGGGCAGGCATTAGGAGACCTGGGGGCCTAGTTCCATGGTGGAACACCATGGAATAAGCCCACAGGTGCCCTCACCAGGCCCCAGGGGCACCCCCACCCACACCAGAGGGACTGCGGAGGATGGGGGGGCCTCATCCCGGGTAAGTACAGGTAAGATTGCATTTTATTTTTTTAAGTGCCACAGGGGGCCCTGAAATGGGCCCCCATACATGGCACAGGGTGCAATGGCCATGCCCAGGGGACCCTTGTCCTCTGTGCTGGCCACTGGGGTGGTGGGCATGACACCTGCCTTTTCTAAGGCAGGAGTCAAGTGGCATGGTAGGTTTAGCACCATAAATGACGCTAATCTGGTTAGAGTAATTTTAAACCCTCTTCTACTATGCTGCCTGCCCCGTCCGACTAAAGTCATTTTTTTTAATTCTAGCCTACCCTTTGCACCGGCTTGCACCATTCCATAAATATGGTGCCCAGCTGGTGCACAGAAATGGTGCAAGCCGGTGCTAAACTGTTTGGTGCAAAACTGAGTTAGTACAGTTTTGCAGCAAAAAGTATAAATAAGGGACTATATTTTGTAAGTGTGCGCCACTTTTGCGTCAAAAAATGACATTAATGCGGCGCAAAAAAAGTATAAATCAGGGCCTTGGTGCTAGTTAGGTCTAGCACCAAAGTATAAATATGGAGTTAGATTTGCACCAAATTAGAGTAAAAAAAATGACGCTAATTCGGTGCAAAGAGAGTATAAATATGCCGCAGAGTATAAATATTCCCCTAAATATGGCGTTAAGGCCATAGAGTCATTTTTTGCACGGGAACGCCTACCTTGCATCTCATTAAGGCAAGGTAGGTCTCCACTTTCAAAAAATGACTTTAACTCCATAAATTTGGCGCTAGAGGGGTCTAGCACCAAAGTATAAATATGGAGTTAGTTTTGCACCAAATTAGAGTAAAAAAAAAAATGACACTAATTCGGTGCAAACAGAGTATAAATATGCCCCGAAAAGTGTTATGGAATAAGGTGAGTCGGCTAAGATCTGATCTTGTTCGTAAGTGTGCCTCCGATCCCAAGTAGTTCGGCAGGAAGAAAATAAGTGAACAACACAGAAAGATACCGCAGAATCTGCAGGTACTAACACAAGTTTTAAGGACTACAAATCATAAATCAATTCAAACAACAACCAGTGCGGTTCCAGTTTTATACATGAGGCCGGTCTGCTAAGATCCCAGTGGTCAGTAATCGTGTTCTGCATCACTTTTACAGAGGCGGCCTACAACTAGAGGTTTTAGACAAGAAAGCCTGAAGTGAGTCATGAACTGACCCTGAAGGCTTGCAACTCCCAGGATGAGGATAGGGCTGGTAAGAGTCTGTTACCTGGAAGTGAGTCACCTGAGAGGAAGGCACTGGTGATAATAAAGTGTTACAACACTTTCTTCTCAGTAGGAGCCGACAATTGGTTTTCCTATATCGTTCCTGTCAAATAATGAACCGCAATATCATCAAACATTTTATCTGTTTTTGCACAAAATACTAGGCTGGATCACTCTAGCTGTTGTGTCATATGGGTATGAAATTCACCAATGCTTCCTGAATTCTATTGCTGTAATAGTGTTTTTCGGGGTCTCTGATGGATAATTATAATAACATAAAGATTGTATGTAGTGATCTGTAGAGCAGTTCATGTGGAAAAGCCTGAACATGGAACATATCATTTCACTGTTATGGTGGTTAAACCCTGAATCGCATGTAGTAACTATAATATTGCTGAAATACTTCCACAATACTACTGTTGCTTTTTAAACATTAGCATAGCTACGTCACAATTACCCTTAACTTTAAATCTGCCTTCTTTGTTCTCCTTAACATTAAACAGAAATACTTGTGTGAATGTCCATTAGCTTATATTTTGTTTAGCAGATTAATACTGTTTAATCCGTTTACAACTGGTATTCATGTTATCCGAGTATTGTTCAAGTGTTTGATGTTCATTACATAATTTATTTGATGGAGAGAAACTCAGGCTACATGAATTGCACCATAATCTCACTCCAAACACTCTAAATTCCAGAATAAATACATAACGCTGCAGTGCCCCGGAGGTCCGAACGGCGCCGTGCAAACTGAAGCGAACCAAGTTACCACAAGGAAAGCGCAGAGGTGGAGAGGATGAAGAGATTGCACAGTGTGCTTCTGATTAAAATCCTGACCATTCTCTAACCCACACAGGATGTGCTCAAGTTTTCCAAAAAGACTCCTAACACATCATAACTTGACACAGGGGCCCATGAACCAACATTATGTTCAAGCACAGCCCAAGATTAGCAGAGATTTAAAACAGCAAGCACACCCAATTCATGATTTACGCAGTGCACTTTCAAGTCTGATTCATGGAAGGTTTGGTGCTCCTATGTAATCCTCTGATGCATGAAAAATGCCATGTGGGTCCACAAATGGTACTCCAAGACAGTTGGGGAACTTTGAGTGATTATGACCTCAGTCTTTGAGGTGTTTAATTTTAGACAGAGTTCGTCCCTTATCCTAATTACTCTAATTCAACGTGTAAGTAAACGGGCTTGATTTCCCTGTTTCCTCCTATGTTCAACAGCAACTAAGTGCCATCACCATTCTCAACAAAGATAAAACACTTGTCATTTAAAAGGGGTACAAGCGAATGCAAGTGAATACTGACCAGAAGAGGAGGACAGGGAAATTCTTTGTGGGCTCTCCAAGTAACAGGTCTTGTTACTGAGGTGATAGAACCTAGCTGCACTTTTTGAATTCTCTCTGATAATAAAGAGCCAAACCATTTCAGGACTGAACCATCCATAGAGACCCTGGCCTAGAGATGGAGTAAATGATGGTGGTTGGCAGTGTGAAAGCTAATAGATACAAAAGGATCAAGGCCCTGCCACAGCAACAAATCAAGATCACTCTTAATTTACCAATTACAGATAACACAATTATCTCTGTGCTGAGCCCTGGTCTGAAGTCCATCTAACTAAAGTTTTCCTTTTTAGAAATTACACCACATTCTAGACGTCTGGCAACACATGGGAGGCAGAGATGGGAAAAATTACTGGCACTACTTGCAGACAGAGTGGGTATTTGTAAAGAAAAGGCAAATAACTGCAGACTAAGGAAAGCCTGAGACAAAACCCTGACTTAAAGAGGAGTAAAGAAAATTGCAAATTGGTGAAATCACAAGTAAACAAGAATAATTAGGAGCTTTTCAGGGCAAACATCTGCTGTGGTGCCAACTCCCATTCTCTTTCTGAAATAGGACCTCAACTGTCAAAGTGAACAATTCATTGAACTTCACAAGGTCATTCTCTAAGCAAGCTAGCACATTTCTGCAGCCTGGTGTTAGCGAAGACATTTTGCTTTTTAATAAAATATGTGCAATATGCTTACATTTAGGGGCTTTCAGCCACCACTATTCATTCATTGGTCTGTTATTGTGCCATTCACATTTTGTTTCCACCCAGTACAGCATACAGAATGTGGTAAAGGGTCAGCCTATCGAAGCCACTGGTTAACTGCACTTTGAGTAATTGTGCTCTCTCACAGGGAGCACGTCCAGAGACAGGAGAGTTCCCTTTAGTACCAGAGGTTTTACTTTTACTTTATAAGTGATTTAGTGCTACCTTTGTGTTTAGAGCCTGATGTGATAGCATGAGGCTTCTACTGCACATTCCATCTTTTTCAGATCCCTTTCAGTGATATTACACTCTTTTCAAGTGTTTTGCTTTTCTGACTGCTGCTATTTCACAGCATACAAGAGTGTGTCCTTTTGAAACGGTACTGTAATATGTTAACTTATTTCTTTTTTTTTCTTTCTGTCTTTCCTTTTTTCCTACTCTCCTTCCTTCTCTTTTTCTTTATTATGACCCTTCACTCTTTCGTTCTGTGTCTTTTTCCCTCTCTTTCTTTCCTTCATTTTCTTTAACTCTCTCTCTTTACTTCTCTCTTTGTATCCTTTGTTGTTTCCTTGTCTCTTTCTTTCCTTCCTTCTTTCCCTCTATGTCTTTCCTTCTTTTTTCCCTTTCTTTCTTTTCCTTTTTTTCTTTAGTTTTTTCTTTTTTTTCTTTTATTCCTCAAAGGCAAGAGGCTTGCATCCAAGGCCAGACTGATGGAACTTTTGAGGTCTGTGTTGGTGAAGACCTTTTGATTTTACTAAAATTGTGTGTATAAAATAGTTACTTCTAGGGGTTCAAGCCAGATTTAATCAATTAGTCCGTGGCTGATGTCACTCACATTTGTCTTCCACCCACTTCAGCATGCAATAAAGGGCAATGTATCAGTCCTTCAGTTTTAGGGAGTCGTATGATAATGTGTGTTTTTGAGACCAAAAAATAATTTTTGCCTGTAGCAAATTATCTTTTTAAGGTTGATAAGGGCCAGGCATAATCTCAAACAATAACGTTTTTGAAAAACTATGACAAAACAAAACAAGAATTGACAGAAGGCTGGTGGCTATATCTAGACATATTTGCTTTGCTAATCTTTGTTATGTCTGGTGTTAGCCAAGACCTTAAGATTTTACAAAGTATAATATACCTTCTTAAAAAGGTCTTTCATCCAGCTCTCTTCATCCATTGATCTGCTGTGGTGTCCTTTTTGCTTCCACCCATTACAGCTAAAAAATGGGGGAATGGGTGAGTTTACTTAAGCCACTGGTTAACTTCACTTTGAGTGACTGCATTTTGCTCTTTCACAAGGAGCACATCCACATGCAAGACAGTTCCCTTCAGTTACACTGTTTTTGTTTTAACTTTATAATTATTTCAGTATTGCCTTTGTGTTTAGAGAACGTTGTGATAGCAGGACGCTTCTGATGTGAGCACAAGAAACTCTGCTTTATCAGGTTCCATTGCCTTCTAAGGTTCTTGTAATTTCCTTTCGTAATGCTATTGTTTTATCTGATTCCTGCTACTTCCCTGCATACCAGATTGTTTCAATTTGAAACTGCTCTTTCATTCTTAAACACAAGAGGCTAGGAGCCAAAGCAACAACTAATGCAATTTATAGGTCTGTGTTAGCCAAGATCTTTTGTTTTTACTAAAAGTATGTGTATAACATAGTTGCTCAGAGGGATTCTCAGCCAGATGTGATTGAATCTTTCAATTTTTATTTCACCCACTCCAGCATACAACAAGGGGCAATGTGTCAGCCTACTTCAGCCCCTGGCTGACTTCATTATTAGTTACGGCATGCTGCCCTTCAATATGCAGCACATCTATAAACAAAGTAGTCCCATTCAATGCCCAGAAAAAAATATGGTAATGTGTACTTCTTTGAGACCAAAAAACATTTTGGCCTTCAGCCAATCATTTTTATTTACATTGATGAGGACCTGGCAGCTCCCTGAACAATAAGGCTCTGCACAAGCCATTACAAAAACAAAAAAAGAATTGTGAAAAGGCTGATGGCTAGCTCCAGATCTATTGGATTTGCCAGTGCCTGTTATTGAACTGGAGGAAGATGGACTGAGGTAAGGTATGCATTTTTCAATCTCCCAGCGGGCAATGATTTAACATGGTCCAAAGTAGGCTTTACTTTGTGATCAAGTCTCAGGAGAGAGGTAAATGATTGCACACTTTGAATAACTGATGGCATAAATTAATGGCTTTCAAAATCTCAGATCAATATTTTCTTTACTCAACTTTAATTAGGTGCCAACATTTTCCAAGTTCCAGGCAAAAAAAGTATTTCATTCTTTGTCAGTATGTCCCCATTTAACTTCTAAATGTCAGAGAACAGTTTTTTTCGGAATGTATAACTGTCAAAAAGATTTACACTTTAAGTGTATGCAGGTTTTTTTGTTTCGTAATTCTTTATTGAGGATTATACATAGGAAAGTAACATCTTACATGGCAGTTACAGTGCAAAGGAACAGCATGGACTTTCATATGCAATAGTGTAAATTAAATTTTGACAATCATAATTGCCTGATCCATAGTGACAAGATTCCGTGCAATACGTGTACATACTATTGAGTAATGAGAACTTTCATACATGTATCCATGGGTCCAGTCACTTTACATTACCGCCTTCTGAAATAAGGGACAGAGCTCTATATAACAGCAGTTCCGGCCATAAACCGGGATAGAAGTTGGGGCTCAACATCATGGCTCACTAATATAATAGTCGCAAGAGTATGGGCCTGGTACACTATTACCTTATAAGGAGGCAAGCTTGATAAAACAAGGACCTCTAATGAGTAAGGGTCGTGCCAAGCTGTGACAGTACTGAGAAGGGAGTGAGAGTATTGAAAGGGCAGTAGTTACCATTGAGAGCACTCATCTTGTGGTGGCGAAAGATTGAACAGTCATGCAAAGATGTAGAGTAGATACTGGTAGGGACTATAATCCGTTGTAAGGGAAGAAAAAAAAGTAAGGGAAGTAGAGGAAGGAGAGGTTCGAAAAAGAGAAACATATATGTAGAGAGGAGGAGAAAGGAGATGGGTGTATATTAAAAGTGTGGGGGAAGAGAGGTGGGGATAGCTGAGGAATGAAAATTAGAAAGCATGGAGGGAGAGAAAATAAAGAGAATATAGTGCAAAAGATAGGGGGAAGGATAGGGGAACAGTAAGTTAACTGGAGAGGGGGTGGGGATTGGAGGGGAAGAAACAAAAAGGGAGGAAGAAAGGGAGACAGAAAGAGAGAGATAGAAAGAGAAAACGGGAGCGACCGTGGCTGGGGAGTGATAGGGGAGAGGGAAGGGATGGCGAAGGTGTGGGTGGAAGGGAGGGGGGATGGTTGTGGTGAATGGACATGAGGTTCATTGTTCTGCAAGCCGAGAAAGGGGGCCCAAGTTTGCTGAAACACCTCTGTCAGGTCCTGTATGGCATAAATAATGCATTCATGGGCAGCAGTTTAACACATCGAGGATAGCCACTCATCACGGTAGGGGGGTTGGATGTTCTCCAATGTCGTAGGATGTTCTCCAATGTCATAGGATACAGAGTTTAGCTGTGGCCAATGCCGTATATAGTAGGCGGAGTTGTGTGCAGGATATATCACGAGCACCGCCAGTATCATGCAGTAGAAGCAAGGATGCTGGGAGAGAGGGCGGTAATGGCAGTGCCTCCCTCAGTGTGTCCCGATTGCCTCCCAGTACGGTTGTATGATTGGACAATCACATAGTATATGCATTAGGTCACAGCGCTATGTGGGCAGCGCCAACATCACGAGCGGGGCAGGAGCCCAGCTGTGCTGAGCTTTAAGGGTGTCTAGTACCAGTCGTGTAGGGTTTTAAAGAGACTAAATTTCATTCTCGCTTCATGGACACTTTTTTCCCGAACCTCTATAAGGGCAGACCATAGTCTACCTGTAAGCGTGTTTGCCACTTGGCCTTGAGGGATAAAAGAAGAGGTAAAGAGAAGAGGTGTTGGTTCAGTTGTTTATGCATGCCTAACGTCACTCTACGAAAAGAGACCCAGGTTTGCAAATCAAGTGCCGGTGAGTGGTGCAGAGTCAGTGGGAGAGTAGCCACGCAGCTATAAAGACAATGTGAAAGCTGTTGGTATTGCCAGGAATAATGGTTAGGGAGGCTAAACTCGGCCTGCAAATTCTGAAATGTTTTTAGTAGCCCGTTCTCAAGGAGTTGGTTGATAGTTAGAATACCCTTAATTAACCAAACATTTCCCTGCCTATTATTAAGCCGATATTGCCCCAAACCTCGCCTACGGTACACTCAATTTAATTATCTTCACCAATCATACTTATCACCAGCCCGCATCCAAAAGATCTACCCCCACACAACACCAACATGCCCTAGATGCGCTACACCAGCAGCTGATTTCTACCATATGGTTTGGAAATGCCAAACCATAAACTTGGCCTGGCAACGCGTGACGGAGGTTACAGTAGAGATTTCATCCCACACCCTTGTGCCCACTCCTGATTCCTGCTTACTCGGCATAAGGCATCGTACTAAAGCAGACAAACACACGCACAGGTTTATCGACCTGGCTTTCGTGGTGCATAAACGCTTGATAGCAACACATTGGAAAGCTCCATACGCTCCTTCTCACGCGTCATGGCTACGAGAGTTACACAGCCGCTCTCAGGCTGAAGCCCAGACACTTCACTTGCTACAACATAGAGGTCTTATCCTAGCTGGCCCGGAGATCTGGGACACATTTGTGGTTGCAATGGAGGCCAGAGATGACATGTATCCCCCATGAACAGATCCCGATCCATTGCACACCACAGCCTGAGCTGACACTGTTGAAGCTAGGACCGCACAGCAGCAACCTTGGTTTGCTCTTAAACACACTCATTACTACTACTCTTCCTCTCCCTCGGTAGATATTTCTAACCTGCGCCCAATGACTCCTCACACGCTCAGACAAGCCTGTAATACACAATCACAACAAGTAAAATAGTCCTGCCCCTGAACCCGTCAACACCGCAGACACCCTTAACACCCCTGAGGCGATTACTATATTAGTAACAGACATCGTTAGTATCTGGCTAATCCCCGTAAGCTGCAATCAGCCCTCATAACAGCTCAAATGTTAAATATCACTGCACCCTCCTTATACAACGCCCTTAACTCTCTCACATTATTAAGATAAGTTGTTAAAGTTTTCCCTTCCTGATATCCCCGCTTTCTTCCAATTCCCCTCTCCCCCCCTTTCTCTTTTACCCTCTTGTAGTGGCAATGCTGTGAAAAAAAAATTATACAATTGTGTAAATGTATTGCAAAATAACATACAGCTATTGTATTGATGTGTGCAGTTTGCGTTCAATAAACAGATTTAAAAACAAAAAAACAATATTGTGTATGAATCTTAGGGTCTACTCCCAAAAGGCATTGGGCTCAACACCATGAATGTAGCATGGCCTCCACCTCTTGGGTGGGCTGGTTGTGATGTGGAGGCTTTACACCGTAAAGTACGTCCAGGCTTCTTGGTTTATTCAGGAGAGCGTACTCCGCCTGTACCCAAAGGGGCAGATCCGGTCTGCCTGGGAGCAGGAAGGTCAGCTGAGACAGGTGGAGCGCCAGCGCATAATGTTCCAGGGAGGGAAAACCCAGACCTCCGCCTTCCCGTCACGCGAGGAGCGTGGCTTTGGATAGTCTCGCTCGCATGTCTACTTTCCTTAGCATTGGTAACGGTACCTGTAGTGGTAACATCCTAAGAACATAGGTGTAGCGGGGCAAAGTTATCATTCGGACGGCTTGTTCCCTCCCACAGAGGGAGAGTCCCAGTTTTGTGAAATCTTGTTGGGTTCGGATGAGCAGGGGTTCCAGGTTATCTTGTACCATTTGGTCCAAGCCCCTGTTGATGAGAATTCCTAGGGATTTAAGGCATGATTGTTTCCATGAGATGGGGAAGGCCATTATAGCTGTGCTTGTAGTCACTGGAGTCAAAGGAAGGGCATCACTTTTGTCCCAGTTCATTTTATATCCCGAAAGTGCTTCAAATTCCGTCAGAATCACTTGCAGAGCTGAAGGGAGTGAGTGAGATCTGTGAGCATAAGTAATATGTTGTCGGCATATAAATAAATCCTGGAGACCCCCTGGGATGGCGATGCTGGCTATAGCGGGGGTTCTGCATATGAGAGCTTCCAAGGGTTTGACAGCTTGAAGAAATAGCAGTGGCGATAGTGGACATCCTTGCAACGTCGTCCCCCGGTTGACGGGGAATGCATCAGATAGGAAACCCCCGCAGTTGACCTCCGCTGTAGGCGAGTCATAAAACCTTCAGACTTTTCTGATAAAGCTATCTCCTAGACCGAAACGTTTTAAGGTTTTGAAGAGGTACGACTATTCTATTTTATCGAAAGGTTCCTCGACATCAAGGGATATAGCCACTGCCTCCTCCCTGGAATCTCTAGCAGCCCAGAGTGTATTTGCTAGTGTGTGAAGGTGATTTCTCAATGATCTCCCAGGTACAAATCCTACTTGGGTATTATGAATAAGAGAAGGAATGACTTTTTTGAGACGGGCCGCCAAGACACCAGCCAGTATTTTGACATCACCACTGAGGAGAGAAATGGGTCAGTAGCCGCCGCATAATAAGGGGTCTTTCCCGGGCTTTGGGAGGACTGCTAGGGATGCTCTATTAGAAAAAGGGATCAAAAAGCCTGTCTTTTCTGCGCGATGGAAAGCTTCATACAGGGAGTCCACCATTTCAGAACCCGTCCATTTATAGAACTCTGCCGGAAACCTATCTTCTCCAGGGGCCTTGTGGTTAAGTAAATTAGAGATGGCCTGCTTAATTTCCTCTTTGCTGATCTCTCCTTCGTGAAGCTGGGTATTCTGGCCTCCTCAAAGAAGGTAGTTAGACGGTCATGGTTCTCTGCAGTTTCTGGGGTGTAGAGGTTCTGGTAGAAATGCCCAAAGGAACCGGCTATGTCCTGTGGGTGTGTGAGGAGCATGCCATCAGTATCTCATATGGCAGGGATGGCTAACACTCCCTTTTGTTGGCGTAATTGGGCTGCCAATAGTCGCCCTGCCTTTTCCCCTTGCTCATAATGTCTGCCCTTCAGCCTTTGTAGTGCGTACTCCACCTGGGAGGTATAGAGGGCATTAAGCTCCATTTTTGCCTTTTCAAGGCGACATCGTGTGGCCTGAGAGGGGGTCGCAGTGTATGCGTCAGTGCAAGATATTATTATTTCCTCTAGATCCTGTTGTCGGAAGTGGTTCCGGGAGTTAGCAAGGGAAGTATCACTCATAACGTGTCCTCTGATTGTTGCTTACACCGCTGCCCAGAAAACTTGAGGGGAGGAAACCGAGCCCCTATTATCAGTTACATAAATAGTGACGTGATCACAAAGTCGGTCCTTGCCCTGTGTGCAAGATGCGTTCAGATGCCATGGCTTGTGGCTTGGAGATATAAGGCCCATTTCTATGGCTAAGAGCACTGGGACATGATTGATAGCGCCGCATCGAGGATCCGGAACTCCCTAGCCATAGGAACCAGTTTGTGAGAAACAAGGAAGTAATCCAGCCGGGACTGCGTACCGTGGACCAGCGACATGAATGTGTACTCCTGATCGAGCAGGCAGGACAGGCGCCAGTGGTCCACCAGCCCATGATCTGTCAGTACATCTCCCCAGAGGGCTTTGTCTGCATTGCTGCCAATATCTAATCAGCCTGTTCGGTCTACGACCGCGTCACGAGCCACGTTCCAATCTCCTCCCTAGAGGTATTGAGTGGCTCCAATCTCCGTGAGGAGACAGTTAAAATGCAGAAAAAAATAATGTTTGGAACCTGTGGGGGCATATACGGACCTTACACCGAGCGTGTGAACTCCGAATTTTAGTTTGGTGAGGATGTAGTGTCTGTCCGGGTCAGACCATCATTTGAGCACCTTGCACTGTAGTGAGTGGTGGATTAGTATCGCAACTCCGCATTTACGTGCGGTGCCGGAGCCCCCTGATGAGGACGATGGGTGTCCGCTATAAAACACCCAGCCCACCCAATCTCAGTATAGTTTCTCGGTCTCTGAGGGAGAGAAGTTCTGAGGAAGGAATCCGAATCGTGCACAGGAGTCCCTATTGACTATGGTGAGAATACTGCGTATTATGGAAGATCCAGCCGGGAGGGAATGGAGATGGGTATCTGAAGTACCATAAAGTACACCCCAGACGATGGGGGTGCACCTAGAGAATCATGATGATGAGGATGAACAAGGAGAGCAACAGAGGCCTCTACATAGGTTATCAAGATTGCGGGAGGGATGTGTTGGAAGGGAAGAATGCTCGCCCAACGATCACCAGTTCCGTTCATTAACAAGATATATGTAGATATATTTAAATATACATATCGGGTCAGCACCCCGGTTGTCCTTAATATGTCCAGTGCCTGGTGTTGGTACACAGTTTTGGGGAGTGGCGCCATTCTAATTAGTATTGTGACAACATCAGCAATAACAGCAGCAAGAGGAAGAACAAAGATAACAGTGATACATTATGGCAATGATGGATATGTAAACATGCGAGGTACTTAGCGCTCAACCAATGATCGTCCCATAGTCTCACTGACAGAGAGTAGGAGGTCCATCAGACATCCCCAGGGAACATGCCAGTGAATCAGTCAGCAGGGAGCTAGGGTTTCAGGGGGGATCTTGAGTTGTCTCTGTCTCTGAGCGGCCGCTGGGTGATGTCTGCCACTGCTTGGAGGACCACGTCCTTCCCATCCTGAGATCTCAGGGGCAGTCCAGAAATCTGCCCCTTTTTTGTGTTGCAGACTGAATGCGGAAGTCACTAGGATCAGCAGCTGTGAGTGAAGTGGAATCATGTGGCGGGGGGGTGTTCGTCATAAAATCTTGAGATTCCTGATCCATAGGTTGGGTGGAAATATTGTCTAAGGAAGAACACTGATCCGCAGGGTCGAAGAAGTCTCTGGATTTTCCATCCACCGTTATCCACATTCTAGCTGGCTCAAAGAGTTCAAATTTGATATTCAGATAATGCAATTGAGGCCTGAAGGCAAGGAACACCTTCCTTTTCTCATTTGTCTTAAAGCAATGTAAATAATTGGGTTGTCAAGTCATTAAGGAAGTTATTGAAATTTTGGGTGGCTGATAAGAAAGCATAAAAGCTTCATGTATAGGATTTTCCCTCATATGCTATTTGCTTAAAACACCTTGCAATCCTGGGCATGAATTCCAGGTTTATATTTCCACAAGGGCCGAATCTATCTGTATCTACCTCAACACTGATTTTCACTGGTTCTCTCTGGTACTCCGTTTATTCCATGGCAAGTCTCCTAAGAGCTCCACCTTGTTCAACTCAACAATCTGATCCTTCAAAACTGAGATATCTGAGGTGTCACCCACATCTCTGCATATGGCGAATTTTTCATGTGTCATCCTGCTGGACATCCAAAAACTATTGTAAAGTCAAATGCATCAAAACACAGGCCCATGTCTAACCAATACTGCAGCGTAACCCAGAGAGCAGGCCTGGATTTATCCAGAAACGAAATACTTTATTAAGATCAGTATTTGAGGCTTTCAACATTGAACAGGATTAAGGAAAATACATATGTGATAATTTACAATAGGAAATATTTGCATATGTTTCGATAGTTCTGTAAAGCCGAGTATATTATCTTTTGTTACTGAACCACACTACTTCATTTACTGGCACCCATTCCTTTTATTGCCCAATTTGGCAGAGATGCTGCATTTATTTAAAACTACATTTTTTACAGGACACCATTTTTTAAACATGCCCAGAGTGTACAAAATATGGCCTTAAATGTTGTTGAAAAATATCTGTCCTGTGCCCCTTAAAGTAACATCGTATGTCGGAATATTGTGAATTATAGAGCTAAAAATGTCAACATTCCAAAGTATTGTGGAGTGGGGTATGTATTAATAAGTATAGACTTACTATTCATAACTCCACATCTATGTACATTACAGAAATATATATTGTCAAATTACATATATGTGGAGTTAAGTAAAGTAAACCCATACCTATCTGTATATACTACTTACCTTCTCGACTTTTTGATTGCCAAAAGTTTTGCAACAATATTTTTGCAACACGATTTTCAGTATACAGTATTCAATGTCTGACAATCCTGTATCTCAAACACTGTAATTCACCTACATGATCGCACTGATGCCCTGCTTGAGTTCGATAAGAGTGCCTGCTTCATTATCTGCTTGTACAGGTTACTGTAGAGTTCGATTTTGAGAGTTCTTCTAAGTCATCAGTCGGATCAGAGGGGAACTCAGTATTTCCGTAGTCCCAAAGATGCAGCATAAGGAGTCTCTATCCAAATGTATCACATTGACAGCTTGGCATTAATATAATCCCTCCATGTCGAACATAACACCTACAAAATGCCAGTCTCATTTCTAAAACAGTCTGCTTAGTCAAGAAATTCTCTTGACCAATCAAGGTATGAATAGCACTATTATAGACCCACTTTTAGAAAGTTTTATGAAAAGGAATGCAGCTTTGCAAAGAAAAAGCGTATTTAAACTAGATCACGATTGTCCAGGTGAAAAATAGCATAGCATGATCATGTTAGTATTACTACTACTTATGTCATCTATACCAATATTGAGAGAGGCTCTAGTTCTTCACTTTATGGTATCACATTCTTTGCTTCGTGACAGGACTTGTACATAAGGAAAAAATGCACCTTTAGCAGTAAGGAGAGCAACTCTCAGGCCTAAGCTTCTCTGATGAAACAGCAGTTACTTTGAGAGAGTTGGGTGTCACGACATGAGGCTTTACTTGGTAGTGTGCATGAGATTCTGAGCTATTAACTGAAGAGAAGCCCTAGCATGGGCTCCCACAAAGATAGAAATCCAATGCTGTGTTAAGCAACACATTTTTCATAGAGAAAAGTTAGGCTTATGCCTGGTATAAATGGAACAAAGTAGCGGGCTTTCCTCAGAGAAAGGTGAGTTAAGTATGTAAACAGCACCACAACAATATTAAAGGCAAGAAACCAATCGGTACAATTACCAAATAAATTTCCTAAAAAGAAGATGAATCTAATTCTTTAAATAAGACAAAACTGCAAGTATTCGCTAAGGAAATCGGGAAAAATTAAGCTTTGAACAAAAAGACATGAAGCAACCATAAAAGGAATGGAGTTGTAAATGACAATCTCATTCCATGGACAGTATCAAAGCAACCAGCAAGTGGTATTCTTGCAGGAAAAATTAAAACATGAAAAGGTTACCAGTATCTGTTATGTCTCACAGAGCATAGGAGGCAAGAGGCAGAGTCAGTTATCTTTTAGTCTGGACACTTAAATTCTTCTAATCGTCTAATAGCAATTCTGGTGGACTCTAGATACAGTTCAAGTGGAAAAGAGTATAACATAGAATCCTGCTACAGCCAGAAGTCCAAATTAATTCAGATGCTCAATAACGACTTCTTCATCACTTCTAGAAACCTGGTGAAGGCCTTCCAGGCTCCACACCAACGGTTAGCGATGGGAGGCTGGCTTAACCATTCACTCCAGCTTGAGGTGCTACCGGTCAGCTGGTTAGTCCTAGCTGTTAGATGCCCTTCTTCAGCCTTTTAAGTACTTGAGGCTATGGGAGACTATCTAGTCTGAAATGAGCAACCCATAGTCCCCTTCTGAGAAGACACAGCAACAGGTTCTTCCTTTCCTGTTCTTCATCAGTTCAGTTATGTACTGAATAGGGTAGGTGGTAATGGCCACTTTTTATGTAGGGACTACTTGCCCTTGATTTGTGACACCTCTGGCTCCAACCCTAAAAAATCCCATGCCCAAACCATGCTTCTTTTCAGTATGTCCTGGAGCTTTCTTATAAACAGTCACAAAAAGTCTTCCTCTGGGAGTCCGATAAAAACAGTATACCCAAATAACATTGTGTGGAACATCCATCACTGAACCTGTGAACTCTCCTTGAGAATCAGGGCTCGCTGGCTTAGGCTTGGTTCTCCCTTATCGGGTAGCAGACATAAACTGGCTGTAAAAAGATCACTATCAAGGATTTCCCTCACTCTAAGATCCTGTTTACCAACTACCTGGCAAATGTCAAGGCACAATCTGGTCATTTTGTGACTCTCAGCTGTTCATGTTCACTGCACTGCCGCTCATTACACATTACTGGTAAGGGTAAGAAAAGTAGTCCCTTGAGATTAGCTAGAGATTGCTCTGCTTTGGTGGTTTCTGTTTAGTAACAGCAAATATGTTATAGTAGCAGGAACCTGGTGAATACGTGGGCACTTGGATTCTTTGTGCATAGATAAACTAACTGAACTTCACTACAATCTTAATATATTGCATGTGGAAATACATACAAAATTTTAACAACTAACTTAACAAACTTAGTGCATTCAATTGTTTAAATATCCTTCTTATTACGAACTCTGATTTAGGATTTCCAACTGCTCCTAAACACTCACAGGGATATAGTTATGACCCCAGCTGTGTCGCACTTGCAGCACGCAACGTGGTGCATGCACAACGCAACTCAAAAAGTACATTTAAAGCCACCCAAGGCCACCTTGCGTGGCCTTGTGTGACTCCATAAATCTTGAGTAAAGCAATGCAAATTGCTGCGTGGCCTTAATCTGTGCCAGGGAGGTGGTCCATAGGTGCTGCATGGGTGTTCCCACAAAACATCAATGGATTTTGACGCATTTCCAGATTTACCAGAAGTGGTAGACCTGGGAATGTGCGAAAAACCTATGCGTCTCCAGGTGAGGCGTAACGAGGAGAAATATCTTTATTTCTCTTTGTTTTTTTCCTCTTTCTATGTAAGCCTCAGGGGATTGTTTTTGCACAGGAAGGTTCTGGTTCCTGCACAAAAACATCTCACATGCAACGGAAGCACTCTTGCACCATGGAGCAAGGGTGTCTGAATTGGCACTAGGCAACCTACTGTGCACCAGCACTGGGAAAAGGCAGGAATGCGCTGTATTGGGACAAACACGGAGAATTCCAACCCTTTCCCTCTGATACAGTGCATCAAGGTTACTTGCTGAGCCACTTGGGCATAAATATGGGCCCCAATTTATAGAGCCGGGCTAAAACAAGTCAGAAATGTGTTCCCCTTAATGGAGTTTAACCAATATACCACTGAACAAGCACGCAGCACCCTCCTGAAAATAAATGCCAGATATTATGGTGGTAACAATAAAGCTGGTTCTCTTCTAGCTCGATATTTGAAACAAAGAAAAGAAAAAACAACTATTAAATCTATCACAGATAACAATGGTGTTAAACACTTTAGAGATAAAGATATAGCATTGTGTTCCGCGTCTTACTATAAGGACCTGTGCACTCCAGAACACATACCAACGGTTGAATCTCTCAACCAATATTTCTCTAATCTCAAACCAAGAGACCCATTGCAGATTGACCTCTCATCTTTAGACCAACCCCTACAACTTACCGAACTATATGCAGCTCTACAATCTCTCCCCAAGGGTAAAGCTCCAGGCCCAGATGGCTTCACAGTAGAATTCTTTATTCAGTTTGCTAAGTCTCTTTTCCCCAAACTTTTTCAATTACTTAATCACTTTATAATGTCAGGTTCTGCATCTGGCTCATTTATGGAGGCCATGATTTGTCTTATTCCCAAAGATCGGGATGCGACTGACTGTAAAAATTATAGACCCATATCTTTAATTAATACTGATTGTAAACTCTACGCCAAAGTTTTAGCTCTCTGTTTACTCCCATTTATACCTGGCCTTATTGATTCTCATCAATCTGGTTTTATCCCAAATAGAAATGTAGCAGATAATTCCCATACTTTTCTAAATATTATTAACAAGGCATCGAAACTTAAGATTCCTCTGGCAGCTTTATCATTGGATGCGGAAAAGGCCTTTGATAGGGTCTACTGGGGTTTCTTGTCGAAAGCATTGGAATGGCATGGACTAGGTACTAAATTCCGACATTTTATATCCATTCTTTATTCCTCACCATGTTCCTCGGTTATAACAAACGGTATCCGATCTCCTTTTTTCCCTCTTAAAAGGGGTACTCGTCAGGGATGCCCATTATCTCCTTTACTATTTATTTTGGCTCTCAAACCTTTTCTATACCAATTAAAAACATCTGAACAATTTACGGGGTTTCAAATTAATAATGCACACATCAAATTGATGGCATATGCTGATGATATTCTTTTTTTCATGTCTCACCCTGACACTTCTCTTCCTGCATTCCTGCATGAGCTCAACTTATATTCTGATGTATCTGGCTATAAACATAATATAGACAAAACAGTGGTCTTACCACTTAATGCTCATTGCACTGGCTCTGTATTCCTTGATGCAGGATTATCTTGGAATTCTTCTAAGATTAAATGCCTGGGGGTATGGTACTGCACTACTCTCAAGGATACATTAAGGACTAATTTAGAAATCTTATCTGCAAAGCTTGTAGATCTCACACAGAAATCGTCCCCGTTATATCTCACGTGGTGGGGCCGCTTGGACACCATTAAGATGATGCTTCTCCCTATCATTAACTTCTTCCTTATGATGCTTCCTATTAAGATACCTAATCTATTTTTTAGTTCAATTGATAAAATTCTATCCAAGTTCCTGTGGAATGGTAAACAATCCCGAATCTCTCTCTCGAAATAAAAACTTCCTAAAGTACAAGGTGGAGTTAATTTCCCTGACTTTATAACTTATCACAAATCTTTTGGCATTAAGCAAACACATCCCTATTTATCTACACTCAATGATGCCCCTAAAAAGCTATGGTTCTCTTTGGAAGAAACATGTATTTCTCCCTTTTCCCATAAACACATTATATTTATGTCCAACCCCCCAAAATTCTGGTTGCCCAGCACTATCTCCCATTCAGTCAACTTACTGAAACCTTTTTTTATTTAGCATCTTACCCCCATTAATCAATTCTTTAACAGTCCTATTTGGCACAATAGTTTGCTTAGGAAACAAGGTAAAACCTTGTATTGGAAGGCTTGGATGACTAAAGGTATTCTTCTCATTTCCCAATTATATCATAAAGACTCTATCATCCCTTTTACTACTCTCTCAGCAATTTATAATCTCCCTATTCGCATGAAATCCCAATATATCATTCTTTCTACTCTAGTCCAAGAGGCCCTCAATAAATTTATACATCATAATCATTCTTCTCTTGCATCATCTCCACACTCGATTGTAACTTCTAATTATCCTAGGGCAGCTGGAATTTATAAACTTTTAAGAACGTCTGTTTCACCTAGACTCAAATCACCTATTGAGACATTGTGGGAATCAGATCTTGGTGTTGTTTGGCCAACTTCCTTTTGGGATAGAATTTGGTATAAGATACATTCCACTGCACGCACTGCAATCCTCACACAGACCCTTTATTTTGTTTATAATAGACTTTTCTACACTCCTGTACGCCTTTACAAACTCAAACTTGCACAAAATGACAATTGTTGGCGCTGCCACACTCAGCAGGGTACTGACTTTCACATGTTTTTTTCCTGTCCATCCCTATCTACTTTTTGGTCCTCAATATGGTCTCGCATTTCAGCAATAGCTCAGATCTCCTTACCAATGTCATATGAATTGGAAATCTTCGGAGAACATTACTCTCAGACAGTGCTGGAATTCTGTATGTTATCATCATAGACTTGACAGCTACAAGCTTGATTCAACAGGAACTTTCTTCAAACGTCATCAGCTATAATTGCCATTAAGTAACTATCTCTCACGCACTGCGAAGGAAATTGATTTTTCTCCTCCTTTTAAAAAAAATATAAATATATTTCCTGCTTTTCTTCTTATATATACTTATTTCATCTTACATTCGCTGTAACTAATGTCTATTACCTCTCTCTCCACACGGCTATCACTTGATTCCCTTTCTATCCCTATAGCTCTTCTCCCGCTCCCTCTCTTTTTCTTCTTTCTTTATTCAAACTTGGAGTATTTGATACTATATTGCTGTATATGCCTAATTCATGTCCATGTTTAATATGCATTCATAAGTACAATATTCCTTATGCATATATATTCACAACTGCATATCTCTGTCCTGGCAATGTTAAGTTAATGTTCTTGTATTTGACTCAATAAAAAACATCTTAAAAAAAAAAGAAAAAAAAAGAAATGTGTTCCCCATTGAGAAACACCGTCCTCATAAAATATTTAGTTTCCTTTAACACCATGTAAAGGCACTTAGACCTGCTTTTCACAGGAATAGTTTGACTTGCTTTGAATGAAAAACTCCCAGAAAATGGTTGGTGAATGCCAGCAAATATACAGGTGTGTTGGTGTTCACTACATTTGGAAAGTTCACATACCATCCCTTTGGCTTCCCCCTTTGCTGCGATTAGCCTTACATTTAAGCCTCAATCATAGTAAGTGTAATTAAGGATTCAACAATTTAACCATCATAATACTGCACAAAAGCTTGCACGTGTAGCGCATTGTAGGGGATGCCAATTGTTCCTGTTTAAATGGCTCATACTGTATGAAGGAGGATTCTTTTTAGCCACCCTTCAAATCTTTTAACATGCAATTTTGTTAGCAAAGACCTAGGTTGGAATAACATTTGATATTTGTATGCATAAGATGCCATTCAAACTCCACATTAGCATATTTCTTTTTACACTAATGTGACGTTAGATGGTCAAAAACGCTGCACCATTTACACAAAGTGGTGCAATCCTTGCATTGAGCCACTTTGTAACCTTTTGCACTACATTATGCCTGCGCCAGGTATAATGAATGCAAAGGGGGCATTCCCCCATTAGGGAGGCCCAAAAAATGGCGTAAAGAACTCTAAGAGATTTATAAATATGCCCCACAGTACTTCCAGACACAGAGGAGCATATTTATGTAAAGTGGCGCTGCACCTAATGCAGTACCACTTTCAGTCGTGGCTCGCTTAACTGTGAAGGGGTGGGGCAGGTGCAGCGAACCTCCGTTGCCCTGCTGCTCCCTCGTCGTCGCTGCAGACAGGCACAGGCTCCTAGCCTGCCCTGCGACCAATCCTGACGCTGCTCAGAGCAGTGTCAAGATTGGCTAGGAGCTCCCAGGCATACTGGGAGCTTCTGCAGGCTCTCACCAGCCCGGCAACTGGACTGCTGGGCTGGAGAGAGCCTACAGCGCATGTGTGTTTGGCCGGCCCTAGAAGGCCAGCCAAACACACATGCACTCTGAGGGGAGTGCACAGTGCACTCCCCACAACTCGTCACTCCCCATGACCCACCCCTTTCACCATGAAGGGATAATAAACATAGATTATTATCCCTTCATTGTGAAAGATTTGCAGCTTCTGCTGCTGGCGGGGGGCAACGGTCCTCTGCCCTAATGAAGGAGCCGCCCCTGGCCACTATTCTTGCACCCCTTAGCGCCTCCCTAACGCCACCTTGTGTGAGCCATATTTAATTCAAGGAACACCATGGCAGTAGTTAGGGAACTAGCATCAGAATTTTTTAGGCTAGTTCGGCTCTTTGCAGGATAAGCACCAAAAATTATAACTCTAATCCTGCAAAGCACCCAGAAGCCCATTGTAACCAATAACAGCCTCCTTTTATCGCCTGCTCAAAGCAGGCGTTAAAAGTGTCAAAAGATATGATGCAAAGAAATCTCTTGTATTTCTTTCTACCATTTTTCTTGCCCCCTTAACGGGGGAACGTCCCCTTTGCATACATTATGTCTGGCACAGGCATAATGTAGCGTAACGTGTTACAAACTGGCGCAATGCAAGCATTGCACCACTTTGTAAATATGTGGCCGTGTTTTTGGCCATTTAATGCCACATTAGCGTAAAAATAAAATGACACTAATGTGGCGTTAGAATGGCGCTAGGCCCTCTTAAATCTGGGCCAAAGTATTTCCTTCTGCCAGGGACTATTATTGCAATGTGCGGCACAGTGTGCTTTTTGACACCAAGAAACATTTTTGCTTTTGTCAAATGTTTTTATATTTTTATTTCAAATTAGTGAGGGCCCATCAACATCCACAACAATGTTTTTGTCAAAAAGAAAACAAATTGCACAACAAAACAAGCATTGATAGAGCCAAAAGTCTAACAGTCAACACTTGACAATTTTCAACTGTGTGAAGACATACTTAGGCCACCTCTTCTGGTTTTGTTAGCCAAGCTCTTTTGTATTTTACAAACCAAACACTAAAGCAAAACTAAAGTAAAAGCACAATGAAAAAAAAACCAAACCAATTTAGATTAATAGAGCAAATGTTAACAAATTATTTAACACCAAAACAACATATCCAATAAGTAGAACAAGAGGAATGAATTATTAAATTTTTTAGTAAACACTGGCACCTAAAAGATCAATGCAACAACCGTGTACATCTAGTCATGCGGGACCAGGGAAAGTAAAAAAATATGACTGACTGCAATGGAGCACCGTTCGGATACAAGAAGTTAACTCAGCTTGATCAGACCTTACCTTTGGATTTAGTAGAAATTTTGAGAAAAAGTGTCTGAGAAGGTAAAGTCCAGGAAATGTCTGAGGAGGGAGCATCATCATCGGATGTCCTTGGGTCAAAGCAGTGGTAAAGATTTCTACTTTCAGACTTAGCCTCCGAAATGGAAGTCAAGAAACTCCGGAGCGATGAGGTAGAGGGCTGTAGCCAAAGACAGTTCCATGAGGCCAACTACTCCTTTGGCGAAAAGGATTTCATGCTGCGGAGAAAAATGTAGCAGGAGGAGATGCAAAGTCAATCCAACAGTCAATGAACCTTGGGCGGATAGGTGGGGAGTTTGATCCTGGTCTCCTCCTGGTTCTCAGAGCAGTTTTTGGCCAAAAGTACTCAGTTTTGGGATTTGGCCATCTGGGATCAGTCTGTCAAGAGAACTTTTTTTCGGCCACAGTGGCCATAAAAGCACATAGAAGCAATAAATAAATACAAAAGGTTATATGAAATATGTACAGTACATATAACTAAATAAAAATAATAAAACTAAGTGCACTCCCACAGTGAATTGATCCATTCTTACTAAAACAATTATACAGATAAAGGTTTTCTTCTAGCAATCCAACTAGCCGGAAGGAACTTGATCTGAGAATTCGAAGGGCTATGTCGGACCTGCGGAATCCCAGCGGTCTGCAAGCCGGGCCAACCATTTCCTACGAGAGGCAGTGTATGCAGGGCAGACAAAGCATGAGGGAGGTTTTCAATAGGTGCTTTGGAAGCTGGGCAGATGGTAGTTTCTTCATATGACCAGTGACTGGTAAGTGATCTTAGTGGCAAGGTGCCTATGCGGAACTGGAAGTACAATTTCCTTTCTCTAGGCACCGTGATTATGTCCCAGAAGGCCTCGTATTTGCACGTCTGTTTTAAAGTTGGCAAATTCACATGACAGTGTGGAGTGAAGTGCAACCCCCAGATCTTCAGAGTCTACCATTTGCCAATACAATATTTAGAGGTCGATTTTTGATGGAAAGGAGGCAGTAGTTGGAGAGACCCAGAGTTCTCTGAGCCCAAACAAATAAAGTAACCCCTTGATGTGTCTGAGCCAGGGGATACTATGAGAACGGTCAGTTTCTAAAATGACCTGCAGGGCTACAGTGAAGGAACAAGTTCTGGGGTGGTCCAAAGATGCCGCCATTATAAGAGGCGACGTAGGTGGGCACTATGGCCAATACGTTTCATGGCTAGGTCCTTAAAAAGGGGGAACAGTGAAGTGCTTGGCAGGAGAGACACGAGATTTCTTAGGAAATTATTTTCAGAGATCATTATTTCTTGGGCTTTGGCATAGCCCCATAGTTCAGCCCCAAAAAGAGCAGAGCTCAGAGCCTTGGCTTCATATATCTGGAGTGCATGGCGTATTGGTTTGGTGTGCGAGAGCTTAAAATCCTTTATTAAAACCTCTGTTGTTTGCTTTGGTTTTAGTGCCTACTTTGCAATTTGTGATTTCCAATACATTTTTTCCGTTAACATTAGGCCCAGGTAACTAAATGTGCCCACCTTTTCAAGTGGGGTACCCTTGAGGATAAACTTCCCTCTGAAGGATCTGTAGGGATTGAGTGTCATTAATTTAGTTTTGGAGGCATTGATTTTGAGTCCCCGTCTGGAACAAAATTCCTCAAAGCATGTGAGGAGTTTCCGTAATCCGCTAAGGGGTCTTGGATATAAGGAGTGTAACAGCTGTAAAGAGCAAGACCGGAATTTTTTGTGTGCCTAACAATGGTGCATCAGCCTCCACTCTGAGTAAAGAGGGGACCATATCATTAATGTACAAATAGAACAAGATAGGGGCAATGACCCACTCTTGCCATACTCCCCTTGACACCTGTATTCTGTCAGTTAGCTGCCCCTTGTCATCCCACCTGACACGTGCATAATTACCCTCATGAAGCCAAATTAATAGTGTAAGAATGTGCTCAGGGATTCCCATTAGGGAAAGAACTTCCCACAGCTTGTTACAGGGTACTATATCGAATGCGGATTTCAGATCCACAAAAGCAACATACAGATTCCCTTTGCCAATAGAAACTGTCTTCCAGTATAAAAGCAAAAACATGAGGGCTTGCTCAGTGTTGGATATTTTTTTACGAAACCCTGCCTGAAGAGAATTAAGAATGTCATGTTCAGCCATCCAGTCTTGAATCTTGCCCAAAAGGCAGTGACAGAACACTTTCTGCACACAGTCTATTAAGCTAATTGGCCTATAACTACAGGAGAGGTCTCTGTCACCCTTTTTAAAAATGGCGACTACAATGGCACCCTTCCAGGATTCAGGTATTTGTGCCCCAGATGCTATTGTATTCGATATGATGGTGATATATCTTCACCAGATTTAAATGTCGGTTAAGAATAGGTCTGCTAGAACACCATCCGAGCCAGGTACCCTACCACGCTGTAGAGTACCTAAGGAATATGCTATATCCACATGGGAGAACAGTTGCGGAACTGGAGGGGTGGGTGTTAGAATGGTATTTGAGCAAGGGCCCTTGTGTTAAGAAGTTATACTAACATGGTCATAGGAGTACAACCTACTAAAATGGTCTACCCAGTCCTTTGGAGCAATATTAGTTGTAATGTTCAGTGTGCTATTTCCTGGGCTGTGCGCTGCCAAGGACCAGAACTCACTACAGTTCCTCTTTCATGCAGTGTCATTAAGTGCAGCCCACCACTTGTCATCTTGTTCATGCTTGGCTTTGCAGACAGCTGCTTTGTAAGACTTTATAGCTGAGCGAATGGTGTTTACATCCTTAGATTTAATAGCTTGGATTAAATGCTTGTTTGAGGACTGACACTCTTTATTTAACCAGCGATGCCTACCCTTAAGCCTCTTGCCATCAGGAGCTATATCTACTGAGAAATGGGCCACTATGCCCTCGAAGCATGAGGTGTGAGTCAAGCTTATTTGCTCGTTGGGGATTACGGGACTCGCCTCTAAACCCATCAATGTGGTCTTCAAGGTGTTGTTAGCAGCACTGATGAGCATTGGTCGTGCCAAAACCTTATTCCACTTCAGGTGACGTTTGTCATTAACCAGATTACTTACCTCTGGTGCTGTTACTGGGGAGTTAATCATGGACAAGTGGTTACACAAAGCAGACATATGGACTGAAAGAGGGTTATGGTCACTTTCATATTTCTCAATAACCATCATGTCAATGACTAGGGGCCATAATCATATGTCGACTAGACAATAATCAATTCCACTAGTGTGGCTGACTTTTTTATATGTGTGGCAACCCTTTGCGTCAGATTTAGTCCTGCTATTAAGTGCCCTGAATCCAAATTCCATGGTCTATAATTTTACTTGGCCAGCAACCTGCGTCCACCTTTTGATGGGCGTGATATCCAAGGCAGGGATAGACCATGCCCGATCCTCCTTGCGGGTAAACCCAAGATCATCCCAGTCAATAGGTTCAAATGTGACATTGAAATCACCTACCACAATGATTTTGTGATGCCGGGGACAATTGTGCAGAAATGTCTCCAGAACACAGTGGGTTTTGGAGAAACAACCCCCCCAACCCCTCTAGTGTAGATGTTAAAAATTATCACAACTGTGTCTGTTCTGAATGATAGGCAAAGACCTAATAGGTCGGGGGAATCGATGGATAGCTGTGATATGCAACAGTTTAGTGATGTTCTAGCCCTAATGGTTAAGCCCCCGCAAGGCCTACCCCTGGTACTGGGCAGAGCAGGGATATGAAAATTTAAGTAGCCCGTCCGAAAAAGTGGATAATCGACCATGTCTCCTGAAGAAGACATATGTCATGTTCCTCAATAAAGGAGGTAAAGGAAGGGAGGGGGAGGACAGATTCCATGAGACAAGTCGTACCCCAGTGATTAGAGAGACCACCCTGTCCACTGATATGATATTTGAAGGGTTAGCTACCAGACTCCAAGGGTCAGCTGAATAGCCTCCTATTAGAGGTAGAGGGACATAATAAGCTACAGAGGAGTCCCTGCATCTGCTTAGCTGTCCTGCTGCCTAGACCTGCAACTGGGCCTTCATGAGCCCTGCTGGCCTCTGCTCAACTGAGTTTCTGATCCCAAAAAGGTGCCTCCCTGGTCCTGGACCCTTAGTGAGGCATCAGTTGAGCTACTCCGTGAAGCAAAGGAAAAATCCTGAAGTTTTGGTTCACAACCGCATACAGATCTCCCCTGCCAAGATCTCGTCACCTACACCGACGCCCAATGTAAAGCTTCGGGGATCCCTACTATTCGCGCTACAGCAACAACTGGTGACTCAAGATTTGCACTTACCGCTACAGAATCAATAGCCCGTAGTGACTGCCAATGTGAAGCTCCAACAACAACCGTCCATAATGCCCAACAGGATCTTTACACTACAGCGACAAACTTCTGTGAAACCCAGCATGCTCTTCGCACTACAACGACAACCACCTGCAACACTTGTCCTGCTCTTGTAGCTTCTTTCACAGTAAACAGAACTCTTCTTGCTGAACTTCAGATGGTAACTCTTTTAGCAGGACTAACCTGGTTGTAATATCCGGCCTGTGCTGCATCGTGATTGGCCTGAACTTGTAGCTTTCACCAGGCTTAACACGACCAGATTGCCATGAGTGGCTTTTTGTGTTTTTACCTGAAATCTTTAAAATTGCATATCTCCAGTTGTACTGATTGGACTTTTGTCATTTTGCTGTTTCATTTATTAGTTTACTCTATTTTCTGACCTGGTGTGGATATTTTTGTGTTGTTCTCACTTTATTGCTGCTAAAGTGCTGCGTAGATACTCTACACATTTCCTCTAAGTTAAGCCTCACTGCTTTTGTGCCAAGCCACCAGAGGGTTAAACTGAGGTTATTTTACTGACTTTTTGTGGTTTACCCTGACAAGGATTGTGACTTCTGCTTAAGTAGGATTTCACCTTCCTCAACAATCTAATTTCTCACATCCACTCTTCTTATGAATACGCCACTTGGATCCAGAAGACTAGATCTGTGGCTGTGGATGCGTGAAATGTCCACACTGATGATGGTATGGTGACGGCACTCCATTGAACCATATAAGCACAATGGCAGCACATTGCACTGATGCTGTGGGTTCTACCCCAGGTCAGGGTACTTCCTGTCACACCTGCTCAAACCTCTCTAATCCACAGATCCACATTCAGGAATGGTAAATAAATACCCTTGGGAAAGATATGCGAACATCTAACTGTGCACTTAGGCCAATATTTATACTTTCTTAGCGCCGCATTTGTGTCATTTTTTGAAGAAAAAGCGGTGCAAATTTACAAAACATAAATGTATTTGGTAAGTTTGTGCCGCTTCTGCATCAAAAAATGACACAAATGCGGCACTAAAAAAGTATAAATATGGGCCTTAATGTGTGAGTTCAGAATCAGACATTGCTTAGCTTAGTATTGCTGTTCTTTTGGAAAGAATTAAAAACATTACTAGAATAGTTCCCAAATCAATGTTACTTATCTACCTCAACCCCTCTTTACTAAATTCAGTTTTACATATGAGAGTCAAGAGGTGATTTTAATGCAAGCCATTGGCCTGTGTATCATCAGTTTGTCATTGCTCCAACGGAAATAGAAGTAAATGGAAGCTCAGGAAAGTTTGTTATTCTCCAACTCGGAAATAAACACACACCAAACAGCATCATAGCAATAATGCCTATGATTAATGACCTTTACACAAATATCATAAATCATGAAAGGGTGTCCATTCCCTAAATTAACAGATCCCCGAAGCACATCTATTGTCACTGGCTGGAGTCACAATGTATCTGCTTAAGGTAAAAATGACATAATAAACCAAAATGTACAGACAAACTTTGCAGTATGAGCACAGGGACCTACAAAGTGAAGGGCCTGGGAAATAATTACCACTGTGCTCCCCACTTCTGATAGCCCAATCAGTGACACTGAGTGGTGATAGCCTAAAAGCTATTTGTTTTTTGTACCAGGGACTTCAGTCCTGCAGTCAACACCTTCATTCAGTTTTCAACGTTGTTCAAAGTGTGAATAACCCTTCTACAATTCACGGTACAAAACAGTGGAGAAGAGAGCCACAAATGATTTATAAGAAGGAAAGTAGCATATGCAAAGTACAATTCAATGGACCTGCCTCTGCCATGATCCTGCTCCATTCATCCCTGTGACTTGAAAAACTAATGAAATGGTGCACATGACCCTACACATCACTTTAGGTTTAACTGTTTTTATTCATTTTTCTTTGCTGCACGTATAATAGTCCATATCATTTTGTATGCAAGGGATAAACATATAAGATAATGAAAAAGGCAAAGGTAACTCCCATTCAACCACCTGCTTTCATTCCTCTTCCTTTAGAAGTCAGTACAACACATAACCCATGTATTGTTAATCTACATAAAATCCATTAAGATGAGTGTAAGCAGCAATGGAATACTACTATTGGGTGATGCTAATGTCTTCTCTATCATGGAATTTAGAAGGGACTCCCGGATTAAGGCACAGTAAATTTAAGTAGCATGGGCAAGTAAGTTCCCTGTATTCATGAGATAGGATCCTTAGGAATGGTACCCAGTTTGTTTCATAAGTTCATTTTGATTGTTAGTGTAATTTATTCATAGCTACAGTCCAACATTACGGCAAGCAAGTCTCATGCTGTCTGTGCTTCCTGTTTTCCCTTTGTTGTCAAGATTGCTTGTATGCCATGAATGGATGGTTGCTCACTGTTTGCGCCTTGTTGACTTGTGAGACCTTCCACCATGGAATGAGAGAAACCAAAGGCCACTCCAGAATCTCCCAGGATCTACTTTCCAGAGACCTGTTCCACTTCTTTAAGAACAACCTCCCAGTATTAGTCCAGCTTCGGCCAATCCCCTACAAGGTGCATCAGGGTGCTTGTGTATCCATACCCCCTCCAACAATCACCTAGTTGTTGACTGGCC
Source organism: Pleurodeles waltl (assembly GCF_031143425.1). Classification (NCBI taxonomy): domain Eukaryota; kingdom Metazoa; phylum Chordata; class Amphibia; order Caudata; family Salamandridae; genus Pleurodeles; species Pleurodeles waltl. The sequence continues at coordinate 578,725,929 of NC_090444.1, read as the reverse complement.
CTAGGTCACTATTTTGTCTGAGGTTGTATACCACTGTGTAACAATTTTATATTGGGCTGTGAAAGATCTCCCAATCTCACCCTCTCAATTCCTGTTGGGGGGTTGTCTTCTAAAGGTGGACCTTATAGCTGTCTTTACAGGGCTTGATATGATATGTATATCCTATACTATCTTTAGTCATTTTTCAAAGCCATTAGTTGGCATGAGGCCCCACTTTAAATAGTTGGATGCAGCCCCAAATGACAAGCTTGCATATAGGAGAATCCTTCTGTCTCTGGAAGATTATATTCTATTTTAAGGTCCTCAAATGCCTTTATTTGTACATTCTAAAAGAGTAAGCCCACCAAGGCACATCACACTTGGCGTAGCAAAGTGCCATTAGCCCCAATCCAAGTAGGAAAATCGGCCAGTATCCTGTGTAGTATAAAGCAGCTATATTTGTAGTGCGGTGGTCTTCTCATAGTCCTGACCCTGAGACCACTGCAGCTGGTGCACCGCTGATAACTATGGTGCTGGGTGGATCCACCCTAGGTATGCATTCATAGACATCCATGATGATAGATAGCGTATGTTAACACAAGGTCTGTCATTGTTGTAATTTAGTGATGAATTCTGTCTCTTGCTAGTGATCACCAGGAAAGACAAATGGAGTTGACGGTATAAATTAATTGTAGATATTTCCTCTAAATACTTGAAGAACCATTATTGGTAGATTTCAATGTGACTGTGTTTTTGAAGAGGAGAATTTTCAGCCGCATCCAGAAGATGATGTGAAAGAAGAATCCATGAAACAGAATATTATTACAAATATTGTCTAATTCAATTTTCATTATCAAGGAGTGGGTTATTAAAGTATTTACCTTCCTGGGTGCTGCATCTTTTCTCCACCCAATGCTAAGTGAATTTTCCTGTTTGTAACTCGCAAGCACGATTTTATTTTAACAAGATATATATGCATCTGCTGTGTATTTACTTGCAACAATATGGTGATAATGGTGGGCTCCAGAATTAGTACTTTTCTATTTTCAGATTTTCAAAAACTTTCAAAAAGGCTCATTTTTGTATTTTTTCATAAAATTTTCAGAAAGTGTGTTTGTCTTCCTATCTACTTGCAAATTCCACTCACAAAATGTTAAGTGTTTCTAAAACCAATATCATCTCAGATTTCCAAAACAGGTAGAGATTAAGGGGGTTATTCTAACTTTGGAGGAGTGTTAATCCGTCCCAAAAGTGACGGTAAAGTGACGGATATACCACCAGCCGTATTACGAGTTCCATAGGATATAATGGACTCGTAATACGGCTGGTGGTAAATCCGTCACTTTTCCGTCACTTTTGGGACGGATTAACACCTCCTCCAAAGTTAGAATAACCCCCTAAATGTTTATTTTCTCACAAGTATTTTAGCACTTCTAAAACAATTTTCTAACTTCTTGAGGGTTTGTACAAGAACTTTTCTGATGTCATAAAGAATAGGAGCTCCAAACATTAAATGATTATACAAACTATACAAAAGTCTGAGCTTGTTACATGGCTCTCATTGTACCAATGAGGCTGCTGGATTTGGGCGGCAGCATGACCAGAACTGTAGGGAACTGAGTCCAATCCCACAGCATGTGACAATTGTCGGACTAATCCGTTTGGCGGCCTGCTAGCAGCACCTCATCCCTGCCCAAGAGCAGGGGCGATTTCAACTTCAACTGGGCGCACAAAATTGTGACTTCTCAGGGAAATCGTGGTGGATCAGATCTCATCCTTTTCGCTCAGTTATATTAGTCTTTTCATGCAAAGACAAACAGAGGCAGAAAATGGTTCATAAAGATTTAATAAATCAGCTGCGTCTTAGATAAAAATGGCCTGAATGCAATAATTAGAATGATGAAACTTACTAGAAGCAAAATGGTGACAAGCAAAGTGAAACACAGGAAAATTCCAACCATACGGTCACTATGAACAATATATGGAATTCCTACCTAAGCTATGATAGAGCACAGCAGGATAAACCCTAATCCGCCCTTCAGGATTCCCCCCTCGGAAGACATCACCCCCCCACCTGACTATGACAGTAGTGAAGAAACATGTTATCTATAGAGACACCATCCTCATGTGGGCCAGGGAACCGGTGATCTCAGCAAGCAGCTGTAACAAAGTCAGAGAGCATGCAGTCGTGTTCAACTGGCTGGAACCTGTCTCTAACGTGCATGGTCAGGGAAATGTTTTTATAATAAAACAATTGATGTTCTGAGAAAATGTCCCCATGTAAAAATATTTGTGTTTCTGTGAATGTTAGAGACGCAGTGTTCCACATGTGCCATCAATCCTATCCCACTGCAGCCTTGAGGAAAGCACAGAGTGAAAGAATGTTGTGCTAAGAAAGGTAATGCTTTCCTAGGTGAAAGGATAACAAGATAAAGAAAATAAAACATTACCATGAATGTGGCCAATTCCATAATAATAAAATGAAATAAAATAAAAAGTTACTAGGCTAAAGGGCACAAGCAGCAGGTCTAGTTTCTAAAATAACGTGCCCGGAGGCATCACTAAAATGGTTCTACAACAAGCTTAGACAGTTCACTAAAAGATTCACTAAAAAAACCCATAGGAATTCAGCTGTTATAGCTGTCATATAGTTATTTCAAGTAACTATAACTAATACCCTTAAGTAACTTGTGTCCCGTCATGCACAGTTTTCAGATCAATAATTTTATTACAAATGCTGCAATGATATTATCAATGATGACATACAAGATGAAATTATTGATGTAATATGTAGGTAATTAGCAATGCATGGTGAGGGCGTGATTTATAGTTACCTTAGGGCACGAGTTACAGTTACTTGAAATAACTTTAACTATAACAGCTGAATTTCCTTGGTTGTGTGCATGTAAATTCTGATCCTAACTATAATGTCCATATAAACTTTGTTTTTTTAGTGAATGTTTCAAGAGTTTTAAAATTTTATTTTCTAATTATAAGGGCCTTGTAACCTTTGTTTTTTTTCAGTGAATTCAGTGATTTGTATTTTTTTAACATAAAGTAATATTTAATTACTATAGGTTAATCCAACCTCTGCCGTGCTCGACCTTTGCATGCCCACATGCAGCTAACCCTGTGGCATGCACGTAGATGTGACTTCATTGAACCTAAAAGTGAACCTATCCTCACATGTACTCATGAAAGAGGAGCATACATTTTTGAATCAAGGATTGACATTCCGTCTAGAAACTCTTTTCAACTATATGGAAATGCACATTGATACCTATAGGTTCATAAGAAAACTCAACCTTAAAAATATTTTTGCTATGAAACAAATCAGGAACACATACCATGAACAAAGGTCACCAAAGGAGAACTCTGCAGGCATTATTACCAAACAGATTCCTGACTTAAAACATTTATTTGACCTTATGCATGACAACAAGGAAAAAGATATCTCAGAACTGGACATTGTGAAAGAACTGGGACGAACACCAACCGAGTAACCCAAATCTAACTTCTGCAAAGTATTATCCCCAGGCAATGAAATAGACCAGCTCCACAATTTAGTCACTGCATATTTAGAGAAACTGAAGAATCAAAGATAACCAGGAGTGTTAGGAAACGTAAGCAGAAAAGAGAGACTGACCCTGAAAAATCAAATGGACAATGATACTATAATCATCAAACCAGCCGATAAAGGGGCAATCTTGTGGTAGTCAATGCAGAGGGTTACATCAAAGAAGCCATGCAACAATTAAATGATGAGAACAGCTACATAACATTGGAACATAATTCCATGAATAACATGATTTTGTTTACAAATATTTTTTTATAGGGTTTTATGATAAAGATAGTCATATCGATGTCATCAACAAAGGCAATATGATCAAATATGGCAGTAGTCACAACATCAATATAGTAGTAGCAAAAATCACAGGCAGAAGGTCTGTGGGATGCGGTAAGTAACATAGCGCATATAAGGAGAGTGTTGTGTGAAGTGGAGGACAGGATGAGGTGATCTACTGGCTGAGGTTGGGTTGGCCTGGTACGAGAGTTGGTTGACTCCATAGAGGCCTCATATGAACATGTATTAGTAGCGCCCTGGCCAGTGTGGCGGGTCGCTGCGGTCCAGTGTGTGATGCATGTTCAGATGGGGTGGCTAGTGATAATGAGGACAGGTATAGTACCCTTATAAACTGAGTCCCCGGTGAAACATAGATGGGTCCTGGTAGGAAATAGGATACAAAGGGGGAAACAGGAAGGGGTTAACAATGAATGTTAAAGAAAAATCAGGGGGAAAGAGTGTAACTAGGGTGAAATGCGAGTGGTAGAGGCACCGAGTGATTAGACAGAGGTAGTGTGGTGTGTGCGGGTTAGGTAGGCATTTGAGACAACTGGCTTTATGGCTGTTGATCAGGGAAGCGAGGAGGAGGGTGGTTAATCTTCTGCAAAGACTTTAAGTTGTTGCAGCATAATATCCCTTGTAGGTGCTATAGAATGTTTGTGTATTTGCCTGACCTCTTCCCAGTGTAGTGCAAAGCTTTCTGCTGTGCTCCAACAAATGAATGCCGTTCACCACAGAGGGAGGGATAGGGGGTGAGGTACCCACCAGTGCATAGTAAGGATGCATTTGGCTAATAGAAGTGCAAGGTTGGCAAAGTGGGCTCTCACTGTATGGTTTTTCTGCCTTGGGAAGATGTGGAGAGCCATGGATCACCAGGAGTTGAGAGCTGGATGCTTGGTGACAGTGGCCATGGTAGAGTGTACCTATTGCCAAAGGTAAGCTATACTCGGACACAACCAGAACATGTGTCGGAGGTCAGCAAAGGGGGATGGGCACCATAGGCAGCTCAGGAGTGCAGTGGGGAACATGAGATACAAGCTGGACAGTGTGAGATAGGCCCTGTGCAAGATCATGTATTGAATATTCTTAAATCAGGCATTCCTAGATACTGTGTGTGGTGACTCCAGGGTTCTTGACCAGTCAGAGTCGTGTATAGGCCTTCCAAGCTCCTCTTCGCATAGCTGGTGAAGGGGTGTCAGGGAGTACCCGTGTGATCCCTGAGTGCTGTTTATCACCAGGTGGTGAGGTGTTGCCCTTCTCCCATGGTGTGTAAGGTATGGATCATGGTGTGCATTGGTGGTTCCTTATCCGTTATTTCCCAAAGGGAATGGAGAGCATTGAGTAAGTGCCCATGCATCAGGAATAGGCAGGGTGGAATGGCATAGTGCTTGCAGAGCTGATCAAATGAAAGTAGCTCTGAGTTCTGGAAGAGCTGCTCCCTGTGGTCAGGGACCGGTAGTGCTATTTCAGAAGCTGGATGGTCGTGAAAGACCATATGGGTCTGGGTAGGTCCTTGAGGGTGGGAACTGGAGAAAACGGGATGACCTGCGGTGTCAGTTGTAAGACCCTGGCCAGGCATTTACGAGCCACCCATACATGGAGGGACCATGATTGGTGTAGCTGAATGGTAGGATGAAGAAATCTGTGGAATTCATTTGGGGTTGACCATCATCCATATTCATTTTGTGTATATTCTTCACCACCAGGCACCAGGGGATCCACTGGAGCTGTGCCGCCAGATACTTTTCGAAGAAAGGAGCCCCTGTCCAACCGGCAGTTCGAGTTTACGAAGGGATATAAGCCGTCGCCCTGGGTCCTACAGGAGGTGTCCTCGTAACTGGTCAATCTCTTGAAAGAAACACCAGCACTGGAATACTGGGTATTTGCAAAATATAGAGGAGGCAGGGGAGGATGATAATTTTGGATAGAGCGATCCTACCGGTAAGGGCCACTAGTAATATCTGCCAGAATGGCATCTGCCATTTTAATGCTGTGAACGCATGCTGAAGGTTCCCCTCGAACAAGTCCTCATAATTGTGGTAGAGGCCGATCCCCAAATAATAGACCACCGCTGGGGTCCAGGTCAGGTGTGTGTCTCCCATGTATGTTGTATGGGGGTTGATCTGTCTCCCATGTATGTTGTCTGGCGGTTGATCGTAATGCAAAGGGAATGCGCATGGTGTCTTCCAGTTAACGTCCAGTCAAGAAGCAGTGACAAAGTCCTGAAAAGTCATTACTATAGGCAACATATGGATAACCATGTCAAGGACATATAGCAGCAGGTCGTCCCCATATAGCAACACTGTATGATGTCATCCCGCGGGATGCCCTATTGTGGGCCTTCTTGGTGAAGCCAGTGGGCCAACGGTTCCATGCAATGGCAAATAGAATAGGGGAGTGTGGACATTCTTGGTGGGTTCCATGTTCAATAAGGAATGGGGAGAGATTAGACAACCAGTGTGGGCCCTAGACATAGGGCATGTGTATAGTAGTTTGGTGCATGCGAGGGATCACTGACCTATACCCACTGCCTTTAGAACCTCAAAAAGGCAGTCCCATGACAAAGAATCAAAAGCCTTCTCGAGGTCCAATATCAAGCAAACTGCCTGTGGGAATCACAGGGAGGACTGGTCCAGGATGTGGAAGAGAGGTCTAATATTGTAATATGTACTTCGCCTGGGTATAAACCTGTTTTGATTGGGGTGGATTAAAGTGGGGAGGACGGGTAGATAGCGCTCAGCCAGTACCTTATCTAGGATTTTGTAGTCAAGTCCCAATATCGCTATTGGTCGATATGAGGATAGCAGGGTGGCATCACAATCTGGTTTTAGAAAGGAGATCCGGACTGACTCTTGCAGAGAGAACAGGAAGGCACCAGTGGAGAGGGCCTTGTTAAATATCTCTACCAGGCAGGGCACTAAGTGGGTTGAGAACAAGTCACAGTACTTGATGGGAATGCTTTCTAGACCAGGTGATTTATTGCAGACTAAATCATGGATAGTCTGTTTAACTTTGGCTGGTGTAATTAACCTGTCTAGATCCTCTCGTTCAAGTGCGCATATAGGGAGCAAGTGAAGGAGGAGTAAGAAGTGTTGGTCTCCTCCAGAGAGGAGGCAGCTGGTGGCTTGTACAATTCTGAATAAAAGAAGCTAAAAGCTTGGAGTATGGCTGATTGGGACCATGCCACTTGACCTGTGGTGGTCCGGATATCTGTAATTGAAGGGCTGTGTGTTTCCTGGTGAACCAGCCACACAAGGAGACAACCTGGTTTGTCAACTGTTGCATTAATGCGGACTGTGTATGCGGCAATGTTGTAGCACTGTAGTCATTCCACAACTACTCTTGGTGCCTCTTAGTGTTTGTGATGTCCTGGCATGCCATGTCGTCTGAAAGGGGGCAACTGTCTAGAGAGGTGACAAATTTGTCACCATCGTGAAGGGCCTATGCCAATTCATTAGTACCCCAGCAATATTTTGCTTGAAAAACCTCTAGTAACAACATTCAACAGCTCGTGTGGTAGCAGTGTTGAGTTTCGCCTCCAAGTATAGAATAATGTGGGTAAGTTGGGACTCGCAAAACACTAAGGGGGTTATTACAACTTTGGAGGAGGTGGTAATCCGTCCCAAATGTGACGGATTTACCACCAGCCGTATTACGAGTTCCATAGGATATAATGGACTCGTAATACGGCTGGTGGTATATCCGTCACTTTACCGTCACTTTTGGGACGGATTACCACTTCCTCCAAAGTTGTAATAACCCCCTAAGTCATCTAGAAAGTGTCTCTGGAAAGATGCCAGGTGGGAACCGGTGGATGTGGGGTACCCCATTCAAAGTATGCTACATGGGTGGCATAGACCAAGAGGATACACCTATGAATAACATGATTATAAAATTGGAAACATATTTGCAAGCAGGGCTAAGGAAAGATCTAATCAGTGATGATGAATACAGGTACCTTATGGTCACCCATCCAATGACACCAACAAGCTATTTTTTCCCAAATATCCAGAAGACATCGGAGTGCCCCCCAGGCAGACCCATAGTATCTGCATGCAATTGACTATATGACAAGTATGGATATATGTGGACTGGTATTTATCTCCTAAAGTAAATTGACTTCTCGAGAATATTGGCATACATCACTTGGAACCTTTTGTACCTTCGAGTAACAAATGATGTGGTGGCATTGCACACGTCCATTCAACACACAGTGGGTCTACAAGCATGTGCATATTTCTTAAACGAAAGGAACGTTGGTGAACTTCAACATTCTCAAATGTTATTGCAAATGATGGAACGATGTTTAAATAACAATGTATTCTTGTTCAACCAGGCACTGTATTGTTAAAAGTGCAGAACTGTCATGAGCATTTCTTTCTCCCCACGTTACACAAATCTCACAATGGCTGGTAGAAGAAGGAAATTGACTGGGGAGAAGAGAATTAACAGAATCTAGACAAAAACATTTTATGGGCTAGATATATTGACTTCCTATTTATAATATGGCATGGTTCACAGCAAGAATTTATGGATTATTATGATAATCTAAACAATAATGAGATAGGTCTAATCTCCATGTGCACAACCAGCAGTAAAATAATTGATTTCCTAGATGTTACTGTCTACATACGAGATAACATGATTGAAACCACAGTATACAGAATACTCACGTCTACAAACAGTGTACTACATTGAGACAGCTTTCATCCCAAACCACTAATAAAAGTATTCCATATGGAGAGCTGCAGAGAATGAGAAGAATCTGTTCTAAAGACAAGGATTTAACCAAGGAATCTGACGTAGTCTCAAAGAGATTCATCAATAGGGGCTACAAATGCAATTATGTTAAAACGGGCTTAGAAAGAATATAACAAAAGACAAATGGAAACATTAATCACAAAGAAATAATTTAGCCCCACACAAATGGAAAACCAGTCTGTGAGAGTCATAATCAATTTCAGTAAGGAGAGTTCCAACATTGAGAGAATTTTCAAAAGACACTGGCATCTCATTAAAAATGATGCAGATATAGGAAAGTGTGTGGGTCACAAACCAGCAGTAATTTACAAGAAGGCCTCTTCACTAAAAGACTCTTTAGTGAAAAGCCATTTCTCCAGGACACCAAAGACAAAATGGCTGGACAACTCACAAAAGGGATTTGTAAATTGTCATAGCTGTAAAGCCTGTAAAATTGGCAGGAATGTGAAGAAGAGCCCAATAAATAATCACCACCTCATAAACATTAAACACCGTATAACTTGTCAATCCAAATCTGCTGTATACATAATTGAATGTGAATGTGGGATGAAATATGTGGGAAGTACCTCTTGCACATTCAAAAAAAGCATCTTGGAGCACATTAGAACTGTACAAATAAAGGATATAAAACATGCTATAGCAAAACACCAATTGAACGATCATGAGAACAACTGAAAAGCATTGAGGTACTATGGAACTGACATGGTAATGGAACATGAAAGAGGAGGTGATAGAGTTAAAAAACAGAGACAACTGAAATTGCGCTACATCATCAGACTTAGAACCAAGCAGCCCTTGAGGCTCAACAACGATGAAGAACTATTTGCACACCTGTAACATTTGTGTCAGTAAGATATTTTTGTGCAATTATATGAAAACTAGCCTCCCTGACTTCTTCACTGCTACTGAGGCCGAGTTTGGACTGTGCCTAGTGAATGTTTTTGGCCTTTGGGGCCTGATCTGACATGCAATTGTCCACAAGTAGGAGTAAATTATGTCAGAGGCAGTGTGATAGCAAGTTACTGTTTGTATGAGTGGTTAGATCATACAACAACAAAGACTAAAGTAATAAAACATGCTCAAAGATAGCTCATAATGTTCCCTTTGTTTGACCACTCAGGCCTAGATTGAATTGCACCCAATTAAAAGCTATGGCCAATTAGACATGAACTGATATACAACTGTGAATTATCAAATATGAGCAAGTCATGTCTGCGGGCAGTTGTTTGAATTTGCAATAGAATATAATATAAAGTCATAGGTTGTATGATCTCATAGATCAAAAATCAATAAAAAGCAATGAAATGCAACATGCTCAAGGACTGCTAAGGATCTTTCAGCTTGTTCACTTGGTTTATTTTGATTTATTTAGAAAGATTAGCATACTTTGCCTTCATTTTGTTAATTGAGTTTTCAATGAAAGTATGATTCCCATACAGCTAATATGGGCACATCAAATAAAATGAACATGGAGGATGGACTTACCACCATGAACAAGACCCTTAATAGTCAAAACATGTCAGTTTTCAAATATATATATATGTGCTCACTGTAAATAAATCGAAACAATGAAAGTAATAATATAGAAAATAGAAGGTTTCCTCATCTTTTTTAAGCACGGCACTAAAAATTCTAATGAAGCAGACCTTTGATTTGTGTTGTTGTTGAAGATGCCTGGACACAACAGAGTTGATAAAAGAACAAGGTCTCAAAGAGGGTTTCACAATACCTCGCATTTGAAATGAAAATTAAACAGCACCATGCGTTGCACAAGCGTGCAAAGCCATTTCAGTTAATTTTGTTACCATTCAAGTTGATAATCGCCTCGAGTGGCAACCCTCTGACTGCGACTGCTTGTGACTGCCCACATTAGAAAATCAATGTAGGGGACGCTTAATCTTGCTTGCATTTACCAGCCTGCATTTTTTGGAGCTCTGTGGGAGAAAGATTTTGGCATGCAGAGATTGGCGAAATTTGGTCAAAAATTAGCGCTAAAGAGTAATGGGGAGTGACCAAAATGTTGCCATTCCATGGATGAAATGAAACATTATAAAAAAAAATATTATAAAAGACTTGTATCGCACATAGCTCTCAAATAGGTTTTCTCAGTGTTTTGGCAGTAAGGTAGGGGCATGCAGAACAAGATCAAATTTGAACATCCAAGTTCTCTTATTTTTCCAAAAGGTGGTCAGGGAGGGTCAGCTTCTCAGGGACTCAGGCAAGGTGTTCCATAGCTTGGGCCTCCAGTAGGAGAAGGAGTGACCACCCATGCAAGCCAGGTGACTCTGGGAACCGTACCTGTTGCTCGATCGTAGAGAGCGAGAAAGCTGGTAAGGTACCACCAGTTCTTGTAGGTACCATGGCCCAGCGCTCAACCTTGCTTTCAGCATACAGCATAATTCTTTAAACTGTATCCATCTGTGCATTTGGAGCCAGTGAAGCTCAAGAAGGAGATACAATACCGAGACATGTTTAGGGAAATGATATAGATAGTTAGCGGCACAGTTCTGCACTACTTGTAGGCGTCTCATAGAGGCCTTGTCTGCCATTTAGTAGAGGATGTTACCGTAATCCAGTCTTGATAAAGTCAGAGCCTGAATGACAGTCTTGTAGGCTGAAAAATGAAGCACTAAATGATTTTTTTTCAGCCATTTCAGGACCACAAAGCAATTCACAGCTACCTTAGAAACCTTGGGTTTCATCAACAGATTGACACCCAGCCAAAAACCAAAATTCTTTACCTTTGAGGCCAGATCTGGAAGAGCACCTAAGGTCACAGGCCAATGTTGTGGGCCCCATAGCATGGGGTTTTTACTCAGCACCATCACCTCTCCATAAAGTTATAATGATTCGGTGCTCATTCAGATCTTACCCAGACAAGAATTCAGGGTTTCAGAATTGTGGCAGATGACAGAGAGAAGGTAAATTGAGTGTCATCTGCATGAGAGAACAAGGCAAGGATACAGCTTTACACCAGTTCTGTAAGTGGACAAATGTAGATATTAAAAATATCACTGGGCTTAAGGCTGAGCCCTGAGGGACTCCAGAAGTAAAAGCATTAGGCTCTGACGTAGACTTCGCTGCCCACCCCTAGTAAATACCGCCTAAGTTTTGCCAAAATCATAATCAGACCGTAGGAGTTCAGAGAAAGGTCATTAGCCTGCATCCCAAAAAGTCAGAAAATCTCATGATACCAAGCAACTAGAGGGCAGTTTTATTAAAAACAGATCTGTGCTTTTACACTTAGTCATTGTACCTTATCATAAGTTCCTCATTCTTACTCTTAACCCTTCCTGCCTTGCACCTTAGCCTTAACTCCTTGCTCTCTTATCTTTCACCTTCACCCATAACCCAACCCCATCATACTTACAATGAAATGATCAATGATGAGATGGTCTACAAAGAATTTGTAGTCCACAAAAACATGCCCACCGGCAAACTGCAAGACAATGAACTGAATGCAAGTAAATGGTATGTACCCAGTCACAGATGGTAAATGCTCAACATGCACACATCACAGACGTTGCACTAACACAATATCTTACGGCCTGATTTAGGGTTTGACAGGAGAGTTATTCATCACAAAAATCGATGTCCCACCCATCTTATTACAAGTGCCACAAGATAATATACTTTTAATAAGGTGGACAGAATATCCCTCTGTACTCTTTGCCTCACACCTCCTTACCAGCGTGCACCCACTACACTTCCATCTCTGATTCACCCCCCTTCTTATATTTAATTTATCTATGGCTAATCTCTGCTTTTTTACAGCACGCCACTGATTTGTAGCTAGATTCAAGGGTGTGACACAGGATCCTACTGCCACAGCAGGGGAGGGCCCCAATCCACCAGGGCGCCCCATTCACTTCAAGGTCATGGGAGACATGGGAGACTCAAGGGCCCCTCCTCACATTGCACATTTTGCCATACACTACTGGCTAGATTCAAACTTTGTAAGCCACATACATTGGTACTTAAAAGTGACAATGAAGATGGCTATTACGAAAATCAGTCATTTACGTCACACAAAATTTAAGATAATCACATTCAACATATAGGGTACTTGTTATAGTTATTACAAAACATACCTGAGGAGGCTTCTAGTCGCTCCAGTCTGCTGATCAGCCAATCCAAAGAGCCGGAAAACTGTGCACAGTTTTTGCGATTGCCTCTAATCAGGGCAGCTGCAAAAAATAAAAAGCATTTAATATGAAATGTATTTTTCAACTGATGTGCACTAATTAGACTGTTGTGACTGTTTTCATTTAGTGTGTAATAATCAATGGGAAAACCAAAGCTCTCTGCAATATACCAAAGACAAGGTTGGGGTACAATGTAAAGAATGCTGGAGCGTCCTCAGGGTTTATGCTGCACTTTCAAAAATGGATTTTCCCAGCAAGTAGCAACAGCTGCCACGCTGCTTCACGGCAGGACAGGTGAAAAGTATATTTTTTGTAGTCTTTGGTAGGAGCGGCTCGCAGGGCTTTTAAGGGGTGGGACAAGGCAGCGCGTGCAGGGGGAATTAATTGAATTTAAAAAATACACTTACCCTCACTCGCCATCGCTGCCGCCACCACCACCATGCTGCTCCTCTGCTGCTGGCAAAGGCTCCCCTGCGTCCAATCCTGAAGCTGCTCAGAGCACTGTTAGGATTGGCTGGGAGTGCCCAGCCAGGGCGCTCCCAGGCAGACTGGGAGCCTGTGCCTGCTCTTTCCAGCCCGGCAGTACAGTGCCGGGCTGGAGAGAGCAGAGTGCGCATGTGTGTTTGGCTGGCCCGAGACAGCCGGCTAAACATACATGCGCAATGAGGGGGAGTGCAGAGCAATCCCCCTCAGTGCTCGTCATCCACAATGCCCTGCCCCTTTTACTATAAAACAATAATAAACATTGTCTATTATCGTTTTATAGCAAAAGGTTTGCAGCTGCTGCTGCTGGCGGGGGGGTGGGTTGGTGGGGTGGGAGATGCTCCTCCACCCTAGCAGAGGAACCATGCTTTATCTTTGGTGTTGCAAATAAGTCACTAGGAGCCAGATGTAGAAAAGAAACATTTTGCGTCTTGCAAATAGCGAGTCATAGCGACTCGCTATTTGCAACTCGCAAAATGTTATGCAGTACGGTGTCTCAGACACCGACTGCGACTCGCTATGGGGTCGCAATGACCCACCTCATGAATATTCATGAGGTGGGTCGCAAATTGCGGCCCCATAGCGAGTCAAGGCACTCGCAAACATGGAGGCCTGCTGTAGTCAGCAGACCTCCGTGTTCGTGAATGCTTTAAATAAAGGAGTTTTTTTTTTTTTAAGTGTAGCCCGTTTTCCTTAAAGGAAAACGAGCTGCACTTAAAAAAAAAAACGAAACCTTTAGTTTCGGTATTTTTTCAGGGCAGGGAGTGGTCCTTTGGACCACTCCCTGCCCTGAAAAAATATTTTTGGGTCCATTCACAAAGTGGAAGGGGTCCCCTGGGGACCCCTTCCAATTTGCGAGTGGGTTACCATCCACTTCAAGTGGATGGTAACTGCGACTCCATTTGCAACCGCGTACTTGCATCCCACTGCGAGTCGCAAATAGGAAGGAAACACCCCTTCCTATTTGCGAGTCGGAAATGCATTTTGTGAGTCGGTCCCGACTCGCATAATGCATTTCTGCATAGGAAACTCACATTTGCGACTCGCAAACGGCAATTTTTGCCGTTTGCGAGTCGCAAATCGTTTCCTACATCTGGCCCTAGATTTGAACATGCAGAGCTATTGCCCCTCTCCCTATTTCTTCAGTGCCTCAATATTTTGAAAACAAGGACCTGATTACAAATGAATCCGAAAATTCTGCACAAACGCCTGTTTTGTACGTACGGGTAGGAATTATGAATTGGGTGGAGTTTTCTGCACCTAGTAATTTCCATGTGCAATAAAATCTGCAACCACAGTTTCAATTTCGGCTGCTCAAACGTTCTGAAACTAAACAGGGGGGAATGCCCTGGTAAAAGACACGTGGGTTTTGGCGCAGTAAGCATCTGCATCTGCACAATATTCACAATTTGAAAGAAGAAAACTAATAATTGAAGGTTACTATAACACCTGATAAATTCCGAAGCGTGAGGTATCGGATTTTATTCACTGTAACAATTATCTAATAACACTCCAGGGCACTTCTAATCAAGGTCCAAGGGTCTCCCTTGACATAAATGAGCCACAGGATACCGTTATTGACGAAGACCATTAAACGTTGAAGTCACACTAATTAAAGGGTAATATTATCAAAAGCACGATAGGAGGCAACAGGGACAGAACAGAACAACACTTTGTGTCCCTTTAAAAATGGAGCTGCTTCTGTAATTTCAGAGGAGCATTACGGATCAGTCAAGGCCTACTTGAAAAGCTTTTCACTAGCAGAAGTGTTTTATAGTACCGAGGGAGAAAGGTCAAAGACACGAAACCTCAGCAGAAATAATAACCGTGTCCCGAGGTAGCTTACACTCTGAGCCTCGGAGGAGGAAATGATTTACCGAGAGAAGTTGCACGAAGGCTTTATTTCAAGGAATCTTGCTGCGGCAACAAGTCACATCACCCCAAGACGGGCGACTGCGCATCTCCTCATGAAGAGCGAAGCACCCCTCGGGTGTGGCTTTGACAGCGGGAGGGAGTGCGCTCCGAGGTGTGACTGACCGCGCGAGAAGTCACGACGAGGTCACACATCCACCTTCAATATTGGTACGTACATATATTGCATTAATGCCCGCAGGCAGACGTTTTAAACACATGATTATCACATGCCACACAGAACGTAGTTTGTGCATGCCTGTATTGCATAGCTTTGCGTTAGTACGGTATGTATTGTGGCTTTTCTTTTAGAACAAGGATAATTCTGACCCCTGTGCAAACCCCTGTTTGCTCAGGGATCTAATTACAAGTTATCCGAATGTTATTGCATCTGGAAATTACTGCATGCAATACAGTTCGCATAGCTTGATACATTTTTGCAAGTCAAACCTGATGAAAGTTAACCGGGAAAAGTCCCTGTAATTACCAGAATTTGCAGATTTTTGTGCAGTAAACCCCAAAACTGCATGGTATTTCCCATTGTAAGAATGTTGGGTTACTAGATGAGGGTAGTAAAAACTCTGTCAAACAGCAACCACAATTCTTGTCAAAGTGAAACACAAGCCAACCACAGATTAACCTATGCTTAACCCTCTGGTAGTTTGGCACAAAGCAGAAGAAAAATCCCACACCAATTAAAAAAAAATAGAGTAAAATATAATAAATTATTTGACACCAATACAACAAAAATCCAATCAGTAGAACCGGAGATGTGGACTTTTAAGACTTAGGTAAAAATAAGACGCAAAACCACAAAACCCCAACTGTGATTATCTGGTCGTGCTGGATCAGGACAAAGTCATAGGTTCAGACCGACCGCGATGGAGAGTGGGCGGGATACAGGAACCAAGTTCGGTCCACTGAACAAAGTACCCATAATCCTGGTTGGGGAGCTTCAAGGATACATTGCGAAGTGGTGATTCAGGTTGCATTGCACAGCGTTGGTACCGAGGAGCTGTGTGCCTGTGATGCAAGGTCCTGGGTTGAGGATGCGTCAGGCAGTAGCAGTTCCAAGGACTTAGATCGAGGTCCTGCGTTAGGGATGCATTACGCAACAGCGGTCCAGAAGGACTCCAAGTTCCTACATTGGTGATGCGTCATGCAGCAGCAGTTTCAATATGAGGCTACAAGGTGATGAGTAACACTGTGTCAGTTCTGCTTGGACCACAGCTGAGCTGGCAGATCACCTTCAAGCCCACATCCAAGGGTCCAGGACTAGGGTGTTATGACTTGGGGAGGGGAACGTCTCATAGCAGACAGAGTCTAGGTTCAAGATGGTTGGAGCCTTTTCTGTCCCAGAGGCTCTGATCAGGAGGCCAGACAACTACTCTGTGGCGTCACTCTAGTGGTCTTGGTTTTAAGGTGCAGATCCAGTCCTTTTCACTCAGGCAGCAGGGCAGAGGGGTACAAGGACAGAAGAGTATCAGTCCTCCTTGCAGCAGAGCAGCACAGCAGCCCTTCTGAGTCATTCACTGGTCCAGAGGGGTACTAAAGAGTTTGGTCTGAGGGTCCAATATGTATACTTCGTGCCAGTTTTGAAGTAGGAGAAGGTCCTGGAGGTTTCCACCCACACAGGTGTTTGGAATTTCTTGTATCCTTGTCATGGCTCCAGCTTGCCTGGAGACACAAAAGACTAGAGTGAAACCCTTTGTGAGTGTGCTGAGGTAGAGACTTTGTGATGTGTAAGTGTAGCAAGTGACAGCTCCCCTCCCCACCAAGTCAGAGATGGCCCATCCTGCCAACACCTACTTCCTCTTTGTTTCATTGTCTGGGAGCAATACACAAAGACCAATTGCCTAGTCATGTGACCCAGGAAATAGGTCACAGGAACCAAATGGTTGGGGAAAAAAATGCTCACTTTCCAAAACTGGCATTTCCAGAATTGTGACTTAAATTCTAACCTTACCACTAAAGAGAGTTTTAAATTACAACTCTTTAGAGACCAAACTCGACATTCCTGCCAGCTCCCAATTGAAAGCTAGCACTTATTAAATGTAATAAGGTAAACCATTGTTATCCTATGGGAGAGGCATGGCGTGCAGTAGTGAAAAAGGAATTTTAGAGTTTTTGACTACCAGGACATGTAACAGTTAAAAGTACATGTTTCGCTTTTAAAATACACTGTACCCAGCCGTACAGGCTGTTTAAGGCCTACCCTAGGGGTTACTTATATTCATTAAAAGGGAAGGTTTAGGCCTGACCAAAGGTTTATTTTGCCTTATGTTGCACTGTTCCATGCTCTTTGGGCTGTTCAGTTCCTACCCTTGGGGTGACTTTTATGTATTAAAAAGGAAGGTTTAGGTGTGGCTAAAGAATTATTTTTCCAGGTCGAAGTGGCAGTTTAAAACTGCACACACCAGCTGCAGTGGCAGGTCAGAGACATGTTTGAAGAGCTACTTAAGTGGGTGGGACAATCAATTCTTCACATCCACAGGTAGCATTTAATGTACAGGCCTGGTAACTGGTAGCTCCTACTGTACTAGGGATTAATAGGTAAATTAAATGTGCCAATATAGTGTAAGCCAATTGACCATCTTTAAAGGAGAGAGCACAAGCAATTTAGCACTGATTAACAGAAGCAAAGTGTGCAAAGTCCTAAAAGCCAACAAAAACGGGTTCAGAACACAGGAGGGTGAAAGGCAAAAGGTTTGGGATTATCTCTGCCAAGAGAACCAGGTCCAACACCAAAGAACTTGTAATCAGTGGTATTTATCTCACCATAATATTTCCGACGCATGCATGGTCAGATTTCATTGGATGCAAAGTCCCCTGATCTTCTCCAGGCCACTCATAATGATGAACCAAATAGTGAAATGCACAGCATGCAATTGAAAACACATCTGCAATTTTATGACTGTGAAGATTTCCTTAACAATATTCAACATTGTTAAACCTAGCATAATTGGTGTGGCTCCTCCCTAACATTTTGCCTTCAATCCTCCTGTTTTACCAATTTAGTTATTGCTGGCTTTTAAGACTTTACCACTGCTATTCAGTGCTTGTGCTCTCTCCTTAAGACATGGTAGAATTAGTTTACACAGATTTGGCACATTTAGTTTACCTGTTAGAACCTATTAAAGTAGTACTGCCTGTGCCCAGGACCTGTAAACTAAATGCTACTTGTGGGTTTCCAGCACGGATTGTGCCACCCACTTAAGTAGCGCTTTAAACATGTCTAAGGCCTGCCATTGCAGCCTGTAAGTCCCTAGTCCCTCTGGTACCTAGGGCATTGGGTACTGAAGGAAGGCCTGTGAGGGCTGCAGCACAGATTGTGCCACCCTCAGGGACCATCTCACTAAGTGCACAGAGTACTGCTTTTACAGGCTGCATGTCTTGGTGCAGAACCAAAATGAACACACGACATGGCACACAGCCTGTGTGCGCTGTCCTCTGCACACTGCATGCAATATATGCAAGTCACCCCTCTGGCAGGTCTTCCAGCCCTAAAGACAGGATACATTATATTACATGTGAGGGCATACCTGCATGAGCAGATATGCCCCTGCTATGCCTTTGTCGATTCTCAGGTATAGTGAGTGAACAGTGCAGCCATTTTAGGTACATGTGCTGGACACTGGTCACTATGAGTTCTTCAGCTACATGATGACTTCACTGACAATAGGGATGTTTGGTATCAAACATCTTGTATTAATAAACCCTCACTTCATCCAGTGATGGATTTATTTAAACGTGCACTCAGAGGGGACCTTAGAGGTGCCCCCTTGAAACCTACCAACTCCTACAGTGGGCACTTACTGGTCAGAACCAGTGCAGCCACTTTAGACAGAGTTTTGGTCCCCTGAGGTTAGAGCCAATGCTCTTGTGGGGTCAGAACAAAGACCTCCTCTGGACAGAGGTGTGATGTTCTGTCCCAGGCAGGAAGGACACCCTAGTGCGGGAGCTTCAAATGCCTTGCCGCCTGTGAAATGTGACTAAGGCCTCTCCAAATGTGAAGGAGGCCGACACCCAGTTCTTAACCCCACTTTTGGTGGCTGGACTGATGAGAAAATTAAGAAAATTAGGAGGTGTGCCCACTTGATGCCAGTCCCTCCCCTAGGGTGGACGAGCTGAAGTGGACACTACTTTTTAGATTCCTCCATCTTGCATCGAAGGAATTAGGCCAATAGGGTTAGGGCTATGCCACTTCCTTAAGGAAGTGGTCATATGAAGGGTGTAGTCATCCTAAAGGTGAGTAGCCCAATGGCTATCACCTGGAACTCCCTGTAACACCCCTAAATTCAGTATTTAGGGGTGTTATAGGGAGCAAATTCAGTATTTAGGTGACCTGTCCAAAAGAAACATCTCCAAAGAAGAAAGAAGTTTGCCTGGGGAATCGCAAAACTGCCGCCTGGAACCACCTATGCACCCGAGGCCCACGGCCCAAGGGCACCCCCTTACTGCGACCTGCCCAGTAAGCTGTTTCCAATGCCAAAAGACACCCCTGCACCTGGAGTCCCTGGGCCTTGGGGAGCAAGACCCTACAACCCCAGGCATCTTAACTTACCTGGGCAGCTGTAGGCTTACCTCTCCCAGCCTCCTGGCCATAGCATGCAGTCTGTTTCTAAAAGTGATCGCCTGCTTTGACTAACACTTGGAGCCCGTACTTTTGATGCTTCCTTGTTCCCCCACCATGCTTGCCTCAACCCCCAGAGACCAACCTCTGACACTGCCTGTACTTACCGGGGAGCAGTGCATCTTCAGTCCCCCCAGCCTCTATTGACTAACATTAGGCACCGACTCCGACTTCGACCTTGGCACCCAGCTGCCTCCTGTGCTGCTGTGGGTGCACTCTTGGGTTCAACCTGAACCTTGCCCGGTGCTTGCCTGAAACCCTAAAGACTGTGGTTGTAAATGTGTTCTTACCTGAGAAACTGCATTCTTGTTTTCCTTCCATCGGCTTTCATTGAAGACTGTGAAAACTACACTTATGTGGTCATTATGACATTGGCGGTAAATACTGCCTACCGCCACTGTGACGGCTGCCAACATACCGCCTCAGCGGCTACTATCTGTCCTCCAGTTTATGAGCACTGCCTGACTTCCGCCACAATAAGGGCAGAAATCCGGCAGTGCTCATGCTGGTGGATGGTGGTAAGCTGGCACTGCTACCACCTGCACTGCCCCGCCAGTAGAACACCAACAGCTGTATTTTGACCAGAAATATGGACTGGCGGTGTTCTGCTGCTGTGGCACTGCTGGCGGTAGCAGCGCCCCTTCCCTGCCGGACGACCTCCTTGCTGGACAAGGTAAGTCGGGTGTCTGACAGGGGAGGAGGATGGGAGTGTTGTGTGTGTGTGTCTGAGGGTGTGAGTGTGTGTGTGAATGCGTCTGTATGTGTTGTGTAGTTTGCGTGGTTGTATGCGTGTGAGTGAATACGTGTAAGAATGGTGAAGTCAGTGCATGTCTGCATGTCAGTGTGATTGTGTAAGAATGTGTGTGAGTATGTCTGTAAGTATGCATGCGTAATGATTGCGTGTATGCAGTGTCTGTATGAATGTGTGTATACAGTGTTTGTATGGATGCGTGTATGCAGTGTGTGTATGAATGTGTGTATGGTAGTGTTAGTGAATGGGTGTATGCATGGTGTGTGTGGGTGTCTGTGCGTGTATGCCGGGAGGGGGTGTAGGGTGCTGTGACTGGTGGGGGTGGGGGGTGATGTGTGCATTTGTGGCTGTGGGGGGTAGGGTCAGTTGTGTGGTGTGTGCATGTCTGTGGGTATGTGCATGTATGGGGGCGGGTATGTGTTTGTGTATTGGAGGGGGTGGGGGTGTTTGTGTATCGGAGGGGGTGGGTATGTGTTTGTGTATCAGAGTGGGGGGGTTAGTGTGCTTATGGGGGTGGGTGACGGTGAAGGAATTCCCTGTCACTGGTAGGGCCTACCACCATGGTTTTCGTGGTGTTGCTAATGCCACGATAACCATGGTGGTAGGCCAGCTCATAATGCCATGGGCGGTACTATGTTCGCCGCCGGGCTGCAGATAGACATCTCCGGCCCTGTGGCTAAAAGTGGCGGGTTGGCTGCAGCCAACCCGTCTATCTAATAATATGGCGGTATGTACTGTCATCCTGTTGGTGGTACTACCGCCATGTTAACCCTGGCCACCAGCATCATAATGATAGCCTAAGTGTTAATTTTTAAAACAGCACAGTATTTTTAATTAAAAAAACTATTGACCTTATAACAAAGTTTGTAGGTTCCAAGCATATATAAAAGTAACTGTTATTTTTCTAAATTACTCTCTGATTTATTCTTTGAGTGTGTGTCTCATTTATTGCCTCTGTGAGTACAACAAATGCTTAACACGACTCCTTGTTAAGCCACTGCACATCTTTGGGGATCAGCTGGACTCTGCACAGTGTACTTCATTTTAGTACATTACATAAGAGCCAGCTTCCTACACTAGGTCTAACCTTTTGCATATAAGTCACCCCTAAGGGTAGGCCCTGGACAAGCCCAGAAGGTAGTGTGTGGCATAATTGAAAACCAGGACATGTACTTTCAAGTTTTACATGTCCTGTAGTGAAAAACTCCTAAAGTCATTTTTCAGTACTCCAAGGCCTACCCCTCCCATAGGATAACATTGAACTTATCTTATTACATTTAATAAGCTGTAATTTCCATTTGGAAGCAGGTAGACAGCTTGAGTTTGGTGTCTAAATGATTCTAATTAAAAGCCTTCTTTAATGGTGAAGTCAGATTTTTTATCACAATTCTGATATTGCCAATGCCACTTTTAGAAAGTTAGTGGTCTCTAGTCCTAACCATTTGGTGCCTGCAGCCTCATGCTGGGTCACATAGGTGTTGCAGGCAGTTGGCCTTTATGTATTGCTCCCAGACAGTGAGACAAAGGGAAGACAGGTGATGGCAGGATTGGCCACTATGAGTTAATGAATGAGAGGAGCTGTCACCTACCACACTTACACATCTCAAAGGCTCTGCTTTAGCACTCCTCCAACAGTCTTTGACACTGGTTTATTGTGACCGAAGACAAGATGGGGTCAGGACAGGAAGAAAGAGGATACTTGACACCTCAGTGGGTGGAGAGCACTAGAAGCTTCATCCATTTCAGAGTTGAAACCAGGTATAAAAGTTGGACCTCAGACCCCAACTCTTCAGTACACTTCTGAACCTGTGGTCTCTGCCAGGAAGGACTGTTATACTGCTGAAAGGACTGCCACTTTGCTGGACTGCTGCTCTGAAGGGCTGCTGCCCTGCTGTGCTAACCTACCGACTGCTGGCCTCCTGCCTCGAAGAGAAACTCTGGACCTGCATCTGTTGAACCGAGGACCCCAGAGTGGCTCCAAGGACTACTCGGTAGGCTTCCTGACAAGAGCTGCAGGGACAGAAAGCTTCAATGACTTTGGACCCATCACCTGGACTCTGCCATCTGTGAGTCCTATCCAGCCAAGTGGTGCCTCCACAGTCCCTGACCCTTGGAAGTGGGCCTGAAGGTACTCTGCCAGCCCATCTCTCATTTCAGCAGAACCAATGCATCTCCTGTGCTACACTGTACAACCTTGAGCAGAGCTGACACATCACCTCTGCTGTGTGGATTTCCCTGATGCAAGGACTTTGCATTACCGCATGCAGCCTCCCAGGAACTACCACTGTGCAACACATCCTCGACGCAGGCCCCGCTTCAATCGCAACCTTGACGACGACACAGGACTCTGCATCGTGAGCCGTGCAGCTTCCTGAGAACCAGGGGTGCATGATGCATCGCAAAACAGGACTTCACATCGCAGGCCTCTCGTCAATGTCATCCTCGAAGACAATGCAGGACCTCGCATCACTGTTTTGCAGCTCCTAGGAATCGCCACTGAATGATGCATCCTCGACACAAGACTCTGCAACACTCTGCGACCCGAATTTAAGGTACTCTTGTTCCGCAGACCTAACAGGGTCCCTGTAGCCTGCCTAATTTCCATTGCGGACTTTGTTCCAGTCTAGTGCAACCAGATATCCACAGTTGACCCTTTTTTGCTTTTTGGCACTATTTTAAATTAAATCTTTAATATTGCATATCTTCTGTTCTACTGATCAGATTTTTGTCATTTTGGTCTATTTTTATTTATAAAAATTTACTCTTTTGTATAAATTGGTGTTTGAATTTTCTTGTGTTGTGTGTTCACTTTATTCATGTTTGAAGTGCTGCATTATACTTTACACATTGCCAAGTTAAGCCTGGCTGCTTCACTTCACTCCGACCAGAATTGTGGTTGCTGCTTGAGTAGGATTCCACCACCTTCCACAACTCATCCAATTTCTTTCAGTACATACATCCAGCAGAAAGAATTACATCATCTCACGGACACGTTTTAAAGGTGTTCTCCTTTATCATTACTATGATGATTATTAATAGTAGTAGTTATATTTAATACCAATTATATTATTATTATTATTATTATTATTATTATTATTATTATGCAGTGATGTAAATGCCAATACTATTATTATAATTATACAAGAAGAATATCAATGCTAATACTAATATATATTCAATAATAATAATAATAATAATAACAACAACAATAATATATTTTTGTAAGATCTATGTGACATGCATCCCAAGGTCTGCTTCAGTGTACAGGAGCCTAATTTCCTAATTCAAAATTACACTGACTATGAGTCTGAATGACCGAATTAGGAGTGGTATAACCTGATGTGTTCCAACTGCTTCTGCACTGAAACTTACACGAGCATAGTCCAATTTCTGCATTAGTAAATCTAGTGTTATGGGCAGGTTTTGGTCTTGTTTGTGTCTCCCTATTTGCAAAAGTAGGCGAACACGTGTGTATTCAAGTCAAGAAGGTGAAATGTATTCGTATTAAAAGATGAGTAAGCGCAGTTCTAGGACAGGAATTTTAATGAAATGTTTACGAGGAAAGAATTCCACTACTAGTTTTTTCACAATGGAGAAAATCAAATTAAAGTATATTCAACTACACATTTGAGTCAAATTGATACATGTAAAATTTTCCATTTGGTGTAAAGTATTTACGTGTACGTTTTAGGTATTAGAAAACTC
Source organism: Pleurodeles waltl (assembly GCF_031143425.1). Taxonomy (NCBI): domain Eukaryota; kingdom Metazoa; phylum Chordata; class Amphibia; order Caudata; family Salamandridae; genus Pleurodeles; species Pleurodeles waltl. The sequence goes on along the minus strand of NC_090444.1, from coordinate 578,701,717 downwards.
AAGTACATCCATGAATGGTACAAATTTCTTTGAGTATTCTTGGGGTCCTGTATCAATCCCTTGAAAGCTGGAAGGGGAACTACCTCCAAATATAGGCGAAATGGGCTTTATGTGATGAAAACTTCTGACAGGTGTCCTGACAGCACAGCTCTCTGGAGTGCTGGAACCTGAATATACCGATGTTTCGAATGATAGCTGCTTGGAATCGCTATCTTAGGTAGTAGATGTTCTGTACACAAGCTATTGTGTGGGAGCTCCAACTCATTTGTTATCTTGTGATAAGCTATATGTGAGTGTAGGGGGATGCTGGAGCTTGGTGAAAGGAATGTCAACACAGTAAATAGCTGATGGGAAACAGGTATGTACCTGTGGCCTAAATATTATTTACAATAATATCGTGCTTTGGATTTACTAATAGAAAAAAAAGACAACCATTGGAGTAATATTTTTGTACATTATTATATTTAGGCAATTATATTTATGTCAGACAATATTTCTGTTATTGATAGCTTGACATACAGCCATGCTTATAAAACATGCTTATGGTCATTTTGTAGTAAATAGGTAATTATACAATCAGAAAATTCGATCTGGTGGCGGTTTCTATACATCTCATCATCACCTTGTTACATATATTTAAATATAAACCAGTATCAGCAAATTGAATTATTCGAGGGATTGCCGTTGTTATCAATCAGCCTCTTTCATGCAAGTCTCCAAATCGTCTTCTCTTACCCCATATTTTTTATGTTTTGGAGGGATTCATTTTCTCTGGCTACATAGAAAGGTAGTTCCATCCCCTATAACTGTCCATGCTGGCTTTCCCTTTATTGATGCTCAGTCTTTCTGTTATTACCAGTTTTGTGCTATGTCATGTTTCACTAAGACCAGTCCTTGCTCCAGCAGTGACTTTTCATATCTAGTGAGCCCCAACTCATTCACGATATTCAGTAATGCTACTTACGATGTAAGGGTAATGTGTTTATAAAGAACTTCAATAAGTGTGTGCTATCTCGTCCTTAAAGCTCTCAATAATGTTATAGTTCTATATTGTGTGACAGATATCTCACTCCTCTGCACCATACTAAAGGCAGGCCAGAGACGTTCCTCTGTTCATATGCCACAGTCTTTTCCTCGTAAAGTATACTCAAAGTAGGTATTTGAATTGCATGAGTTGGAATCTTGCTGATGTAGATATTTCCCTAAGTTCCATGAGCGACTCTCCAGTCCGAATCCTGCAAAGGGCCTAGGGTAGCACCCAGGCTTCTTGGAGGGTGCGAAGAGTGAGAGGAGTTGGGTCGATTTGTATACCTTAGATGTTTTACTCCCCAAAAACCCGCTGAAGAGGTGAATTTCACCTCAAATGGTTTGGAGTTTTGAAGTGTTTCAGATGCAGCCAAATAGTGGGAGAGGGCATGCCCAAGCTGTAGGTTCTCTGTGAGTTCAGTAAAGGATTTATGTTAGACATCTGTTAGACAGATACCTGCAAGAGTCGTGTACCCATACATACGTGAGGTTCTTGGGTACGTTTTTCTTATCACTTCAGGAGGAACAATACAGCCTTCCACAATTTGAACACTCAGTCGAGGTATTTGAATTGTATCAGGAAGAACATTGTTGATATGGCTATTTCCGTCATCACAGGCTGATATGCAGCATTCAGCCCTTGGAACCTTAGGTATTCCATTTTGCTGTCAGAAGGACTGCAGCAGGGAGTGAATATGCTTAAAGAAGGAGAGACAGATCAGAAGTGGCTAGTTTTGCAGGATGTAAAATGCAGTTTCAAAATGTTGACAATAGCCATTCTGCCCATCCGGTATTGAAATAAAGGGTTCTACTCACGCAAATCACTTTTTAATCCCTCAAGCATTCCAAAGGTAATTTCCACCTAGACTCACTCTATCAACAGCACCAAGCAGTCCCAAGTACTTAAAGTTGGTAGATTCTATTCTGATGGTGGATTGTTTGGCCCATTCCCTAGCCTCTGTAAACGTGCTTATAGGAAAGATATTTGATTTGGCCCAGTTAACTATAAGACTTGAAATTTCTAAACATCTTCAACAGCTGTTCTGCTTGAGGGCCAGATTATGCAGAGTGAGTGAGGAATGGCTGTCTTTTATATACACCATTTTCTCATAGGCATATGAAATGTTAGACTTGCTAGAAAGATCTGACAACTAAAACGTCCAACATGTCAAGTATGATTTTTATAGCTTATATTACATGTTTATTTCTGTTATTTTAGGTATATTTGCATGAAGAGTATAAACAGTATATTTCACTAATTTTATTAGTAAGGGCCTCTAAAATCCCTGCCCCAACACTACATATTCCTTGCAAGATCCCTGTTCTGCGTTCTTTCACACCCCTCCTACTCATGTTAGTGCAAGTCATGGGCATGTGTCTTGTTTTGATTAACATCCCTTTCAAGGAAGCTGGAGAGTACTTTGGTGCCTAGCCAGATTTTGTGGAATTTGTATGAATTGAAGGGAGTTCCAGAATAACTCATTCCTGGTATTTTCCCATGTCTCTCAGATAATTCACCAGTTAAGAGCTGATGAAATTACTAGGTGGGAAATCCTGTAATGTTTCTGCATTCTAGAATGATTGATGCCCACAGTAGTGGTAACTCTTTGAATGGTAACAAACCAGTATTCTCGCTCACCTTGCAGTGTGCACTTTTGTGTCCATTTTGTATGAATCATGTCAGTTTCAGTAGACCAGCCAGTGGTGTGAGAGATTAGGCACCTTGATAAAAGACTGTGCCATATGGCATGAAATCCTACTACACAGAAGAGATCTCCTGACGGCCGATCTTCCTGGATCCTGTATTATACAGGAAAAGTGTACTTTGTAATGCCCTATTTCCTCAAATGTTTGGCAACAGTTTTGAATTTGAGTACTCGATTGGCAGGGGTCCAACATATATGGCTTTGATCATGGCCCTGTGAACCAGATGGGAGTTCACCTTTTCACATGAAGATGCACTGTGCACCAACACTGAGAAGGACCGGACTAAAGACAGATACATGGGGACTGAAGTAAACAGCTGCCAATTATGTCATCTGTGACAAGAAGGAGATAGACCTCATGGCATATTACGAACCTGCCCTTTTCAAGTCCAAGAGCTCCAGCCCATATGCTGTGCCTTAGAGTTGCAAGGTATGCCAAGACTGGAGACTTCTGCCTAAATATCTCAGGTTTCGGGATCCAAAAGGGCAGCTCTCTCCTGTATGTCTCTATTTTTTCTGATGGATGTTAATTCAGCATGACATTGTTCACCTGGTGACATGTAAAAAAGAAGCCATCAAGTCGGACCAACTACTACCAAAGACACACATTGCCAAAGGTCTCCTCCCATCTTACTGCACTTTTGTTTCCCAGTGCATAGGGTACCCAAGAGTGCAACCCTATGTCGTTGCTCCCCATGGTCTATTATTACATGACCCAACCGTTGACACCACACTGCATCCATGTGAGCCTGTCAGCTTTTAAACCCCAATGCTCCTTGTATCAGCTGTTGCCAGCACCTTGAACTCCACTGTGAAGCCATAATAAAACAAAGCAATTAGGACAAACAGTTCCAGTGGTGCCTGAATTCCTATACCTCTGCCCGCGAGGATGCAGCCACTCTGCCTGCTTCCAGCACTGTGGCTGCACCTTCACCTGACTGATCACTGCTCTTCACAACTGACTTGAGTTGCAGAAGCAGGCAGCCTCAACTGAACCTAACCACATTCTGTACATAGACTGAGCAAAACTAAGTCCCAGATTTATTAAACCACGTGGAACTACGCAAAACCCAGAATGAGATTTACCAGGTCACTCAAGGCCATCTTGCATGGCCATGCCTGGCTTGGTATATCTGGAGCAATTAAAGGCAGCACTAGCCACAGCCTTGAGTTACTCTGCGTGGTGGAGGTGGAGGAGTTACATAGGTGGAGTGTGGATGTTCCCATGTATCCACCCATGTATTATGAAGCATTCCAGGATTTCCCATTTCTGGTAGAACTGGGAATGCATCTGATTTTAATGCCTTCTCACCAGAGGAGCAACGAGGAGAATTATCTTTATTTCTCCTCATTGTTTCCTCTTTCTGAGTGCTGCACACACTTAGAAAGAGGAAAATGCATCTAAGGATCATTTTTGTGCAGAAAAGTGTCCCTTCCTGGTCAAAAACAATCCTGTCTGTAACACAAGCATCATGCTCCATGGCACAAAATGGCCTGCATTGGTGCTAGACTGCAGATTGTGCACCAGTGCAGGCAGAGGACAGGAATGCACCATATCTTGGTTGATATGGCTCATTCCTGTTCTCTCCCTTTCACACAGTGCAGCACAGCAAGCTGTCTTGCATGAAAAAATATAACTTCTGGTCCTAAGACTATTGTGTGAATGCTCTGTCGAAGATCAGATACTCTGCTCAGCGGAGTAGCTTCAGAGGGGGTGTTTCGGGTGTTACACCCCCTTAATAAATGTATTTTGTGAGAAAAAGTTGGGTACAGGTGCTTTCAGTCAGTATAGTGAGGTGTCTATTGTATTTCACCAGTACGTTTTATACACACAGACAAAAACACCCACACACACTCTCCCCCTCTCTGTTTGGAATGGCTTCAAAATGTTGGTTATTTCACAAAGTAATGTTTTTCTCTCACTTAGTACCCCTACTCATCCCTATTCCTTCCCATTTCCACTGCCCCTTAAGCTCCTCTTGTGCGCTCTGCTTGTGGTATAATGCATTTTAAAATTATGTGCCAGCATGATTGTTGGGAAAGACGAAACTCACAACCCCACTCCACCCACCCAATCTTACGACCAAGATACGCCCCTGACTGCACTCCCTGCTGCAGCCCTGCATAGGCGAGCTCTGTTGTGTTAGAGATAGTCTGAAAGAACACAGCGGCCCTACAAACGCTGCTAGTTGAAAAGAGTGAAGTTTGGAGTACAAATGATCCTAGTGCTTTTGAAACGGCACTCTTACTAAGTAAATTACCTTGCCAGAAATAAAATCCTATTTCCCCGGAAAATACAAAACAGGGTCAGACGATATAATTTCTGTAGTTAATGCCGCAATTTAGATCTGTACTCCACATCGCCCTTGAAAACTGAGACTTGCCTATTTAACATTACAAGATCGGATCCTATGTTTGGAAAAACTATAGTTTTTATAGTTGGAATTTAATTTAATAATTTACATACACACGATACAAAATGATAACACAGCTGTTCAACACGGGCCTCATTAAACATGTTGGCATCTGATATCACTCATAGACAATCGTGCAAACATGCTTTTTCAGAAAAAAATACACTCAAGACAGACTCACAAAACGACTTTCCTATTGCGGAACTAGCATATTTGAATAAAAATGCAAAATACGAATTTGGAATGCACAAATGTGTGTTGCAATTCACACATGTTTTGCAAATTTCAATGCACACGTGAACTCGTTTGACACCCGTGGCAATGCACAGACACTTGGTGGTAATAAAGATTGTAAGGGTTCCTGACGGCTAAAGGGAAAAGCAAGCATGGGTCAAAGATTTTTGCAAGGACTGGGCCCCCAAATTGAAGTGGGCTCTGCATAGGTGCTTCATAGGCAGAGGTCTTGGTTCAAAATTATACAGTATGTCATGCAGGGATACAGAAGCAGCACAAGCACAGGTCCCTTAAACATCTTGAGGCCTCGGGACAATGACCCCCCTGCACTCCCCTTCTGATGGGTTTGGGCAAGAGATAACCATTGGGAAAGTTTTATGTAGGAAAATGCCTCATTATGCATGATCTCCCACATTTTTGTTGGACTGAAGCTGCTCTTTTTTTGACTGTGTGCACTGGAACACTGCCAACCAGGCCCCAGTGCATACGTTCTGACCCCTAAAACATGTATTTGGCTATACTCCTAATTGGCATATTTAACTTACTTTTATGTCCCTGGTATATGGTCACAGTGTACCCAGGTTGTTTAAGTTAAATGGCACTAGTGGGCTTCAGCACACATTGTACTACCACTAGAGTGACAGAGCAAAACATGACTGCAAGGCTACCACTGCAGCTTGCCTTGCAGTTTTACCACTGCAAATTCAGCTTGAAAATAAGCCCTTTTGGCAGACCTAAGCGCTCTTTTTAAAATATAAATAAGTCACCCCTATGCGGTCCTTAAATACACATTGGGTAGGGTGCATGGTATTTAAAAGTAGGACATGGAACTGCTTAATGTTAAATATGCCCCTACAATGAAAAGGCCATAAAAACTATTTTCACTGTACAAGGATTAGCTGTTGGATAGGAATAGGACATAGATAATGTTATCTCCTCGAAGGAAACAACTACAAAGTTGGACTATCAAAAATATTTTTTACAACCCCAATTCATAGGTAAAGTCAACTAACAAATATTCCGCAAACAGTACTTTAAAAAAGTGACCTTTAACTGCCTAACTTGTCTAGAAGTCTATTTGCATGAACTTTCAGCTGTCACTCAGGAGCTGAATAACCCTTTGACGAGGTGTGAACTTGTTCCCAGAGCTGAGACAAATGACTTGGGGGTGGGAGGTGTTTTGTCCCTCTGAGAGAATGACAATCTGCGCTGTGCCCAGGAACTGGGCCTGCCCACGCCTTTGTCCCTCTAGTCAGCTAGGCATCAATCCCAGTGGGAGATGAGCTGGCTCAGAACCAGTTTGGAGTGACCACAGAGGAGGGATTGCTCATTATCTTGGCAACACCTCTGTGGTAGGCACAGGAGCGCTGCACACCGAAAGAAAGGCTCTGGCATGTTGGATTTAGGAAGAGAGGGACATTGTGGGATTGTTTACAGTAGGGCACACAGGGACCAATGCAAAAGTAGGAATGGTTACCCCTAGAAACCTTTTTCCTGTTGATTAGGAAGGGATCAGGAGTCACCCCCAACAGGCTAATGCCAGGCATAAATGTGGAACCCCTGGTCACCATCTTCAGAACACTACTGGACCTGTAGAAGAAAGAAGGACTGCACCTGCTGTTGATACCTGTGAGGAGAACTGAGAGACTGAATGCTGCTTCCACCTATACTCAGAACAAAGAATTGAACTCCAAGGGCCAGTTAGCTGACCCTCCTATTAAGCTAAAGGGACACAACAAGCTTCAAGAAGCTCTTTTGTTGAACAACCGAGCTGACCACTTCTAACTTGCGCTGCCTTGGACCTTGCTGGTGGCTCCTGCTGAAGTGAGTATTGATTCCCACATGCTTGGACTATTGGCTATGTCAAAATGTATTCCTCTTAACAGCCTGAAAAACTTAGGACCTAGAAACCTTATGGCTCTGAAGACCTCTAGAGGACTGGAGCAAACCCCCAAAAGACAGATTAGGATGCTGGTGGTCAGACCGTCACAAGACCGCTGCTACCACCAGGATCATGGATCCCGACAGGTAGCAGCAGTGCAAGTCGTGGTCAAGCACAGCGGTTCCGATGTCAGCATCGCAGAGCTGATCACAACTTGCCTTTCTGCCAGCTTTTCCATGGCAGAGACCCTGCCATTAAAAGACTGCCAGAAAGGCAGAAAAGGGGCTGCAGGGGGAGCCCCTGCATGGCCCATGTCATGGGCAGTGCAGAGGCGCCCCTGTCAGCTACTCGGAATGCACACTGTCTGCCATGGCTTTTAGTGCGCATTTCGATTGTGCTGGTGTCACTGACAGTCTGGTGGCATTGGACTCATCTCTCCCTGAGAGCCCAAGCCAATGGTGCTGCACTGTTTCCGCCAGCCAGTCTAGGGGGGTGCTCATAATATGGCAGAGAGGAGGCAGCTGGCTTGGCGATGTCTTCCCCACCGTCGTATTGGGAGTCCAGCAGTCAGACCACCATACTCGTAATGATGCCCTAAGTCTGAAGGAAGAAATCTTCACTGGGCAAAGACACCAAAATTTTCCGGCTGGTGGTAGACACCTGTGGAGGTGAATTCTGAATTTATTCCACTCACAAATTTCCTGCCAAAAGTCAAAAGCTTCACTAAGACTTTATCTGACGGCTATCCTGCCCTGTGGAGCTCTTCATGATTACAACCTTCTGCTTTGCCCCACTGAGGAATTTTGACTGCCACTTCAGAAACAAAGTCAGAAGTTAAAACCTCAGACTTACATCTATATCTGACCCCATTCCATTGTGGTCATCCTAAAATTGTGTCAAGGTCCTGTGGCCATGACAGGCGCTTAACGCTTTTTGGCACTTTTTTAAATTAAAACTTTCAAAATGTATATCTCCGGTTACACTTTATTGGAATTTTTTTGTTGTGGTGGTATTTTTTTCACTAACATATTCTCTATTTTAATGACTTGGATATTTATTGTGTTGTGTGTTTGACTTTTTAACTATTTTAGGACTTCTAAATGCTTTAAATATTTTCTTAAGTTAAGCATGTCTGCTGTTTGCCACAGCTACCAGGGCTTGAGCTCAGTTGTAAATGACTGAAACCTTTATTGGACCTAAAAGAAATAGAGACATTATTACTTGTGGTGGACTACCATCCATCAAACAAATAAGCCACTTTCTTAAATTTTAGCACTACAGGGAGTGCAGAATTATTAGGCAAATTAGTATTTTGACCACATCATCCTCTTTATGCATGTTGTCTTACTCCAAGCTGTATAGGCTCGAAAGCCTACTACCAATTAAGCATATTAGGTGATGTGCATCTCTGTAATGAGAAGGGGTGTGGTCTAATGACATCAACACCCTATATCAGGTGTGCATAATTATTAGGCAACTTCCTTTCCTTTGGCAAAATGGGTCAAAAGAAGGACTTGACAGGCTCAGAAAAGTCAAAAATAGTGAGATATCTTGCAGAGGGATGCAGCACTCTTAAAACTGCAAAGCTTCTGAAGCGTGATCATCGAACAATCAAGCGTTTCATTCAAAATAGTCAACAGGGTCGCAAGAAGCGTGTGGAAAAACCAAGGCGCAAAATAACTGCCCATGAACTGAGAAAAGTCAAGCGTGCAGCTGCCACGATGCCACTTGCCACCAGTTTGGCCATATTTCAGAGCTGCAACATCACTGGAGTGCCCAAAAGCACAAGGTGTGCAATACTCAGAGACATGGCCAAGGTAAGAAAGGCTGAAAGACGACCACCACTGAACAAGACACACAAGCTGAAACGTCAAGACTGGGCCAAGAAATATCTCAAGACTGATTTTTCTAAGGTTTTATGGACTGATGAAATGAGAGTGAGTCTTGATGGGCCAGATGGATGGGCCCGTGGCTGGATTGGTAAAGGGCAGAGAGCTCCAGTCCGACTCAGACGCCAGCAAGGTGGAGGTGGAGTACTGGTTTGGGCTGGTATCATCAAAGATGAGCTTGTGGGGCCTTTTCGGGTTGAGGATGGAGTCAAGCTCAACTCCCAGTCCTACTGCCAGTTCCTGGAAGACACCTTCTTCAAGCAGTGCTACAGGAAGAAGTCTGCATCCTTCAAGAAAAACATGATTTTCATGCAGGACAATGCTCCATCACACGCGTCCAAGTACTCCACAGCGTGGCTGGCAAGAAAGGGTATAAAAGAAGGAAATCTAATGACATGGCCTCCTTGTTCACCTGATCTGAACCCCATTGAGAACCTGTGGTCCATCATCAAATGTGAGATTTACAAGGAGGGAAAACAGTACACCTCTCTGAACAGTGTCTGGGAGGCTGTGGTTGCTGCTGCACGCAATGTTGATGGTGAACAGATCAAAACACTGACAGAATCCATGGATGGCAGGCTTTTGAGTGTCCTTGCAAAGAAAGGTGGCTATATTGGTCACTGATTTGTTTTTGTTTTGTTTTTGAATGTCAGAAATGTATATTTGTGAATGTTGAGATGTTATATTGGTTTCACTGGTAATAATAAATAATTGAAATGGGTATATATTTTTTTTTGTTAAGTTGCCTAATAATTATGCACAGTGATAGTCACCTGCACACACAGATATCCCCCTAACATAGCTAAAACTAAAAGCAAACTAAAAACTACTTCCAAAAATATTCAGCTTTGATATTAATGAGTTTTTTGGGTTCATTGAGAACATGGTTGTTGTTCAATAATAAAATTAATCCTCAAAAATACAACTTGCCTAATAATTCTGCACTCCCTGTATATTGCTGACAACTTCTGCTCAGCATGTGCAGGTGGCAGATACCAGGAGCAGTCCCATGGACCACTGTCTGCTCCAACCCTCCTGGTCCTTTCACATCGTGCCACTTTTATAGTACTGAGATGAAGACCCCTTTGATGGTTAGGGGTTGTAAAGCTGGCCCCACAGTGAATTTGAATTATGTACCATTGTTTTCTAATGAGTGCAATGAGGTGCACGGCTAGTTACGGAGCCATTAATATTAATAAGGTGGGCGAAGTGCACCCCACTTCATAGGGCCTCTTTTTATAGTGGAAAATGTGTGAATTATTCACTGCACAAAGGTGAGTTTGCTTCTTGCACAATGCAAAACACTGTGCTGCAAGCAGCCTCTTTGTAAATCAGGCCCAATTGTAAAAGTTGCAAAGGCAAACACTTAAGCCTTCTGAAGTGAACAGCTCTGTGTCAGACGACAACCAATATGTTGATGTATAGGATCACTAACCCTAATTAAAAGAAAAGAAAATTATAATGTAATTGGTTTAAACTGTGAGTGTATCTATTATGCCTTTAGGGAGGAATAATGTTTGCTTTTGAATGAAGTGGGTATAAAAGAGCACTGAATATTCATGATACATGTTTCAGACTATAGATTTCACATGGGTGTTTTTTTTGTTTAAATCCATATAATGAGAATGCAGACTTCTGACTGCATGGATCCTATTTATGGGATTGTTATAGCGAAATATGTGTTGTGCTTAGCAGGACACTGATTTTCCTCCTTTTTAATGACTAATTTCTTCTTCTTCCACAGTTCTCCTAGGGCCATTTACCTTGGACAAAGTTCACTTCTTTTTGACGTCCTGGACAGTCAGTGTATTATATCACTCGTTCAAGCAGTTGCTTTTTGTTAGCCTCCATCCTCTTTCCCATTTCTTGGTGTCAGTAATTACTTCCTGTGCCCTGCTAGCTCTTTTTGAGTGAACCCTGCCACCTGATAAGTCACTTTTTTTCACTCCTATCAGTTACAAATACCGTTATGATCCTTCCTGTTGGTGTTTGGGCCTTATTTAGAGTTTGGCAGACAGGGTACCGGGCAGATAAGCTACTCCATTGAAGATTGGGACAGTGTACTAAAATAAAGATTTTTAAGGCTGGAGCATGTCAATGACCACAGTCCTTTGCGGCTCAAGAAAATCACAGGTTATGTCAACATCTCGTTGTTTGAGGAGTTCTTTAATGAGGCTCATTATTTAGATTATTAAGATTGATTATGACACTTTCCAACTAGCCCAACATGTTTTCTTTCCTTGTACTTGCTTGTTGTTTCCAGGTCCCAAACATAAATAGTGACCTCTAGGCAGTGAATGTTCTAAAATGACTATCCAATAGATTGATAGAGAAAAGGAAGTGGAAGATTCATCCTGAAATTGTGCATTATAGAAAGAATAAGTCTTCATATGTACAGGCCAGCTTTTATAAAAAAGGAAATGTCCAACTGTAAAATCCTAACAAGAGTGATCTAAAACCACAAGGAAGAACTAACCACTTAATTATTTAGAGATTACATTTTATTGTCAAGACCCTTAAATGTATACCCACCAAATCAGAACTGACATGCTTTGTACACTTTAGAAAAGTTTCAAAACAAAGACAGCACACTACTATTAAAAAGTGATACATAGGTATCACATGTACTTTGGCATTCCTCAAGGCTCCATTCAGGTTTCCATCTTCCTTAATCTCCGTGTATCTCTGTGTAAAGCCCTTTGGTGAACTATTTACAGATCTCAGGTTACCACTCCACAAATATTTTCATGACACTCACATATATCTGAAGACTGAATCACATGAGCTAATAAACATCCTAAAATATTATATGGAAGCAGCCAAGAAAGACCACCTTGAAAACAAAATTCTTACCTCTCACTAATAACTCATTTGGAATGTGTAGTACACTCTTAACACCCCTTCCAAAATGTCAAATGGTCCTCTAAAAGCAGAGTTGCAAGATGCAGAGCGGTTCTTGACAAATTCAAAGAAGCATGATCACATCACCCCTACCCAAAAAACCCTCAAATGTCTACCCTTTCAATTCTGACATTCTTTCAAAACAGCCTCCTTTGAAACTCAAACGTTCTATTACCTGCCTTGACACTCAAATTCTTGTGTAGTTCTTGCAGCCTACCAGCACAACCTTAACACTGGCTATCCACTTTTTAGAAAAGAACCCTCTTGCTAGGCCATTTTTCAGCAATGCTCCCATGTAATGGAACTCATTGCCTACAAAAATCTGAACCATTCCTTTTTTCCCAATCTTCCAAAAAAAGCTCCAGCACTTCCTAATCACGCATATTTGAAGACTTCTAAAACACTGTTTGTGCAATTACTTTTAAAATAGTCTACTTTCTTTGACATGCAAAAAAATATTGAATCTATTTATTACGTATTTACATATATACATATTTATCATCTAACTGTAATTTAATCACCAGTGCACTATCATGTCTAAATACATTCAAGAGTGTCCTTATTTTTGCCACAGTTTATTACATGCTCATATATTACACAGCTTTTAACACCCTCTTGGACCAAGTGTGTGCTCTACATTACGTGATTCATAAATAAAAGTATAAAACATTAATCAAAATCTGTGTGAATGCGAAGATTTGGTAAATAACCTTGGCCCCACCAAATCCTGTAAAGACAAGTTCTTGCTCATATATCTTACCTAGTAATTCGTACAGAGAGTTCAGAATAGATTTCCAAGCCTCTCCTGCCTCCTTTCCGGCTGCATCTGCAAAGTGTGCTGCACTACTGTAGACGTGGAGGCGATCAATACATTCCAGGACAAGGTTGATCATACCCTACAAAGTAGATGCATTTGAAAATAATTAATGTTGAAGATACATCTCTTAAAAGAACATTACGTAACGATTGCAGTAACAATCCAATAACCAGCTACCACTGCTATCACTTGTTGACTTATGCTGCCTTTGACGCTGCTACCTTTTTGGCTCTGCTAATGCTACAATAATATCACCTACAAACATAATGTAATACACCTATACACTCAACTAAGCATGCAAGGGACTAACAATTTAAAAATTCTGATTATTTTGAAAAAATCTAATAAAACATGAAGTATTTTTTAAATCATTGCATTAAATTACTGAATAAGCTTTATAGCTGTTTTCCATGCTAGATTAATTACTTTTAGAAAAGTATATGTAAACATCATTACCGGATACTCTGTAACTCTTCCTTGTTTTATTTCCTTTCTTTATCTCTAGAGCTGCCATAAAAATCTTAGATGCTAAGAATGCTTACTGCTCCTGAAATAGTCTACATTTCCTGTATGCAATATGTGCACTAGAACTGAATTTCCTTTATGTCTCAATTAATGTACACTAATTAATTACATCTGACTCATTATATTTGTGAGGCAGTGCCTTCTATCAAGCACACTGAGGTTTACTTCTAGTAGAGCCCTGTGTAAAGTACAAGTCTTAGGTGTTCATCCTGCATTTTTAATCTTTTTTACTATGTTTAAGAGGGCCCTGATCGTGGTTAGAAGCTCAGTAAGGAAAACACAGAAATCAGGGTATCAGGCTAGTAAGGATATGCAGAAAGATAGGTGAGACTGTTAAACAATGAAAACACGAAAAGCACAATGCTGCACAGGGCAGCCACTAGAAAGCAGGACACTACAAAATCAGGAGCAGGAATCAGGACTCCTCTCCAGATTTCAAAGGTTCCGTAGTGCTATCAACTGGAAAAAAACAGGCGCTCTTAGTAACTCCAGTCGAATCATTGAGTCTAAATGGAGAGGCCTGTCGTAAATCCCTCCTCTAGATCACAGTTAGATGGGGAAATTGAAACCTAAAAGATGTGTGAGCTAGGCGCAGCGCAGTACAGGTGACTGCAGTTAAAGTTCCTCCTCCAGCTATCTGTCTAAAGGAGTGCACTGAAGTTCCGGAAATCAACTGGTGGTCAGAACAAAACTCTAAAGTGGAATATAGATTGGATCGTGTTTTGGAATATGGCAGGGTATCATGCAAGGGGTTGCATGGGCATGCTGGAAGTGGTGACACAGAGTTCAAAGTATAATACATTCACTAAAAAGCTCCTCTTTAGCTCACATACTCGGCTAAGGCTTACAAGTGCCATAAAGCATTGGGAGTTGGTAAGTAAACCCTGGTATTGAATGTGGAGTGGATTTGACTTCTAAGAGAAAGGTCTGTGAATACGTTTTGAAGCTCAGCACAGGTTAAAATAAAAAAATCATGACAAAAGCAGACTCACAGAAAGTCTACAAGTAGTGCCTCACCTTGGCAGGATCGTAGGATCCTGACAACACCAGAGTGAATGCTGTTTGCAAAATTTCTTTTAGGATTACAAGAAGATGATCACAAATATGTGTAAATAGAAACTTAAGTTGGGAATGGATGAAGTCTACAGAAAAAGATGAATCAGCCCACCTCCCATTTATTCTCTAGGAGATCTCGGGATGGGATAAACACCATTTTCCACTTCAGGTAAGGTAAGGTTACTCTGATCCCCTGGATTCTATTGGTGGGGAGAGTTCCACGGAGTCAATTTTTTGTAAACAATGTTGGTATTTCTGCCATCCCATTGGTGTTCTGCGGGAGCCAACACAGCCCCCTGGAATCTAACAGGCATGCTAGGCCAGCACTGCATCCCATGAGAGTCTTGTGGGATCAGAAACATTTTAAAAAATAGTGAGACCTGCATGTCTGTGGTGGGTTGCTGTAAACAAGCAAAGGTTGCGTGCGGGAGTATGGTTGCCCATGTGGGGGAGGTGTGGGTGTGGGGGTTGGACACAGGGCTTGGACTAAGGCCAGGCCCTGTGACCCATCCTATGTCACACACTGTGGAAGGTCATTTGCAGAGGGTGGTTGGCCTTAGGAATGCTAATAAAGTATCACTTTACGCTAAAAGGTCCTACAAATTCACTGAAACAACAAAGGTTAAAGTTACATTATAGTTAGGTATGGTAATATTATCTTACTTTGCCTTAAAAAAAACTCAGAAATTCATAAAAACGAATTTTAAAGCAGCTATATAATTAGGTGAAAATGTCAGTTCAAACATAGCACTCTAAATTAAAACAAAAACGAAAATTCAACAGTTATAGTTATTTCAATTAACTATCACTCATGCCCTCACCATGCACTGCTTATGACCTCATATAGTACAACACTTATGACATGTTCTGTGACATCATTGATAATATTACTGATGGCAAATGAACTGAAATCACTGATGACAGCACTGTGCCTGGCAGGCAAAAATTTACTTTAATTCCCTCTTTCCTTTACTTTGATGAAAAAATATATTTTGTGCTATTCCTTGCTTAACTGGTAACACACCCAACCACACTTTATTGCATTAACAAAGGAAAATAACCTATCAGCATTGCTTGGTGTATTAATGGTACAATGCCTCAAAACAGGCAGATTGTATAAATTGGACAAAAGACATGCAGCAGTTTCAGTGCTGGCCTACGGCCAACATTTATAAATAAACTACATGTCCCATAATGCAGTATGCTGTTAGCTAGGAAATCAAAACAGGCTGAACATGTCACATTTGGAATGGGGCCACTTACCAGCTACCTCCTTCTTTTAAGGTCCTTAGCAATACTTGTCAGCTATCTTTTTTTACAGTCCTTTAGAGTCCTTCCATCAATTGTTCGTTCTTTAGCCCTTTCCCTTTTCAAATAAATATTTTGTATTTTTCTAACTCTTCCTGGGTTGTTTGATATAGAAAAACTGGCCTGCCAGAGAAGTTTTGATGAATAGCTTCAATTTTATTTCAAGGTTTGTGTGGAAGGATTGTCATTGGGGCAGGAACACAATCTCTGTGCTCTGGTATCAGAAGGATTGTGGTGTGGCACAAAAAAAACATACATTAGCAGCTGTGCACTTTTTTGCCTCACATATTTAGAGTAGAGGCATCTATCAGTCATTTGACAACAACAACTTGCTGGTAATAAGGTATTGTCATTGACTAGTGACAAAAACTAATTTTAATAAGAAAATAAATAAGAGCAATTAGTAGTGAATCGATGGTCTTTCGTGTATAATATAGAGGTTACCTTGCAAGTAACCATGAATTATGGTCCTATTAATGCTGTTGATGGCTTTTTGTGATCTGTTTCATTTGTAAATGTCTCCAGAAACCTATGGTAGCAATAATGACTTATATGTATTGGGTCACATAACTGGGTGTAGTTGACCATTGGGGTTTATGTAGTCCTTCGAGACAGCCACACACAATAGAGAGCTGAGGTGTATCTGAATGGGTCATCACTGCCAGGATAGTTAGTTTGGAGCCAGGACAGGGAAGGCAAGATGCCTGGGGAATTCAAAGGGAAAACTCTAGAAGCTTCTCATACTTCAGATATAAGTATTAGACCCCAGACACCAACTCTTCAGTACACCTCTGGGCCTGTGGATACTCTGTCAGGAAAAAGGACTGCTAAGCTGATGTAAGGACTGCCACTCTGCTGGACTGCTGCTCTGAACAACTGCTGCCTGCTGCCCTCTTACCTGGGAGAGAAGGACCAGACCTGCATCTGTTGAAACTATGACTCCAGAGTGACTCCAAGGGCTAGTTGTCTGGCCTCCTGACTAGAGCCTCAGGGACAGTAGGCTCCAACCACACCACCTTGAACCCAGAACCTGTTCAATATGACCCCTACCCCTGAGCCCTAATGATCCCTGGGAACCCCATACTCTGAGGCCAAAAACAATAAGAAATAGGAGAGGCCCATGGCGCCTTCCCTCATTGAACCTTCCTGGGCCCTGGGAACCCCATCCTCCAGGGCCAAATGCCATAAAAAAGGTCCCCAAGCCTTCACAGGCCCTTTGGACCCCAGCCCCCGGGGCCATGCCTTATTTAAAGGAGGAGAGAGACCACACAGCAGAGCCTATAATAGCCTTGGGGACCCCATACCTGGGGGACATGCATTGTTTAAAAGAGGAGTGGGGGGGTGCAGCTCCCCTCCCTGAACCTCCATAGGCCCCAGGGATCCCATCCCCCCGGGGACGTATTTTATTTTTAAAAAGGGGAGGGCATCCCCAGCCCCCCTCCTTCAGCCATACCAGGCCCAGATACCCACTCCTCAGGGCCACCCTTTTTTAAAAGTGGAGAGGGGCTGTGCAACCCCCTCCCCCCAAGCCTATTTTGGCCCCAGGGACTCCATCCCCAGGGCCTGCATTTTAAATAGGTGGTTGCATGGTGCCCACCCAGGGCACCGGGCAAGCACACGTGGGGGACTGCGGAGGGAGCCCCAGAGCCCATGCAGACCCTAGCCGGCTCCCACATCGGGTGGGAGCCAGCATTGGTCCTGAAGGAGCAACTATTTATGCTTCTACCTCTGAGCACGAGCAATATGCTGTTCTGTTTCCCTGCAGTTAGAAGCAGATTTAGTATATGCTTCCAT
Organism: Pleurodeles waltl; assembly: GCF_031143425.1. Lineage (NCBI taxonomy): Eukaryota > Metazoa > Chordata > Amphibia > Caudata > Salamandridae > Pleurodeles > Pleurodeles waltl. The sequence goes on along the minus strand of NC_090444.1, from coordinate 578,684,165 downwards.
GTGGTGGAAGATTTAACAATGCCTCCGCTAAAAAGAAGCAACCATGTTTCCCTACCCATACCAGTGTGGACAGGGCAACCACTGTGTCCTGGACGTGGGCTCCACCGGGCACAGCAAGTGAGCCAGCCTCGGGTGATAAGGTCACCTGGGCCATTATAGGCTCAGGGAGGGTGGCTGTGCGGCTTTGCTCTGATCCCATGGATCATGCAATGAGTCTTGCATGACTGTGGCAAAAAACGCTGATTTTTCTTTTATTTTGTCACTCGGTGGGGGTCCCTCTGGGTTCCCCCATGGGCCTAGGAGTACTTCTTTACATAATTTTTTCTTAAAGTTCGGGACAGGGTACTAATTCCCCAAGTCGTCTAATGGCTGCCAGAAACATTTTTCTCATGCTGCTGGCAGCCAATCAGAGTGAATTAGTTAATGAGGAAAAAATCTCCCTGGGTCAATCAGAACACTATGGAGGTCATTACAACCCTGGCGGACGGTGTTAAAGCAGCGGTAAGACTGCCAACAGGCCGGCGGTCTTTTTTTGGGAATTATGACCATGGCGGTAACGCCGCTTCTCCGTTCCGCCCGCTGGGCTGGAGACCTGGGTCTCCAGCCCAGCAGCCATGACAATACCGCCGCCGGTATTTTGACCCGGCTTACCACCGTGGATTTCCAGCGGTAGGAACTGCCATGAAATCCATGGCGGTAAGCACTATCATTGCCAGGGAATTCCTTCCCTGCCACTGATAGGGGTCTCCCCCACCCGACTCCCTCCGCTACACCCCCCACCACCCCTGCCACCCCCCAAAGGAGGCAGGACCTCCCTCCCCACTCCAACCCCTGCCATTACCTTACACATACACACCCGACATGCATGCAGGCACCACCAACACACATACACGCACACACCGACACACATGCCAACATCCACACACACAGTCCGACACGCACACCCACATTCAAACATACACGCGCACATCCACACAGACATACCTACAGACATACACGCACTCATTCCCAAAACACGCACCACCCCCGCAAGCATAAAAGCACTCACCCTCTACATACACCCACGCACACCCCCATGCACCCACACAACACACAACAAACCCCCACCCCCCTCCCCTGACGGACGATCGACTTACCTGTTCCGTCGATCCTCCGGGAGGGGATGGGAGACATGGGGGCAGCTCCGCCGACACCACACCAACAGAACACCGCCGCACAGAATCACAGGACGTGATTCGCTGAGCGGTGTTCTGTTGGCATGGCGGTGGCCGCCGCCCGTCACTATGGCTGTTGGCGGCTCTCCGTCGGAAAAACGACATAGAGCTCCCAACAGTCATAATACGCCGAGTGGAAAACCGCCACCACTGGCGGTCTTCAGCACGGCAGTCCCTCGGCGGTCTTGTGAAAAGACCGCCAAGGTTGTAATGACCCCCTATGTTTTTGAACTGGCGCTCCCGGAAAACTCTCACTACCCTCTTGCTGACATAACAGTCCACATGTACAAATATTTGTGTTTGTGCTGTAGCCTAAATAAGATTATGGACAATGCAAGGGGAAGTTTGCTTCTTGGATCACCCTTTTGTCTCTGCCCCTGCTTGAGAGATCACCCCAAAACTTTCTAGGACAGAGATATAGTGAATTGCTTTTCTTCTGGAAAGTATCGTGAAGATTTGTCAAATAGCGCTAAAGTTATTAGCAAACCAAAAAATGGCCTGTCTATGGAAAAACAATCCAACATATGTAAATTAATTTAGCCAATAAAAGATACAAAAAGGTTAAAACCACAAAAACACATTTACTAAAATACAATAAACATTGAAAAATGAAACATAACATAAAATAATATATCAAATATTAAAAGAAAAATATTATAAAACATATTTAACCAATACTATGTATAGTATTGGAATCTGGAAGTATTAAATATACTATTCCCACTGCAGTTTCTGCAAAGGTAGGGAAAGCGTGATACTTTGGAGGGGTTAAATTGACTATTCCTACTGTTGTCTGCGCAGCAGGAGGGAGAGGGTTATACTTCGGAGGGGTTATATTTACTATTTCCACTCCAGCATGAGCAACAGTATGGAAAGCATTACACCATGGAGGGGTTATGTTTACAATAGCAGCTCCAAACAGAGCAACAGAAGTGGAAGTGTTGGACTTTGGTGGGGTTACATTTTCTATTCCTACTCCAGGCAGCACAACAGTAGGGAAAGTGTTGGATTTTGGAGGGGTTAGATTTACTATTCCAACTCCAGTCAGCCTCAAAAGTAGGGAAAGTGTTGGACTTTGGAGGGGTCAAACTTACAATTCCGACTCCATTCTCAGCAACAGTATGGAACGTACTTCACTTCAAATGCATTACATATATGAATAACAATATGAATTTAGAAAAAATATTAAACTCTTAATATAAACATATAAACGTAACGCCATTAATTAACATTAAATAGATACATATAAATGCATGTGTGTGTATATATATCTATATATATATAAATATATATATATATACATATGTGTGTATGTATATATATATATATATTTATGATCTCAAATTCCACGGCTAGGACAAACACGCTAATCGATTGCCGAAACGCTTCGGGTGCTGCTATGCATGCACCTGTCACTTTCCGTGGTGATTGTTAATAAATCGTTAAAAACCAGCAGTGGGAGTGCACGTTTTTTCTTGCAGAGGAATTTGCAGTTTTCATGACCACACGCACACTGCTGCCCCCTTGGCCAGGGAGTTTTGTGAGGAGGAGGCTTAGGGCAGTAGGTAGTTATAATTAGGATCTAGTTTCCATAGGGAAAATGTTTTTTGTTTTGCCAATGACTTTGGTGCCATCTGTCGAATCCTTGCTACATTTTCAAAACTAGTTTGCCACTCACTTCAGCTGCTGTCTTGAAAGTTTCGGGATGATTTGTCAAGTGAGGTCCGAGAAAAGGTGGGGCCTCAAAACACATTTTCCCCATGCATTTTACCATGGGGTCTTTAGAAAGATTACAGCCCTAACTGCTGAATAGAATTACACCAAATTTGGAAGCTACATCCTGGTGCACAGATAGTGCTTCTTGTTATTTGGTGTAAATCTGTTAAGTAGTTTTGGAGTTATCAATCAATCAATACTTGTAAATCACAGCTTATCACCCCTGGGGTATCAGGACGCTGTAGTGGACATGCTGATCATTTGAAAAGCCAGGTCTTGAGTTTCTTCCTGAATTGCTTCAGTGATGTGGCCTGTCTGAGGTTGAGAGGGAATGTATTCCATGTCCAGGCTGCGAGGTATGAGAAGGATTTTCCTCCAGCTGTGCTTTTCTTGATTCTGGGGATGTCAGTGAGGGTGAGATGGGAGGATCAGAGCTGCCTGGCGGGGGTCTAGAAGGTCAGGCGGTGGTTCAGGTAGTCTGGTCCGATCTTGTGAAGTGCCTTCTAGGTGTGAGTCAATAGCTTGAAGGTGATGCGTTTGTTGGCGAGGAACCAGTGGAGGTCTCTGAGGTGGGTGGAGATGTGGCTGTGTCGGGGGATGTCCAGGGTGAGTCTGGCTGCTGCATTCTGGACTCTCTGTAGTCTTGATTGTAGCTTATTTGTGATGCCGGCGTAGAGTGCGTTGTCGTAGTCTAATGTTTCTGCTGACCAAGGCGTGGGTGACCGTCCTTCTAGTCTTACTGGGGAACCACTTGAAGATCTTTTGAAGGATCCACAAGGGGTGGAAGCAGGCAGAAGAGACGGCATTCGCTTGAGGTGTCATGGGGAGCGTTGAGTCCAGGATGGTGGCCAGGTTGCATGCATGGTCAGTGGGGGCGATTCTTAAGGGGGCTGGAAACCAGGAGTCCTCCCAGGCAGAGGGGGTGGAGCTGAGAACAAGGACTTCTGTCTTGTCGGAGTTGAGCCTGAGACAACTGGCTTCCATCCAGGCGGCGACTGCTCTCATACCGTTGTGGAAATGTCTTGTGGCTGTTGATGGGACGTCAGTCAGGAAGAGGATTAGCTGGGTGTCGTCGGTATAGGAGACGATGTTTAGTCCATTCTGTCTGATGATCTTAGTGAGCGGGCCATGTAGATGTTGAAGAGGGTCAGGCTTAGTGAGGATCCCTGGGGTACTCTGCAGCATGTTTCTTTGGGCGCTGGAGTGTACAGTGGGAGTCTGACACTCTGGGTTCTTCTAATCAGGAAGGATCTAACCCATTCCAGTGCTGTACCATGGATATCCATCATCCTGGAGTCTGGTGCAGAGGGTGAAGTGGGAGACTGTGTTGAATGCAGCGGAGAGGTAGAGGAGAATGAGGGCGGCCATGTCTCCATGGTCCAGTATGGTGTGGATGCATCTGTGGCTGCGAGTAGGGCTGTCTCAGTGCTGTGGTTGCTCCTGAATCCAGATTGTGAGGGGTCCAGAATGTGGTCTGATTAAAAAAAATCAATCAGTTGCATGTTAATGGCCTATAATGGCCTTTTCTGTTACCTTGGCTCGGAAGGGGAGCAGCGAGATGAGTCTGTAGTTTTTCATCTCCTTTCGGTTGGCGGAGGGTTCTTTAGGAGTGGGTTGATTTCTACATGTTTACAGTTGGATGGGAAGGTGGGGTTTCCCATGGAGCAGTTGATAGTCTGGCAGAGCTCTGGTGCGATGGTGGCTCTGGTCAGGTTGAAGATGTGATGTGGGCACGGGTCTGAGGGTGCCCCTGAATGGATGAGTTCATGAGTTTCTGGGTGTCTTCTGTGGATATAGGGGTCCAGAGGTTCAGGGTCTGCGGCATAGGGTCTTTGGTGATGCTGGTGGGCGGTGGGGATGGGGTTTCGTTCTTGAATCCTTCATATATGCCCTGAATTTTCCAGTAAAAAAAGGGTGGTGAGGTTGTTGCAAAGGTCTTGGGAGGTGAGGATGTCTGTGGTGTCTGATTGGGGGTTTGTGAATTCCTTGACTATGGTGAAAAGCTCCTTGCTGTTGTGTGGATTGGTGCTGATACATTCCTGAATGGCAGCTTTCTTGGCGGCTCTGATGCGCTGGTGGTGCGTGGTGACTGCAGCTTTGTATGCTGTGCTATCTGCGGTTGCTTTGCTGTTCCTCCGTTTTCATTCCAGTCGTCTGCAGTTGCATTTAGATTCTTGGAGTTCTGTTGGGAACCAGTTTGGTTTCCTAAAGTGCTGGTTTCTGGTGTGTTTTCTGAGAGGGGTTATGGTGTTGGCGCATTCTGTAATCCACTGGTGCAGGTTGTGTGCTGAGTCGTTTGCGGTTGTGGCGTCCAGTGGAGGGGAGTGGCTGTGGGCACTGGTGAGCTGGGTTTGGTGACTTTGCTCCAGTTTCTGCCTTGGGGGTGGGGGTGGTGGGCATGATGGTATGCAGTGGTCTTCATAAAGGTGAAGTGGTTGCATAGGTGGTTGGTCCAATGGTTTTCAGAGGTGTGTGAGATGGTGATGTTGTTTCCAGCCAAAAAGATGGGGTCGAGTCTGTGGCCTACTGAATGGGTGGGGAGGTTGACAAATTGCTTGAGACTAAGGGTGGCAAGTTTGTCCAGGAGGGATGCGGTGTTGGGGTCGTTGCGGTTTTCAAGGTAGAAGTTGAGGTCGCTGAGTAGGATGTAGTTGGTGGAGGCGAGTGCATGGGGGGGTCGATGAGGTCGATTAAGGTTTAGCTGAACTAGGGCCATTGGCTGGGTGATCTGTAGGTCAGCATCCCACGAAGGGAGGTGTTTGGGTTGATCTGGATTTGGAAGTCTAAGTGTTCTGTGGTGGTTAGCTGGTTTGGTGTCTCGATGGTGGTTGAGAGGTGGCAAGTGTTCCTGTAGACTATGGCGATGCCTCCTCCTGGTACATTCATTCTGTCTTTGTGGATGATTTTGTAGCCATCGCGATGTCCGGCGGTGAGGTGGGAGTGATCCAGATTTTGGTGAGGAAGGCAACATCAGGGGCAGTCGAGTCGAGGAGGTCCCAGACTTGCATGTTTGGCGAGGGACTGGGTGTTGATTAGTAAGCAGTTGAGGTGTCCGTCTAGTCGGTTGGCAGTGCAGTGCGGCGTGCGGTGGCAGGTGAGGAAGCAGGAGCATCAGGAGAAAGGTCCATGGGTGTTCCTTGGATCCTAATGGTGGCAGGCTGAGGTTGTTCCAGGGTTGAGGGCATACATAGCCCTGGGGTCGTACCAGTGGATGGTGCGGGAACCAGGGTCCATGTCACTGTGTGCGGTCCAGGCACGGAGGGGCGCATATGGGCTTGAATTTGGCGCACCTTTAGGTGCCAGCAGCATGCCCGCTGCACACACCCGCTGCACGACCGCACAGCAGCCGCGATTAAGAAAGGGAGGGAGGGTCGGGTCAGGTCAGCTGTGAGGCGGGAGGGCGGGAAATCGCTTTGTAGGGGGGGTGGGCTGCAGGGGCAGAGGTGTCAGCATGGGCAGGATCAGACCACAAAGGGAAAAAAAGTCACAAAAATTGGGAAAGAGGAGAAAAAGGCACAAGAAGGTGGGAAAAATGGAGAAAAAGGAGACAGGAATAAAGATGACAGAAAGCAAAGAGACACACACAGAAAGGTACAGATGGAAACTAGGCCACCAGGGATGAGGCACAGGTGGGTGCCTACGGGTTGAGGTGGGCCTCGAACTGAGAGTCAGACAGGCTCTCAGTTCGATCGGTAGCAGCAGATGGAGCCATGCAGAGGGGAGCATGCAGACGCTGACCAGGAGGTCAGAGGAGTCACCCTCTCACTGTGCAGCGACTGCCATTAAGAAGGGGATGGAGTTGGGAGGGTCCAGTCAGCTGGGAGATGGGAGGGCAGGAAAGCGCTTTGCAGGGAGGGGGGTGGGGGCGCAGGGGGTGCAGTGGCAGTGTTGGAGCATGGGAAAAAAGGTGCAAAAAGTGGGAAAGAGAAAGAAAAGGCACAAAGAAGTGGAGAAAAACGAGAAAAATGAGACAGAAAAAAAGATGACAGAAAGCAAAGACACACACACAGACAGGTACAGATGGCCACTAACCCACCAGGGATGAGGCGCAGGCGAGTGCCTGTGGGTGGAGGTGGGCTTCGAACTGAGATTCAGATAGGCTCTCAGTTCGATCAGCAGCAGGAGGAGCTGCGCAGAGGGGAACGCGCAGACGTGGACCAAGAGGTCAGCGGAGTCGTCCTCTCACTATGCAGTGGCGGCCATTAAGAAGGGGAGAGAAATGGGAGTATCCATCAGCTGGGAGTCGGAAGGGCAGGAAAGTACTTTGCAGGAAGGGGGGGGGGGGGCTGCAGGGGAAGCAGTGGCAGGGATAGAGCGCGGGGGAAAAGGCGCAAAAAGTGAGAGTTATTAAAGGAAAAAGAAATGTCTCCATGTAAGGACGTGGAGGCCCCATGGATACCAGAGATCTCATGGTGAGATCTGACTGGCTGCCAACACTTCAACTAGGAAGTGTTGGCAGCCATTTTGGGACTTGCACTGAGCTGAGTCCCCAAAAAAAGTTACAAAAAGAAAAAGGGGCAAGCTAGGAATATTTGACACCTTAGCTCAGGTGCTGGGGTCCCCAAGGGAACACCGCTGGGCAAAAAAATAATATTTTTTTTAAATGTTGGTGAAATACGCAGAGTATCAGCATATCCGGTAAAAGTTTTTTTTAAAACAAAACAAACAAGCGTGGTCTCCCGCATTTGTTCAGTAGAGCCCCTGGGTGGGCCAGGTCCCAAGGCCATTCGCCATTATTATTATTTTAAATGGAGGGGGACCACTAACTCCCCAGGGCTTTATTACTATGGTGGAGGGGGGCCGAGCGCCCCCCCCATGTGCTCCTGGGCCTGTTTGAAGCCCCGGGGGCCACCTCCTTTCTAAATTGCACAGACCCACCAGGCCGTGAGGACCACCACCTCCCCGGGGCCTATAAAAGTTGGAGGGGGGCCGTATGCCTCTTCTCCTGGGCCTTATTTATTGCCCCAGGGACCACCACCTCCCCAGGGCCCACCTGTGCAAATTAATGGAGGGTGGCCACACGGCCCGCCTCATAGAGCCATTAATGGCCCTGGGGACCACCACCACCTAGAGCTGGCTTCTTCTTTCTCCCCAGGTGCCCACCGTCAGGAGATAGCAGTTTGCTTTTGCTTGGCAGGAGTTGTGACAGATCCCTCCATCACATCAATCAGTGGACCTACTTGATCATATGTCTGGTTTGAATCAAATGAATTCATAGGGGTCATGGTAGGCACAGTAGTGCTCAGTCTCTCCATTCCTGTTTCCAGTTCCAAAAGGTGAATTCATTGCTGATACTGAATTTTTAATCTGGAGACCACTCTCATCATTATCCTGGGCATACAACAGGACTACTGAACCTATTGTCACAGGAACATTTGTTTCCCTGTCTGTCATCATGCGGGCAGGGAAATAGATGAAAGGATTGCTCTTGCACGCAAAGAGCTGCATTTCTTGCAGCTCCCTCTGTGTGGGAGCAATGCAGACTCCCACAGGAGACAGGGAGCTGGCAGGGACTGCTGGGGCATACAGGCTTCCCCCACAGTCCCCATCATTGCACACTGGATGCCCTGGGTAGGGTCAGAACACCCAGGTAGAAGTTGCTGGACCCCGGGGGATAGGGTCCCCAGGGCCCAAATTAGCTGGAAAGGGGGAGGCCGCGTGCCCTAAGGTAACAATAACTCGCACCTTTGCAGTGCACTGCTAATTACCCCAGATATTACATCACTCATGAAAAATTTTATAGCATCAATGATAATATAAATGTAACATTTGCAGTAAAAGTATTGATGAAATAACTGTGCCTGGCTGGGGTGCGACTTACAGTTACCTTAGGGCAAATGTTATAGTTATGTGGGATGACCATAACTACAACTGCTGAATTTCTATGGTTTTGTGTGAGTAAAATGTGAACCTAACTATAAAATCCCTGATATATATATATATATATATATATATATATATATATATATATATATATATATAAGAATTGAATACCCATTTATATGACTATTAAGGAATAATTCTAATAGGGTATTCAATAGTGGTTACCAATTGAAGATTGAATATTGGGGAAGAATTGAATACCCATCTATTTGAGAACTAAGGAGCATTCCAGATAGGGTATCTTATAGTCGTTACCAATGAATTTGAAAGATTTTGAAATTACTGTAAATTAATAGATTATGTAAATAGGAGATTTTAGTATGTGTATAAAGTATTTTTATGATACTGTGTTTCTTAGTAGTTGATTAGATTTGGAGATATGTGGCCAATTGATTAAATTTATTTATTTATATATTTTTCCAGATTTAATGGGTCGGATGGAAAATATGCTGACTTCTACTTGCCATTGCTTTCTCTATAGTACACGTTATTGGGTGTTTTCAGTGCAGATTTACAGATAAGAAAATGGAAAAAAAACATTTTTATATACTTATTGATATAGTTGGTCTGTCCCATTAATATTAACTGTAACCGAAATTTACAAATCAAAGGGAATGAATATTGAAGTTATTGCGGTCAGGATTGTTCACTTAGTATTCAGAAGAAATTCTTTACATCATGTGGTTTTAGTTCACTTCTGGGCTTAAAATTGAGATATTCTATTAGGATAAATATAGTCCGGTGGATTACTAGCACTATTAAGTTATAACTTTTCCTTCCTCTGCCTTAATTATGATAACGTACCCCAATATTTACATATCTTTTGCAGTATGATAGTTTTTTATAATGGCACTGATTTTACTAGTTACTATTTATAGTATTAATGTATATTTAATGGGGTTGTGATTTGATGCTCTCCATTCCTAGTTATCTGTTATCTGCTTTTTTTGTCTCATTTCTATGTTTATGAATGAATAGTATTTAGTAATGGTGGATTGGTGGTGAATATCACGTGACCAAGGCTGCTGTTGTTGCTGCCGAAACGCATTGTGTTTTGATTAAATATGACCTTCACTTTCCTTGAATCCTGAGTGTGCAAGTAATATTTATTTTGTTCCTTTGGATATATATACATATATATATGTATATATATATATATATATATATATATATATATATATATATATATATACATATACATATACATATATATATATATATATATACTATATATATAAATACATATATTTATTTAGAAAAATTTAAACAATTAAATATATAAAGGAAAAGGAAATGGAAAAAATCTAATTGCATGTAACAAGATAAAATCATTAGTAATAAATGTAAATTCAATTAATATATAAAACACAATTCAAATAACAAATATTATAGCACAAACAGACTTTCATAAACACTTACCATAAAATAAATTAAAATGATTAGCAAAATTATAAATTTCTACAAAATGTACATAATTAATTACCAATAATTTCCAATTAATAAATGACAAGTAAAAATCAATTATTATAAAAAACTATTAATTTTCTTCCCAACCAACTCATCCAAAAAAGGAAAACACAACATTTAATAGTGCATGTGTAATATACACATAAAGACTAAACTTCGTACAAAAACCTAATTAAACAGTAGAACAATCACACAATTGTTAATAACCTAATTATTTTACATATATCAGCAATCAAGTAACAAATAATTTTTTTAAAAAATACATTTATTTTTATGTAACTTCACACCTTATACCCAGCACCGCACACCTAAAATATAACTAAAATAGAACAGCCTTAAACAATTTATATAAATAATAATCAATTAAATAATTATTTAACAATTAACAAATAAGTGCAAATTACTTGTTACTCAATTAACTACCCTGCCTATGCCTCTACAAACCCAGAAGCCCACAACTAAATTGTAACTAATATAATACAGTATTAAATAATTTACATAAATACAAAACAATGTAATAGTGAATGAACAATTAATAATTGTTAATTATTACTTAATTAATTTTCCAACCCTTTAGCCGTAAAACCACAGGAGCCCACACATAAAATATAAATGAAATAAACCAGTTTTAAACAATTCACATTATTAATAGTAAATTAAAAATGAAAATTAATAAATAATTACCATTTAATTGTTAATTAATAATTGCTTGGTTAGTTTCCCACTCTCTATGCCTACTAGCCCAGCAGCCCACCCCTAAAATATAACTAAAATAAATCTGTATTAAACAATTTACCTAAATAATATGAAATAATTAATGAACAGTTAGCAATTGTAAATTAGTTATTACTTAACTAACTTCCCACTCTATATCCCTACAAACCAGCAGCCCCCACCTAAAATGTAACTGCAATAAATATTAACTACATGAAATAAACAAAAATTCAATTAAAGAGTACGTTAACAATTAATAATTGATGGTTAAGTATTACTTAATCAACTTCCTACCCTATACCCCTACAAACCCAGGAGCCACACCTAAAATATAAATAAAATAAATCAGTATTAAACAATTTACATTATTATTAATCATACATTGAACTGTTAGTTAATAACTAACTGTTAATTTATAATTACTTTATTAACTTCTCACCCTACACCCCTACAAACCCAGCAGCCAGATCCTAAAATACAACTAAGAATAATCAATATTTAGCAATTAACATAATTTATGAAAAATTAATAATTAATTGTTAAATAATTATTACTCAAACTTCCCACCCTGTCCCCCTACAAACCCTGCAGCCCACACCTTAAATATAACTAGAATAAATCAGCATTAAACAACTTAAATTATCAATAAGCAGTTAAATAAGTAATTATAGATAAGTAATTAATTGCTCATTTATTAATCATTATTAACTTCCCATTCTATCCCCCTACAAAACCAACAACCCACTACAACACTATAACTCACTATTAACAATTAAAAAACATCTAAATGACTTAAAATTACAAACTATATTTTCAAAGATTAACAACAATTATATAAACGATAGTAATACATTAAATTAATATCATAGCTAAAACGCACTAAAATAATTAAGACACAATCGCCCTCATTATGTCACTGGCAGTCTTTTGACTGCCAGGAATAACGTGGCGGTATGACGCCAACATGCTGGCGTTACATACCACCACAGTATGAGACTGGCGGGTTGGCTGTAGCCAACACGTCACTTCTCCACATGAGCCCCCAGGCCGGAGAAGCCTATCCTCAGCTGGCGGCCGGCATAGTACCGCCCATGGCATTATGAGCCGGCCTACCAACATGGTTTTTGTGAAGTTAGCAACGCCATGAAAACCATGGTGGTAGACCCTACCGGTGACAGGGAATTTCTTCCCTGTCACCAGTAGGTGGCTGTCCCACCCCCCAACTCTCATCTGAGGCCCCCCAACCCCCCTCCATCCAAACTCACCCCTGCCCCCCTCCGATCCACCCACTGCCCCATACACATACACACCACACAACTGCCCCCCCCCACAGCCACACACGCACACATCACCCCCTCTCCCCACCCCCACTACAGTCACAGCACCCCTCACCCCACAACCCCCCTTTCCACTTACATGCACACACACGCCCACACGGAGCAGGCATACACCCATTCACTTACACTGATATACATGCATTCATTCAGACACTGACATACACGCATTCATTCACGCATACTTCTAGACATGCTCACACACATTCTTACACAAAATCACACTGACATGCAAACACGCACTCACGTCTCCATTCTTATACGCATTAACTCGCACGCATACACCCATGCAAACAACACACAGACACATTCACACACACACTCAGACACACACACACAACAGCCGCCAACCTCCCACCCACTCTCCTGTCGGAAGCCCGACTTACCTTGGTCAATGAGGTCTTCCGGCAGGAAACGGGAAGGGGAGCCGCTACCGCCAGCAGCGCCCGCTAGCAGAACACTGCCACACCGTATTACTGGTCTTAATACGGATGCCGGCATTCTACTGGCATGGCAGTGCTGGTGGTAGCAACACCAGCTTACCACTGTCCACCACCATGAGTACAGCCAGATTTCCGCCCTTATTGTGGCGGAAGTCAGGCAGTGCTCATAATATGGCAGACGGATGGTAGCCGCAGTGGCAGTATGTTGGCGGCCGTCACCACAGCGGTAGGCGGTATGTACTACTTATGATAAAATGGGGGCCAATATTTTTTACAAATGTATTCATGAAAACAATAGTAAATACAATGATATTCAGATAAACAATATTACTTACCCAAAAAACTAAATTCTTCACAACGATATTTTTGAATCACAATATTTGTTTCCCAATTCATTTGTCTTCCTATATTTTGAACTCAATAGTTTGTCTAAATACCAGCAGGTTACTGGAGGGATTAATGCCATCACAACTCTAGAAGCATCTTTAGCAACCATTAAAAATTGGGCACATGTCAAATTGGCTCCCAGTCTCTTTATGGGACAGAGATGGCTAGATGTTACTTACAACATCCAGAAAATTGAAGCGCAAGGGCACTTGGCCACTATTGTTTGGTTGGGCTTATTCGTAGCCTTTGACTCAGTTGAATAGTCTAACCTTCTGAGAAGGATAACCTCTGTGGTGGTGGTGGGCAATGAAAAACAGGAACATAAGTGGTATGAACCACCACCAAATTTGGATCCTTTCAAATAAACACTTCTGTCCATCGACTGTAGGGCTCCACAAGGCTCCCAGTTGTGTCCTATTTTTTACATTTACATCTCCCTTTTTCCTAACATCATCCAGATCACAGGTTTGACATATCAAAACTGTATGGGAGACAACTAAATCTTGGTGGACATGGATGCCTGTGGAGAAGGATTTGGTCTTTTAAAACAATGTCTTACTGATATCAAGAGGCTGATACAGAAACCAGCAACTAAAATAACCTAGAAACATTCTTCCAAGCCTCCTGTATTGGACCAGGTTATTACACTAGCTAAAGATAAGGAGCGTAATCTTGGAGTTCTATTGTATACTTACCATTCTATCCTAGAAAACTAAAGCAAATTCAAGTGCTTGTAAAATCAACTTCCTCCTCTTGTCACTTAAGAAGACTACCCATCCAACACCCTACCCATAGGAATTCAATTGTGGGCTCAGTTATTCTCTCTAGACTAGGTCATACCAACTCTCTATAGGTGTGTGTTCCCACATAACTTGAAACTGGCTCCAAATGCAGAGATTAAAGTTGATCTAGGTTTAAGAAAACAGGATAAATTTTCAGCAGCCAAAGCCCTTCATGGCTACTGACACAGGGTCAAATCCACTTTAAATTCCTTTGCATCTTCCATCATTACATGTTCTCAGTCACCCAACAATATTAAACCAATAAAATGCAACATCCCACATATGCGCGCCACAAAGAGTGGACGCAGACCCTTTACTCTGGGACTTCTTTGGAACACATTTGCAGTATCTATCTATCACTTGAAGACTCATTGCAAAATTCAAAAAACAAAAGCCAAATCTGTATATAAGCACTCCTGTCTTGTTCTCTCCACAACCAATTATGCCCGAGTACAAACATTCCCTAGAGGGGTGCATTCTTTAGTGTGCAATATAATGTCCTAAACTCATCGTAAATTAAAGTAACCAAAAATATTAATGAAACATTCTTGCAAATACTCACTCACCTGGAAAAAAATTAACTGGTCATACCATTGAGTTTTTAATGATATGTAAGAAGTCAAGCTTGATAGTCCACATCTAGCATAACATTTCATCTTAACTGATTTGCTTTGATTAATAGAAAAGGAAAGTAAAAAACAAATACCTCTTCTTGGAAGAGATTCTGTCGGTTCTTCAGTGCCCGTAGCCTGTTCTGTTTGTCTTCATGCTCCAAATGTTCATCAGGAGGATGAAAGTATCCAATCAGATCCTGCAGACTCAGGCTAACAGATTCTATTGGCAGATCTACGTTTGTTGACTTTCCTTTCTTACTGAGTGCATCTAAGCCCCTAAAAATAAGCACAAATAAAAACAAATTCAGTAGCAATTCATTGTAGTTTTCAAGAGTTTTGGAGTCTAGTTTTTGTAATGTGGAATAATTAGCTTAGCATATTAATGCCTAGATCAGATGGACTACCATTAAAATAACTGTGAGCTAAGAAATGTTATAATTATCAAACAATGAAACAATAACAAACTAAAACTATTTTCCTGCGGCAGGATCAGCAATGTTATCAGTTATGGTTCTTGCACCAACAATCTATCTATCATAGAAGCCCTCAGTTCTAACATGCCCCCAGACACACAAATACACAGTAATCCATGTGTGTGCGCACACAGACACATACACACACACATTCCTGGTACGCTCTCATGGGTACATGGACATTTTATCTTACAAGAATGGTTGAAATCCAGGTTAACAGTAGGACTCAGGTATCCATTTAAAGAAACAATGAAGGCTTCAATAGTCAAGATTTAAATGTAATATATTTGAACTATAACTTTCAATGAAAGAGTAGGGAGTGCTTTGGGATTCGGGAACAGCTGGTATAACAGGGTGTCTAAAGTGTAGTAGACCATGCATCTACTGGTAATGAGTGGGCAGGTTCCACAGTCTGTGAGTGAGGACGAAATAATATTGTTCTTTTTACAGATTCTTGAAACGAAGGTGGAGAGACAGCTACTCAAGGGGATAACAGAAAACCCAAGAAAAGTAATTTTCTAGTTAAACAGAGGGCTGCTTTTGTATAATATATTTTAGATTACAAGAAAGTATTTGAATGCATTAAAGTATTTGATCTCTACACAATGGAGGTGAATGACAGTGGGGTGATAGGTCCCACCAAAGGGCACCTGCAATAAGCCTGCCAAATGGATTTTGTACTACCTGTAAATGTTGTTGTCTACTGATTGTGTTTGAAAGGATGATAAGAATTCAAGCCATAATCTTTAAATCTGCGGTTCAATTACTCCAGTGTATTATAAATGTTCATCTAACAGCAGACGTCAGCTTGACGCTGTGACTGGTTGGTTTCATCACCAGACCTTTGCACTCCACCATATATCCCTGTCACAAACCACTCTTAGGATATAGTGGGACAGTATGGGGACAGTAGCATGTTCTAATAGATATACTTTTACAGACCAGGAAAGTTAGGGAGCAAGCAAATAAGATGCTAAGTGATTTGACTAATGTACTAGTAATAGGACTGTGAAAGAATCATAGTCTTTGAAAATCATATAAAGTTTCAGAAAACTATATAGACAGAGGAATACGAAAGTAAGAATCCACAAAGAAGAATCAATTGTTGAAAATATGTTAGGTGGAACAACTGGATGTTTAAGAAGGAAATGATACTGAAGTGAATTACCAAAGTTGTGCTACTTTTACAACACAATATGGTTAAATCAAACCACAATTCCGAGTGAATCTCTGCTGTACTCCTGGTACAAGCAGGAGGAACAGTAAGCAATCTTCAGGGAAGTTTGTGTTAATTGCAAGCAGTCAACAATTTTAAAGACCACTGCAAAATCCCCAAACTAATTTAGAAAAATAGAGAAATATTTAATGAGCAAAAAGACAGTTAGACAAATAAAATAGAACAAAGGAAATAAAAATATGAAGATATGTGTTTTTAAATGCAAAAAAGAGGCTAGAAACTGTAAAGTGTCATTAAATTCAACAGGGACTTTCATGCCATTAGAGGCTGACCATGATGGAGCACAGGTTGGATAATCCAAAAAAAGTCTGCCTTGTCAAAGATTTTACCTTGGGATTTAGGGGCAGATATGCTAACATTTTGCGTCATGGATGCACCACGTTTTATGGTGCAACCATGGCGCAAAATGTTATTTGTGATTTACAAAGCCACGCAAATCACATTTCTGGGGCTTTGCGTAGGATTTTCCTAAAAGCACCATCTTACGTTACCTTGCATTGGCGAGGTGTTCCATTTGTAGAGCAAGGATCCATCAATGGAGTTTGGAGCATTCCCAGTCATACTAAAACTACTATACCTGGAAATATGTCAAAATGCAATGTTACGCTGAACCAAGTGTGCAAGGGAGAAATATATATTTACTTTCTCTTTCTATGAGTGCTGCATTCTGGATCATGCATAGATGGAGGAAAAACCCTTTATGGATATCCCTTCCTGCACAAAAACAATCCTGCCTGTACTGCAGCACCCTTTCGGTATGGTGCAAGGGTGTCTCAATTAGTGCTAGGCAGCACAGAGTGCGCCAGTGCTAGGAGACAGCAGGAATTTGCCATATCTTAGATGATATAGTACATTTCTGCTGTTTTCCTTCCATGTAACACAGGGCCGAACTTTGCTTGCTGCCCTGCCTTGTGTGACGAGTAAGTAAATCTGCCAATTAGGGCCTGATTAGGAGTTCGGCTGGATGGGCCTCCCTGCCAGACCCATTACGACTTTTCCACTGGACTGATGGCCGGAAACCAAGGTTTCCACCTGTCGGCCCAGTCCCACTAGGCTGGCAGGCAGAAAACAAGGTTTCCGCCCATCAGACCAGCGGGAAAGTGGTGGCAGCATTGTCGTCAGCTTGTAATAGATCCGGCCACAATGCTGCCGCACTCAGGTGGCACCAGCACCCTCGCAATGCTCACTGTCTACACAGCGAAGATGTCAGTACCCTGGCGGTCTGACCACCGCCAGGGTCGTAATGTGGTGGTCAGACTGCCACAGCAGTGGCAGTCCTGACCACCACCACGAGGCTGGCGGTCTCAAGACCGCCAGCCTCGTAATGAGGCCTTTAGTCTTAAAAATAAATAAAAAAACTCTTCCAGTGGTACAAGATCCATGGAATTGGAAGGACAGAGTCCCTCAGAGTTAGATATGTCATCCAAAAGCCATCTAAAAGCTTAGACTGCCACTTAGCTGGGACATAGCTAGATTTCATTGCTACTGGAGGTGCTTGGCAAGTTGGACAAATTTGTTGCCTTACCCTAGTCCAGGATTTTACCTTTTTTAGAAGTCGAAATCTTCCAGCAGAAAGTAAAGTTGGAAGATGCAGCCAAGCATGTCTTCAAGAGGCCACTCTAAACCTCTTTCCAGCATGGGAAAAACCTGGTTTTCTTGCCCATCTAGGGTCCAACCTTCCCGATCATGCATCAGCACTTTGTCCTGATCCTCATGAGCTGTAAAAAATGATTAGGCCCCACTTTTCTCCAACTTCTAGGAAACTGGTCCCTGGGATAGCAGTTCTAGTCACTGGGGACAATAGGAGTCTGAAGTCCTTGAGTTCTTGAGTGAGTACTCTTCGGACTGCAGAAGTCCAGTAAGGTCTTCTTCAGGTGTTTTCTTCCCAGGAGAAGTACTGTTCTCAGGAAATAGCAGGGGAGGTGTGAGACTTATCCTTGCACTACAAAGTGATCAGATAAATTCTGTCACCCAATCCTAACTATTTTCTTGTGGCCCCCACCTCCTTTTGTAGCACTTCCTCTTTACTATACAATAACATTACTGATTCCTCTGTTTCAGTATGCAGAACCAACACCATTTCTTATTCCCATAAGCACTGAAAAGTAGTGTCACAGAGAATAGAGCCCTAATACCAGCTAACATGGAGCCCAGATAAGTGTGAAAAAAACAGGGGAGACAATGTAGCACCTGCAAATTTGCTACATGAACATACACACATAAGTTTTAGGTGTGAGTGTGTGTATGTGTGTGTGTGAGAGTGTGTATATTTGTTTTCTAAAATCCAGGTCACAGACCCCTAATACCAGAACAAAATGGAGCCCAGAAAAGTGTAAAAAAATCTGGGTTGACCATGTAGAACTGGTGAATTTGCTACATGAACACACATAGATGTTTTTGTGTGAGTTTGTGTGTGTGTGTTTTCTAGAATCCACTTTGCCAATTAAAAAATATAACTACACTACTTACTGTAATTTTCATCTGTTATGTATATTTGCTCTGTAAAAATGACACTACCGTGTTATGATAATCTTAAACCCTTAAAATGTAGGTGTACAGTGGTGCGACTCACATCTAATATCGGCAAATAAACCACCAGATCATAGAATTTAACTGTAATAACATGCTCAATGTTTGGCGTTGTGCTTAGGTTGGGGAAATGTATTCTTAGCTATAAACTTCTGTAACTTTGAGAAGTTGAATCCATTTTTCATACCTACTACACCAAAAATAATGATTTAACAAAAATAAGAAACCCAAATACACCACAGTCCATCAAAGTTTTTCACTGTGTGTTTTCAGACAACAACAATCAAAACAATTTTCTTTAAGAAAAAGACAAATTATGACATTCAGTTGATGGCTTTTCCTGCACTTATGTTAATAGCATAAAAGCATTTTTGCTGCTTGGAGAATTAAAGAGTAAGAATACACAGTCTGCAAATTAATTAATTGATCATACACTTAACAAGAAGATACATGTGTTAGACCAAAGGCCTGCCCAAGAGATATATGTGTAAAGACTGCCTAAGACTCTGCTTTTCTTTTTCGATTAGGATTTGATTAGACTGCTTAGCATATCACTTTCAACCCTTGCTATTCATTGGAAATTGTGGTTAACTTTCATCTTCTCTCCTCATCCTCGCCTCCTTCTTTTCCTGCTTCCTCCATCTCACATGCTCCCACACATTGGAAAAATGTATCCACACAGTGCTCAACATGCAGACTTATGTTGCACAGTACACAACACCACACAGTGAATAAGAAAGTACTAAATGTCTGCATATCAATGAGTAAAGGAGAGGATGCTTTCTGCCCACAATGTAAAAAAACAAAAGAAATAAGGCCTTTTTCCACCTTGCTTCACAACCGCCTGAAGGATTTTATGAAAATTGTATTTTTAGTTGGTGTGGGCCAAAGTCCACCACCTGTAATAATGTCACTAATCTTGTTAGGTCTAGTAAAGGTGTCAGTCATTTAAATCTGAGCTTAACCCGTGGTAGCTATAGCACAGAGCAGGCCAAATTTACTTAAGTAAGGTATAAAGCAATTTGAGGTACCAAAACAGTTTAAAAATGTGAAACACTATACCAGTGGTTCCCAACCTTTTGACTTCTGTGGACCCCCATATTATCAATACTGGAGCCCGGGGACCCCCACTGAATCATTATTGGAACACGGGGACCCCCAAGGAGTCATTACTATTAGCTGGGACCTAATATTATTAATTTTTTTAAGCAGCCGCGGACCCCCTGAGGAGGCTTCGCGGACCCCCAGGGGTCCCCGGCCCACAGGTTGGGAACCACTGCACTAGACAATAAAATCTTAGTCCATTTTATATAATAAAGAATAATTTAAAGAAAAAAATGACACCAGAAAAAACTGAAATCCAATGAGGTGAACCTGAGATATGAATTTCTAAGATTTTAAATAAAAATAGTACCAAAAAGTATTATGTGCCAAATATAGGACCTCATTTTGACATTGGCAGTAAATCCTACTTACCGCCACGTTGACGGCTGCAACTTACCACAACGGCGGCGGATGTCCGTTCACCATATTATTACACACAATCACCAACCCGAAAGAATTCAGCCACACACACAAATCCGCAAGCCCAAAGGTCAGTGATAAACTGGCGATATCAAAACCCACATCGTTACACCAACAGAACAACGCACATCACATTATGACCCACGAATCACAACGGCGGACATTCAACAGCGGTATACCATTGGCGGTACATACCGCCATGCTCAGAATGGACACCCACAGACAAAACAACACCACATTGGACAATTAAAAAAACACACACCTGACACCCATACACACACCACACCCACACCACTATAAAACACACACACACATTACCCACAACCCTTTATGAATACAAACCATTGCCACCAGACCAAGACCGCTGTCACAACTAGAGCCACACACTACTCACACCTATACACCACTCACGCACTCCACATCACAACCCCCTACACATTACCCAAAACCCCCTCACCAACACACATCACATAACACCCATGGCACCACAAAGACATGGTGGAGGAAATCGTCAGGGTAGGGCCACAGCTGTTTGAAGCACATGTGCAGCAAATATCAATAGCCAGGAAGATGGAGCTATGGCAGAGAATCGTGGACAGGGTCGACGCCATGGGACAGCACCCCAGAAGTGGGGATGACATTAGGAAGAGGTGGAATGACCTACGGGGGAAGGTACGTGCCACAGCAGCAAGACACCAGCTTGCTATCCAGGGGACTGGCGGTGGACCCCCACCTCCTCCCATACAACTCACTGCATGGGAGGAGCAAGTCTTGGCAATACTGCATCCTGAGGGCCAGGCTGGAGTCGGAGGAGGACTGGACTCTGGTAAGTCAACTCTCTACTATTATCACCCCCCTACCTGCATGCCATCACATACCCTCACCCTCACTCCGATCACTCCACTACACCCCACACACCCCACCATCACATCTCACTCATCCCAATGCCAAGCCCTGCATGCTGTAACAATACATGGACACCCCTCACAGCCCTGCATGGACACTCATCAATAAAGTAGGCATACCATAGAGAACTAACAATTCCACCATACACTAACACACACAAATTAAAGCTGGCAGGGCAAATCCAACCATAGAGGGGAAGCCACGGCTGTACAAGATGTCAGACACATAAACCATAACACATCATTTACATCCCACGGGTACCCCAGCCAAAGTCATCAGAGAGGAGGTGCCAGCACTATCCAGTCGCCCAACTGAAGAGGCCCACAGTGATGACAGAAACTCTGGTTCTCAGGATCTGGACGACCTACCTGGCCCATCAGGGACCACTGGACAGCCGGTTACCCAGGCCCAGTCACACACCACCACAGAGCCTCCCCCATCTGGAAACACGACCACAGCACCCACCCAGCGTATCCACACCTCTGTCCCCAGGACACGTCAATCAGCAGTGTGCCCACCTCTACAGGGACCCGAGGCCACACCTCGCACACAAGACAATCAGGGACCTGGAGTCAGTGGGCACACGGTTCAGGGGACAGAGGCACAGGCCAACAGGGACACTGGGAGGCCTGCTGTGCGCCAGGGGGATGACAGGCCTAGGGAACCCACTTTCCAGGAGGTACTTGCCGAGATCCTGGGAGCCTATCAACATTCCCAGAACACGATGGGCCAGATCGTGGACAACGTGCAGGAGAATAGGCAGCTGCAGGAGGGACAGTACCTGGGGATCAGGGAGGACTTGCAGGCCATCAACAACACCCTGATCTCCATAGCAGGGGTGCTGGTGGACATGGCCAACATTATGAGGGAGGCAGTCTCAAACCAGCGGGCCCCTGCCACTAGCCAGGCATCTGAACAACCTTCCACCTCTGCTTCCGCATGTGGCCAGGAGGATCCACCACAAGACTCACAGGGCACCAGCACCCCTCCCCCTGCAGAAGGTGAAGCACCCCGCAAACGTTCCCTGCAATCCAGACAGAAGCCAGAAACACTTGCCAAGACTCTGAAATGAGACTCTCCTGATTGTCACCATTGTGTCCCACTCAGTCACCCTGTCCACCCTCAACTGCCATTGCTCCCCTTCCTATGTCCCCTTGGACAATGCACCTGTGCTACAAACAGACTGGAACAATACCCTGGACTTACCTCCATCCCCACCCTATCCCATTGCACTTCCCCCACTATATATTATCACTTCAATAAACACCTTTAAAAAAAAAAAATTGGGGGTATGTCATGTATATCAAATATGTATTCATTGAATCAGGTACAAACATTACAAATTAACTGTATATAGAATGAGCATAGATAAATGACCTGTAACTGGCTGCATTGATCACACCAGGAGTATATGTCAGGTCACCAACATCTGCAAAATGAACTGCCAGAGGGAACAGTAAGTGGGCATGGAAGTGGGAAACATCAGCACTGCCCTACCTGTGTGTCATTGGAAGTATTGTCGCATAACTGAAGTTCTGTTGTCCTCATCCTCATCCTCTGCCTCCTCTTCCTCACTGTCCACAGGGTCTACTGCTGCCACACGGGCATCTCCAGTCTCCTCCTCCTGCAGAAAAGGGACATGTCATCTGAGGGCCAGGTTGTGCAACATGCAGCATGCCACTACTATCAGACCTTCTTGGATGAGTAGCACAGGGATCCCCCTGTTAGATGGAGGCACCGGAAGCTGGCCTTCGGGAGGCCAAAGGTCCTTTCAATTATCCTTCTTGTTCGCCCATGTGCCTCATTATGACATTCTTCTGCCCTTGTCCTGGCATTCCTCAGAGGGGGTCAGCAGCCATGATAGGTTTGGATAACTAGAGTCACCCTCAAATATTGAGGGACATTTAGCCGCCCACTACCCTATATGGCCCACACCATACCCACACACCAACATATACTGGGTGGGAACCAGGGTTCACCTATTAGCCACACCCTGTGCCTCTGTAGTTGGGCCATCACATTTGGGATGCTGCTATTCCTCAGGACAAAGCCATCATGCACTGAGCTAGGATATTTAGCATTGATGTGGGAGATGTACTGGTCCGTCAAGCGCACCATCTGAACATTCATGGAGTGGAAACTCTTACGATTCCTAAACACCTGTTCATTCTGCCGAGGGGGACAAATGCAATATGTGTTCCATCAATCGCCCCAATTATGTTGGGGATATGTCGCATTGCATAAAACTCAGCCTTCATTGTGGCCAAATCCTCAACCTGGGGGAAAACAATGCAGCTGCACATGTGTTTTATCAGGGCAGACTACACTCAGCACTTTTGAGAACATTGCCTGACACATTCCTGCTGCCAAGCCCACTGTCACTTGGAAAGAACCAGTTGCCAGGAAATGGAGTACTGAGAGCACTTGCACAAGAGAGGGGATCCCAGTGGGGTGACGGATAGCAGATATCAGGTCAGGCTCCAATTGGGCACACAGCTCTGTGATTGTGGCCCTGTCAAGTCTATAGGTGAGGATAATGTGCCTGTCCTCTATTGTTGCCAAGTCCACCAGGGGTCTGTACATGGGGTATTTCTCCATCTCCTATTCATCCCCAGCAGTAGGAATCTTAGGGACAAAAGAGTGTCCCAAACTGAACAATGGAGCCACAACAGTAGTTTGCATTCTGTAAACATGTAATGGGTCAGTGTGATGTGTCCAGTATGGGCTTATTTCTCTTGTGACGCAGCCTTATTCCAGAGGCCTGCCCCCCCGAAATGGCATCCGCCTGTCCTGTGTGGAGGGACAGGTGGAAGTGAGGTAATTCCTCTGACATTATGCGCCAACGCGAGAGGCGGTCGGGAACCGCTGTGCAACTCCTCATTGGTTAACATTGGGCCCTATGGGTTACAGTGGCCAATGGTGATCTACCCCGGCGGCGACGGTATGCACCACAGTGGACGTGACCACCATTTTTTATGTGATTCCTCACTTGCTACCTGACCTTCCATAGGAGAGGACCTACACTGCATGTGCTGCTGTGACCTGTGTCTGGAACCTACCATGGGCCGTGTGACCGGGGAAAGGGACCCAGCCTTCACTTTGGAGGAGTTGGAGAGACTGGTGGATGGGGTCCTACTCCAGTACGGACTGTTGTATGGGCCTCCAGACCAACAGGTGAGTACACTGTGGGCACTATGCATGTGGCATGAATGCATGGAGTGGTGTGTGTGAAGGCCTCGTTTAAAGGGGGTGGATGGATGTGCTCTTTGCGCTGTACAGTTTGTGTGCTGGGCTATGTGTGTGCCAATGGTGAAGAGAACGGGTATGTTAGGCCACATGTGTAACAGGCTGGACTCTTTGTCTAATGGTATTTTTCTGTCTGTACTGCCTCTGCAGGTCAGCGCCCATCAAAAGAAGGGTATATGGCGTGCCATCGCCAAGGAGGTGCAGACCCTCAGGTCTATGGCAAGCGGAGCACCCACTGTCGCAAAAACAGTGGGAGGACCTGAGACGCTGGGCATAGAAGATGGCAGAGGCCCAGCTGGGGATGGCCTCCCAATGAGAAAGGGGTGCACGTCCAACCCTGACCCCCCTGATGGCCTGCATACTGGGGGTGGCCTATCAAGAGCTGGATAGGTGCTTGAGGGCAACACAGCAGCCACAAGGGGGTGAGTACAGTGCCCATCATAACAACTTACGCCTGGTGGGGTGGTATTCAGGTGGTGGATGTTTGTCAGTGGGTGCCCCTAGGCCAGGCCTGACATAGCAGTGTAGGTCCTCTGGTGTCTAGGGCTCTGAAGGGATAATCCTGCCTACCTAGCTTGTAAGCATCCACTACTGGTCAGGGCTGCGTGGGTCCCAGATGTGCTGCATTTGGCGGTGTGTGCCCCTCCTCATGCCTTGGTGGCTAGGGAGATCAGTGGTGGTGCAATTCATAGTGCGTATGCCTGTTCCCTGTGTGTGAGGGTGCTGTGAACGCCAACGTGGTGTTGGTGCAGCCACTGACCCAGTGTATCCTTTGTCTCTCTCTCCCCTTTTTTTTTTATCATCCTGTCCTTACGTGCATTAGCATCATCTGGCAGAGGAGCAGAGGCACTGGCGACGGAGGAAGCTGCATCCCACAGGAACCAGGAGGCAGAGTCCACCGACGCTGAAGGTACGAGTGGGACGGAGGGTGAGGGGAACACCACGGCTGAGACTGGAGGGGACACTTCAGACACAGATACCTCCTCCGATTAAAGCTCCATGGTGGTGGCGGACACTTCTGTGACCACCCCAGCTACAGGTACAGCCACCACCCCCGTATCAGACCACCCTCCCAGCAGCCCTTCATCAAGTTGCCCGTGCCCGCTCACCCAGGAGGGTGGGCATCTCCTTTGCCCCAGGCACCTCAGGCCCTGCCCCAGTGAGCCCTGGTGCCCTGAGTGAGGAGGCTATTGACCTCCTGAGATCCATCTCTGTAGGGCAGTCAACTATTGTGAGTGCCATCCCGGGGCTGGCAGCCCAGATGCAACAATCTAATGCATTCCTGGAGGGCACTCACACTGAATTGGCGGCCCAACAGAGATCGAACCAGGCTCTGGCTGACTCTCTGATGGCAGCAATTGTCCCTGTTTCAACCGTCCTCCCTCCAACTTCCACTTCCCAGGCCCCTTCTCTTCAACCCCAACCCATCCCAGGCACACATACAGACGAGCATGCACACAAGACAACACCCAAGAGTGGCACAGGCAAACACAAGCACAACACTTCATCCCACAGGCACTCACACAAACACCATCCAGTTGCAGACACTACAACATCCACTATTTCCATTGTCTCCCCGTCCTACCGCTCCACCACCTCCCTCCCAACCATGTCCACACTCACACCTGCATGTACTACATCATCATCCACTACCAGCATCATCACCACACCAAGCAGAACACACACCTCACTGGCAGACACCTCCACAACATCCATGCACATCCCCTGTGTTCTCTCCCACTGTGTCTGTCCCCCCTCCTAAAGTACACAAACACAAGCACTCAGACACCCAACAGCCATCCACCTCACAACAGCATACAGCCCATGCACCTGCACCCAAATCCAGCAGACAGACACCTCCAACAACCACTCCCTCATCCTCCACTCCCATTCCTTCTCCCTCTTCCTGCCCCAATGTCCCTAAGAAACTTGTCCTATCCACCACTGACCTCTTCCCTACCCCTCCCCCCCAGTCCTGCAGGTATGGCCAGGGTATCACTAACCCAGCCAAGCACCTCAGCCACACAGTCCACGGGCCCAGTTCCATCCACACCTCCTCGTGGTAGAAAGGAATCCAGGCCACATTTACTGAAGGGGAAGGAGCCTGCACCAGCAGGCAAGAAGCGCAAGGAGCCTGCACCTGCCACCCGAAAGGGCAGGGAGCCTGCCCCAGCAGACAAGAAGGGCAAGGAGCCTGCACTGCCACCCGAAAGGGTAAGGAGCCTGCATCAGCAGGCAAGAAGGGCAAGGAGCCTGCACTGCCACCCGAAAGGGTAAGGAGCCTGCACCAGCAGGCACGAAGTGCAAGGAGCCTGCGTCAGCAGGCAAGAAGTGCCAGGACCCTGCACCAGCAGCTGACACGGAGCCCCCGCCACCAACCATCGTTGTGCATCCATCCGAGGGTGCAGGGGATGTGCAGGAGCCTCCCACCACCACCAGCACGACCACAGTGCAGCTGCCACCGCTAGCAGATGCAATGTAATCCTGCCTCCATGCGCTGCTGTGCGGCTTGTCCACTCCAGAACCAGTGGGTAATACACCCACTCAAGAGACTGTGGCCTTGCACTCCCCCGGACCAAGCACAGGGAATGTTGCCCCCTCCAGAACCAGTGGGTAAGACACCCACGCGAGAGACTGTGGCCTTGCACTCTCCTGGACCAAGCACAGGGCATGTTGTCCCCTCCAGAACCAGGGGGTAAGGCACCCACTTGAGAGACTATGGCCTTGCACTCCCCAGGACCAAGCACAGGGCATGTTGTCCCCTCCAGAACCAGTGGTCTTGTTCAGCTTCTGGCTGAGGTGCCCCCCGAGGTGCCTGCTTATTTGCCAACTGATGCCTCTGCAGTGTTCTCTCCATATTGATGCAGGTGACAAGTGGGGCCTTGGACTTTGGCCTGTGGCCATGTGGCCCATGCGAACTGAGGACTAGGCAGTGTTCCTTGTTCGGTACATTTGTAAACATCTGTTACATTGGCTAAATTATTATTTATACTGTGTTGATAGTATTACAATCACTTTGGTAAATTTGTTTTATCCTTGCAACCACCGTCGTCGTCTTCACCAGCGTTGGTGTTCATAGTAGAGCAGAACGTCCGAATATCATTGGAAAAACATGCAGTTAGGGTTCCATTGTGGCGTGGTTCTTCCCTGTGTCTCCAAAGGTGAGTCCTTTCAATTCTGTGCAGTATTTCTGCCAGGCTTTTGATGTCATTGGTACCGCCCCAGAAAAGATGGCGCATTGTATGGTGGGCGGGACTTTGACTTCCACCTGGCTGTAGGTGGCTACTGCCGTAGTGGCTGTTGTTTCCGCCCTGGTGGTCGGTGTGGTACATTGGCTGTCTTTCGGAGATCTTTCCGCCATGGTCATAATTTGGTGGTAATTACTGCCCCCCGGTTGGCGGTATTTCCGCCACTTTATCACCGACCGTCAGGGTCGTAATGAGGGCCATAGTCATCTGGTGGCACTTGGCCGATATATAGGTGCATATTAAGGTAGCCTGGGATGGAATGTAGGTCAGATACTGGAACCAGGTTCAACCCAGTCAGAACTTGAACCCTCTGACAGCAGGGCAAGTCAACAGGTTGTGGCTGAGAAGGGCTCTACAATCCCAGCTAACCATTGATGAGGACCAGGTAAAGTAGTTGAAATTTGGCGGAAAAGCTCCAAGTGGGAGAAATGTCACGATTTTTACAATTGGACTGTTAGGTCCAGGTTTTTTGAAGGTCAGATTCCTCCAGCAGAGCGTGGCTGCAAGCAGTAGCCAAACAGGGCTCCACAAAGCCAGATACTCTTTCAACGATGTCCCTTCTAAAATGGATTTGCTGCCACAAAATAAGCTCCAAGCAAGAACAACTGAATCTTTGGACCAGAGGCAATGCACCTTCATTGGATTAACTTGGCAGGTTTGTCCCAGTGATTTGGAAGCCTGTGGAGCCAAAATGGGGCCTGTTGAGCCAAAATACTTTTAAATCCTAGGTTTTTCTGGATATTAACAGGAGTAGACTTTGACACAGCCAAGGGTTCCAGGACCTCAGGAACAGAACTTGAAGGTCAAGAATATCTCCAGCAGAAGCCACCATCAGGGTCGAAAGCAGGTCGAGTTGGAACTTGTCAGCAGGGCTATTCAGAAAAGAGGGTTTTTTTCAGCTTTTTGCAGCCCTGTAGCTTAACAGGACATCAACCAACTGACGTTTGGAGTCCTCTTCTTCATCCTTAGTACAAGTGAAAGCAGGTCTAGTCTTTCATGTCACCTCACAAGTCTCACCAGCAGAGGAAGTCCTTCTTCTGTCTTCCACAGGGCCAGTAGTGTTCTAAAGAAGGTACCTAGGGGTGTCTGGCACTAACTTGTGGTTGGGGGAGACTCCAGGCCCCTCCCTGACCAATAAGGAACAACTTCTCAGGGGCAACCATACACACTTTTGCAGCTGATCCTGTTTGTCTTAAGGTAAACAATGCTACATTGCACCTCTCTACCTAAATCCAACATGACAGATCCCTCCTCCCTGTGCAGAACCTCTGTGACTACCCCGGAGGAGTGACCAGGGGAATGAGCAACCCCTCTTTTGTGGTCACTTCTAACAGTTCTGAGGTTAGCTCCCGTGCCTCTGGGATTGGTGCCACCCTGACTAAGGGAACATTGAAGTGCCCTGCCAAGTTGTCAGCCATTGGCCCCTGACAGGGTAGACCTCTTTGCAGTTAATCATCCTGCCAGAGGAACAGAAATACCCCTTACATCTAAGGCCCTTGTCCTCCTCTAAGAGCAGTTTTCACATCTCATCAAAGGGGCTATTCACCTGTCAGGCGACACCTGTAGCTCATGTAATTTGGCCTCCAATGGCTTAGGCAGGGAAAGGGTAACTTTTTGAAAGTATATTTTCCTTAAGAGTTATCACAAATTAGATTTTTCAATAAAATGGATTTTAAATGACTATTAAAAGAGCCTTTGTATTATATTTCTAGCTGTTTCCTAACTGAAATTAGCCATATTAAATGTAATATTAGAATCCAACTGTATTCGATGGAACATCCAGCCTTGCTACAGTGAAACTAGCTTTTGTGGCTTTTTCATTGTAAGGACAGGGGTAACGTTACATTTCTACTTAACCTACATCCATCCTACCTTAGAGCTTACAAGGTCTAGAAATGGTTGTCATATTAACATTTAAAAGGAATGTTTTACCTGTCAAAAGGTTTTAGCTTTTTAAGTTGTATTGCAGTTTAAAACTGAAACAGCCAGGCTATAATAGTACTCTTCCACTATCACTATAGGGGTGGCACTAGTGCTGCAGTCCACTAGTGACATTTAACATACAGGCCATGGGTACACTTTGTACTATGTACTAGGAACCTATGGGTAAGTTAATATAACAATGAGAAATATAACCAATTTTGACAGTCCAAGGACATGCACTAGGGCCTGGTAAGCAGAGTTCCAGTCCACAGAGCCACAAAAACAGCAGTGTCACTCTAGAAATAACCATTTGCAATGCAATGGGTCTTGCATTTCCCTGAAGTAGAGCTATTAGCAGTTGTAAACTCCCAAACGGACTTTTCTTGCCTCATTAAATGGAAAAAATAAGCGTGATTGCGCTGCTAAACCAGCAAGATCGTGCTGCGAAAAAAGAGAAAAAGTAGTCCACAAACAGGACAGAAAACAGCGAGCGCAGTATGTTTTCAGTACTTGGTCGCTGCACTCGAGGAGGGCTAACCACCGGAAAAGCCATGACGTATGCATGCCTTCTGCTAATGAAAGCAAGCAGATTTTAAAAGGCAAGCCCACGAACCAATGAAAGACACTGATGTGACACGGGTGGGGCTCCGAGCCCTTTTCTAACTACTACAGCGTACAGCAGCACCTTCAGAATGCGCACTGTCTGCAGCGCATTCTCAGGGTGCTGGCAGGGACCTCCCTGTGGCCCCCAGCACTGGTTTTCTGCCAAGTGACCTCATGATCAGCACAGCAGTGCTGCTATGTTGACCACAGTTCCTCCGGGATCAATGATCCTGGTGGTGGCAGTGGTCCCCTGGCGGGCCGACCGTCAGATGACATCCACCAGGAGTGCGGCGGCCCGACTGCCACGGAGAGTTTGGTGGTCGTAAGACCTCCAAATTTATAATGAGGCCCTTAATCTAATAAAGCTTTAAAAGGTGACACCTCCTTGCCACTTGAGGGAAAGTTAGAAGGAATGATCAGGTCTTGTAGGTAGAATGTTCGTTTATAGTAGTGGAGCATGCAAATGAAAATTCAAGGATTACACAGCATTGGGTTAGGTTCTATTTGAAACAGAATGGATCTCAATTGCAGCCTGAAAGTGTGGTCACTGAGAAGCAAGTACTTAAACATTTAAGATATTATGGAAAGCATGGCACAATCATACAAATACTTATTAAATAGAGGAGCCCGAATAACACTATAGAACTTGGGCTCAAATGGATATATATATATATATATATATATATATATATATATATATATATATATATATATTCACGTTATATTATAGTTAGGTTCTGAATTTACTCACACAAAAGCAGAGAAATTCAGCAGCTATGGTTAGAGTTATTTCAAGCAACTTTACCTCCCGCCTCCGCCATGCACAGTTTTTCGTTCAATAATTTCACTTCTAATGTTTCATTTATATTTTTATTGACATTATAAAACTTGTCATGAGTGCTGTAATATCATGGGTAATTAGCAGTGCTTGGCGAGGGTACGAGTTATAGTTATGTTAGGCTGCAAGTTATAGTAAATTAAAATAACTCTAATTATAACGGCAGAATTTCTCTGTTTTTTTGCGAGTAAAATCAGAACATAATTTTAACCTCCCTGTAACCTTTGGTTTTTTAAGTGAATTTCTAATTTAAAAAAAAATCTTTTTTCTAACTATAACGTCCCTGTAACCTTTGTTTCTTTCCGTGAATTTCTATGGATTTTGCAATGTAATTTTCATTACTACACGTAGATTCAACCCTCTATAAACACCCAACCCCATGCCACGCATGGCCAAAGACCATAGGACCTGTCCTGCAGCCAGTCCCTATGGCCAACCCCCCTTCTGGCCTTCGGCCAACCCCCCTTTGGCCATGTGCGGCGGGAGTTGGCCGCAGGGTCTGTCTCTCTGGATGTGAGAATAGGTATGAGAGTTTGTCTCTGGGTTCAAGAGTGTCTGGGTGGGAGAGTGTGTGTGAGTGGGCCTATGTGGATGTGCGAGTGGGTGTGAGATTGTCTGAGAGTAGGTGTAAGAGGGTGTCGCTGGGTGTGACAGTGGGTGTGAGAGTATCTCTGTGAGTGGGTGTGTGAGTATCTGTGTGAGTCTGTGAGTGTATGTGTGGGAGACTGAGTGGGTCTGTGAGTGGGTGTGTGAATGTCTGAGTGGGTCTCGGAGAGTGGGTGAATAAGTGTTTAAGTGGGTTGGTGAGTGAGTCTGAGTGGGTCTGTGAGTGGGTGCGTCAGTGCCTGACTAGGAATGTGAGTGGGTGGATGAGTGTCTGAGTGGGTCTGTGAGTGGGTGCGTAAGTGTCTGAGTGGGTCTGTGAGTGGGTGCATCAGTGTCTGAGTGGGTATGAGTGGGTGCCTGAGTCTCTCTGAGTGGGTGTGTCAGTGTCTGAGTAGGAATAGTGGAGAAGTGTGGTACAATGGTTAGAGCGGCAGACCCTGATGCAGAGATCTGGCCTGGGACCAGGGTTCAATTCCCACCTCAGTGGGTCTTGGGCTCAATTCCCTTGGACCAGCTAATTCTGACCTTGGTGCCTAATCTAATTAATGGGTCCCACTCTGTAACTCTGGGCAATAGCTTGCTTAACGGCCCTCAAAGCACTTAGATGCCTGGCTTCACCCTGGGGCTGTCCAGTAGTGGGTGCCTCACAGGGAAAAGCCAGGAGGGGTTCCACAGTGGTATGTGTACAGTCCCTTGAGACCCTAATGGGTGAATAGTGTGCTATACAAGTGTGAAGTTGACAGTTTAGATGTCTGAGTAGGTGCATGAGTGTCAGAGTTGGTGTGTTAGTGGGCACATGAGTCTCTGAGTACATCTATGAGTGAATTAATTACTGTAAGGATGAGTGTGATTTTTTTTGTTTAACATTTTTGGGCGATATTCGCAAATTCGTTAAAAATTATTATAAGGTCATAATGTCACCCTCAAAGACCCCTACATCACAGCCCTGGGGTCAGGGTACCTTGAACCTAACCCCTTATACCACTTTTCCTTTTATTTTTCAGCCCCAGGGACTGTGTCCCGTTACATAAAATGGCAGCTGCAACTTTCTGGTTAGGTTGTGGCCAGCAAATCACAGCATTCCTGTTAGCACATGTATTCGCAAATATGCTGTGATCGCTGTGAAAACGTTGCAACAGATCCACGGATCTAGATATACAAATTCATTTCCCCTTTAATTTCTCAAAAATTACTGAACGTATTGCACTGAATAGCAAATTACTACAGATTCTGGAGCATGCAACAAATCTGTACTGATTTGCAATTCTGCGATTCAGAAGTGCCCTTCACACCGCATTGGAGCCTTTCTACTGCATTGATAAGAGGAGTTGATATATTGTGTGGAGGTTGCTGTCTCCGCTTTGCCGATGCACCATCCGGTTTGGTGCACAATGGAAGCCAGAAAAACAGAAACCAAAGTTTGATGCTGTTGAGCCCCCCGCTTAGCCTGATGTGGAGAAATGACAGAGCAGCGCTGGTATAAGTGGGACGGGAGCTGGTGAGTCGGAGGATGTCTGGTGGACTGCACATCTTTCCAGGTAACACTGCGATTGCCAATCAGGGGAAAATGGGGAAGCAGCTTAATACGCATGTTAACAGTTACTACAGATAATAATTACTGTGCAGCGGAGAGTAAGGAACTCAGTGCAAGATACAATTACGAAACATGTGTCTAAATGGCAGCTTCTGAAGTTTGAGGGAGAGAGAGGAAACAGTACTGAAAGTCTTTGTTGATGAAGTTACATTGTCTAGTGGCACTTGTACAGATGGTAACATGGTGCATCAAGGAGGAGATCTAATATCTAAACTAAGAAGACTGGAAAAATTAAAGCAGAGTGAAGTTTCTAAGTGGTGGGAAAGTAAATCACTGCAACTGTATCTAGAGGTCAGGTGTATCCCTCAAGGACTGACTGTACTTGTAGCACTAAGTTATGAGAACTCCAACCCAGAGATGCTGAGAGAATTGGTGGATAATAGTATGGATTTGCTAAGTCGGATGTTAAACCCACTAATTAAGTATGCTGAAATTGTCAGGAAGAAGATCTAAGAAAAGATCGAATGTACACAGGCAGACAAAAATAAGGAAACTGAACAGGACTCTATAAAAAAGTTTAATATCGAACTGAAAGAAAGACTGAGCAAATTCGAAGATTCAGTTAGGGTCAGAAAAGCACAGCAGCTCCAACAAGATAAAATAGACCATGAAATGACCGAATCTATGTGTCAGCAAAAATGTTTGATAATTTCAGGAGGGAGAGACTCTCAGAAAAACAGGCAAGAGAAGAGGCCATCCGAGAACCAGACAGTTTGCGAAGCTCAGAAGTGGATACTGTTTGGGAGGAAGGCTCACCATTAACTGCACATATCCCCTCTGTGATAGAAGAGCTTGATTTTTCAAGGCAAAACCACAGGTTCAACCTGCGTCCACAGGGGCAACCAAAAGCAGAATCACAAAGAGGAAGAAGAGGAGGAAAAGGTGCAGGCGTACCAGAAAAAGCAAACGGGGCAGAGGGAATCCGCCAAGATGGGGCAAGAACTAATGCTGGAAACATCCATTGAGAGAAGCAACATAATCATAAACCTAACTGATATGCACCTAATGACTAAAGAGGGAGAAATTCTCAGGCTGGAACTTTTACTGTCCCCCTCAATAAATGCTATACACACTAATAAGGAGAGACTTTTTCAAATTTATAAGAGCTATGAATTTTAAAAAGTTCTTTATGCTCCAACCAAAGAGACGTGGGACTACTGCTTTTGAGAATATGCCAAAATATGCTCACTGTTTCTTGTGTGACTTTATGAAAAGCCTGCCTTCGTACATTCAGGATACAGGCAATTTCCTCAATAAAATCAATGACTTGCCCTGGGAACAAGATTACATTCTGATCACTATAAAAGTGACTGCACTTTATACCAGCATTCAGCATGCCCGTGGGCTTAGGGCCGTCCGACATTTTCTGGGTGCCAGACTCATTAGATTATGGAAACATACTGAAATGCTAACTAGGATGGTTGAGAGGTGTCTGGAGAGTAATTGTTTCTTTACAACAAAGAAATGTTCCATCAAGTTCATGGTACCCTGATGGGTACCTGCTTCACCCCCAGTTATGTGAATTTGCATATGGGCTGGTGGGAGGAGCAGGTGGTCAAGGTGGAATACTATGATGAGTGGGCAGAACATGTGGTACAATGAACCAGATACATTGATGATCTGTCTCAGGTGTGGAAGAGCACAGAAGCTAGTGACAAATAATTTTTGGAAAAGATTGAGAGTAACAACCTTAACTTACATTTTACACATGCCATAAGTAAGGTAGAGGTGATTTTTTTAGATCTCACCATTTATGTTAAGAATGACAGACAAGAGACAAAACTGTTCAGAAAACCCACAACAGGGAACACACTGTTCCACGTCTCCGGCTTCCTTCCTCGCAACTTGGTTAACAGTATCCCATATGGGGAGAGTCTGAAGGTCAGACGGAACTGCATTGAAACCGCAGAGGAAGAGAGGCCACTGCAGGATCTAACAAGGAGATTCAGAGAAAGAGGATACTCTAAAGATAGCATGGAAAATGCAAAAATGAAAGCCAAACTCACATCTAGGGAACAACTACTTTTTGGGAAGGAACGAACCCTAAAAGGAGATAACAGAGGGACTACCCCGAAAATAGACTAAGATTTTAGATAAGTTACAGCCTATGACAATCAAGAGGGAACTGTGAGATCCATTCTGCAAAAACACTAGCACCTTGTAACGAATGACCCAGTACTGGGCAAGGTGGCCCATGCAGGCCTAGTATTACCTTAAAAAAAACGAGTTTAATGAGACAGGACCTGGTAAAAAGCAGCCCAGCGATTGTTCCCTCGATGAAAACAACTTGGCTAGGACATAGCAAGGGATTTAATAAATGTGGGAAGTGCAAAACATGCCAACATGGTGTTAATACCACAGAGTAAAAGTCACCACCACAAAAAAGGCTTAAGTGCATTTATGGCAGCTTTCATTGCAAAACAAACCATGCGATATATATTCTCCAAAGTCTGTGCAAATTAATGTATGTGGGGAGTACCACACTCCCTGTGCATAAGAGGCTTCTACAGCACTTGAGGGCAATCCAACATAAATATAAGACATACCCTGTTGGCAGGCACTTTAAGGAGCAACACCAAGTGACACCAGTGGTCTAAAATATTTTGTAATAGATGCCATCCAGATAACATCAGGGGAGGCGACAGGGAGAAAACACTGAGGCAGTTTGCGTCATGATATATAGTGGAGCTGAATTCTTAAGAGTCATGTGGGATGAGCATTGGGGAAGATCTCCACACACACTTATAGAGTTCACACTCTCTCTTTCTCAACGAACACGAGTCAAAGGTCAGGACTAGTTTTAAATACGTAAACATGGGTGTAGGGTTGGCACACTGTCACTTAGAATAAGGCATTAATGGTGAAATCAATGCAGAGTAGGTGTGGTCACTTGTATTCTTGAATAGCCAATGAGATCACCTACTTCAAAGCAGTTTGCTGAGTCAGAAAAAAAGGCTTAGATAGATTGCATAGATAATGGCACCCACTTGAGGCTTTATCTTAATATATTTGTTTGTATTTACTTTTTTTTGCTGTGTAAACATTTTTTTGACATAATAGTTCATTACCAGCAACTGCCAAATAATGCATGAATATTCTAAATTAATGCATGAGCAACATGGCCTCTATGTGATGGGGTTGCGATGACCAGGTTACCTATAACTTGTGAAGAGTGTATATATGTAGTAAGTTATCCCAGGTGCAAGATTAAACGATATGTCGGTGATACAAGACATATATTGTTGCCCACTTAAGGCTGATTTAGTTTCATTCATAGGATAATGCTTGGATTTTAATTAACATTAATGAACGTTTGAAGGGGCACTAAACTTCATAATAATGCATTATGTCTACTGGTTCTGGCCACAAAATATAGCCCACCTTGGGCTCCACATATTCACTTTTAATTATAATTTTGGATCAACAACAACCTCATATTGAGGTGCATTATATTAACGGGTTCTTGTCACATAATACTGCCCATCATGGGCTTGATGTGTCTGAATTTACACTCACACAATTTCAGTATCAACAGCAACCTTAACTTTTGATGCTCTGGTGGTGGGATAATATGTTCACTTGGACTTGATTGACAATATACTAGCAAATGGATTGGCCTTTCAACATGATCAATTTCAGTTGCCAGGAGGTTGATATATCTGGTTATTTTACGAACTTTACTTTCATAATCATGTATGGCAAATCATTTCTTATAATCAAGCAAGTTGGTATTACTATGCTGCTGAATGTAAGTCTTTTCTTGATGTCTATGGTGACGACACACAAGGTTTATTGTAAATAGTGTCATAAAATTGCACCTCATCATCAGTGAGCAAGGCTGTAGGACAGTCGAAACGTGTACAATGGTTCTGGAGCTTGCAATAAATCTGTACTGATTTGCAATTCAGAGATTCTTAAATTTCCTTCACACAGCATCTGCGCCTTTTACTGCATTGGTAAGAGGAGTTGAATATATGTGCGTGTGTGTGTGTGTGTGTGGGTGTGTGTGTGTGATGAGTTACCTAAGGGAATAATTGATTGATTTAATCATACGGTGATTAAAGACAATAATAATGCTAGTGTCAATATTAGTAATTGCAACAAAAATGTTTGCAAGGTAATCTTTAATCGAATAACCCTTCGTTCAAAATGCATAGGCAATATTAGTATTTCCTATGTAACAAATCCAGAGATCAAAGTGTAGTCTACTTTTTCATATTTTTCAAATTCTTCATTTCAAACCTCATTTTAATTCATTCAGTTAAAGTGTAAACTCCAGTTTAGTATACCCAGGAATGATGAATTCAGGCACAGATTCAGGCACAGTTTACATGTAATTCCTTATTCCAAAATGCCAAACTCAAATTTGGGTACAAATTACGGAAACCGCCAATAACTGCATCCCCAATGAAACGTTAATTGGCCACAACAAATGCAGCAATCTCAAGAGTCAGGACCTAAAAGAGAGGTGTTGAAACAACAATTGCCATGTAGTAAACACAATGTAGCTTTACTTTCTGAGTGGGGATTAGCGCTGGTGATCCTGCAGTGGGTTATAATGTAACACATTGCATTGTAATGCTAGAAACATGAGTACCACTCACCACTATCTAATCTACTGCCCAAGAACATAAAACTGGCAGAAAATGCCCTCGCTTCACATCTCAGGTTCATGACTGCATCTCTCCTTCCTCTTTACTATTCTGTCTCTTCACATCAGTTCTAAAACCTGGCATTCTGTTATTTCCTGCCCTATCTCCTGTCGCACCTTTTCTCATCATCTGTCTGCATTTTAGTAGTCCCTCTGCATTCTAGTAGTCCCCCTACATTCTAGTAGACCCCTCCTTTGCTTTCCCACTTACAACATCAAAGTCATCAACACTTGCAGATATTACATTTTCAACATCCACAAAATCTATTTCTTATTTTTCAGTCCAGTGAAATACATATGGCTGGATTATGAGTTTACCCCACTATTTACGCACGGGTCGCAATTAGGAGTTAAAAGGTTCTTACATTTTGGCAGGTCGAACCTGCCGAAAATTAACTGTTGAAATGTGTACAGTTTTCACTGTACCATGCAGATTTGTGTGTGTTAAACACCCAAATCTCCATGTTAATCCCCAATAACACGTAATAGGTGCTATTTATTTACCAGGTGCAATAAGCACCTTTACTTGAAATCAGACCCATGGTTTTTACAATTTAGATTAGTGTTCTTCTCTACTGGTAGGTCTTCTCGCCTACTATTTTTGTTTTTAACGGTTTATTTTCTCTACTCAAATAAAGTTCTGCTTGATCTTCATTCAGAAACATAATTTCTTCCTTCACTCCCTTACTCTCCTACCACCACATCTCATTTTTGATCTTTGCCCCTTTTCAAATTTTAGAAGCTCTTTTTCTCCCGCCAAATCTGATTCTTTGTTTTCTTTTTTCGGTTCTTTACGGAAGGACCATCTGCTACCCTTCAACTCATGAGTTTTCTCAAATATCTTGTCTGTCATGTATACTTCTATGTCGCTCTAATACTGCACCATTAGTTTAAAAATTCACTGTGCACTGCTATAACAAAAACGTTTTCATCCAGATTTACAATGCAGTAGAGCAGGCTCTCTTGTGACACTAAGCACTGCAACAAGTGTAAGCGACAGCGTGAGCGTTCATCAACTTTCCTATGCAAAAGGAGTTTTGAGTTTTAAAGAGCACCCAGCCAAAACGCTGGGAGCCGAGGTGTGTGAAATAACTGATAATACATGCAGACTAGGCATATTTCGGCAGGAAAAGAATAAGCAGCCATAACCATCAGAGCCATCTACTTTTACCAATACATAATAAAATGATGCACAAAAGAGCACGCACACAAATCGCCTTAACAGTAACGTGAATTAAAAGCAAGTACAGACACTTTGCCCAATTAATCCAAGTTAAAAAAAAACACTGAAACATGTCACAATATACTAAGCCAACGGAGACTGTGACTACTGAAATTGGTGAGGATGGACCACAGGAGAAAGCTGCACGGGAAAAAAAGTAAAAAGGAAAGGTGACATTTCTTGAGAACCTCGACCAATAGATCGAACAAAGTTATAGGCTAAGCAGTGGTATTATATTTATGGTCTTTTAGTCCCCTGGGCCATCTACAGGTAGGTAGCATGCAATAGGAGCTCACATTTAATTATTTGTGGTACTGCATCTACTGGCATCAGTTCACTTACAGAGCGCATATGCCCAAGGGGCTGGGGTATCACAAAGCATTCCTACCTTGAATGCTGGAGGCAATCCTATTCATCACACCACAGCACTTTGGGTTCCCTAAACCAGGCTCAATCAAAAATGCATCAAATCACACTTCTAGGCTATTGTCAACTTACAACACATTATCAGTGCTTTAACCACACACAAGTCATATCGGATCCACTTGTTAACATGATACACACATTCAGAAATTGCATTGCAAACCTGCTCATAATAAATGTGAAGGCAAGGGAAAAAATAATTTAATATCAAATGAAAGATGAGTCTCATTGTCAGACATGCAACCAAAGTTCACTACATGCAGGATTGTGTTCTTCATTTTCCCTGCACATTAAGGACTGGAGCTGCTTGCTCCTCTAGTTTTGCGTGCCCTCCACGACTGAAAACCCCAATAGGGGTTGAAAGACACACATCTTCCAACACATCCGCTATGGTCAATGTCCCTTTGAGCTTTAGCTGTTTGGCCACTGATTGTTTTGTTTTGTCTCCCTATCACGTGTGACTGACCTTGTATTTCACCATAGAGCCCCTAGGGACCAGATAGTTCCTCAGTAGCATAGCTGACAAACTGAATTAGGTCTGTAGACATCTCACCAAGTGCCTTCTGAATGGCTTTGAGAGGTGTATTGTCCAAAACGGTATCCTTGATGTCATATAGATGTCATCCATCTCTGTCAGCTAGCTGTTTATGCTATTTGTGTGCTCACTCGTGGTCATCATGAGCTCCAATTTCGTTTGAATGTCTTGAATCTATGTTTGTATGGCCACAAGAAGATCCTCCAGGATGATGACTGACCCTTCAGGATGTTCTAATAAAACTGTGGAATCTTGTCTTCTTTGTCAGGAATTCAATGGTAGCATAGGCTATCAGGTTTGCATTGTTTCCCATTGCATTTGCTGCAGCAGTTTGGCAGAAGGCCTCACCATTCACACTGATAGGCTTTAGCTCCTGTGGTTCCTCAGTAATGTCTTTTAGCAACAATATGATAATATCATCACTGTTGGTGGGTTTTGTGTCAGAGAGACAACTAGTTGCTGCCCCCCATTTTCTACTCTGCCGCTTCCACTTAGACAGAATGGAAACATGAGACAATGTGAAGTGCTGTTTGAAAAGGTGACTATACTTTTAGATGTGTCCTGAACAGACAAGAGTATGGCCAACATTGCAATGGTTAGTGGGCATTATACATTCTATGGTGTTAGACATTACACACCATGTACATTATGGCACATATGACTGATGTTACACTATTTTCAGTTTGCACATCAAGATAATATGACATGATACATGCAAAAGGTCTGTACCTGTTGTCATGCTATGTACAGCTCAGTCATGTCGTTATGTGGAGCATGTATAATCTTCATGATTTGACACATTTTGCAACTACGTCTTATTACACTGGAAGCCATGATTTATCAGTGTGCCTTACACTGCCATGAATGAAACTGAGTGACACCTTACTGTAACAGTAAGAGGCATTCGACATGACTGTGGGGTCTATGCTGAAGATGATTAGTTTTTATACTACACCACCCTTTCTATGTGAAATGTGTGTCAAGAATAGGGGCTGGATAGTATGTTCTGGAGAGAATGGGTCCTACATACAACTGGTGTGGACTTTGTGGTCACATACGCAGAATTTGACCCCCAAAGGCACTTAATTACATATGCACCATATGTTGAATTGCCTACCTAGCACTCCCTCTTCCTCAAGGCCTGCTCCATCCTGAACTAGACGTCTGAAGACCAGGGCTGGATTTATGACAGTAGCTATTGGCTCTTCTGTCGCAGTGATGTATACTTGGTTGTTGCGTCCCCCACCTAAGGCCTCTTGTTGCATTCTGTTTTCTGTCAGCTCTTCTATAGTGTGGCCCACTATATTAAGACAGCATTTCTTGACCTTATCCACTATCCTTCTTTTTAGTGACACTGTATTTATTTTCTCTAGGATGTTGTTCTAGACAAAACCTTTTTTAGCTAGAGGTTTAGATGAAACAAATAGTAGCTCCTGATTTTTTCTGACCTAATTGATCAAATCAAATCAAATCAAATCAAATCATTAACATTTATAAAGCGCGCCACTCACCCGTGCGGGTCTCAAGGCGCTAGGGGGAAGGGGTTACTGCTGCTCGAAGAGCCAGGTCTTGAGGAGTCTCCGGAATATGGAGTGGTCCTGGGTGGTCCTGAGGATGGTGGGGAGGGTGTTCCAAGTCTTGGCCGCCAGGTAGGAGAAGGACCTCCCACCCGCTGTGGAGCTGCGGATGTGGGGGACGGCGGCAAGAGCGAGGCTGGTGGAGCGGAGAAGACGGGTGGGGGCGTAGAAGCTGAGGCAGTGGTTGAGGTATTCTGGTCCCTTGTTGTGGAGGGCTTTGTGTGCGTGGGTGAGAATTCGGAAGGTGATCCTTTTGCTGACGGGAAGCCAGTGCAGGTGTCTTAGGTGGGCGGAGATGTGGCTGTTGCAGGGTATGTCGAGGATGAGGCGGGCGGAGGCGTTTTGAATTCGTTGCAGACGTTTCTGGAGTTTTGCGGTGGTCCCAGCATAAAGGGTGTTGCCGTAGTCCAGGCGGCTAGTGATGAGGGCGTGGGTCACGGTCTTTCTGGTGTCGGCGGGGATCCAGCGGAAGATCTTACGGAGCATGCGGAGGGTGAGGAAGCAGGAGGAGGACACGGCGTTGACTTGTTTGGTCATGGTGAGGGGAGGGTCCAAGATGAAGCCGAGGTTGCGAGCGTGGTCTGAGGGGGTCGGTGCGGTGCAAAGGGCCGTGGGCCACCAGGAGTCGTCCCAGGCGGTCGGGGTGTTGCCGAGGATGAGGACTTCCGTTTTGTCTGAGTTCAGTTTCAGACGGCTGAGTCTCATCCAATCTGCGACGTCCTTCATACCATCTTGCAGGTTGGTCTTTGCGCTGGTGGGGTCCTTGGTGAGGGAGAGTATAAGTTGAGTATCGTCGGCGTAAGAGGTGATGATGATGCTGTGCTTGCGTACGATGTCGGCGAGGGGGCTCATGTAGACATTGAAGAGTGTCGGGCTGAGCGAGGAGCTTTGAGGGACGCCGCAGATGATCTCGGTGGGGTCTGAGTAAAAAGGTGGGAGGTAGACTCTCTGAGAGCGGTTGGAGAGAAAGGAGGCGATCCAGTCCAGGGCCTGGTCTTGGATCCTGATGGAGCGGAGGCGGGTTATTAGGGTGCGGTGACAGACGGTGTCGAAGGCAGCCGAGAGGTCGAGGAGGATGA
This sequence comes from Pleurodeles waltl, assembly GCF_031143425.1. Taxonomy (NCBI): domain Eukaryota; kingdom Metazoa; phylum Chordata; class Amphibia; order Caudata; family Salamandridae; genus Pleurodeles; species Pleurodeles waltl. Next base: position 578,641,397 of record NC_090444.1, on the reverse strand, counting down.
GGGCGACTGTTTCACCGTTGTCCATCAGGGTTCTGATGTCGTCTGTGACTGAGATGAGGGCGGTTTCAGTGCTGTGGTTGGCTCGGAATCCGGATTGTGAGGGGTCGAGAAGGTTGTTGTCTTCAAGGAAATTGGTAAGCTGCTTGTTGACGGTCTTCTCTATGACTTTGGCAGGGAAGGGGAGGAGCGAGATGGGGCGGAAGTTCTTCAGGTCGCTTGGGTCAGCCGTAGGTTTCTTCAGTAGGGCGTTGACTTCAGCGTGCTTCCAGCCTTCGGGGAAGGTAGCAGACGAAAACGAGGAGTTGATGATGGTCTGGAGGTGCGGGGCGATGATGTCGTCGGCTTTATTGAAGATGAAGTGTGGGCAGAGGTCCGAGGGGGCACCGGAGTGGATTGAGTTCATGGTGGTTTTGGTTTCTTCTGTGTTGATGTGGGTCCAGGCGTTGAGGGTGATGGCTGGGGGTGTGGGTTCGGTGTTGGTCGGCTGGGTCTGGTGTCCGAAGCTGTCGTGTAGGTCGGTAATCTTACGATGGAAGAAGGCGGCGAGGGAGTTGCACAGGTCTTGCGAGGGCGTGATGGCGTTGGTGTTGGCGTTGGGGTTGGAGAACTCTTTTACGATGCTGAAGAGTTCTCTGCTGTTGTGGCTGTTTTTGTCCAGTCTGTCTGTGAAGAAATTCCTTTTGGCTGCTCGGATCAGGAGGTGGTGTTCGCGGGTAGCGTTCTTGAGGGCGGTCATGTTGTCAGCGGTGTGGTCCTTACGCCAGGCTTTCTCGAGGGCGCAACAGGTTTTCTTTGATTCCTTAAGGGTGTCAGACAACCAGAGAGGTTTTTTGGTGTTGGTCTGTCTGGGAAGGCGTCTGAGGGGAGCGAGGTTGTCTGCGCAGTTGGTGATCCAGTTCGTGAGGCAGAGGGCTGCGTCGTTGGGGGTCGGCGGTGAAGGTAGGTTGGTTGTCGATGAGCGTGGAGAAAAGCTGTTCTTCGGGGATTTTGTTCCACTGTCGACGAGGGATGGGTTGAGTGCGGAGGTGGCGGGTCTCGCGTCGGAAGGTGAAGTGGACACAACTGTGGTCGGTCCAGTGGAGAGCAGAGGCGTGGCTAAAGGAGACGTGTTTGCTGGCGGAGAAGATGGGGTCAAGCGTGTGTCTGGCGATGTGGGTGGGGGTGTTCACCAGTTGCTTGAGGCCGAGGTTGGCGAGGTTGTCGAGCAGGGCGGTGGTGTTGGGGTCGTTGTTCTGTTCTAGATGGAAGTTGAGGTCGCCGAGGAGGATGTAGTCTGGCGAGGCGAGGGCGTGCGGGGAGATGAAGTCGGTGATGGAGTCGCTGAAGAGGGCACGCGGTCCGGGGGGGGCGGTAGATGAGGGATCCTCTGAGGGTGGTCCTGGGGTCAGTGCGGATCTGGAAGTGCAGGTGCTCGGCGGCGAGGGGGGTGTCTTCGGTGGAGGTGGTGACGCTGATGGAGTCTTTGAAGACGATGGCGAATCCTCCTCCTACTTGGTTGGTGCGGTCTTTCCTGGAAATCTTGTAGCCTTCGGGGATGGCTATGGCGATGTCGGGGGCCGAAGAGGCGTTCATCCAGGTCTCCGTGATGAAGGCGACATCTGGTGCTGTGGAGTCCAGGAGGTCCCAGAGTTCAACGCGTGCTTGTGGACGGATCGGGCGTTGACCAGGATGCATTTGAGGTGGTTGATGGCGCGTGGGCTGGTGGTCGTGGTAGTTTCGTGGTGGAAGGTAAGTTTGCAGGTGTGACATGCGAAAGGTCCCTGGGTACGTTTCGGGTTAGCTTGGAAGCAGGTGCTGGAGCGCCCTGGGTTGAGGGCGTGGAGGGTGATGGGGTCGTAGCGGTGCTGCAGGGTTTGGGAGTGCTGAGGACCAGGGGTCGTGGCGCTGGGCGCGGGCCAGGCGCGGACGGGCGCAGACGGGCTTGCCTTTGGCGCACCAGCGGCGCAGTCGCACAGCGGTCGCCATAAGAGGGAGGATGGGGGGAGGGGTCAGCTGGGGGCGGGAGGCGGGAGTGGGGCGACGAATGGGAGCTGGGGGGGGCGGGGGCGTGCAGGAGGTGGCGGCGGGAAAGCGGAGGGAGGGGGGACAGGTAGAGGGGAGAAGAGATGGGGGAGGGGGGGTTAAGGGTGGTGGGGGATGAGTTCAGGAAGAGTTTAGGAAGAGAGTTAGGAGGAAGGTTAGGAAGATAGGGGAGGGGGGTTGTAGAGGTGGAGGTGGGTGAGGGTGAGAGGTAGACTGAAAGGATAGGAAGATGGGGGGTTACAGAGGAGGAGGCGAGTGAGGGGAAAGATAGAGAGATAGGTAGATAGGTAGATAGGGGTGTTAGAGAGGAGGAGGCGAGTGAGGGGAAAGATAGAGAGATAGGTAGATAGGTAGATAGGTAGATAGGGGTGTTAGAGAGGGGGAGGCAAGTGAGGGAGAGAGATGAGACAGTAGCAGGAGGACAGGCGCGGGAAGAACCCAGAAGCAGGTGAAAGAAGAAGAAGAGGAGCAGAAGAGGAGCCGAGGACTGAAGACAGAAGAACACAGAAGAAGGTAAAGAAGAAGAGGAGCGCAGAAGACAGAAGAACACAGAAGAAGGTAAAGAAGAAGAGGACCCGAAGAACAGAAGACAGAAGAACACAGAAGAAGGTAAAGAAGAAGAGGAGCGCAGAAGACAGAAGAATACAGAAGAAGGTGAAGAAGAAGAGGAGCGACGAGCAGCAGAGGGAAGAGCCAAGAAGAGGGACAGAGAGGAAGAGGCACACGCAGGTCGCGGTGCAAAGGAGAGAGAGAGAAGCACACAGATGAAGACAGAAGACGGGGAGCAGGAGAGAAAGAAGAGTACAGATGAAGACTACAGAAGAAGAGCACAGAGGAAGAACAGAGAAGAAGAAAAGAAGCAGGAGAGGAGGTGAGTAGCGCGGGGCAGGGCGAGAGGCTGGGCAGTGGGGGGGTACTTACTGTGAGGTAGCTGGGCTTGCTAGGAGGTCTCAGGAACCTGGGCTGGTGGAGCTGCAGCGGCAGGGGGAGCGACCTACCCTTGGGTCAAGGGTCGCTAGCTCTGTCGCGCAGCGGGCGCCATAAGAGGGAGGAGGGGGGGAGGGGTCAGCTGGGGGCGGGGGACGGGAGTGGGGCGACGAATGGGAGCTGGGGGGGACGGGGGCGTGCAGGAGGTGATTGATGAGAATTTCAACCTCTTCCTTTGTAAATTTCTGGTTCCTCTTCCCACCACCACAAGTATGGAGTCTCTAGGTCCTTGGACTCATCTGCGTGCCCTGTCTCCCTGATCCAGCCATTACGGAGACTTCTTCTTGTCATTTACTTTACTCTCCGACCAGGTTTCTATAATTTACATTTTGGGTGCATGGTAAGTGTTGGACTTTTGGCCATACGCATGGTCATCCCTAGTCTTTTTGCCTCCTTCCTCCTGGTTTTTCTGACCTCTCGCTGTTGGCTCTAGGACTCTGAGCACTTTATCCCTGCTGACCAGTGCTAAAGTGCAGGTGCTCTCCCATCTAAAGTTGGTATGATTGGCTTATACCTAATTGGCATATTTAATTTACCTATAAGTCCCTTGTACAGTGGTATCTCTATACCCAGGGCCTGTAAATTAAATACTACTAGTGGGCCTGCAGCGCTGCTTGCGCCACCCACTGGAGTAGACTTTCAAACCTGTCTCAGGCCTGCTAGCGCAGGGCCTGTGTGCGCAGTTTTCTGCCACAGGGACCTGGCATCTAAATTTACTTGCCAGGCCCAGAACTCCCCTTTTACTACATGTAAGTCACCCCTAAAGTACGCCCTAGCTAGCCCTATGGGCAGGGTGCCATGTATGTAGAAAGGCAGGACATGTGCCATATTGCATGGCCTGTCCTAGTAGTGACAAACAGCCTAACTTGGTGTCTCACTGCTGTGAGTGCTGCCTTCTCATAGGATTGCACTAGAAATGCCCTGCCTTAGGTGTAAGGGGTATTGTCTGATTTATGAGGGGTAGCGTAGGCGTGTTTGGTATGGTTGTGATGGTGATAATAAATACTGCTTACTGGTGTGGGTGTATTTTTTATTACTATCACAGAAATGCCACTTCTAGAAAGTGCGCATTTATCTGTGCTTATAATTCTGGTGTTTTGCAGCTTGACTCCAATCCACGTCTGGGCAGAGTGACAGTTGGGGCTTTGTGCATACTTTTCAGACAGCCTGTACACAGGGAGGGTGGAGGTGTCACTGAGGTGCATCTACATACTGAATAGTCTTCCTGGGCTGAGAGAAGGGAGAGGCGGGGCACACCTACATTTGTAAAGGCTGTGCCCTGGCCTCACACAATAGGGTCGTTAACCCCCCACTGATGTTTGGAGCCTGTGCTGAAAGGAGAGAGGGGGCACTCCTAGAACCAGTTGTAACTGGCTGGAACCTCCTCTCCCTACCATTGTAAAACACTGTAAGAACTGACTATAAGTACAGGGGAATTTTCCCCACTATTTGAACATTCTTGGAACTTGAAACTGGACACAGAACGCTGATGAATGGACTCACCAGGAAACCGCCATGGACTGCTGCTGCTGTGCTGACCTGTGACCTGTCTGGTCACTAAGAGGAACTGCCACCATCTGCACCCCTTGTGCTGGCCTGTAGCTGGGCCCACCAGCCCTGTACCTTTTCCTTGATTATTGTTCCCAGGGGCAGGGTGCTGTGGCCCCTGACCCCTGCACCGATCTTCTATAATATTGCCTTAGCGCTTAGGGGAAAAGCGCTCTTGTGGAAATGCTGCAGAAGATCACCGCCGCAGCCCAGGCTACATAATCTTCCTAGCGCTGTGAAAAGCGCTTCGTTAAGATCACCGCCGCAGCCCAGGCTGCATAATCTTCCTAGCGCTGTGAAAAGCGCTTCGTTGAGATCACCGCCGCAGCCCAGGCTGCATAATCTTTCCAGCGCTGTGAAAAGCGCTTCGTTCGGATCACCGCCGCAGCCCGGAGAAGTTAATTGGTATAACGCGAGCATTGCGCGTTTACCAGTGCTCCCAGGGCACGAAGACAACCTTCTTTGTGTTTTTAGGAGCCAGCGCGCTCCTAGCGGTGCCCCCGGGGTAGGGATCGCTCCGAGGAGCGCCCCCGGAGCACCAACAGGCCCCACCTTGGGCCGCAACGTCATCTGGACGCAGAGGGAGAGGAGGACGCCTCTCCCTCGCGTGCAGGAGTCCCGGAGGACTCTCCTGCCATTCCGGGCCGGGCGGCAGCCTCACCGGAGGCTCGCCCTGGCCCCCGGCTCTATTGTTGGCCCCCTCGCGGGCCAGGAGTATTTTCTCTAGGGGTCTCCCGTAGTGGCAGGGCCACGGAGGTCCAGGGAGACCCCAGGAGTTAGCGGGTCCCCGGAGGGGCCTGCGTTTCAGCGAGGAGGGAGCGCGAGGCGCCCCCCTACCAGTATTGGGTGACCTGGGCCCCCCACAGGAGGGCCGGTGAAGGCCCGGGGGGCCCCCAGTGGTCGCGGGCCCCAGGAGGGGCCCGTCAACAGTACAGAGGGGTTGCGTGCCGCCCCCCTCTCCCCCAGGACTCTAAGGAGGCCCCCTCATTGCGCAGAGGAGCGCTGGGAGCCCCTTTCTTCTTTGTCCTCAGGCACGGAGGGTGCCTGCTTCATCAAAACAGGTACTGTCTAAAATGGACCAATATGATGATAATCTAAAGTTCTTTCTACAGACTTTATTAATTATGATGTATTGCCTACCTGTTCCCTGATGCTTTTACATATGTGTGCACATGTTCCTTTTATGGGCATGACTTGCTAATATGTTTGCTAACTTGCCATAGATTTTCTAATGTTCCTACTATGGGCGTTTTATGATATGCTTATGAGAAGTGTTCTAATGTGATAACGTGTTCCTGACTACTGCTTATGTTGCAGAATACTGAGTAACCTGTGTGTTATGTGTGACTACTGCTAGTTTGCAGAGTAACTAATGTGTAACGTTCTGACAACTGCTAAGGTAGCAGGATAGTACTGTTATGTGATGTTGGTCTAATAATTACGTTGTGTACAATACAGTGTATTTTTATATAATCTGGTGTTGTGTTTCCTTTGTGGTGGGGATATTGCGTCACATGTATGTGTGTGTTGTGCAAACGCTTTACGCATTGCCTCCGGGTTAAGCCTGACTGCTTGTGCCAAGCTACCAAGGGGGTGAGCAGGGGTTATCTTGGACGTGTAACTCCCTTGCCCTGACTAGAGTGGGTACGTTCTGCCTGGCTGAGGTGCATACCCTAGCCAACCAGAAACCCCATTTCTAACAGTAAGGTTGTTCTGGGCTATTTGTCATCTAGTTGATGCTAATAATGTGATCTGCATTTTTTTCTGTGCCTGAGGGGGTGAAGTTGTTTTTGTTGCACAATGCAAATGAAATCTGGTTCTGTTCTAAGTAAGTGACTTTCAGCAACTTAACACAGCTGTTGCATGAAGTTTAGAAAATCTGGGCCTTTCAATATTCAATGAAAGAAATAACAGAAGCCACACAGAGAGTTCAAATGTAAGCAAGTTATCCTTCCTTAAGCAGCACACTGATCAGCTGGGTGAATGAGCATTTTTTAATAAAAAGTTAACATTCCCTAAATTGAGTTCTAAAGCACCTCAAATGTGTGGTGCCTTACTTGAAACACTAGTACAGGCCAGATCCTGTAGCGAGTTCACCGGAAGCAGAAACAGAGTTTAACTCTGAGGTCACATCAAAAAAGGAGCGAACGTAAGTAGACAGAGTTCTCAGGCAAAGTACAAAGATGCACAGAAGATAATAATTGAAAACTACAACTTAGACACATGGGTGTTCACTGTTCCCAACATATTGTAGCATATAGGGACTCCTCTTTAGTTTCAATTTTACCTCACACCTGAATGTCCTTTGTAAAACTAAACGAATCAAAGAACTCCCAGTCCAGAGTCATAATCCTCCTGCACATAAAGACAACAACATTAGACCCTGGTAATCTTGTCAACTACTAGCCCAACACGCACATGCCCTTCATTAGAGAGATTATTGAAAAAGCATTCTATGTTCAACTCCAAAAACACACAAATGCTAATCATTTATTCGTCTCGCTTTAGTCCAGGCTTCAGCATGGAGACTGTTCTCTTACACAGCGTAGACGATGCCATACTGACTACAGATGAAGATGTCCCCTGCTCTCTTGATATTGCTTGACCTCTCAGATGCTTTTGAAACAGTCAACTATGCTACCCTCATCCACATCCTGAAGGACAGAATGGAATTCACTGGCAATGTCTGTCACAGATTCTCCTCCTTTCTTTCTTTCTTTTCAACAGACACCAACTTGCACATTTGCCCTCAACGGTAAAATCTATGTTCCAATAGATCCCTATCATCTGGGGAGACCCCCAAGGCTCCATAACTTCCCCTGTCTTTTGCAGCCTCGACATGGAGAATGCAGGGGCTTTAGTCACAAATACTAGCATCAAAATTCACCAATATTCAGATGATACACAATTTTGCTTCACATTTTTCTCATCTCCAGTCATCCAAGACAGAATTCCTGTTATTTGCTTCTGGTTTGTGATGTCCACACACATACGCCTATGTTTTAGTAGTAAAATGGGGGAGGAATGAGTGAGTAGCTGGAAAATGAGGACTGCTTACTATTAAATGGAAGGGGTATAGGGAGATTTAAAGAGGAGTTAAAGGAGGTTACATTGAGTTTTAGGGAGGGACATGCTCCTGCCCACAAAAGAGTAAGCTCATTTCTATCCATAAACTGTCCTTCTGCATTTACTAATGCCAACAAGGAGCCAATATAGAGATGTACTCCAGGTTAGACCTAGAGTAAGTTAAACACTACACAAGGGCAGCTACAAAGAGAATCCCATAGAAAATGTTAAAAAAATAATATTTCTTGTTTATTTATATGTTTTTGACGTTTACAAAATGTATTTAATAAAATAAAGAAGAAAGAAGAATAACAAATGATTATTTTATTATAAAATATGCAATAGTCTTTTAAAATACAAAAAAAAATGTGACATTAATATTTTTGCGAAAATATTTAAATTAAGTTAAATTAATTCTAGGCATCTCTTTTAGTAATTTTTAATACATAATAAATAAGTTAAGACATTATACTGCAGGTGGTAATTATTAAATACATCATTTTCAAAAGATCAAATGTAATATATTTAAAATAATTAAATATTTAATGAAAAATTAAGTTAATAGTGCTGTAGAATGTTTTTTAAATTCTGTTCTACATTTAAAATAAATGTAGAAAAATAATTTACATTATTATTTATAAAAAAATTGCTTACTTTTTTTTAAAGTTTAATACACGTTTTTAATTCTACCTATACTTCACCTCTGTGGCAGAGACCTTTGGGCTGCTGAAACCATCATGGAAAGTCTGGCAGTAATGGGAGTTGTAATCAGCCAGGCAGCGCTGAGTTCAGCGCCTCCCTGGCTGAGTACAACTCAGCCCTCCGTCATGCTGTCGAGAACCATGTTTCCGGCGGGGATGGCGGTCCCCTGGGGTGGTCTGCCCTCCAGGGTTGTAATTGGGTGGTCGGACCGCCTGGAGTGTGGTAGTCCAACAATCAACGTAACTGTGGCGGTCCTTGGACCGCCACACTGGTAATGAGGCCCTATGTATCTAGACACACATATAAGCATATATGGCGCATGGTAATGACTGTTGCAAAAGGAAACATTACTTTCCTGTAGGCTGGACTTAAAGCCTAGACTTTGTTTGAATCAAAGTTGATACTCTCAAAGATTAAGACGGATGAAGTTCCTGTCTGAATAGTGAATATAGGTACTTGGGAACTAATGGCCGTGAAGGCCTCAAAAGTATCACAGGGCCTGCATTTCCAAAAGGAAAGAGGAATAAACAGAACAAACAAGAAAAACAACAAGGACATTTCCTAACCCCACTAACACGAGACCCTAACAGCTTCACTGCTACCTGTCATATTGGAACCGTTAATCAGAAACGCCAAAATTGACACCCATGCGTCACAATGCATGTGCACGGATGTCAAATGCATTGGTGGCCATTTTGGGATGGCTTTTCTGTAATGAAAATCTAATTCCAGGATGCCTCCCCTCTCATCTGCATACGTCCGCATGCATCATGACACCTGTGAGCAATGCATGCAGAGTGATGCAGAGTGATGCTTTGGCACTTTTTTTTGGCATTAGCTAATGTCAAGGCAAACAATCCTTTTAGAGGGGACCCCTAATGGCTTTATGACTATTTGTTTAATACAGTTTCATAGCAGTGAAAGTTAGCAATACATCAGCTTTCGATAGAATTTGCAGCTTCAAAGGAAACAAGGAATGACTGACAGCTGTGTAGCTTTAACCTTAGCACACGCGTTTTTCAACTGTCGCGTTCTGGATGCACATCAGTTTCTCTGCTTTTTACAGTTACGAAGCTGAGACTTCCATCCCCTGTACCTTCCTGTCATATCAGTCTGAACACCCACAGGTCAAGTAGGCTAACCCGGCAGCTTCCCAAGTAAACACAACGTGCTTCTGGTATCAGAGACAACAGGGAGATAAAGAAGGAAACCACCCCTTCCTTCAGTGTTGACTCACAGGGAAGGAGAAAAAGCAAAAGGCTAGGCTTTTAACTTCTACTACATTTTGAAAGACAAAGGTAAATGTGTAAAGGTGAAATTAGAAACGTTATTACTAGGTTAATAATATTGATTTATTCTATCCCACCACATGTTGTGTAGCATAACATGTAGCTTTCACTCTTGAGTGTATTTTACAAAAAAATCTGTTAAAACATACATTTCGGTAAAATGGATAGCTCCAGAGAAATGGTAATAAGAAGCCTGTCTAGTATTTTTTGGGATTAAAGTTATTTTTGTAACAGTTCCAGAATCTACACATTGCCAGAACAAATATCTAGATTTGAGCAAGAATGGTAGTGTTTCTCAAATTTCATGACAGGCTGCTACCAGAAGCCTGCTAAGTCATCACCATCTGATACACTAAAAGGGTCTATTCACTGGGATACCATGCATACACACAAACATCTTTGAGAAAACATACAAAGGCTTCTTCAAAACATTTATCCATCATTGTCTACAACGTCTTACTATTACACATCTGCTATTACGTATGGAATCATTGATCATAATCATTGTGTCTGTATAGTGCTACTAAATGAAACTGGGGAATATCAAGTCTGGCTTTGTTCTGTAGACTCGTGAAATCATTCCAAACAGGTGCATGAAATTGATTTGATAGACCCCTGCTAGTTCTTTCATTTCAAGGAAAAAGACCAGACACCTGCCTTCTTCCACTTTGTGCATGGTGGTTCAAGACCTAATTTGTTTTTGGACTTCACAGGTTGACAAATTATAGAATTTAAGGAGGTTTTTGCAATATGCAATAAAGTGATGCTTAGTCATGCAAATATGTGTGAGGTAGGGTCAAAAAGCAAAACAAGGAAGACTAGGTTAAAAGTAGGGGACAGGATATTGCTATACGAACAAACAGACATAATGGTCAGTGACCAAAAAAGTGCTTTGACTATGGTATGCTTGGTTACGGGTAGCCAGTGAAGATTGTTAAGCCAGGACAAGATTGATGAGCTGGCAGACCTAATAATAGTCTGACAGCAGAATTTTGAATGAACTGAAGGTTTTGAATAGGGATTTTTGGAAGACTATAATATAAGGAACTATAATAGCCTATTCAAGCTATGGTAATAGCCTGAACAACTATTTTTTTGTAGGTGATGGAACGCAGATGGATGACTTTTATTGGCATCCAAGAAAGAAAAAAATAGGATGCAGTCTTTATTAATTTGAAAGAAAGGAAACAGAAGCTCACATTCAAATTAACACTTAAATTCCTAACAGAATTTGAGGAAAAGTGCAGGAGACCCAGATCTCAGTGGCAGCAATTTGCCATCTAGAAGTAGCTCCTAGTATAATAATGTCTATAAGCAAAAAGAAAAATTAAGTGAAATAGTGGGGTCATATAAGGATTGAAAAGAGTGTGGCTCATGAAGAACTCAGGGGAACAAGTTATAGGTTTAGGCTGAGAGTGAAAGGGAGGGTGGTAAATAGACTGAGATTAGTTGTTAACGAATGACATTAGCCATTGAAAGGTGTTTCATGTGATACCTAACTGAGAGAGGGGTTGAAAAAGAACAGACAGAGAGACGGAGTTAAAAGCGGCACCTAGGTCCAGGAGGATCTTGGCAGCACTGACACCCTTACCTAAGAGGAATCTTAGGTCATTAACCACAGATAATAAGGATGTTTTAGTACCATGTAGGGGATGGAACCCAAACTGATGAACATTAAGGAGCTGGCTAGCTTCAATGGTCATTGCATAAGTTACTTTCTGACCTCTTTCTCAATTATGTCAGGAAAAGGAAGCAGGGAGATGGGTATGTGCTTAGCACAGTGGTGTATGCAGAAGGTTTTCTCAGAAGCTGAGGTGGTTTCTAGGCAAAAGGGACTTGAAAAGCAGCAAATTAAGCATTAAAGACCAAAGTCAAAACAGGGCAAATGGAATAAAGATGTGGGCTCAGCAGGGGTCAAATAGGGATCCTGATTTTATTGACTGAGCCAAGATAATGATGTCAGAAGTAGACAGGGGAGGAAATTAGTCAAAGGAATAGCAGTCTCAATTGGCAAGTCATGGGAATATTATGAGGTGATCAGAGTGCTCAAGTGATGATAGTTACCATGAATTTTGTGTGAAAAAGTAAGATAATTAGTTGCAGAGTTCTTCTAATGAGATATGGTTTAACTAGAGGTAGGGGGCTTACTGATGGCAGTGGTTATGGTACAGAGCCTGGCACAGGCAAGGTGCTGTGCACCAACCCCGCTCAGAATGGTCAAAGGCTAGGAGCTGTGGGGGTTGGCTGCAGGGCCTGAATTCGGGGCAGGCCCTATGGCCACTCTCCAGGCATTGGTAATTAAGTGGTTTCAAAATGCATATTTCACAGAAAAGAAGTCTAACTGTGAATTATTTCCTGTAATTCACAGCACTGCAATCATTTTCAGGATATATAGTTTCCCTAAACACACACAAGTTAAATACTGTGGACCCGATTCACAAAGGTAAACTTAGACTTTTGGTCTAAGTTTAGACCAAAAGTCTAAGTTTATGACTTCTCAGTTTACACAAAGGTAAGTTACGAGCAGTATCTTCACGCCCACACTCGAGGTGGAACATCTGCACTGCCAAACCATGAAATAAACATATAGAAAGAAACTTTTTTTTAGGAAATTACCTGTATCTAGCTATATAATATTACGTGTGTAAGACGTACAGTCTAAGAATCTTTGTCAGCCATGGGCTGGTGTGACACGGTGTAACTAGGAGTGTGGGTGTCCCCTGAGGAAAGCAGTATAATTGATTTTTCATTATTATGAATGCAATTTACAGCATGTGACACATGAATGTTTTATATACAGTTATTGATTAAGGATCACAAATCATTAGTGGATGAATTAACATATTCTTATTACCCAGATTTAGTTTGTTAGATAGATGGGTAGATAGATAGATAGATAGATAGATAGATAGATAGATAGATAGATAGATAGATAGATAGATAGATAGATAGATAGATTTATTTTTATGTTATAGAACTCATTTCTGTGGTTAATACTTTATTAACATACATTAAACTAAATCGTAACAATTTAACAATTAACAAAAAGCAATAGAATAAGAAAAAATTGAAATAAAAAAATTCTGAATAAATGAATGAAGTAGTCACTTAGCAGGTCAACATTAGGATAATCCAAAATTATAGATTTGAAAAAATCGAATTCCAAACTACGGTCAACAGTGTAACATATTAAAATGTGTTGCTAATTAGTAGTTAGTACTCCAGTAGGGCTATTAATAACAGGTAACCAGTATAGCTTTCACCTGTTCCCAACATCCATTTCATCCTTCACAACAAGCACTGTTCCTATGGACTCCACTGTCCTACCATCACCTCCTATCTGCTTCTTTTAAACACATCCTCCTCATATCCTTCTCTCAAAATGTGCCCCTTTCTTTCTCCTTGTAAATGTACCAGTCAACACACATCAAATGTTAGCAGGTCCAAATCTACCTTCATTTAAAAAATGATTAACAGGGTGCCTACAGCTTGTATATCAATCATGATATACCGAATATGAATTCTGTCCTCATCCCCAATACAGTTTTATCTTGGGTGTGCCTTTGTATTCTAATCATTCCTCATGACATTCCTCAACATCTAAGCAGAATAAAAAAAAAACAATTAGGCCCTGCTAAACCTTTTAATAAATAACTCTCTGGGGCTAATGGAAAATGGGTAATGTTGCACAGAAAGATATCAAAACTCATAAACCCCCAAACTACAAATATGATCCTGTCTGCCTTCTTCAATTGGCAACGTGACATTTCATTTGTTTCCAAATGTTAACTAAGAATAAGGCAGACAACGATTAAGGGATGAAATGACAAGTGATACCACTGTAATCCAGCTTTGTATCCAATGCACACATTTTGCAGTAATGCACATAATGATGTTTTTTATTGCACATAATGATTTTTTATTGTCCAAAACTTACCAGCAATGATCGGCCAGTGCTTTTTAGAATATTTTTTGTCTATACATTTTAATGCTACGACTATCTTACAGATGATTTATGAGAAGCATAATGTGAAGTGTTGCTTGCAACTGGGACTTTAAGTTTCAACTATACTCCCTTGAAAAATAAGCATACAACTGTGTTTGATGTATAGGCTCATTGTCCAACCAAAGATCTTAATGAAAGGAACAAAGAAGAAAAAATCCACCTTATAAACCTGTTGAAGAGGAAAACGGAGCTCCGAATAACTCGCGCAGTCCGGGACTCCTCATGTTGAGATCTGGATAAGGTTAAGCCGTCATCCATGTGGCCCTCATGGTGCATTATAGCCTGAAGATGAAAACAAAATAGAAGGATATAAAAACTGATTTACTTTTGATCCAATATCTTCCAAAGTCATTTTTTCTGCATGGAGGTAAACATAGCACATTATGTTAATAAATATATCCATGAAATTAAATGAACGTTTGGTCACAAATTGCAAAAGCAAAGAGAAAGCATAAACATGCTCAGACGTGAGTTGCAGTATCATCAATGGCCCATCTGTCAGTGGGAATGCAGCGAAATGCAGCTGAATTTACTTATATTGCGGTAAGTGGCTTTTACTTGAGAGCAAAACAATATTGAATATGTGTTAAATGGTTTTACAAAGAAAAGGCATAACATCATGGGAATGAAGGTTGATGTCAACGAGTGACATTTATTTAACCTAAGGTATACGGTTCTGGTGCTAAAGAGCAAGTTTTACTTACACTGGTTTCGAAAAACACTGATTTTATAATAAGTAGTAGGGAAGTGTTTACTCCTGGGTTGAGTCTCTGTAGTGCAGCATCCCAATTCCAAAAATAGAATAGCACAAATGTAATTGGTAACAACGATAGCACAATATTTAATTGTCTGAGTTACAAATCTCAAAACGTAAGCATTATGGTGTGTTAAGCTATGATAAGTAAGGTTGCTATATAGTGCAGCATATGCTCTTTAAATGACTTCTTGGTGGTGTTGGGCTTAATTTGTTTTAGCAGGGTTAAGTCTAAAGGCCATTCACTAATTCAATCAAAGTGAGTATATATCATGTTGGGGCTTACTTCCAGTGCCACACAGTTGGTGTTCTATGCAGTCTCTTTATTTCTGAGACTCATAGTTATGCATGGCGATGTTGTGTTGGTGCTCATCTAGTTCAAGAAACCTTTCCAGAGAATTACTTACAAATGTAAGGTGCCCCAGAGGATGTCCTAAGGCAGTGATGCTGAAACACCTTTCAGAGTGGGGCTGCTGTCATCAATATTAGATCACTGAAATTATAGGAATTGTGTGTGCATTTGTCCATGCCTGTTCCTCTAGCAAAGGAAACTATTTATGTTCCTGACACCTGTAACCACCTCAACAAATATACGTATGAGACGTAGGATTGAATTATATAGTTGTGCTACTTTGTGACTTTATGCACCTTGTTTCTTAACAGTCCCTTCCGAAGAACCATACTGCAACAAATATACGTATCAGACGTAGGAGTGAATTATATACTTGTGCCACCTTGTGATTTTATGTACCATGTTTTCCTAACAGTCCATTCTGAGGAACACATGCCTTACTACAAAAGTGTAATATCACTTTAAATCTGTAACTAATAATATGAATGTGTTAGCAAAATGAAATTTCCAAACTTATTACTTAACTTGAGCATCCAAGGCCAGTGGTGGCATTGCATTACTATTGTCTTTTACTGTTACAGCAGTTTGGAAATAAAATCTGAAATGTGCTACCTCTTGGTTCAGATAAAGTGAACACAATTACTGAGTGGCTTAACATTTGAGCTATCTTGTGCAGAGGCAGTAGAACCCTTTCTGCTAACATTATTACACTCCAAGGCGGAACGACCATGGGGACAGGATGTCATGGACAGAGACAAAGCCCCCAGTGCGAGCCAAAATGCACAGGCTCACAGCTCCAGTGGAGGGGAACCAAGAGTATTTCGGATGGCACAACACCGCCCGGTGACAACACCTCAGTTATCCTGAAAGCTACCCAAGAATCCAAAGTTTCACTGGAGGACAAGACAGGGGAGGTTGGCGTAGATGTGGCCTTGTTGCACCAGGATCTTTGCCACACTGTCAACTAGTTGATGGATGTTGAAGGGAAGATATCAAAGTTGAAAGATACGGTACGAGGCCTCACGCCAGAAGTAGCCTGCTTATATCAGTATAAAAAGATGCTATAGGACCTTGCAGAAGACACTGAAAACAGAGTCCACCATAATATCCTCCTTTTTATTGGATTCCCAGAAGGGGTTGAGGGCTTGATCCCAGAGACCTTTCTTGAACAATGGATAAGATCTGGGATAGACCCTGAAAGCTTGTCTTCTAGCTTCACTCTTTTGTTGACTCACAGATCCATGGCCCAGAGGCCTCCGCCTGGGGCCATATCACATCCACTGATAATGCAGTTTTTGAACTACAGAGTCAGACATGCCATCCTGCAGGGCACTAGGGCAAAAGGGCATTTGATGGTCCAATCAGGAGGCATTATGATCTTCCCTGATTACACCTGGATAGTACAACCAAAGTGCAAATCTTGTGATCAGGTGAAACAAAAGCTACGCACAATGCAACTTCCATATATGCTTCTTTATCTCGGCAAGCATTGAGTCACTCATAATTCAAAGTCTGTGTTTTTCGAGTAGCTGCAGGAGGACTCGACCTGGCTTACCAAACAGAGGCCTTTGTCTTCTAATTCACCATCGCTGTGACAATCGGCCACTTCATCTAAAGCAAAAGGACACAGACTTGAGGAGGGAAAGTGGAGACAGCATCAGAAGTGGTCTTGCTGGAGGTGGGGAGAACAATCGGATGTGGAGGGGTCCATGGAGTCAGAGGGGGAAACAGCTCTCCTACGATAATGTTGTTAGCTAAAGTGTCTCAGATGAGCGTGTTTCTTCCACTCCAACTAAATATATCACTCCCTAGTTAGTTCTGAAGTTTAGTTGGGGGTGGGTGATATTAGAAATGGGGTCTCTAGTTTGCAGGTGTTTGCACCCTGCCCAAGTAGGGACCCTCACTCTAGTCAGTGTGATTTACAGAGCTAAGATAACCCCTGCTCACCCCCTTGGTATCTTGCCATGAGCAGTCAGGCTTATCTCAGTGGCAATGTGTAAACCATTTGCACACACACACACACACACACACACACACACACGCACACACACACACACACACACAGTAACACAGTGAAAACACCATAAAAGTACTCCACAGCAGTTTAGAAAAATAGGCAATATGTATCTGAGTAAAACAAGACCAAAATAACAGAAATACAACATACTCAAGTAAAGATGCGCATTTTTAAAGATTAAGTCTCAGAAAAGCCCTAAGAAACAAAATAGCTCCAGCTGGGGCTATTCCGACATCTTGACGGAGTTGTTCCCAACAGTTTGATGCCACTCGCAAGGGAGTGCTGGCTGGTCACAGAGTTGCATGGACCCTACGTACACTACCTTTGAAAACAATGAGGAAACAAATATGTTGCACAGAGTCGGGGAGGTGAGGTGTCACTGGAAACAGTGCGACCTCGGTTCATTAGTGTTACCAGGGAGGTGAGGCATTGGTTCCTTACAGTTGCAGGGGAGGTGATGCAGTGTCAGTGGTGAGGCATCCATTCCTTATGATATAGTGGGGTTGATGAATACAGCAGGTCAAGATGGAGGCGTCGACTTCATGGTGTCGCAATCACACCATGGGGCCACAGGTGCTGTGGTGGAGTTGAGTGTCCTGGACGTCTGCGACATGGCACTCAGGACTCATGCTGTGGTGGGACTTTGGAGGCACTTTGGCAGTGTCGGGCCTGTGGCATCAGCTTTGGTCGTTGCACTCATCGGGGTCCATGGCTCTGGTGCAGGCAGCAGTGCAGAGTCGGACAGCGATACTGGTTCCAAAGTTGCTCTGAAGTCAATATACTTGATTTCTTCTTGGTTACACCAGAACTCACTCCTAGGGCCCACAAACTGGATTTGGCACCACTTTGCGACTCAGGACTCTCAGCAAAACAGCCCAGGTGCTGGCAGATGATGTCTTTGATGTCCCTGAGACTTCTAACAGGAGGCAAGCCCAGTCCACGCCCAGTCCAAGCCCTTCTAGAACCTTTGGAAGCAGGATGTAGAAAAAAAAGCCCAGTCATTTCACTCCCAAGACAGAAGTAGCAAGCAGCAGGACAGCACAACAAAGCAATAGGCAAAGGACAGGGTCAGTCCCTCCTACAGCATCTAGCTCTTCTTACTGGCAGAATGTCCTCAGTCCAGAAGGATTCTAGAGTTGTGGTCTCAGAGGTTCAGTACTTATACTTATTTCTGCCTTTGAAGGAGGCAAACGTCAAAGGAAAGTCTTTGTAGTGCACAATATCCTGCCTTTCCTGCCCTGGCCCCAGACACACTCCAGGGAGTTCAAGACTGCTCTGTGTAAGGACAGGCACAGCCCTATTCAGATGTAAATGTCAGGTTCTCCCACCACTCTAGCCCAGGAAGACCCATCATGATATGCAGGGCACATCTCTGCACCTTTTGTGTGACTGACTAGAGTGAATTCACAAACAGCCCAGCTGTCATCCTGGCCTAGACGTGTATTCCGGAGCCTGGCAGAAGCAAAGAATGGTTAGGCAAGAAAATGCCCACTTTCTAAAAGTGGCATTTTCAAACTTACAATTTAAAAAAAAAAAATTCACCAAAAGATGTACACAGGAGGGGGAACATGGCGGCCGTCTAAAGGAGCCGGTCGCGTCGGGTGCTAGTGGAGGGTGTAAATTAAAAAAAACAAACTTACTTACCATGCAAAGTTCTGAAGCGGAAAATCAGGCGACAGTGATTTCAGCCGGGGGTCTATTTGAGGGGCGCCGGCTTGCGAAGGTAAAGCGTTCGCATCCGTGGGGAAGCGAGGAGTGCGAGGAACGCAGGTTGTGCCGCTGCTGCGAGCCACCCTGGAGGTGCTGCGAGTAAGGGAGGTGGCAGCTCGTGTTTCCTACCAGGGAAACAGTGGTAGAGCCAGCACAGGAGCAAAACAAACCACAAAAGGAAGAAGGCTTCCAGGAAACAGCGAGGACTTATTTTGGACATATACAGTAAGAGATTTACAGGGGATTAAAGGAGCTGAAGGTACTGTATGCTGTGAGGAAGCTGTCTTGCAATTAAATGGTACAAAAATGTATCTAGTTCCCCTGGTGTATAGGATAAGAGGGGCGGTTGCGGCCAAGAAGGAAGGTGGGAAGGCGGTGTTTAAAAATGGTTTTGGTCAAGTAGCTTACTCCCGCAGATCGCTAAAAAGACTAAGACAAGGGCAAAAGCTGAGGGTTTGGAGTCTCATCAGAAGCGGATCACAGTGAGGAATAAGGTGGAGCAAACTAGTAGCAATAGTAAAAGGAAACTGACTTTTAGCAGTGGGGGGGCGGTAAATAATAGGAAAGTGTGAGTTACTCCGTCTGTAAGGACTTACTTTCGTGTACTACCAGGATCTCCAAAAATGTTGACCGGGGATGAGAGGATGCAAAATGCAGATAAGTTAGTACCTGCTGTTAGTTTCGAGGACAGAGTTTCGGATATCCGGGTAGACAGGAAAGGTACAGAGCAACTTTCCTACCCCAGGGTATGCCCAGAGACTCGATAGGGGATAGGGGAAGGGCAAGATGTTCAGCCCTCCGGTTCAAATCACGGAACCTTGGTCAATCATTCCATCACGGACATGTTAAAGGCATTGTCTATGGAACTGAAAGGCGGTTTTGAGACTTCTAAATCTAATCAGGTGGAGATTAGAAATCTTTGTGAAGATCTGGGAAAAAATAGACAAGCTTGCATGTCGGATGGCTGCTCTGGAGGAGGAGGTTGGAGAGTTAAGAACGGTGGTAGAAGAAAATAAAGAGCAAATAAAATATTTGAAAGAAGGTGAAGCAGGGGTAATGGCCAAGATGGAATCCCTGGAAAAAATCAGAGGAGGAACAATCTGACGTTTCTCAGAGTCCCCGAAGGATTGGAAGGAGGCGATTTAAAAGGCTTTGTGGTTCGATTAATAAAGCAGGAAGTGAATGTTGAGGAATTGGAAGATGATATCGCAAAAGATATTCAAAGGGTACACCGGGTCCCGGCGAAAATATCCCCCAATAGAGATAAACCAAGGAAAATCTTAGTTTATTTTCAAACATATGTGATGAAAGAACGTATCTTGGCCTTGGCATTGAAGTATTATGGAATTTTTAAAGGAATTATGTAATAACATCATAGGGGGTGATTAGAGTCTCCCTCCTTCTTGGAAAGAATCTATTATTACATTAATTTTAAAACCAGGTAAAGACCCCACGAATTGTGAATCATATCGCCCAGTATCACTTTTAAACTGCGATTATAAAATGTTTGCAAAACTCCTGGCAGATAGATTGGCGGCTGTTATGGAGAAGCTCATACATACAGATCAGAAAGGATTTCTGAAACGTAGATACCTGGATGAATTGACACATGGTTTGGTAGGGTCGATTGTTTTAGCCACTACTTTGCTTGCACCCTTAGCAGTGGTAATGGTGGATGCAACAAAGGCATTTGATAGAGTTAACTGACATTATTTGATCATGGTATGTGAACTTTATAATCTTGGAAGGCATTTTATTAGAGCATTGCATACAATTTACCATGATCCTAATGCAAGAATTTTGGTTAACGGTTCTCTTACCCCTTCTCTGAAGACAGAAAGAGGAACGAGACAGTGGTGCCCATTATCTCCATTACTGTTTGATCTCTATATTGAGCCATTAGCTAGTAGAATCAGAAGTGATAGGAGAATCTCCCCATTTGTATGCGGGAACTTAGGAAAGTTTCTCTATATGCAGACAATCTAATGATTTATACTTCTAATTTAAGTCAGGCTAAACCAGTTTTGGAAGAGTTGATGGAAGATTTTGGGCGAATCTCTGGCTATGCAGTTAATAATCAAAAGACTGAGATTATGGCATGGAATATGGAAGTAAATAATTCTACAAGTATAAAGGAAGAAGTTAAATATCTAGGGATCACTATAACGCATGATATATGTAAAATAGCAGAAGCAAATCTTGGCCAGGTTACAAGAAAGGTAGATCAATTAATGAGAAAATGGCTAAATCTCTAATTAACCATTATAGGTCAGGATAATGGAATCAAGATGGTGATTGTACCCAAACTTACTTTCATTTTTAACTCATTACCATTAATGTACCATAAGGGCTCCTTAAAGAAACTTCAAGGGAATATTAGTAGTTTTATTTGGGCAATTAAAGGTGTTCGTATATCGTGGAAAAAACTAAGAAGAAAGAAAAAGGAGGTTTGGCGGTGCCAGATTTGCAATATTATGCATGGGCTTTCTTGCTGAAAAATGTAAGGCAGATTTTTAACCAACCAGATTGTTTGGAGCTGGGGCAGATTCTGATAGCTATGATGGAGGGAAATGTGTTACAGAAAGGTTTTTTGTATAGGTTTGGAGATCCCAAGTTCTTCAAGAAAATTCGATTCAAGGTGTTGCAGGACTTGGCAAAACTTTGGTTTGAGGTCAGGAGGGCCACAAGCTTGACCTACTATAGCGAGTATGCTCTGGTTTGGGATTCTCCTGGTTCACCGAATGGACTAAAGATGCCCTGGTCACTCCACTGAAAGAGGCAGGTTTATTGCAGTGGGGACAACTTTGTTACAATTGAGAAGTCAGGGTATTTGAAAATCTTAATGTGGCCGTAGGGGGAAGGTTGTCCAAATTTAAATACCTTCAGATAAAATGCTGGGCAAGGAATGTAACTGACGAATTGGGAGCATTAATAGTGTGGAGGATCAGCTGCATTTGGATGCCTCATTGAAGAAAGAAATGGCTAGATGTTATTGGCTGATCATGGACATTGTTGACGGCGAATTTACCCTCCTGGAAGAATTATGGAAAGAGTGCTTGCCGGAGCCTCGTTAGAAGGATCTTTGGCAAGTATCTACTACACTTTTATATAACACTGTTAAACCTGATAGGCTGAGAAGAAATAATTTGTTTTCAATCCACAGAGTTTTATTGGGCTCCTGCAAAGCTCTCCAGGCTGAAACAGCATAATACGGTGACGTGCAGGAGGTGCGGATCTGCATCAGCAGACGATTTACATATGTTTGTAAAGTGCCCCCAGCTTAGGAAGTTCTGGCAAGAGGTGGGTGAAGGAAATACTCCCCACAAGTCCTAAGGTAAGATCTTTGGTAGTGATCTTTCGATGTTCATATGATTCACAGAAGATGAGCAGAAACTGAGCTAAACTGCTGTTTTACATGATGCTTGTGGCAAGAAGGGAGATATGTGGAAAATGTGTTAGTATTGCCCCTCCCACCTTTGCTGATTAGAAAAGTTATTTAATATACAATTTCAAGT
Organism: Pleurodeles waltl; assembly: GCF_031143425.1. Lineage (NCBI taxonomy): Eukaryota > Metazoa > Chordata > Amphibia > Caudata > Salamandridae > Pleurodeles > Pleurodeles waltl. The sequence goes on along the minus strand of NC_090444.1, from coordinate 578,619,429 downwards.
TAGATTCAGGTAGGGATTGTAAGAAAATGAGGTTTTGGAACTCACTGAAATGATGGTTGGGGATTGGTGAAAGTATAGATATGTAGGGTGTGGTACGATCCTATGATTATACATAATTTCAAGGTTGCCGTCTTTCTTAGTATCTTGTGCTAGGCAGAATGAATTCTTAGACAGGGGAGATATGTTTTGAGACAGGCTGTGAACAACTGGTAAGATCTCTATCTTTCCCCCCCCCCCTCTCTTTGAAGGAAAAGTACGAAAGGTAAATGAGGATCAAAAAAAATATGTATTTTTAAATTGTGAGTTCAGAGACCCCAAACTCCTAATCTCTATCTGCACCCAATGGGAAACTACACTTAAAAGATATTTTAAGGCAATTCCCAGGTGAACCTAAGGGAGAGATCGGCCTTGCAATAGTGAATAGGCAGTTCGGGCTGGACTGTTCCCATGAGGAACAGGGTCAAGACTGATTTGCATATGGCTGGGTTCAAACTGGGGTGGCATGGTGAGCAAAATAATGGATGGATTAAACCCAGATCTGTGACTGGGGGTGAATGTTTGATTGGTTCCGCATTCCGTCCATCCACTTACGCTATCCCACAGCGTTTGTGTTTTGCTTTGCTTTTGCCGCCCTAAGTGCGCCGGGTATGCCCAGACTTGGGTCCCGTGCTCACTGTGCCACTGGATTCAAGCTAGCCTGGCTGATGAGGGGTGAAACCCCGAAACCGGTCCCAGGATGCTTGTTTCCGGTCCAGGGAGAACCTGGCCTGGCAGTTCGGGCTGGACTGTTCCCATGAGGAACAGGGTCAAGACTGATTTGCATATGGCTGGGTTCAAACTGGGGTGGCATGGTGAGCAAAATAATGGATGGATTAAACCCAGATCTGTGACTGGGGGTGAATGTTTGATTGGTTCCGCATTGCGTCCATCCACTTACGCTATCCCACAGCGTTTGTGTTTTGCTTTGCTTTTGCTGCCCTAAGTGCGCCGGGTATGCCCAGACGTGGGTCCCGGGCTCACTGTGCCACTGGATTCAAGCTAGCCTGGCTGATGAGGGGTGAAACCCAGAAACCGGTCCCAGGATGCTTGTTTCCGGTCCAGGGAGAACCTGGCCTGGCAGTTCGGGCTGGACTGTTCCCATGAGGAACAGGGTCAAGACTGATTTGCATATGGCTGGGTTCAAACTGGGGTGGCATGGTGAGCAAAATAATGGATGGATTAAACCCAGATCTGTGACTGGGGGTGAATGTTTGATTGGTTCCGCATTCCGTCCATCCACTTACGCTATCCCACAGCGTTTGTGTTTTGCTTTGCTTTTGCCGGCCTAAGTGCGCCGGGTATGCCCAGACGTGGGTCCCGGGCTCACTGTGCCACTGGATTCAAGCTAGCCTGGCTGATGAGGGGTGAAACCCCGAAACCGGTCCCAGGATGCTAGTTTCCGGTCCAGGGAGAACCTGGCCTGGCAGTTCGGGCTGGACTGTTCCCATGAGGAACAGGGTCAAGACTGATTTGCATATGGCTGGGTTCAAACTGGGGTGGCATGGTGAGCAAAATAATGGATGGATTAAACCCAGATCTGGAACTGGGGGTGAATGTTTGATTGGTTCCACATTCTGTCCATCCACTTACGCTATCCCACAGCGTTTGTGTTTTGCTTTGCTTTTGCCGCCCTAAGTGCGCCGGGTATGCCCAGACATGGGTCCCGGGCTCACTGTGCCACTGGATTCAAGCTAGCCTGGCTGATGAGGGGTGAAACCTCGAAACCGGTCCCAGGATGCTTGTTTCCGGTCCAGTGAGAACCTGGCCTGGCAGTTCGGGCTGGACTGTTCCCATGAGGAACAGGGTCAAGACTGATTTGCATATGGCTGGGTTCAAACTGGGGTGGCATGGTGAGCAAAATAATGGATGGATTAAACCCAGATCTGTGACTGGGGGTGAATGTTTGATTGGTTCCGCATTCCGTCCATCCACTTACGCTATCCCACAGCGTTTGTGTTTTGCTTTGCTTTTGCCGCCCTAAGTGCGCCGGGTATGCCCAGACGTGGGTCCCGGGCTCACTGTGCCACTGGATTCAAGCTAGCCTGGCTGATGAGGGGTGAAACCCCAAAACCGGTCCCAGGATGCTTGTTTCCTGGCCAGGGAGAACCTGGCCTGGCAGTTCGGGCTGGACTGTTCCCATGAGGAACAGGGTCAATACTGATTTGCATATGGCTGGGTTCAAACTGGGGTGGCATGGTGAGCAAAATAATGGATGGATTAAACCCAGATCTGTGACTGGGGGTGAATGTTTGATTGGTTCCGCATTCCGTCCATCCACTTACGCTATCCCACAGCGTTTGTGTTTTGCTTTGCTTTTGCCGCCCTAAGTGCGCCGGGTATGCCCAGACGTGGGTCCCGGGCTCACTGTGCCACTGGATTCAAGCTAGCCTGGCTGATGAGGGGTGAAACCCCGAAACCGGTCCCAGGATGCTTGTTTCCGGTCCAGGGAGAACCTGGCCTGGCAGTTCGGGCTGGACTGTTCCCATGAGGAACAGGGTCAAGACTGATTTGCATATGGCTGGGTTCAAACTGGGGTGGCATGGTGAGCAAAATAATGGATGGATTAAACCCAGATCTGTGACTGGGGGTGAATGTTTGATTGGTTCCACATTCCGTCCATCCACTTACGCTATCCCACAGCGTTTGTGTTTTGCTTTGCTTTTGCCGCCCTAAGTGCGCCGGGTATGCCCAGACATGGGTCCCGGGCTCACTGTGCCACTGGATTCAAGCTAGCCTGGCTGATGAGGGGTGAAACCTCGAAACCGGTCCCAGGATGCTTGTTTCCGGTCCAGGGAGAACCTGGCCTGGCAGTTCGGGCTGGACTGTTCCCATGAGGAACAGGGTCAAGACTGATTTGCATATGGCTGGGTTCAAACTGGGGTGGCATGGTGAGCAAAATAATGGATGGATTAAACCCAGATCTGTGACTGGGGGTGAATGTTTGATTGGTTCCGCATTCCGTCCATCCACTTACGCTATCCCACAGCGTTTGTGTTTTGCTTTGCTTTTGCCGCCCTAAGTGCGCCGGGTATGCCCAGACGTGGGTCTCGGGCTCACCGTGCCACTGGATTCAAGCTAGCCTGGCTGATGAGGGGTGAAACCCCAAAACCGGTCCCAGGATGCTTGTTTCCTGTCCAGGGAGAACCTGGCCTGGCAGTTCGGGCTGGACTGTTCCCATGAGGAACAGGGTCAATACTGATTTGCATATGGCTGGGTTCAAACTGGGGTGGCATGGTGAGCAAAATAATGGATGGATTAAACCCAGATCTGTGACTGGGGGTGAATGTTTGATTGGTTCCGCATTCCGTCCATCCACTTACGCTATCCCACAGTGTTTGTGTTTTGCTTTGCTTTTGCCGCCCTAAGTGCGCCGAGTATGCCCAGACGTGGGTCCTGGGCTCACTGTGCCACTGGATTCAAGCTAGCCTGGCTGATGAGGGGTGAAACCCCCGAAACCGGTCCCATGATGCTTGTTTCCGGTCCAGGGAGAACCTGGCCTGGCAGTTCGGGCTGGACGGTTCCCATGAGGAACAGGGTCAAGACTGATTTGCATATGGCTGGGTTCAAACTGGGGTGGCATGGTGAGCAAAATAATGGATGGATTAAACCCAGATCTGTGACTGGGGGTGAATGTTTGATTGGTTCCGCATTCCGTCCATCCACTTACGCTATCCCACAGCGTTTGTGTTTTGCTTTGCTTTTGCCGCCCTAAGTGCGCCGGGTATGCCCAGACGTGGGTCCCGGGCTCACTGTGCCACTGGATTCAAGCTAGCCTGGCTGATGAGGGGTGAAACCCCGAAACCGGTCCCAGGATGCTTGTTTCCGGTCCAGGGAGAACCTGGCCTGGCAGTTCGGGCTGGACTGTTCCCATGAGGAACAGGGTCAAGACTGATTTGCATATGGCTGGGTTCAAACTGGGGTGGCATGGTGAGCAAAATAATGGATGGATTAAACCCAGATCTGTGACTGGGGGTGAATGTTTGATTGGTTCCGCATTCCATCCATCCACTTACGCTATCCCACAGCGTTTGTGTTTTGCTTTGCTTTTGCTGCCCTAAGTGCGCCGGGTATGCCCAGACGTGGGTCCCGGGCTCACTGTGCCACTGGATTCAAGCTAGCCTGGCTGATGAGGGGTGAAACCCCGAAACCGGTCCCAGGATGCTTGTTTCCGGTCCAGGGAGAACCTGGGCTGGCAGTTCGGGCTGGACTGTTCCCATGAGGAACAGGGTCAAGACTGATTTGCATATGGCTGGGTTCAAACTGGGGTGGCATGGCGAGCAAAATAATGGATGGATTAAACCCAGATCTGTGACTGGGGGTGAATGTTTGATTGGTTCCGCATTCCGTCCATCCACTTACGCTATCCCACAGCGTTTGTGTTTTGCTTTGCTTTTGCCGCCCTAAGTGCGCCGGGTATGCCTAGACGTGGGTCCCGGGCTCACTGTGCCACTGGATTCAAGCTAGCCTGGCTGATGAGGGGTGAAACCCCGAAACCGGTCCCAGGATGCTTGTTTCCGGTCCAGGGAGAACCTGGCCTGGCAGTTCGAGCTGGACTGTTCCCATGAGGAACAGGGTCAAGACTGATTTGCACATGGCTGGGTTCAAACTGGGGTGGCATGGTGAGCAAAATAATGGATGGATTAAACCCAGATCTGTGACTGGGGGTGAATGTTTGATTGGTTCCGCATTCCGTCCATCCACTTACGCTGTCCCACAGCGTTTGTGTTTTGCTTTGCTTTTGCCGCCCTAAGTGTGCCGGGTATGCCCAGACGTGGGTCCCGGGCTCACTGTGCCACTGGATTCAAGCTAGCCTGGCTGATGTGGGGTGAAATCCCGAAACCGGTCCTAGGATGCTTGTTTCCGGTCCAGGGAGAACCTGGCCTGGCAGTTCGGGCTGGACTGTTCCCATGAGGAACAGGGTCAAGACTGATTTGCATATGGCTGGGTTCAAACTGGGGTGGCATGGTGAGCAAAATAATGGATGGATTAAACCCAGATCTGTGACTGGGGGTGAATGTTTGATTGGTTCCGCATTCCGTCCATCCACTTACGCTATCCCACAGCGTTTGTGTTTTGCTTTGCTCTTGCAATAGTGAACACCAATTCAGCAGTATTTTATTATCAGGACATGTAAAACATACTAGTACATGACTGCACACACAGACACTGCAGCAGCAGGTCTGAGACAATTTTACAGGCTACTTCTGTGGGTGGCACAATCAGTGCTGCAGGCCCACTAATAGTATTTGATTTACAGGCCATTGAAACACACGGTGCACTATCTAGGGACTTACTAGTAAATCAGAAATGCCAGTCATGCATAAACCAATCACGGATAACATTTAAACAGAAAACATGTGCACTTTAGCATAGGTCAGCTGTGGTAAAGTGCCCAGAGTCCTAAAGCCAGCAAAAACGAAAGTCAGCATAGGATCAAAAACAAGAGGTCAGAAGCAAAAAGACAGGGGAAACCCTGCAGAAAGGGCCATTTCCAATAGGGGACATATGCTTCTACAGGTTGAGAAGCATAGGGTGGAGGGAGTTGTCTAATGAGTGTCTACGGCCTGCCGGCCACTCACCAATCCACCCTGGCCACCCTCAGAGACCTGATAGGGGCTATGCTTCTTTGGATGACTATAATGGAGGGTGACTTCAATTACGTTATGGGATAGCTGGAATGGCACAAACCCCAGAGAGGATCACAGAGGCAGTGGAAGGGTCTTGCAGAATGGTCAGCCGGGTTAGACCTTAGTGATTCATGGTGTGTTTGGAACCCTGGGAAAGAGATATACAGAAGTGTTGGCGGCACACGACTCATGGTCCCACATAGATTATTTGTTTCTGCCAGCTTCTGATCTGGCACAAACTTCAGGGTCGCATATTCTATGCAGAGGGATTTCTGATCACACCCCAGCCCTTACCTATATGGGTGCCCACCACTTGGAAGACCGCCCGATGTGGCAGCACAGTGCTTGGCTTCTGGTAGACAAACAGTTTGTGCATCATTTATCTGCTAAGCTGAAAGTCTTCATAGACCTAAACAGTGGCACGGTAGAATCAGCAGGGGTGTTCTGGCAGCATGCAAGGCTTCCATTAGAGGGACAGCCCGTACATATGCTAAGAGGGTGGAATCCAAAAAGCGGGGCCGCATTGCAGACCTGGAGCCATTGATCCTGGAGCAGGATCGGTAGGATCCGAATGAACTCATGAACCAAACACGACACCAGATGGAGCTAGATGGGGTTATGAAGCTATGGTGAGACCCATTTTTAGGGAGGAAACTAGGCTCCACATTGAAGATCCTCAGGGGATTGCAGAGGTGTTTGCTCGATTCTTCAAATGGATGTATGGAGCCCAGGCCCACCCACAGCAAGAATCAACTGCCCTATTGGTCGCAGATATTCCAATGTCCCATCTCCTGATGGCAGATAGAACAGCATTAGAGCTGTCACGGTTTGCACGTCTCTTACCGCTCTGGTCTGCAAAACTTGGAATACCACCTTGTTTCTTGCTTGTTCTGGATTGACCAAGATAAGGGAAACCCCTTCTGGTAGTCACTGTGCTGCCGACTAGATAACGCAAAAGCAGGCCGTACCCTGCAGAAGGTGTCCCAGAGGAAAACCACAGACACATGGGAGGCAGACAATATGGCTTCAAGGAGAAAAAGAAGAAAGAGGTGTGTTCCTGAATCACAGGTAAGTGTATGGTAGGGGGAATTAAGGGGCAGGTTAGTCCCCACCTGGTGCAGACCAATGTGTCTCCATCCCACACAGTAGCACTAGACATTGCATTCAATGGGTCCACTTGGCAATTGGACCATATTAGGGCTTTGGAGGCCTTCTTCTGAAAAGGCATTTGATACTGTCCAGTTCCTGGAGAAGACCCTTACTAAGTTTGGGTTAGGGCTCAAGTTTCGAACAAACGTCAAGGTCCGGTATCCCGTATCTCAGCCTGGGTGTGTATTAATGGGGTATTGTCCTACCAGTTTCCCGACATTCGGCTGGGCACCAGGTAGGGGTGTCCATACTCCTCCCTCTTGATTGCCCTGGCCATAGATCCTTTGGCAGCTTGGATCTGCTGCAATGCGCAGGTTTGGGGTTCAACTGAGGCCTAGCAACGGAGGATCGCATAGTCCTTTAAGCCAACAATGTATTATGATCCTTCAAGTCCTGGAAGCTTTTTTAGTAGATTCTGGACTCAAAGTTAAATGGGATAAATCCTTATTAGTGCGGTTGAGGGGAGACAGAATGAATGTTGGCACCCCAGGGCCCCCATACGTCCCCTCAGTTTTAAATATCTTGGGATACATATCTTCTAGGAGGCGGGCCTCACCTGGAGCCTTAATCTTGCTTCACTGGCACAGCAGATTTGAGAGGACATGCCTAGATGGGATAAGCTTCCTCTTAATCTTATGGGTCGGATAGTTAATTTCAGGATGATGATCCTCCCTGAGCTCCTATATGTCCTCCACAAATATCCACAGCACATCCCGAGGGCATGGTTTAACATTTTGGCGGCCATGGGCCACAGATTCATTGGGGCCGGTAAACCCCTGAGAGTAGCATTGGGTAACTGAATCTGATCAGTTTATTATGGTGGCCTCGACAAGGCAGATGTCCATCTTTATTACTGGGATGCCCAATTGGTGCCTCTCAATGAATAGATGCATGAGGGATGGAGGTGACCCAGCATATTAGGGTGAGCTGCCCCTCTCTGGACTTAAATACAGTGACAGGCATTCTTTATGGCACCCCTAGCCTCCCTGCTGGAAATGATCCAGGTGGTGTTTCAGGCATAGAGAGCTGCTTTGTGCATGACTGACTGGGACTGCAAATTCAAGCTCCAGAACCCCTGTGGGAGGATAGGTGGCTGGCACACATGTGGAATTTGCAAGGCTTTAGGGCAGTGGCCTTCAAACTTATAAGGCCGTGCCCCCCAGTGGAAAAAAAAATCGGGCCCCTCCCCTGAATTTTTCACCATTATTCTCTTAAATTGTCAATGTTTAAATATGTTTAGACTTTTCTAAACATTGCAGTTAAGTTCTTTTACTGTTTTAAAAATGCAATCAAATGCATGATGCCAAACATACTGTTCTAGTCAGGAAGGCCCTACTAGCATGTAAAAGTAAACAGTGTGATTATTAGAAATGGGAATGGGGGTCTTGAGGCATTTTTGGAGTGCTTTCCCTTTTGACAAATACTCCCAACTTGTATATAAATGACAGAACATGATAATGATGGCCCATTACAGAGCGGTTTACTGCTGCTCATGTTTTCATCTTAAAACAAAGACCTGTTATTACCATAATGCTTCTCTTGGTCAGAGTCTGGTGCATCAGCTATGATCATTTGATGCCCACCAGGGGGGCCCGCCCCCCAGTTTAAAGACCCCTACTTTAAGGGATGGGTCTCTATAGTGATCTCGAAATTGGGGGATGTTCGGAAATAGGACTACATGCAGGAATTACACGACTTGCATGCCGAAATTCAAATGCATGCCTTCCGGTCCTTTAGGTAACTCCAACTTTGTCACGCACTTCATGAATACCTTAAGCAGTTAGACAGGGCCCCGGATGCAGTCCACTTGAGGGGTGCTTACTTATGGGCCACTTAGGGAAAGCCGAGATCTCACAGATCTATAGAACTCTTTTGGTGCACTGGCCTGAACTGATGAGCCCCGTGAAAGAGAGATGGGAGATGTGTGTGGGGGAGATAGATGAGGAGGTTTGGCAGGACATGTGTATGGCTCCCCAGGTCTTGGCAATATCGGCAAGGCCCCAACTGGTGGAATTGAAATGTTTACACCAAGCTTACCTCAAACTCTATGGTTATGGAAAGCCGGGATCCAATATTGCGTTGCGTGCTCCAAGTGCAGAGACCTGAGGGGAGATTTTTATCATATGGTCTGGTCCTTTCTAGCCATACACAAGTACTGGGCTTCTGTAATAAATACTTTTTTGGCCACAGTGGCCAAAAGAGATATTGCTAGACTGTGGAAAAACCCCGCCCTTTGCAAATTGGATTAAGGGCACGGACTGGTGTGGCAAAAAGGAGAAAATAATATACATTGCAAGGGGCTGTTGACGTAAATTTGAGGACATATGGAGGAAATGGTGGACATAGCATGGCCTGCAGAACTAGAGTTTGTCCTGATCATATCCGAACATTAGTACGCAATGAGTGAAAAGGTGCAGGGGGAATGGGACATAGATGGCACTATGTACGAGAAGTGTGCAAAAGAAACAGCAACTATATTTTACACTACTGTTTTCACTAAAAATAAAACTTGTTTCCATAATCATATTTTTTTTAAAATACCCTATCGTACTAGACACATTCAAAAGACAGACTCTGTCTGGATCTTATGAGGAGAAAATATTTCCTTCCTTGTCTGCAATGAACAATTCCTACATCTGTCATATTACATTAAAAAGCAGTCTGCAGCTTTGCATTGCATCATTTTGCTCGCTCCCGGTACAGGAGCATCAGTCTCCTTCTAACACACAGGCCAAAAAGGGCTCCTCAGTTCCTTTTGTATCTCGCAACCTCATGAATATGCTGAAAGAGTAGAAGTTGTGTTGTGCCATGCATGTTTCCAGTGGACGACCTGGAGCCTACGCATTTCTTCTGCTTGCCCTATTACAACATCTTTCCTGGGGCTGGAGGATGCCATAGGACCTGCGAAAGAGGGGTTGCAGGCCTGCTTAAGTAATTCTGGGTATGAAACAAGAGGAGCTGGACATTTGTTGTGGACCTGGAATCAAAGTTATATGAACACTCCTGCAGCTGAAGGAAAATTGTAGGAACTCTCCTTGAAAGGATAAATGTGGACTTTAGTCCGAGCAAACCAATCCTGAAGATTTGAGGACTTTTACCTTGCTGACTTAACTTCTTGCATAAAACAAAAAAGCTGTACACATATTACCTCTTGACTGCCGCAGGTTCCAAGCATATCAGAACAAATAATGTTTTATATGATATGTGGTATTCATCCAATTACATACACAAGGGAACAATGATGCAACTCACAATGCATAAGTTACGTTTCTATACTACTACGCATGCACCAACAATGGAATAAATTCTCTCAATAAGAAAAAATACAGTCCATAATATGCCAAAAAGAGTTGCCTGCGGTGCGACGTAAAATGAACAAGGGGCAATTCATGGGTCCCATTTTTCTATCACTAAAATGCATTTTTTAATCTTCTGTTTACCTTTCGCTGTACTGCTCCCATTCTCACAGACTTGGCATCAACCGACTGGTATGTGAGCCACAGCCCAGTGTCAACATGCTGAATGTAGCACACAGAGTCGCCATATTTAATTTCAGCAGCTCCCATTCCTTCTGCCTCTTTCCTGATCCCTATGTCCAACTTTTCCTAGTCAGGAAGTAAACAATGAGAATGTTAAGTCCTCACGTATATTACAAAAAATAATAGCATGCACAGAAGCCCCCTGCTACTCCTGTTAAGTTTTATGATAGATTTTTGCATATGTAAAAGGAAGGACAAAATCATCAAAAGCTGCTAGGGACATCTTAAGGATTTGGGGGGCTCTGGGCCAAATCCATGTTGGCACCCGGATCCCAACAACTTTGAATTTATGATACATTTTCAGCCAAAACACTCCCTTTGACCACACATTAAAAGTTATGCCATAGTGAAAGAAAGAAGACAAATGATAGGCAATTGTTTATTTAAAATCAGCATCTGTACCCTTCAACATCCGTCCTTTACTTGAGTTTCCTTGATCCACATCCAGCGCACAGATAGGCAGGGAAGTGGGCCATCGGGCAGCCCTCTATGAGGCTATGGTATACTTTTAAACATTCTATGACTAAAAGCGTTATAGGTAGTTATTATAGCTTGCCAATTTGGATAAATCAATGAGGGGGCCAGGGCTTGTCCTGACCAAATAACAAGAGGCCTCTTCGAAAGGGGTAGCCCCTGGCTAGAGCCCACTTTGCCCATGCGTAGGACGCATGTGAATACTGTTGGGCTGCAAGGGTTCAACAAACACAGCCTAAGCATTGATATTAAAGGTCTATAATAAAAATATGAAGTTTTTGAACCTTCCTTAAAGTGTGTCATACAGTTTTTGTCGGATGTACAGTTAACGCCTGAAGCTGTATCATAACGCCGTATTATTACGTTACTGCGAGCCAGTGAAATTATGAGATCTTTTTAATGGTTAGTGACTTAGTTCAGAAACTCAGCTTCGAGGTACTGGACAAACAGTAAGAAATAAATTCGTGTACATAACGATAAGGTTCAGATGAGCTCCCAGAATTCTATAAGGTTACAGTAAATGCTGTTTGAGTCTCACATTGAAGGTAGGCAAGACGTTTACATGTCTGAGACTTATTGATAGTTGATCTCATAAATTTGCACCAGACACCTTCAGAGTCCCTCCCCTCCCGCCATTTAGGAATTAGCAATCGCTGCTCCTTGGTTGTGGGTAAAGGTCTGACATATCCTCACCACATTCAGCCTCAGCTGATTTAATGAGGCCTTGTGCAGGATGCATGCAGTCCACTGTACATTATTCAATGAAGTAAGTAACACAGCAGTTTGAAAGGCAACAAAGTGATTTTAAGAAATACATTTCATTGTACGTAATAAATGATAAAGAGACGTTATATTTCACAGTTGTCAGCCTGCTTCCAATTTCTTTGAAAATCTGAATCAGCAATCTGAAGCAAATGCATAAAGGTGGCAAGTTTTTCTGCCTATAGGTGATGAGTTTGTGGAAACAACTGCATATATATATATATATATATATATATATATATATATATATATATATATATATATATATTCATCACATTGAGAGACTCTAGAGTGAAAAACGGAATTCTGGTTATTCACTTCTATGACTTAACAAAAATAGAAGTATTTTTCTGCTGCAGTTATGACAGGAGAGGAAGAATTTGCTTCCACAGCGGTTCCCCGCTACTTCGACGTCTTCAGAAACCTAAGCAAAGAGGAGGAAAGGCAGATGATGGACTGAACCGCCTATCAGGTGCGGCTCCTCCATAAGGGCGGAGGAGCGTTGCCCCCTGCCAGCAGCAGCAGCTGCAAACCTTTTCCCAAAAAACGATAATAAACTGTGTTTATTTTCGTTTTTCCCCATGATAATAAACTGTGTTTATTACTGGTTTTTGGGAAAAGGGGTGGGGCCACGAGGTGACGAGCAATGAGTGGGAGTGCAGAGCACTCCCCTCACAGTGCATGTGTGTTTGGCAGACCGTCTTGGACCGGTCAAACACACCTGGGCACAGGGCTCTCTCCAGCCCAGAAACACAGTGCTTCTCTAAGCATTGTCAGTATTGGCTCAGGGCAGGTTGGGAGACTGTGCCTGCCTGCAGCGAGGAGACGGAGGAGCGGAGCGTGGCAATAAGTTAAGTTTTAAAAAAAATTTGTTTATAATTTTTAATTTAATTTAATTCCTTTCTGTGTAGCCCCGCCCCTTCTGCTTCGCGCGAGCCGCGGATGTCGCCTATAGCAATTTTATAGTTAGAATGAATGAAGGTGAGGAAGTAATTGCAGAATTGTCAATTTCAAAATATGTCATAGTCACAGGCATCAGTTATCAACGGTACTTTTTGAAGTGTTACAATAGTTGTGCATCCAAATCTTTGTTACTTAACACACCATACTTTGTACCCACAGACAGTGCTTAATTTACAAAAGAATAGGTGCAGGGGACCAGAGTATTTTTATAAGCCCACTTCTGGAGTTCCCAAACATAATGATGTTGAATTAAAAGCTTGCCTTGTTTTGATTCCACTTCATGTGATTTATATTTTAAGCAGTTGGTAAAGGCAAATAATTTAAAATATGTGATGTTCAGTAGTTATTCCAATTGGTATGCAATTGTTTTCCTCCAGGTCTACAACTGAAAACAACAAAAAGTGGAAATTGTGTTTTAAACTGTTTTTTTTTAGTTTAGCAACATCATTCTATAAGCGTGCATGAAACTTACTATCTGTTAAAAAACGTCGGTGACAAATCTCTCCATCTATTGACCAATCAAAGTTTTAAGGTATTTATATATAAATTAAAAGGTATCAAACCAAAACGTCTGATGCCTTTGCATGAAGCATAAGTGCTTGAGCATACCACTAACACAGATCAAACACTTCAAGGGAGACGCAGAGAATGTTGAGTGTGTCTTGAAGCAATTTTAAGTGAAGTGTCAGCGCCCACCACACATTCATCTCCTACCATTGCAACTGGCATCAATTGACGCACATGGGCACCTCCATATCACTAAAACTACTTTTCACCTGCAAAGTCTTCCAAGGCTCCATCCTGTCCCATATCACCTTCAATGTCTACAAGATCAACTTTGGAGTCATACGCAACAGCATCAACATTCACCAATATGTTGATGGAACACAATGTTACTTGAAAGTCTCCTCCACTCTTCAGCACCAAAAGCACTGTCTGTACTTCATCCTAACCTGGATTTCCAGGACCTACTCAAAGCGTGACTCCACCAAGATCAAAATCTTCCTGTTCACCAACAACAGCTATTCCTCCTTTTCGCCAGCCTGTCCAAACCAGTCCCAACTGCATCAAAGTAAACACCAACTATCACCCAAAATCAATTCACTTCGATTCACTGTTGACCAACCTCACCCCGTAGGCACACATCATTAAGAAAGCCAAGACAGCTTGGTAACAGCTCTCGCTACTAAAGAATGTAATACTATTCTTCCAGAAAAGTGACTTATGAACTTCCATCCAACCCCTACTACTCTAACATCTTGATGTTGGTGATGTCCTGCTCTAGGGATTCCCAGACACAATGCATCTGTGTTCTGATGCTATCTTGATGGCTTTGAGAAACCTATAAATAAAAACACTGGGTTGCCCCACTGAAAGTTGTTCTATATGTCACACCTCAATAATAGCCTGAAGAAATGTAACCATATCAACCTCTACACTGACAGAAATCTACTGGCTCTCCTTACCTGCCGACACCTCCTTCAACATTAGTTGCATTATCTACAAAAGTATCAGAAGTGGCACCCGTATCTGAAGAGCTGAAGAATCACCTCTTGAAAGAACTCTATAGCTGGATGACATGTTCCCTCACCTCTCTCTGAACTTACAGGCTACTCAACTTAATTCTAGAAAAGATTACTGATTGTATTATTTTGCTTGACTGCATACAGTTCTCGGTTGCTCTTGCTAGATTTGAACTCATAAATACCCATACATACAAACAGACCAGAAGATATCTGTACTAAAAATGCACACTCAAACTATCTCTGGTTTCAATGAGCACAAAAAGGTAGAAGCTAGACAGGAATTTTGTACTAATGGAACTCAGGGAGATTAACAGAATTATTAAAAAAAGAATTAATTTAATTAGTGGAGGAAGACTGGAATCATATACCTTTCCTGTTTTTAACAGGAAATCTACATTTAAATGTATTTTTAATAAGATGCAAAAACGTATTGTGTCACAAAGGACATTAACTAATACTTGGAGAACATGTTTGTGAATTTACTTTCTTCTCTCTGGTGTATTGCTAACACTCTAGAATTGCTTATATTTTTCCACATTAAAATCATGTTGATTTAAACACTCTGATATTGGAACTATCCTCATACCAAATAATGAACTAATCATATCTGTTTTTTTTATTTTATCTTTCATATAAAGAAAAAGATAAAGGTTCAATAATGTTGAATGTAACTTTTAAGCCTTTGCTAAATTTTTTTTTAGCTAAATTCAGTTGCAGACATTTCTGCAAATCACTTGAGATACATTTAAGGCTTCTGCTAGGGACTTCATTATAAACTATGTATCACATAAAAAGATAGGCTTTGATAATTATTTCAAAGAGAATATACTGACAATTAAGTCATTAAACCAATACATAGTTTACGTTTAAGTCACAAAATATACTTGAAGAATTGGTTGATGTGAAAATGGACTTTAATAATAAAAACAGCAGAAAACACATCTGCTAATAGGTTCAGACCAAAAGCCTCATTTTAAGTTGGAAAGAAATGAATGGGCAAGTTATTAACTATTTGAAGATTAAAAAGGAGAGATCACTTGTGAAGGTTACCAAATATGTACATTGAACCAATAGAGTTGCAAATCAAAATATTAGTAACTTTTATTAATTATCATGAGAAACAGTATTTACCATAAAGTACTCCATTTTTACAAGCTATAGAGACCATTTATCAAACACTAAGAACGATTCATTGAATGACTGTGACATCCTCTCTTTAGGAGGATTTTTCAGCTGAAAAGATTACAAAAGTATCATCTATTAAAGAAGGGAAAATTCTCAGGTCCTGATCGTTTCCTGGTAGAGTTTGAGACCCAGTTCATATTGACAACTAAGCTCCTTGCGCTGTATACTACATTTATTCTAGACAATAGGTTGTGAGGGTCTTTCCTTGAGGCAACTATTTGTCTACATCGTAAAGAAGGCAAAATTGTGACTTTATTTAAGGAGTAAACTGTAGCAAAAGCAACCACAAAGTGTCTGGACAATATGCTAAGAGTGAACACACCTGTTTTTTAAGCTTGAAACAAAACATAGCAAGTGCGGTCATGTATTGAGACAAAGATGCTGTAGTTCAATGTAGTATAGTATGTAGTGGAATACATTTCTTTAGAAATTAATTTTCGAAACAACCTGCAAACTGTGTGCTGTAAAGGTAACTTGAGTCACAGCACCAATTCCTAAAATGGAGAGGCAAACTTCACGAACACTAGTTATTGTAAATGTACCTTTTACAAAATCAGCAAATATGATGTTTTTCAGAATACTTGCTGATAACCCAGTCAATTTTGATAGGTGGCTATTAGGAGTTTGTTATAAAGAAGAGAACATATGGGAGGTCATTTTGAGTTTGGCGGGCAGAAAAGCCCACCCGCCAAACTCCCGCAGTTGGGTTGCCCCCAGTGCCGCTGCCGTCCCGCGGGCCCCATTGCAAGTTCCCCGCAGTGTCAGTGGGCAGAAACAGTACTTCCGCCTGCTGGCCCAGCAGGCAACAGCCCACAACATTGACGCCGACTCATAATGGAGCCGGCTGCAATGTTGCAGTGCATAGGGTGCAACAGCGGTGCTGGCAGTCCGACCGTGTCCAAACTGCTAAAGTCATAATGTGGTGGTATGACCGCCGCCAAAGCGGTCGGACCACTGCTTTGGTGGCACTCAGATCGCCATCGTGGCCCTGGCTGTCTGTAGGACGCCAGGGTCGTAATGACAGCCATAGACTTGCAACCACAGTGAGCATGTGAAAATATATAATGCACTTAGAAAGCTTCTTCAAAGTGACCTTTTGAATCCTGCAAATCAGCCCAATCTAATGTGAAGCCAGGCTTGACTGGAAACCAAAGACAGCCTTGGCTCAAATGTTCATATTAGCCCCACATTTTACCAAGAAAGTGAGTTTAGCAAGAGAGTACAACCCTCTTATGCTCCCTGTAAAGTAACGTGAAAATCTTTCTTTTCCTCAATCTGCCATAACGAGAAGTCCCAGTGCTTTCAGAAGGGGAAAGTATCACAGGGAGTTTTGGGGGAAAACCATGCGGAAATTGGAGTAGGTTTGACGATTTCTGAGCGTTTTCTTCGCTTTTCCACCAGGACTCTTCCCCCTGATTGAAGCAAATGAAATCTCTATGTGAAATGCCACTGACCAGCTATGACCCTACATAGCACATAATTCTGATGGGTCGATTAACTGTAGTCATCAGGCCCAGTATAATTAGCGGGTAACTCATAATGCAGGTAATAGAAGGATTTGGTAAGGTCCTCTCCCAATGAGAACATTTTGGAAAAATTATGGTGAAAGTATACAATTAGCAATCATCACGTTCTATTGGACGTTTAAACCATTGTCTGTTCATAACACATTCATATTCTATTTTTAATTTATGGCATGGGTACCTGTGGAATAAAAATAGATACCTTAAGGGTATACTTATAGTCATTTTTGGAAAATCTGGATTCCTGTATTTATTCAGAAGAACAACTTTATATTTCAAGCTTTCAACTAGTGATTGAGCCCAATCGAATGTCATTCACCGACTCAAATGAGGAGATTGCACCTCTGATTAAGCATGCCACTATTAATTGTGAGTGAGGTGTTTTCTCCTAATATAAAAACATTACAGGGAATTAGTGAGAAGTTCCACAGTAAAGTAATCCCCCATTATGAGCCTATGCATCCTTGGGTGTTGAATTGTATCTAGTAGGGAGAATGTGATTTGGCTCAAATCTCTCTCTCCTCACTGGTGTGTGTAAACATTATTAAAGTATCTGTTGTAAAAAAATTCTGACGAATCTGATTTTACCAATAAATCGGCCCTGTAATAAATATTTTGGAAATTTTAAGGATGAACTTTGTAGCTGTTTCCTTGGCGGTGATAACAATATTTAATTTTAATATTGTATCCGAATATTTTCCAATAAAACAGCCAACCCCTGCTATAGCAGAAATAGCTTTGAGGGCTTTTTCACTGTAAGGACATGTTTAACATTAAATGTCTACATCCCCTACTTTAAAATACATGCAACTTGCCTTACAGGCAGTAAGCCTACATTGGGATGACATTATTATTTAAACAAAAGTTGTGGGTCTGTCAAAAGGGGTTATTTTGACAGGTTGAATTTACTGTTAAAACCTGCACAGCATTGCTACATGTGCCAGGTCTGCAGTCATGTTTGCATTGTCTCTGCTATCAGCAGCACAATGGGTGCAGATGCCCACTGGTGACATTTAACTAACAGTCCCTGGGTACACTTTGGGCATCATATGCCAGGGGCTTACATATAAGTTAAATATACTAATTAGAGATATGACAATTTCATCAAGTTGAAAGAGCAAGCACTGGGAATTTACCACTAGTCTGCAGTCGTAAAGTGTACAGAGTTCTACAGCCAGCAAAAACAGTTCAGGCGAAAATCCGGGGAGTTTACTATGCAACAGATGGTCATTCAAACACCAGCGCTGAAAACTTTTCAGGGCTTCTTAATGCACATTAACTCTGTAAAGGGCATAGCTTACCCACTGCTGGGATATCCACATAGCTATCAAAATTCAGAAGGCACATAGGATGAACTTAAAAGTAGTTGGTGTAAATATGTACCGAAAATTACACTGAACAACCATGTGAAGCAAACAAGATAAACTTCCTCCAGAGTGAGTATGGAAAAATTAAAAAGGTGGGCCGTTTGGTGCAACTTGTAGCACAACTGTTGCACCTTGTAGCACAGTTTCATCATACGTTAGCTAAAATGCCACACATTCTAAGGAACACTCGTGAAATAGTCCAACATTGTCACGTGGAAGTTATGGGTTCTTCCACCCAAGAAATCTTTTAAGGAATGGTAGCACAATGGTGCACTATGAAGCAGAATACTTCTCTAAATTGGCTAAAAAGTGACAGGCATTATGGCTAGTTGCAAAAATCTGAAAATGCAAGACTTTGCCTGGCTTATCAATTTCCGTAATGCCATACCACAATTTTCCCCTTATATTTAAACTTCTTTTTCTTTATCTATACTGCCAGTACTAAACAGAGTTTCAGTCTATGTTTTGGGAGGAAGAGAGTGGAAGGTCATATTTTACAATCTGAGGTCCTAAAAGAATTGCAAGTCTGATAGTACAGGCTCACGCAAAGCAGATTTCAGCTCCAATATCAAACAGGTTAAAACAGTCTTATATACTAAGGCTCATAGTAATTAGGGGCATGATTTCTCAAGAGCAGCCAATTATTCATGTAACAGTAATAAAATGATGTGGCCAATACAAAACACTAGCCAGACCGAATCCAAATGGAAAAGAAGTAATGGGTACCTCCTATACTCTGCCCCACTACCCAGATAACCGCATAAAAGCTTCATGGTATAGAAGATGAAATGCCTTTACGAGTCAAGTAATTGTAAGCACAGCACAAGCACTAAAGAGACACCAACAGAACAGTAGCATGAAGTATTACTCAAATAACAACTCTAAATATATTTTGAAAATGCAATCATTTTTCCCTAACCAGATGCTTGTCAGTTTCTAATAATATATATTTTCTCATTAATACCAAGTTTTTCATTTTGTATAAGTAAACACACTCCACTTAAAAATGTTGTAGTTTTCACAGAAAACAATACTTTGGTCCTGAGATGTTCATCATGTACTCACATGTACCACAGCAACACATAAAAGATACTGACTTACATGCCTGTGGGTCACCATCACAGTATGTTGTGAATGGAATCGATTATGTCAAGAGTAAAGCACCGTGAGAACAAGTTGGATGGTCCCAGAGAAATCAAAGGCTACGGGGCAACACCAATTGTAGTCATTTTCACTTGTGTCCTGGGCCAGTCCAAGTATTGGAACC
Source organism: Pleurodeles waltl (assembly GCF_031143425.1). NCBI lineage: Eukaryota > Metazoa > Chordata > Amphibia > Caudata > Salamandridae > Pleurodeles > Pleurodeles waltl. Next base: position 578,600,008 of record NC_090444.1, on the reverse strand, counting down.
CAAAGTATACTAATAATACTCCCCTTTAACATTTGACAGCGAGTTAAAATTGTCCAAAGCTTATTCCAGGTGATGAGGGTTAGACACTTAGAATACATAGTAATATTATTAATATGCTCCCGGGCATGAGCCCTGAGAGTTAAAAATGCAGTGCACACTTTCAGCTCCCCTTTAGATATCATTAATTGTGGCTACTTATAGCCCTCTGGAGGGCCGCTACACTTCACATGGAAATGAATCTCTTGGTTAGTAAAAGGTTTTTGTAGAAAATGGACAGCCGCTTCAGTAAATGACAACATATGCTGGGCTTGTCAATCTGAACCCAGGACAGTGGCACATCACTTTTTTGCAGTGCCTTCTCTAATGCACATAAGAAATGGATTGATCCATTGCGTTGACTGATTAGGGTGCTTCAATACAGACTCGCTTTTGGAATTTTGAGAACTGGTTCAGAGGGATCTATAGCTTAGCACAGGTTTTGACGTCAGTGTGGCACACAAGATGCACAATTGTCCACCAGAAATAGTATGTGAATTTAATGTATCATACATTGTTTTTTGACATTTTGTCAAACAAAGGAAGGAAGAAGCACACTGCTTCACCTCCCAGTACTCGGTTCGCTCAAATGCCTTCTAGTAAATGCGGTGCATGGCATGATAACACTTACTTCAGTAAACATCTTTAGTTTTCACCACTGTTGGTGCACCCAGTGTTGTGCATCACTAGACACGTGTTTGAGGCTAGTTGCCCTTCATCAGGAGAGATTAACAGATTGTTTTAGAGGTGCTTGAAATGCTGCTCACAATCTTTTTAAGTCTCTGCACCACTCACTGAGGTGCATCAGCCAGAGGTCATCAGCTCAAGGGATCCTTATCAAACAAAGGGTGAGGGAAGCACACTGTCTCGCATTCCAGCACTCAGTGCACTCAGGTGCATTATGGTAAATGCAGTGCATGGTAACACTTACTTAAATAAAAGTCTTTTGTTTTCACCATTGTTGGAAAAAATGCACGAGTGGTGAATTTATAGGCCACCAGTAACACTGACCGCTTTGCACAAAACGCTTCACTATTTTAGATTACAGCAAACATTTTGACTCTAAAATGGATTTTACAGTGCACCCAAGCCAATGCACACACAGTCATTACAGTCAACAAATAAGACATATAACATATACACATGTAGCTTCCATCCTTTGTCCAATCACAAGGAAGTGAAAGACTGGTTAAGACAGAATGCCAAAATATGTTTGCATGAGGAGTAGTGCTTAACGTGTGCCTGTGTCTGCTGGTGCTCAGCATCAGCACTTTATTGGTAACACCAACACTTATGTATGACAGTCCACCACATGGTGCGTCTATTTTAACAATTTTGTTTAACAATGAATTACACATTTTATAAACAATCTAGCGCATAAGAACTGCCTAATCTGTCACATTTATAGGAGTGTGATCCTTAGTAGGGAGCGTTTATACTGGCATGTGGCCACGATGCAGATCTAATTAGCAGTTCAAGCTGCAGTGACTTTCCTAGTAACACACTGAACCCTGGCACTTGTTTATTTCCAAATGAAGGAATAACAGGGACACTAGTAGGCCTCTCCTGACGGAGGCTGCCCCTCCACTTTTAATAACAGTCATACCACTGTCAGTCCCACAATGGCGTCAACCACTCTTTTGAAAATGAGTGCACTTTGGGTGGCCTTCGACATGATTTAGGGTCTCACCCTAGAAACAAGGAGAGCCATAAGGGGCTTATTTGATAGTTGAGCTCCTTGGAGAAAAATGAAAAACAAAGAAAATGTGCTGGAAAAAGGACAGGACAGAAAAGCACATTCTCCAAAGCTATGCAGGAGATTTTCGGTCCCAAACCACACCACATGTAAAAGTTCGGCATCCTTAATGGCAATCCCACCGTTACACCAGGTATGTCCTCCAAAATGCCAAGGATGACCATATTATACCGAAGATGTCCACAATAATGCTGCAGCTGCACATGAGCAATCCAAGACATGTTAGTGTCCAGTGCTGTAATCTTACTGAATGGTCCAAAACAATGATCAGGGCCGCCTCGAATATTGATTACTAAAGGAGCACAATTGTAGATGAAAATGTGACAAGGAACCATTAATTTAATAGTAAAAATAAACCCTTCAACACCCTGCTCTCCCTTTACAAATCCCCTACTAGTACTGCAGTGGGAGGAAATAAACTAGCCTGATATGCTGCAACCATCAAAGAGCCAACACAAAGTGTTAATGCCAAGAAGGGATTACTTTCCCTGTAAGTGTGGGGGGGTGGGGGATTTGCCCTTCAACTTGGAAACAGTAGTTAATTTTTCATTGTAAAATGTCATATAGTCATTCTGAGGAACCTTTACATTATGACTAGCTCAAGGTGCATCTGTGGAACACTGTTGAGGCCAAACGAAAAGGTGAAAGCTGGAATTTGTATAATGGGAGTCCAATACAAGCTTCCAAGAGTAGAGCAAAAATTGGGATCAGAGAAATCAAGGATTTGAAGGAGGTAGAGATAAAGGCATTGACTGTCATCCTTATGTACAAGTGAACTTGCATTATAGTAGACTAAGCCAGAAAAGTCAATACTGGCAGGCACACTGACCATGCTCAAGTTCGTGTACACAACAGATGCTGTAGAGCAGTACATTTTTAGATGTGGGTTTATGACTGACACTCAGCAGCATTCCTACATGCTATATTCTAACGGAGTTAGTATGGACTAAGATATGAGAAGTATCAACGCTATAATTGTCTTTATTTGTCAGATGACGTGAATTCCAGTCTATATGTGTGTCTCCTCTGTTACAGCCTCATAGTCTACGTCTTAATTAGGGAATTAGGGCTTTATATTGCATTAGTGCCTCGACCTCCTTGCTAATGTCAACAGCCTCGAGTGTTACTTTCAAATGGGCCCCCGGAAGTTGCACTAACAGTCAATGCAGAGATTGTAATTGTGTTTGCTGTCATGGATGTGCTGCTGGTGGATGTTGTTGATGCTGTGGCTGTATGTGTGATGATGTAGACAATGATTCAGGAGTGAATATGTCAACAATTGTGGATGGCCACATACAGCTGTATGGCTTGAAGTAATGTTGTTGGCAGTGCTGTCACCTGTATCTTTCACACTGGAGGCAACTATCATGCCTGAAATGACGTGTTGTTTCTTGGACACGTGGATAGGTGCTCTCTTTTCACTTTCCTGCTGTGAAGCACACGTTACTTAGTGGTAGTGTTGATACAATCTTCCCTGCTGTGCTGAGTGTCTTCTTGGGTGAAAAAGTTGGTGCAATCGTCCATGATGTGATGTGACCTATTGATCGGGCATTCTTCAATAACATGAAACGGACATGTGTGAAATGTTACATCATAGCATGCACGATCAATCCACCCATCATGTACAGACCACTACATCATTCACAGTCCATATAGAAGTTTGTTATATTAAGTCCTGCATTCAATTGATAAACTTGTCAATGATATGAATTCTTAGTAAGATGCTAACGGCTTCTCAAACGGAGCTTTGTCTTCCTTTCCTGTTGGAAAAGGTCAATGTGTAACTGACTGCCTTTTCAAACCAGATACATGACTGCTGAACATCTACTAATTAACAAGAACCTTATACTCTCTGACTTTGTACATTTAACAGACATGTTTCTATGCCCATCTATTCTTTTGAGGGGTGAGAGAGCATAGCTTTGCTGCACCATTTTGTGTTCCAGAAAGGGAAATTAAATGTACTCAATGAATTATATATCATGTATATAAAGTGTCCATGCACATGAACAAAACTGAAAGTCGTGAACTGAAGTGCAGTTATAAGTAGAAATATAGAATGATCATATGCAAATCACATGTATGCTGTATTATTCAATGTATAAATATTATGGTAATATAGTTACTCAACATTGTTATAGTTATTCCTCATTAATTATAATTAGGTGAAATGTATGTATTACCATGTATTTGAATGTGCATTAAGGTCTGTGTTAATTTGGGAGCCCAATCAATTTATATTGGGTCTGAAGCTATGCTGGACTCTAAATGAGGTCCAATAACTACCCTAATCCTAAATCTAATCCTAAATCTAACCATAAACATAAATGTTACCCTAACAATACCTTTAGGAAACACATCTTTTCACATAGTTTTTCTGTTTCTTTGGCATGAATTGTCAATGTTTTTGCACATTGGGTAGTGAGGAACGGCTATACATCTGCTTACTCCATGACACCTTTTTCTAAGCTATACTAACCTCTTTGGCTAATCAGTTATCATATTTGACAATTGTGTGTGTCAAACATAAGTGCATAAAGAGGTAAAGATTGTAGAGTTCTACATAGTAGCCAGGAATGGTCCCAGAATGGCGGAAATAATGCCTAGACATATGCATACTGGAAGGCAAGGGGCACGGAGGAAGAAAGGGGGTGGTAGTTGTAACCTAGTGACCAATGGCAGGTAACAAAGGAGATGTATGATTTCTAGTTCAGTTATACCCAAGGGAGGATGCAGCGAGAGGGGAGCACTTGTGCGCAAAGTTCGAAGACTTTGAGTGCTGAGAAACCTATTGCAATGTTTTACCCTCTTCAAAGTAATCCTGGATGTTTCTGAAAGTCAGTGGGGAGCTTTTGCGGGGGGAATTATTTGTTATGTTTGTTCAGGTTTAAGCACAGTCTGAATGCCCATTCCTGTGGCCTTTGTAGTCTACCAATGAGTTTCATATGTCGTAAACTTGTGTCACTGGGGTATGCCAGAGGTACCCCTTCACCACTTTTGCCCTCTGTGTTTCAGGATAAATTAAATAATATAATTAAAGATCCAAAGCTGGTGTCTGACTCCTTACAATGTTGCACCACTGCCACAAACACTGTGACTTCAGCATTTATCAGATGGTATAACCCCCAATCTCTTTGGATAAAAGCTTGATGTTCTGTTATAAAATGTTAAAGATGGGGAGCGCAAGTCCCACAACAAAGCATAAAAGTTCTGGTGAAGGTTTAGCTCACTGCCTTAACGTACTTTTGCAATTTTCAGAATTTACAAACATTCTGAGTATGCCTGGAAAGCTGTGACAGGAGTAGGTACACATGCATACTCTGGGACTGACGTAAGACTTTCCCCAAAAGCTCTCATTTCTCCTGTGCTCAGTCCTTCATAGTGTAGACCGCTGCAAGAAAGGATTAGCAGCTTCTTGTACAATTGCTATTTTTTCTCTGCGAGAAAAACATTTTCCCTATGCAGAAAGCCATTCCTCTACACCCCAGCAAATCCTGGGGTGGTCCCATCCCTTTTCGATCCATAGTGGGAAAGGGTCAGAGAAACACTCGGAAATGCCATTTATGGTAGTTTCCAAGCTTTGAGGTCAATCCGCACCTTAGAACACTCTCTTCCCAGCCCTACAGTGAAATTTACTGCTGCAGATTTTTTAGCACTCATGGCAATCAAATCTGGAGGAGTTAATGTATCTAGGTGTACCCAGCAAGTCCCAGGCGATAATTGATTGGATGGTTGAAAAACTCACCCAGAGCTCTGAAGGTCATCTTTTGATGACAAGTGAGAACACTTATAATATTGCTGTGAGTGCTAATATGTCGGCTACAAGCACTGTAACCAACCTGCATTTCAGTTAGACACCTGAGTGGTTAATTGCACTTATTGCAGATAACACCGTATAACCTGTTCATCACAACTTCCAATCCTGTTAAAATCAGCTCAATGAATTATGCCATTGGTGCAAACAACTGCATGTCACCTGCTAATAAAATAAAGACTGTCCAGGACACACCTTTCCAGTCTTGTTTTTTTTCCATCAGCAAACCCTTGAGGGCCAGCGCAATTGGTTTAATTAAACACAATGAAGAGTAAAATCAACAATTGTTGTTTGGAAGTAAAGTTTGTTAGCAAAATGGTATCATCCTAGACAAATGAGTACCTTTGATATGGCTAATAATTTAACACTTCAGTGTAAAAAAAACAACTCGCATTGTGCGCTATATAAAAGCACCGAGCATGCATCCAAGCAGACAGATGCTTATGTTGCTAATGCATGGTAGGGTCCCAGTGTTTGGATAGTGATGGTGCACAGGAAGGGGTCACTTCTCAGCCTTAGATTGCTACATCTATTCTTATTAACTGCATGATCACTGCAAAGGCAGGCCTCCACCGTTTTCTACACCAGTTTATTTTTCATTGCCGACTTTTCTTATAGTACGGTTGTGGAATGTTACGTTTATTATGGTAATGGTCACCATAATGTTACATAACGCAATACTGTAAATTACAGCCTCTAAGTGGCATGTTACGAAGGCCACCGTCAGCATATTCTTCGTGTGTGTGTATGTCTTACATATGGAGCTTAAGAATGTGAAACATATTAGCCCAATTCATGTCTTGGATAATATATGAAGTGACATGCAGTGTGTACTTTGTTTCACTCAAAGTGTGGCCATATCCAGCTGTGTTCTATTTGAGTTGTAACACTCAGATTCAGTATTTATCTCACTGAAAGATGCAGGTTTTTCCTTTTTACCACAAACTTTCCCTGCTACATTCTGGCACGTTTGACCTGCTGAAACTGTCGGGGAAAAACTGCAGGAGAGCTATAATCATTCTTCACTGCTCAAACTCCGATATGTGCCAGGTGCCAGCCGCCTATCACCAGGTGACTCGCAGGAGGATTCGCGGAAATGCCACAGTATAATGATGTCAAGGAAATGCTTATCCTTTGAGAATGTGTAAATGATGAAATATTACTCTTTAGATAGGCAAGCAGAAATACAGTAACATATTGTAAGAATGTAACGATGGGTAGAAAATAGTTTGCCCGTGTTGAGCTTGAAGCAGATAAGTCCAGCATTAACCCATGCTATGCTACCAGGGCTTGACCCTGGATGGAAATGTAAATAAATACATTATGTGACATTTTCCTGGACAAAATAATAGTGAGAAATGAGGTGAAATGGTTGCGAATTGGTTGTGACAGACCATGAATGGTGAACGAGTCAGTGGGCAGCGCCCAGCAACAAAGCAACACATTCTCGGGACAAATGTTGAAAAATGAACTTCAATCTCTGAGCATGATGGAAACATCTACTAACTGCTAACCTACTCTATGGGTCTGATCACAAAGAGCCTCACCAATTGTCGTTAAGGTTCTGCAGTTGTGGTGGAATCTCTGCACCACAGTTCTTCATTGCGGAGATTCTGCCACGAGTGTGGACGCTCCGCCACGACTGTGGAGGCTGTTTGTGGATCGGGCCCTGTGTGTTTAAAGATAGGTCAGCCTCAAAGAGAAAGTCCAGATTTTTTACGTTCTTTGAGGCAATGATGCCCCATCCACATCTTCTACAGGATGGATCCGGAGTGTTGAGAAGGCTAGGCGGTGGAGGCCTAAGGATGTTCATTGCCTACATGTCTATTCTGTCCCTGTCTTTCCTCACAGCCAGAGGCAGTATCACTCTAAACTCATTAGAATGATGATCTTATTTTGCAAGTAAAGCCAATCAAGCTAGCATGGCACATCGTTTCATTCCCCAATTGTAAATGGTGCACTTGTCTTTAATAGGGCTAATTCCATTCACCAGCGATGTGAATAAAAAGGTTGGAGGAAAATATTGTAGGACGCAAACCCCGGAGTACCTTTCTTTCTTTGAGGCTAGGGTGCTCAGAACACCAGATTAACAGTATAAATAAAAAAGTTATGGAACAAATGTTGATTATGTATACTACACAGTTCTATACTTCTTGGTTCAGATTTCTAATATCGATGGAATTAAAATCTGAATTTACCATTATATGTATGCTATTCAGAGGAACCAGAAACCTAATAAAAAAAGATGTATACCCCCAAATGATCCATAACGAATAGCAAAATGCATTACTCCTCGTTTTGTTGTTACTATTTTTGTCATATATGCACAAAATGCACATGAGGCAACCTTTCAGGGACATGCTATGCAGAGCTGCACACACTTCAGCAGTTTGAATTGTGCAGCTGTGTGGATATTTACACCTAAAATAAACTTTTCATCAGTGTGCCTCAATTGTAAACTGACACTAGAAACCACAAGGGCACCAGGATTTTGTTTTCACAAGTCTAGATCATTGAAAGGGCATGGCTTCAACATACATTTAAATGTTATTGTTTTTCTGCATCCTAAAAAAATAAATAGGTCAGTGCTGGGTTATGATGATATTAGTCATTATAAAAGCTCAAAGTGCAAGGTATGTTTGTATGTTCTGCGAAATGTCACCCTAATATTAGTAGGCATTGCCAGGAACTTACCTGCAATTAATATTTTAAAAGAGTTGTTTACCTAAGCTGTTTTCTGAATAACAGGTGGGGAGTGCAAGAGGAGGAACACAATGCCAAAATTATGTCTGGATTTTTAAGTAAACAAGAAGTGATGAGTTTATAACATTTGCTGATTAAGAGCCCTAAAGAGGATTAAGAGGACAATTGACTGATAACTATATTTTATAGCATGATAACTGCTTTTTATATCTTGCCCTGTATCTTGCACATTACAAACCTGGACCTTCAACCAAGCATTCCTACATTCTTTGGCACATACTCTTTACCAGCAACTTAGACTTTTGCTTCTCCTGTATTACCAAAGACATTGAATTGCAAAATTGCAATTAATTTTTGTGTACATAGTTTGCAGATTATGAGATGATTTTCAGTTCTATTTACCTAGTCTTTCAGAAAGTATTTTATAAACTCTGCCAACTGAAAGGTTGTTTAAAGATATTAAACATAGTCTTATAAGCATGCTGTTTCCCTTTGTATTTTAATTTATTCCTTTTGTACTGTAATCTGCATTATAACATACTTCCATTTATGGATATTTTTAAAGCTAAAATAAACTTTATAAAAATGGATTGAATTTCAGCACAGATTTTTGCATGGCTGATAAATTATCATATAGAAATTGTTTACAAGGACATATCTTGACATCTGTGGTCAGGTAAGAATTTCAGTGCCTATGTCTGAAAGACATTTGCAAATGTAAAAAAGTCAGAACACTAAGAAAAGAGTAGATGTACATTTTCTCATTAAAATGTATTTTATTAGTGAGTTGGCCTCTTTTAAAATGGCAAAATTACTGATGTCTTTGTTAATGGGATTTCCCGATTTAAAGCAAATTGAAAACTGGACAAGTTCAGTTGAGGGACAGGAAATAATTACTAATAGCTACTAGCATTTACTGTCTCGTGGTACTAGTGTAAGGGATGTAAATAAATCAATGTCTAGTTAGGTAGTCACTTCTTCACAAGCGTATAATCCCTCTTGGATAAAACAACACATGGACTATATATGTTGTTCCCAGATGACAAGCATCAGCCTTTATGGAATATGTAAAATAAAGAGACCAGTTATATAGTTGGTGCCTATACTATAACAATTCCAAATCCATAAAATATAAGAGCTCCTGACCCTGATCCCTAGGGGACTCCACATGGAATACTCATGGGAGCTGTTGCAGACTTACTAATCATATCTGACAACAAACACAGAAGCATGATGGATGCTTTGAGACAAATAAACTGTCAAATATAGTCAGATCTGTAGGATATCATTCTTTCACTATAAATCAGTTCCACGGAAATGTTTTAGACTGCCTCTGAAGTGCACAGTAACACTCTAGTTCTAAAAGACTGTAAATGAAATAGGGGCAATTTGGTAGTCCCTCAATCTCACAAGTACCTAGGTTTGAACTACAAAACACCACTGCGTACTAGCTGGAGAATATTCTGCCTAAACAGAAAAATTCAGGGAACATCATATATTATTTATGCAATAAAACTGTTTCTATTAGAGGACTGTCTTTTGAAATGGCTCACAATCAGAATACTCTTGCGACATATTCCGCCTATTACCTGTTTTAATTATTCTCTGCAAACGAATTAGAACCTTCAAATCTAATAAGAAATTTGAGGAAAGGTCCATGCACTCATTACACTATATTGAATTAAGATATATTATAAGAAGGCTTTGTTATGATAGATGCTTCCCAATCGGAAAAGAGACATAGCATGTCTGTGGAGAATGACAGACACTCCTATATTGTATTGCTGGAATAGGTGACATGATCAATGCATGAGCCTCGAGATGCCTAGTTATCTAGCTACAGTCTGCTCCAGAAATATCACAAAATGTAAGTATTGGAGCCTATACAAAGGAATCACACTGACCCTATCTGAATCTGGATCCTGGACAGTGGATGATGAAATCGAGTGGTACAAAGATACAACATAAACTAAGTGTATCTGTTGCTGTGCTTGCTGATGTATAGGAATCCTGAAATTACTATACACCATATTGATGGGTTTTGTCATAATGTACTGCCTGGGGGGCGGGGGCGGAGGGGAGGAACTCATTTATGTTTTTTTCTTGGTTGTCTTTTTCTGTATTTTGATGGTATAAAACAACAAACAAACTTCTATTAAAATAACAAGAGACTATATCCATCCTCTCACAACTTTCACAGTTATTTTCTGCTCCCAATCTCAACTCATCTTTAGTAATTTCTCCTCAGATGTTTCTGCCCAGTGCCCGTGGCAACAACACATGTAGCTAGCCTCTGGGTGGCCGTAGCAATTGTGTTCTACATGAACATCTATATGGCAGCCTATGCATACCAATCACGTCCCTCTCTTGGTGCTACTTCAAATGAAGGGGAAACGTCCTGAACAACGTGTTGTAGACAAAGCGGACGTTTCCCACGCATGTGCCAAACTACGCATATGCATGGTTGAGGCACAGAAAAAGGCAGACTGGATCAGGAGAGGGCACAGTGAGGTAAGTGGGGCTGGAGCCGTGGTGGGAGTAGTTTTTAGGGGTGGGGTGAATTTAGGGCTTAGGGTGGGTAAGGGGACAGGTTAGTTTGCTTAGGGGGGAGGTTTTAGGGCTCAGGGTGGGTGGGGGGTGTTGGTATTTTTGTTTAATGGGGCAGGGGTGGGGTCAGGGTAGGTTTTTTATTAGGGTTCAGGGTGGATGGGGGGGTCGGGATACTTTACTTGGGGGAAGATTTTAGGGCTCAGGGCGTTGGGGGCAATGTTGTTTAGTTAGGGGGGAGGTTTTAGGGCTCTGGCCGGATGGGGGGTTGGAGTAATTTCGTTTTTGGTGGCAGGGTAGGGGGGGTCAGGATTGCTTTTTTTAGGGCTTAGGGTAAGTGGAGGGGTCAGGGTAGTTTATTGGGGGAAGGTTTTAAGGTGGGTGGGGAGGTTGGGGTAGTTCACTTAGGGGGAATGTTTTAGGGCTCAGGGTGGTTGGGGTGTCAGGGTAGTTTTGTTTTATGGGACAGGGGTGGGGGTCAGGGTAGTTTTTTTTATTAGGGTTCAGGGTGGGTGGGTGGTCGGTGTACTTTAGTTTCTAAGGAAGGGGGTGGGGGTTAGGATAGGTTTTTTTTAGGGCTCAGGGCCGGTGGGGGTTCAGGGTAGTTTAGGTATTAGGGGTGGGGGTTGTTTTGGGCCTGAGGGCAGGTGGGGGTGTTGTATAATAGAACCACGCATGCTGTTTCACATGCTGTTTCCACACATGCCTTTACTAGGCATGCTTTTACAACAAAATTAGTTGTAAAGGCATGCATGGTAAAGGCATGCATGGAAACAACGCTGTCATTGTTCTGATTGCGTTGTTAAGGCATGCGTTGTTCATGCATGCATGGTTACATCATACAATCCAAATGAAGTTGTCATCACCTGACTGATTAAAAAGAATAGCAATGGTCAGTATCAGACCACCACACACCATAATTTCTCGTAACTACATAGACAATCTGGCTAAATTATGCAACTACCACCTCCTCCGACTGAGAAATCTCACCCAACTGCTGCCTTTTTATCTCTAAAGCACTTTGATCAGGGTTTCACTTTGTCCAAGATCAGCTCTGCCAACTCCCTTCAGTTCAGTCTGCCTGTTGACCTGAAGAGATATGAAGAGATCTCTGGTGGGATGTGGAAACTTGTAAAATAGTTCGATCCCACCATATTGAGCATATACCTTTTGACTATAAAGGGCCTTCTTGTTATAGGCTCAGAATTATTTGTTTTCAATCAACTGTTACTGACTTCAGGACCATGCAACAGAATGATTAAAAATAGATAATTAAATTTTAATATCACAAACTTCTTTAAGTCTTGTCTATGGAATTGAGACACCATGTTGAATTGCATTAAAAGTTGTGGTTGCTGAGCAAACGATAGAAAGGAAGCAGCAGATCTGACAGCAGTTCTTTTTTTTTATTTAGAAAGTCATAAATCTCCAGAGGTGGCGAGGATGCTAATTGCCTGGTTTCCATAAAATAGATTTTACAATTTCCTTCAGAGCGATATGAAACCAAGTAAGAATTAAAATGTCGGCTTATAGCACAACCTCCATTTCATATAGCTAATGCTTTAGCAGTTGAACATAATGCTTCAGCAGTTGAACAGACTACATATTTTAAACAAAACAAGTTATATCATTAGCCAGGTGAAAGTAACATTATAGTTACTTGAAATTTAACTTATAGTTCTTTTAAGTAACTATAACTCGTGCCCTAGGGTAACTATAACTTGAGTCTCCGCCGTGCAGTTTTCTCATCAACAATTTCATTGTAAATGTTGCAGTGATAGAATCAATGATTTCGTAGAAAATGTCATTACTGATGTATTATGTGGGGTGATTAGCAGTGCATGGTGAAGGCATGAGTCATAGTTACCTTAGGGCAAGAATTATACTTACTTGAGATAACTATAACTTGTGAATTTCAGTGTTTTTTTTTAGCTCAAAACATTATGTTGTCGCTGAGACTACCATAAGTAAAGACAAGACCCCACCAGCAGCCAGGCCCTTTGACCAACTCTCTTGCAGGCTGCCAACCCCTTCGGCCATGTGTGGAGTGGGATTGGTCACCATTGGCCATGAACAGCGTTGGGTTGGGAATGGAGTTGGCCACAGGGCCTGGCCTGCAGCCAGTCCCTGCATCCAACCCATTGGCTCAATCTCCCTAACAAAGCCACTTCAGGCCCCAGGGTCCCCACACACTGGAGCTTCTTTCAAAACAGGTGGGGGCATGCAGCCCTTCTCCCCAAGCCACTTCAAACCTTTAGGACCCCATCCCATGGGGCCTTTTTTTCATTAAGGGGACAATAGTGCACGTCTGCCCTTCCTGAGCCAATAGTGGCCCCAGGGAATGCATCTCCAAGGGTCAAAAGATATTTGTAGAGGGAAGGGAGTGTGCCCCCCTTCCAGAGCCACAAGGGTCACCAGGTCACCATCCCCCTGGAACTTTAAGGGGAGAGGGCGTACGTCCTCCTTCCCTGAGCCAATGTTGTCCCTGGGGACTCGACCGCCTTGGGCCAAAAGATACTTGTAAAATAGATCTGACCCCCCTCCCTGAACTAATAGTGGTTCCAGGGACCCCAGTCTCTAGCCAAAACATATATGTTATGGGGAAGGAGGGTACATGGCCCCCCTCCCTGAGCCAATAGTGGCCCTGTGGACCCCATCCTCGAGGCCAAAACATATAGCTTTAGAAGAGCATTGTAATGGCAGTTACAGGGTATGGTTACTGATGCTGGTTGTGCTGACATTGCTCTGTATGGATATACCTACTCTCATTAAACTATACGTTCCTGTACTAATTCTGCATGATCTGTTCTTTACAATGGCAACGAGGCAGGCAAGAGCAATGTCAGTGAAGTAACGCTGCAGAGAATTTGTACTGCGTGAATTAGACTAATACCTGACAAGCGCTAGTAGGGCAGCGCCAGTGTTGTGATCATTTCAGCAGTTGGACTACGCGAACTGGATTACAGCGAGGCAGGTGCTGTGATTATTATGTATTAGTGCGGTGCATACATATTTTTAAAAATAAAATTGCATTCTGCCCGTGCAGAAAAGAGCGCACAAACTCCACACAAGCATTTCGATGACTCTGCACATGCAAAAGAGGGTGCGTGACCACATGATGTGGCTCATGAGTTCTTCATTTAGAAAGGATTTTGGGTAATAACAAGTCCAATATCCAGAAAAAATTGACGTTCAAAGAGGAATTGACGGCCATACGCGATTTGGATTCTGGGTAAAAACAAGCCCAATTTTCAGAAAAAATCTACGTTGAACTACATATTTGTGGCCATAATTGTACATTGAGGAGCACATTATTAAATTACACAGTAATTAAGTACATCGTTTTTTTTTCTCCTCATGCGGAACACCAGATTTGTGCCTGACATCTGTATTAATGGCGATAGGCACACCTAAACAACATACAATTGCACACAATTTACTCATTGAAGTATATTTATATTTGACTTTCTAGTGGAATGCTTATATAGAAATTCAAGAATATGTTTCGTCATGCGCACATTTTTAACAACAAATAGGTGCTTTGAAGTATTTATTTTTCAGAGTGTGCAAACCATGTCGGTGATGCGCACACCTTAAACAGTTATTTATATATCTACGTGCACACTATTAGTATAAATCATATACAATAGTGTATATAGTTAATAGTTTGAAAAATGGGTTGTACATTATTCTTTAGGTAAACTTGTTGAATAAAGCATTTCTTTAGGTATTGCAAATATTCAACCTCCACCTTTCTTTTTGAGCAGAACCGGGTGAACCACCTATTCAATGGGAGTTATGGTTAGACTTAATTCAGGCATATGTGGAAGTATTAGAGGATAGGAAATGTACTCCCAAAAGACATTTATTGCTACTTACACATAGACTAGGTGCTATAGTATGGAAAGGTATAAATTGTATTCTAGAGAACAAAAAGAAGATGAATCTATTGACCAGTATATGGCTGTGTAAAGAGGATTGGCTGTGACATGTGCTCTTGAACATCTGACGTATGACCAGGTTTTAAGGGATCAGTTATTCATGAAAATGAAATCTAAGAAAATATAGGAGAAACTGTGGTCTTCAGGTGAATTACCCTTAAAGGCCGCAATAGAAGTAGCAAGAAGTATTGGAGTAACCATGAGGTGTATTCAGGTGGTGAGAAAGGAAAATAGGGATTAGGGTGCGATATGTGCTATTGCTTGTGAAAATAATGGGAAGGATGAAAAGAAAATATTGGGAATTATGTGTGCTAATCAATTAAGCAACACAATTGATCCAAGCTATAATTATTAAGGATTGCTATGTTATAGATGTGGCTCTAGTACTCAGTTAGCAAATTCTAAAATATGTCCTGCGGTTGGTAAAACTTTTCAATGCATGTAAAAAAAAGGGCATTTTTCTTGTGTATGTAAGAATTTTCGAAAGAAAGTGAACTGTATCGTGGAGGATTTCAATGGTGATGAGTTCGAATACATTAAGTAAGATGTAGTGTTGAGTATACGGACAGGTAAACAACCAGGGGAAATTGTGCAATTGCAAAATGTTTGTTAACTATTGACGGGAAACAAGTGGAAGCAATGGTGGATTCTTGTGCATGGTATACCATAATAAAAAATAAATAGTCAATTGTGGCCAGGTACAGAGATGAAAAAACAAACATAAGTCCAAGTAGTTATTCTGGTCATAAAATTTCCATTGTGGGGATAGTGCAGGCTCAATTTGTATTTGCTAGGAAAAAATGCATGAGAGATGTACTAATTGCGGAGAAAG
This sequence comes from Pleurodeles waltl, assembly GCF_031143425.1. Lineage (NCBI taxonomy): Eukaryota > Metazoa > Chordata > Amphibia > Caudata > Salamandridae > Pleurodeles > Pleurodeles waltl. Next base: position 578,584,379 of record NC_090444.1, on the reverse strand, counting down.
GTGGAATGATTTTGGGTTGGCCACACATGACGGAACTTAGAATAAGAGTGGATCCTAATGCTGATTCACCAGTGTATGCAGTGGATGGAAGTAATATCCTGAATATAAATGGTATAGTGTATTCTGATTAAAAGACTGAATTTCCTAATGATTTTAGTAGGCAATTAGGCAACATGAAATTTTTTAAACACAATGTTATATCTGTGAGACAAAAGTTGAGAAATGTTCCATTTAATTATAGAGCTAAGCTAAAGGACAATTGCGTGACCTTTATGCGAAGGACATTATAGAATCCATTGAGAGATCTGATTGGGTACCTCCCACTGCAAAATGATGACTTTGTGTGGATTTACGATCTCTTAATGAAGCCATCTGTGTGGATGCTTTTCCATTACCAAACTTGGAAGAATTGATGTCATCCACTGGTAACACTAAGGTATTTTCAACAATTGACTTGGCAAATGCCTACCATCAAATGCAGCTGGATCCTGATTCTAAACATTGTACAGCTTTTATAATACCTAAAGGGATGTTCTAGTATAAGAGAATGGCAATTGGTTTAGACCTTGCATCTGTTGTATTTCAGAGGGAAATGTCCAGAGTTTTGTCAAACATAACTGGCGTAAAGATGTTTCAAGATGATATATTAATATTTGGGAAAGATACGAATGAACATGATAATGTATTGAGAAAAGTATTACAAGTGTTAATGGAGAATGGATTGGCGGTAAAAGAGCAAAAATTTAATTTTGGTAAACATCAAGTGAAATATTTGGGACATGTTATTTCAAAGGATGGTATTCGTCCCAAAATTAGCCATAGTCACGCTCTTTGTGATGCTCCAGGACCCAATTGTAATGAACAATTTATATCATTGTTAGGTTTGACAGAATTTTATTCATGATTTGTGGACAATTATGCATCCAAAGTGGAGAATTTACGAACATTATCAAGGAAAAATGTAAAATTTTGTTGGAGTCAGAAGCACAGTGAGGAATTTGAAACTTTAAAAAGAGAACTTGTCAATGCACCCTGCTTAAAATCGTTTGAAGTAGGAGCTGACTGTATTATTTCTGTGGATGCTAGCGATTATGGAATTGGAGCTGTGTTGTCCCAACAAAGAAATGGAAAAGTGTGGATGGTTGCATACGCATCCCACACTTTGATACAGACAGAAAGGAATTATTCTGTAATAGAAAAATAATTACGTGCTGCAGCTTGGCCAGTACAATGATTTAGAATGTATGTATGGGTTTGGAAATTCAAAATATGTATGGACCATAAAAAATTGATAAACGTTTTGAAACCAGGAGGTGGTAAAGGTCTTATGCCACGACTAGTGGGATCAGCTTCAAAATTACAACTGTATCATTATGCTATAATACATGTGCCAGGGAAAAATAATTGTGTGTGGATGGGTTATCATGTCTGCCCTGAGATAATGGAAATGATAATGAGGTTGGTGATAGTGAGGTGGCATTCACATATGATGATGTGGTGTCTGTTGAGAATTAAAAAACAGATTTGGAGCTGTCCGAGAAAAGGTGGATGAAGGAAATGGAAAAAGAGGAGGTGTTGTTAAGGGTAAAGGATTTTCTTACAAAGGGGTGGCCGTCTGGACGGCAGTTACAAGGGGAATATAGTACATTTTGGAAAGTCAAAGATTAATTATCTATTTGTAATAACATCATTTTAAGAGGTGATAAAATTGTGCCTCCAAACGGGATGCGAGAAAGTCTTGTCAAGTTAGGACATGTGGTCATGGGGGTATTGCAAGTACCAGAAGAAAAATCAAAGAACATTTTTGGTGGCCAGGCCTGGATGGAATGGTAGACCATTGGGTGAGAGAATGTAATGCATGTAAATCAAGTGACAAAATAGTTAAACCTTTAGTAGTACCTTTCACAAATATTTCAGTTGCCAGAGGGACCCTGGCGCAAGGTAGCAATTGATTTCATGGGTCCGTTCAACACGTTGCCATCCAAGGAGGTGTATGCTATTGTCCTCATTGACTATTGTTCTAAATGGCCAGAAATTCGCATGGTTGGCAATGTAACCACGGAACTGGTTATTGACTTTCTGAAAGATGTCTTTGCCAGAGAGGGTATTCCTGAAACATTGATATCTGATAATGGTGTACAACTTACATCTAGTAAAATGTAATTATTTTACAAAATGGTGGTGTGAACCATGCAATGGTGTTATTATGCCATCCTGAAGGTAACGGTAAAGTGGAAAGGTTTAAAAGAGTAGTTAAGGAAGCTATCCAATAGGCATTAAAATCTAAATTATCATGGAAAGAGTCTCTTCAAAGTATATTATTATCGTACAGAATTACTCCCCATTCTGTAAAAGGTAAAAGTCCATTTGAATTGTTGAGAGGGAGGAAGCCGTCTTCTAAATTGGTTCTTTGGTGGCTGAAGAATAAGAAACAAGAGGAAATGTTAACAGGAATGGAAGGTCAAATGAGAAGGGGAGTCGAAAAATACCAAAGTCAAGTTTTGAATTAAATGAATAAAGGGAGGATATGCCCAATATTGTAGCAGGACAATATGTGTGTGTAAGGATACCTAGGTTTGTGGCAAAAGGAGCGTCCCATTAGTCTGATCCTATGAAAATAGCAAAGGTGTTGGATGGCGCTGTTAAACTTGATGAAGATAGGGTGTGTAATTTGCGACATATGAGTCAGTGTAAAGGTGTTAACATACATGGGGATGAAGACTGTGGGATGCAGGATGAAAACAATGGTTATTTGATGGGGGAGATTTGGGATTGACTCTGAGTAGCAATCAGATGCGTTTGATTCTAAGTTGCAATCAGATGTGTGTCCTACTATGCATCCAGAAGCAGTAAATGCTGGTAGTGGTGACAATTCTAATGTTTAAAATGATAGTTGTGTAACTATGCGATGAAGAGAGAGCGAAAAAAATTACCAGGGTACCTCGAAGAATTAGTGATGAAATAGGGATAATCTTTAAAGAATATATGTGTGTATTTCTATTTATTGTTTGTATTTTTGTGTGCATCTATTCAGTATGTTATTTTTTTTTCTTATATTTTAGTGGGGTGTGGTAGTTTGAATGTTAAGACAAATTGTCATAGTGAGTACAGAATGTAGAAGAGGAATTATATTGAGAGAGAATGTTGTAACGGCAGTTACGGGGATGGCTAATGATGCTAGTTGTACTGACATTGCTCTGTATGTACGGACCTACTCTCACTAAATTAAACATTCCTGTACTAATTCTGCGTGATCCGTTCTTTACAATTTATTTCACAGGTAATATATATATATTTACAGAATAGTGTATCCACTTGCGTAAATTTGGAAATTTAGAACTGTGAAGAGATTGTTTGTAGCAATCCTAAACTAAAGCCATTTGGTAAACATCTGCTTTTGAAAGGAATCAAATATCACCTGCTTCCTTCACCAAACTTGCCTTACGACTTTTGTCTTTTGATTTCCTTACTGTAACAAACGATTGACAGTTTTAATCTACGGATACTCGATGGTTCCAAAAGCTGTGCAATCTGTCATCACCCCCAACAACATTGAATTATTTGTCTTATTCTTCTTTGTCAAACTCACACTGATTTGTGCTTAACCTTTACTATTGAATTGGAAGTGCTGAAAAGAGTGGTGACTTCAAAAATAAATATTGCTTTATTATTTTTATGCATCTTTTTATATGAATCTGCCAAATGAGTGTTGCCTTAAAACACACGTCTAAAAGAATTCTATACTGTAAAACGCTGAAATTACATCTCAATTGGAAAGTGCTGACCTTCAGTCCTTATGAATAAGTGATGAATACTTTCCCCAACAAACTGGGGTGGCATGGTGAGCAAAAGAACAATTGATTTAACCCAGATCTGTGACTGGGGGTGAGTGTTTGAAAACTATCAGCACTCTGTCGATCATCTTGTTGTGTTGTTACTTTCACTGACAGAACATTAGACTGTGAAACTGTTAGTAAACAACTGATTCTTGTGCGAGTCAAGTAAATGAGCAGATGAAAACATGTACTTTGCTAGTAGATAATCTGTCTGTGACCAAAAATATTTTCCTCCTATGTAATGAACATCCACATGTTTTGATCAGTCTGTAACTGTAAGCATTTATTTAAATAAAAAATCTGGCATTTTAAGGCCCAAACCAAGCAATGTTTAAAGCACTAAAAATGTGTTCATGAAATCCCAAAGCACCTCTCAATCAGCCTATTTGAGGACCTCTCATATTGTCCAGTGGGAAAGAGGGCCAGAATGAAAACAACAAAGGGCAAAGCTTGATTAAGACGATGGCGCTTCCTAACATTTAAACAGTTCTAAATTTGCATATAAAAAATACATAAATAATTAAATAAGAAATGTACTGATTTGAAAAGCAACATTGCAGATGAACAAAAATGAAAAATCTGCCCTCCAACTAAAGGCAAAATCATGAGCATAAATCATTAAACTTAAGTGAACATGACACCAGAACTGCTTGTTCTCATTAACAGCTCCCTGTATAGGAATTATACATTACGCCTGGAAAACAGCCATCACTAAACTACCATTATTTTAGAAATCACTAAGCCCAAGTTATATGAGTAATTTATGCATGATATTATTACTCCCAAATGTTGAGAAGCTACTCGAGAATCGTGTATTGCAAGTAAAAAATCCTGCTGAAACTACTAGATTCCTGGTGTCTTCCAGGTGGCCTCCTTTTCCAGGAAGAAGTACCAAAATACTTCCACTTTTAGTTGTGAATGACTTAAGGAAGCGGATGGATGGAACGGGATGAGATGAGGCCATACTTCCAGATCTGCAGGTTCACGTCCTGGTGTCAGTTCAACATCTTGTAATTCTGGGCAAACCATTAGAGCCTGATTTAGATTTCGGTGGAAGGGTTACTCTGTCAGAACGCTGAAGGATATCCTGTTCACCGAAATATAAATCCCATTATTTCCTATGGGATTTATATTTTGGGGGCCGGGATATCCGTCACCGCTGTGACAGAGTAACCCGCCTGCCAAAATCTAAATCAGACCCTTAATTTCCTCTGTCTACAAAATTAATCTGACCTTGTGTGATGTAATCTGTAGGTCATCGTAAAAAGCTGTAATGTACTTAAGCAAAGTCCGTGCTATATAAAACTTCTAAAAATAAAAAATGGCATCGGAGCACTAGTCTTATTGGATCCAGATACAGCTTTCAAAACTATCCACCATGTCATCTTTGTATTGGACTGTTTGAGGGTGGGTTCCACAGCACTGCCTAGCTGGTTAATATAACTTCTGTTGCAAAGAAAACAGTTGGTCACAGTAACGCCATTGAACTCCAAGCCCTGCAAGATTAGCTGCAGTGTCCCAAATGTATATATAATACCCACTTTCCCAATGTTCACAATTATCATCTGCATTAGGCCCCTGGAAAAGGTTTCCTGTCTTGAAGGAGTATACTTGTATATACACTCTGATGACACACAGCTAAAATTTGGGCTGTCACAACTTCACCAGGTAGTCATGAGGCACTCAAGCCATCTACTCTAACTAATCGTTTTTCACTCATACATGACAGACGATTCTCAATATCCTTACATGTATTTCCACTGAGGCTGAGCCTCTTCTTACAAAGGCAGACACTGCAACCTGAAAATCTGGCCTTCAGTGGTGAGCTGTTCACTTATAGTCACAACCTGTGCATATTTTATTCAATTTCAATCTTTCTCTGGGCGCCTAGGCGTCCAAGGTATCTAGTGTGTGCTTCTAGTAGCAAAAAACATTCAAGTGAGTACTGCCTTATTTTGAATCATATTAACGCTTACTAGTTGTCAATGCCTTTGGATGGATTATGTGTAATCCATATACCTGGCGATTCTCTTCCTCTGACTTACTATTGGAGCAGGACCACGTCTGATTTACATGTAACTGCCCCCTTCTGTAATGGCACACATAGGCTACAAACTATGTTACGGAATTAACCCAGAGTAGTTACCAGTGGTTCAAATTAAAGTACCCATCACTTCATCACTGTCTATTTGACTAATTATGAGTGGTGTGGGTATACACAGACGTGGGTACCTTGGCTGTTTTCCCAGAGGGACATAATCTGAATTTTACTGATGAGTCCTAGCAAGGTTGAAACTACTCTGCAGCTACTTGTGTTCTTGTTCAATGATGGGAGGCCCAATAGTTTAGGGTGCACTCACTCATGCATCATGTGTTTGCTGCTTCTAACCTAGGAAGACCAAAAACTCACATATTCCACTCATCTCCCTCTAAAGAAGCCATTGACTAACCTCTGTGATTATCACAAAGAGATCCTGAGCCTCTACATATAACTAGTTTATGATGACAGCCGATATTTTACTGCATAGTTAAAGTATTTTCTTCTTCATGGTATGGTACCACCATGTTTAGGCAAGACATTTATCTGCACTTGTTCAGTCACATATACAAATGCTGCCTTCTACTGAGTCAAGTATCTGGGAGCATAGGTGCCTGAATTCTCATAATGCTGTGTATGTTGTCAAATAGGTGCCAAAGAATGATGTGCATATTTGCTAAAGTCATGGTCAAAACTACAGCAGTGTCGCCACCAGGGAAGAAAGGACAAGTGTAAAATTGAGCCCCATCTTGCCACAGTACATAAAAGGGAGGACAACTGGTGCCCCCAGATAGACATTACTATATTTGTATCAATGAACATGCAGGAAGGAACCAAGAGGGTCAGTCGAAGGACAAACACCTGCCTTTTGATGACTGCATGCACCACAATATGGCCAAAGGCTTTCATACTCCTGGTCTTTGATGGGCAGGGACGCTGTCACACTGAACTATCGCCACGTTTACGAACACAAGAGACCACGGACGTTCCAAAGCCTTAAAGGGGTAATTACAGCCAGTGTACTCTCACTGTTTGACGATTTTAGCAAAGTGTAAACATTTTCAATAAACATACATTAAATACACAGTCCTACTACTTAGTAGTGCTCTCAAATCAGCAGTTGAAATTGGCCTACCTTAGACGATCGGAAGCAAAATGCTGTTGATTTCACATCAGCTTTTTCTTTTCCCATTAAGAGAAGGCTTTTGTCATCCATGAGACTCAAGTACTTTCCTGTTGTTACGTGCCGGAGCCGAAAGGGCTGCCCCCATCTTGTATGGCTCCCACTCCACCTAAGAGTAAGATGGAAAGAAACAACCTTCAGAAGACCAGTGGCTTTAGAATGCTACTCTGATTATAAAGTGGACCCGAATTAATGTTTCCATGGAGATCCATGTGGTCAGGACTCCATGTTTCCAGTCCCTGGTTTTCTCTTGTATAAACCATTGTTACTAGATGTGTCAGAACCAGTTGATTCATTGGAAGCAACGCATGATGTATAATTCCATAATACAGTAGGCTGTCTAATGTAAGCCAAGGAATGGAATGGTGTCCTGGTGACATGGCAATATGAGGGAGACTACTTACAATGCCTTGTCTGTGAAGCACTGGCAACGGAGGTGGTTGCAACCAGGAATTAAGATCAAATCTGGATAAAAACAGCTAGTTAAATCTAATGTTCACAGGATGTTGGTGTACAAGAATGCAATGGGGCAAAGTACGCTTTCATAAATCTTGAATAATGCGTGAACCTTTTTGCTATGAATTAGTCAAGAAGACCTTATTAAAACGGATTAATTAGCACACCTTGCAAATGTGCTTATGTGGGAGCAGCAACAGTTAATATCCAAAGTAGCATAGTGCAATTCCATGTCTATTCTTAGACACCTGTTCACCATTTATAACAACATATATAGCTTCACCACCTGCACAGACTCATAGACCTTGATTATTAAAGATTTCCACCTGCACAAAGTGATGCAAAGCATAACAAATAATGGCTCCTTGAAGCAGGCGTTAAAAAGGAGGAAATTTTGTATTTCTCAAAACAACTCACAAATTACATGTGTGCTCCAGTGCAATGTGTAGGCTGCTTCAGAGCTTCTCTAGGCATGGGTTTGCACCGGAAGGGTATGCTTACAGTGCAAATCCTATGTTAGACAGAGTACACTCACCTCAGTGCCGCTGTGCGAGACTGTACATTGTCCAAGGCAGTATTTTTATTGCACCAGTGCAGGGAATAACAAGAAGCATGTCTCTGGGAAGTTCCCGTCCTCCCTTGTCCCACAACATAACGCAACTGCTCTCCGTTGTGCTAAAAAAAATATGGGCCCCTGTTCTTCTGGCGATAACTTTTCTGTCCTTCAAAGAGAAAATTGCCATTTTGCCTACACTGCTGAAAGCAGATTTTATATTGTACACTCCAGTTGGTCAGATCACGAAGGCCAACAGCCCCTTTCCACAAATGCAATGAGACACAGATCAGGGCTGTGCATCTTTTAAACAAAGCAGTTCTACTGTCTACAGCACAAGATCTCACTTGCTACGTCTATGAGCTGTGTCATGAACATGCACATAGGTGCAAATCGAAGCTGTGTACCTGCTTCTGAGCATAATATCGATCTCTAGAGCACATACATAAACTTGGAAATGCCCTGAAACATTCCGACTTAGTGCATAAGTTACAGACAGCACAGGTAGAAAAAGCACATTAGCAATGACAGCTTTGTGTTTCTGCAGCTCATGCACTAATATGTAGATTTACAGAGTTAGTGCATTGCATAAACATGTCCCTCAAAACAGCTGCACACTCTGTTCTGTGCCTGTGTACCTTGTCCGTGGCTCTGTGAGTGTAAGCATCACGTTGGCTGTGATGCGCATCTTGAATGTGAGGTGTTCCATGCAGCTAGTGGGGATGTTCATGTAGGTGGTACAGCTGATGGTCTCTTTCAATCGGTTGTGAGCTGGTTTGTGTGAATATGAACGAGTGGGGTGCTGTGGGTGCAGGAGTGTTGGATGTTGAGTGCAGGCAAATGTAAGACAACATGCAAGAGGTGCATGTGAACTCTCGTCAGTGTTGTAAGGTACAGCGTGGCAGCAATGTGATGAGCAGCAGCCAGGGTTCAAAGAGTGGAGGAGTGTGTCAGAGTAGCAGTGGATAAGGGGAAGCCCAGGGTTCCTGATGCTGGGCACGGTTCTTGTGCAGACAAATGCAGATGGGCTCAAGTAGGTCCTGGGAGGGAGGAGGAGTGCAGTGGGTGGAGGGGGTGTGCAATTGGGAAATGATGTCCTCTTGTCTGGCTTCTTCTAGAAAGAATCCACATTCTGTCTGTGGAAGGTGTAGTACAGGTCATTGTGCCTTTATGACATGTATCAGTAGAGAAAAAGTAGCTAGAAAATCATAATAAATAATAATTAACTATCTTCATGAAACCTCCTTTTTTCCCATCTCGGTTCCTGCTACCCTTTGCTATTGCAGATATGTGTTCTCTTTGGCACCACTCTTCCTTAAGCTATAGTTTCCCCCTGTTACCTCTCTTTTTGCATCTTTCTATTTTTCCTGTCATCCATCTTACAGCAACCCATACATTTGACACTAATCAGGGGAGGTGTAACCCTAGACTTCCATGGCAATAGTAAATAACAGAACTTCAATACAAAGGTTGCACTTAAAACAAATGTATTCTCATCCTGAGGTCTCCATTTCACCTGCTATTCTTCCTCCCATGCCTCTGCAGCTTCCCTTCTTCTGCCCTACCCATTTCTCTGCAGCTTTACCACCACTATCTGCACCTGCAGCTCCATTTCACCTCTCATTTTCTCCCTCTGGCCTCCCCCCTGCAGTTCTAGCTCCCTTGCCTTTGTGAGCTTTCCATTTCCCCCTTCCTCTTCTTCTCACCCCACCCCTCTCATGTCACACTTCCAGTCTCCTTTTCCCCTATTCCTTCTCCCGCTAGACCTTAGATCCTTTCTTTTTTACCTGCCACTGAAGCGCTTCAACTTTTTTTGATGATCATTACTCCCTCATAGGACCTCCTCATCCCAGTCATTACCATAGTGGGGCGGTCCCACCTCCGAACAGGCACCTAACATCCTAGTCTGTTCTTTATTTTTGTATATAAGTCCCTCCCACTCGCCTCCATGCCTGCTTGCTTTCCTGTCCTGCAACAGGTGAGTGTAACACGCTTTCACACTAGTGAGTAGGTTGTGCTTTTGGTACTTGTTCTGATTACTTGTGCACCCTGCAATGATGAACAGTGTGTGCTGCCTTACTGCATTCACTTTTCACTGTGGGGGGGTACATGAGTAATTTGTTGCTCTGTTCGTGGACTTTCTCCCTGTGCATGTGCTTGGCTGGGGTGAGGAGTGTTGTGCGCGGTTTGCAGGCAGGCCGGTCAAGTGCTGAGGCTACTTTTGGCAGTACTTGGATCCCACAGCTGTGGCTTTCTTGTACGGGGGAATAGGGGAAGTGGCAACCCTGTCTCTTAAGCTTCTGAAGTCTTGTGGGGAGTGAAACTTGGTTCCTAAAAGAGGTATAAATAGGAAGTTGTTGCTGGGCATAACTTACTTCCTGCTTGACTGGTCAACTCTTTCTGTTGTAATATGGAGAGTGAGGAGTCTGTGGCTACACCCGGGAAATCTGCTTCCAAGAGGAATCATATTCAGGACTTGAAGGATGGTGATTTGTTGCAAATTTCCAGGGCTGATTTGCAGGATTTGATTAATACTGTGGGGGTGGTGATGCTGAGATGGACAATCCCCCTAACAGCAAATATTTGCAAGGGAAAGATTTCTCTGATATGTTGGTACATATTCCGGACACGCTTGGTTTTGAGCCTAAGTCTCTGGTGGAAGATGGGTTTTATTCATAGTACAGTGCCTCTATGGTGGATGATTTGCCCTTGCATGATATCATAATGAGATCCTTGCTAAGGAGTGGGAGAACATGGGTAAAAAAGAAAGGTATTCCATGCTTCTTGAGCAAGCGATATCTGTTGGCACAGTTGGATAACCAGTTCCTGAAGGTCCCAATTGTCAATTTCATCTTGTCCTCTATTGCCCCTTCGTCTTTATTGTCTTCTGAGGAGGCCATGCTTTTGGATCCAGTGGAGAAGAAGGAGGAGGCTGGTTTGAAGTGTGCTTACACAGCTTCTAATTTTGGGATCAGGCCTGTACTTATTCTGCCTATGCCTCACAGGTCCTCATTAAGGATTTTGAGAGACTGTTTGACTGCCTTCGGGATCAAGGGGTTCCAGCACCTGTCCTGGCTCCAATGGAGGTCTTGGCCCAGTTTCTCTCTGACGTCACATTTGATACCCTGTGGGCTTTTTCCTCCCTGGTGGGGGTAGCAGTGGCTGGTCAGAGGTCTCTGTGGACAAAGCCATGGCGACTGGAGGTGTTTATTCATAAGTTGCTATTTGAAGGTCCTAAGCTGTTTGGTGATGAGTCAAATGCTATGGTGCAATGTTCTGCTGAGTGGAAGAAGATGTTGAAGCCTTTCCAGTCTGTGCTGAAGAAGAAGTCTTTCTTTCACAAGCAGAATTTTCAGGTGGTGGTGTCCTCGTCTCAGCCCTATCATGGACGGGCTCAAGGTTGGGGGGCCGCATTCACCAACATATTCTGTGCTGCCCCAGGTTCAGCAGTCCCAGTGAAACAGTCAGACATGACTATGCCGGGGTCAGGCCAGGTTCAGGATATTCCAGGAGCAGTAGTTCCAGCTGATTTCTGACCGGTGGGTTCTACTGATCATCTGCCAAGGGTATCAGATTCCATTTGTTGGTCCTCCTCCAAGTGGTCACTTTCGGGATACCCCATTGTCAAAAGACACTCTGAAGGAGTGGAGAAGCTGCTCATAAAGGGAGCCATCACCAGGAAGCGGGCAGTGGAGGAAGGACTAAGCTTCTACTCTATTCTTTTCTTGGTTTGCAAACCAGATGGTTCTTACTGCCCAGTATTGGATCCAAAGACCCTGGACAGGTTGGTGAAGGTGAAATCATACTGAATAAACACTTTGCAGTCCATCATTCCTTTGCTCCAAAAGGGCAATTTTTGGCGATCCTGGGTTTAGGGGACACCTATTTTCACACCCCTGTCCAACGGAACAGCCAGCAGTTTCTGCAGTTTGCTGTGAACGGGGCCCGTTTCCAGTTTCAGGTGTTACCCTTTCGGTTGTCAACTTCTCATTTAACTTTTGCCAAGGTATTGGCTCCAGCTGTGGGTGTTTTGCGGATTCTAGGGTTCTCTGTCTTTCCCTATCTTGATGGTTGTTTGATCTGAGCTTCCTCTCTTCCTAAGGCCCTGCTGGCGGTAGAGGCAACCATGGCTCTCTTTCAGCAATTGGGCTTCAGATTGAACCTGGAGAAATCACAGCTAGTCTCTGTTCAGCAGTTGCAGTTTATCGGTGCTGTGTTTAACACTCAGATCGGGGCACTTTTTCTTCCAGCTGCTTGCAGAGAGATACTGAAACATCTTGTGTTGGCCTTCTTGTCTCAGCACTCGACTCCAGCTTGGACCTGGTTGAGGGTGATGGCTTCCACCACCACGGTGGTTCCCTGTGCTCGTCTTCACCTAAAGCCTCTCATCACTCATCTGTTGTGCCACTGGAATCCCTCCCTTGCAGATTAAAACTCTCAGGTTCCTCTCACCCCTGTTCTTGTTCAGGAGTTGGGATGATGACTGCATACACCCAACTTGGAGAAGGGGGTCAGTTTCCATCTCCCTCCTTCCCTGTTGTTGATGACAGATGCCAGTCTGTGGAGTTTAGGGGCGACACTGGAGTCCTTGAAAGCCAAGGGTCAATGGCCTCTGAGAGACAGCGCTCATTCCTAGAACTGGCAGGAGCTGGTTGAAATCTGGGAGGCAGTGCAATTCCTTCAGGCCCATTTGTTGGGAGTGAACCTGTTGGTTCATACCGACAATCAGGTGGCCCGTTCTTACTTGAATCGCCAGGGAGGCATGCAGAGGACCCCTTTGAATCATCTGGCCTCCCTGATTTTCTCCTGGGGGGAGACCCATCTCAGAGCACTGAGGGAGCCCTACATTTGGTGTCAGTTAAATTTCCATGCAGACTGCTGGAGCCGCAACCTGTTTTCTTCGGTTCTGTATCATCTGTCAGTGCCCCTGTTCAGGGGCATTTGCCTCCAGTCTGGAGACCCTTGGATCAACCTCTTTGCATCTCCACACAATGCCCTCCTTCTCCGTTTCTGTTCGGAGGTGGTTTGTCCTTTGGCATGGGTGAATGCCCTTTCGATTCCTTGGCCCTCGGGTCTTCTGTATGCCTTCCCTCTGATTCCCCTCCTCGTGAGGGTGTTTCAGAAGATTCAGGTGGATAGGGTGTCTTTAATCCTGATTACCCCTTTTCGGCCTTGTCACATTTGATTCCTTCTGTTGCTTCTGTTGTCCCAGGAAGGTTTCTTTGGTTACCAGTGATCCCGTCCCCGCTTCAGTACCCAGTCCTGTCTTTGCCCCGTCTCCGTCAAGTGAAAATGATGGCTTGGCTCTTGAATGCTTAACGTTGGAGTCACTGGGGTGCTCTTCCCTGGTGGCACAGGATATTAAGTAATCCCACAGGGATTCAACTTTTAACTCTTACAATAAACAATGAGGCTCTTTTGTCAAGTGGTGTACCCCTCCAGGGGTGCATCTGGGTGCTGGGTAGCTGGTAAAGATTCTTGAGTTCCTGGTGGATGGCTTTTTGAAGAATCTTGCACCCTCTACTCTGGCTGCTCAATAATCTGCTATCCACGCCGGTAGGGGTCATGGGATGCCCTGGAAGGTATTGCTCATTTGGTGCTTCAGTTGTTGCTGAGTTTTTGGCTCCATTCACCAGGATCTTCTGTAATTGTTCCTTCCCGAGATTTGCCGACTGTACTTCAGGGTCTCCAGTTGTCCCCTTTTGAGCCTTTGTTGGAGGCCGATTTGGTCTGGTTATCTGCTAAGTTGGCATTTTTGCTGGCCATTACTTCAGACCATTGACTGAAGGAATTGGGGGCTTTACTGATTTTCTATCCTTATTTACAATTTAGGGTGATTCTGCGGTTGGATCTGTCTTTTCTCCCTAAGGTTTCTCCTAAATTCCATTTGCAGCCGGAGGTGGTTCTTTCTGATTTTCCTGGGAAAGAGGATGCTCAAATTCCTTCTATTGTGGATGTTCGAAGGGCTCTTCAGATTTATCTGCAACTCAGTCAGGGGTTTTGCTTTTCTCCCGCTCCGTTTGTGTCATTTGGGGGGTGGCTAAAGGGAAGAAGGTGTCTACTTCCACTATCAGTAGATGGGTGTGCATGGCGGTTTGACAGTCATGTAAATCTTTGGAGCTGGCTCCACCAGCTCAAGTTCAGGGCTGTTACACTAGGTCTGTGTGTGCTTCCTGGCCCGAGGCTGCGGCGTTTCTGTCCCAGAAATCTTTAGGGCTGCTACCTGCAGTCGCACACTTCCATCAAGCATTATCAGCTAGATGTGTTGCATGTTTCCATGGATAATTTTGCTGTTGGCATTATGAAGGCAGCTGTAACTTGATCTTGATTTAATAAAACCTTGAGTTGGTCATGAGTTTTTGGTGTCAAGCTTCATTATTGTGTTAGGGCTTGTGAAGTCCTCACCCTGGTAATGACTGGGACGAAGATGTCCTATGAGGGGGTAACGTGTTGTTACTTACCGGTAATTTTTAATACCCCAATTAAGATCCTCCTCGCCCCAGTCATGTCCCCTCCCTCCCTCTATTATTGTGTCTGGTCTTGTTAGGAGCAGGCATGGAGTGAGTGGGAGGGGCTTATATTAAAAAATAAAGAACAGACTAGCGTGTTAGGTGCCTTTTGGGAGGTGGGACCTCCTCACTATGGTAATGACTGGGACAAGGGGGGGCCTTAATTGGGGTAATGAAGATTACCAATAAGTAACAACACATTGTTATTCATTGTTTTAATTTCATATATTTGTTACATTTTTCTTTCACTTTTTCACTGCGCCGTAGCACCCACCACCTTTGTGTTGTATATTGCCACCATCTAAATTCAAATTAAAAAATACGATCGATTTTTTCGGGTACTTTTTGGTCTTCCTTCAAACTACTTTCTGTTCTATGGTTGACAGTACTGTGAATCACTCATCTTCCGTCTGAAATGGTACATACATTATTTTTTTCTAAGGAAACGCCGCTTTTACCCAGCTTCACTTATATGATTACTGCGTAGCACTGCATACTTCTGGTATCACTGTAACCTTTAAAGCACATAATGCAAAAGTCTTATTTTATTAATGCAGTTGTTTATACATTGCTTTAAAAAGGTAATACAAAAATACTCGTGAGAACTAGGCTAGGCATGGCCTCAAGCTGAACGAACTGGAGATCATTCTATCAAGACACCTCTCTCTACAGTCTTTACCTTGACTCAGATAATAACTACGAATGTTTGGCACTTCAAGAGACATACCCAACGGGGTGAAGTGACGTGCACGTAACGTGATTGACTGCTGCAGGTAGCGTGAGGCGCGCGCACACTGCCTGTCAAAAGGCGACCACGCGCCCTTGTGATCGGGCGTCTTTATTTTTTCGGAAGCTCCTTCTGCACAACTCTGGTCCTGTCGCACTTCATCTGACATGATGTATGACAGGGGGGACGTGACACAGCAATCACACCCGAAGACGACGATCAGGAAAGAGTATCGTCATAAGAATGCCACTGTTCATCTCCGTCTGCATCTGGAATGACAGCAGCACCGAAAACCATCTCTTCAGTGTAGCAGTTTTGACATTTTAGTATCATTGTAGGCGATCTTACAGCTCTACCGTGATGCGGTAATCTTCCCCCTTGCAGCTCTTGTCACTGATACTCCAGAAAGGAACATTTTAAAAAAATGTTAGACAGATTTCTGGAATGAAAGAGACTTCTTAAAACGAGAGCCAAAGAAGTGTCTGCTTTTAAATTAAGTCATTCACAGTTTACCAGAATGTGTTGTTAAACAAAGCCAAGGACGCAGGGTTTGATTTTTCTGACGTTATATGTCACAATATCTATCTCAATAATATCGGCCTGCACATCGACTCCACAACTTCAACTACTAGTATGTCTTCAAGAGAAGCACACGCTCGGAAGTACAGACTTACCATTCTTAACTCCCCATCTTTAGGTCAAGTGAGATGCTTATCCGACCTGTTGGTATGTATTTGGGCTTTTAACCACGCCCACCGCACGCCCATCCACTTGTTCGTGGGCTTGCCTTTCAAAAATCCTTTCTTTTCGTTGGTAACTGCTTTACCTTTGTCCCTCCTTAGGCGGTTTTGGTTTTGTTAGGCCTTGGGGACCAACCCTGTTACATAGATAATTGCACGTTTGCCCATAACTTTGACTGCGAGCGAACTTCTTTTCACTTTTGTCTGTCTCCTTCATGCTCACTGAGGCGTTTTGAATCGGCTTGCTTATGTCAACTGTTTTACTTTTTTATTTTCCGTTTGTGTGACAAGAAAAGTCTAGTAAGTAATTTAGAATGCTTATAGCTCTAACTCGAGCAAACGCAAGACCCATTGCATTGCAAATGCTTGTTTTATCTTATGTGAGTAATCAATATTGTGAAGGCCAGGTTAGTGCATTCATATTGCAACCTTTGATATTGTATAAGAACTCCTTTTTTTGGTGTCTTCAGAAGTGCTTTCTTATGTAGGTTTTTTACTCGATGGGAAATTTGCCTACTACACCACTTATAGATGGGAAAGTACATGGGGCCTGTACAATTAAAAAGACATAAGAGCACAGCGAGCGGCTCACTGCTCCTAAGATGGGTGTGCCAGGTATAGAACTGAGGTAGGAGAGTGAGTAGCAACAAAAAACTGCTGTTAGGGAATGCACAGAAGGGTCCACATTATACAAACACCAAGCTACCAATCAAACACACCATGCTTCCCCACGGATGTTCTTTTGCACACGTTATGACCCCTGAAGGCCCTTAAAAGCTGGTGGACAGGTATGCTTGCAGAGGCTCTATCATAGTGGCTCCTGCCACAACTTCACTGTATGTGTAGGGACAGCTCAGGTATACTCGTGGAAAGGAAGCAGCACCCCTGCTCTTCAAGGAGGGAAGTATTCTGTGACTGCTCCTCGAAGGTTGGGTGGTAGTAATTCATTGAGATCATCTGAGCCATTAACTATCACCCATGCTCCTAGTGAGGGGTTGCTCAATGTGCATTTGCTTCAAAAATTTAGAGCATAGGCAGGCTCTAAATGATTCCTTCATCAGCATAGGTCCGCGGTCCTATGCCCATGGGTACCACCTTTGTGCACACTGAATTGCTAAGAGCTTTGAGGCTACAGAAACGGCTGCTGTCTCTTCTATAATCCCAAAGTACACCGGAAGTGTGAATGCCTCCAATGCTCCAGTTGTGCTTTTGATAAGTCAGCTCCTAACCTCTACATCTTTGTTGAATCTGCTTTCATCTCCACCCCTTTCGTTATTTTCACACTTTGATCAGTCTATAGGCAGCACTTTAAGTCTTATTCTACCCGTGAGTCCATGGCAATTGTAATTTCCAGCACCATTTCTTGGTACTGTAAAATAAGCCAAACAAGTACCGGAATGGGGCAAATTTACTTAGAAGTCGTACAGTGCATGGAGAGAACAGGACTGCACCATATCTATTCCCCTAGCAATTGAAGCACTTTAGGCTACATAGTGCCACATAACAATCCCTGTTTCATGTTACAAGTATGTCTGGGTGACATAAAGGATAGGTTTTGTACTGGAAGGGAATCTTTGCAATATTTGAGCCACAGATTTTTGGAATTAAGTGTTATTTATTCTATTCCACCATTGGGTTGTATCATCACCCTGTCCCGATGTAGAAAGGGTCTGTGTGGTTTTTTTTTGCCTGCCGTCAGCGGATACCTTATCTTTTAGACCTAGATATAGTAAGACCTTGCACCTTCACAAAGTGATAACAAGGTGTTTTGCATTGGAAAATGCCCTTTTCTCAGAGTAAAAAGTGCTTAGCACTGCTTTCCCTTATTTTGCCTCAAGGGGACATTACTAGAACATTACTTCGGCAAATCAGCACAAACACCTGTAGGTTTTGATGCAAAGCCAATCCACAATAAGAGCCAATGCATTTCTACAATGTAAATACTATGCTCTGCAGTACATACTCATCGCTGCTCCATGGTGTGAATCTATGCGTTGTGAAAGGCAGTTCATTTAGAGCACCAGTACAGGGGAATAGAGGAGCAGAAAGCCTGTTTTTATAAATATGCCCTGCATTGTGTTTTCGCTCTTGCCCAGCGCAATGCACAACACTGCAACTAATTTGTTTGGTGTGCTGCCTTAAAACGTATTAAGTCGGTCTGTAAAAATCTTCCAGTTAGTGCATGAGCTGCCGACAGCAGAGATTGGAAACACCAGGTAGTCATTGCTTAATCATGTTCCAAGCTCTGGTATCAGCAACAAAAGCACTAACTCAAAGATTGTTTGAGCTATTGTGTGTACAAAGGATGGAACAAATAAACGTGCAGTCCCATTCTGCGTAGGCGCTACGCAAAGAATAGGACCATGATACAAGCCCAGGAACTAGTTTCAAGGGGGTGCTGAGACTGCAGAAACTGTCAATATCTGCTTTACTGAAGAACATTCCGCCGTGCTCTTTGCCCACCTCCAAGCCTCCACAGAGACCATCAATACATAATCTTTTTTATGTGCTACTCCAATATCGTGCAATCTATCTCCGCATTCTCTCTTTTTTTAATTAATATATATTTGTGTTTTACTTACGCAACTCTTAAAGTTTCTAGTCTCCAAAGAGATCGAGCATGAATCGACACAGCCCCTCCTTCATAGTGTACGTTTCTGAAAAAAAAACAGAATGCAACATTAAGTAAAAGCTTCTATTCTATCAATTTACTTCTGTCTTTTGCAATTTTATTCATTACTAGATGTGTCCCACTTTTTGTTACGCTGTGCTTCTAAGGACATATTAAGGAAATGCTACGACTATTACATTTCAAAGTTAATTTTTGTCATATTTTATTTAGAATTCATCTAATGTGCAAACAAAATGCAGTGCAATGTAGCTTATTGCAGTGAAAACATAATCGTATCCATTTTGACTCATGTAGAAATAAAATTCTCAGCCTGAAGTTCTAGTCAGTATCTTCTTCAATGTATGTAATTTACTGGGTAATGGTTATGTAGCATTAAGCCTACTCAACGGAGATCGAGTCTGTGGGTGACCACTTCACACGATAAGTTAGCCAGACCAGAAACAAAATGACTCGTTGAATCTCAGGAGAGAGAGGCCGCTAATGAATTAGAATTGAGCCTTTATTAGGTTCTCACCTCCTTAGTCAGACCTCGGAAACACCAGAGGCGGTGGCTCGCGCTGCTGTGAAGTACATAAGTGACCCCAATTTGGCACATTTTATGAGTGCCTTCATTTCCGCCCCAGATTTACATAGGCAGCTAGATGACTGAGTTCACATTGTGTGCTCGGAAAAACAAGCTCACAAAAAACCCGTGCAATGCTACCAGGCAAAAAGGCCCCATGGGCAGTAAAAAGATATGCCATCCTCTATTGTGCCATGCCACAAGGGTCATTGGGCATGTTACAACAGCACTTATTCCAGGTGCCGGACATATTGTTTCTGCCTGTCCTCGAAAGAAGAGTACCTTCACGTATTTTCAGATGGATTCCTCTCTTTTGTCTGTAGAATGCAATACCCCTGAGCGCGGAAACAGTGCGGTGAAATAGAGATGTCTATTTGCTTTCTGCCGATTGCGCATGTATGGCTGCACATTTTAAAATGTGTTGCGTATTAAACAAAATCCATTCCATGATGGCTGCCAATGCGCACACATGCGAGATACATGCACTGCTGTATAGGCCGCCATTTGTAACATACCATTCTCACATGGTGAACACCAGTATTAGAATAGTAAATGAAAATGGCCAAAAAACCGAAAAATAAGTGTGCACGAAGAGCAAAAATGGATGTGTATAGCCTGCCTGGACTTAGCAGCTGTCGGTCAACCTAGTTTAAAAAAAACACAAGAAAACCTTTTTGCCAAAAAACTATGTTCAACACTGGGAGTGGGCGGGACTCTGTGCACTGGGGAGTGGTAAAGTGGGGGTTGAAGAGAGCAAAGGGGGAGAGACAAGAAAAATAGGGGGACGGAGCAAGACACCACACTCACTATAACGGAGCACTGTAAGGAAAATAAAACACACATTGATTGGCACATTGAATAGGTCAGACCAGTCACAATGGTGCATTGGCAGAAGCTGTTACTAGATGTCCTTCTTGAGTCAGACGCAACTGTTTAAAAAGCCTTTCACAAGGCTGAAATTACCACAAGTTATTACTAGATATCTCTCTTGAGTCCAATGCAGCTGATTAAGCAGGCTTTTAAAAATCTATAGTACCACAAGGTTACTAGATGTTCCTCTTGCATCATAGCATTTGATTGAAAAGATTTTCGCAAAACAGCAGTACAACAAGAGATGTCCCTTTCAAGTCAGATGAGACTGCCTGAAAAGTCTTTTGCAAACCTGCAATACCTTAAGTTACAACTAGTTGTCCTGCTTGAATATGAAGCAACTACTTGAAAAGTATTTCGCAATGCCTAAGTACTGCAAGACCACCGTAAACAGAAAAGTGAATGGTGAAAAATCCCAGAATTACCTCTTGAAATTACCATATAAAAAAGGAAAATCGCAGGACAACACACAAGGACATTTTTCCATTGGTCACAGGAATGCAGGCATTTCCCTATACTATAAGTAAGACAACAGGAAATCAAATTACCAAGCAAATATATATAATGTGTACAGAGGAAAGATCAGTTGGACATTCAAAATGAGAGT
Organism: Pleurodeles waltl; assembly: GCF_031143425.1. Classification (NCBI taxonomy): domain Eukaryota; kingdom Metazoa; phylum Chordata; class Amphibia; order Caudata; family Salamandridae; genus Pleurodeles; species Pleurodeles waltl. The sequence continues at coordinate 578,563,666 of NC_090444.1, read as the reverse complement.
AAAAAATGAAGGGACACCTCATAGGAACACTTGATTGGGAGAAAGAAACACTTCACCAGACACCCTAGGGTTTCTCATCATCGTTGTACCCTACTGAGACAACGCAACTGAAGGGAACACTTTACCTATTGCTGTAACCATAGATCTGTTACTAGTGTATACAATGCTGATGTGCTTCCAGAACACAAAAACATTAATTTTTCTTTGCTGTGGGAGATATATATGGTCGTCAAAGAGGACCAGTCTGGTTTGTGAGTGAAAAGCAACAGTCTAAGATCAATCAGGAAAAATCATTATCTAAGGTGTTCAGCTCTGCACAGTTTATTTTGTTGGTAGTGGGGCAGCACCAATTAATCATTGTTTATAAATGCATTAACCTGTATGTATGTCTGTCATGTGTGCGCACTGAAAGCTTGTGAAACGTGTGTCAGTCTGAATACTGAAGCCAGGGGGATCGAATTAGGATGCCCCTATCTTAGCATGGCACAAGATGGAGGTTGAGGATAGCTTCCTCTCACAGTGGAAGTTTATTGCCTGCATTCCTGTGGCTGGAAGGTGGTGACGCAGGCACTGATGTGGTGACAGTTTCACCTCCAGTTCTTTTTCTTTTCCCTGTGGGGTTCCACAGGGTTCTTCATTAAGCCCCACTTGTATGTGACCCCATTTGCCTCACTGATCAAATCCTTTGGGTTTTCTGTTGTTAGCTACGCCAACAACACACATTATCTCAATTTCAGGCAACGAATCATTAGTTAATCGGATATTGGCTGCGTTTAACTTCTTTAGTTGTATGCGCCCCATCATACTCTGAATGTCAAATAACTGTTTAAAATTAAATTCAAGTAAGACTTAGGTTTTGGTGTTAGGGAGTAACAGATCGTCCTGGTCCCCTGACTGGAGGCCCCCTGAATTAGGCTGCCTTCGGTCCCTGAATCCAATGTCAGAAATCTGGTGTCATATTTGAAGAGAGGCTTTCATTCGACAAACAAATCAATTTTGTTACATCTACATGTTTCCTTGCCTTGAAAACTCTTCAAAAGATCCTCTCTTTCATTCCTCTAGAGTTAAAGAAATTAGTTGTGACTGGACTTATTCTCTCTAAATTGGATTATTGTAACACCCTGTACATGACTCTTCAGAAGTGACTATTAAACAAACTGCATGTTCTACAGATAGCAGCAGCTAGACTTCTCTTAGGAATCCCCAAATATAATTCCGCTTCTAAAGCCCTGGTACAGCTGCATTGGCTTCTAGTACATAAGCACACCCACTTTAAAGTTCTATGTAATGTGTTTAAAGCCCTTCATGGTACAAACTCAAAATTCTTAAAGGATAAATTCAAATGGCATGTACTAGCTAGACCCCTAAGATCCTCACAGGCTCATAACCTGTGTTAGAAATGGGGTCTTCGGTAGGCAGTCAGGTCACCCCCTGTCCGAGCAAGGACCCTCAGTCTAGGCAGGGTAAAGGAGAATCACCCTTGGTTAACTCCTGCTCACCACCTTGGTAGCTTAGCACGAGCAGGCAGGCTTAATTTTAGAAGCAATGTGTAAGGTATTTGTACCAACACACACAGTAACTCGGTGAAAACACTACAAAATGACACAACACAGGTTTAGACAAATAGGGAATATTTATCTAAACATAACAAGACCAAAACGATAAAAATCTAATATACAAAAGTTCAGTTATGAATTTAAAAAGCAAAAAGAGTCTTAACTCCTTTAGAAAACAGTGAGAATGTTGTTAGCGTACAAAAGTACCTGGGTAGTGTCAAAATAAAGCTGCACGGGTGAGTGTGTGTCGGAAAAAGCCAGCGATGCATTGATTTCTCACTCATAAGCGAGAAAGTGCATTGTTCCTTCTCCGGTCGTATCGGCGTGCGTTGTTTCTTCTCTCCCACAACAGAGCGATGCGTCAATCCAGACGGGCACCTCGGGTCCGGGCAGGCTTTGCGTTGATTTTCACACCCAGCGATGTTGCGTCGAAATCCGGTCAGATGGTGTCAAGAAACATCGCTGCGTGGGGGCTTGCGTCGTGAACAGCAGCCGCTGCGGGTGTTGCGCATTGTTTCTCCATCTGCGTTGTGTCGATCTTCCAGCCCCGATGCAGGTGTAGCGTCGATGTTAGCAACAAGGTCAGTGGCATGTCGTTTTCCAGCCATGAGGCAGGTGGTGCATCAAAAGTTTCGCCGCATTTCGGTCTTTGAATGGATTTCTGTCCTTTTCCACCAGTTTCACCTTTCAAGGGCCCAGAGACAGGTTAGGGCACCACTTGGCAGGCAGGACTCTCAGCAGAAAGCCCAAGTGCTAGCAGAGAGAAGTCTTTGTTGTCCCTGAGACTTCAACAACAGGAGGCAAGCTCAGTTTCAAGCCCATCGAGGTTCTCCACCAGTGGTAAGTCACACAAAAGTCAGTTTTGTCCTCTCTCAGGTAGACACAGCTACTGCAGGCCAACCCAGCAAAGCACAGTGACAGGCAAAGGGGCAGTACTCCTCCTCTCTTCTCCTTGGCAGATGTTCCTCGTGGTTTAAGAAGTAATCTGAAGTTTCAGGGGTTTTGGGTGCTCTTTGTATACCCCTTTCTGCCTTTGAAGTAGGCCTACTTCAAAGAGAAGTCTCTGTTGTGTTCAAGATGCTGCCTTGCCCAGGCCAGGCCCCAGAAACACACCAGGATGTTGGATACTGGCTTGTGTGAGGGCAGGCACAGCCCTTTCAGGTGTAAGTGACCACTCCTCTCCTCTCCTCAGCCCAGATGGCCCATCAGGATATGCAGGCTACATCCCAGCTCCCTTTGTGTTACTGACTAGAGGAGAGGTACATAGAGCCCAACTGTTAAACTGACCCAGCTAGGGAATCCACAAACAAGCAAAGTCACAGAATTGTTTAAGCAAGAAAATAAATTCCTACTTTCTAAAAGTGGCATTTTCCAACACACAACCTAAAAACCAACTCCACTAAAAGATGTATTTTTAAATTGTGAGTTCAGAGACCCCAAACTCCACATATCTCTCTGCTTCCAAGGGGAATCTGCGCTTTAATAATATATAAAGGCAGTCCCCATGTTTAACTATGAGAGAGATAGACCTTGCAACAGTGATTACGAAATTTGGCAGTATTTAATTGTCAGGACATGTAAAAAAAAGTTTATGTCCCACCTTTAACATGCACTGCACCCTGCTCATAGGACTACCTAGGCCCTACCTTAGGGGTGCCTTACATATGTAAAAAAGGAAGGTTTGGGCCTGGAAAGTAGGTACATTTGCCAAGTCAAATTGGCAGCTTAAAACTGCACGCACAGACACTGCAGTGGCAGGTCTGAGCCATGTTTAAGGGCTACTAACGTGGGTGACACAACCAGTGCTGCAGGCCCACTAATAGCATTTGATTTACAGGCCCTGTGCACCTATTGTGCACTTTACTAGGGACTTAATGGTAAATCAAATATGCCAATCATGGATAGCCAACTTACACATACAATTTATACAAGGAACACTTACACTTTAGCACTAGTCAGCAGTAGTAAAGTGTCCAGCGCAAACAAAACATCAAAAACAGAGTCCAGCACACAGAAACAACCTGGGAACTAGAGGCACAAAGTTAGGGGAGACCATGCCAATGAAGCCAAGTCTAACAACCTGGTAATTCCTCAGTTTAAGAAAGTCAGCTGGGGCGGCCACAGCTTTTTCCATGCAACATCAAAACTAGGGAATTCTCTTCCTGCTGTCTTGAAGAATTGTTCATCCCTTTTTGGCTTTAGGAAAAAGCTCAAGACTTGGCTTTTTAATCTGTGATTCACAGTTTGTACTTCATTTCTCCTGCCTCCTATTTGTAGTTTAGCGCCACGACATGCAGTATACGCATACTTTATAAAATGTCCTTTTATTTCATTTTATGACGATGGAGACAAGGCTAACCTTGGAAATTCCATGAAGACTTTGTTAGCAAGGGGCTTCTGATTATTTCTTCCTGCCCACTACTATTCAGTAGATGGCACTTCACTCTCTGTTGTTAAAGATGATGTAATTCCTCTACCAGGCTTGTTATTTTGTCTGTCATTGGTTACTGCTTCATGAAGGTTGATGAAAGCCGGATGTAAAAAACTCACACCTCATTGTGTCAATGTTGTGGGTGCTCTGCTTGGAAACAGCCCCAGTGTTACCTGCTGTAAAAAGCATAATATTTTGCAAAGGCTGTTTATTTAGGGTGACCAACCCACTCTGTTCCAGTCCTAAGCCCTTGATCAAGGAAATGGGTGCACCTTAAAGTACTCAATGAGCCGCTGTCTGACCAGTTTTGGTGTCTGCCTGACAGCCACTTCCCCAGAGAAGAAGGGAAACCACCTGAAGCCACTATGTTTTGCTGGAGGAGCTAAAGATCTGACTGAAGAAGTGTAGTGCCTGTCTGCTAGCTGAGAGAGTAAAAGAGTGTGTCTGGTCTGCAGGACTAGAGGCTGTCCATTAAGGAAAGGATCAGCATGATCCTGGAGTGACAAGCTCCCGGAGGAAGTTGGTGAACTTCAGAGAGCAGTCCAAGAATGAACGGTGCTGAGAGGTAAACCAATGTTTCTCTGTTCAGTACTGATGAAACTGCTCTTAAGTCTTCCATGACATTGTGAAACAATCAAACAGCCTGCCATCGGCCAAACTGATTGGTGCTGCCATTGCTGACCCAAGAACCAAATTGCTGCCACAGCTGGAGGCCCAAAACTGGCCTGGTGGTCGAAACAACCTTGTCACTTAAGGAGCCCTCGCCCTGTAGGCTGCAACCCCAGCGCTGAAGTGGTGGTTCCTTGCTGAGAACAAATGCTGCCAAGTATATGGAAAATGCCATATGCACAGCCATTGCTGCAATAAAAAGTCTAAGAGAAGTCTTTGCCATGCTTGTGGGAAAACCCTCCATGCTAGCTGCATGAGGACTCTCACGAATAAGGGTAATTGCCTGGGGAAGACACCTGGGGAAGAGAGAGACAGACACCTGTGAGAAAAAAACACAACTCTTGCTGAGGCTACAAGAACTTAAAAACCATCTTAAAGACTTTGAACTTAGTTGCTGTAAGAAATTGGGTTATAAGTTGAGAAGGATGGGAGCCTCACTCAAATAATAAAAACAATCATTGTCAGGGTGAACCACAAAAGTCACTAAACAAACTCGGCTGGTACCCTAAACATTTGGTGGGGCAACCAACTAAATATTTAGGGTACCACACACATGTGGGAGGGAGGGAAAATAAAAATAAAAATAGTACAATTACTTCCGTTGGCTCTCCTCCTCTGGTCCTCATGCAGTCCCTTGGCGGTCTGAGTGCAGCAACTGAAATCTCCATACCAACCTAGATTCTGCTCTTATGCTGCTGATAATGTTAGCAGCATGAGAGCAGCACCAGGATTGTCTGGAGCTGGCTGCCTCGACGCTCCAGCAGGCACTGGGGCCTGTGCCGGCTCTCCATTCGGCAGTCTCAGGCAGCTGAGTGGAGAGATTTACACTGCACAGGTCAGGCTGGCCGTCGCAAGCCAGCCTCCCAAAATGACATGCGCAGTGTAAACTGGTTGAGTGAACATCACTCCCCTGCTGCTAGTCAGCAGCAGTGGCCCCGCCCCCAAACACATCTCAGTTTGAGAAAGGGACCAAATCAAATGGTAATAAATGTATTTTATTACCATTTTACTTTTCACCTTTTTAGCGGTGCTGGCAACAAGGGGGCAATGCTCCTCTCCCCTAATGGAGTGGCCAACAATGAATAAACTTGTGGTTAACACTATGGTAGCTTGACACAACAGCAGTCAAGCTCAACTTAAAGGCGATGTGTAAAGTATTTATTTGACACTTAAACAGTAATAAAATAAAAACACAACACCAGAAAAATCCCAAAATAAGTTAGAAAAACAGAGATCCAAAAATCCAATCAGTAGAACCGGAATTATGAATTCTTAAAGTTTCAAGTGAAAATAGTGCCAAAAATCACAAACATCCAATGCTAGTTATCTGGACACTTTGGACTGAGTCAAAGTCACAAGTTCAAGCTGACCGCAATGGATTGCGGGACGCATACAAGGTTTGTTCTGCTGAAGATTTCACCATCTCTGAATCCAAGTCCACATGGGGAGCTGCAGCTGCACTTAGCATTGGCAGTCAACATGAGAAGACCATTGTCTGTGCCAGGAGTAGATCGGGTGTCACTGATAGTCGTTGTTCAGCGCTAAGAGTCGGTCATCGTTGGAGCTGCAGGTTGGCAGTCGACGCAGACTGCCACTGTTGGTGCTGTCAGAACAGACAAGTAGAGAAAGTCGTCACCGGAGATTCACATTGGCAGGCATTGTGAATGGTCGGCGGGCAGCGCAAGGAATCTGTTTCGGGTTGTGAAGAGCTCAAAAACCTCTGGAGCTTCACCTGGAGCACAGGACTTGCATTTTTGAAGCAGGATGAGTGACCTATTAGGCAAGCCAAGAGTCCAAGACCTCCAGGGGCACCTCTTGGGGATCAAGAATCACTTCAGCAGTGGCCAACAGCAGGGCCCAAACAGGTCCAGTTGATGTTGGTCAGCTGGGCAGTTGCAGGAGAGGTTTCTGGAAGCCTGTAGTGCCCCTGAAATTCAAACAAGAGGCATACCAACTGACCCTTAGAGCAACTTCTGGGAAGCCTGGGTTCAGGGCAAACAGGTCAAACCCTCCTTTAGACAGTGGTCAGTCCTTTTTCTGAATCTTCCACAGGTCCAGGGGTGTTCTGATGAAAGGTTCTGAAGGTACCACATTTATACCTGGTGCCAGCCTTTGTCTGAGGAAATTCACTAGCCTAATTCCCAAAGTGGTTCTGGTCAGTTCTTCCCCTTCCCCTGGGTTTGGCTTCAAATTCTCTGGAATCACACAGGCAAGAGGAGGCCTGGTATCATGTAGATTTATATAGCGGGGCTTTTCACCCATTAGGTTCTCATGGCGCTGTCCATGGACAGAGGGACATTAAGGCCCATATTTAAACTTTTTGGTGCAAAACTGTGCTAATGCAGTCTTAGCGCTGGCTTGCGTCAGTCCTGAACACCACCCGGGCGCCATATTAATGGAATGGCGCAAGCCGGCGCTAAGCTTAGGCTGGTGTCAACTAAAATTATGCTAGCCGGGTGGGGGTGGCGGGAGAGGAGATGGAGGTTGAGCATCAAGAAATGACGCTAGGCTGGTTAGAGGCAAAAAAATGCCTCAAACCAGCATAGTGTCATTTCATGACGCACAACCATCCATAACACATGACTTATGTCTTATAAAAGACAGGAGTCATGCCCACCACCCAAATGGCCAGCACAGGTGACCAGTGTTGCCAGAGCATGTCAATTGCACCCAGTGCCATGCAGGGGCCCCTTATTAGGGGCCCCAATGGCACTTTAAAATACAAAAAAAAATACTTACCTATACTTACCATACTTACCTGGAATGGGGTCCCCAATCCTCTGGTGTCCCTCTGGTGGGGGTGGGGGTTTTCCTGGGGCTTTGGGTGGGCACAAGAGGGCCCGTACCATGGTGTCTGACCATGGAAATGGGTCCACAGGTCCCCATCACCTGCTCTGACCCAGGCGTTAAATAAACGTGGTAAGCAAGCATAGCACCATTATTTAGCACTGCCTCCCACCTGTGCATCATTTTAGCACGGGGATAAATATGGCGCTATGGGTTTAGCACCATTTTTTGGATGGGAATGCCTATCTTGCATCTCATTGACGCAAGGTAGGTTCACGCATCCAAAGAATGGTGCAAACT